>NC_087554.1:6496904-7696904 GCF_036250125.1 Pseudopipra pipra
TTCTTTCTCTCTTTCTCTCTCTTTTTCTTTCTTTCTCTCTCTCTTTCTTTCTTTCTTTCCTGGATAAAATACTGAAATGAGCATGAAACTGGTTACAGGATCTTCTTCCAAAACAGAAGGTGTTTTATAACCTTCTACATAATGCAGGTGATCAGCTCAACATTTATGATACCCTCGATATTTGCAAATAGTTATTAAATTTTTTCTAATTTTTGCATAGGAAACAAAATACCAGATTAAGAGAAAAGTGACTCATATGTATATATATATATAACTATGTGTACATCATAATTCTTAATCAGGAATTTCATAGATAATTATTGTACATTTCATAATACATTTTCTAAAATTTTAACACCACAGATTTAGCTTTTCTCTTGTTGGTTAAAGGCTGATTTTGAAGAGAGACCTAAAAAGGTAGCTGGTTTAAAATCAAGTCAAATATATATCATTCATTGATTTTCTTTACATGCTCAAGAAGGTTCATTAAAGACAAACAGAGAGAAAAACTTCTCTCTTAAAATTATATTTCTAAGATCTTATTTTCTAGTTTTAAAGCAGTGGAACTTTTAATCTGTACTTCCTAAATTATATTTTAAATGTTTGATAAAAAAAGTGAGGGTTGGAGAAATCAACCCAGCACTTGAAAGACTCCAGAGTGTGTGTGTTTTCATCTTTTCTTTGGCTTTGGTTCTTCTGCACTAATATTCTTTCTCTTTAATTATTTGCACTTCTGTCCTGGAAGGGGGAGGGGGAGCAAAAGGAAACATGTTTTATGTCTGTTCCATAAAGCCTCTTTAACGATTTGGAGTGATATACAAAACCCATTTCAGTTGGAATAGATGTTGAAGTTTTTTCTGTGGCTGTGCTCAGACTTTGCTAGAGAAATGCAAAGCATTCTCATCTTGTTTATAGTAACTAAAAGTAAAAACTCATAAAAGACAATTAACTGAGTGACTGATCAGCACCAGCTAACTTGTGGCACCCCCATTCCCCAGGGGGTCACCTACCCAGCCTGCCACGGCATTTGGAGCAAGTGGGCCCCCCCATTAGAAAGAAGTAGGTTAGCAACCACCTCCTTTTGTGGTAAGTAACTTTTGCATCTTTGTCTTCCTTTCATTTGTCATGTTACAAGTGTTTTGAAACTGAATTTTTCTCCCCCTTTCATCCCCACGTGTCTTGTTTTGTAGGTTCCTATGCAGGAGCTGTCATTGCAATGCCTTTAGCTGGGATTCTGGTGCAATACACGGGGTGGTCTTCTGTGTTCTATGTGTATGGTAGGCATTTTTGCTCCTTTCACTCCACTATGGTATGACCTTACTCTGCCCTTTCTAAAAATGTCAAAGCTACTGTTAAGAGGCCAAAAAAACCCAGGCAAGTGGGACTGTAAATCTAAAAATACAGATTTTTTAACAATGAAAGAACAGAACAAGGAAAGAACAGAATTTAAAGGAAAGAATAAGTAGGAAAGTAACATTCTCAGTAAGAAGACAAGCTAGTTCATAGTGAAACCTTCGTCACTTTTAGCACAAGCAGTGCAAACTGCCATGCAGATCTATAGGATCTCTGCTCACAGTAACGTTGCCCTTACATTTATAAAACTGCAAATTTAGAGCACCTGCCCTGAATAAGTTGTCCTGATTTTTATCTGAAGACCTGCAAAACTTTATTCACACTAGTTGTGCCACGTTATCTTACACTGATGGAAAAGTATGTCCACATTGATGTGGATTAGGGGGAAACCTTAGAGAAATTTGATAAACTAGCAGGAAGTGCATTGTTATGTCGAAAAAAATGCCCCATTTTGCAGGTAAAAGATTTAGTGCAGTAGTCAAACAGCAGTGGCTTAAAGCAGAATGGAACTTCACTTGCAGTTTGGTGAAATGAAATGGGAGCTGTTTCATTGCATTGCATTGTACAAATTGATGTTAAGATCAGTGAATATTCACTTACAGTGAAAGCATTCTGTAAATGAAGCAAAGACTACTTCATTGTGCTCCAGCTCTGCATGTATTTTGCACAAATATTATTTACAGAATCCAACTTTCTGTTGGGGAGTTATCTCTACTGAGATAACTCAGTAAAGAAGCACTAACAACAATTGCCATTTAAATTTGTTATAATTCTTCACAGATTTTTTTTTTCCTTGTTTGCTGCTTTACTGTGCATTTCTTTTTAAAGTCTTTCTTTCCATTCCAAAGGGAGCTTTGGTATAGTCTGGTACATGTTTTGGCTTTTGGTTTCATATGAGAGTCCTGCAAAGCATCCTACGATCACAGATGAAGAAAGGAGATACATAGAAGAAAGCATTGGAGAGAGTGCCAACCTCCTAGGTGCAATGGAAGTAAGAATATTACTCACACACTGGTTTTCCTATGAGATAGTAAGAAAAACAAACGTCTCCCACCACCACCCAAATGAAGACAACAACAAAAAATCAAACACCCTCCTATAAGACACAAAAGCACATTTCGAATAATTGCATTTTTTGGGGGGTGGGAAGATCTGAAATCTGCTGGTGGACTTCTGAGTAGATACTGCTTTTGCACTAAGAGAACACAGGTTCCATCTCCTAGCAGGTGACTCATGGAATTTAGGCCTCTTTTTCTGCTCCAAAGTATAAAAAAGAGATGCAGCCACATTTGAAATTGCAGCTTCATTTAGACTTTTACAGTATCTTGAGTTCAGGCAGTTAGTTTCCTTCCTGTGCAGTAATTTCTGGAAGGGTTTTCCTCTTCCTAAAAGTGAACTGGGGGAAAAGCACTACTGAGTCTCTTTTAAGGTCCCCAGAACATGAGAAAATACAAATCATGACTGCTCTGTGTTTCGTTTGCCAGAAAGACTGTGAGTTGCAACAGAGTTTGCTGGGAGACCCTTAAGAACATTCCCCATTATTGTGATAATATTGCTGCACACATGTTATCAAGCCTCTCATAATCCTAGTTCTGTACTGCTTTAGTTCTCAAGAACTGTTAAAATTCAGAGAATTTTCCAGCCACTTCATACTCCTATCATGTTAAATAAGAATTTTCTTATTTCTGTAACTGCTGAAAAGCTTTAGAGTGTTTACTCACTCAAGAAAATAAAAAAAAAACTTTAAACCTCACTTCATCTGCTCCTATTTTTACACCATCCATTCCCAGTAAACCTTCACTACCACTCTTCATTATTTTTTCTATTTGGTCAGATTGATTGAACTCGGGGATATATCATTTTTGTCTTAGTGAAAAAACTTTGTTCCAGATTAAATAAGGAACTGAAAATATTACAAAGTAATTTCTTTGATAGCTGACAGTTTTAGGTGTTCTTGAGGGACTGTCTGAGCTGATATTCAATAGCATTCAGTAGCATTCATGGTTTTGAAAATCTGATGTGAAATGAGCTACGTCAAAGGATGTCCATACAATTCTAATTTGGGCTGTATAATTTCTGTCTATTTTTCATTGTTGCTTTTTAATTAAACGTTGTTTTGGAAGCTATGATCTTGTATCAATAATTCATTTGCTTCTAAAATATTTAATCCAAAATTTTCCCCGTAGCATCAAGTTAGATTTGCTGGCTGGCTTCTCATTATTTAAGTCCCACTTAATCCTTAGCTCTGACTTAGGTGCAGTTTAATAGATGTACAAGATGTTACATATACCCATCTATGGGCTGTTTTTCTTTGAAGAAAAGCCATTATTCAAATCAATAGTAATCTAAATTCAGCGTGAAGTGATATTCAAGCACTTATCTGGATCTGGATCCTGTATTTGCATCAACACAGATGGGCAGAACCCTGAACTCCTGGAGAGGTGCTGGGACTCAGCAGGATTGTACTTTTGCCCATCTGTCTTTTTTTTTTTTTTTTTTTTTTTTTTGTCATTATGCAATTAATTTTAAAAATACAATAAAACAAACAAAAAAATATATTGAGCAAGCAGTTTCAGCTGAGGCTTTAAAAAAAAATTACTTAGAATACTGGAATTAGAATTTAAATGCTAAAGTACATGCTTATAAACATCAGGATGAAATTGTATAGTTACAGTGCAAAATCTTAGTTCTGTACTGTTGCCTTAGACAGAGCAACATTGTCTTTTGAAGACATATTATTACTGTTTTGGGCTTAGTATGTTCATGTTTACATGACTGAGATAATAACATTTGTGCATGAGGGTTGTGATAAAATTGAATATCACTGAGTTTCTCTGCCTGTGCATTTTGTAGCAATTTTTACTTGTGTTTTTAAGTATAAAAACTTCATTTACCCTTTATGGTAGATGAAGTCATTGGAATTCAGAGACATAAAGCTGTGCTGATGTGCACTTGTTGTAGTGTAGGTAAAACAAGGGTAAGAAAAGGGAAGGTGGGTAGTTGGTAATGATCAACATGGTAACTGGATCCCCCTTTCTATGTTTCAGAAATACAAAACTCCATGGAGAAAATTTTTTACATCTATGCCAGTCTATGCAATAATAGTTGCAAACTTCTGTAGAAGCTGGACTTTTTATTTGCTGCTCATTAGTCAGCCTGCTTACTTTGAGGAAGTGTTTGGATTTGAAATAAGCAAGGTATGTAAAAAAAAACATAAAGGTTTTATCTTAACTGAGTAAATACCAGAGCTGTACCTGGGGTATTTATTAGGAGGAGAAAAGTGTTCTGCATCTTTATCATGGATTTAAGACTTAAATCTTATTCTTCCCAGTTCCTGTTTCCTTGACCAGCACAAATAAGTGAAGTAACAACAAGGACAAAGGATGGGATAGGGGAAGGTGGAGGCAGGATGAGATTTAGTGATGATCCATTTGGGGCTACATTGTGAGTTAAGTGCTCAAACCTAGACCATGCTTAATTAGACAGCTATTAGAAAGGTATCTAGAGACCCATTGCACTTCCATCCCTGGTGCCCCAGGGGGTGCAGAGTCCCATTGAAGTTGTGAAACTAAAGAAAGCACTGACAAGTGTATTTTCTTGCACTTTAAAAAAAAGGACCATCTAATTCTAGGAAGGATAGCACAATTTATCACTTTTCTATATCCCCCTTTAATGTGGTGAGAACTGCTCCCCCTTTTTCACTTGGAAAGCAGAAAAGACAGTGAAAAAAATATGAGATACAGGGATGATCAAAGGTCCCATGTGATTCATATGAAGTTTGGCTCAGACCTCATCATCAAGGCTAGGCTTTGCAAACGAAGATCTGGGGAGGTAAATATAAATACATGCAAACAAGCCTTCAGCATGTACAGTAAGCTTTCCACTAACACAGATTTCCTGCTTGTGAAAGTGCCGGGGGCTTGTGCCTTTGAGAGAACTGTATTCTTTTGATTTAGTTCCATGAGGTTCAAGTGACAGAAGAGTATCTTCTGAAGTGTTGCCTTATTATGGAATATTGTCAAAATCACACAATGCCATCCTGCATTTAAAGATGGGCTTCCCTTTTTAGCTGGAGTCACTTTAAAAAGCTTTGCTGTGCTTGAAACATCATCTGTCCTGCATGCAATAAGAATGGCACTGTTCTATAGAATTAATTCGATCATTTTGTTCCAAAAGATTTTTCTTGGAGTGGATTCAAAGTTGAAGCTTTGTAAACAATGAGGGCAAAGTCAGTTTTCTGACATCTGCTGTGGATATGGATGCTCATAACTGAATAGTTATAATTTAGTCAGCAACACCTCAGTAATTGTAGTACCACAGTTTCTTCATAGTTAACATCTGGCTTATTCAGAGAAGCATTTATTCAGATGAAGGAAGCTCCCACACATATATATATATATATGCCATATGTATGAACTGCAGTGAAATACACAATTTCAGAACTTTAATTGAAGAGTAGAGAAAACTTGTTTTCTTTTTGTTCTTGTGGAGTCTGTCTGCTCTGCACACTGGTGCAGCTCAAGTGAGGTGTCAGGCCAGCTGATGCACTGTTCAGACAGGAATCATGCAAAACCCCCTGTGCTGAAGCACTCTTACAGGTATACACAATGAATTCCCTATAAATCTATTATTATATATTGGAACAGCCATCACAAAATTACTAGGTCTCATTTTGCTAGTATGTATAGCACTTTGAAAATCAACAGCGGATATTTAGTATTTTATCTTTCACTACGTACAGAGTTTTTCAGACAGACCTTTTGCCCATGTGAACTTTGGAGCTTGAGGAATGGTCACAAATCAAAGGCAAATGGCAACTGTGCATGTGACGTTGATCCATAAGGAATCTGTCTAAGCATGTGAGGTTTGCTGCAAAGCTGTGCTGAACACCAGCAGAAATGTAGCAATTCAGTTTAACATGTTTGATCATAAATTTTCTGAAATGAAAGGACAGAGGAACTATAAGTGAGGGAGAGAAAAGGCTTTAGCTTAAATATAAACTGTGTAAACAATCTATAAACAAGAAGTGTCATGTCATCAGACATTCTTAAAATCATTTCAGGTCACTGGTGTTGTTCAGTTGATAAACCAAATTAAAACTTTTTTTAGCACATAGCCTGACATTAAAAAAATAATAGATAATTAATTAGTTGCTGAATGCTTCAGGAAATGAAGAATCAATGTTTTCTTATGGTTTATACTTTGCTAATTCTAATTATTATTTTAGGTGGGTATCTTATCTGCTGTGCCACATTTAGTGATGACAATTATTGTTCCTATTGGGGGACAAATTGCAGACTTTTTAAGAACCAGGCAGATTCTTTCAACCACTAATGTGAGAAAGATAATGAACTGTGGAGGTGAGTCTTCCTATTTTATTTAAAAGTTGTACAGATTTGATGTCCATATTGTGTTCTGCACAGAACAAACAAACTGCACAGTTTTATGTACTTAGGAAGCAATACTTTCTGCATGTTTTTATGTAGGGCAGATGCTGTTACTAAACAAAGGAAAACATAGTTGTTCTCATTCCCAGTTTCAATACAATTATTTGGTAGTGGAATGAGCATTTAGGTTGTTAAAGAAACAGATGAGCTTTGGGAGGGTAATTTGCCTACCCTTAGCTATTTACTCAGTCTTAGCTCCTCGTCTAAACATCCTCTGCACTAAAACAGCCCAGTCTACCTGAAGTTACATCCCTGACTTCTGAGATGTTGAAGCCACATGAGCTGTATCCTTGCTGTGACAAGGGCTGGAAAATTCATAAGCAGGTTCAGTGCATATTCCCGTGAGAGGTGGCTGGAATGACCTAACCACATCACAAGTATTTATTTTCATTTCAAAACTGACAGGAAGTAACAATAAATTAGCATACAAAGAGTAAGATAAGGATTATTTGAGATAGGAAGAACACGTTTTTAGGGATGGAAGAAATACCTGATTATATTCTACTCTGAGGTAACATTTTGTTTGTATTCCTGAGAAATATCACCATATCCTAAGGCCTTCAGTATCTGAGAGGGAATTAAATCTGATGCCTGTGTTTATTTATTATTTCCCCAGGTTTTGGTATGGAAGCAACTCTTCTTCTCGTGGTGGGGTATTCACACAGCAAAGGAGTGGCTATTTCATTCTTAGTTCTTGCTGTAGGCTTTAGTGGATTTGCCATATCTGGTAAGATTTTATTACTGTTATTACTAAATTATTTTATCCTAAGAGATAGAACCTCTTTGTTTTTATTGATGGATAGTGATTAAAAAGCCCCCTTGCTTTGGAATTCTCAAAGGATATTATTTGTGGTCCCTACAAAAGAAAGTACATTCAGTGTTACATCTTTTACATTAGATTATTTCTGTACAAATACTTCAGTCTTTTTCATATTCATTGCAGCAAATTAGACTTTCTTCTCATTAAGATGCTAATGTGTGCTATAGATTTTTCTTGAAATCAAATATAGAAGACAAATGGACTGGTATTACACAGTGATACCTGAATTTACACATCTTTGTTTAAATACAGGTCTTTCACCATTTTTTCCATTGTATATTGGTTAATACCTCGTTAGTTTTGTATTATTTTATTAATTTGGGGCCTAAGTACTGGATTTTTTTTCTGAATTAAAATTCAGCTATTTCCCTTTTCTGCTGATTCATCATCCCTTTGCCTTTCCCAAACAAAAATCACCTGACCTTCCATTGTTTTCCCACTGTGATCTTAGTATCCTCTCCCATGCTGGTTCCTTATGTCTCAAATGGGCTCTCTTTCATTTTGTGCCAAACATCTAAACTCTCCTTAATCAAATCTGTCCTTAATCCCACGTATTCTTCAAGGTATCATTCCTGTTTTTCACACCTTGGGAAGTGCGTTTCACTTTTTCTCCAAATTGTCCATATCATACTGCCTGCCTTTTCCCTTTTCGCTTTCTGAATCCAAAGATTTGTTTTCTGTTTTCACTTGCTTTGGTGCTTATTTTGGGAACAATTAGTTCTGGCTCTTTAGCTTTTTTAAAAAGTTACTGCCTATGTTTTCAATAGAATTATGCTACTGGAGATGAAAGAGAACAAACAAACATTTATAAAAATTAATTAATAATTCAGTTGTAGATACTGTCTTTTTACTGCATGCATTTTACCACTGAAGAACAGAAGGGAACTCCCTTCTGCTGGTCTGTGTGACTCTATAGGAATATTTAAGTATTATAAGTCTTCTAAAGAAAAAGAAATGCAATTAAGGAGCCCAAATATATCATAGTGAAATTGTGAAGTGATAGCACTACTTTCCACAACTGAAGTAATGCTCTGCTCTTGGTGTGAATGTTCACTGACCTTTCTATTGCAGGATTCAATGTCAACCATTTAGACATTGCCCCAAGGTATGCCAGCATCTTAATGGGGATTTCTAATGGAGTCGGGACCTTGTCTGGAATGGTTTGCCCTATAATTGTTGGAGCAATGACAAAGAACAAGGTAAATAGAAATACAGTTTTCAAATCTTCCAGCTTAATACCATTGCTTTCAAGAAAAAGACCTTTCTATAATTCAGCTTGCCAGGATATCCATATTAGAGCCTGGGACTTGCATCCAGGGATGCAAATTTGAAGCATGCAGGATGACGCTTTTGTGAAGTAATAAATTTTTCTAAGAAAGGCAGATATAAATAATTGGAATCCAGACACTCAAATGCTTTAGCTGTGCTGACTAGCACAGTCTCAATCCCTAATTTAAATCTTTTGACTCAGGAGAGTTAGATAGATCTATGTGCTGATCTAATGGGGCTAATTTCCTCTTTACAGACACGTGAAGAATGGCAGTATGTCTTCCTCATCGCTGCTTTAGTTCATTATGGAGGTGTAATCTTCTATGGCATATTTGCTTCAGGAGAGAAACAACCCTGGGCAGACCCTGAACAGACAAGTGAGGAGAAATGTGGCTTTATTCATGAAGATGAACTTGCTGAAGAGACAGGGGACATTACCCAGAATTATGTAAATTATGGTACCACCAAGTCTTATGGTGCTACAACCCAAGTCAACGGTGGCTGGCCTAATGGTTGGGAGAAGAAGGAGGAATTTGTACAAGAGGAAGTACAAGACTCATACAACTACAAGGAAGGAGATTATTCATAACAAACCTAAATATTTGGTATATTTTGTAGTGTTTGTGATTAAATTCATTGTGATTGTTTGCACACGGAAATAAAATGTGGTATAAACATGTAAACACATATCAAACAGGAAGGTCTTACTGTAAAAAAAGTACATCAAAGTGCAATCTGTATGAGTTGTGACATGTTATCACTTTCATTAGGTTATATTTGTTCTATAAACATTAGAGTTTTAAGGGTTTACTGGTCAAAACTATAGAGGCAATTAGATACTTACAGTATACAAGAGCTAAAACTCATAACTAAAGATTAAAGCACAACTAAGCAACCAAGTTGGCACATCTAATGCTCTTTTAGCAAGCCAAAATTACTTGACCATTAAAAATGCACTTATATATTTGTTACACTGTATTGAAAGAGATTGTGTTAAAGACACACATTTACTCAGTGCAATGTAGGAATTGTGTGTTTAGCCTAGGACAAGAGCTTTCTCAAAGAAGAAAGGTTGAGTCCTGGGCATTTACAAGGATTGATCCAGTTCCCTTCATGGTAATTGTATCAAGCCTAAAGAACAAATAGGGCATATTGTATGTTTATCGTGATTACATGCTGCAGGCTACTCCGTGATGAATAAAGGAATTATTTAGGAGTTTTATACTGAATGTTTGGGCACAAATTCTTATTTCTGTTGTTTACAGAACCTTGTGAAATTATAGATATTGTCATGTTCTTCCCTGCATTTATCAACTAATATAAAAACAATATATAATATTAAGCCTGACTTTTCAGGCAGACTGTCAAATCCCTCTATCAGAAAACAAGCTTTATGATTCTGTTCTTTGCAGTATATTCCAAATTTGTACTGATGTCTTTAGAGAGAGAAAAAAATCAATATAACATAGAAAAAAATATAGTCTTTTACAAAATTCCAAAGAGAAATTTACTAAGAGCAAGTAGCCCTATGGATGCATTTGTTTTGCAGAATATTTTGAAGCCAATAGAAGAAACAGAGAATAATTTAACCCTTATCCTTCCCTTAATAGCTTTCATATTTTTACACATCGTGCCACAGTTGTATACATAGATATAAGTTTATTGAAGATACTGTAATTATAGAAAATGTTGTTATTTTAGAAATCCCTGAAATAAAAGATGTATTTGTCTTTCGATTAAACCTAATAATAATGGACACTGAATATGAGTAACCTATAAACTCACAATAAACCAAAGTGGTAAATAACTAGTGTTGGGTTGAAAGAAGCCAACAAGCATCATGCTTGTCTTTTTATCATAACTCAACAGTGACTGCAACATTAGTGTACCAAGCAATAAGTGCAATGCATTATGAAGTGCATAATCTTCTAGACTATATATTAACCTTCATTTAGCTTGTTGTATATATTTGGGGTTGTTGGGATTGAACCAAACTGAACCAACTGAAGTTAGCAACACCAGACCACTTCTTAATACTCTAAAATGACAACAACGATCCATTTCTTAATTCAATCAAATGATTATTATTGTATGTAATAATCCATTCTGGATTCTTGGTCTGTTCATTGTATTGTGCTAGTGATTGGAAACCCTGCTACCGCAATATACAACTTGAGGATTGTTTCTTCTCCTTTTTTTTTTTTTTTAAATGCAAACCATACCTTGACCTTAAGAAAAAAAAAAAAAGTATTTTGCTTTGTGCCTCAAAGTGATGTAAAACGTGACCATAGCTTTTGCTGTGTTTAATGAAAAAGATGTGGACTGTGTCACTTTCGTTGCTGCAAAAAGTGTTAATAAAATGCTCTATTTATCCTTTTATATAAAAAGGACCACCATGGTTTCTTGTAATTTGTAAATGCGTTTTAATATAGATGATCAAAGTGATAGTCACTGCAGAACAAATTCTGCTATCAGATTCTATCAAATATCAAATTCTGCTTGTCCCTCCTCTTGTAAGGATGGCTCGGCCTAGGTGTGGATGAGAAAGGAGGAAGGGGATCAGTGTGACAGACAATGCAATGAAACTGGGAAAGACAGACTAATCTGTGCTAGCTAAAGAGCTGGCATAGATCAGCACTCTCTAAAGAAACAGAAAACCAGCACAGACCACTGCTCTTGGAATTTTTCCCTTTTCTTGATCGTGCAACAAGACTCCTTAACTGAAAAGTGTTACTTTCCATCCATTTTTAGATAAAGTCTACAGCACTCAGTGACTAAGAAATCCGGTAGCAAAAGTAAGTATTTTTCTACTAAAATTTCTACTTTTCAATGATTTTCTTTCACCAAGTAGAACAATATAAAACCACCAAACTGAACAGAAGGCTTCAAAACTCCAACCAAAGCCAGGCCCAGCGTTTTTCACCCGTAGGCTGATTATCAGGAGATGCTGAGTCAGTTAACAGGCAAAGTTACTGCTAATTCTTTTGCTGGGCTGGTGTCATGTTGCCATGGAGATTGCTGAAAGATTCAAAAGTGGGATAAATAGGGGCTGTAAAATTACTCTTGCATTTATTGTGGTGAGTGGACAGCTCAGAAAATGCAAACTAAATTAAAATCCATTCGTCTTAATTTTCAGCCTAATCTTAGAATCTTGGAATTAATTGATGTTAATTTTAGAATTGTTTCAATAATTTCCTTTCATTAAGTGCAGGTAATTTTTTTTTTTGTTATTAGCCTGACACCTTTTAATCACTTAGAACAAAGGAGAGACTTTAACCTCGGCATCAGACACTGCACTGTTCAGCATCTGCCACTCAGTGAGAACTCAACACTTGCCTGTAAATGCTATACTACTCTAGTAGTATAGAGTATTCTAGAGGAACCTCCTCATCCTCTTTTTAACTCTCTGCTTCTGCTTTTACTCTTTTGCTTCCTCTTTCAATGGCAGAGCAGAAGAGTCCATATTTCTGGGAAGGAATAGGAGCGTGATAGGTTTTAAGATTTTTACTTTTTCACCAACTCCTATTCGTGTGAAAATACAGCAAGAAATCATCAGGAACATGACTGAGAAAGAAGGAGGGGGAAATGAAGAAAATAATTGGGTTCTTCAAAGACAAGAAGCAACAGCTGGATCTGCTTTGGGGAAAAGGAGAGTTGAGGGGACATGACCCTTCATCTAAACTTCTATATTTCTTCTCAGTAAAGAGGTTTTATGATTCTGCCTTGCTTCTTCAGTTTTATAAAGTAGCATTGCTAAAATATACCTGTTCAGCCTCTTCTGAGCTGTGCCTTTTCTGCTCAGAGGTTTCTCTTCTGCACTCAGACTCAAAGACTTCCTCTGCAGGCGTGTTGCACCTGTACAGTGTCGTGTTCCCTTTTTGGGACTCTCAGCAGCTCAAATCACCTCCGTTTATCAGACTGTGCTCACAGACACTTGGTGGTTTTGTCCTGTCACCAATTTCTGTCCTGTTCCACTGTCTGGTACTCCCTGCTCACTTGCTACATTGAAAAAAAAGGAAGAGAATTGTTATTCACATTTTTATTTATTGGTTACTTATCTTTTCAGTGAAGAACCATAAGTAAAAGGAAGGAGCTGAATCCACGCTCCACTAAAACTGTTAGAAAAGCTTTGCAGTCAGATGAGCTAGAATAACACCTCAGATGTTCACCTTTATGTCCTCAAATGATTCCATATAGACAGGACCAGTCAAATGGTGACAATTTTTAAAATATTTGAATCTCCATCAGTGGGATCCCTTCTGTTAACACATACTCTTTGTTGCAGAGATAAAGCCATCACAAAGTGCTCTTTGCTTTCCGAGGTGATCATGAAATTCAATCGACCAAATTTCATAAAAACACTTTTCTATGGGGAAAAAGAAAGCCTCAAGGTAAAGGCTGAATAAAAGTTACAAAAGAATATCTGCAAATATGAATGAAATTCTATTTCAGCATGAAGCTAGGAATAGGAATGAAGGTGGAAGTCAGAATAAATGTCACAGTTCAAAGCTGTACTGTGAGAAAGATAACATCACAGTCTCAGTTGCTGCCTCTGAAAGATGAAATGTTTTGTTCCTTTCACGATAAGCTGTGAAAGAATTTAAAGGCTAGTCTCAGCCTAGATTAACTACTTAACAGCAGATTCTTTTGTACTTATTTGGAAATCGTCTGTGGTTTTTGGGTGAACAATTTTCACTGCACTGGGAGTTTTAAGAGTAAATAATCAAAGGACCTAGAACTAGAGTCAGATATTTTAATTAGATATCTGTGTATATTCTCTCTACCCAGCTAGTGTGTCTGATGTCACTATTCTAGCTTTGCTTAACACCTCTTTACTCAGCTGTAAACCAAAGCACAGCAAAGAATGAAAGGTATTATATATTTGCTTATGAACCACTACAGAAGCCTGTGTACTTACTTATACTGAGGTCAAGTGCTTAGGCAGCATCTTTCATGTTTGGGAATTAATGTCAAAAAATGATTGTTGGAAAATGCCTCCTTGGTAAGACTTTTAACATAATAAACATATAGTTCTTGCAATTTTTGTTTTAGATGAAGCCACGTTCTCTCAAACACCATAGGTGAGACATTGGAAAACAATAAAAAATCAGATTTTGAGCAAGAATTCAACCTGTGGAAGGCTCTTATCTGTAGGAAAGTAGGTAGAGAATAAGTATGAAACAGATGTAATGTCAGACATAAAATATATGACTAAGTTAGAAATTACAGGAAATAAAGCATTTTAGGAAATCTAAGGAAAAGCTTACAGAAGAGCTGATAAATCTCACTTTTCCATGTAGTGAGGTTTGGATTGGAAGGGACAATGAGAACAGAAAAACACTTACAGGCCTTCATTGCCCTAAGCCTCCTGCTCTGGGACCCCCACTTGCACCCCCATCAAAAATGATGCTTGGAAGCAGAAAATGAACTAGATAAGGAAGCATTTAAACAATAAAGTAGTGCATTGTTAAAGTTGGATGGCTGCCTTTTAATTAGAGTTTGTGTTGTATAATCAATTAAATGTGCCAGCCCTGGCTAAATGCCACCAATGGCCCTGACTAAATGAGTCTGTGAGGAAGGCATGATAATTTTCTTCAAGGCAAACATCAGAACAACTAACAAAACTGTTAAGTGCTTTCAGTTTTAATATGAAGAGTTCCCGCGTCATCTTCTTTTTTGTAAATGTTGCTTTGTGGAATTAAAATTGAATCAAACAAAGAAAACATCAACTTTTTTTCTCAGTTGTGTTTTTCTGTGCAATTATGTCAGGTCGTAGGGTCAATAAAGCACAAACTGTTTACCCTGCACAGGTGAAGCACCAAATTAAAAGTGGTGTTGGAAAAGATGCTTATTGGCATGCACAAGTCTCACAGAGCAAATCACAAGGCAGCACTGCCCATCTAAATCTGCCTTAGGAGTCCTGAAGGTGGTGGTTCACAATGGTTATTTCTTGACTGGAAATGTGATGGGACTGTGATGAAGTGGATTGTCTGTGCTTTATGAGTCAGTATTCTCCATTGCATGAACATGCAAATCCCAGTTACTATTGACATATGCCCTTTAATAAAAAAAGAATAATAATTATCTCAGCAAAAATATAAAAAAGGGCTAATTCATATAACATGTTTGTATACATCCTCCAAAAACTTTTCAGCTCATTTTAAAGAACCTGAAAATGAAATACATTAAAAAATTAATTACATACATTACACGTCATTTTAAAATATGTGTTTCAGGAAACATACTTTTGATTTTTTCCCACATTTCTCAGTATAACTCAATCATATTTCCCAATTAAAACCATTTCTCTCTCATTTTTATATAGCAAACACATTCAGCAATGAATGAGACAAATTAAAATCTAAGAAATCAGAATAACCTCATTGGCCCAATTTCTTCAAAGGACATTTTGTGTGTGTCTGTGTTTCATATGAATAAAAATAAAAGGTTGGGGTTTTTTTTTTAAAGCATTTTCTAGTTCATTTATTTTCTTGCCTTGGAATATCTTTATTAGCCTAGAAACTTGTTTATACAATACCAAACCATCATTTACTCTTTGTATCACTGAATCTAAGTACTCCATATTTTATTTAGAATAAAATCCTTTGGGATTATCTGTGGTTTATTTGTTCTTGTGCATCAATTTGACTTGAGAGGACCCAAAAACTACTTAGTAGAAAACATACAAGCTGAAATAGTTTTTGTGGTATTGAAATACCAGTACTATTTAGCATTTAACAACTGGCACTCTTTTAAGATCTATTCCCTAAGTGATACTTTGATGCACAGACCGTGATGCTTTGGAGAATTGTGTGCTATCCTCTATGAAAACACCCAGTTCTGCTCCCTGTGAGGCAATGTGTTGGGAAGACATTGATGTTACTACAATGAAGACAAACCAAGTTCCTCAAAATTGTCACTGCTGTGTGACAGCCACTCTGCAAGCACTGCAATTCTGCTCTGGAACAGTCCCCACCAGGCAGGACCTTACCCACAGTGCTTCTTCTCACTGGATTTCAGCCTATATCCTCATTTAAAAGCATGGAAGGGCTGAAGCAGAGGGAAGGCCCTTACTGTATTTTCCTCAAACTCAGAGGTCCTGGCATTTGTTAGTTCTCTGTCAGAATGAAAGCTGTACCTGCACGGGACTGCACAGTGAAGCGGGTCAGCCTGGGAGGAGTCCTGGGCCACGGCTGAGGCTGCAGGGAATGAGCCTCTCACATCCCAGCAAAATGTTCAAATCCTTCTGCCGCTGGATTGACCCCCTAAAATCTCCTGATCTCTACTGTTTACTTAGCATGAGTTGATAAGAATATTTGAAGCAAAGAAAAAAGAAATCTTTGTGACACAGGGCAGACAGGGCAAGGCGTGGTTCCTGCTCACCGAGGGATGTGTCCGTGTCTGCCTGCCTTGGTGCCCACACAGCAGATGTTCCAGATGTTTTGGCTCCAGCATCAGTTAAGTAATACACCTGAATGCTCACTTAAGTTGCTGTCGGTCGTGAAAAAGGTTAGTCACACAAGAAAGACAATCCCGTGAAATAACTAATTAAACAGCCTAGAGGCATGTGAGGAAAAAAACCCCTGAGATGACTAATAAGCAAACCTGGAGGCACTGCTTGGAAATGCTTATTTTCTTTGTAGCTATTGATTGATTTAATCTTGTGAATATATGACTTTCAATTGTGTTATAAAAATAAAACAGTGTATCATATGTAGGTTGATTTACAGCAGTATTTTGGTAGCATGGTTCAACCATTCCCTGTGGGATTGCTATTTCCTCTCTTGCTTCTTTCGTTTCGAGCAACTTTGGCTTTCTTTGCTCTGGAATGAAATCACAAAACACGTGATTCATCCTGGAATAATCTCACAAAAATAATCCCAAAGGCATACAGAAAAAGAAAGGTGTGAGAAAGAATGAGATGGAAGACAATCCTCCAGCTGACTATGGGGAGAGATTTAAAGGTCACCATCAACACAGGCTGCAAAACCAAACATCAGAAAATACAATAAGATCAATTAGCAAAATTGCTGATGTGTGGAAGTTAACTATCTTAATAACAGAGTATGAACATGTTATGTCTTCAAACACTTTTGGGCAACCTCATGCGCTTTCAGAATAAAAAATCTATATAATTTTCTTTAGGAGTTAGGATTTCCTTAAAAAGCTTTTTTTGAAGTAAATATGTTAGAGTTTATATGGACAAAAAGTGTTTACAGAGTGGCTTGAAGCCTGACATCCCATTAAGTGTGGCTTTGCTTCTGTTGCCTGAATAGACAGTGCAGGAGCCACCGAGACCCTGTGCCATCTAAAGTGAAATGCTGTTCATCTCCCAGGGAAAAATGCTGGAGCCCATAATTTCATTTGCTGTGTGTGGCCATTAATTTGAGATTAATAACAAAGTCCAGGAAGAAATAGAGATGAATTATTGATCTACTTTTGGGCACTAATTAGAACAGGTTTACAGTTAATCTCTAAAGCACTCTTTGTCTTGTATGCAATAAGAAAAACAAATTTAATTAGTCTTCTGTTGTTCTTGTGATTTATTGAATGTATGACAACAAACCAGCATCATATTCCTAATAAGAAATTTATGAATGGACATTTTGGATTGCAGGCATCCTCCTCCTTTGTATCTGTAAAAGGAGCAGAGGTTGTCAGTAACAACTTTGACAGTAGTCACACAAGGTTTGGGGTAAATTTAGCAACAGACTAATATTAGATTTGCCGTAGATAAAATGCTTTACTAAGAAAATACAGTCACACTTTACCACTAGGATTTGATCTCGGGTGTTGAGTAACCTGTAACAGTGCCACATTACCAAGCAAGCAAACCTAGATTTTACAGCGAGTCATCTGTCAGCAGGATCCTCTTACTAATCTTAATCCTAAATCTCCCTGGAGGTGCTGAAGGAAAGACTGGATGTGGCAGTAAATGCCATGGTCTAGTTGACATGGTGTTGCTCAGTCCAAGGCTGGACTCAATGGTCTCAGAGATCTTTTCCAGCTGAATTGATTCTGTGATTCCATAATTCATTTATATATTATTTTTAAAAGCAACGCATTTTAGATGATCCTCCACTCTGATATGACATCCAAAGTGTGACATAATCTACCCATTAAACAGAAGAAATGAAGGTTGTCATGAAATAACAGTTCTAATTTCTTTGCAACTTTTAAAGTTCTATTAATGCTAACCAAATTCACCTTATAGTTTTTGCATTAAAATTCACTATTACCTCACTGCTTAATGTTTTTGGATTTATTATAACTTAAAGAACAGAAAATCAGAAATGATCTCTCCTTTTTCTCTTGAGGCTTTGAAGCAGGTTTGAGTCCACAGACAGAAGAATAAACTCTCCTTGTGATTCCTCCTGCCTTCTGCTGCCTCCAGACGATGCTCAGACCTCAAACCGAGCATGTGCAACAAACACTCTCCAAAAATTATGATTGCTACACTGTATGTTTATATATTTATATATGTGTGTGTGTGTGTGAAGATTGCAAAAACAAGTACTAACAGTTGGGAGACATCATAATTAAAATCTGCATGTACAATCCTTCTCCACACACACTGTGAAACAATGCACAATGAACTAATGTATTCTTCCAGGAGAGCTCCATGTCAATACACAAATTAATAACATAACCTAATAAGCAGCTATTGAATATGCTGTTTTCTCCTCCTTCTTCAGTGTTAGCACCCCATTTAAATCCTGATTTGAAGACAGAATGATTATTTTCCTTGATTACTCTTCAGTAGGACTCATCACTGCAGTGTCCTGGTGCTCCAGACATTGATCCCCATGTCCCCAGCACCTGTGTAATATGAGGGCTTTGACTGCATACTTAATAGGAAACAAGATCAAACTCTGAAAATTATAATTAATTTACAAGGCACTAATTGGGGAGTTTTTAATCCTGATTTTTAAGATCAGTTGGTGATAAATGAAACTACCAAAGTTTATAATATAGCCTCCATATCATCTGCAGTTACAAATTCTCTGATGCCATCAATCAGATGCATCATCTGAGCATAATCAGACTGTTTCTTCTCTATCCTCCTCGAATATTTAATATCTATAGTATGTTCTGCTTCTTTTTGTTTAATAGCTTGTTTCTTTTCAGTCTAGAAGTTCTGGAATAAGAAAGAAGGAAATCACTTCATTGGAGTGGCATTCAACAGCCACAAGTAAAACATCATCTCCCCTTCCTAGTAAGTGGCTGACAATCCTCTGCCTCAGTCACCACATGTGTTTCAACTAATGCAACAAGTTGCTTTTTTTTCACCTGCAGAAACCATTTTCTGTGTAATCCATCAAGAAATGATCTTATGAGAACAGCAGTGCCCAACACCCAGCCTGTGTTCCTTGACTCACCATCCATCAGCCCAAACCTGCAAACTGCAATGACCAGTGCAAATCTACGATCTTAATTTCATCTGATCCCTTAACCCGGAGGTTAAGGACAGCAAAATTGTTGTCTCTTATCTACCCAATCTTTCCTTGTGGTTGGTAAGAGCAGCCATAAAGGTCTACATCACTCATGGAATCTTTTTCAGAGGGATTCCCCCTGAGCTGGAACTCTGCAAGCAGATGAATACTCCTGCATTTGAGTACAATGAAGTGGGGCATTTTCCCTGAATTTCAGTAGACAAATGATTGTACATGTTGCTCTGGAGCCCAAATATTTCAAAGCATGCTTTCAAAAGCTTCAAGGTTTTAAGTATTGCATGTTGATTTAATTGTCTAAATAAATAATTACCAATTTCTGAGAGGTTTGTTTCTTAATCTGTGAAAGAATATCATCATTTTTTCATGTGTATTGCAGAAAGAGATAAAACAAAATGGGACATATTGATAGAAACAAAGCAACAGGGTTGCAAAGAGATACTCATACAACTCTGGGAGAGCAGCTCTGCTGTCTTCAGGTGATTCAGACCAGTTCAATAAAAGTAAGTGTGTCCCCTGTACATCTGCCGTTTAAATTTTGGAAGATTTCATTTATGACCATTTTTTATGAGTTAACACACATTGAATAAAAGGTCAGGCAAAAAACCAAGTAACAAATCAGTTTGAAAATGCATATAATGAAACTGCCAAACTACTTTATAAAAGACTTCTGTCTTCAAATATTTGGGAGAATTTTCCTAGCTATTTACTTAGAAATCAAAACCTTTATGCACATTAAAGCAAATGCAGGAAAAAAAACCCTTGAACAAACAGTGAATCATGTGCAGTTCAGTTTAAAAAAGGCAACTCCACAAGGAGCCACTAGAGTATAAGAAATTTCAGTTATTTGTAAATTCATGAGAAATATAGTTAGTCAAATCCAGGCAATGAATGGTTCTGAGCAAAAGGGGGAAATTGTAAAAACTGTACAACTGACAAAGAACATTTTGGCATCCAAATACTGAGAAAAATACTGAATATAAAATAAATAGCAACTGAGAATACAAAAATAATTTTCTACCTCGCAGCTGCCAATCTAGTGGTGAAGTACATAGTTTGAAGATATAGTCCTTTATTTACATAGAGAATGAAGTGCTTGCTAGAGGCATGAATTATGTCATCTATCTGTCTGGTATTTCTGAGTTGCCTCCTTGTCTTTTGGTTAATACTATCTGTTTCTCCAAACAACTACTTTTAAAGAGAAAATTAGCTCCATTTCTTGAGTATACAAAAACTAGCAGTGTGGCTACTGTATTAGATAACAGCAAAAATGAGCTGTTATCTTCAAACTCTTCAACTTCTACCTACTCCTACTGTTGCACACTTCTGACATGTGTCCCACATCCTGTATCTCTCATCCCTGGAAGTGACCAGTCCACCCACCGTACATCAAGTTGATTAGATATAGGATCATATACACCAAGAACAAGCACCATGGCAGGGGGCTTGGAAATAGATGATATCTAAGGTCCCTTCCAATCCAAACCACTCCATGATTATATGGTAGGAGCTTGATGTGATGACAACTGTTAGGATGTTCCTTTCAGCCAGATGAATTACTTTCAAGATTTTCAGATAGGCTACGTTGCTATGAAGAGAAATAATTTCCTGATCAAAAATTTTAAACACCATTCAACATCAAATATGGAAAGTGTGTTGAGTTTCACTTTTATTCTCTCACAAGCATTTGTTTTCCCTGTATTTTAAAAATTTGTGAAACTAAATCTTCCTCCCTTTTCTCCATTTCAAAATCTGATTGTCAGGACTCTGGCATAAAAAGACCTTGCAAATAGATAGCAACCTATTTTTTAATCTTCACCATCAAAATTAAGTATGCATGCTTGACTTCCTCTCCATCCCACCAATCGTATGCTCTGCTAACAAATTTGGCATTTGGAAGGGAAAGGATTAGTCACTGGAGCAGTGAGGGAGAACTAAGGATTCCTCAGAAAAGAAGTGCCTTCAAACCTTGTGTCTGCTACTCATCACTCCCTTCACATGAGGATTCAAAAATACTTGGCATGTTTAATGGCAAGTTGCCTTTTTAAAGATAAAATTATAATAATAGGGCCTCTCTGACAGCTGCCCTGTGGTTTGGAATATGAATACTGGTCCCAGGGGAGGCAGATGAGAGGCCAAAGTGCAGATGAAATGGGGAGAGGTGAAAGGTTATTAGCTTGAGATGTGTCTCCAAAATGTATCTTCACAGATCTTTACCACGTAGCTCTGCTGTTATGTGAACATTACTGTTTTAGTTTTGGAGTTGGATGCTCTTTAATGCAGAGTATATATAAAAATACAGATAACATAATCATCATATACATGATAGACCTGAAATAGCATTTAGCAATCTTTAGAAAGGATTATGAAACATTAGAAAGAAAATGCCATTAATATTAAGTATTATAATTAGTTGGTGCATTAATTACATGGAGAGGAAAATCTTTAGACAAGTTTTCTTTCTTCTGTTCATAAATTATTTTTGTATTTACCCAAATCATTCACTGTTATAAAATCTTAATTTTTCTGCTGTAGTCAAACATTGGCAACCACCAATTATTAGCCAACTAATTTTACTACATGGACAGCCTAGGAATAGATATGCACTCTCATCCCAGCAGCATCAGATACACAGAACCTGTGGAAACTGCTGGGAGTCTCTATCAAGACTGGGAAATAGGATATGCTCTAATATCACCAAGAAACAGTTCCACTGTGCCCAGCAGAACACGGTTCCTTTAGCAAGAGAAGAAGAAAGCTGAGTCCCTCTTTGCTCAGGCTGAGCCCCTTTCAGGATAGCAACACACAGCACATATAATTTTTAGTGGCAGCAATGTACTGTCCAAGGATTTACACACCCCTGACCCCGCCCAAGGTCTGCTAAAATCTCACACAATATAACTGAGTTTTACTGTTTCTTCTTAAAGGTACCCGATACCAAGTAAATATATAATGGAAATATTCTTGGAAGAACATTTTAACTGAGAACTTGACATTTGGGAAGTACATGCTTCTGAAATTTCGATTTGTGTAACTTTCTGTACGTGGTAACATTTTTCAAGGATCAGTTGACACATTTTGCATTTATTTCATACAAAAAATGTACAGAAGGACAACATTGCTAAGAGCTCAAAAGCTGTTTCAAATTCCGCTTTTTAAAATATTTGAAGACCTAACTTATTCTCTACTTAAACGGCATTTTTAATATATTTTTCCATGATTTTTTATTGCAATATTTTATATTGATATTCAGTAAAAGCTTTTTCATCCAGAGAAACATGCTTTTATCACTCTGAGCCTGCCAAGAGGTCCCTGCAGCACTCAGAGGATGATCAATACTGTAGAAAACATCAGACACATCTCACTTGTTTCTTCTCCTTAAAGCACTAGCACATGGTGTACGTAACCTGATGCTTGAAAAATTCCCACAATGTCACGATTTCTGACAATTCTTGAGTGGGAGCAGAAGGTAAATAATAATTAATTAGTAGTAATATCTTTTTCTCTAAATAAAATTCAATGCAAGTTTGGAAAAAGAAATACTTGTTAGAGAAATACATAGAAAGAAATGCATATTAGAGTAGAGGCAGCTACTGTATGCAGTGGGCACTGTCAGCACAGCTAATTTCACTACTGGAACTACCTCAAGAGAAAACTCAGTTGATTGTGGTCTTATATAAGGAGTGACATCAGACCATGTCTCAGTTCTGAAAAATAATGCAGCCTTTTAAATCTAGCAGGTGGCAGACTGGCATGTTGACAAGGAGAAAGACTAGAAGTAAAAGCTAGTTCATTTTTAAAGTCAGAATTCTCTGTTCAAATTCAGGAAGATGTAATATTTTCTTATTTTGTTTCCTTTGCCCTCAGCCAGTTTGGAATTTACAGGGAGGCAATTTTTCTAGGTTCAGGTGTGGCAGCTCTGGAACCTGGGATATTTAAATTTTATTATTATAATATCTTTCAAGTTGCAGACATGAAATTGTGATAAACCCGAGAAAAAAACCACCAGTACAAGCACAAATCACTGTGAATGCAGCACTTATCATAATGTTTTTCCTCAAAAGAATATTGGAAAAAATATAAACAGTTTTTATTTCTTTATGCTGCTTTTAGAACATGTTCCTTTGGCACCTCTCCCATTATGTGAAATGGCTGGTCACTTGGCACACATTTTGGAGGTAGGATGTGGAATGTGCTGGGCAGAGAGATCATCAAAGGTCCAGCAATCTCACTTCTGTGACCGTGCAGAATGGCTGATTCACCTCTTTGGGTCCACGATGGTGAGCAGAAGTGCAGAGAGCAAAGAAGAAAGATGGGGCTGCAATACAGCTGATCTAATATTTGTTTTTCAGGATGTCAGCAAAGCTACTGATTGTTTATGTGTTACCTGAGTGATCTCAGAGAGATCTTCACAAAGAACAGAAAGCATTGTGCTCTCTTACAGATAGGAAAATCCAAGGACAGCAGACTGAAAGGACTATGACATGTTTGCTCCTGGCAGAGCTAGGAACAGAACCCAGTTTCTATCTCCAATGTACTGTTGAACTCTGCTCCTTTTTGGTGAAGAATTAAAAATAGACACATACTTGGATTAATTGGATTGATTAATTTCAGCACAATTTAATTATTGATTCTGATCTTTACTCATCAGAGTCTGGGAATTGTGGCTGAACTACTGGGAATTACACTTAATTCTCTACCTTCATTCCTGCAAATGGGACTTCTGTAACATCAGGCTGTGAGTGCTTATGACGTTCAGCAATTCACAGGATTTAAAACTAGTTCTAAATAATTTGATGGGGAAAAATGTTTCTCTATCTTGCTTTTGAAGGCTCCCTTCAAGGGCACAGACTTGTTTTTCTATTTATTTTCTATTGTTCCCCTTGAAGCAGGGAATTGCAAGAAACAAAAGTTTACTGGGCACTTCAATAAACCACTTTGAGCAGCTTCTTAGCTTTGCAGACATGCAGTGAATGAGTAACAAGTGCTCCTTGAAGGATCAGAGCCAATGCCAGGGAATGAGAGAGTACACACCACAGACTGCTGCTGTCTGTCTTGGTAGCACTCAAACAGAGGAAGATTAGAGGAAGATATTAGAATTATATTACTAAGGCCATGTACGTTTCTAAATACAACTATTATCTCCTAAAAACCAACATCTGCATTTCAGGTCCTCCACCTCTCAAAACGTAGCATTTCAAAGAAAAAAGCATTGACAAGCACAGTAATCCTATGTGAGGAAATGCATTTTTACTGAATTTTCTGCATTCATACTCCTTAAAAAGCATTAAACACGAATTATATATTTTCCTCAAGGAGTGTCAGTCTGTGAATTTCTTTCTTCGAGAAATATGTTCCTTTCTGAACAAACGTGAAAGAAGAATACAGAATGCCCAATAGTTTATTCTTGAGATAAATGAGCAAAAGGCTTCTTTACTTTCTGTCCTAAATGTGAGCAAATGTATTTCTCTGTGCCACAAGTCCCAAATATACAAAGAACCAAATGAATTTTCTAATAAAATGTGCCTCCTTTGGATTTAATGTCTAAAATACAAACATTCAATCCTAAAACAATGACAATGCTTTTATCACAGTGAGGGACTGAGCTACACAAATCGAGGGTAACTTGTGTTGCCAACAACTTTCACGGCTCTTCTTACCTTCTCCTTGTGCTGTTCAATCAAAAATGCACACAGGTAGTTACCATGGCAATTCCTGCATCACATGATAGTCATAAACTGTTGCAGAGCTATAGAGCATCTTCTTAAAGAAGCATGCAGAAGTGCACATAGGTAACAGATAAAAATCTTCAGGTAAGCGTTCTTGTACAGTGCACCTTAAATTAGATCAGGTGTGAAAATGTTACCACAGGAAAAAAAATCATGTCGATATTTCCCAAGCTGTACACCTATAACAGTGAAAACATATTTGCCCATGACTAGTTCAGTGGGCACAGATGAATGATTAGATTTTACAACTTTAGGACAGAAAATTTTCGTTCAACACTGCACACAATTGTTGCATATACCTTGAAAATAAATGTAACAAAAATAACCTATTATTTCCTTTGTAAAAAAGTCCTGAAAGCACTTGATAGACATGATAAGAAGGTATCTGCATGTGTTAAATTAAACTCATTCAGTCACAGAGAAGAAGCAGAACTAATCTGATTTTGAAATTCTGGGATTTTTTTTTCAAATATGAAAGTAATAATTTCCATTAATTAACATATGTTTTAGTCTTTGGGCACAACCTAAAGAGCAATGGGTGAAGAAAATATCCCAGTTACTCAAACAGAAAAAAGCACTTCAAGCTTAGAATTATGTCCTTGCCTTATCTCCAACATCTGAGAACAGAGCTCTTGTTGCTTTTGAAGCAGCTCTGAAATTCTCATTTGGGTTCATCTGAGGCAAATCCTAGTGTGTGACCAGGGAAGGACACAAAAGGATGGAAAAAATACAAAGGGCTTCTTTATAAGTTTTGCTTACATCTGTGGGGGTAACAAGGGGAGAAGATGAAGGAGGCCACGGATTTATCCTTTTTCTGTTTCACTAATGCAAATACTGGATTTTTGTGTGACTCACAACATGGAGAGCAGCAAAGCCCATTAGGCAGCCTTGTTGCTGTTCTCTGCAGTATAGAGGCAAACAGGGCTCCTTCTTTTTTCTACTTCACATCAATTACAACCTGTGACTGTGATATTTCCCAGAATCTTTCTGCACATTGGGCCAGACATACAAAAAGAAGTAGAGAGATGTCCTTGGTAGAAAGGTCTGGCCTCTTCTCAGTTACAAATGATACAGAGACAATTTAATACAAAACAGCTGAAGTGGTATTGCCACTATCACCTGCCACCAGGATTTATCACAGTTTTAAAAGTACTAAATTATCTCTGATTTCCTGATGATCCAGTGGTTGCCTTTTAATCCCAAAGACATTGGCTCCTCAGCCAAATTATCTAAGTATATCACTTCTCTGCATCTGATGTCTGAACCCATCTCTTAATCTGCATCCTAGAGCATCTCAAGATCTAGCAGCATCTCTATAACACTTTGGAACATATTTTTAGAAGGAAAATTATTTAAATTATTTTCAAAGCCACTGAAATCTTACACACAACACTATACACTGCATTTGTGCATTCCACATGAATCTACTGCTGTTGATCAGATCCCGTCACCATAAAAGACTAAAAAAAATTTTGGTTTTCTCCCAAAGTGGAACTAATATTACATGCCTAGTCTGTTAGACACCCCCCTTTAGACTCTTCAAGGCCACTTAAGAGAAAGTTAGCACCTGGATTTAAGCCAGCACATGTAATGAACACAGGTTTGGTGTAAAAGCACTGCTCAGTAATTAATTTTTTTCACTTTTACAGACCTTTTAGTTAATTTTAAGGAGAAATACCTACAAATCAGTGGAGTCCAGCTGAAACAGTGCAGCTAATTTCAAAGCCAACACTGGTTTGACACACTTTGTCAAGTAAGGGTTGAGAAAGAAAAACAAAAAAATTAGGGATAGAAATTAATGATATTTGATTCTTTGTACAAGCAACTGTGCAAGGAACGGGGAACTTCAGCTTCTACCAACATCTGAAGACAAGGAGGGGCCATAAGCACCTCACAAATGCTTTTTCCAACAATTTAAACTTTTTTGGGGGCATATTTTCTTTTTCTATTTTCCATATCAGAGCAGGCCCCATTTCCCCTGTTAGCTACCATAAGGCACTTGGAGTTACAGAATTTAGTCTCAGGAAAATGTCAAATATAATGAGAAAGAAAGAGGAAAAGTTATAAAAAAGAGAGAAAGCTGGCAACAAGTTCTCCTATGGGTCACATTCTCACAGGTTTGGCAAGTTCTTCTGTTTCATCCACTCAAAAATGTGCTACCACCTCAGCTGCTTCTGCTGCTGCTGGGGTGTGTCACCAGGGGATTGTCCATAAAAAGAACACCTCCTAAAGCACTGCATAATGTCAGAGCCAGCTGACAATGTGGAAAACCAGCTTTACTCCTGAAAAACACCAAAAATCAACCACTGGTGGAGGGGGGGGGGATTTACCCCTTTCTTTCTTTACCACAAAGCAGATTGGGAAAGAAATGGAATATAATAATGAAGACAGTGTAAAGTATTTATTATTGTAATGACATGTTTGAGGATAATTTTGAAGGTATTAGAATAAATGGTGGGTCTAAAACCTGAGCAGCATCTAAAAAAAAAAGCTTCTGAGGTCCTCCATTGTGAACTCCAAACCTGAGAACCCTGCAGAAAGAGGAAAAGCCACTGATCTGTCAGATATAACCGGTACTTCATTCTAGCTCTTTGAAAGATAGAGAGCCACAGCTTACCAGAACAAAAAGTAAGGTTATGATTATGCTACAAGCTAGTGGGAAAGTGATAAAAACTAACAGAAGGCATGTCAGAAAGTTTGAAATATTTTCTTTTTCAAATTGCCTGTTGATTCTGTATGTTGACAGTAACTGGTTTACACCTAAAGCAAAATTAAAACTTGAAGAATGGGAAAAAAAAATCATATATCAGCCAGAACTCTACAGAGATATATCTGGGAATCTCTAAAGACTCTCTAGATTAAACTATACGATAAAACTATCATATGAAGACATTAAAATGAGCCACAGTGAACATTAAGGTACTAAAGACTGTGGAGAAAAAGTGGTGAAATATTTATGTTAAAAATGAGCATAAATGGGACCCTCCATTCATCACTTACTGATGTTTAGGAATACATTCTATTGTTGTAGAAACCTGTCTTATATCAATATCCCCAAGTGAGATAAGCAGAATCCGGGGAATGTCTGAAGCCTGGGACAATGTAAGATAAGGACTAAATTACAAACTCATAATTTATAAAACTTAGAGTACCAGTTGTCCAACTATCTGACCAAAAAGATCCTAAAACAACTTTCTGCACAGTTCTTGAGGGGAAGAAACCTTAATACTTTTAAGACGAAGCTTGATCATGTTATGGAAGTGTGTATGCAATGTGTTTGCCTGAATAGCAGCAGAGTACATATTTGGATTCACAAGTTTGTCTCTGGTCCTTGCAACAACATGTAAGATTACTTTTAAAGGGAAAAAAGATGCCTTTGGGAAATATTCTTAGCACAGCCCTAAACAGCACTTCATATCCACAATATGAGGCTATTATTATTACTTTCTTTAGTAAGCTGGATTCTGTTATAGGGATAACAGCCTTTGTTTTTCTTTTACAGCAAATTTCTGAGGCAGAATTGATATAAATTAATCTTCAGACTGAATAAAGCTTACTCTAAATGTTACTGACCATTATTAAAATGCTGTTAAGTGGGTCTGCTAGTGCTTTGGAGGTAACATATATGTGTGTCTATTTGGATTTTAGCTCTAGATCAACTGTGGTAACACCAGGCAGCTTTCCATAACTGCTGTTCCAGGCTGACAGGTACAACATTATCTGTTCTCTTCTTCCCCCGTACGTTTTCTGGTTTTGGGGAACAAAAAAAAAAGGTTTTATTCTCTAAATAGCCAAATGCATCTTCTAACTTTCAAGAATATCAAAAGGTCTGTGAGGATCAAGATGAATCATTTGACACACACACACACATTTCAATGAACACGTGGGTGGACGCCAGGAAGTTTCACTGCTGTTAACTTTCATGGCTATGAAATTAGCAGGTAACAACATTATGTCCTTGATTTCACAGAAGTTTCACTAACAAACTCTGTTGGGCAGTGATTAAAGAACTATTCTGAGATTTGAAAGATTGAAATTGAGGCCCATGTTATCATACAGGCTTCTTGTGTGTTCTCGTGCGTGTTCAGAAAAGCCATTCAAACGTGGTGCAGGAAATCTATGCTTTCTCCTCTGTATGAGGATATTTGTTTCCAGTTTTCTCATCTTTACAGCTGAAGCACTTCCACATGCAAGGAAGGATGACAGAATCACCACACTTGTCAGACCACAGCTTACTGCTTTGACCCCAACAATGAAAAAAAGCGAGCACCTATGGAAGAGCACAGACAAGGTAGAAATAGGCAGAGTTTCCTGTTAACACTTCAAGCTTCCAACAATTTTCAGCTTGGAAAATTCCCAAAGCCTTCTGGTATTTGTCTACTAAGTAATAATTGACGAATCTCTCTTCCAAATGTTTGTTAGTCCCCTCTTGGCACAATATATTTTGTCATCTGAGATTCCCAGATGCCTTGAAGCAACGAATTTCACAGGCCTAACACAACTTCCCTTTTGTTTTTTATGGTTTGGTTTTGAGTGAAGTTTTTTTTTGTTCGGTTGTTTTTTTATTTGGTTTTGTCAGCCCCTACTACCCTAACTTGATAGTCCTGATTTCTTGTGCTGGGTAAGACAAACAACTGCTCACTGTCCTACTGATGATCAAACTTCTGCCTTGATTAACTTGTCTCTAATTCCATGTTGAAGATTGGTAGCCTATGCCATCTTTCTCTGTGTAGCACTCATTCCATTCTTTTGAATTCCTTATCTCTGAAAGTTTTCTAGTTCCACTATATATATATTTTGTGAGGTCAGAGAACCATAACTGTCCATGACATTTCTGGTGTCAGCGAATTATGGATGTATTCAGTGGTATTATGCAGTTTTCTTTCATTATCTTTTCCTATTCTAGTGATTCCTAATGTTTTATTTTCTTTTTGACTTTCGCTGAGTGCTGGACCTAGCATACATCTCTATGCTATGATTTCAATGCCTGTTTCCTAAATAACAATGCTCACCTCATAGCTCACCATACTATATATGAAGGTAGGACAATCTTCCCCTCTGCAACCCATTACACACAAATAAACTGAAAATCTCACGCATAGTATATTTATAAATAATTTACCCCAGAAATGAGAACCAGAAATAGTAACACATTGGTGTACGTGGAAGAGAGAGATCAGATTCCAAATACCTACTTCACTAAATAATTAAATTCTTATATTACTTATTGATTGAAAAGAAGAAGCATACCTCACCCTTCCTGAGTGAATGCTCTCCCCAGGCTGTAGGCTCTGTCCCTTGTCTCAAACACGCCTTCTCTTTTGCAGACCTTCATGAATATTTAATTGTTAACACAGTGTGGGGCAGCTCAGGCAGGAGGGACTGACAATGTATTATTCTACAGTATTTTACTGGCTGATGACTAAAACCAGAAGGAAGGGAGGGAGAGAGAAACAAAAAGGGGGCAGGAGAGGTGGGAGGGAAGGAGGCAGGGAATAGGAAAAGAAGGGAGAAGTTAATATTTATTAGACAAAAGAGGGAGCTGAATTAAAGTCTGTAAGCTCACATTAGTCTTTGTACTACTAAGTTATTAGATAAATTTTGGAGCACCTGCTCCTGCTCTCTTTTGAAAGAAGATTGGCCTTACCTCATTAAAAAAAGCGGAAATGGTTGATTCCCAGGGAGAGTTTGGGACTGAACTGAGAGAAGCAATGGATCAGTGTGACTGTCAGCTTTTTAATTTCTGCAAAGGAGATGAGTTCAAGCTATGCCTTTCTCATAATGATTTCCTCTTGGCTTTTTACAGTTCCTTGGTCAGAACTCCTGCCTTTGCTCAACATATCATCACTAAGCCTGGCTTTGCTTGTGTTGTGCCAGGCCCAAGGGACTTGGTGTCTCCACAGTGGCAAAGCAAATGAGTTTGATCTGCCAGGTGTGGCATCAGGAGACCCAAGGTCCCCTTGCCCCTGCAGTCTCCAAATGGAACTGAAAATGCTGTGGATTTTGGTTGAACAGAGAAGTCAGAATTATTAGACTCTTATTAAACAGAAATAAAATGGCTCTTTATTTTTAAAGGAAATAATTTTTTAACATGGCAAATTCCCAAATGAAGTAAATATTGGAAAAAAGGATGAAGTCCTAATAAGTACTTCTAATATATAGTGTTTTAAGAGTCTCCACACAGTTTTCCCACATGTATAGTTTATTATGGTGATGCTTTCATTCATGCTGCATTTCTGTGTGGATTTTATGCTTTTTTTTGGGATATGGATTATTTTGCACTGTATGTGCAATTACTGTAGTGGGGTCCCAATCATGGTTATGGGCTGTAGAAACATTGGCAATGTAATGACCATCTGTTTTATCTACATATGAGCTTTTTTAGTCACCACCATTTCTATGATGTTTTTCTGTCTTACTTTTAAATTGTGGCATTTCTGGACGCCACTGCTAGCATACTCACTGCAAATATTTTCTTCCACAAATGGGAAGAAGAAACATGAATAAAATCAGCAGTCCCTCAAGGTGCTTTGAAAATCCAGGCCTGTGGCATTTATATGTTCATTTCCCATAATAAATAAAAAGGAAATAGTCAAATACCCTGTGCAACTCTGAAAAGTGTATCTTAAGATTTATGACAATGTCCAAAAAGCTGAAAAGGAAATTGTTTCCCCCAGCAATAATGTGCATTATTTATCTCTGTATTTAGCTGTATTTTCATTCTTCAGCAAAGAAAAAAAATATTGGTAAGCCTGGAGACTTCATCTTTTAGCATTCCTGTCAAATATAGGATTGTTTTCATTAGTGGTAAAACTACTTTTGCTCAGCTATATGCTGTGGATTCTCTGCTAAGCTGTAATGCAAACTAAAAGCTTTTTTTAGGTATTTAAAATAGTTCCTTATTACTAACAGTTACACACAACCAGATTTAGTTAAAGAAACATGACTGGATTTAAAGAGCACAAACCCTCCAAAGACCTAAAAATAATCAATTCTAAAGGGAGTTCTGGAGCTTTTAAGTCTGTTTCTGTAGTAAAGAAATCTGATGTGGATTATAAACAGAAAGCAGTGCCCTAATAGCTTCCAGTTTTATTTTACATCATGAAATTGTACGATTCAATGTGCACCCTTCATAACAGAGTGCCAAAATCTGCCCTTCTATGTGTCCTTGTTGATTTTAACATTATTGAAATAGCTCAAAACATAAAGAAAGCTATTGTAAAAATTTTCAGGCTACAGAATACTTTAATGACATGTCCAGTATTAGCATATTCTGTGCAACACAGCAGGTTTTTCACACGGGCCAAGTACACCTTTGGTTCCAAAGGTGTAGAGGCCTCCTGGAATTGAATCAGGGCCTTTCTACCAAGTGAGGGATTACTACTCCCAAGAACTCCCCACCAAACTAAGGATCACTATATTTTAGTGCAACGTTTAAACATGTGGAACCTGAGGATCCAGAATTTAATATCTTCCCTTTAACATTCACGAAGCATTAGTCAAACCTCAAAAACAGGGGGTTTGGAGGCAAAAGAAAAAAAAAAGTAATAATTTTCATGAGCCAAAGATCAGTTTAATCAGCTGTTCACCTTTTATTTATTGTTTGCTTTTTATTTTCTGGATCATAACAACATTATTACATGATGTTGACCATCTTCCTTCCGGATGTAGGAGGACCTGAAATCGGTATTTTGTTTTCAACAAAAGTTTGGGATTCTCACAGAGGTGGTCACAGAGCTGAGTCTAAAGCCTGTGATGTACTATCAAGTCTGCCCCTGGTGTGGATATCTGATATACAGTAATCTGTAGACGTGCTGGGAAAATGTTTTTACAAAGGAAAAGCTCACTCTTTGCAAAGAGTCACTCACAGATGATTCAGGACTCCAGCTCTGGGTATGCAGGGAAGCAGAAGCAATACAGCAAAATTAATGCTGTCCAGTGAAGACACCTTCCATGGAGCCAAAGCTTTTTTCAGGTTGCTTCTAGCAGCAGAGTCCTGGCATTGAAGAGAAGGGAATTTTTGGCAAGGGCAACTAAACCAAATAAAAATGAAATTGCTTTTTAGAAAAAGAAAAAAAAATTGAAATATGCTGCATAACAGTGCATTTCTCTCTGCCAAAATCTGGAACACTCTGGTATTGTTGATGTATCATTCAGTTGAAAATCAAAAGAGGTGTCAAGAATAAAGCAACCAGTTTTGGCAGTTCTGAACTGAAAGTCTGTAGCTTTTTTTACACACAGAGTGGACATGGAATAGAGCGTTTCAAAACACTTGTGTCTTGTGTTTTTCACTTTAGAAAATCCAAATTTTAGATGGTTTTCCCTTAAATGAAACAGGAATAACTACCGAAATCTTCTTGGTTTTCTACCTATTTTTTCTGTCTTCTGTGTAGCATTCAAAGTGTTCCACCTTCTCAAAAAAAACCATCTTTGGTCTACAGCCTCACTGGATTGGTGTGCTGAGAAGCAATTAAAACCTGTATTATTGAGCTGCAATTTTCACTCTCCTGGGAGAATGAAAAAAAAAAAACTGCATCAAGGCAGTAACACATCCAATAGAGTCTTGATAATGCTTAAAAAATGCTATCACATTAGGTAGCCATAAGATCTTTGCCATGTTATATTAGATGACTGCTTGTTGTTTGGCAGGCCCAAGCTCAGAGAATAAAAACAAACAGACCTACCAAGCAATGGTGTCTTGAGATATATTAAAATAACAAGACAGACTCAGCAACCTGAAGAGAATCATTTTATGGCCTCATGATAGCCCTGTAGTTAGTTCTTCTGTGTCTTCAGCTTGCTCAGGTAGCATAAGGCAGGTAGCATAAGGTGATGAAAGGAAATCTTTGTCTCAATGTACAAAGAAAATACTAAATACATATACATTTATTAAACTAGCTTGTCTGACCACACCTATGAGTTCATGCTACTTACTACAAATGTAAAACATATGTAAGGAGAATGAAGACATATAGATTTGTACACACTGCATGTTCATGCAGCTAATAAAAAGAGATTTGTGGTTCAACGTAATGGTCACACATTTCTTAAAAAGAAATATAGGTTAGGTCTGCAAACATTTTCTACAAAACTATAAATAATAGCTGGTTGTAGCATAAAAAGGCAAATGAATACTAAACAACTTTTTCTGCTGCTGAAAATTTAATTAGGTTTGTTTTCCATTAGGCAGAGAGATTTTGGCAATATTTACTTATCCCAAGTTTCCTGCTGCCATGGGGGCAGGGTAGGTACAATGACTTAGAGCCCTCAGCATCTACTCTTCTAAATTCCTGGATGCTGGTGAGCCTGGCTCGTTTGTCAGAGCGCTCCTTGCTCCGCTTGATTGCACAGTAGCTGTGAAACTGGTCTCCAAAGCCTATGCACACCACAGATATTTATGCATATAAAGGGATGGAAGCAAGGGAAAGCTTGCAAAGGGGGGGGCTGGCTGTTCCCATCTGGAGCTCGAAATGTGGAGCTTTAGCCTGGCTCTGGCCCACAGGGGACATTCACACCAGTGCAATAAGGTTTCCCATACATCTTGTTAAGCCAGCATTAGATTGAAAAATGCCAGTTTTCATCCCCACATCACCATCTCCTGAGCCCTCAAGCTTGTCCTGAGATCTCATAAAATACTTGCTTCCACCTGTTTCCACCAGTATCCCCTAGAGTTTGCCATGAATTTAATTGCCTGCCAGTTTTTATGTCTGCTTAAACTACAAGACCTTTAAATAATTTATGTTCTAATTACTGTTCATCATTTTTTAACTAGAAGGCCCATTTCCATTCACACAAAAGAAAATTCATGGGGTTCATTCTGAGGAAACACTTTCAAGGAGCCATATAAAAATAGCAAGTGTGATCGTGGTTCTGAAAAATGAACTTAAACTTACTCTAATAAAAAGTCATAAAAATATGAATCGTTCCCTCCTGATACGGATCATAGTAATTTTAGCACAGATTCTATTAAATAGTTTAATGTGAAATGTAATACCTCAGATTTTTTGGAGAGCTTATGTATTGATCATCTCATTCCGGGCTACCATTCTGCCTGCAATTTATATTCCTTTCTCCCAAGCAGCAGGATTAAACCCAACTGATGTTTCAATCAATCACAACCAACACAACCCCAGGCTATGGAATTCATTTGCCATAATTCGGAGCAGAAGCCTGCAATGCCTCTGGGCCACAGTTCAGAATTGAATTTCTCTTTTTAGAAAGGGATTTTCAATTTTTTTTTTTCAGGACTACAGTATTTTCATGTATAAGCAAGTAATGCTTAAAGTTGCTCCACAATTTGTGGCAGGGCATCTTAGGGAGAGGGGAAATCATTCTAATGGAGTGTTATAAGTTTCTTGAGTTCAACAAGTTAATAGAAGACACATGTCTGGAATGATTTCACTGTTAGCATTTTGTCTGAGAAATATACACAAAGGAAAAACAGAAGATGAAATCGTAGGACAAGGGTAGACTAAAGGCTTTTGAAGTTTTACTGTTGCTACCAGGAATAGCTGTAAGTCTTTTACAGGTTTATGGTATTTCTGTTAAGCATATCCTGGCCAACACTTTAAAAATCTGATTGTGTATCCATGCGTGATTGTTTCGCTGCTTTTGCCCAACTGGGTCTATTTTAGAGAGTATGGGCCAAGAATTCCAATGGTCTATGCAACCAGAAGCTCTAAAAAAAATGAATTAATTATGAATTTGAAAAATATGTGCCTTTGTAGACAGAATTAGGTGTTGCAGGAGGTATTTGGTTATTAAAATGTTTACTTAAGAAAACAAAACTCTTAGAAGTTGACCACTGTAGAAAAAAAAAGAAAAAAATAATGTGACTGCTCAGATGTATATTTGTGTAACTTTACTTAAATGAGTAGTGCAACATTTACAGGTAAATTTGGCAATATATGGATGTCCACACTCTGTCTCTGGGCTGGATCTGACTCACCAATGTAGTTCAGTACCTGATCTCCAACTCCCTCTTCCCAGAAAGCCCTTCAGGCACAACCTATCTGGCCTTCAGGGTCCTCAAGTGCCACATCCCTGACCAGAACAGGTGCTGATAGCATCATTGAACGAGAATGTTTTACCTCATGTATTTATGAAAATAATTCTGTGTTTGCTATTGCATGCCCCAATATACATGCATTGCATGGCAGTGCCTGTCTGCATCAGGCAACACAGCAGACACCCTTGTAGGCATGTAACTTTTGGCATTTTCTTTTACTGTAAAGATTGGAGTAGTTGGGAAAAAAAAAAGACAAAAGTCTTCCATTGAAGACTCAGTTGCTCTCAGTTGTGGAATCCTAAGTTATACAGGAGATAAAAAAATTTCCATCTGATTTTCTGTACAGCTTTCGGAGGAAAGGTGCTGCACACCCATCAAAAAAAGGCAAAAAAAAAAAAAGCCCCCCCCTCAAAAAAGCCCAATACATTCAGTGACTGCATATTTAGATTACAGAAGTCATTTCTCTGTTGTCCACATTTAACTTGTTTTGCTTAATCACATCACATCTGAGCTTTGGCTAGCCCACACTCAGGAAGTGTGGTTAAATTTTTCATCCAATACTGAAAAAGGTGGCAAAGATCTCTGAGCCGATTTCCTTCCCCAGCCTTGTCCAAAGGCCTAGAAGATATTCTGCTTTTTCCCTTCAGGAGAGGCAACACATGGAAATAATACGGGGCAGATATCACTTCAAGCCATTTTTGTGCTCTTTGAAACCCGACTGCTCGGGCAGTAAAAGTACTTCTTGACACAACTGCTCTCAGCTACTACATTCTTGTTAAAGCAGCCACTCAGTTCCAGCCCAGATGGAATAAATACAGTGACCCACATACTCTCTGGCCTGACAGATCGATGTCTCCCCTTCTCCCGGCCGTGGCATCTCGTGCCTCTGTCGGTGTCTGGGAGAAACCAGCACGCAGCCACCACCAGTGGCAGCTTAACAGTGCAATGTCCGGGCACTGGGTGACACTGAGGTCTTTTAAAGATTGATTAGTGCTTTCCACTTGCTTCCAGAGAAACACATGTGACAGAGGCACAAGCAGGCTCCCACTTTCACATCTTCTGCCCAACCTTGGAAGTGTTCTGCCAGCAGGAGCATATTCTGCATGATTTCAAGCACACGGTGGGATTACTGGGGAAGTCCTTGAAGCTGAATAAAGAATTTTATACTTGGTTCAGGTGTACACTTCCACTGTTTTATCATTAAAGTTAAAAGGAAATATGTTTATTGTCTAATTGCATCAAATACAAGACTTTTGCATTCACCGTGTCTTCAGTTCAAAATTGTATTCATTACTGAAAATACCTGTGTGAATTCATAAAGGAAAAGTGAATATATGCAACGTGCTTAGCAATGCTAATATTGCTCTGCCAAATGCTTCATAGCAATATTTTTTTTTTCTTTTGTATCAATAAGGGAAGTTCAGAGGGTGTTGCTGTAATAAATTATTTTTCCTGAGAGAGATTAAAGTCCTCTGACGGTGCCCCATGTGTTGTAATAACCCTGGGCTGTAACTGTTTCATCATACTGTGTATCCCTTGTTGATTTATTGCCTAGCTAATGGTCTTTAGAGGGCAGACTTGTTAATAATTTTAATTCACTCCACACACAGTTCAACACAGAGAGTGTTGTGTGTACCATCACATTGTGAACCTCCAACAGCCCAAAAGACTGACTGAGCAGCAGCTCTGGTTCACAAGGAATTAATCAATATTTAAAGGCAGGAATCCTGTTCAGACAGAGCAACACCCACTAGGATCCCTGACTTATGTCTCTTAAAGCAACAGAGATTTTCAAAATCCTTTATTAGCTTTTTACAGGACTTTTCATAAGATTGCACAGCATTTCTCACACAGCAACAACAACAAAAATCTAAATAACCAGTTAAAAAGGCAATCTCTGTTGATTAGAATCTTAAAAATATGTGGTATATGATGGAAAAAATCATATTTGGTTTGTGCTGCATACTAAATATTTTTTCTTTTCAACAGAACTGTTCATGAGTTGCAGAATCCTAGTTTATGTGAATAAAAAAACAACAACAAATTAGGTATTTGCTCAATGCTTATATTAAAAATACTGGTTTACCTTTGAAAAAAATCAGTTAATTTGTACAACACATCCATGGAAGATATAAGAGTTTCTTTATTTTCCTTAGGTGAATTGTGTTTAATCACTAATGGAAAATGTGACTATTCACTAGGAAAGGAACTCCACACATTTTGTAGGAGTTGCTCAGGAAGATATTCTTAGAAGTGATCCTGAATTCAGTGGCCCAACTGTCACAAGCAACAATGATGTTGCTGTGTAGAAAAGGGGGAAATATATATGCATGTGATGGCACAGATTTAAGTTTCAAGTTATCAAAAAGTTAATTTCTGTGATATGCCTGAATCTGTCTGGAGTTAGGGCAGAAATTCCATTTACTTCAAAGAGTACCCAAACCCAATGACCATTGATTGGAACAAATTTGGCTTCAATAAATACACTGGATTATACTATAAGGTTCAAAATTAAATCCTGTATTTTATCTAGCTACTGACATTTTAAAGAAAATACTGAAACCCTAAACCAAGTGTGGTGAGAGCTGGTAGGAGGCACAAGCACTACCTGTAACACACTTGAACACTCTTATTTAAATTGCTGACTGCTATTAGGTGCTGAGTGATGAGGATTTAAACATCTATTTTACCAACCACTTCTCTCCACTGAAGGAAAAGCAACAGCATACCATTAAGATGCTCTAATCTCCTTTGCAGAATAAATCTCATTGGAAATATATTTAGGTCAATGAGATAGACATCTTTATTCCTATTCATTCCAAGTAAAGGGTACAGAAAACCAAACTGACTGCGGGGACTCCTGAGCATGATCAAAATGATGTTACAATTGCAGATTTGTTCTCATGCTAGTCACATAGCTGTCTATGGCACACAGAAAAAAATACCTTGTGCATTTGGCCTAAGAATGTCAGGGAGAATGCTGAGAGAAAGACACAAGACTGTGAACATCCTAATTATAAAGAAAACACAATAGAATTAAAGAGCACATCTGAAACAGAAAGACCAGATTCTCATAATTTTTTGCTAGAGAACATATTTATATCTTTTTTGTCCGACAAAAAAATCAATGAGTAAAGAATTCTTTAATTTTCAAATTCTTGTTTTACTGTAAAAGTAGGCACAGACCCATATCCAAACATCAAAATACCCATCTAATTCCAGTTTCTAATTGTTTTTCCTTGTCACTCAACCAGATTTAGTGAATTTGCAGACTTGTTTCACTTGTTTTGATACAGAAAGAATATTTTCCCTTTCCACAGATGAAACCAAGCAAAGCAGAGGACAGAAAGTAGAACATTTTATTACTCAAAAGCTATTTCATAATGGTCTGAAGCATTCCAATTCAATCAAACCCACCCAGTGTTATTGGTAGTCCCACCCACTGTTGATTCAATCAAGCTGATACAGAGCAGTTGAAATCAGGGCCTGGTTCAAGCAGCTTCCTCAACTATAATTTATTTTCCTTGAAACTGTACATATTAGTTTCACGCACTTTGACACTCCTAATAATGAAAACGTCAAAAGCTCGGTATGGTTGTAAAGAACACATGAATAAAAGCCACGGGATCAGCCTTTTTGTCTGTTGGAAATACCTGGGAAGACCAGGCTGCTCCTGAGGGGGATACAGGAATCTGATGCCAACCCAAAGTTATGCTGCTGGGATGGAAGAATAGCAGCCAGCCCAGGCTGGGCACCACTGGCTAGAAAGGATCTTTGCACGAGCAGAGATGGGGGTCCTGGAGGGCAAACAAGGTGTGCTCATCCAGTAAAACAGGCCCACGACAGCGGGCTGTGTCAGAGAGTGCATCCAGAAGGCTGAGGGAAGGGATTTTCCCTGTCTTTTCAGCATGTATCTGGAGCAGTGTCCAATTCTGTGCTTCCCCAGCTACATGGGCAGTGGACTGACACAGGTGAGGTTCTAGGAGAAGGTGGATGTACTCAGAGACATGAGTGTGGGAGAAGGCTGACGGTGGATCCTGTTGCTATCTTCGACTGCCTGTTAAGAGAAAGGAATCAAAGTCTTAGGGATGTACACTGGTGGAAAACCAGGAAAAGTTGTCAGATTGGGAATTGCCATCACATATTACGAAGTTTGTTTTCACCATACAAGTACTTAAATACTGAGAAAGGTCACTTAGAGAGACTGCAAAATCTCTGCCCAGGGAGACATCCATAACTTGACTGGACCATCTTCTCAGCAACCAAAGCCAGGTCTAAACTGACCCTGCTTTGAGAGCAGAGGGGTTGCACCCAATGATCTCTAAAACTCCCTTCCAGTTTGTATTATTCTATGTTCCTATGATTATGTTGAATTATATCCCTGGTTCAATGTCTGGTTCTACCACAGGTATATGACCATCAGCTTTGTTTCAGTCATTGTTTTTACAGCTGTAAACAATACTTTTTCTGCCAGTTTTGTCTCATATTGCGCATGTTTTTGAAGTATGGATTTCTCTGGCTTTAAGTTTGGGGATTATTGACTACAATGGGGTTGAAATAATGATAGAAGCTTTCCTACACTTCTCAAAACTTGACTTGGAGCCAACATGAGCTATCAAAACAAAAGCATAGCTTTATCAAGTTACTGAGTTCTTTTCTGTTCTCTTACAAGTTACTGAGTTCTTATCTTTCTATTTGACATCTATGTCATTTTGATACCTATGTCATATCCAACTTATTTCCATTTTGGTTGTAATTTTTTTTTTTAAATAAACATGATCAATGTTAAAAAATGATACAGCTACTTCTTAAAATACTCTTACTGTACTAAATATTCAAATATTAACCTTAAACCCTAGATCAAGTGATTTACTCACTACATCCTTCAGCTTGCAAAGATATATTACATATGTGTAATGAATAAGCAAATATAAGTAAATATAGCTGAGATCTATTAAATACCATTAACAGTTACCAAAGAAAAAGCAGTGTAATCCAGAAAATAGCATATAAACTGAGGAGATGGCAGACGTGGTCTTTGTCATATTTTCCTACACAACCTTTTCATTTTAACCACTCCCATATCCAATCTTGGTAGATTTTAGCCCTCTTTCCAAAATTTTTAGCTATCTATTAATTGTTGCACAAATAAGATTAGGCGAATGGTATCAGAATTTATATAAAATTTGAAGATTATGTCAGTCTGCAACATCCTATCAAAAAGCACAGCAGGATGCTTTCCTTCTCAGCTCATTCTTTCTTTTGTTCAGGAAAAAAAAACCTATTAGAAAATGTTTTCATTTCAATGTGCTTCAAAAGTGAAAAAAGTAGATGCAACGAGGAAGGAGCAAGGGAAGACAACGGGTAAAAAGAACAACTGAGTACAGTTCTTCCAGAAAGATGCAATAGAAGCAACAGGTAAGTTACAATTTATAATATTAACTGAGTTTAGCCTCTCCATCTTCATAGAGTATTTTCAGGAAGATTGTGATATTCTAAAAATACCTCCTTATTTACCTGATCTAAAATTCACTGAAGTTAACGGAAAGATTTCTATTAACAGGGATAACATGACTGTTTTGGGAGGTAGTTTTGGCTCTATGGATTGAACTCAATGAAATCTCAGCAAATAGTAGAATTTATTAAAAAAAGGATGGAAGGGTTGTGTTCTAAGGCTCATTTGTTACTACTGTGTCCCTGCAGAGCAAGTAAAAATAAATACAACTAATTTCTAGTAATATACAGTATTTTTTCATGGAGACTAGTGGATATACAGTGTGTATATCACACTGTATTGTATGCTCGTTATACTCTCTAATTTTTAAGTGGATATTGTCTACCTTGACTTCAGCAAGGCTTTCAACACTGTCTCACAACATCCTCACAGGCAAACTCAGGAAGTGTGCACTGGATGAGTGGGTAGTGAGGTGGATTGAGGACTTGCTGAGGAGCAGATCCCAGAGGGTCATAATCAGTGGCACAGGGTGTAGTTGGAGGCCTGTCACTGGTGGTGTCCCCCAAGGTTCAATACTGAGCCCAGGATTGTTTAACTTATCCATCAGTGACTTGGATGAAGGGGCAGAAGCCCCCTCAGCAGGTTTGCTGACACACAAATCCGTGAGGAGTGGCCGATCCCCCAGAGTGCTGTGAGCCCTTCAGAAGGACCTCCACAGGTTGGACAGATGGACAGAGAACTGAAGTTCAACAAAGGCAAATGCACCTCCTGCACCTCCTGCACCAGCAGGGGCTGAGGGCTGACCTGTGGAGAAGGACCTGGGGGTCCCCATGGACAGTGACCTGTCCCTGAGCCAGCAGTGGCCAAGAAGGCCAAGGGTGTCCTGGGGTGCATTGGGAAGAGCTCTGGCAGCAGGTCCAGGGAGGTGATCCTGCCCCTCTGCTCAGCCCTGGTGAGGACACACCTGGAGTGTCCAGTTCTGGGCTGCTCAGGACAAGAGAGACATGGAGCTCCTGGAGTGGGTCCAGTGGAGGGTTATGGAGATGGTGACGGGACTGGAGCATCTCTCTTACAAGGAAAGGCTGAGTGAGCAGGGTCTGTTCAGCTTCAAGAAAAGGTGACTGAGAGGGGACCTCAATCAATATCCATCAGTATCTGAAGGGAAAGTGTCAAGAGGATGGAACCAGACTCTTTCTGGTGGCTCCAAGCAACAAAACAAGAGACAACAGGCAGAAACTGATGCCCAGGAAGTTCCACCTGAACATGAGGAAGAACTTGATTACTGTGTGGTGACTGTGCATGGGAACAGATGCCCAGAGAGGGTGTGGAGTTTCCATCACTGGAGATATCCATGAACCCTCTGGATGCAATCCTGTGCCATGTGCTCTGGGATGGCCCTGCTTGAGCAGGGAGGTTGGACCAGATGACCCTCTGTGGTCCCTTCCAGCCTCACCCATTCTGTGATTCTGTAAACCATGTTAAGAGTCAGAGAGATCTTGTGCCAATAAAGCTCAGTTCTGTAAAGATTTGCTTTAAAATTTCCAAATGAAATATTAATCAGAAATTCAGCATTATAGCAAAATTAGAACAGTAATATTGACTAGCTGCAATTGAACACTAATTGTTTGTCACATTGCTTCTGATGGATGTTTTTCCTTATATACATAATTATATTTATGTAATATATGTAGCACTACTGTAATGAAGAGTCTGATTTTTGGGGGTAATACTATTTTCTGAAGTAATAATATAAAAAAATTCATAGGTTAATAGTGTGAAAAAGCAATGTATTGATTGCTTTAAAATCACAGTAGAATTCTCCCCTGTGTCTAATTACGTACTCTGGTGTTCTTCCAGTCTTGCATCCCTCTGCAGAGCTTCCATGAATCTTTAATTCCCTTCTGACTCAGTGATGCCAGAATCACTTTTCAGCATCATATCCAGTCAGCTGAATTCCAGTGATCGCCACAAAACAGAGTATCAAAATATATTTCTGAGATTGATTGCTTCACAGGTTATGAGCTATAATAAAAAAAAAATTGAGTTTCATTACCCCACACACTCTTCTTAAAGAGTTTTCAAACAATATTTCCTCTGATTGTTCCAGACGCTTGGGAGTATAATGAGATGGGAAAATAAAATCCCTTTCCATACCAAAACAGATCCTTTGGAAAAATTCGTTCCATAAAAGTGATAATTTTTAATGAATCCTTTCATTGCAGAAGTATTTCACTAAAACTGTAGAGAAAGGTTTCTCTACATAACATGACTTTTTTCTCTTTGATCAGTGTTATCTATTGCTGCTCATAACCTTTCATTTATTATTTAGTTATGCGTTTTTTTCTTCCCATTTTTCTTGAATTTTTGCACTGTGTTACATTTATATTGTATGTTAATAAATCATGTCCATAAAATTTCTTTTCTATTTTCAGATAAGCTTCATTGTTGTTTTCTTTACTGTTGCATTGTTTGTTCCTTCTTCATGATGGAGAAAAATGCAAGAGCAATGTAATTTTAGTTTCTGTTTTGCTAAATCTTGAAACCAATAATTACAAAAATGTTCATTTTCATAATGTTACATTGTTTTGTCAAGTCTCTTGCATTGGAAATGAAGTATTTAAATTTTAAATATTTTATAATGTGCTTTATCTATATTTATTACATATATTTATTCTAGTGCTAGGAAAAAATCCATATTAAATTATGGAAAAAATATATTGCATATTTTATTTTATAGAAAAATACATACAGATATCTAAGCCTTATGATTATTCCCCTCTCACCATGTTAAATCTGCCTAAACCTCTGATTTCTCACTTTGAGTGGCACTTTACCTGTGACTGTATGACAATATGTGGTAATTACCTTCACAAGTAAAAATTTGTCATCAGCCCTTGGTACTACCTTTGGGAATGGTAAAGCTGAGAAGATGTAGCATAACTCTGCTGAGTGATATAACACAGTGGGTGAAGCCCTTTTTCTGAGAGGCGGCAGGAAAAACAAACTGAGAGAAGGAAACAGAAGAAAAAATAAATCATGAACAAACTCCTGACTTCATTGAGGCAGGTCTGCAGGAGGTGAGAGCACACAACTTCACTGAACCCAGGAGAATTACCTGTAAGTTCACCATTCTCCTTTGCCACCTGCTACCCTTCTCCTGGTGGAAAGGCAAGTAGTGTACTCCTTCCACTCTGGCTCAACTGCATGGAATATTGGAGCACTTCACCCCAGCTCTTCCTCTCTGTGCTGCAAATTGGACCGTGTATAGGTCAAATTGTGTACAAAATGTAAGCAGTAGAGCAAAATTTGAAGAAAGGAAATACATTATTGAATAAATATTGAATAAATATTGAATAAATATTGAATATTTATATTGTAAGGTAACCTGCTTTCATAAATAGATGAAAAATTCCCCTTTCCTCTTTTGTTTTTTTTTTTTTTTTTTCTCCCCTTTAGCTCCTCTTTTTCTTGATTGTCTACAGAAATGACCAGCTGAAGGTATTCTATGAAATAAGAACACACAAAAGCAATACACTGCTATCTACTGAATTATGCCACACATGAGATCAAAACCAGAAGCAAATCCCAGCAGTTCTTCAATGTCATCATTTCCTGAGACAGTTTTATTAGAGCTACAGCTAATAAACAAATTTTTCAATATGGGGCGGCGGACCCTGAAAGCATGGTCTGACCAGATGGGTACATGGATACAGACAAATAAATAATTGAAGATAAATGAGGCTTCACAGCCCCTGCAGGAAATGAGTGGCAGATCTCATGCTCAGAGCATTTACATGACATGAATTCGAAAGGCCTGAAATTTATGTGGCCCGTTAACACTGCACACATGTGCACAAACACATGCCATTTCTTAATCAGCCCTGGCTCTGTTTTCATGTACCAGCCCTAGGTCAGAAAGGGTGAATGCTTCCAATCAATATCCAGTTGTTAGAGTAACAGCCATGTCCGTTCTGGATGGCTGAGCGGGTGAAAACATGTTTGTTCTACTTAATGTGACACAGTCCCGTCAAATTAACAACCACGAGAGCAGAAGCAGGCCTGCTTAATGGGCTGAAGTCAGTTCCACAGAGAATTTATTATCAACACTCAACCAATAGATCTGAAACCTCATTACTAAAGGGTTTATTTGCTGATAATAACTAAAGGCACACTTTAGGTACATAGGTGTTGTCTGATTTTAAAGATACAGTACGCTACACTACTTAGTAAACACATTGGCTTTAAATTGACATAACCTCAAGATAACATCTGTATGTTATGTGAGTAGTAGAGGTATTTAGACAAGCCCCTGTTTGGTTAAACTACAATAGGTACTAACCCTGTAAATGCAAAGAATTTCCTTTTCCTACTGCGTGTCAATGGTACCTGTACAGGACACGCAAGAAAGCTGAACCCCGACATGTGAGCCCTAATCAAGGTCTGAAACACAAATTTTCGCTCTCCCGTGTTTTGCCAGAATAGAGTAACTGAGAGTGGTTAAAAGTCAGCTTCAGTCTGGGCCAGCTCTTTGCCACACAGGTGTGCAGAACTCCTTGACATGTGGTGGTCAAATGCCGATACTTGGATTACCAGATTCTCTTCCCTCTTCCATTCCTATGAGAACGATGTCTAGAGGTAATAGGCAGAAGAGTCAATCACGATCATTCAGAAAAGCTCCTTTTAATCAGATATGACTGGAATTTGTCTTACTTGATAGCGCTTCATGCTCAGCTGTGAGAGATGTGGGGCTGCAGTACAGATAATTCTGTTACACAGAAGGGAGAGTAAGAAGAAAGACAGAGGTGCAGAGCTGGTTTTACTTTTCCTGTGGGAATGGAATGGTGAAGATGGCAACTGATGTTTGTGGGGGAATCTTTTTCTTTCCATAGCTAGCCTAGCTTTCCAGAGCTCTCTGCATTCTGTTTTCCTGAGCTATCTGCTGCCACAGCCAAATGATTACTGTGCCTTCACACAGAACTAGCCCTGAGCATTCCCTTGTGCAAAGGATAATTTTACATAGTTCATAGCCTTGACCATTCCTTGTTGATTTCCACTGGGAAATCAAATCCAGCAGATTGCAAGATTAATTCCCTGACACATTTCAAAAAAACCTACTGTAAACTACAGAAAGACTTGGAAATTCATATGGGAAATTTTAATATTAGTGTACCTCCACTTGACATTGCTCCCTGTAGTTCTCATTTTTACTTCTAAAAATTGTAAATTAAATTAGTAATCCAACACTAAAAAACTAACCAAAATGAAGCAGAATAATTAGTTTATGAGAAGATTTAATAAAGGAAAATATTAGGCCCACATACTAAATTCTCCTGTAAGTAGGTTTGAAGGAAGTGTTTCATCAAAATTATTCAGTAGAAAACCATCAGAATTGTTACACAGAAGATGTTATTTTCAGTTATTTTTCTTGTTATTATTATACCTCAAGGATCCGCTTACCACAGACAGCTCAGAATTTTAAGTGAAAAAAACTGCCTTCTATGCTTGAAAACAGAAGTGTGTTGGCTGCAGCTGAAGAACCTTTGATTAGGAGATGCTGCCACTTAAGAATGATAGGATTTGGAATGCAGTGTTTGTTTTGTGAGGTAGTAAGGAGGATGAGACAGAAAGACACAGATCACACTCACTTAGTGGTCTCTGTACTTGAGCAGAGATTAAGACCAAAGGACCTGTAAGACATCTGTGGTTATTCCACATTTTTTATACAATGGAACAAAACTGCTAAAATATTGCAGTTCTGCCATGTATGCTAAAGCAGGTGCATTTTTGGAATCTCAAAAAATTTAGTGAAGGAAGTCTAAGGTGTGGGAGGGTCCGACCCCCCACTGCCTCACTAATACAATTTGCATTTCCATCACATAATTTGTTTAAAATACAGTTTTAAATAAAATAAATAAAACAAAATAATCAATTTAATCAATCAATCAATCAGTGAAGGCTTTGGTAGCACTTTGAATTCACTTTGAGTAGTTACTGAAGAAAAGCAAATAAAGCCTTATTTAAGAAATAAAGATAATTATTCTAATTGGCAGAACTCTCTGAGGACTTTTTTCCTCAAATTTTTGCTGTTAAAAGTTTCTATACCTCCTAAATCTCAACCTAATTATCTCTCTGCTTCCCAGACCTTACATGAGTCTTATTAATTTATATTTGCCTTTGAATTTTTCAGCAACACACTCCCACACTCTGTCTGCTGGGGAGTTATCAATACTGCCCATTGCATTTAAAGAGAAGTTAGAAAGGAGAGAAAAAGGGAGAAGAAAATAAAAACCCTTAGTCTCTCTTATTTGAGACTTAATTGTATGAACATATGGAGGTGGGCACAGTTCATGTCTGGTTTAGAGAGTTTTCATTGGAAGCTGAAGTGTAAATCCACACCCAACAATTTGCAGCTTTATATGTCTCATGCTAAATTTCCAAATCATTGGGAATTTAAGCAAATTTAAGGTTTAGGAAGGGGAATATGGAAAAATTATTGGGGTGAGATCCTGGGCCCACAAGCTCAGTCATATTTTGTTGCTGATTTAGGTAGAAACAGAATCTCATCTGTCTCAGCAGCATCCCTTGCAAGACATCATAACAACAACAGCCTGTGATCAGAAACCATCAAATTAAATGGAGAGTTTCAAGTAGTTTGGCCAACAGGTGAAAAGCTGACACCTTGGGATTTCACAGAAAACTGAATGATGAAGCGCAGAGTGTTATGAAATGGGCTGGGAGGGTGTCTATTTTGAAGAAAAGGGAGGAAAAAAGCTTGCTATTCTGTGACAGGTGTCAGTCAAAACCAGGACTTTTTTTAAGAGATGACAGATACTTGGATACTTCTGCCTGGTGATAAAATCCTCTCAATCTATCAGCACCAACAACTTGTCTGGAAACAATACAGAATCATATCATCTTCTTAAAAAGAAAACATAGGGAAAAGTATAAGACAAGTGCTTGTAGGATAAGAGAATAAACAATGTAAAATCAATGCTCATGAATAGTCACCACTTTTACATATTTTCCTTTTGATCTTAGTAAAATATTTTCTTATGAGATGTCAAAAACGACATGCTCATTCTAAGACTGCCTGCATTAACAAGAGTGTTGCCATCAGGTCAAAGGAGGTGATTCTTTCCCTCTGCTCAGCACTGATGAGGCACAACTGGTTTACTGGGTCCAGTTCTGGCCTCCCCAGTACAAAAGAGATGTGGACATAACTGGTGTGAATCCACTGAAGGGCCACGAACACGACTGAGGGATTGAAGCATTTGTCACGTGAGGAAAGCTGAGACAGCTGGTTTGTCTAGGCTGGGGAGGGATCTTGGGGATCTCATCAAGAGGTGTAAGTGCTGGGTGGTGGGAGAGAAAAGATGGAGCCAAATGCTTCTTGGTAGTGCCCAGTGACAAGCAAAGAGGCAATGGAAAGAAATAAAAACAGAGGAATTTACACTTGAGTAAAGACCTGATTAGTGTGAGACTGGTCAAACAGTGCAACAGGTTGCTCAAGAAGCTCATGGAGCTTCCAGCACTGGACATATTCAAAATGCAACTGAACAAGTTCCTGCTTGTAGAAAGAGTTGGAGAAGATGATTTCCAGTGGTGCCTTCCAAACTCAGCCATTTTATGACTTTGGCATTTTGTAGGTTGAGTTTACAACTGCCTTTCTGTAAAACTGCTGCTGTAGGAAGGAGGCCCAGGCTTCCTAATGTCACAGACCACCCCGTGCTCAGACCTAGTCCTGAATTTAGATGACTCTGCATTCAGAATTTCCCATCACATGTAAGAAGTTGTCTACTCCTTAACCAGACTGAGACACAGAAACTCCTGGCGTGCAGAGGATGTTAAAGGAGCCCACAGGAAAGCTGGATTCAGTAAAATGGGCAGGAGTTATTTGTAGGGGAATCTCACTGACACATTTCTGAAAGCAACCACCACCCTAGAAGACCTGGGAGGCACACTGAACAATTCAATTTAATTTTGATACAGAAAAGATCTGCCACTAATCATTACTTACAATGTATCAGGTTATAATTGTTTACTCATTTGTTCTTTTACATGCCTTTCTAAAGGCTGGCTTCCCCTCTTGGCTGCTTCATATCAAAATATGGTTATAAGCATCACAGCTGTTAAGTGCAGAGAGCACAGGTGTGTATTGGTTTCAGCAGTCACACAGGACAATTTTCTGGCCCATAATACGTGAATTCACTAAATGTTGGCAGGATATTGAAAGGGGAAATGGAGGCTGTATGTATGTACAGGAGGGTACTGGGTGACAGCATCAGAGGAAAACAAGACAATGCAATGTATCTTAGGACATCCCTGTTTAAGTGAAGGAGCTCTTAAGAACCCCATCTAGAGCTCTGGATGCAAACAGTTTTCTGAAAAAAAAAAGCACTTTTTTCCTTCCCTAACATCACAACTTGGAGAGGTGAAAAGCAAGGGCTGTAGCCAAGCAACAACATAAAATCTTTAAGACTCCTTCTCTCCTCAAAGCAGAAGAGCCTCAGCCCACCGCCTCATCCTTCCCCCATCAACGCGGGCAACACAGAGCACAGCCTGGACACAAACAAGCAAAAGCCTCTGTGTTTCACTGCTCCTCCAAAATAAATAAACAAGATTTATGAACAGATTAAGCTCTTTAAATAGATTTGGAAATCCTCCTTTCATCAGAATATGATGCAAGGCTGGCAAGCAAACTGCTAGAAAACACAGACTGCTTGGGCTGAAAGCACTTTAGATGTTCACAGACAAAACTTCTGTGCAGCCTCATGTATGATTCTTCTGTACAGTAAACCTAGACCTGTACAATTAATTGAGTTGCTTGTTTACTAGAAATAAATACATTTTAATAAATAAAAATGAAAAAATATTAGATTATCAAATGATTAAAAAAGTCCTCACACAGTTAAACTATGCATTTCAGATTTAAAGTCAATTAACTAATTGAAACTAGAAGACACAATGGTAAGTCTTTGGAAAAGACAGGTTCTATCCCACTCTTACCTTTTCTCTCCCTCTTTGGCTAAAAGAGCTACACAGAACTACATGCAAAGGAAAAAAAAATGCTTTTCCAAATGTCCATTTGTAGTTAAAAGAGATCAAATTTGCTCTAATGCAGTCATACTCTTGCCTATCCACGAAGGAATGCTTTACTTTCCTAGCAGGCTCTAGTGCTGGCACCATTCTAAAAAAAAACTCTCCCACAAATAGTTTCACGGATGTTATGGAGCATTATCTGCTATGTCTTGGCTTACCAAACAAAAACACAAGCTATTTCCCATTTAACTGTCTGCCCTAAGTCTTTAGTTCCGCAGGCAAGACACGTTCTTCCCCCTCCCCTTCCCTCCCGTCAGATCAGAGGACCTCAATAACAAAACCAGCGTTAATCCTTCTCGAAAAGGATGATCAGCAAGAAAGTGTGGGTTTAGGAAATGCTGCCACCTTGCAGCAGATGCTCGAGGACAGAAGGCACGTTGCCTTGCTGCTCTTGCCTCAGCTCCCTTACTTGGCACTTGGACAACAAGAGATCTGCATTGCAAATGGAACTGAGAACTGTTGATGAAAAAACGAGCTCTCTCTCTCTCTCTCTCTCTCTCTCTCTCTCTCTCTATCTATCTATCTCTGTATATATATATATATAAAGCTGTGTCTTTAACAATAGCTGTCAACAGGCCAGATGACAGTGTGCTTAAAGCTAAATGTCTGAGTTTTCCTGCCATATATGAAGAGGAGAGTGCTTTACACAGAGAAAGTAGCATGGGCACTTCTTGGTAGGAGTAGCTAAGTGCATTCCACCCCTTTCAAGGCCATATGCAGAGGAAGAAATAGCTAAAACACTCAAATAGCTTTTTAAAAATATTTTCCCAAATGTAAAAAGCTTCAATTTGCTTTCCAAATCACCGTTACTTTCAGTGGAGGAAAGGTAGGAGGAAAAGAAGGAAGGAAAACTTCACTTGATATTAATTTTCCTGATAACTATCTTTGTTTATAATATGATGACTCTCAAATGGGTGTACTACAGCAACAGCTCCCAAAGAAGCACATTCCTACAACTAAATAAATTAATGCAGCTAAAAAAAAAGCGTAACCATTATGTAGCTCACAGACTGTAAACATCTTTTCCACTTCAGTTGCTGAAATACTTAAGTTGCTCTGACATTCACTGCTATTTAATAAAGTGAGAAAGGATGTAATTCTGTTAATTGGTGATCAATACAGCCTGCATTATATTTGACTCAACAGTTCACCATAATAACATTATCAATTACTGAGTGGCATTTTCCTTCTCCCACAATTTCCTTGTAAGTAACACTGTACATCACAACATGTTCAGTGGGCAATTATGACGGGAACATAAAAAACCCAACAACCCACCGAAGATGAATGTGTTATTTTCAGGGCTTCAGTATAACCAAATAAACACTGTCAGGAGAAACTCTTAACATGAGAGACAGTTCTTCTTACTTAAATTCTCTCCCAAAGGACTGACACAACTTTTAACTGAAAGTGAGTAGGAACAATGTGATGAATGACAGGTCAAAAACTTAATTTAACTAGAGATATACATTTGTTATGTCAGATATGCAGCTTTACCAAAGTCACATCCAACCCACACATTACCTCAGATAAACACTTCTAAGATGTCTCAGGTGAAATATGTCTTAACCTTCACGGATAACACAAAATCACAACTCACGTATACTGCTCTAGGTTTTTTGTTTGTATTGTGCTGCAATCACTTTAAATTGATTTTATGAAAGCTATGTGGCAAGCTGTTGGTATATGACAGCTCTCTGTGATTAGGTATATTCTACTCTGGTACAACCTCTTTTTCTTTTGCAGTTGCCTTTTTGTAGCATTTTGCAATCAAGAAATGATTCATGGTGAATAACTTGACAAATTTAGGCGATACATACAGAACCTACACAAGGGCACAAGAGGCTGTCTTTTGGGAACAAACAGGAGAACTGGGGCATAAATATATCTTTTTGCAGCAAATCTGTTTACAGACATGTGTGCTCATTATTTGAATGTACAGACTGTTTGAAGCACTTCCCTATGATGATCCGAAAGCAAAACATGGCAAAAAAAAATAATTCTGAGACTGTTAGGGGTAATTACTTCTATTCATCAAAAGAAATCCTCAGGTAGATGTGCATAACTTCAGAATCCAGGCAGGACTTTAACAACCCGTGTATTTACCTAGAAATATGTTGATGTCAAATGGGTGCTTAAGGATTTTGTAGACAGGCTTGTTCTGGATTTGAACCAGCTGCTCTGAGCACACGTGGCAATGTGGCTGGGGAAATGCTGAACACAAAATACAGCACAGCTCTATGTAAATAGGTGATTAGCCCAAGTTTGCTCGTGTGCAGGGCAGGATCTTGGTACCAGATCATCTGGAATTGCTGCTTTTCATTGTGAATGTGCTCTCAGATTAGTCAGAGGAACACAGGTGCTCTGTGAGAATAAAGTGGGTAGAGAATGTGAGTAACTTTTCACACTCCCTAAAGAGGTTTTTATTTTGGGTGGTAAAATAAAACTTAGACTAGAAGAAGGCAATTTTATCTGATTGCTGTAGTTCCTCCTGCTATTACTGCCTTGGATATTATCTGTGGAAACTGGCACTGACTCATTCTCTAGGAATTAGTTAAAGTTCTTTTGCATGACTAGTGTATCAGAAAAGGTCATTAGTGCAATTAATGTCCATTAATACCATTATCCTTACATAGTGCTCCAAAAATAATTAGAAAATAATATAATATAATAGGACATGTTTGGTTCAAAATGTTATCTTTAGCTCTACATGTTCATAAACTCTAAATTTCCACCTGGTAACTGCAACAGAGGCTTATAAACCTGATTTTGGATTCTGAAGGTATTACCTGCTTGAACTCAATCATCTGTGGATGTGTAAGCATTTCAGTTTGCAGGTTTTCCAACCAGAACCACATTCATCTACCTTATCTTTTCTATAAACAAGAATTATATACAGTGACTGCAGTCTAAATAAGCTCATAGGCTAATAAAGAGTGAGAGTGGTCTCAGGTTTTCCTGTTCACCAAGTGAGGGCAGATTAGTTTGAAAATCAGTTATGTCAGTGCTCTTGCATCAGAAAAGGAATGAGCATCCCAAAGTTAGGAAAAAAAGGGCCTTAGCACTACTTATGGGTCCAAGCATAGGGAGAAAAGCACATATGGAGAGGGACTGACGGGGAGAGTACTGGAAGAAGGGAATGGCTCTTGGAATAAAATAGAAAATAATTCTCAGCTTGTTAATATTCTATATCATCTTTTTTACTTTGCTTACAAACATGGACCTGTTGGAGTAAGTCCAGAGGAAGTCACGAAGATGCTCAGAGGGCTGGAGCACCTCTCCCATGAAGATGGGCTGAGAGAGCTGGGGTTATTCAGCCTGGAGAAGAGAAGGCTCCAAGGAGACCTTCCAATGCCTAAAGGGACTACAAGAGAGCTGGAGAGGGACTTTGGACAAGGATTTGGAGTGATAAGACGAGGGGGGAATGGCTTCACACTGAAAGAGGGAAGGTTTAGACTGGATATTAGGAAGAAATTCTTCTCTGTGAGGGTGGTGAGGCCCTGGCACAAGTTCCTGAAGAATCTGTGGCTGCCCTGTCCCTGGAAGAGTTCAAGGCCAGGTTGGCCAGGGCTTGGAGCAACCTGGGATAGTGGAAGATGTCCCTGCCCATGACAGGGGGGTTTGAACCGGATGGTCTTTAAGGTCCCTTCCAACCCAAACCATTCTATGATTCATTTTGAAGGTGTGAAGACAACTAATATGTATCCTTTTAAAGTATAACATATGGTACAGATTTTCTGCAAGGTGTCTTAAAAAGAGATGTGATATAAAAATCAGATGACTAAATGTTTTGGGACTCCAATCACCAGATAATATTCCCTGCAGCAGTCAAGAAATATGAAAATTCAGAAGTGATACATGCATTTTGTCACTCTGACACACAAGATCTTACACCTTTTTGAGGCACTACAGATACAAAAAATAACACAATTTTTTAGGTCACACTTGGTTCTAGTGAAGAAGTAGCTACATACAGAGAAAAGTGGTATACCAGGGATGCTTGTCACTGGCAATACATAGTATCTAGAGGGCATGAAAGGCTTCTTGCCTTTTCAGAAGGCTTAACCACAGTGCCTACTGCGAGTTGCTCCTCTCTGGATTTCCCAGAACTTTCAAATATCACTAGGGAAAAGAGTCAAGAGGAAAAAGGCCAGTGCTCATTCACCCCATTCTGGAGTGACCAACTCAGCTTAGACTTGCAGCCACACAAAGGCAATGGGGTGGAGGCTCAGGCATTTTCCCAGTTTGAAAACATACATTCCAGTTTAAATGATGAGAGAAACCAGGTTTCCTTTAGAACTGGCAGTATGCACCTTTTCTACACTGGTATATCAGTCTTCCATTTTCATGTAGAATAAACATATCAGTCTACCCTATCATTTCCATGTATGTTCTCAATTACTATCTGAATAAAAACAGGAAGACCCACATGACTACACAGTCATAATTCGCCAAGAAAAATATGGAGTAATATGATTTTGTGAATAGAATATTGACTTAGCACTCAAATATCTATTCTTTTTGGCCTTGCCAGTGGCCCGCCTTCTGACTTTAGATAATTTACTTCCTCTCAGCCTCAGTTGTCTCTCTGCACAATAGAATTACTGTTTTATCTCTTTTTGTAAAGTACTCCAAAATCTAAGTAAGAAGAACGTTTTCTAAAATCCAGTTTCTCATTTCAACGATTTTAAATTATATTTAGTATTTTTCTAAATTATTTCAGATGCTATTTTTAAAAGTGAATTAATGTCAATGGTTAATTATATATTTTAGCCAATATAAGTTCTCAATTGGATTTCTTTTTTCTTTCCATAGTGGAGAAGGTTTCTTGTCTGCATCTATCAGGTGCACAGAAAAATGTTCTATCATTCCTAATCTTCAAGATCATGAAACTAGACAATCATTAACTAACTGACAATTTTTTTGAGATTGAAAACTGTGAGTTTTTTTCTGTGCAACAGCAGGCTAAATAGAGTCATGATCTTAACTGGGAGCTTTGTCCACTATATTAAATAGTAATTAATTATATGCATAACAGGTAATTTAATAGTCTATATGGCTCTCAGTGAAAGAATATCTTTTTTTTAATTATCTATTTTGTGCATTCTTGAGGAAGATATCAGTGTTCTTTTCGATGACATTTTAGGATGAGTATAATGGTGCTGTCCTGGGAAGAAAATGTATTTTCAATCCCCTTGAATTAAAGTTCAATATTTCTTGATCAAGATATTCCAACATGATTTTTAAAAAAACCCAAACCAAAACAAACAAGCAAAAAAAGGTAAAAAAAGAGCAAAGAAAAGGGGATATGAAATCAGGTTAGTGTGTAAGCCTCACTAGAAACCTTATACAGCAGAGTTATGAAAACACCCCAATGCTTGTTTTTGTGTACAACCTTGTATATATGAGTAATTTCATCCCTTTAATACCCCAGAAGCAATAGTGAAGACTGAAATTAGATCCTGGCTCTCCCCTGAATGCTCTGTGTGCTGCCATTCTGAAACCCAGCATTAGGACCAGGAGCAGAGGCAATGCTTGCAAAGCTGGTGCTTTCAATTGCTTGGCTTATTGTGGACCTGTATCACAGAAACCACAAAATTCTCAAATTCTCTATCTTAAGTTAGACAAAGGTAAGAGATGCCTGAACTCTAAGTATACCATGGGACAGTTTGAAGGACTCTAAAAAACAGATGTATTTTCACATCAATCAATCAGAGATGGAAAAGGAAAATCATTCATGACACAGCTATGTGAAATTTGGCTTATGTGAAATGACTGCTACACTGCTCAAAACATTCACAAATTCTGCAAAGACAGTGAAATCCTGATTCAGAAATCCCCACTCTGAATCTCACTAGGTGAGATTCTGGCAGGTCCTGATTTATTGTTCGTAATTTTTGGAGCTGATGGGCTGGCTATTGAAGACCTAGTTTATGATTTATGAAAGGTAAATGAATCTTCAGTATTCTAGTTTTCATCTTGTTTATTCACTCCCCCCAAAAATGGGATAGATGTTAATTATTTGGTATTGTCTGTTGTTTCTCCGTTTTTGAAGAAGCTGGCCATTCGAGGGAAGAAAAAAAAAGCCTGAAATTACCACTTCTATACCACTAATAACAGGTGGTCAGAGAGCAGACTATTGCATGCTGTAAATCAAATTTATTCTAGGTATACAATAATGTGCCCAATGAGAATAATTTACGAACTATAAACTAAACAACTCTTGTAGGTAGTATATATATCTTTAGACTACTAGCAGGCAAGAGTCCACAGGAATTGAAAGCAATTCAATAAAGACATATTTAGAAAATAACAGGATGACAGGAAGCATTCTTCCCAATTAATAATTCAAACAGATGTACTTGAAACTAACATTCAGAACAAAAAACCACACCAACTGCTGCACTGATTGTCTTAAATGCTCTTTCTAAGGGCAAAACCTGCTGCTAGTGATGGTCAGTTGAAGAAATTTAAGGAGCAATACAAAACCAAAATGTACAGAGAAAATCCATTCAGGAACTTTTCAAGGAATGCAGAGGAACATTGCAGAGCTGCTGTGACAGTATGTTATTATATACTAAAGTTTAGGACCTAGATCACCCTGAAACAAATCAGCTATCAAAAGCAGAGAAATGCGGCTGTTCATATTTCTCTCCCCAGTTGCATCAGGTTTTCTCAATTTAATAACAAACAAAAAGAAAACTAACCAAAAGACATTTTGTCAAAGTACGAGGAGATAATAAAGTTTTGAATGTTCTTGTAGTTCTTCGACAAAGGATAGGAAACATGTTTTTCCTTCTTCATTTAGACATGCTCCAACACAGAGACCGTTAACTTGAAATTTCACGTCTGTGGTGCTCTCAGGCCTTTTGTGAACCTTTAGAGCAAAGTGAATGTTGGCTTTTTGGTTATCCTAGAATCATAGAATCAGCTGGGCTGGAAGAGACCCCTGAGATCATCAAGTCCAAACCTTGATTCAACCTCGCCGTGGTTCCCAGACCATTGCACTAAGTGCCACATCCAGTCTCATCTTAAAAACCTCCAGGGAAGGAGAATCCACCCCTTCCCTGGGCAGCCCATTCCAATGCCTGATTACTCTCTCTGTAAAGAATTTCTTCCTAATATCCAACCTAAACCTCCCCTGGCACAGCTTAAGACCATGCCCTCTTGTCTTACTGATCGCTGCCTGGGAGAAGAGACCAACCCCCACCTGGCTACAATCTCCTGTAAGGGAGTTGTAGAGAGTGAGGAGGTCTTCCCTGAGCCTCCTCTTCTTCAGGCTCAACAACCCCAGCTCCCTCAGCCTCTCCTCATAGGACTTGTGTTTGAGTCCCTTGACCAGCCTTGCTCTTCTCTGGACCTGCTCCAGCCCCCTCCATGTCCTTCCTGAACTGAGGGGCCCAGAGCTGGACACAGCACTCGAGCATTCAGGATATTGGACCAACAGTGTGTGAAGGAACAATTTTCTGCAGACTGAGAAGAAGATTTTGAAAGTTAATGCCACTGGCAAATGTTCCCAACAGCTCCCCTCCAACGCCCTGTGGAAGAGAACACGAGCACAGCAGCGAGAACACGAGCACAGTTGCAAAAACGCGTCGTGTCTCAGAAAACACATCCCTGGGAGGGGTGGCTGTGCAGCCACTGCCCAGAGCCCTGGCACAGGGAGGAAGGGATGCCCTGTTGGGTGGAGCTCAGAGGCAGCACGGAGGGCAGAGCAGCCGTGGTGGTGCGTTCACGGCGTTCTGTTACCGCGGTCATCTGCCAAGAGCAGGAATAACCTCCAAGGCCAACACCATTAAAACATTTCTTGGAAAGCGCTGCTGTGGTTTGCTGTAGTAAGCCAAGTTTAGACTGTGCTGCATTTGTGAGCACATGTGTTGTAGTAATCTTCCAGGGTAATGCCTTGGCAGCGGCGGGAGACGTTTTATTTTTACAATTGCTTGTGCAGTAGAAGCATATTCGTCTGCACTTAAATACACTTTATGGTTATTCACATTAGGGGCAAATTTTCAAAGAGCTGCTGAGGCTTTTGGCCAGGTACACCACTGCTTTTATTGGGAACTGCATGTGTTAAACTGAGCAATGTGCTTTGAAAAACAAACATATGCTTTCTTCCTCTGAACATTCAGGAATGTATGATTATTTTTTTCCCCCTGAATTGTTAAGGCAGTTAGTATGACTGAGGGTTTGAAAGATGTGCTGGGAGAACTGTGATGCTCTGGTATGGCTGACAAAAGCCCGGTGGCACCTGAGGATCTTCTCCAGGCATGGGAATGCTCCTGTGGTGTGGCATGGAGGTGTTTGGCCTCACTGAAGCAATGCAAAAGCAGAAGGGTCAAAGAGCCAGGTCCAATTGTTTTGGTCAAAGACAACTTCAAGACTAACATGATATCCTTTCCCCTTCCCCCTCTCCAAGTATGCTGTCTTCCTCAAAAAAAGTAATATTTTTGTTTCAGAGCATTTTCATTTATAATTTGTGTGCCTGAGAAGAGGTCTATGCTGTTATTAAAATGTTCTTTTCCAAGCTGGATGGCCCACCACCAAAAAAACAAGAGGATATATTTCATGTAGGCCCTTTAGTGCTCCCACTGGCTTCAATCCTGCAGAAACCCTGTCAGCTCCAATATCCCCTCATCTCACAAAGGGAGACCTAGCCAGAGAAGCAGAAGGACTGGAGCATGGACTGTGTGCCCTTCAAACCTTATATGGCAAAACAGCAGCCACCACAATCTCAGAATCATTATTGTACTGCCCAACAGCCACAGATTTCCCTGATTATGGTCATGTGCTGTACAAGAGGAATATCAGACCTTATGACTGTTCCTGTAACAGTGATAAGAAAATATTTTTTAATTTATAGCAATTATAAAAACAATAAAAGTGTCATGTTTATCATTAAATGCATATTTTGTAATTTGTAATTAAAATTGGCCCTTTTAATATGTAAAGGTTAGATATAAAAAAAAGTGCTGGCTAGAAGATGTTTGAAATTCGTCTTTATATTTTTTGTGAAAAAATAGTGCTCATTATTTAAAATATTAAGACAACAGTTGTGTTTGCAGAAAAAAGGAGGCACTCAGTGTGCATCGCCCAGGCTGTTAATTCAATGTGTTAATTACTGTTAACATGGATACAGATGCTGCTCTAGGCAATGTTCACCCAGCATTTGGAGGAAAATTCAGTTTTAATCATAATCAACTACAAGATTATGTAAAACTGGTCTACAGCAACTGCACACTTCACTCAGTACACGTGCTGGTGTTGGTTTTAAAAACAGATTAGGATACATGGAAAAATTTACTAGGCTTGGGAAACCACTTTTCTTACCAAAACCTAATAGAGCAGCAGATGGTGAATTGGCTCTAAAGAAGCTGCAGAATAGTCAGTACCCTTTTGTCCAGTTTTGCCTTTTGATGTGATCAAGATTTTATCCTGGCAAGAAGAGGGTGAAGCAAAGTCCATTTTCTCGACAAGTCTTTGGATTAATGGAAAGATGGAAGAAATTAATGATATTGTCATTCAGCTCAGAAATCCTGCCAACCTGAGGAGATTCTGAGCACTCTCTAGGAAGGCAGCTGAAGATTTTTGAAGTCTGCATTTGTTATATAATCACACATCTTGTGTATTTTCACTGATCCTGTAACCATCATCATCATCATCAAACCATATGATACAAAGTACCCATGTGTACTCCTCTGAAGGATTATACAATTTGCTTTTATGTTCTTGGCATATTTTAAATTGGCACTTAATGATTAAGAACTAAAAATATGGTATAATGATATTGTAAGTTTATCATGATGCTGAGGTGGTGGAGTTTGACAGACCTTCTGCTATTATCCAGTAAAGAGTCTCAAACAAAAAGAAGCACTTTTCTATAGCTTGAGAACATAAATTCTATAACTTTGTAAAGCAGGTTTGCAGCTGGAAAGCCAGATGATAGGGCTGAAAATATCACTAGCTGGCAATTCTATATAGCTGGACCACTGGAAAAAATAAATGGACATAATCATATTACAAAAAAAAGCATTGCTGTAAAGAAATATCACAGGATTCAAAAGGCCCTAAATCTGTAAAAAAGACACCACCTTTCTCAAGCAGCAGAAATTTGCTGGTGCTAGACGTGATCTATGCTCTAGTCTCGAGAAGGCAGAAGAAGTATGAAATAAACTGCCACAATCTGGAAGAAATCATTTTCTCTCCTCTCCTACCTGTGTTTCTTTTCTGCCTTCTTAACAGCAGAACACTCTCAGCTCCTGCGACCAGGACCCGGGCTTTATACTTCTCTCTCCTTTCAATTCATCACATAGAATGAACAATACAGTCCATTATATAGAATAATAAAACTCTCACCACATCCTACATGTTTCTGAGCAGCCTAAACCCCTGCCTTCTCACCAAACTTCCTTCAGCAGGTTAAATTCAATTAGGAACCTTCTTTATGGTTCATTTACGGCCTCTGGAGATAGAATGATGTGTTGTGGTAAAACTGTTTCAGCTGAAAGTTTGAAGGAGGCTAGAAAGGTGACTGATAGTGTTGAATGCCTTCAAGGAGTTTTGAAAATCCCATTTTATTTAAAGAATTACATTATTTGGAGATAAATATCAGAATCTAGTAACAGAGGAGATCCACAGATGTGGTATTCACCAGGCATTATTTCAAGGTAAACCTTTTTGTGCCTCTGAACAGTTCTTTTTTTCACAGGTATAAAAGCATGCCCTTTGGTTTGTTTTCTCCTTTTGGATCTAACTGGAGTGCTGTCTCCATCACTTCTACACAGCACTGCATTATTTGTTAATTCAAGGTCTGTTTCTGTGTTGTCTTCCCTCGTTCTCAATTCTTCCCTCACTATTCATGTCGGCAGCACTTTCTCAGGGCTGAGTGGCAGTATCCCATCACCTCCCTGTGACATCTGCTCCTGTGCCCCACCCATACCCAGTGACAAAAGGTGGTGCCTGTTCCTTCACCTTGATCCTTTGCACAGCGTGCCAGGGGGGCTTGAGCTCTGCTCTGTGCAGGCAGCAGAGAAACAAAGCCTGTGTGCTTCCAGGAACAGGCTATTGTTGAGATGAAGAGGTGAAGATACCTTTCATTTGCTGCAAAGGTATTGTTGATTACCTCAAAACACAGAAGGGCTTTTCTAGGCAGCTGTGGTTAGAGTGTGCTGGACAGGATTTGAATGTTGAAATTGTCTGCCAGGATACAGAATTACCAGGATTGTCTGAGTGTGTGATGAATAGAAAAACATTTTTTTTTTCTTTTTTTTTGTTGTTGCTTAGAGTTTTCTTTGAGAAAGATATTTTTGTGCATACAAGAGCACATGATGTATAAAGAAAACCATCTCTTTGCTAAGGTAATATATTTTTTTCACATCCCATTTCACGATAGCTAAAGCAGTTTGATTTTAACATATATACTCTGCACCCAAACAGTGAATCAAATATCCTGTAGTTATGAAATACCTGCAATAATAAAGGAACTAGATGTAAATAAATAACATGGAAACTGTAAACACATCTTCAGTCTGAATGGTCTTGTCATATTTCATCCCCTCATTTTAATGCAATACTAAGCAAAGCATGGAAATGTTTACCTTTGTCTGATCTTTAATTCCCTAAAATTTATGTGGAATCATGCACAGATGCTCTGGAAACCAGCATGGAAAAGCCTGGCATTTTAATTGATCCCAGAGCCTCTTTTCCTCGCAGCCCCTGCTGCTACAAAGTCTGCCTCTCGCTCCAAAGGGGCTGCGCGGTTGCCTAGTCACGGCGAGCGGCCAGGCAAGGTGCAGAAATCCAGGGAAGGAAGTAACCAATCAATTTTTTAATTTCCCTATGTAAACAGCAGCAAATCAGGACGGGTTTTGAAATCTCATTAGTGGGAAGTGAGACGCATTGTGCACATTTTAACATATGTATTAGCTGCCTGCAGTGGCTTGCAGACAGAAATTATGAGCCACTGGGTTTGTTTCACAAAGCTTTTTTCAGAAGACAACCTGAATATGTCATTTAGTACTCTGAAATGTTTTTTGGAGGGTGGGTGGGGAAATAATTTTTACTCCTCTATCACTGCTATCTTATTAATTTTAATGCTTTCTTACAGTTAGTGTATTATAAGCAGTATATTTTTCTTTATACTTGAAGGGCCAGGGTTAGGAGGATGATATTTTCTTTATACTTGACAGGGTTAGGAGGATGACATCCAGAGCCAAATCCCAATTTCGGGAAGATTCATTACAAAAGGAATAATTATATGCTTGTCCTTAAAGATTTTCAGTTAGTGTTGTCTTGGCATTTGAGTAAAAGTGAGTGTAAATTTCTCATTGACATATTTGCAAGTTGTGTGATCCCTCTGCACCCTCTGCACAGCAGGCTGGTCTGAGATTGTTTCTAGGTGTTTAGGTTGCTTTGGAGGTTTGCCCTTCTCTGTTGTTATTGATAAGTGATTTTTCAAGGTATTCCATGCTTCCTGCTATGTTACCCTAGTAACATCCATGGAGGAAGAACCAATGGTCATTTGAAAACACAAACTCATTGCTAATTTCTATTAAAACATACATTCCACTGTGCCACTAGTAATATACCATTTCTACCTTTGAGGTCCCTACTGCCTTAATGTTGCTCAGAATTTGAATACAGAATGAATGAAGAGTCTTACATATACTACACAAAACATCTGGCTTTACCAGAAGATAATACAAGAATTAGTTGCAGTGATATATATGGAATTTGAAAACTATGATGCATGTAACGAGTTATTTATTCCAGAAAAATTAATTAACTGTTATATATGCAGATACAATAACCTTGCAGGAAAATGGCTTTTGAACTTTTAATGGGAAAATATAAATTTTCTTCGCTGGTTGTCAAGATAAACCCTTTTGGCACAGCAAAAGTATTAAACAAAACATTAAAGACTTCAAAGATCAATTACTTTTTTCAGTAGTCTTGAAAACACAAAGAAATCCTGGACACACTCAGGTACACGTGAGTTCTGCCACAGAGTTAAATTCAATACTTCTTTCAGCAAACTTCCCATGGAAAGAAAAAGAAATAATATTATTAAGCATGAGCTGTAGGCAGCAAAATCCTTTTGTTTACATTGTTTGGCTTAGATTCACCTACACAGGCACTAATCTGATTATGAGGGTCGATGAAACCTTTATTTATCAGACATAATATAAAAACAATACTTCTGTAAACACAGACACTTTCCTGTCCTCCTGTCTCAGTCATTGCTTGGAAAGAACGAGGAATATGTAGGAAAGGGCCCTAAAAGGATGCTTCATTCTCAACAGGCTGTGGTGTCCTTGACTGCTTTGTTCCAGCCTCCATTCAAAGAGCCAACTTCGAGATAAAATGTAGTAATTTTTGCTTGTAGATGAAAATTCAGTAGGGAAAAATAGACTTACTTGTCTATTGTTTAGGAGACCTATGACTCTTTGAGTCTTCAATCACTATCAGCTCAAACTAATTTCCAATTCACAAGTCAGCTGAGAACAGTGTCACAGGGACACTGGAAAAAATATTTGCTCTTTGTCAAACAGATTTGAAGAACAATGGAGGTTGTTATTAAAAATAAAATCAAAATCAAAATCAAAACTTTTAGGATGAAAATTATGTCAAATAAAGGATGCATGCACACTAGTACTTTTTTTCCTAGAAAATATTCCTTTACAATGAAAGAAAGATGAGATAAAAATGTCTTTTACTCTGAGATCATACAAATGTCACAGTTCAGGGTTTCTTTTATTATCTGTCAAATGGCACAAAAAGTCTGCTATCTTTGATCAGTTCTAAAACTTTCAGTCCAAGTAAAGATCTTAAACTAGACATTTAATTTTAAAAGACTGGGAGTTTTTGCACATTCATTGCATTAGGTCTGAGGTGCTGTAATGGGGAGTAAAACCAAAAATAGTTCTCTTAGAAATCAAAACTTCTGCAGCAGTTTGAGACCTGCATTTTAGAGTTGCTCTCTTTTCCTATTACAAGTCCAGCCATCAAATATTTCTTCTCTCTCCCACAACTCTTCACACCAGTTTCCCAAATGGATTTTCCACTTCTTTACCTTTTTTTCCCTACTTAAACATTAATTTTCCTCCCATTTCATTGTGTGCAACCAGAGAGGTGAAATAATTGCAGATGTTCCCCTTTTTTTCATTGTGGTAAATAGAAGGACTCTTTTCATGCTGACAACATGCTCACAAAAAGCTGGACTTTACTTGTTTTAGCAGACATTTGCTTTTTAAAACTCTCAGAGGGCCTAACCATATGTTCAGCTCACGTTTGTACAGCCTGGTTAATTTAACCCATTAGAGTCTCATAACTGGCTTGAGAAAATAAAATTCATAAGTATACCAGGCCTGTAAATGTAATTCTATAAAACAAAAATAATTTTGCAGTGCTAGGACACTCAGTCTAGGTTTTCTGTTTAAAATACCTTGCATTTTATAGAAATCACATAAAGTCATAGGCCAGAAACAAAGAAGAAATCCATTTAAATTATCTTGCAAGTGCTGGAGGTCCTTTCCAGCACTGACATGGCGATGGTGGAAAATGGACTTTCAAAGTATTTTTATCGATTGTTCGGTAAATGTTGTTTTTCTCCCAAAGATAGATTTGATTAAGATTTGCAGATGTCCAAAATAGTAGCATTTCTTGCGCCTTCACCATATCATTTACATGCTCTGGAGCAGCTAGACTCCCCAGAGACAGGAAAGAAGGATGTTGATTCCTCCCCAGCACTGTTTAAAGCATTTCTTCAGAGCAGGTGAAATGACGGTGTTCAAGTTGTCCCTATTCTTGTAGCTTTTAGTTGAAGTAAGAACTTTACCAGCAAAGGATTCAGAAAAGTTTAGTGATTCCTGAGCCTCTGTTTTCTATATGTAAAGCCTTTGGAGCTCAGTTTAATCAGTGGAGATATGTAAGTATCTATGCTGGGGAAGGATCTCAGTCAGCTCCAAAGTAGACTGAATTAAACACTAAGATCACTACATGGCTGCCATGATCCCAAAGTAGGACTCTCCATTTGTGAGCTTATGCTGAGGGAGTCAGACTTAACTATGCTGGATCAGGTCTATCATACCAAGGCTGAGATTTCCTAAAATATGCAGTCCTGGCCTTTGTTTCTTTCCATATACTCAGTGGAAAGAGAATAAGCTAACACCAAACACCTTAGAAATCCTGTCCTTCTGTTAGTTCACTTATTCACGAGAATATGACTTTGTCATGTGAAACTAAAGATAGTGACTACCTGTTACTGGTTTCAGTAACATCTGCCAATAGTGTAGGTTCCATGAGATCCATTCTTCCCTGGAAGGGTTGCAGGAGACAGGGCAAGCAGGTGGAAGAGCATCTCTGACAAGGAAATTGCTCAAATAGTGGGAGACTTAAACAATCCCAGTCCTGAAGAATAGCATACTGAAACCAGTTAAAAGTCTTGATTTTAGGATTAGGCTCAGAATGAATAAATGAGAGAGAGAGAGAGAGAGAGAGACTAGAATAAATCACAGTTTATTTTAAAACATCTTTTAAATTAAAATACAGATCCAATTACATTCCTCAGCTGGAAGGGACAGTTGGTATATGCTGCTGTACCACATTTTGGACAATGGCTTTGCAGCCTACTTTGTTAGATATTTCTTTTAAAATTAAATTGGACAATAGTAATTGAAAAATATTTTTAACCTCCTTAATGTCTCTCATAAGCAGAAAGCAGAAAATCTATTTCATAGGAATGCCTTCTTGCAGAATTGCATCTGATACACTCATTTTCAGGGCTAGCATTTCATTTTCTCACTAGTTGTTACCTAGTGCCAGCAACTAGGTAACAAATCCTAGGTACACGTTCAGGTTACATTTCTGTTTCTTGCACATTCCTTAGTCACTGACTTAATCCTCCAAGCAGTTATGCCAGCAGGAATGCATGCTGTCTTTCCAACTTTTTTTTCTCAGTGACAGTAGATAGACATGACAGGGATGTGATCCTAGCCCCTCATACACTGAAGTAAAAATGTTTTAATTACAAGGCTCTTTGTTTTTTTTCTTTTCTAGCCTCAGGAGAAATTAGATGAGACATCATTTAAATAACATTCACAGCACCTAACTTTGGAGAATTGACTCCCTCTACTTCTATATATGACTGTACACACCCATTTTGGAACTGTTCTCATTTCCTCACAGGTTGTAAAGGGTGATGGAAGACGTGGTTCCTATCTATGACAGCTGCATACAACTTTCTAAAATTTGGTAGCAGGAGTATTAATTACCCCAGATTTTTCTTGGGGCCAGGAACTGCCTGGAGCACTTTGTTCCCAGCCACAGACTGGAAGCCAAAACACCAGGTGCTCAGCAGAAAGGAAAAGCATGGGAAGGCAAAAGTGAAAGAAAATGGTTCCCCACACACAACATTTCTGTATGAATTTCTTGATATGTGAAAATTATGGAATATTGATGCTGCCTCTCATTTGGCCAAGAGAGTTAATAAAAAGTGACAGCAATTTTTTTAGAATTCCTTCAGAATCCAAAAGTAATTCAGTGTTTTCACTTTCACTTGTTTCAATATATCATTGTATTCTAAGGGAAAAACTCTTACCCTTGCTGGTCATTCTGTTCATTGTGATTACTCTTTAATCTCATAATATAGGGAGCAGTATTGATGCTTTAGAGTAAGAGCTATGACCTGTAGTTATAAAGTCTGCTTCAGTGCAGTGGGTTATCTCCTTGCTGAGTTATGTGCCATGGTATCCTACAGTACTTTAACCTTATTTTATGGCCCAAATGCAACATAAGTTATTCAATAGCCTGCTTTACATCTTGTTTTCTAAGTGCAGATCTCAGCTGAAATTCAGTTCTCTAAATACCTGCATAAACAATTGCATGCAAATCTTGACAGCTGCAACTTCAAATATTGCTTAGAAAATTTAAATTTTAAACCCTGACTCTGTCACTTCCCAATGACTTCAGCAAAGCAGGATCAGACCTCTACACACAGAAAAAAAATTACAAATTATCTTTTATTAGTAAATCTCAATCTGGATTCCTACTCTTATTACCACTAATCTCTAGTTTACCTTTTGTGGGTTTTAAATCAGATTATTTTTGCCAAGCATGCCAGGAAATGCTTTTGACATCACCTTACACAGTCACCCAAAAGGATGGAGGTGGCTCCCCTGCCTGGAGCAAAACCCTGGCAAATGGATTTGCTGCCAAAATATTTCTATGAGATTAAAATACAAACGAGCACGAGGGTCTATGAATCTACCACTTAGAGTGAAAAACAAGGTAAAAACATCTAGGCAAAAGTCACTGATTTGGAAAACAAAAGTACAGGAATGTTTCATGCCACAGTACCAGAAAAGCTTTGCACAAAGCTTTACAGATTCATTTTGCCCAGTGATAAAACAATGAATTTGGTGTAAGTCATGGAATGCTATTTTTGGAGTCAGTGTGTATTTTCTATTAGGAATAAAGTTTAGGGGTTCTCTATTAATGGCTCAGATATTTCTTCAAGACAACCTTTTATAACATTTATAATCTACCTGCTGAGTGTTTTAAATCACTGATGGAGAAGGGGGAACAGGCATGAAGCCGTTTCCACAAAGCTCTGCCCAATCTCATCGTGAGCTGTGTTAAACAAAGGAGCCTCAAAGCCAGTTGGAGCATACAAAGGAGCTTATCACCACCACACCAGCATCATTTCTAACTCTTCTAAAGTACAAGCAGAGCATCCATTAGCTCATAATAACTTGGGGCAAAGCATCCTTAGAATAACATATCTTTTTAAACTTACTTTTTCCATTTGGAAACCTTCTAATTTACAATAGTGACTAGTATTTGCAGAAGGAGAGCTCACCCTAATCTGGCAGTATTTTTGACCTAGGACTGATAAAACAATGAGAAAATGCAGACTTCAACATCAGTTTTGTTGTTGGTGGTGTAGTGGTTTCATTTGTTCATTTGTTATTAACAATTTCTAGAGACAACTTCACATTCATTTGAAGTAGATGTTGAGTAACTTGGCAACAGATCCCTGTGAACACCTGAACTGAAGCACCACTGTTTATGCCACTAGGGGTGGTAAGACTGAGTGCTGGAACAGGTTGGCTGGAGAAGTCATGGAGCTCTCCCACCTTGGAGACACTCAAATGCCAACTCCCAGACTGTTTGCTCTGGGTGGCCCTGCTTGAGCAGTGGGTCCAGAGGTCCCTTCCCAGCTAAAGAACTTTTCTGTGATTCAAGTTGGTAGAACATTAGCAAATCCTGGTAGGATGCTTCCTCACCATTGCTCCTGTTATGGTATCATTGCAGCCATACTGGGGACAGCTATGGTGCCATTGCCTCCAAGCAGAGAAAAATGTCATAAAAATTAACTCCTTCTCAAGCAGCATCAATAATGCAATGTTCTCAGAATAGAGCAGGTTTGGTTCTTCACTTTAAAAATGAATTCCACTTCAGCCTAACCATGAACTCCTTCTCAGCTGATGTCAGGAGTTTGTTGGAAGGTCTTTGAATACTCAGCAGATTTGCTGCATTATGGTAGTGTGCAAGTTTGGAGTTGGCTTCCTGCCAAATCTCCGAACCTCGACAACAGGGTCTCCTTCCCAGAGAGGGAAGGAAAAAAACCGAAAAACCAGGCAGCCAAAGTTCTAGCAAAAATATATATATATTATGTATAAAACAGAGATATACAATGAGAATTATATATATATGAATCTATGACCCCAAATAGCTTCCCGAAGTCGAAGGGAAGAGGGGGGAAGGGAGAAGGGAAAAGGATAAAATAGGGTGAAAAGGGACAAATAATAAACCAGATCTACACAGTCTAAAAACCCAGCAAAGCTGAAGAATTGGCAAGAGCTCACCACTTCCCTTGAAAGAAAGCAGTACGTCTGGACACGGCCCAGCACTTCCCCCTCACGCGTGGCTGATAACAGCAGTTACTGTAGGCCTCAGCTCCAGATAAGCCAGGCCCAGACAGGGACCACCGTTCTCCAACCTCGCCGGAAGAAAAGAGGGCGAACTATCTTATCAATGCCTTATTTATACCCTAGGTTACGTAAAGGAATAGCATGGAATACTTCCTTGGTCACCTTCCTAGTTCCTTCCTGGTTACAAGCTGGTTTCCAGGAAGGCCTAGACTGAAACCATCACATTCTCCACCCCTTATTCCATACTATTTCTTTACGTAACACCTGTATATTGTGTTTGTCTCTATCCCACACATATACATATATACATATATAGTCCATGTTTATTTTTTCTCGAAGGCTGTCGTCTGTCATTGAAGATCAGCACCACCAGCAACTCGATTTGTGTTCTCGGCCCTTTCGTCATAATCACAATTCCGGTTTAGGGCTGGCTCATTGGTTTGGGCTGTGTCATCATCGGCCATCCTTGGATTCTCGTATCAGCTTTGTTCGGGTCTTTCTTTCCGTCTGGTGTCTGGTCTCCTGTAAAATACAACTCAAGGCACAGAATTAGTTTTTCCCCAGGCTTAGGTTTCCTTGAGGCATACATTGGATCTCTCCATCCTTTCTCATAACCCACCAGGTATATCCAGGCCCTTGAGCAAAGACAATCCCACGAATGGGTTTGTCTTGGCCTGAGGGAGGAGTGATCCAAACCGCCTTACCTAACATACCTTTTAGATGGATCGCTGGAACTTTGTCTCCATCTACAGTGTGGAGGGACTCTGCTTGGGCAGGACCAGCTCGGTTGACAGAGCCTCGGGTGTTGACTAGCCAGGTGGCCTTCGCTAAATTCTTGTCCCAATTTTTGTAAGTTCCCCCACCTAGTGCCTTTAGAGTCGTCTTCAACAGTCCATTACACCTTTCTACTTTTCCTGCAGCAGGTGCATGATATGGAATGTGATATACCCATTCAATACCATGCTCCTGTGCCCAAGTGGCCACTAGACTGTTTTTGAAATGAGTCCCGTTGTCTGACTCAATTCGCTCTGGAGTGCCATGTCTCCACAGGACCTGCTTCTCAAGGCCTAGGATGGTGTTTCGGGCTGTTGCATGCGGTACCGAATATGTTTCTAACCATCCGGTGGTTGCTTCCACCATGGTAAGCACATAGCGTTTACCTTGGCGGGTCTGTGGCAATGTGATGTAATCAACCTGCCAGGCCTCTCCATACTTATACTTCTCCCATCGTCCACCATACCACAGGGGCTTAAACCTTTCTGCCTGCTTGATAGCAGCACAGGTTTCACAGTCACGGATAACCTGAGAGATAATATCTTTCGCTAAATCCACCCCTCGGTCTCGTGCCCATCTATGAGTGCCGTCTCGGCCCTGATGACCTGAAGCATCATGAGCCCATCGAGCTAGGAACAACTCTCCCTTCTGCTGCCAGTCTAGGTCTGCTTGTGAGACCTTGACCTGTGCAGCTCGGTCTGCTTGTTCGTTATTAGCATGTTCCTCATTAGCTCGCTTCTTGGACACATGGGCATCCACATGGCGGACTCTTACATTTAGTTTCTTCACTCTGGCAGCGATGTCTTGCCACAGATCAGCAGCCCAGATGGGTTTCCCTCTACGCCTCCAATTCATCTTTTTCCACCGGTCTAGCCATCCCCATAGGGCATTGGCTATCATCCACGAATCGGTGTACAGGTAGAGCCTTGGCCATCCTTCTCTCTCTGCGATATCTAGGGCCAATTGGACCGCTTTGAGTTCCGCAAACTGACTCGATTCGCCTTTACCTTCAGTGGCTTCCGACACTCGTCGGGTGGGACTCCAAACAGCTGCTTTCCACTTCCGGCTCCTCCCTACAATACGGCAGGAACCATCAGTGAAAAGGGCATAGCGTCTTTCTTCATCTGGCAGCTTATCATATGGCAGAGCTTCTTCAGCTCGACTCACTGGCTCTTCTTCTTCTTCTGCCAGACTGAAGTTCCCACCCTCAGGCCAATTGGTTATGATTTCCAAAATGCCAGGGCGATTCGAGTTCCCGATTCGGACACGTTGCGTAATCAAAGCAATCCACTTGCTCCACGTGGCGTCGGTGGCATGATGCGTAGAGGGCACCCTCCCTTTGAACATCCAGCTCAACACTGGTAATCGGGGTGCCAGGAAGAGCTGTGCTTCAGTACCAATTACCTCTGAAGCTGCTCGTATGCCTTCATAGGCTGCTAAGATTTCCTTCTCCACAGGGGTGTAATTGGCCTCAGAACCTTTGTAGCTTCGGCTCCAGAAACCCAGTGGTCGCCCTCGTGTCTCGCCAGGTACCTTTTGCCAAAGGCTCCAGGAGGGACCTTTATCTCCAGCTGCAGTGTAGAGCACATTCTTTACATCTGGTCCCGTTCTGACTGGTCCAAGAGCCACGGCATGTGCAATTTCTTGCTTGATTTGCCTGAAAGCTTGTTGTTGTTCAGGACCCCATTGGAAATTGTTCTTTTTACGGGTCACAAAGTAAAGAGGGCTCACAATCTGACTGTACTCTGGGATGTGCATCCTCCAAAAGCCTATTACTCCCAGAAAAGCTTGGGTCTCTTTCTTGTTTGTGGGCGGAGCCATTGCTACAATCTTGTTGATTACGTCTGTTGGTATCTGACGTCGTCCATCTTGCCATTTCACCCCTAGGAATTGGATCTCTCGGGCAGGTCCCTTGACCTTGCTCTTCTTGATGGCGAAACCAGCATCGAGGAGAATCTGAATGATCTTCTGTCCTTTCTTGAACACTTCTTCTGCTGTGTCCCCCCATACAATGATGTCATCAATGTATTGGATATGTTCTGGAGCCTTACCCTTCTCTAGCGTGGCCTGAATCAGTCCATGGCAGATGGTTGGACTGTGCTTCCACCCCTGGGGCAGTCGATTCCAGGTATATTGAACGCCCCTCCAGGTGAAAGCAAACTGTGGCCTGCACTCTGCTGCTAAGGGAATGGAGAAAAATGCATTTGCGATATCAATGGTGGCGTACCACTTTGCTGTCTTGGACTCCAGCTCATACTGGAGCTCCAACATGTCTGGTACAGCAGCGCTCAATGGCGGTGTGACTTCATTCAAGCCACGATAGTCCACGGTTAATCTCCATTCACCATCAGACTTACGTACAGGCCAAATGGGGCTGTTGAAGGGTGAATGGGTTCTGCTGACCACCCCTTGGCTCTCCAACTTCCGGATCATCTTATGGATAGGGATCACAGCGTCTCGATTCGTCCGATACTGTCGTCTATGTACAGTTGTCGTGGCTATTGGCACTTCTTGATCTTTAACTTGCAGTTGTCCTACAATGGAAGGGTCTTCTGAGAGGCCAGGAAGGGTAGACAATTGCTTGGACTCCTCTTCAATCACTGTGGCTACTCCAAAAGCCCACCGGTACCCTTTTGGGTCCTTGAAGTATCCTCTTCTCAGGTAGTCCATGCCGAGAATGCAAGGGGCTTCTGGCCCCGTCACAATGGAATGCTTTTCCCATTGGTCTCCTGTCAAGCTCATGTCAGCCTCCACCACTGACAACTCTTGAGACCCTCCTGTCACTCCAGAAATGGACACAGTCTCGGTACTCTTATGCTCCGAAGGCATTAAAGTACACTGGGCTCCAGTATCTATCAAGGCCCGGTATCTCTGAGGATCCGATGTGCCAGGCCATCGAACCCACACAGCCCAGTAAACTCGATTATCTTCTTGGTCCCTCTCCTTCTCCTGGCAGAAGGCAGGGCCCCTCTACTGGTCTTGATCAGAGTATTCATCGTCGGACTTTGACTTCTTAGAGGCCTTTTTGCCATCGTCAAAGCGGACCTCCCTCTTTTTGTGCCTTGGCGATCGCAGTTTCTTCTCCAAGAAGTCTGCATCTACTACGTAGACAACTTTCTTGTCCGTGTCCTTTTGCTTCAGCTCTCTCACTCTAGCGGCAAGCTTGGAAGTGGGTTCACCGTCCCACTTCTTCATGTTTTCTCCTTTACTACGGAGGTATGCCCATAATTGGTTACGTGACCGACGCTTGGGGTTTTCTCTCCTTCGACGCGTGAATGATGGAGATCGTGAGCGAGATCGAGACCAGGATCGAGGTCTAGGTCGAGGTTGTCTGCGTCGATCCCGCCGTGACCGTTCCATCGGCCTCTCTCTGTAATCTCTATACCTTCTGTCATCTCTGTCTCTAAGGTCGTCTTCATATCTGTAGTATTCATAATCTCTCTCCATTCTTTCCCTATCATAGGGGTGTCGGTATAGAGGGTCGAAGGGGTCTTCCAGATTTTCCTCAATGCTTCTCATCCAAGTGCACATGGTGTCCACACTTGGTTCATCCATCTTTGGATGATATGCGGTTATCAAGCAATACCTATACGGTTTAGGGGCACCTTGAATTACCTTTTTCCACATTGGTTGTGTGCAAGGAACATTCTCGGGAACTTGGATGTCATAATATTCTGGATCAGAGTAGACAATCTCCTGCATGGCCAATTCCCGTAGGTATTGGATGCCTTCTTCCGCAGTCCTCCACCTTCTCAAAGAACTCTTCAGGGACTCCTTAAACGGGTATTTCGCCCTCACAGCATGAAGAATTCGGAGCCAAAGACTGGATGCCGCTTTCTCCCTTCCCATTTCTTGTTCTATCTTAGGGTCTCGGGCAATGGATCCTAGTTGTCGTGCTTCGTCACCTTCAATTATGTGACTATCAGCTCCCTTGTCCCAGCATCGCACCAGCCAGGCGAGGATTTGTTCACCAGGCAAGCGCATATAATCTCTCCGTAAATCTCTAAGCTCTCTTGTGGTCAGTGATTGTGTAATTTCGCTTTCTCGCATTATTTCTTGTCCATCTCTCCCACGTAGAATCTTTTCCACCTCCCTCTTTACTCTTCCGCTCCTACGTGGAACCGCTCCTGCCTCCTCTCTGTATCTCTCACGTGGAGGTGGAGACTGGGCATGCCGTGGGGATAAGCTTCTATGTTGTTCATGGCGTGGAGACAACAGGGTCTCCTTCCCAGAGAGGGAAGGAAAAAAACCGAAAAACCAGGCAGCCAAAGTTCTAGCAAAAATATATATATATTATGTATAAAACAGAGATATACAATGAGAATTATATATATATGAATCTATGACCCCAAATAGCTTCCCGAAGTCGAAGGGAAGAGGGGGGAAGGGAGAAGGGAAAAGGATAAAATAGGGTGAAAAGGGACAAATAATAAAACAGATCTACACAGTCTAAAAACCCAGCAAAGCTGAAGAATTGGCAAGAGCTCACCACTTCCCTTGAAAGAAAGCAGTACGTCTGGACACGGCCCAGCACTTCCCCCTCACGCGTGGCTGATAACAGCAGTTACTGTAGGCCTCAGCTCCAGATAAGCCAGGCCCAGACAGGGACCACCGTTCTCCAACCTCGCCGGAAGAAAAGAGGGCGAACTATCTTATCAATGCCTTATTTATACCCTAGGTTACGTAAAGGAATAGCATGGAATACTTCCTTGGTCACCTTCCTAGTTCCTTCCTGGTTACAAGCTGGTTTCCAGGAAGGCCTAGACTGAAACCATCACAGGTAGTTAGCAATAAGATACTGTGATTCTTGCCAAAGGAAAATTCATTCTTTTAGATTACTGAAAATTGGATCTGAAATACAAGTCTGAAATGGAATGAAAATATTCTCATTACAATATAATCATGTTTAATAACCATAGAGCCATGGTTGCAGTTTCTACATTTGCCATTGCCCAGAAGAAATTTCAGATAATATTGCAAGCAAAATTTAAAAGTTCCATACTTCCATGCCTGCATCATTTTTCTTTCTAGAACTTCTCCAGCACTTCATCTTCTGTGAGTCAACATATGAAGTTAAATTCTGATCATCAGGTCATGGAGTTTTGCAGTCTTATACTGCAATACTAATCAACAAAAGCTGCTAATGCAGACTGATTTTGGTGCACATATAATACAGACTTTTGGACAGATACAAATTATTGTCACGAAATGTCCTCAAAAGACCAGCGTTCCTGCAAGTTCATGCAATTGTCAAACTATGGCATCATTAACATTGTGTAGTGTCCAGTAATTCTGTTCTCCCCATGGACAAGGACTGTGCAGAAATAATTACTTGGCAATCACATGCACTTCATCACTTCCAAATTAGATTTTAGTGATCCACCGCTTTATTTCCAGAGTAATCAAATTACTACAATGGAGTTTCCTTCACCTTTTTTTTTTCTTCTTTCATTTGATATTTATTGCCACAGATGCAATGTGAGTTAAGCAGAGCCAAGAAAAACATGATTTGGGGTGAAGCAGTTGGATAATGTGTTTTGAAACATGCATGAAAATGACCCTTTAAATCTCTATTCCAATGTAAATACATGTGGTAAATCAATGGTATAAAAAAAAAAGAACCAAAAAGTGTATCTAGAGAATTCTTTGAAGTAATAGATTTTGAAAAAGACCCTATCTTCTGATCACATAGAAATTCTTCTTTCACTTTTAACAGTACTGTTACAATGGAATTCTGAAAAAAAACCCCAAAAAAACATTTAGTCACCTTGGAAAACTCTCAGTGCCTAAAGAAGGGCAATGAAGCTGGGGAAGGGTCTGGAGTACAAGTCCTATGAGGGGTGGCTGAGGAAGCTGAGGGGGCTCAGCCTGGAGAAAAGGAGGCTCAGGATGACCCTCTCACTCTCCACGACTCCATGAAAGGAGGTCGTAGCCAGACGGGGGTCAGGCTCCTCTCCCAGGTGACAAGTAACAGGACCAGAGGAAATGGCCTCAAATTGCACCACATGAGGCTTAGATTGGATATTAGGAAGAATTTTTTCCCCAAAAGGGTTGTCAAGCATTGAAACAGGCTGTCCAGGGCAGTGGTGGAGTCCCCAGAGGTATTTAAAAGGTGTGTGGCACTTGGGGACATAGTTTAGCAGTGGACTTGGCAGTGCTGGGTCAAAGGTTGGACTTCATCTTACAGTTCTTTTCCAACTTAAACAGTTCTCTGATTCTGTGGTTCTGTGGTTTTGCTTCTGTGATAACACCAGAAAAATAACTAAAACTTTTTTTTTCCTGCTAATAAATAATTGGCATGTGAGAACTACAGCTTTTTCTGAACTCTGGATGACTCTGGATGAGGCAAATGGCCCACATTTATCAGGTTGTTACTATTTATCACAGCATTTAATCAAGTGCTTACCTTTAAGCCCACAAGTCTCCTGCTATTGAATGAGACCAATAGAGATACTTACATAAAAATTATATTTAAGGGATTAGCTAATGCAGATGTATTTGAGTACAATTTTTTATGCTCAGCTATTTTGGTATATTTTGTTTTTCATTTTTGGGACTGAGGGCCTGGTGTTGAATCAAACCTGTTGAAATCAAGACCAAGTCTTGCAGATCCTCATGATCCATACTACAAGCTGATGATTATTAATTGTTGTATTTTTAATTCCTCTTTGTATGTATTCTAAGAAAGATTTGTGTTTTCAATAGCAAGGGTAGGTAGGTCTAAAATCCAGGAGGATCATCTATTGCATATTTGTGCAATCACCACTGATTATATCAGACCTTTGGGCAATTAGGTATCTTGATTTTACTGAAGTCTCAGTGTGCCTTTTATGGATAAATTAAGGTCTATGACAATATAATGAGTGTTTTCAGCACAAGATCAATCACTGTTTACTGAGTTAGGACTTTTTTTCAGGAAAATGAATGAAAACTGTTCTTACTGATACATTTGAAATTAGAAGGAAAGTTTTATGCTCAAAAGTCACTTGGAATCTAATGATCTAATGTCTCTGTTGCTTGGAGCTGTGATATTAATGCACTGAAACATTATTGCATCTTTATTTGTGAATGTACAGATAAAAGTACCAAGGTAAAACGAAATTCCAGAAATTCTTGATAGACTAATATCCTGGGTCTTTATTTCTGCAGTAATCAAAACCTAATGTTTCGAATTACACATGCAGGCTATTGGCCATGATAACAGAACCTGTACACGTCTCTTTCACCAGTCTAAAATTCCAGAATATTTTGTATAGAGTTTTCTTTAAGGGATCAGTATCACTAAAGTTTCACAATTCAGGGCTGGGAGAACAACCATATTCCATATTATTGTCACACATTTTTTATTGGATTTTCAGTCTACTCTCTTGCACATCCTCTACCACACAAAGGCATGCCCTGAGATCCTTTCATCTGGGGTACTTACTAAAGAGGACTTTCAGGCACACTCGGGGGCCCAGCTTAGTTCTTGTGGGGTGACAGGATGGAGATTGCAATGCCATGGCCATCAGGGTGAACCTTGCAAACCAGGGAATGCAGTATCAGATGCCCATATGATGAAGAACCTTTCTGAACAGCACAGACACTTATCCTTTTGAAGGATAAATTTGCTTCCTGCAGCATTACCTTTGTGCTAAAGATGTTTCTTGTCCCCAACACTGAGGATAAAAATGCTGACTTGATAATAATCTATGTAAGTTTTGCTAGTCCTATAAATGGGGACAAAATTTTGTTCTGTCACATGTTCTCCTGTTTTCAAGCACAGCCAAGTCAGCATTTGCATTCAAATTTAACCTGCAGTATTACCACTGCTACACAGAGAAGCAAGCAAGCAAAGCAGCAAAGAAGTCCCTACCTGAAATCTGCCCTAACCTGCATGTGTTTTTAATGAGTATCTCTCATTTTGGGCAGCAACAGTCAGGATCAGATTTTCTTCTCTCAATTCAAATGCTGAGTTGAGAGAATCACATTAATTGCAATTCTGACCAGGAAAAACTGCCAGAATTTTGTCTCTGTTTTCCACTTTGCACTTGCTCAGTAAAACCCAGTGCTACAAACTCAAGGGCTCAAAACGTCTGTTGGCAGAATTAGCAAGTTCATTTAGCTTTTGTGGAAAGGATTGTGAACTGGGGTGTAACTATTGCAAGGCTAAACTCCCAGTTAGACTTTCAGATATCATATGCCTAGAAGCAGATATTTTGTCATCGGACATTTATATTAAAAATGGGTTAAAATCATGCAGACATTTTAGAAGAGACTTGTACAGCATAAAAGAACATTATTTTAAGGTGAGGGAAGTTACTTCAGTCAATCCATTACAACCAAACGTTCTGGTGCACTCTAGTGGCAGAACATTGAGATGTACAATAGCTTTGCTATTTGCTTTTTGAAATCCTTGGAAAGACAGAATTATTTTATTAATTCTGGATGTACAGGTAAGTAAAGGTTCTCATACTATATGTACTTAATGTTCTCACATGGAGGAGAAGTGAAGAATTTCTAAGTGTCAATAAAAGACACAGAACCCTTGATTATTCGTTTCCTGTAGTCAACAGACTTCAGATTTAAGGCTCAATCCCAACACAAGCAAGCAATCACTTGCATCCAAATCAGACTGATTTTTACTCCATAACTCTCTCCCTTCCATTGGAGTTTGTGGCCTTTGACTCTCGAGGTTTTATGACTGATGACTACTAGTACATAGTTGATGTAACAGGCATATACAGACATGTGCACAACTGTATGTACACCTGCTTTTACCAATACACATGCACATGAGTATAAAAATATTATACCAGACTGTGTCATGGGAAGGGAAAAGAAACCATGAGTGCATACTGATCAACAACTGCCCAAACATTCAGAAATTAAACCAGAGAAAAACTTGTGAAAGAGAGGAAGAAAAAAAAAGGGGACTTGAGGTACAGTCATTTTATATCTGCTCAAAAAGGAACAAACCCAAATGACATTATGATATCCTGAAGCTTTAAAATTAATAAACAGTGACAAAATTGTACTAAAATACTGTCATTGTTAACAGAATAAAATAGTTGTTACTAAAAAGTCACTTATTTATCTTTAATGGCTAAACATGGAGTTATTAGGAAGAAATCTCAAATATTTTGAGGAGAGGGGGTGTTCTACCCCCACAAGGAAAATGACACAGAATTTCTTAGCTAGAAGTGCCTCACATGGATAGCACTAGACTGTTAGTTCATACACCCAGAAACTGAGACTCAGGAAGATGAAGTGACTTGACCAAATTTATCTCACTGCCTAATGGCAAAGCTGAATTAGGTCTGAGTTCTCTTGAATTTGTCTCCAGTGCTTATCCCATAAAGAATCCTCCTTAGTGAAAGCACACGTATCATATCCTGAGGTATGATATGCACCACAGAAAGGTGCTTCATTTTGTGGAAAATGTATTTACAGAAATCACTCCAGTCCAAGTGATTTTTCTAAAGGGTTCCGAGATGAACTCTTGCTCTTGAACTGCCCTATGGCACAAGGTAGGTGGTGGTGATTGAGAAGATTACATGAATGTGTATGAATGTATTTTCCCAGAAGAGTAGTTGCACTGGGGCAAAATAAACTGTGCTGCCCAACCTGACATCACACAACTTGTCTCTTTTTCTTGAATACATAGACTTGATGTTCTTTCCACTTGCATTCCATTCTAGATACTGTTTGTTTCAAAGCATACAGGCTTCTCTCTGCTACTTACTTAAGATAAGAAAAAAAATAATCACATTTCCAGATCTCTTTACACATCCTAGAACTAAGGCTTTAAGTCAGGAAGACTAAACTCCATGAAGTCTGTGAAAATTCTGAGACATCTCAGAAATGTATATACCTAGAGGTTACAACAGATCAGTCAGAATATAGGACAAGACCTAAACAAATATTCCCTGCCTGAAGGACAGAAGAGAAGTAAAAAATTACTTGCATGCACAGAAGCCATATGATAGCAATTGATTTTCCAGGAGTAGATATAAAGATTGCCACTTCTACACCATTGCTTCTAAAGATTATATCTACTTTTTAGTATAAAAACATGATCATAACTTCTGTTGATATGTGTAGGTTAGCTTTAAACCAGCTAATTTATATGGGTAATAAGAATAATATCATTTGGTCCTGCCTGGGGCCTGAGGTCTGTATCCTGTACTGAAAACTTATGGCACAGCATCTGAGGTGTTATCAGTAGCCAGATTACACTGTGGAGGTCTAGACAAGGTGCAGCCAAAACTTTGGACTTCATTATCTTCGTTCAGTTTCAGATCTTTTCAGCTTTGAAGTAATAATTTCATCTACCCAGCAGAGGTTAATTTTTGATACTCCTAAACATCATGAATGCTGTTCTGCACCTCGAATGCATCAGCTGAAATCAAAGGAATTCCTCAAGAACAAGAGAGAGGACAGTATACCATATTTAACTGTAGGTCAACCAAAGGAATTTCATTTCTTTGCCCGGATAGTCAAAGATACAAATTTGTTGTCATGGTGCTCCTTCGCAGTATCATCATCATCTGACACTTCCATCAAGATATAAGTTTAAAAAGGGAAAAATCTTAATCAGTGAAGTTGGTTAATGTTTTGCCAGTCAGATAACAGTTGCACTCTTGTGTTATTCTACTAAATTGCGGTTGTTTGCAGTTGTTTGCAATTGTTTGCCTATCCCAAGTTCTCAGAATGTATGAAGAGACAAAAAGTTTCAAGACAGTTTATTTGAGAGGACTCTTGAATATTTTAAAAATTTGCAACTTAAAACCTTCTAAATATAAATTGTTATTCGTACAATTCCTGACTGTGAAACGTTTTGTGACTTTTGCAGTATAAAGAGAGCAAAAAGTAGTCTTCATTTAGGACTTTCCCTTTGTCCCACACTAACATATTATTCCCCATCTTCCATGTAGTTTTTAACTGGGGAGCAGAACGAGGTGTTTGTGGAACTTGCTTCACATACCAATTCCAAAAAAAATGTTTTTGTGCCATCTGGATGTTGCCTACAGGTTGGTAGCTATCCAGACTGGTGGGAGGAAGTCAAAGGCTGGTGCTGCACTGCTCGTGGTATGAGACAGGCAATAAGTGCTTTATGCACACAGAATGAATATATCCATTATGCCTGGAATTTACTGCTTTTAGAAAATGGGTCTCCAAGCTGCACTGCAGGCCCTGAGAGTGCTCTTACACACTGTGCATAAGAGCCTTCTCATGCAGCATGAGAAGCTGCCAGACACAGGGACACAGGGACACAGGGACATGTCCTGCTCAGAAGGGACACACGACTTCACTCCAGGGTACTGAAAAGCTTTCAGATCACAGAATGGATCAGGAAAGTTCAAAACAGCAGAGCCTGAAGAGGCTCTGCAGTTGTACATGAAGAAATGAAGAATTTTACTTGTTTTACTCAACTGAGTCTTTGTGTTTGTGGTAAGAGTTGTTTCAAACTACTATTTAAGCACATTTGTCCCTCTTTTGAGATTCAGTAGAAGAAAGAAGTTAAAGCAGTCAGCCCAAGGTCTATTGCCATAATTGGTTTTAAAATAATTTCAGACTGGGGAAAACCCACAGGATGTTAATCTCCAAGAGATGATTGAGTGGGCTTCTGCTGTGCAAGAGGAATTTTTCATTGTTTGATGATTGAACAGCACTGGAGAGAAACTGTAAACTGCACGGATAGCCTTTGGATATGTACCCTGCCCAAAAAGCTCAATGATTGCCTTGAGTTTCTCCTTACAGAGACACAGTTGAAAACCAAGAAAAGGCTTCTCTTTGCATGACTTCTGTAAGGCTTTGAGGTAGGGAAGGGAAAATCTGAAGACAATGGATTCCAATTTTTATTCTGTGATTTTTAGAAGAAAATAGATGCCAAAAGTCAGTATATTTACTACACTGATGAATAAAAAAATCTTCCTTTTTTTCCTCTGCTAAAGCAGAGGAATGTTTTCATTAACATACGCTTTCAATATGAGGGTCAGGCCTTGGTGACAGATTCAGATGGATACATATTGATTAAATATGAAAACACAATTTAAGAAAAACAGACATGGAAACATTTAATGAGCAATCACACCCCTAAAGAAAAGGTGGTAGATGATGATACTTGTTTTGGAATACTGAAACAGAATGAAGAAAAAAAAATTTTTCCTTTTTTTTATGTAACAAGAACTAAAATAAGATTTTAAGGATTTTTTAATCTCCACCCCTAACAAAAATTCCAATTCAATAAGTGCATATTCTATGAACATTCACTCTGTTACTTGATATTTTATCATGAGTTGGAAAAAGCCTATTACATGATAATGTTGGGGAAAGTTTTTCTTCCCTTTTTAGACATGAGTTCAGTGGAGGTGTGGCTGTGCTGTGCTAACATGCATGACTAGCATGATTTCTGGTTTAATATCCAATGCTTCATTTTACTCCTGGAATTTTTTCAGGTTGCATTATTTACCATTTCATTATGCTGCACTAACTGTCTTTTAACTGCTCACTCTTTCATTCCCCAAATGTTCTGCTTTTGGGGTCCTCAGCCACAAATTGATGACCTGGTTCATTGGCTTCTCAGGTGCTTATAATAGAAAGCTACAGACACTGCAGAGCATAATTTAGTTGTGAGCTTTTTTGATGTTCCCTGACTGGGTTTATTTTGCCATCTCCCAGAACAGGGAACAAAACTTTAGAAAGAATATAAAACAACTTCTTGTCAAATCTGAAGTAATTTTAACTAAAGGCAACTGCAATAGATAAAAATTGCATAAGTTAGGACCCAATCCAATCCATTTAATTCCAAAAAGTCTTAAGGATGCACTTGTATTCCCCTCCCAGTTTCAAAGAGTTGTAGAATCTAGAAATATCCAGGCAAAAAGAGATAGGAAGAAGTACAAAACCTAAAGGGTATATTTAAGCGCAGAACCAAGCCCTTAGAAGTTTGGAGTAAGCAGAGCTTAATGCCCACAGAATTATTGTTGCCATTTTCTCTCCCTTCTCCCATTCCACTCATTTTTCTGTGGGAACTTTTCAAAAACGTTCATCCTGGGGAATACACCCAGCAGGAACAGTTAACATTTTTTACAGTTCAAAACACTTTAGATTATTTTTCTTTAAATGGAAAATGTAAGACAAATGTTAGCTATAAAGAACAGTACAGGGACTGATTATGAACTGCAATTATCAAAAAGCAGTGCATACTGCTCAGACTCGTATTGATTTGACAAAAATATTCCAAGCAATTTCAAAATAAGGGAGCATGGACTGGGACTACAGTGAGAAAGGAAGGCTGAAGGGCTTTCTCTCCAGCTTTGTTAAATGTTTAATCTGGATTTTTGGACCATTTCATTCGATTTTTCACTTTTCAGGCGTCAAAAACCTTCATCCAGGTCCAACTTTCATGATTCAAGAACATTTATAATCAGTCAGTCCAGAACTTCAGATCCAGACAGCCTTATTTTCTTAGGAAATCTGCACTTAGATCTGGACTTTCACACTGGGAACCTTTCATGTTTTTGAAAGGCTCTGAGCACCACAGTGAGAGGCATTAATAACAAAGTCCCATAAGTGCCTGCAAAATCTTCCTAATAGCTGTGGTGGGATTTGACATCCTTAGCCAAGACAGCTCTGGCTTTCATTTTGTTGCTTTCCCAGTTAACTATAGATTCTGGCACCTTCACCCACATGGGCTTTCTCCTCACCTTCCATGGTGTTTTCCTCCTGTGCTGCCTTTAATCCATTCACCAGGCAGCCCTGCTCAGATTCAGCAAGAGGAACTGCAAGGAAAATCCAGGACTGGGCAGACAGGGCAACAACCTGTGGAAGCCCTGTCCTGTGTGCATAACGTACTTCATGAGAACATTTTGTTCTGATGGATATCTAAGACTTACAGATATAAAACCTACAGGGAATACTCTGAACATATTTATCTTCTCTGCCCTTCTGTTCTACTGCCCTCTTCCCCTCCATCACAATTTCTCAACTTCCATCACAGTATTTGTACCTTGGCTTTCTCTGCTTGTTATAATTCCATTAATTAATTTATGTTGTGCTTATCATTGGCATTTCATATGATAGATCTCATTTGTTTATTTCTGTGTTTATTGTTCGTTAAATTTCTCTACCTTCCTTTTCCACAGTCCTTTTTCACAGATCTTTGTCTCTCCGTTTTGGATCCTGTTCAACTATTCAGCACATCTACCACCGTCAGTCTCTGAAAATATTTTCAACTACTTTATTCAAAATTTATTAGACCTTTTCACCAACTGGAGTGCAGCTTGTTTGCTAACTTCTTCTTTCCCCTTGTGAATTATTCATTTAATTTTCCATTTTAATAAATATTTCTTTTGGGAAATAGCTGAATCTTCTAACATGCATTTTAGGCAATGAATTCATTATTAAGGCTATCTCTTGGGACTTGTTTCTTATATTCAACAAAAACATGTTGAAATCTGTCAGTCATTGAAGTGACATTTATTTTCAATGACATGATGATGATCATGTTCCTAAAACAAATGCCCTGCAATTTCATGTTCAAAATGCGAATCCCATATCCCGCAATATTCTCTTAAGGTTTCCTGTGTTAGTGAATACTTATTATGTCATTGAATTTCCTACAAAAATCATGGAAAACAAGAGTGGAATGTAAGTCTAATAAGATGAGTAGATTTTGATAGCTGGAATAATATATATTCACAGTTTGTGTTGCTTACATTTGGCTAAGTAAAAGCATTTCTGCCCTAAGCTATGAATAATGTGAATGTCATCAGCAACCTAATAAACCAAAAGCAATGTGCATTAAAATATGATGTTGTAAGTTATTTGTACATGACATTGTTTGGAAAAGAAAGTGTGAACGGAGTTCAAGATGTCACTGAAACTTCTCTTTAAAACCTACACAGAACTCTATTACCATTATTCTGAAAATAAAAGATCTAAAAGCAAGGCCTTACTCATAGGCAAAAATACAACTAATAACTAGCTGTAAGAAAGGGAAGTTGTAATAAAGCCTTCCAAATTCAAAAGGTAATATACCTTTATCAAAGCCTTTGAGGATAAACCCACCTTGGTTTTGTGCTGTGTAGCTACTGGAAATTGTCAGAGCTAAATGTAGAGCATGCTTTCATACCATTCTAAGTCATTTTACATGCAAATGTTTGCCAATAGTGGTAAAAATTCTCTCTAAAAACAGTAATTATTGTTGTAAATGACACCATTATGCCTACCACTTAGGACACATGTGCTTCATTATTGCAAACCAGAATGAAAAACAGTACAGGTAAAATATTTGAAAGGTATCACTTAAAAGCTTTAAACTCGAGGAATTTAAAATCGTTCCTGTTTTGCACTAAAGTGGTCTATTCATATTTCATCACAACATCGTGAAGAGATTATCACCTATATCACACCATCAAGACAATAAAATATTCTAGAAGTAACATATATGTGTGTTACAGCCAATTTTCAAACCAAAAGATTTTAGCAGTTTCAAGGCTTTAAAGACTACTTTCTAAGGGGAGTGCTGCTTGAAAAAATCCAAGGTTTCTTTAATAAGCAAGTAGATTTTGGCAAAAAGTCACACAGGACCGTCTTTAAATTATCTTTCTGCACTGCTCAGTAACTAGAACATAGGATATTAAAAACATTTGGTTTCTGGCTTCATACAGTCTGAAGCAGCTGGGGCAGGAACCTCACAAAATCAGTTTTCATAATGAGAGAAGCATTTCAGTTTCATTTGTGAGTGGCACAATTGCTTTTCAAGGTGTCGGTGATTTGATTGCACAAGTGACTTCTCTGAAAGTCCTAGACAGCCTTTGAAGGACTTGAATTAATCTTGTGAACACAAACACACGTTCCAGCTCTGATAATACTAAACACAAGCCCTTGCTCAATATCTTCAATAAAAATGCTGCTCCTAGATCTGTCAGTCACAAAAAACAGCCCTTAGTGCTTTCCGATGTCTCTTTTTGAAGTCGTCTTAGATTCGGGTTGGAGGGTTGGGAAAAACACCTTTTTTCCACACTCCTGCAGGACAAGATAGATTGCAGTGGAAGGGTGTGCTCTCTTATGTTGCACTTCTACTATTCTGAATAATCAGGAAACCGTAAAACTGTCGAGAAATATTAGGATGTCCCCGAGTCCTGAGGAGCTGTTTTACGACGGGCGGGGAGCTGGGAACAAGCCCACATCATCTCCTAGTGCAGAGGCTGCTCCGTGTCACAGAGAGACCCTTCTCCCCGCCAGGAACCATCCTGTTGTGAAGCAGAACAAAGCCCCACTGCCCACTGATCCACATCCAAGAGATTTCCACGATGAGCGCAACATTTTTGTCTGTCAACAAGTGGCCACAGAAGTCATCAGAGAACAGCTGTAAGCGGAGAAATCAGAAAATAGCTTCCAGATACGCTGCAGGAGAACAGACCATGATGGAGATGATCATTATTCTGGATGATTCCTCCAAGCAGGCATTACACACAGGCCTGAGGGAACCTCCTGTCACCTGTAGTCGAAGCACTCATGCCCTCGTGGACTCATTTGTACTCATAGCAGCTCCTGTGCCAATGATTACCATTGTAGGGAGCCCTAAATATTCCCTTGCCTTTTGTTTCACCCTATGCCTGTGCTCAGTAAACCAGGCACTTGCACTTTAACTTCCTTCCAATCACCTCACACCAGAAATCAGTGAATTTCTAAGGGCCCTAAGGCAGATGGGGTCCCACTACATTATAAGAATATATTGTCATAGAACTGTGCTAAGACAGCAAAGCCCAACATTACCCAGAGTGCTGCTACAGAGGTCTTGGAACTGTGATTTCAAATTGCCGCCTCAAGAAATCACTGAGATTAAAAATCTTAGCAAAACATAGTAGCCAAAGTGCAATTAGCAGAAGGCAAGTTTATTTCTTAAGTGCTAACAATAAACCAGTGAACCAGTTCAAGTCACAATGCAGAATCATTAGTGAGCCTAAAACAGATGGTATCTCATTTTTTGCTACAGGCAAAATGCCAAATGACATGACTAAATAGAAAAAAAATCCCTATAGTATTGCATTTTTGTGCCTATTGAGCATGGAGACTGAAAGGCAGGAACATTTTTAATAACCTTTCTTTGACAAGCTTAAAGCCATTTACTTCTGAAGCCTGTCTTCGACATAAAGCCAAGAGAATAGGCCTCTAGAGAAAACTCACTGCTGCACAGCTTCACCTCCCAGCAAAACACATTATGCAGCAAAGCCACATAATACTTATTTTCCATTAAAAAACCCAGACCCTGACTGGCTATCGTAGTAGTGACCTTTCAATCCAGGCTTCTACAGTCTTTATTGGCTGAAAAGTTGTTTCCATGAATGGCAATTGTCTGATTTAAAAACTGAAAGTCTTTCCTGTTTCAGGGAATGGCACTTGTAAAGGAAATGGCATTCGATGAGCAAGGAAAGGTACTTGAAAGTAATGACATGCCACGTACCAAGTGGCCTCCACAAACAACTATTTGAACTTGCAGGGGTTTTGCTGATACAGCAATTTTTTTCATCACAGAACCTTAAAGTAATTTCAAACACAGAGCTCCTCCACATCAAAGTGTTCCAGACAGGAAGGTTTCACAGCACCTTTGGCAAATACTTAGATGAGAGATGGGTAAGATAATTAAACAGCAGGCCAGGCTCTCATCTTCATTCTGGACCATTTTTTTGCTCCTTTGACAGTAGGGAGAGGCCAAAAAGCAGCTCCATCCCAGGATTCACCGGGCACTGAGAAGTCTCCTGGTGACCTAACTGGCACCTACCTAACACTCAGCTGGAGCACAACACAAGGGTTGTGGGGACACTGAAGCAGTACTACCCTGGGGCAGCAATTTCCCAGCTGATGAGTGGCCCTTCCAGGCTGGAAGGAGGAAGGCTGGATGAGAACAGTAGCAAGACTGCAATGAATTATGCTGGTTCTGAGACCAGGCTACAACTTACTCTGGAACTTGGTCAACCCCATTTTTGTGATTTTTTTGCTCTTACGAGATCGGTTTAGCGGATACAGGGAACAATTTAGAGATTTAGGGCAAAAAGACAATGTTTTTATCCAGGTATTTTCCTTCCAAACCAAACCATTCTGTGATCCTATTGCATGATGCTTCTTTGGTAGAGCTACAAGAGCTCATCACAGTCCTGCAAAGAAATCTGACTCCTAGAAATGTATGTAGTAAAAAATAAAAGAAAATCAACTGTATTTGGGGGATAAAAAGCTGAGAACACCATGGTCAAAAAAGGTGACTTTGTAGACCAAAAGTCAGAATTACAAAAAAGATGTGGAGAGGTGGGACAGGGCCCAGAGAAGGGCCACAAAGGATAGAAGGACAGTGACTCTGCCATGTGAGGGAAGGCTGAGAGAACTGGCTTTGTTCAGCCTTGAGAAAAGAAGACCTTATCACCATGTTCCAGTATTTAAAGGGTGGTTGTAAAGAAGATGGAGCCTCCCTTTGTACGAGGGGTAATGGGTACAAGTTACTCCTGGGAGGTTCTGATTAGACACAAGAGTGCAATTTTCATTATGGGAACAATCAGACATTGGAATAATCTCCCCAGGGAAGTGGTGAATTCCCCAACATTGGACACTTAAGATTCAGCTGGACAGGCTGATGGGCCATCTTGTCTAGACAGTGTTTTTGCCAAAAAAGGTTGGACCAGGTGATCCTTGAGGTCCCTGTGCAACTTGGTGTTCCATGAATTAAATTGTGAACAGCATGTTAGGTTTTTTTGTAACATCATATAAAGAAGTGGCACTGAGTTGTGGATTAATGTGATGTCCACTGATTTAATTGGAAATCAGTGTTGCTAAATCTTGTGATTTTAATCACAAGTTTTTGACTTATGTGGAGATTTATTGTTAATTTGTTCCTATTTTTTAAAAAAACCCCAAGCTCATATAGTCGTATTAAGTGAGAAAATTTCTTTTTATTTTTAAAGGACTTCAACCCTCTAGATGTAGGGAAATAAAATAAATCTAAAGAACAGAAGCCTTAAGGTTCTAGCACGGAAGGGGAGTTGAGAAAAGGAAAATGTATCAGTATAAAATAGTTAGGTGTTTAAGCCACACTTATGATTTGGAGTTTAGATTATAACCTGTAAATGCTAAAGCTGCAAGTATTGAGCATTGTAATAAATATAAAATGGAACAGGATTTTTTTTATGATGGGCATTTGATGCAGTTTATGTATTACTAATCATTATACAAACACAGAAGAGGAAATTCTCAAAAATAACCTGTTAAAATTGGGGGGGGGGGGTGTTGTGTTTCGCAGTATAAGGTCTAGCCTCAAAACTAAATTAATATTTTAGCAATCTCTATGCTCCTTTGAGCTCCAGTTACTGACACATGATTTGCCAATACACTGTGCCTGTCCCAATAATGTGAGTGTATGCACAAAAAGGAGGGTGCAATCAATTGTTTTTCCACTTCAGTGTATGTTATTGATCACCTGCTGTAATGGAAACTGTAGCAGAAGACTTTCAGATCCAAATGACTCCGCTTTATTCTATTACTACTAATTTGACTTTTGATTCATTAAATTACATATGCAGACTGAATTGCATAGGCTCATTTTCAGAAGACACCACCTTCTGTATTTGAAAGTATCCTAATAATAGAAAGCATTTGATTTTTTTTCCAGAAATATATACCATACATGTTTATGATGTATTTAAATTTCTCATAATTATTCATGGTATCTGCTAATTTATGTATTCATGGCTAAATTGCCTTGTGATCAACATTTAGCAGAATCACAAAACAATTTGGGTTGGAAGCGACCTTTACACATCATCTGGTTCAGGCATTCTGCCATGGGCAGGGACACCTTTCACAAGGTCAGGTTGCTCAGTAAACACAGTAAAACCAAAACTCAGTGATGAAATGTATCCACCTTAACCTGATTTTGAATAAGCTCAACTTCACAGGGGACAGAAAACTCTTAAACTGTGGAATGTCAGAACAAGTCACAGCATTAGGTCCTGAAGTTCATTGGACAGTACCCCCAACACTGCTCATGCAATGCAGAGAACAGATGCCCTCCAGCAGACCACGTGCCCGCCCTACCCCAGCACATGCCCTGCTCCAAAGAATTTTCATTTTAAGCTAACTAGCTTTATATGATCTTCTTTCTGGAGACAGCAGTTTAACTAGTCTTTACAGAAATACGATGGGAGGTTTTATCACAGGGAACTTGCACAACAACGGGTGACCCGATCAAAGGCACTCCTTCCATGTCCTTATAGGATCCAAAGTGCCAAGTATTTCTGAAGGCTCAGCTCTTCTGCATCTTTCCTTTCTAAGCACACTTCCCAATCTCCATCAGCATGACAGCAGAGCAGAAAATTTTATCACTTTCTGCTTTACAAATATAAATAGGTTATTGGCCTCCAGCACTACCAGTCTCTAAAACCCTCTAGGACGCAGCTGTAGAACATTCCCCACCACATTAGTAAAATTTAAGAAAAATTATAGAGCTGGAAGCCTTAAAAATAAACCCAAAAAACCAAACCACACAACAAAAAAAGCACTCCAACCAACCAAACATCTCAAAATTCTGGTACCTAGTAGAACTGGAAAGAACATAAAGGGAACATAGTTGTTGCCAGTGAGCAGCAGCTTTTAGAGAAAGAGCAGGAAGAAATGGGATGAAGGGTGGGCCAGGCTTGCACCCCAAAAGCTGATGAAATGACTTGGCAAGTAAGAGGAAGCATGACACAAACTCTGCAAACACTTTAAAGCTTTAATACAGGAACTAAAAGCAAGAATTTTGGCTCACGGGGACTCCCATTTCTGTGTGATCCCATCATCTCCTTCTAACAGAAGAGGGAATAACATGGATTTTATCCTGCCTCTAATGATATTAAAATTAAAACAAAGAGATAAGCCTAGTATTTTGTCTATTTTTCTACATCCTAGGCATTCAGAGAAGAATCCGAACTATTAAAGGTAGTACAATTATCTATTTTTTCTTGCATAATACTATAACAGATTTATTTATCCTGTTATTTAAATGTCTTCACTCTGATTACTGAACTGAAGTTACAAACTGAGCTTTTGCAGTAAATTTTATTTTTCCTCCGTTCCTCTTCTGAATTTAAAGGATTATCAAATTCTTTTACTGCTTGGGTCTTTTTTTACCAAATGTACAGATCTGTTGGTTCTGTACTGCATGGATAATGCTACACAAATGGAAAAGGCTGGGAAATAAAGGAAATAGGAATTCCAGATAAACAACTCAGGGATGATAAACCTTTTTTATCTCCTGGGTTTCTGCATTATATGTTTTCTTTCAAAAGCAAAGGCAGCAGGAGTGTGTGCTGGCTTAGACAGTTCTCAGTGGAAAAGATCTGAAATGACATGAGTTCTGTTCTCTACCTCCTGAAATATAAATCTGTATTAAAAGATCATTTTGTCTGTTCACTTAAAGTATAAGGTCTATGACAAAGTATTAAGCAATTTATCTGGTAACTGTATTAGATACCTTATATTCCCTCAAAATGGCCTATTTATCAATGGAGCAGGTTATGAATCTTAGAGTGATAAAACACAGATTCAAACTAAGTTTGAACATCATCTTTATTTATCAATTCAATTATATATTTTACTAAAAACCTCAAAAGTTTAAGAATCCTGAACCAAAATTGTAGCTTCAGTTTTCCTTTACTGAAGAAGCACATGAGTCAGTTCAGATATACCCAACCTTTTCCTGGATCAAGCTGAAGCTATGAGCTACAGTTTCATTCTTAATATAAACTCACTATTCTTTCCCCTGAAAAAATTGAATTATTGAATTTTTAGTCACCTGTACATTTTTCTACTGTGAAAGAATGAATTATGCCTTTAGCTTAATCAACACACAAGATAAACCAGAATAGTAACACTGAAAATAGGATTTTTTTAATGCTAAACAGATTTCAACCGATAAGTTCAAAAACTATAAATACAAGAATATGTTTTTAGTGCATTTCCATACGTTACTGTGAATGCATACTGAAACCAAATCCACTGTTTTCCCCAAAATCTCAGCAAAATGGATTGTTTCATTAATTAATTGTAGTTTTTTAACAAAATTCCAAAGCCTGTTGTAATAAATTAATTTGGATTCCCAGCTCTCTAGGGAACAAATAACATATTACCAACATTTTATAGGTTAAGAAATTACCAGACCAACAGGCATTAACTAGTGTGTTATGAAACAACAGCAACTGGTTTCTACAACAGCAGAAAAACCAAACTTCATCCATATTTAAAGCCCAGTTTTAAGTATACAACTCAAACACCTTCACAAAAAGGGCAGTCACTGCCATCCATGCTTATGTAAACCTTTGCTCAGCAGCTCTGCTTGCCACACAAAGTTATTTTTTGCCATTTATCCTTACACAGTCACAAAAGACCAAGGTCCCACACTAAGAAAGAGCTGTCTGTATGAGACGTCTCTGAACAATCACAGTTAATAAATTGCCCCCAGTCCACGAGGGCACAGCATGAACAAAAAATGTCCAGGTGTGGAACAGATTCCACCACAGGAGGGGAATCAAACAAGTGGTGAGTGGAATTTTCTCTACATTTGGCAGAAAGTTTGTAGAGAAAACACCATGGAAAGTGAGGAAAAAGTCAGAATACTGAATGTATTTTCCAAGTACCTGTGCCAAGAGTAGTAAAAATTTTGATTATTTACTGCATAAATGCTTGTCATATGTATGCCTGATGGATGGCAGCCCTAACATGATTATATTAGTTTTAAAAAGGATTATTATACTACAAGCATGAACCATCATTCTTTCCTGTTTACTTAAAACTAATAAAATAATCTTATTAATATAATAAATGATACTATTTATCATTAAACTATTCATGAAAAATCATTATCTCTATAAGTGAACCTATAAATCAATGAATGCCTCAAAAACTGCTACTTTTAGTTATAAGTTACGGGTATATAAACAGAGCAACTCTAACTAATTTTTTTATAAATAAACAAAAACATTTTTTTAACCTGAAAACTAAAAACAAAAGCTGAATATTTTTGGCTCTACACCCGATCTGAGTGGGACTAGCACAGAGTTTCTCTCACCAAGAAGATGTTTTGGCAGGGAAGACAGGAGACAGAATTTGGACTGATGTCTACTCAAGGTAAAATCCAATAGGCTGAGCTGTATTTGAAAGTGTCCTATAAAGATGAGAGGCCCCTCAGTCAATTAGCATTAAAGAAAAAAATTTGGGTTTCCTTAATTTTGCTTCCAAAACGAAAATAAAGCCAAATGATGAGACCTGCCTGTTTGCATTGTCTTTAGCCAACAGGTGCCACGTGAATAAGAAGAGAGATGTGCCTGGTGATGAAGCCAGAAGGGAAAAATGCCTGTTTGCAACTAGTCAAAAGTCATGTTAGTCTGTCCTTAGATTTCTGTAGGAAAATGAGCCCAATGCAGTAAAAATTAAATCAAATTCTGCCTACGTCAGACTGACTGTTAGAGGGTTTTTCATATCTATATTGCTTATAATTAATTTCTTTAGTTACATAAATGATATATTATCAATATCAAGAGTTATGAAGTAGTGTTAAACCCAGAGATGAACATTATGGGAAGGAATGCCATTTGAGGGAGACAGGGAAGTGTAGTTTGTTAGCAGATATCTTGAGTCTCCCAGATGTCTGAAAAGAAAGAATACATCATTAGTCAAAACAAAAGCCGGTTCATGAACTGTTAAACCAGAAACTGAATGCTCTTGACTTCATGCCAAAGAGGATGCAGTTCATCACAGTTCCACATACTTAATCTCTATCATTGCACTCAGTACTGTGAAACTCTAGAACAACTCTTCTGCCCCAAGGAGTTGGTCATTAAAATTAACAGAAACCAAGTCAGGTAGACAATGAAGTTCAAAAATAACACACCATATTTTATGGTATAGATGTACTAAAAAATCGTTATTTGATATTTAAACTAAGTACTAAATTATAAGGGATCTTAAATCTGCAAAAGATGAAGAAATCTGTGAAAGATTAAGATTCTAGATATTCTCTGATGCAGAAACATGCCAGCAGGCAACTCCAAGGGAGTGATACATGCAATTGCTATTGATTTCAGCTATACAAGGATAACTCACAGCTGCTTTCAAGGTATTCATCCTTAAGGCAGTTTGGCTTTTCTAACTGCATAAGCCATGATCTTAGTGTGCACAGACCTTCTCAAAGCAAAATTCTGTATTACCCCATTAGGATGTCACCACTGAAAACTCCACCAGGCCATCCAGGAAGGAGAGAAACAGGATTTATTATGGCATACCCCCTAACAGGCAGCTATCCTAAAAGTTTCACTGAACAAAAAACTGGAAAGTACTCTGTGCTATAAACAAGCCTACAGCTATCATTTTCTTGTTCCTTCATCATCTCTTGCTATGACCCCACAGCAAGGTACTCATTTGATATATTTGCTCTGTACAGCACAGAGTAGATGATGACACAAGATAGTTTCACAGGTCTCAGATCACCAGCTGTGAAAGGAAAAATACGGTGACAATTGTGGGGAGAAAAAAAAAGTGTCTGCAGGCCCTGCTTTCCTAACATTAGATTGCTTCAGCAAGCAAAGAATTCTGATGTTATTCAGATATTTTCCTTGAGTATAAAGCATTCACAACTGCATTCACCCAGCTGCATGCCAGCAAGCTCATAATTTTACCATGTTTGTAAAAGCACATTGCAGCTGGGAACCTTAAAGTATTTATAATGCAGCTGAGAGATGAGAAGTTATGAACAGTTATTTTATAAAGCTGCAGCCTAAGCATAGAGATGCCAGGCAAATATCCCTCAGGGACTGTGTCCTAGCTCAGTGGCAAAAGGAACAAGTGCAGTGTTCAATATCTCAAAGGTAAAAGAGATAATTCATCTCTTTTGAAAAGACTTAAAATTGAAAAATGTCGTACGGTGACATCTAAAAGCTTAAAAACATTTAAGACAATTTTGTTCTTTAAATTAATTTCATTTATGAATTTATTCAAACAAACATCAAAAAGTAGGTTGAAATGTTCCTTTTTTTTTAAAAAAACAACTTTATTGACTCATATCAGGCTTGAGTTTGGCCCTCAGACTTTAGCAGAGTAGTAAAACAAACATTACAATAATCTACACAAAGAACCTCCTGACATGCACTGTCGTGCTGGTTTCTAATATAATTGCTAGGAATTGAATTGTGAATGGGACACATTTATGCCAGGTAGATACATACTGAATGTCTGATACTTCAGCAAATAATTTCATATTATAAGTTACTAAAAAAGGGCACTGAAAGCTGAATTACACTGAATACTATCCACAGTACATCTTAATATTTATTTCTAATAGCCTACTTGTGTGATATGTGATTTCTGACATAAATTATTATGTCAGAATATATATATATATATATATAATAATTATAATTATATATATATATAATATATATATATATATTATATATATATATATAATACTATATATATATATATATAATACTATATATATATATATATATAATACTATATATAATATATAGTTTTCCTACTCTTTAAAAAATGGCCCAAAAGCCTGAGTTAGAAAGATAAATTATGATTTCCTGGAAATGGAGAATTCCACAGCAGGTAAAAATGCAAGATGATCAGGCCTGACAGAGACAGTGCTGCAACATGATGTGCTCCAGTAACCCCCCCACAGCCCCCAGTGATTTAGCTCAGCAAGTCCTTTCATTTTTCACTTCCAAGTGCCAAACTACTACAGAACAAATACTACACAGATTTTCAATTTGGCAATTGTTGTGAAATGGGGAAAGGTTTATCATGCAGCACATAAAGGTCAGAACCTCAAAATAAAATCTGAGTTTTCACTGGCGTAAAATCAGTTTACACCCCTTTCAAAACCTGAGGTACCCAAAGCACATCAGCTACTCCCAAAAGCTTTTCCCACGGTTGTTTGTCAATTGTAACACCAATCAATTGTAAAACCAAAGCACATATAGACAGTAACATATCCCAGTGCTAAAAATTCATTTCCTGCTGTTGAACAGTTTGGAACTACAAATTTGTCTGCTCAGTGGTACCTGAGATGTGCAAGATAAAGACACAAGTGCACCATATTTCCTTGTTATGGATGCCTGCAATTATCAACACAAAATAATGACTTTCCAAAGAGGTTAACAGTGTCTGGTTGATCTGGTAAAATGTTTTATTGAATGCAGCTTATGTTTCTGCTGAAAAGTGCTGAGAACTTTCTGTGGATTGAACCTCTGGTAGGATAACTACACAGGTGCTTGTGGCCCCCCATCTTTTCCTTTCCCCCCTCATTCCTGTTACTGTGGTACAAGTAGTGTAGGTAGCTTGTCCAGCATTATTCTTTCCTCAGAATATCTAGAGGTTATTCTTTAATGTGTACTTTACTTTCAATAGATACTGAGCTCAATTCTGTTTATTAAAATTGCACTTCACAGGACAGAGTTCTCCCTTTTCTGACGTTCATTAAAAATCTCCATGCCTGCCTGCTGAACGACTCTACATCTGATGTGAGTGGTCCTAGCACAGAGTCTCTCTCACCAAAGAGATGTTTTGGAAGGGAAGATGGGAGACAGACTTGGGAGCAATGTCTACACAAGGTAAAACCAGATAGGCTGGGCTATGTTTGAAAGTGTCCTATAAAGATGAGATGTACCTCAGCCAACCAGAATTAAACAAACAACATACCAAAGCACCTTCAAATATTACGGCACAGCCATCTATTGGCATGTCTTGATATGTAAAAAATGATCTTTTATGATTGTGTTAGCTCCATCGATTCAGACATCCTATTAAAAGGCAGGTTAGCATCACTGAGCTGTAGTGTTCAGATAAATGTGGCAGGTTAAACAGTTTAAAATTGCCAGTCAACTTTGTAACCATGTACTTTGATCCTGTTAAACATTATTAGAACAGAACAATTGAAAGAGAAATACTACTGTTGAACTTAATGTGTCTAAATGCTTGTCCACAGAGGAGATTTTTGTAGGGGTGCTTTTATAGAGGTACAATTAAGCTCCTAAGATCATACCAGTGTAGCTACCCCAGGTTAATATTTTGATTATAAGGTAGAAGTACCTTTATATTAATTAAAATATTTTTTAAAATAATCAACATTAATTAGAAAAAATAGGAAAAAAGGCAGAAGAAAAGTATCTGAAAAGAGATTGTACACACTTTTAATTATATTGAAATAAGTGAACTGAAAATCAACATGCTGCCTTAGACTAGTAGCCTGTCTTTGTTCTCAGTAGGATTTTTGATACTGTAAGAAAAGCTTTGCAAAAAAAATAGGGTTCTTTCAATCTGTCCCAGTCAGTGGTGTCAGCTGAAGATCTTAATGTAAATATATTTCATTCTTGTCTTTTACATGAAGGAAGATTTGTTCTTATGAGCAGTGTTAGTTGTGCAAACAAAAGGCACGTAGAAAGGGCCCATGATTTCTTCTGCACTGCAGTACATGGTCCCTGTGCAATGAACTTCAGTTGTATTCCTTACTTCAGTGAGTACTCAGTGTTACAGAATTAGTTCACCACTCACTAAAACCAGCTCAGAAAAAATAAAAAATAGAAAAGAAAGATACTACCTTAAGCCTTTGCTGTGCCAGATCATTAGCTAATACTGCTCTAGCCTAGCTGTGTGTGTTGCAGCAGGGGGTGTTTTTTAACAGGTGAAAACCTCTTCCTATATCTGTAATATATGGTTTGGCCATACTGGGTTTGTAGAAGAGACCTAAGATCCTGCTAAGCCTAATTAATCTGCACTGAAGCAAGCTACATCTGCACAGCACATCTCTTCGTGACAATGTGCATTTCATTAACAATATTGAAAGCATATAAAGTTCAATGCTCATTAGGTCTTTGTTTATAACATTTTCATGGACACTTCTCTACTGCATGTTAGCCTGGAAGTTATCCAGCCATCTCACACTGGTTTGTGTCCCAGCAGGACAGACCCTTCTGAAGCCCTCCAAAATTCTGATCTCAATCCTGTTTAAAACAGCTGCAAATTGCCAGAGCCTTCTCATCAAGGTTTCCCATAAAGCAAAGAGAGAAAACACTGCAGGAGTACCCTAAAGGCTCATTACATTATGGCGCCCGGATAGAAAGGAAATAATGTGGAAAGAAAAAAAAAGAAAAAAAAAAAATCCACCTTGCAATCTGCCAATATCAGGAGGAAGCCAAAAGCTGCAATCAGAATTGAGGAGAGAAACTTTGAACCTGAAATAAATAACTGTGAATACTACCCACAAATCCCACAGTTCAATGGGCACAATCCACAAGAAGAGAATCCATAATGATCCAGCACTCAACAAACCTGTGGTGGATTACAGGGGAAAAACAAACAAACAAACAAAAAACTAAAACCAAAACAAAACAAAACAAAAAAAATGTGCATTTAGAGATCTCTTAGAACATGAAAAGCAAACACAGATGGCTCAAAAATGCATAGGATTCCTCTGGTCTGAGTAAGAGGAATTAGCCACTCTGAACTGGTTCTCGCTTTGCTCAGGAATTGGCTCAAAGAACACCATAAAATTATGAAAAAGCGCAGAGACCATTTCTGAAGATCACCAGCAGGCAGGCTGGCTTCCTCAAAAGCACAGCAAAGATATGCTCTTCCAGCACAGCAAAACAGCACCCGGAGCACAGCCCTGAGGACACTAAATCCCTGCTCAGTACCAAGTGCTGCTTTCCTCCCCCTCCAATGCAAACCAGCACCCAAACTAAGTGGGCAGGTCACCTGTGACAGCAACTACAAAAAGCTTAACAAGTTTCAACTCATACATGAAGAAACTGGTTGCTCCTGAGTTTCTGTCAACTTCAGTTCAAAAAAGAAATTTCATTATATTTGCACGCCTAATAGTTAAATATTCCCTCCAGTTTTGGATTTGAAAAATATTTTTCAAGTATTGAATGCTTAATAAAAATGTAATATTAAAAATTATATATACTTCACTTCTCCGTGTAAATATGTGCAAAAATATTCTTTGAAATGTTATAGAATTAATAAGGAAAATATTATGAGTTTAATAAAAAGTGCATTTAAAATTGCATATCCCTGTGGGCATGTGGGAATATGAGGCACCGACTGCAAGGTCCCTGCATTCTGCTCCAGGGATTCTCATATTACGTACAGCATTCCAAAAGCCTTGGCCCTTCTTCCTCTTAACCACTGCTGAAATACCTCTTTGTTTTCCACAGCCAGGGAATGCAGTTTCTTTTTTAAAGAAACTAAACTCTCTGAATTAGGGGACGCGTCTTCATGAGTTCCAAGAACTGTCAGAATGCTCAGGTTACTGTTTCAAAAAGAAACATGCGAGTCTTTCAGGTACACATCTTAAAGATAAATAACATTTTCAGGCATCCACACTTGCAAAGAGCTCCTGTACTCATGTGGGCACCCCAGCAAAGCAGTAGGTTTTAAAACTACTGCATAAGAGCAGTGCTAGTAAACTACCACTGTTACTTATACCTCTTCTGCAGAGCACCCCACTATTATCCAGCTTTATACTTCTTCATCTGTTACTCATGACAGAAAAGCTTGGAAACAATTTTTTTTCTGCCTCCCCCTCTTGGTGCCACTACAAAGAGTGGCAATCTAGCACAGTTTTTAATTCATATCTTACTATGATTCCAGTAGTATGATACCTTAGGAACAAGCCCTTGCCACTGAAATAATTTCAGATAACATCCTTATAAAAGCTATAACTTAGCAAAGCTGAACAATCAGTCTTCCAAAATGTACTCAGGCAAAAGTTAATCAACTCTGTGTGTCAGGTTAAAGTAAGCAGAAAAGGAAACATTTGAATTAATGAACTTGAATGTTTGAATTCATCATAGAATGATGAATTTGCAGAAGAAGGGGGGGGGGAAACAAAATTACTGTTCTTGGTAAAGACCCCAAGGAAATAAAACAAACAATATTTAACAGAGCTCAATTTTCATTTATCACTGCAAATAATGAATAATAAAATAATAACGAAATTCCCTAAAGATTTCTATGGTAGCTGGTAATAACCATAACATGAACCACCTAGTAAATTTTTGATTCCTTAGCTGTAGGTATGTTGACTTACAGTTATTGCCTGGAACAACTAGGGTACAAACCCTCAATGATTTTGCTCCTTGTATATCCACCATACTTGTGTTCCAGGGGTCTGACTAGCAGGCCAGAAGTTCTGGCTCAAGGACCTGCTGCAGCTCTGCTACCTCAATATTCTCGGCCATTACCTTAAACTGCACAGTTTTACTCCACTCTGCAGGTCAGGGCAGTCAACAGAGACATTTACTGGGACTCAACAGTGTCAGGACTTCACTAGTAATTTAGGTCTACATATTATTGTTTCCTGACACACAATAGCAAAATACAGGAAATGTAATAAAAGCAGTTGTTTGCTATTATTGGGCAGTATGGTGGGGGGCAGACTTGGAACTGTTAATTCCTTTCCATACAAGTCTATACCAGTAACAGCAGAAGAAACACGGTTCATGATTAATATTTCTTCTCAGTTATTTTACAAATGACCATTTCAGAACAGATATTATTACATATTTCCTATTAATAAAGATCTTCAGCACAAGAGGAACTGCAGGCAGCAGTCAAAGAGAAAAAAAACCCCTGAAATCATTTTTGTGAAGGAACACTCAAGAAATCAAGGTACATAAATCAATTAAAAGACCACTAAGTTTCCATGGGGGTTTTCAAGTACATTAGTGAAATGGCATCATATTTCTGCAGGTTTATTCTCCTTAGATCTCTATCACCAAAAATTCTTTGTGCTAAAAATACTTATAATAGGTGTTATGGTTTAATCCCAGCCAAGCACCACCACAAGGTCACTCCCCCACCAACAGGATTTGGGAGAGAATCAGAAGGATAAAAGCTGGAAAACTCATGGGTTGAGGTAAAGTGTAATAGGGAAAGCAAAACTGCACACACAAGCAAAGCAAACCAAGGAATTAATTCACAGCTTCCCATGGGCAGGCAGGTGTTCAGCCACCTCTGGGAGAGCACGACCCCATCCTGCACAATGGTTACTTGGGAAGACAAACTCCATCACTCCAAACATCCCCTCCTTCCTTCTTCCCCCCCAGTTTTATATACTAAGCATGATGTCAGAGGGTCTGGAATGTCCCTTTGGTCAGTTGGGGTCACCTGTGCTGGCTGTGTCTCCTCCCAGCTTCCCATGTATCCCCAGTGTCCTCACCAGCCTGGCATGGAGCACAAGCAGCAGCAAAGGCCTTGGCTCTGTGCAAGCCCTGCTCAGCAACAACAAAAGCATCACTATATAATCAACCCTGTGTTCAGCACAAATCCAAAACACAACCCCACACCAGCCACTGAGATGAAAAACCTCAGTCCAAACCAGCACAATAGGATGGCAAAGCCTGTGTTGGTATGGTTACATACAATGGGAGCAAAGTAAATTATCTAACAAGTTCATAAACTGATGTTCAAATGCTTTAGATAATCAGCTAGCATGGCTTATGGAAATAAGCATCATTTTAACATGTCCTAGATATTTAATATAATAATAATAAAACCCAAAACATGTCTTGTTCCCATTTTATTTGTTTAGAATTGAGTTTCTCTTTTTTTTTTCTTTCCAGACTGATAGTTATTGCAGAAAAATATAAACCAAATATGCTGTTGCTCACACTAACCACCTACTGATTTTACAGCATGGAAAAGGTTCGGATTGCAATTACTTAAGAACTCCATATGAGGTGTGTTTGTTTAGGTGTGAGGGAAAGCTTAATTAAGAAAGTTTATCAGCAAACACGCCTAGTGCTATTAAATTCTGCTACAAGTTTAAAACAGCAGTAAAACCAGGAAGATTTCACTTTCATGAGGTTACACCTCTCTCAGTCAATAATGGTCAGAAATCAAATTTTAAAATATAAAAGAAATTTTAAGAAGTGTCAATCCTGAAAGTCTTAAACAGATATTAGTTCCATGCTTTGTGTCCCAGGCAGTTCCACTGCTCTGAAGGTGTGAAGTAGAATCAGACCTAATCTCCACTTTTATTTGTTAGATCTATAATCATCCCCGGTCATCTTGTACACCAGGAAGTATTTTTTCTAAATGGAAAATAAACACCTTTTTTTTTTTTTTTTTAAATTATGAAACAGAATTTTAAATAAGGAAAAGAACTGAACTGACGTGGACAAAATAATGTACTTTTTAGAATAAATCTAAGCTGCCTCCGAGCTGACACAGCTCAGCACCCAGTGCCAATTCCCAGGTGGATGGACAAGATGTGCTGTCTTGGCTCAGAAGCAGACAGTCCCAATATAACAGTAGTGATCCATCCTCTTGTCCTGTCACAGAGTCTTGGGTACATTTATAGGTCTTAGTAACAAACTTCCAAGAAGTCAAATAGTGCCAGCGGTTTTGTACCAGTGGGATATTCTCAAAAGAGGAAGCACCCTCTTTCCCTCAAAAACAAAGAAATAAAGCCCTAATGGAACTAAATCGTTCAGTAACCGGTTTGGAAGTGAACCAGCAAAGGTATCTGGAAAAATATCCATACAGAAATGAAAACTTAGGGAACAGTAAAATGCCATCTCAGAAAATATATCTAAAATTATCATCTGTTTTCTCTCTCAAGAAGCCTGATTTTAAGCACATATAACTTGTCATAGCTCTGTGGGAATTCTGTACTAGCTGAGAATTCAGTCCTTGAGTCACAGAAATTCATATTTGAGAAGAAGAGCTAGAAGAATTAAATTCCATATATGCCTGAGAACACTGGCATGTTGGCTAGTAACAGAGCTGGTTTCTAATGCTGTCTTTCATCAGTAAAGCTAAAGAGAAAAAAAAAATAAAAACCAATGGCTGCCCCATGAAAAATTAGGAGAGAAGTATTTTAAAAACCTTTGTTAGTTTAGCTGTTATGAGGCTATTGCATAAGTACCCCATACTAATTTTACTGGCTCGTAGCAGATATAATTTGAAAGTATTATGTTACCCCCATAAACCATGCATATGGTCCAGAATGTCAGCATAATATGTCTGTGGGAAGGGTAATGTATGGTTCCAGAATAGAGATGGTGTATATAAATTATGCAAGGTATTTTCTAATCCCCACAATATTTCAATGAATGGGACAGCCATTATGTAACAAGAAATGTCTCCTACACCTTCCTGACAGATGGGACATGAACACTATTGCTTTTCCCTGCTCCTTCAGGGCAGGTCACTCTCTCAGTTCACTACAGTAATGTGCCACTAATTCTAAAGGCTGCATCATTCATTCAGATTTCAGCATTTCATTGTGGTGGTGGAAAAGCTACCATTTTCCATTTGCTTCATATGAACTTAATTACTTTTTACCGCAGAAGTGCCAAAGGAATAAGAAAGTCACCCAGATGAAGTTTGCAACAGCGCACATGATGAACGATTTTGCTGGTGCTATCAAATGGTTAGGTGCTTTTTCTTAAAAGTGGCCTTTGAACTGCTGTGAAACATTCAAAACATCTTAGTCTCCTAAATAAACAGGGACAGATTTGCAATGAGACCCAGGAATATAAATACCTGCATCAAGTGCCCAACTGCCACAATCTCCCTGTTATCACTCTGCACAATTCCATTTCTCTGGACTTCACTCAACAGACTGACACCACCATTATTTACTTTCTTTATAACTTAACTCAATTAAAAGGTACAATATTTGGATGATGACTTTAAAGGGAGTGTATTTTACATTTAAATCAAGAATTTCACCATCCAAAAACATGTTTGGGCAGTGTTTTAAAAATGCTAAAAATGTACTAAAAATAATACAAAGAGCATGGCAATTCCTTTTTTTACCATTATATCATCATGCACTCTCTTCTCTCAATTTTAATTGGACCAAACCATTTTAGTTATGCCCTGTGCATGCAACAGGCTCAAAAGGGGAGACTAAAAGAATCAACATTTCCCACCTTTGTGGTGACAAGTCACACTAAAAAATATGAAGCTAAATACAAAGAGAAATGAAAATGTAAGGTCTCTTCTAACATTTTTCCAGATCTTGATCAGTAGCTGAACTTTTTACCTCATGTACACGTGCAGTGTTCCCCAAACACTGAAGTAATGATCTTCTGCATAAAGAGCAAAATGCCACTGTGCCTGAAGCTTTTGTGGTGACAAGGATTCATCAAGTGTGTTATGACTGCATGTCACAGCTGCCAAGATGATGAAAAACCTTTGCATTTTAAGAAGCTCTGTATTTTAGGTTTATTTGGATATGTCTTCATGAAGGCTGAAGGAGGAAAAACTTCATCCAACACGTGGGTTATTTTTCTGTAACTACAAAAAAAAAAATCTTCCTTTTACCTTTTATTGTACCTATTATTTCCTAATTGCCGTTGGAAGAAAATGAAGACATTAACACAAAAGCACCATCTCCACCAACACACACTAATTCTAATTACTTTCTGAGAACCTGAATACTGTTAAAGACTTCTCTTTTGCTAACCCATACATTGTTTTAAAATAATGACTTCTGGTTCAGCTAACCCACTTCTTACACCGACTGCATGGGATGCAGGTTGTTTTTTTTCCCCACCTCAGATGTCTTCTAAAGGGAGTAAGATTTTGTTGACTTGTGTTCAACATATTCAGTGATAGAGAAATAATACTCACTGTCATTTCTTCCAATTTCTACTGCGAAAGTCAAACTCTGCATTCTACAAATCATTGCCTTGATTTGACATCACTTACAATTTGTTGAGTCTTCTCAGTCACTGCAAACTAGCAACAACCATGCTAATGCAGTTAGGCTGTGTATTTCTGGTGTTACAGTTTTGCAAAGAAAGTGTAAAAACTGAACAAACTACATGGCAAAAAGCATTTGGATTCCGTGAGCTCAAAGAGTTTAGATCAGCGAAACAAACCCACATGCAAGTGTTTAGAGGCTGCACTCTAATACAATGCACACACACCCAGAGAAGAGGGCCAGTTCACTGAAGCATTACAAATCAAAATGCAATCACTTTCTTGTGCTTAAAGTGCTCTACGAGGAACTGAAAGGTTAACGAGCAAGGTGGCTTTAATTGCTTTTTTTCTAAATACCTGGCCCATAACCTAAACCTAACTGCCTTTAAAAGCTCCATATTCCAAAATTTCTACGGTAAACATTTTCTGGTGGAATTTTCTATTGGCGGAACTGGACTATAAATAGGGATATAATATCTTTAATAGGTTGCAGACACTCTTCAAATATCCTGACTTTGCTAGAGGCTGTAATGACAACAGTGAAAAAGCTCAGATACCACTGGGAGCAATTTGTCAGTGCCGTGCACAGGGTGCAGTGTTTTCCTATTGTAATTAGTGGTGAGTGCATGCTCACCATTACCTGCAAGTTACTGTAGTAATTCCAGATTCAACCAGATGTCCAGCAACTGGTAGAGTGTGCATGTGCACATGTTTGGATAGTGCACCTTCTGTAAATTGTTCCCTTTGCAATTTATTTCATGTTTCCAACAGTCTTGACCTGGCAGTGTCAGCAACACGTTTTTGACATTACTGAACACAGACGAGGATTATTTATGTCATTTTTCCCCTTCTCAGATTGAAAAGGTATAAAAATTGTGAAATATGTAGAAAGTCATAGGACAAAGAGAAAGTCTTAGAAAACTTGACATATATGGAAGGTGTGAAGATGAGAATTTTATGTTACTAGAGTTAACACCTTAGGAATCATTCCTCAGTTGCTTAAAAGAAACAATTCTTTTTTTTTACATTATAAATTTCTTTCATAGGAATGGATGGCCCTACACATTTGTATGGTCTTCCATAAGAAGACCAAAAGTAAGTTCAGCATTTCTTCCTGCTTTGGTGGCAATATCATTTGTCACATTTCACACCAAAATTCACTTGCCAGTGCCACAAATCCAATTACTTTCAAAAGCAATTAACACAGTATTAAGTCTGATCCAGATAAAACTTTTCTCACTTCTACTGGATGGACTCCAATAGTCTTAAACAATGATTGCACCACAACGTTACAGCTGCACTTTTTGTCATCATGAGCCATGTGCTGTACACTTTGCTCACGTGTTCCACACTGTCTCACTGCTTTTGCTTGAAATAAAAAAGCACATTTTAGGAACACATCAAGTCTCTGCAAAGGATTGCAAGCAAGCAATGAAAATCACAAAATGTGTTGATAAATTATTCCATTACCTTGATAATCCTACCACTAGAGAAAACTGATTTTTTTCAAGCTTTCATTTCTTGTTGATGGGTCTTACCTGTGCTTTTTGGGTTAAATGACAGTTTGGCATACCATTTAAAAGTGGGGGGGCCGGGGTGTCTCCTCATTGGATTTTGGCTCATTTAAAAATAGGGGAAAGTACTTACTTGACTACTTCAGCAGTGGCAAGAAATTCTAGTTTCACATTTATAGAAATTATTTTGTGCACTATGGTCATCCTAGTGTTCCCTTGATGCATATTATCTCTTTTTTGTGCACATTTACGAGGAATAAAAGGGAAGGTGCTTTCGCTGCATTTGGGGGAAAGCAAGCCTCCGAACAAAAAAGCAAAAGACTTTGGCAAATCTGAGATGAATTCAGTGCTCAAAGTAATTTGAAGCAAATAAACAAATGATGGGTCAGATTATAATCAAACAAAAAACATCATCTTACTCAAGATTGAGTAAAAGAACTAGACAGAAAATAAACTATGACATTTGCTTGCTTATCACTTCCAATGCCTAAAGATCCCTGCATATCTGCATATAGTTTCATACATATACTTTATATTTTTACCCAGTAAAAGAAATTAAAGCTTTAACAAAGCAAATTCTAAAATACCTGAACTCAGCAACTTTCACCTCTACATTAAGAATGATGAGGCCATGAGAGACAACAGTACACAATTTTTTGTCAACAGCATAATGATTTAAAAGCCTTTTCTCCAGCTGAAAGGGCAAGCTTAGGCTATTGCAACATTAAGCAGCTGATGAATGACCTTGTTGTTACACTTGCTTTAGGGATTGATTATGTCCAATTAATTCCTAGAAGAAATCAATTGTTCTTACCCAGCTCATTTACATTAATAAGAAAATATTAATGACTTCACTGCCTATAAGTATCGGAAATAGGGGTTGCATTCACATTTCAGCCTCCTGGTCTTCAAAGAGGATTCATTATCTCCTCCTATGACACCAAAACAAATAAATGCACATAATGTTTCCTAGTTATTCAGCATTAAAAACAAGTATTTATCCATGCATTTAACTGAAAATTGGATCATATAACAATTAGTCTTGCATTATTGGCTATTTTTACGGGTGTAATATTTATTATACAGGATAGAAAGCACATCATAATTTTCTTCCATTGCCGACTTTCCCTGTTCCTGGAAATTATCCTTAGGAAAACATTCAAACTGAATCTTTGTGGTGGGATTTAAAACTCATGACGATTGCCAAAAACCTAAATAACGCTTTATCAAATGCTGGGATTAATCTCTCTGTGAGCTCCACACTATGAATAGCCCAGGTCTGAGCATTCATCCTGGACTTTTTTCCCAAAGGGAGAAATGTAATAGGAAGGTGCAGTTCAAGACAAAAAACAGAACTTGATTGCTGTATTTTCTGTTCAGTGCACACTGCTATCATTTCTGGTAAAATGTACTAGTTAAGTGTTACAGTAAATTGATCACATAATACTTTGGAATTTATCATGTAATAGAAAAGGAATTTAAGAGCTGCATACCTAATGTTATTAATAAAATGGGTCTGTGGATAGAGACAGTTAGGGGACACAGTTTACATTACCTGATCCTACATTACATTAAAGAATTGGTAAAATTAGAATTGCAAGGACAAAATAGCCTTTCAATGGGATTTTTCACTGGAAACTTCTGAGTGGGTAGCACAATAGTAGATGTTTACACCCTGCATCTCTTCTGCCTCTAGGAATGATCCATGAGCTTGGATTCTCCCCCTGGATCCGAAGTCCATGCATATCTGTGTAGAGAGGCTCTGCTGCCACCCTCTGTGGTGTCTGAGATGAATCAAAACACTAACTGTAAATAAAATCCCAACCACTCTAAAGATTTAGGGACAAAGACCTCTAGTTGTGAAAGGACTGAGACAATGAAAATCTATTATCATATAATTAAATATGTAAAATAATATCAGTAACTTTAAGGTACTGCCACACAAGGCATTAAAGTGGTGTTGGCACATGAATGACTTCAATGTTGAAGTAGTACCTACTTTTACCAGCTTAACATCTTTGTAAGCTACCTATGAAAAATGATCAAAGAGAATGCACCTCAACTATGTGATTATCTCTCGTCTAGTTCATTGCTACAGAGATTTTTTTTTTACCTGAGATTTTTTTTTTAAAAGCACATAGGTAGGGGAGAACAAACATGTAATTGTTCCCAGGTTGTCTATCATCTCTTAATCTGAAATTCAGTAGAGATACATAACTGATTAAAAAAGAATGATGTGTTTGGTCAAAATAACATTTAATTCCTCATGAGACAGATACGATACTGAGAGAAAATAGTTTGTGAGAAGGATTTATAGTAATTATTACCAGATAAAAAGATACTTTTCCAGACCACAGTTGTGATTGTTCACATCTATTTTACACCAGAGCAGATATGATACTGTTCTTTTGGTCTCACCTCAGTGAGACCAGCCTGTATTTAAATAAGCAGTTTCCTGCCCTGCACACACAGCTACATTTTTCATTTGCTACCTTAATACTCTTGCCTGTTAAACCATTGATCAGTGTGGCCATTTGGGCACACAGAGGCTGAGCACTTTAGAAGAGCAGCCAACATCAAAGCAAAACTCTGATTTTTTTTTTAATCACAACATTCCCAGAGTTGATGCTGTCCCCAGCAGCAGTAAATCTACCCATTCTCAAGTGTCTTCAAGAGGGAGCAGCTTTCTGCCTTTTCTCCTCACCATTTCCACTTGCATTTTATTTCTTTTTCTGTAACTCTGTCCATCAGACTAAACAAGCTTCTCAAGTTTATGATGCCCACACTACTGCTCTTTGCTGTGTTCTGAATGGCCATGACGTGGGGCCTTTGCTGGCACTCTGCAACGGGTCATTCATCCAAACTCTTCACAAGGAACAGAATTCAGCTTTAAATCTTCCTTTTTTCAGAAACAGCAGAACTAAAATTAGCCATACAACTTTAACTTGGCTTTCCAATTAAACAGTATCTGAAAATGTTACCACCATGTGATCAAAATATCAGTCTGCCTTCATGACCTAAAAAATATTCTCTTACATGCAGTAAGAAAAAAAAATAAAATCACCCTTCACTATCACTGAAGAACTAGAACATTAGACCCTTCTTCACCTATTTGGGAGGGGCGTGGGGAAAAGAAATTTTGTGTATTAAAAAAAAAATCATGTCAATGCATGGTTGGACTTGACATTTCGATTGGACATTCTGAATCATATGTTCTTTCAGTCACAATAAGGCTCATATATTCACCTGAATGGCACCAATCTGCTAATATTTTTTTCTTAAATGAACGATTTATTCTACACCATTTCTAGTATCTGCATACATACTGCAAACTACTAGAACATGTAATTTGCTTTCTTCTGGATTCAGCTTAGTAGGGTTATTACAAGGTACCAAACACTTCACAAGAAAAAAAATAAAAGGTAACTTAGTATCCAGACATCTCTTAGTATGTCACTCGTGGAGTGACAAGAGTTCTCTTTGACAAGAGGTAAATTGTTTTCTCCTACTTGAAGAAAACAAAAAAAATCAAACATCAATAGTAGCAAAATGTATCTGTCTTAGTTATTAACTGGGCATCCTCCTGATGCACTCCACAATCCTTACCAATCTTCTGAAACACAAGTATAGCAGTTTCTTCAATCATCATTTAATAAATAGCAGAGATCTGTTTCTCTTTATCAGTAAAAAACAAAATAAAAAATGATTAAAATGAAGGTGGGATGTCATTTATAATATCTTGCTTCCCGCAACAGTTGAGATTGTCAAGAGTTTGCAAATTTGGGCTGCAAACCTCAGCATGCAAATATGAGCTGCAAATACAGCAGCTCAGGGAGAGGGAGGAGGTTACAGACATCACACTTTTTCCTTTCCTGTTTACACTTTTATTAAAAATGGAGTTCCAAAAAAAAAAAAAATTTAATTTTCATTCACACAGCTACCTGGTGAATTCAACAGGCATGCTGAAATAATAGGGGATGTGGTCCGGCACATTTGTTCAATAAATGCCATATGGATTTTGGAATTTGGTAATCAGGGATCTGGCACCTCTCTATAATGTATTTGAACACTTTTGTGAAATCGCTATAACCAGGTGCTTTTGTCTCACTGAGGTTGAGCCACCTTTAACTGTCCAGTTTCCTGTAAGGAGGACAGAATTGGGAATCAAGTAGATATGGTCTATACTGGCCTGTCCCTTGCCTGCCCATCTCATTATTATTTCTTTGCATTCTTAAAGTCACACTTTGTGGCTGTGCCAGTAGATCCTGAGTTGCACTTAGCAAATAAAAGGTGTAACAACACATTGCTTGGATAGAAGATATCTGTCTTCATGAACTGAATTTTGTAACAGAAGGCTTATCAAAAAGCAAGACTTGAAATACTGCAAGAAACTCCCTACAAGCATCTGATTTACTGTAGAAAAGTTAAAAGCTGCTAAGAGACTTAATGCAGAGTGAACATTCTGAGTATAATTAGAAAATATCTACCCTGACAAGCAATTTGTTTTAATAGTTGAGACAGGTTATCCCTCACTGAGAGAGGGATTGCAAGCAGCTTCTACCCAGCTTTTCCCATTAGATCTCCATGCAGAAGAAGGAGCACTGATCAGGTTTGGTTTGTTACTATAACATTTGTAAGGTTACTGCAATATTTGATAATCACCCCTCTGGGGAGGAGGGAACGACTTTGACTCGTATCTTTGGGTGTATCATTCATCAGGAACCTCTGATAGCAAAAAGTATTCGAACAGACGAAAAACCTTCTGCCTGTTAAAAGCGTTAAGAGCAAGCTCCAGTGCAGAGTTTCCACACCAAGTGCCAAAACTACATAACACAGGGAACTGTGGCTAGACAACGTAAATTCAAACTTCATGCTTTACACTTCTAGGCAGTTTTAAACACTGACAGATTTCAGATTTTTAGACAGATTCCATATTCTTCTCGATACCACAGAAATACTGACTCAGCCTGGAGGTCCTCTGACATACTGGTGTCTTTTAAGACTGACCACAAGTTCTAGAAGGGGCAACAACTCCATTTAAGACAGAGCTAGACAACTTCCACAGCTGTAGCTTTTAGAATATGTTCATCTGCAGATCTCCATAACTTCATTGTCTCACTGACATGAACACAGCAAGGAATCCAAAGAAAACAGACATTTTTCATAGGAGGTTATTAGCATGTCCTTCTAAATATATAAAGTGTGCTACCCTTAAGTATCTCTTCTTTTATAGAAGAGGTGAAGACTAAGAACTTATGTCTTTAATTATTTCCACACAAGTTCAAATAAGTGTAATTTCTTTTCACAGATAAAGAATGCTCATGCCCTTGTACTAATTGTTTCCATTTCAAAATGAGATCCATCCCATTCTAGTTCTGTCATACAGAAATATCTGCCATAGTTATATACACCATTTCATATCGTAATTCAGATGATTAATTAGCTTCAATCCAGTTTATATATTTTAACATTTTGTTTCCTTTTTTTAAGCTTATAAGCAGAAGTGAAGAACCTTCTAACCCTTCCTAAGGGGCTTTTGCAACAAAAGAAAGAGATGTGTCAAATGGATCTTGAAACTGTAAGATTATGAGCTACAGGAATTCTGACAGGTCCTCCACATAAAAGATTAATGAACACCTCTTTCTGCAGTAGTTCCATACATTTTCCTCATCTTCCTTAACTATTCTCTCTTTACACTGTTCACTTTTGGTAATACTACCTTACAGAACCAAATATACATGAATATGTTACCTCTGCACTACAATACTCCTTTTAAATGACAGGGAAAAGACAAGTTTTCTTCACAGAAACTGATACAACATAAATAACAAAGGAGGGGAAATATTATACTATACATATAGTACAACATATAATAATACATATATATTGTTATATAACATTTTATACATGACAATGTTTTAGACACATAAATATTATATACACTTATAAAATACATATTATATACATATATAATAAAAAAGTCTGTTGTTCACTCACTTTTCTGCTTCACAAAATAATGAATCATTTAACTGACTACAGAAAAGGGAAGAAAACCATACAGAACACCCTACATTTTACTGCCATTTTCTTAGGAAATACTTGCATATTGTTGAATAACACACAACTAATAAAACTCTCTAATTTTAGAACTTTTCAAGAAGCTTTCCAGTTGGCTTTCTTCACTTAGACCCAGGGGCTAAGTCATGTGCAAGAGCTATAAAAGCATGAGAGTGGCCACCAGAGCTGACAGCCCAATGAAGGCAACCACTACTAAATGAACCCTGAATCTGGGGGGTTTCACATTTGAAACTCCACCCTCCCTTTGAGCTTTCAGTCAGACTCCAACATTTAGAGAAATGACTACCGTGACCATACCTGAGCCATAACATTTTGTAAACAGAAAACTACTCCACACTTGAAACAGAAATTATTTTCTTCACTTTATTAGGCAATTAATCAGCAAGTACTGAGAAGGGTGGCATTTCCTGTGGTGACCAGACATGACAGTGCAGTTACAAGAAAGCACCAGGCCTCCCTGAAAGACTTCAGATGCAGTCAGAATCAGTGTGATCAGCAGTCACATGCTGGTTTTCAAGCTAAAGTGAGGTATAGTTGTGTTGCCTTTCATACCAAATAGGGTTAACCAGATTCACTTGACTTTACAAGTTTTCATGTTGCTTTTGTGTTCATGCATTAGGACCCTACTTCATTTCTCTACTTCCATCAGTAAGTCAGTCCACACACTTAGGCCACGGACTTTGAAGTCTCCATCTCGTGTCTTCAGGAGTTTCAGAGCGGCTTGGGTCTGTTCTCTAAGCAGTGCAGATCCCTGACAGAGGTAGCTGAAGCGCCCTCTCAGCTCCTCCCAGGACAATTCAGCTTTCTCAAGGCAACTTTTAACCCACCGCCCCTGCAAGGGGTCATAGTGCAAGTGGCTTCCCCAGCCGGTTAAGAGGTCCAAATAAGATCTGCTTAACTGGGAATAGTGACCAGCTAGGGAAGCAAGAAGGGAACCTGGGAGGCAAAGGCAGAAGGCAGAGAATCGCTCCCGGTTCCCCAGCAGCCAGGAAAGCAGTAGCCCGGCAATGCATCCATCTCCTGCTGCACTCGCCCGGTTTCCGTCCGGGCCGCTCCCATCCCGATCCCCCTCTCCGGCCCCCTCAGCGCCGCTGCCCTGCCCGAGCAGGGCCAGCGCCGCCGCCACCACGGCGAAGGCGCGGGGCGGGGGGAGCCGCTCCAGGACCCCGCACAGCCACCGCGGCCGCCCCGCGGCCCCCGCGCCCTCCTGCGCCTCCTCCTCCCGCAGCCGGCCCAGCAGCAGCTGCGCCTCCGCCCGCACCCGCGGCTCGGTGCCCCCGGGCCGGCGGGGCAGCGCCAGCAGGCGGGCGGCGGCCTTGCGGCGGGCGAGCAGCGCCAGCCCGCGGGGCTCGGGGCCGGTCCCCGCGCCGGGCGGTGGCGGCAGCAGCAGGCGGCGGAGCAGGCGGCGGCAGGCGGCGGGCGGTAGAGAGCGGTTCTCCAGCAGCGCCAGCCCCAGCAGCTCCGGGCAGCGGCCCAGGGCGGAGAAGCCGAGCGGAGGTGAGCACGGCTGAGCCCGGCGCAGCCGCCGCCCCAGGGCCTCCCGGAGCTGGGGCCGCGCACGGAACCGGTCGTGGACGTGCTGGAAGTAGCGGGCCCACTCGAGAGCCCTGTCCAGGGCCGGGGCGTCCCAGTGCCGCACCAGCGCCGAGCGGGACAGAGCGAGCAGCGAGGGCAGCTCCGCCACCCGCCCAAGCACGGCCGCCATGGCACCACCTTGGCGCCCCCGCTTCGAGCGGCGCCCCGCCCCTCCGCGCGGGCCAATCCGAGACGCTCGGGGGCGGTACTTGCAACTCTATTGGCTGAGCGGCACGTCAATCCCGTGCGGAGCGTGCTTTTCTTAAAGGAGCCGCAACCCGCTGTCCGCGCCAGTCAGTGATGGGCCCTCAGCCGAGAGCGGGAAATAGAGCGAAATTAAAGACAAAAACCGAGCGCGATTAAATGTTGGGTTTTGGTTTTGTTTTTTTTTTCAGAGTTTTTTTTTTTTGTGTGTGTGTCTGTTTATTTTTTTTCTTTTTTAAACTAAAGCCTCGCCCTCTAGGCCCTTCACCGTTTTCATAGCCCTCTTTTGGACGCTTTCTAACAGCTTTATATCTTTATTATATTTCGTCACCCAAAACCGCACGCGGGGCTCCGGGTGAGAGCAAGGCAGGGCATCCACCTCCCTCCGCCGCACAGTCTGTCTGTGCTAAGAGGTGCAGAACAATAAAGAGATCAACAACTTGCTTCTACTGCTTTCTTTTCCACTAAGGAAAACTGAAGTGTGTGAGCAGAGCCACTGAACCCCTCGGAGTTCCGTGTCTCACTAGGAACGTGCTCAGGCCTTGTCCCATGTCCACAGATCCTTGCCCTAAAGGTGACTTCAAAGCTGTTGGTGAGCAGCTTCTCTGATTCACATCACCCTTGGAAAATAAAGCAAAAGGCAGATTAAGAAAATTGTAAGTAAGGGTTTAGATACGAGGCTCCCCTCTTCAGACCCCCCTGTGGACTGCCCTAGATGGTTGCTTAGGAAAAATCTTTCTCAAGTTCTCTCACGAAAACAGAGCTCTCATCTGAGTTATTATCATGTTTTCTTATTTCAGTCATCTATTTAAAAAGCCATGGGGCTACAGGCTTGATGGTCGAGATCAGCTGGAGTTTAAGGGCCTAATGCAGGCATTGGAGTGAAATTCTATGGCCCTTCTGCTTGAAGGAGCTCACAACAGACCCTCAACGTCTATGATACCTTAAAATAAGACATCATTCTAAAATGCACGTTTTGCTCCTCAAAAATCTCTTTTAAGATTTCTGTTAGCTATTTCTAGAGTAATAAAATTTTCTACAGGTATCTTGAGATTTGTTGCATTGTTAACAATGGAATTGCTTTTGTAGTTAATAAATTCATACTGACCTATCATCTGCTTTGCCTGTACATTCTGAAGTGTATTATAAAAAAATATACATTGAAGGGAAGATGGAGCATGCAAACTTGGTAGATACATGCAGCTGAGTGCAAACACTTTGGGATGTTACTTAGTGTTTTACTGTAATGAAAAAGTGACAGAAACTTGAAGTTGTTGGAATATAACTAAATATTATATATATAGTATGTAATATGTCATATATAATATTCTTTATATATATAGGCCTCTCAGGTTTTGTACAGCATCTCTTGAATGGGGGTCTTTGGCACAGAGGAAGAAAGCAGTTTCAGTGAATTTGGTTTATTTTAGTGAAGAATATTTTTGGAGATATATATGCTCGATGTCATACAGAAGAGACATTTCGCTTTACTTCGGAAAACTTTTCACAAGAATTCTTTCACATTACTGTTCTTTTTCTTTCTTGGATAAAGAATATGGGTTTATATCCTGTGAATGTCTCTGTGTGCTTCAGTTGAAAGAAATCAAATAATCACATTTGCAGCACCAGGAAACTAACAAAAACAGGTTGTGAAAGTCTAACCAGCCTGGGAAAAACACTGAGTAATATGGTATCTGGAATACTCTTGCATGTGAAAGGCGATGGCCTGTGTGTTCTAATGGGTCTCTGTAGAGCTGACTGAAAACTGGAATTTCTGTTTTATGAAAAACTCTGAATAATTCAGCATTGGTTTTGTCTCCAGTTAGGGTGAAAAGTCTAAATATCAGCATTTTTCATCGAAGGGGCACAGGTTGACATCTCTGTAATAAAATGGTTCATGCAAAAAGACGTTTATGTATTTCTGGGTATTGCAGCTGCATCTGGAGTCTCCAATCATGATGGGGATGCATATAATGAAAAATAGAGCCTAATTTGAAGAAGCTGCAGTGTGTTGCATAAGGACCTATTAGAAAATTAACTCAGGGAACAAGCAAAAGAAACAAGGTATCGGTGAGACTTTTATGATCCATGTAATAAATTGTTACACTACAGTAGCCCATAAAACCAATAATTCTTTACCCTCACTCACCATTGAAGGAACTCTTTTTCTACTGTGAATTTTGTGTTATTATTTGAGAACCTGGCCATTCTCAGAATGTATTTTAGGATCTTCCAGTGCAAGAGTGGAATCTATTTATCAGTTGATTGGTCTGCTGGTTGTGGTGCCACGCAGCAATCAAATTAAATTGAATTCCCTTCTTACAGGCGAATTACTTGCACATAACTTTTAAGAGCTGGTACTCTCTTTTCTATGAGCAGTCTTAGTTCTAGCCAAGTAATAGCTGGCACAGGTAGGGTTCTCCCACCATCAGCATGATTACTAAGCATTAAAATTTGTAGTTTGTAGTTACTGTCTATCAACTCATGATAAGACAATTGCTACCTAATAGTAATGCTGAGTTGTATAGGTATTGTTTAAAAGTATCTGTACAGTGCTAAGCTGCCTTTCTACCTGAGGAACCCCTATAGGATAGTTGAGACATAAGTAAGTACTGAGAGACTGAGGAGGTGAGGTAGAGAGGTAATGTTGGGGGAGGGGATAGGAAAAGGAAAGGTTGGGTTGGGATGTCAGGACATACAGTAAGAGCACAGAGATGGGCAGATAGAATGGTGAGTGGATTTTCAGATAGCACTGTGTGGGGGGGTGTGCTTTCCTGCTTAGCTTGATTACTTTTTAAAAAAGAAACTGAAAGTTTAATTCTGGGCCTCCAGTAGGTCTTTGGTTGTTTAATATCAGCCCGCTTCCTCTAGTAATGATTCTTGCAGTAGTCTCTCATACTGTTCCAGGGTGTGCTTGGATGTGTATTTCATGTTATGTAAACTATGCAGTCTCTTTATTTTTACCTAACAAGAAAGGAAACTTGCAAAGATACCTTAAAGAAAATCACACAGAAGAATTATCACTTTAACCAAGACTTTCACAGTCTGAAAAAGCAACCTCTTTGTTTTGTCTCATTTGAAAGCAAAGAAGAAAACAGAAGAGAAAACAGGGTGTATTTTGAATGATAGGCTAGAGCACAGATTTACAATCACAACACACTGGATTGTTTAAGATCTCTGCTGTTTGCCTCCTCTAAGTAGCTGTGATAGTATGAATGGGGGTGGCCAGTGTTCCTTGTGTGGTGGGGTTTGCCTGTTTTGTTGTTTTGGTTTGGTTTGGTTTGGTTTTTTTCCCAAATAAAATATATTTTTTTCATTTAATCTCCAAAATAAGCATTAAAATAAGAAATGAGTTTTGAGCCTATTTGTCTGTGGTTGTGTTAAGCCCTAGTAAATGTTCCTCCGTTACAGCTTCTGATTGATAAGATACATGGCAGAGAAAGCTGTTGAGGAAGTAACAGCAGTGTCAGATACAGAATCTGGGAAGTCATTTCCACAGTTCCCTGAAAACAAGCCCACTGTTCAGTGAAGCACTGCAAAACAGCTTCACAAGCCTTGCATTTTATATGAATTACTGTGGTGTTTTATCTAAGCTGAGAAGTCAAGTAAAAGATTCATATGAAGTTTTATGGAACTAGTGAGTTTCTTCACTCTACTTACGGAGCCAGTAAAATTCACCCTGGCAGGAAATAATCAGTTTTGAAGGAAAATTGGTCAGAGTAGCCAAAAGTCTGGATTTCATTGTTATATTTTCCTTCCTCTCAGAAGTCACATTGGCTGTAACGTGGTTATACTAATTGCACTGAATAGAAATTTAGGACATTGCTTACTCATTATAACTGGCACTATAAAACTCTGAAATGGTCTTCCCTTAGGTAGGGGGTGTTATTGTAAATTACAAAAATTAATACATTGAGAGAGATGTATGATAATCTATATTTCTGGCACTGACATTCACTTTTTAACTGTAACAGGATTTGTTTAGCTGCCTCAAATTGTGTGCTAGGCACAGGTTTGCCACACTCATTATCTGATGGCTTATTCGTAGTGAAGACTCTGAATTTGTGAACCATTTTTGCAGAATTTCTTTCTATTTCTGCAACAAACTCTGTGGAAGACTATGTCAGCCCTTCTGTATCTTCTGCTGAGGTACTCAGATTTATTTTTTTTTTTGGTCAATGTAATCTCTCATTATCTCAAGAAAGAGCAAGGATGTGGTGGGCTTTTGGAATGAGAATGGATCAAACTGCACAATAAAGGTAATGAACCTATTAATGTGTACATCAGAGTGAGCCTCAGGCTGTACAAAAGGCATGTCTGTCATCAGGGGGATTTCCCCTGAAACCTCTTTGTAAGTCCTGCAGATGCTGATTGTGGTGTAGCAGTGTTTTGGTAGCAATGCCCATTTTGATGCCTTAGACATGATTTCAGTGACAGGTGTCAACGGCCAAGCAGCAGTTTTATAATTTTTTATAATGCACAAGAGTGAAAACTGATTGAAAATCGGTGTGTTGAAAGAGTGCTATACATAACACGTCACGGAGAGAACCTAAACCCTGCTCTAATTAGGAATTTCACCTCTGTCTGGCTATACCAAAACTGAATTTTTAGGAAAACTATATAAAAAGACAGACTTTGCTGCCTACCCCCACTTCTAGTTTTAATACTATGAGTCAGGACTATACTAGCAAAGCTACTAAGCTAAGTATCAAAAGTATAATTTGGGTGGCAAATTATTGTACTTTTTCTAACTGTGAATAATTAATTAGAAGTGATGAAGTTAGTTACAGACTTCCAAAGCTCCCTTGCACCGGATGAGCCCTGTAAAATGACCACGTGTGCCTTCCAAAACACAGCTGCAGTTGTTGTGTGTGTATTAGCTACGACTAGTTTTGCCTTAAAAGTTGTTTGAGCTAATGCATTTTTCGGTTAATTTGTTGTGGGATAAGAGCATGTGCTAAGGTTGCTCAGCTGATGAATGGTGCAGTGTTAAGCCTTATGCTTTGATCACTTGCTTTTGTTTGTGATGCCTTTTAGAGAGGTTTGATTTGCTGCCTGTTGTGGTGGTGGGTTTAATAGATCACAGCAGGTACTGATTAGAGTGTTTGCCTACATGCCTTTTTCTGGTCTTCTTTTCCTTTAAGCCAAGAAAACTCTTAGCTGCTTATGTTAAGTGTTTTTCTTATAGGATCAGGTGTACATATTCAGCCTGCTGAGACAGCTGGAACCCAGCTCCCCTTTTTAGGGTGCCTGTTAAGAAGTGTCTTAAAGAGCTATCTGTTTTAGTGATCACCTTATCAGGATCATCTGAAAATAATACTCCATAAAACTTGAGTCATAAAGACTGGCTATGGCTACAGGTTTGGAATTTTGATCTATAATACTGTAGTACTTGTATGAAGTGAAGCATACTCAGACTAAGCTTAGTCTAACATCACAGGTTTAGTATTTAATGACTAAGTATGTTTGAGAATAGCAACTAAAAACTCTTTCTTACTTGTAGATTCTGGATATTTTCATGACAGCTAAACTTCTGTTATTCACAAGAGTACAGGGAGATCTTATAAACATATTTTTATCTTGGATTTGGTTATATTTTTCACTTGCATTAAAAAAATACAGAAACTTCATTGCAAGACAACTCTGCATAGAGCTATTTATATATATGTCTGGGTTCTAATAACATAAATCACTTAGATTATTCACTTTCATTGTCCTGATATCCTCAGAACATCTCAAAATTGTCAGATATCACTCATTAGTAGCTCTGTACAGTGTCTTCATGAACAGTGCACGTCTGTGTATACAGAGAGAGCTGCATTAAAACACACATATGCACATGCTGGATAGACATTTCTTCTTTTTTGGAGTGATAAGACTTTTATGTATCTGTTGTTTCCATTTTCATGTCTCCAAAGCTTTTATGTGAATTTTTCCAGCACATTTCTCATTATTCTCTCAACCTTTCCTCTGTTGAATGGCTGGGGCTTCCAGACATATAACCTGAAATGTCCTGGGAGAATTTACATAAAAACAATAAAACCAAGGAAATGGAAACCACAGAATATATACATAAATTTTTTTTTCAGTCTTTGCTAAGAAGCTCATTGGTTAATATTTACAAAGGAATCCGATTTTCCATTTTAACATCCTTTTCACTGTGAAGCAAATGTGGGAGAGTGGGATGGTAAGAATCATTCCTGAAGTGAATGAGGGCTTCTATGTGAATCTCATTAATGGTTAAAAGATTTTACTTTTTTCTGCCCTAGTATATCAAAAAGAACATCCCATGAAAAAAAAAAATGACATAGTTGCCTGAATTAAACAAGTGTTAACACAAAGCTTTGAAGGAATTTTCTTTGCTACTTAAGAAAAGCATAAGGGTGTTTTTGTTTCTTTGTTTATTTCTCTGAACACATATAAAAGAAGACTGGATTCTGTTGTCTATACTTACAGCATCCTCTGAAAGCAGATCATTAACATTGACACAGCTGCTTCTAGGATCCATAGTACAGTATAGCAAATTTTGGGTTCTATTGAGAGCTGCCTGTTAATAATGTTGTGTACCTGTCTCAAAAATGCCTCTGGCAGGTTTGTCAGGACCTTCCTGATGGTAAGTTCATATCACAGAAACCACTACCATAACTGTTATGTTGGCCTTATATTGATATTTTCTGCAGAAAGGGCAGGTTAAATAAAGACTTAAAGATTTTTTTCCCAGCTCCAGAGTTTTTAACTTAATGGTGTCCTTCAAGAAGTTTTTACCATATTTCACAGAAAATAGAGGTACTTAATTAGTAAAAAGGCCCAGAAACCAAAATGCTTTGTTGTGGCAGTTTCTACAGCAGTTAGGTTTGTGTGCTTCATGTTAATTCCGTATTATTTGGGTTGTCTGACTTCATTCCTCACCCAGTGCACTGACAGATTTGTATAACAGCAAAGACTGGAACCTTTGCATATATCCAAACCCCATCACAACATAGGTAATACATGTATTGGAATATGCTAGTTCCTAGCTGATCCTGAGATGTTGCCATAAGCTTTCCCAATCAGCAGTGTTACAGTGACTTGTACTTGCAGAAAAGAATAACAATGGGTTAAAAAAAAAAAAAAAGGCAGCAGAGGTGAGATTCTAGCACACAGGATATTTGCATAAACATAAAAGCCAGCAGAAGGAAATCGTTGTGCAGTGCATACCTGTGGATGGGATGAAGGTGATGGATGAAGATGAATTCCTAGAATTAAAGAAAATGTCTAAAAGAGAGGCCTTTAGTAAAGGTCTGTCTTTTGGGGTTTTTTTTGTATGAATAAGTAACAGTTACCCAGAATTAAACATGGAAATGGTTCTATTTTCTTTGGTGGTCTTTGCTATCAAACAGAGATTTCATTACGAATGAGGGGTTAGAATTTTCTACTGAATGAAGTTATGAATTAAAGGCACTCGAGCTAAATCAAAATGTTAGTTTAGATAAAATCATTATGTTTTGGTTAATATTTTTGACTGAATTTTTAAATGAACATTTTAAAATGAAAATATTTTAAAGTTTTTAAAAAGGAAACATTAGGTTATATAAAATTTAAAAAGAATTCTAAATCTGTAGTAATGCTGAGGAAGGAGGGTTTCTTTTACCTCAACAAATTTTTACTCTAAGCAGAGAATTTGTCTGGGAAGTTTGACTTCATGTAAGGTGCTTTCCATGCTTCCACTGAAATATTTTGACCCTTCTCACAGTAGTTTGAATGGATGATCACTGGTTTGAACTGCTCTTCCCTAACTTGATCTGTTCAAAGGACTTGGGGAAAAAAAGAAAGGATCTTGTCAATCACTGTTCTTTACCAAAATTGAGATACAAGGCCTGGTTCAAAATTACCATTTCTCCTACCAGTGTGTGAAGACATGGAACTGGAAGTGAAAAAAACCCTGCCTGGTAGGATGCAGTGGTTCCTCAGAGAGTAGGCTTAGCATGGATCTATATCCAAAAAATGTTTGTTTCTCCTTTTGCTTACATTATATTTTTTGTTTATTTTTCTGGATACATAACCATTTCTAACAGCATTTTGTTCATCCTGGTTTCCAAGTAATTTCTTTTACAGTTTTTGAAATCATTGCTATGTGAAAACTTTGCCATATATGTATTTAGGCTTCATACCAATCATGCAAGGTTCGAGTTATACACAGGTCATTGGTTCCAGGTCATTTGTCCTGTGAATAGATTCCTTCGGTCCAACTTGCTACTATCAGCTAATGCATCACTGTCCTGGTAACTTGAATTACCTAGATGGGAAGTACTGACAAAAATATTGGTCAAAAGTAACAGTATCGACGTTATTTCATTTTTAAATTTCTATTTTTACATGTTGTTTTCATTAATGAATTGCAAACAGTGACTTCAATTCTGTTCCAAGCGTCTCTCCAGTTATTACATTAATGGACATAAACACAAGTTTAATCAGCCAGGTTTGCTCATGGATTTCCTGTTAAGTTTTTCTCCAAAGTGATTCAGTATCCCAGTTCATAACAGCAAAATCAAGGGGAAATGTGCCAAATCCCTGGGGAGAGTTTTGGAAAACTGGGAGTCTCTTTTGCACTTTATTTTATTTTTCAATGTCTTTTCAAAGAAGGCTATTCCAGACTGTCTTTTTCAAAAATGTACATGTTGTGGGCCCGGAATTCTTTGTACTTGCTGAGTAGTGCAAGTTTTTGTACTTTCACAGTAGTGTAATCTCTTGGCTTTATTAGCATTTCTCCTGATTCGCCTTTTATAGCATCTCATGAAGAAACAGCCACTGAACTCAGGCTAACCATAGGATAGGTATATATCTGCTCTACTTAGGCTACCTATTTATTATTAGGTTAATAACCTGGTTTTTCTTATTGGAGTAATAAAAATTAAAGTTAGCCTAAGAAAGTTATAACTTTATCTATGTCCAGTAAGATTTAGTGTATGTTACAGCAGATGTGTATCACCAGTTATGCCATGGTAGGTCACTGCATGTTTTTGTTTACCTTACATTTTTTTTCTACAGATCAAAATTTCACATCCATATCTACTGGGATGGAAATAGAGGTCCTTAGGATGTATTTAGACCCCAGAAATCGCATGTATTAAGACTGAAGTATTTCAGGTCACTGTCTTTCCCATTTGTTTTTTGTTGAATGAAGCCTGAGTGCCACAGATACACAGTGCAGTATTTGGTAGAATTACTGGCATCCAAGTATCTTATGCTATTGTATCATTCAGATAACCAATCTGAATATTCAGTCCTAGTTGTTTGGTCTACTTTGTTCCTAATTCTTCTCACTTGTAAGACCTACAGTATTTAGCACAAGTGTTTTTTCACATTTGTTTCTTGATGTCATTATTTCTTGATGTCATTATTTTGAATTATTTCTTGATGTCATTATTTTGTGAGCTCTTTGGCTGGACTTGTGACAGATGAAGAAAAAGAAATTTAATAAATTTAAAGATCACACAGAATGATTTTTAATACTGGCATTCTGATCCTGGTCTTATTTGTAAGCATGGCTATAATGCTCTCAAGGCTAAAAATCTAGCTTTCTATCTCTAGCTTTCTCTCCTTGTTATTGGTTTTGGGCATCTGGTTTCGAGGTTGGTCTGTAATTTGATCTTACTCAAATTTTCTCAACGCATTTTCAGCAACATATGTCATTAATGAGGGGAGCTGGGTAACCGGTCTCACCATTGCCTGTAATTCAGCCTATGACAGGCAGCAGGAAAGCAGAACAGTTTTGGCCAGCCCCAATTAGGAAAACATGCCCAAGGCATTGGCTATAGCATAAACAGAGCTATGCCAGGCTCCTCCCAAGAGGAAAACTAAAAGCGTACACACACCGTCAAAAAAATCCCAACTCTGCTGATATGGTTAACAGCAAGAATAAAGAATCATTCCCAACGAAGAGAAAGATAAACTGGAAAAGGATGATCTGTGGATTGCAGCTGCTGAAGTACCATGCTAAAAAATATAAACACTAGTCTTTTGTCAGCAATTCCCTTATCACATTGCAGATTGTAATGCTGTCAACCGGGAATTTTCTCCTGAAGGAAACATGTCCTTACGTGAAGTGTAATGTCACAGAGATGATTCTGCAGTTGGTCAACTTCTTCACAGCAAGAGGAATGCTTGCAAAAAAAGATAATGCATTAAAAAGGTGACATTTCTAATTTATGTTGAATCTTCTGTCTGTGACACCAAAATGTTTAATAGGTGTCTCTTATCTCACAGCCCTCATGAGACATACTTGATAATCATGTTATAGATTGGAACTCTGAAGCATCTGGAAGATTAAGTAACTTTCCCAAGATCACACGCAGATTTCTTGTTTTGGTATGACAGCAAGTGGTAACCAGAGCCAAAATTATTCCCAAACCAGCTTACTTCCCTTCTCCTTTAGCATTTTACCAGATATGTGGCTTGAAGGATAAGGAAGAAGTAAAGACAGAGAAGGGAATTATGTATAGGACTCTTCTATAAATTGAAACAATAAATCAAGCTCATCTTTATATAATCTTTGTTGTCCACTTGCATCAGACTACTTTATGAGACAAAGTTTTTATGAATACATCTATTTTTTGGATGGGAAACCTGAAATAAAAAGAGATTTAACAAAACTCATACAGTACATAAATTTACAGAGCTGGGGAAAAGAACTGAATCTTCCAACCTGTGAAGGACAGGAATATCTTATTAAATTAGCTGGCATTCACACTCTTTCATTTGGCAATGTAGTACAGTGCAGAGGGAATGGTGTTCTTTCCATTAGGAATGCTTTGATGATGACACTTTAACAGAGGAATGAGAAGGAATGCTGCACTCAAAGCATTCCTTAAGGTATGAGATTGACTGCTTGAACTGAGCAGTTGGGAAAAAAATCCTGGAAAAAAGTAGCAATAGATGTAGTATCTCAACAAAAGTTGTCTCACGTAGGATACTTCTGTATGCCACATATTTGCTTTAGGATAGAGCTTGGCATTTTCATTTAGAGGTATCAGATCACTACCTCTCTTACTGAAAGACATTTTTCCCTATTCAATACAATATTATGATAACGTCTCAGTGGTGTGGGAAAATATCAGTGTGGACTATTATGTCTCAGTGGTGTGGTTATTAAGTTAGGAAGACTTTGAATCGAGTCCATAGGACTGTAAGAAGAGATTTAAAGCTATACCTGTAGTTATCTGCACTTCTCTCAGATTTGGAAAAACTGCTGGTAATTTTGTTCTTATGAACTGGGTACAAAAAAAAGCCTCATCTGATTTTATTAATGCCAAAGGGAGTTTCACTGTGAGTGACATTAGGAAGAGAATTGGGCCCGGTTTACTGTAAATAAAACTCAACAAACTATTTGCATGTGAAGTCCAACAACAAGGGGAATAAGTTAAAGGGAAGGTAATTTGAAGCAATGAACCTTAATGACCTGAAGAGAAACCTAGGTCAAGAGAAGGAAGACAGTGAAAGCAAAGAGAAGAGGAGGGAAGGCAGGAATTTGACCAGCCAAGGGGGAAGCAGGTGGGAAAGTGTTACTACTCTGTTTAAACTAATTTTTGAGTTCTTGAATAATGAATTGGTCTTCAGGTATTTTTGGTCTGGAAATTTTATTACTTTCAAGGAACTGCAACGTGTGCATCTGAACTCTTAGTAAATTGCCTTCCAAAGCACAGCATTTATCTGTTAATTCCTGTGAAAATTAGTTCATTTTGATTCAGCTCCTATAAAAGAAGAAGCTGATAAAATATTCTAAAGCAGTTCCAGAACACTTGCAAGAAGACAATATGGTTCTGGTAGCTGTTGGTCTGTTTACATCCTCTTTTTCTTATTGCTGTTCTTGTTGCTGTCAGCAGTCAAAATCTGATGCTTCTCTGTGACCTCAGATGGCATCTTATTTTAATGATTTTTCCATCCCAAGTAGAGACCAACCACAAAATCTGAGTCACTGAGGTCCTCATACTTTAGAAAAAATTAAGAACAACAATCTACTTCGTTAATGTTTGAGGCACTGGTTTGTTTAAAGAGAGATTATGGCACTTTTATTGTCAAACAGAACATAGACTTTGGCCTGGTAATCATTGCGTCAACCCCAGTGTCAACTGCATGTTCTGGATCCACGAATAAACTATTATGACACTCAGCCAAAACACACTTTTGTATATAAATCAGAATTGTGAGTACTTATTCTACAATGTTTGTCCCAGAGATGTACATATGATACACCTGGAACTTCTCAGCAGTCTGTGTATGCTGGTGCACAGGATGTCAATTCATTATGGATTATAGAAACTTGTGTTATTTGCTCAGATTTCATCCAGGTGAAGATCACTCCAAAAGATTAGAAATAGGTATGCTTTGGTAAATATGACGTAGATTAAACAGTTAATTTGTATTTGGACTTGCGATGGTGAAAATTTGTTTCCCTGAGATTTTCATATTTAAGATCAAACCCAAAGTTTCATGGAAATTGTAATTATTTTTAGTTACGTATAATTATATGGGTAGAAAGTACAGTTCTTGTGTAGTAAGTTTACAAGATGGAAGGACAAAACATAACTACTTTTATGGCGAAGGACTTGTTTGAAGTTTATTAGTAGAGCTTCAAAATGAGAGTTCCACTGCAGGTTTGGTAAAAGTTCAGTTGACCATGAAATCATTGCGTGTGTTGAACTGAACTGAGGATAGAATTAACTTACACCTTGTCTTATTGTAATGGCAATTAAACAGAAAATTATGCATAACTGAAATAATTTTAAGTTCCATCCATTTCATTTTTTCTACTAGTCTTAAAATTGCAATACACAGGAAACATTTTAACTAGGATTTGTACATTTTATTCCAACTCTTTTAGAAAAAATTTAAAATAGGTGTATCTGGCACTGGTTAGTGCAATATATTTCAGTGAGTTCCACAAGGTTATATTTATTGATCTCAGGCCTGCAAGGCTGTTGACTACTCTCTGTTTATTAAAAGTCAAGGAAGACATGGAAATTTTTGGCAAAGTTAGTACTGTAATATTGGGACAATGATGGGTGATTTATGAAACACATTCTGCACTCATTGTGGCTGCTCATATTCTTGACTCAAGTATCAGCAGTTTTTAGTCATCTGACCCTCCATCTTTTGAATTTTAACTTCTGTGGCATGTACTGAAAGAACGAAGAGAGCAGAGGAAATGTATTTCTGCATTCCAAACTCGCTTAATTTTCAGTTAAATAATTTAATTGCAGAGTCCCTGTAATGGCAAAAAGCAAGAAAATCAACAGGTATGATATACTCCACTCAGTACACACTTCACTCATCGTTTCTGCTACTCAGCTCGCTCAGTTGCTTTCTCCCATCTCTTTTTCTCTTAGTTGACCAAGGTATGTCCTCTTTAATGTATGTGCTTTACGAGTTGTTATAGGATTGGGATGCCAGTCATTAATTTAATTGTATCCATTATATTTGACTGATTTTATACAGGTCAGTTGTGACACTGATTACATACTGAAGAAGGAATATTTGGGAAATTTGGAAAATCATCAGGAAAGTGTGATCTACAGATGCCTATGTCTCTTCTCTGCCTTCATCCTTCCCTCTACATTGTCTTTCAGTCCTTTTTCTTTCTCCCATTCAGTGACTGCTGCTTCAGCTCCCTGGGCACTGAGAACCCTTTGATACAGGTAATTTTCTCTCCCATTTGTAAGTGACCTGCAAGGTACCTTCATAAGAAATTCCTGATATTGTCACAGAAGGATATAGCATCCACAGGTCCTCAGGGGTGGCGATTATAGACAGTTTACAGAAAAGGGCTGAGGAATGTCACATATTAAAATGGGCCATCGTGGTCATCCCTGCTGACCTCATGCTCCAGAATTTCATCTCTAATTATCTATGCATCAAGGTTTATGATGTGCAACCCAGTAAGAGTAGATCTTTCAGAATCTTTAATCCTGAATTTTTGTCCTAAACCATAGAAAGATTATGGGAATTTGCTGTGTCTCAGACACCTATATACATCTTCCATACAAGAATTAATTTTAACAATTAGGAAGGAAATATTATCTAAATGACAATGTGTAGAACCATTTTGTCGTGGTAATAATATTGCTCAGCCTTCCTACATGCACCAACAAGCTTTACCTTCAAGTCCTCCCTCTCTGTCCCTAATTTTTCCTATATCTGTCTTCAAATAATTGTTTATTCATATGCCTATTCATCCTCTTATTTTTTTGGAAGTAGACTGTCAAAAATGTTACCAGAACATGTGGACACTAGAAGTTGAAAGTGTGGGGACCTAAGATTGATTATATGGAGGACCAATGAATATTATAGCATTTCACAAGGAAACTTATGTGTATTTCCTCTGAAAGGGTTAGTGGCAAGGTATGGAAATAACCTTATGTAAGGAAATGTGTTTGTGTTGGGGCTCCAAAGTTACTGTGTCAAATTTGAAAGCCAAATTCTAATGCTGAAGTGTGAAAGAAGTGTGAATCTTAGTGCATCCATAACTGTGATGTTGCAACTGAAACTTCTCCAGCATTCCTATGAGGGACATGTCAGTGCACACCTGGCACTGTGTTTCCATCACTCTTGCTCATGTAATATTTAATCCAACCTTCAGTGTTCTGTTTTTCTTAGCCATTATACTGGGTGTTGCATTTGCTTGTCTGCTTTCAATACTCGTTAGAAAAAGGTCCATAGACAGTATCTATGAATGCAAACTATATCACCTGTTGTTAGCTTATTCTTTGGTACAAACTGACCATACCAAGATATGCACAACCAGCTTCACCTTCAAGATCTTACAACTCCTTTTTCAGTCCTTCCCATTGGTACCTGTGCAAATGCTCACACTGGATTTGTTGAGTGACACCTGGAAAAGCCTCAGCTTAACTCCCTGCGTAAAATTCCTCCTAAACTTAGTAGGAATCTTAAAACTTCAAAGAACATGTAAACCTTGAGAAGCTTTTACTGGAGATGTAACTGCTGCTTAGAGGAATGGTTTTCAACTTCTCTAGAAAGTAGCAGGGCTTTTAAATTCAGGAGACACCTTAACAAAATTGGTCCTCTCATCTCAAGCTGGTTTTTATATTGAGATGACATAAATTGGATTTAAATGGCTTCTTATTTAAAAAAAAATAAATCTTTCTCAAGGTCAGATAAAAACTGTAAGATAGTCAACTGCATGCAGGAATCTGCTCCTCACCTCACCATCCGTTGCACCCCTGTGCATTTTTAGGATATATTTTCAGGGATTTTTTTCTCCTTTTTTTTTTTTCTGACCAAAAAATTGGATGAGCCAATGAAAATAGTCATGCCCAGAGGCATCCGAATTTTGCTAACCAGATCAAAACTAGGAGGTCATTTAATTCTATACTGATACTCACATAGTACATGGCTAGAGTTCACCATAATTAAATATATCAGCACGCTGATGAAATGCTCTCATTTAAGTAGCACTCATCACAGCAGTTAATAGTCCATCGAAAAAGCATAATAATAGTATAGGAATACAATAAATAACAAAAGATGTGTGCATTTTCATTGGCCAGGAATTAATATCTCCTGCTCAGAGAATAGGAATTTGCTTATAGTGCAATTTTTGAGAAATAGCCCAGCATTAATTGCACAAATCAAGTTTTCCCAGCAGATCAGCGTACAAAGAAATTAATATACATAAAAAATAAGGGTCAGCTTGATGTGTGTTTCAGCAATCAGGTTAAAAGAATTCTTTCTGTGTAATTATACATAATGTGTTTTGGTTAAAACAATTTAATTAAGAGACTATACACTGTGAAAGAGAAAAATAAGTGGGCTGTTTGACTGGGGCACTGTTATGGAAAGTGATAGCATGATACCATTAGGAAACTCAACAAAACAATCTACATTCATGCATTTAGAGAAGCAGAAGTCTGAACATCTGTTTCCCGCTATTGAATTCACAAAACGGGCTTTGCTGTGCAGGGAATAAGTGAAAAAACCCCAACATTTGGAGAAGATTATCTCTGACATTTAACAAAATGCTAAAATGTCACAAAAATGACGTAAGATGAGAACGAAATGACTGAAATTAAGGTGTGCTAAAGGTTAGTTTGGCAAATGAAGCACTGATAGACAAGAACAAGCCAAACCTCTACCCATAACTCTTTTGAAAGTGTACTGTAAGAATGATCAATTTATCAACAGCATACTTTTTTGTTCAAGGTAGACTACCAGGTGGCATGAAATGGTTTTGGAGAAACATGCAATAAAGAAGAGTTCCCCGTGATATTTTTTTAACTAGGAAAAAAAAGAAAAAAGTGGCAATTAAAAGATGTGCCTATAAGTGTTAAAAAAATTCAGAGATAGTAGCCAAATTAAAGAAAAAATCGAGTTTTATCTTGGATGTGAAATTTTCCTTTCTCCTTTTCTTCTCCTTTTCCACAATCAAGAGTCTTTGAAAGGGAGTAATAATAATAAAAGAGAAATGGAACCAAGAACCGACTCGCTGCCAAGGGCTGTAATACAATATCTCAGCATTTCAAGGGTAAATCAGTGTGAACTGCGTTTGCCGTCCCTCTGAAAAAAAAAAAAGTAAGTATTTAACTTCCGTTCAGTCAGTGCGGACTGCTGAAGGATAGGAAATCGGTGTCAGAGAGGGAAAAAAAAAAAAAAAAAAAAAAAAAAGGAGGGTTTCCCAAAGCGAGCAGCGAGCGGAGCGGACAGAAGTATGAAGAGCGGCAGCGCCGCTGCCACCGCTCTGCTCAGCTCCGCTCGGGGGGACGGCGGCGGCTGCCGGGGGCAGGGGGCCAGGGAGTGCGGCCCCGGAGGGGCGGCGGGAGCCCTCCCTGCCTGTCCCCGCCAAGGTGGGAGCCCTGCCTGCCTGTCCCGGCCAAGGTGGGAGCCCTGCCTGCCCGCCCCAGCGGGGCTCGCTGCCGGCCCCACGGCGGAGCCCGCCGCGCCGGCTCCTTTAAATTGAGGGCGTTTCGCGCATCTCGCCGGCTGCCTTCGAGTTTAAAGAGAAAGGGGCCGGAGCGAAGCGGGAAGGTGAGCTTTGCCCGGCGGCTCTTCGCTGCGGAGTAGGTGCTTGTGTTTGCTTTCCCCCCGTGTCCCGAGGCAGCGGCAGGGCTCGGCTCGGCGGGCACCGCGCTGCACGGCTGCCCGTGCCTGCCTGGTTGGGGGGTTTTGTGGGGTTTTGGTGTGGTTTTTTTTTTTTTTTTTTTTTTTTTTTTGTTGTTGTTGTTTTCCTCCCGCTCTCTGACTGTGGGAGTTCGAAAGCATCGCGGAGGCGGAATGAGAGCGTGCGCGGGTGCGGGACGGAGGTCCCGGAGCGGTTCCCCCGGCGCTCGCCGTGGCCAGCCGGGGGGTTGCTGGCCGCCTGCCCCGGGCATCCCGCGGAGGGGCTCCGTGGTCCTGCCCCCGAGGGGCAGACCTGGGAGCAGCGCTTCCAGCGCTCATGGCAAAGCCATTAGCTCAGCCTGACTGTGGAGGGGCTCCGAGGAGGACAAACCGCATCGGGTTCCGCGGCGGGTGAGAGCAGGGCGGGCAAGACGGAACGGAGAGGGGGGTTGGCTCCTGCTCCTACTGTGCGCTATCCCCCGGCCCCAAACTCTGGCTTGCCTGTGAGGCTGCTTCACGCAGTCCTTGGGGTGCCGGCGGTGCGAGAGGAGGAGGAGGAGGAGGGCGGGTTTCTACGTGTGCAGAGCCCGTGGGAAATGGGAGCGCCCGCTCGGGGGCTGCGGCAGCGGCGGGCGGGAGGCGGCCGAGCCCCGCTCCCTGCAGCGCTCCCGGCTCGCCCCTCCGCCGCCCCCGGGGGCAGGAGGACGAGACCCCTCTCGTGACAGAAGCCGCCCCTCCAGGTTCTTGCTTTCCTCTTCAGGCTCTAGATTCAAATGCTCCGAGGGCAGAGTTTGCTCTCTAAGGAGGAGGCTCTGTTCCTTTACTAGTGCCCTACGTATGAAGGTTGCTGTCTTCCTTATCCAGGATCGCTATCAGCATCCTGCTGCAGTGGTGTGTGTCATCCGAGCCTGCTACGTCTCTGCGTGCTCCTAGGGGAGAAGGGCTCTTGGGACACCAGGACGGGTGCGTTGCAGGCTCCCCAGTGCAGTTACTGCATACTTTTGACGTTACTCTGAAATTAAAAATTAACAAAGTGTTATTCGTTTTCCATGTACCTTAAATTATGTATATTTTTTTTTTCATTGTGCAGCAGATGTTGTGCCAAGTGTAATGGTTTTGTGACATGGACTGTGATTTAATAGGAAATTTCTAAATAGGACATTTCTAAATTCTCATCGGGTGGTGCCATAGGCATTATACCATGGTACCATAGTTGTAACCACAGCCAAACCTAGGTGGAGGTGGTGAGGTGCTGAAGAGTCAGTACTGTCCTCAAGTTCTAGCTCTCACTGACTTTAGCCCACTTACTTATTTGGTCACTTTATTTGTTTTATCCCCAGTCTTATTTAAATTGGCACACTTACTATCCAAAGTACCTCTTCAACTCCACTTTACACCTCTCAGTTAAACTTAACACTAATTTCAGGACAGGATTTAGAAATGGAACATCATAATTAAAAGCAAAGCTGACGACTGGGAGTCAGCTTGTAAGCACACTATGCAGACAGTATTACAGCAAGAGACACGCTTCTGCTCCTTGTAAGATACAATATGCCAGTTTAAATATGTATTTCGTTTTCTAATTGGTGGAGGTAGAAACTTCTTTTGTACTAATTTTTAGTGGTTAGTTTGCTTAGACAAGCAGAAAAACATACAATAAGAGCCAGGTAATGAGAAATCAACTTCAAAGTTTTTGGACTGTGTTAGGAATCAGGCTCAGTTTCCAGAAGTTATAATTTTATGAGCAAGTATATATTGAACATTCCTGAAGGTTTTTTTCAGTCTACGTGAGAAGGACTTTCTGCTTTCCTTTGGGTAGAGGAGACATTATCAAGGCAATAAAATTGTTTCTGCTAGGCATAGTCCTGAAAATGTCTAGGCTTCCAATGATTAGATCAGATTTTTAAATGCAGTTAACTTTGTTTTGGTCTGGCTTCAGACCAAGAGCCTTACAGGTCTAAACTATTGGTAAGCTGTTGTGCCAGGTTCTCCATCCTCCCCTCGAAGCTCTGCACACGTTTGTAACGTATATTCATAACGTAAGGGACAAAGGCTTCTTGTGATTAAAGCTTACTTTATCAGTGTAGATCACATTTTGATGTAAGCCATGAAAAATTCTAATTGATTAATGAGTTTCAGATGGTGGTTCCCCTTCAGTGCCCCTCCCCCTGCTCCTAAATGTACAGTATGCTCCAAGTTAATCTGGGAAAGCTCCAGAAACCTTGGGCTAAATTGGTTGTGGTATAGTTTATAAGGATAATAAAATAACTAGAATAATTGAATTTCCTTATAAAGATATGCTCACTGCATTTGTCAGCTTATGTTTTATCTGCTCGTTTATGGCAGTGAGCAAACTAAGATTACAGGTACGTGTATTTAGGAGGATGCAGGCAAGAATGACCTGTTGTTTCCTACAGACAGGAAAGCTCTGCAATAGCTCTTGAAGAGGATCTATGCAAGGTAGTAGCAGAATCACTTTAAAAGTGATTGTGTTTGTTTTTATGTATGTAAAAGGGCAAAATGAAAGTGATTTCTGTAGTAAACTGGCAATTGCAGGTGGTAAAGACTGACTTGGTAACATATATCAGTGAGTGGCAAGTCTTTGGGTTTTTTCCTAACTGCTTCTTTTAGTCCATTTTAAGGATTTCAAGTAAGGGAGCTTTCACAGTTTCACTAGGGGAAATCATTCCACTGTCTGGCAGATCTCATCATAGGGAACAGTTTCTTGACATTAAAAATACCAATTACAGAAGTTGTTACTTACTTCTGTGGCTCTCAAAGGAAGGCATCCCTACATCTTCTGTCCTTCTCTTTCTGCATGTATGTGTGTGTATACACATTTGTATGTATGAGTGAGGGGATGGAAAAATGAGCAGTTTTTAGTCTGTGGACTAATGTTATACTCTCCAAATCTGAAAAATATGCCAACACTGGGATGGGAACATTGAAATCAGTTTTAAAATGTGAATGTATTTTTGCTGTGTCTGTAAAACTGTCACTTGATGATGTGAAAGTGGGGGCAAGATGTTGTAGGTATGGGCACCAAATTGTGGGCAGCTTCACTTCTGCTTGCACAAATATGCATTTTGTTCTGCAACTTAATCTGTTTGTGAACACTGAATCTTTTACTTCAGCTTCTTTTGCACCCAACTTGCCATTACAGTAAGTGAATACTTCACACAGTCCACTGAAACTCCAGTAATGTTTCAAAAGTTCTGTTCTTTTCCATCTGCTTGAGGTGATTAGAACAGGCAGGGAGATCCAGCAGAGGCCCTTGCCAGATACTCATGAGCTCTGTTCTGGCTTTTGATCCTCTGTCTCCTCTCTTTCCAGGATGGCTGCTTTCCAATAGCATTACCTTCTCTCTAAGACAGCAGGAGATTGTCTGCAGTTATAGCTGATACCCCTCTGTCAAAGCCAATGTGCAGTCTAGCACTCAAGTTCCAGTTCCTCCAGAGAAAAACTTGTGCTGCTGTTGTCTAAGTTGCTGTCTGCTCCCTCTGCCACTGACTGGAGAGCTGTTGCACAGTTGTGTGCATAATAATGTTTAGTTTCTTCTACAAGTAATGGCTAATATGCCTCCTGAGTCACAGCACATCTCATTGCACAAGCTTCAAGCCTCCCTATTTAATACTGTGAAGATTTTCTGAAGAAGAATGCTTGAACCCTGGGTCCGAGGCAGAGTTTTGCCACCTTCTGTTCTAGTTTTCCAGCTCTGTAGAGCAGCTAGGCCACTGAACTGGCATATGTGCTAATCTTCAGTCCTGGATAACTCTGGTTTGGCTGCCAAATGCACAGAGCCAGTCAATGAGCTTGCCTGCTAAGGCAGCAGTGCCTGGGTGGGCCAGTCCAGATGTCTACACACAGTGTCCAAGTCAAGCTGTTACGGTGCAAAGGGGACACTGTGTAGGACCTTTGCATCAGAGATGATTTGATTGATCACTATATAGAGTTCTGCATTTGCTTTATGGTGTATTTTTTCCCTCCACAGACTCTTTTAGATATATTTTGATTCTTTTCTAACTGAATACAAAGAAAAATGCTTGTTCCACTGGATACTTAATGTCTGTGCTAGTTCTTAAGCCAAGTCATAAAGAGCGAGTGATTCAGCAAGACTTCTTCATTCCTGACCTGGAAGGATTGTATGTAGGAGCAAGTTAAAAGAAATGGTTCAAGCCTCCTTTTGTTTGAGAATTAATACATATGTTGTAATTAGGAACCAGGCTGAAGCAACAATGAAACTCGTGTGATACAGAGGGCACTGCATAGCCAGCAGCTTCCCAGTGTAGGTTATGCATCTTGTACTGGGGCTGGATGAGCAATTTGGAGTAAAATCTTGCTGGTTTATGTGATTAGCTAGCAGGGTGGAGCAGGTGTATTTTCTGTGTATGTCTGTATACATATGCATACCTGCACTCTTTTATATATGCATTTTTCCTATATAGAATTTTCCCCTCCTCTTATTATATATACTCAGTTGAAGAAAATTATTATCACAATTTTACAGGTAAGGAAGGCGGTTGGAATAGGAAAGGGAATTGAATCCAGGGATCTGCAACTGTGAGGGCTTCACTGTGCATCCAGTTCTACTTTCTAGATTAAACAGTCTTTTCCTCCTGTGTGTTTTGAGTACAGATTCTTGATTCCTTTTGTTCTACCAGTTAAGCCCAACAAAAGCCAGTGGAATTACAAAAGATCACTTGTTTGATTCTCATTGCTTTCACCTGATGATCAGTGATAACAATCAACAGCTAGTGTAAGTTACACTACTGGCAAAATACAAGCAGTGAACTACAATACAGAGGCAGCTAAATGCACTACTGTAAAGCAAAATAAGAACTTCACTGTTTGGTAGGAGCAAGCAGAGAGAAACAGGACCTTTCAGTGTGTTGAATCTGATACAGGTCACTGGGTGTACTGTGAACTATCCCACACTGAATTCTTCATCTAGACAATAAGTCTTAGGAATTTGAGATGTCATCCTCTTATTGAGAGAGGTGGAAAAAAAAAAGCTGTTGTGCATAAATATGACCTGTAACAAAACAGAATGGAAAGTAGTTAAAGACGGTTCCTTGTCCCCATTCCGAATAGCAGGTGGAAGCAGTTGCTTTAAAGCATTCAGAGGTAAGTTTTGAAAATGCTTCTGCATATCACGTCAGCCTCAACAGTTTATAGAGAACTGTAACATTCTGTAAAATATTTGACATGTTTGTGTTGGCTAGTTTTGAACAGCTATATATATGATGATTTGATGTTGCTGTTAGAAAGTAGTGAGATTAGGAAACCCAATATTTTTTGGCTACTTTTGTTCATACTTTATATCTGCCAAAAAGGAAAGGATGAAATAGTCTTTGGAGCCAGAGGCTTGCCTCAGCTGTGGTGAGGTATCCTTGAAAGCTGCTGTCTGCCTTTGAGGCAAGTTAGCCCATTTCTCTGACCAAATTCCTCACTGATAAATTGTCAATAAACTTTTCTTCAATTCACTAGAAAATAGGTATGTTTGGATATTTTAGGGAAGGGAGTTGAAGGTGTCTGAGCAATGAGTCAAGAGCCTGGCCTTGACCATGGGTAGAATCTTCAAAGGGGTCTTGGAAGAGCTCAGGACTCAATTGCTCTCATAATACCTCCACATAACTAACTCATTTTGTCTTCTTCACAGATCCCAGCTACTGTGTGATGAAGCTGTAATAGTTAATGTCTGGGCTACTACAACTAATGAAGTAGATAAACATTTTAATGAAACTTGGGCACTTCAGTGCTGAAGTATTGTGGAGGCTTAAATTAAATTTACAAGTGCAGTAGCGATCAGTGTTTGCATGAAAAATAATTCAGAGTTTGATACTTTCTGATGCTTGCAGTTTGATAACTGACCTGCTGTGTTACTTGTAGGGTTTGTGACAGGAGATGCAAGTAACTGATTATGCTCTGCTCCTTGAGAGCATAATTTAATTTTAAAAATCCAAGGTAGAAATTTTGTGGCTCTGATTCTAGCAGGGAAGTATTTTATTGAAGTGTAGAGCAGGTTTTCAGAGAAGTAGGGGGGAAGGGGAAAGTTCATCTTTTCATAAATTAAATTAAAGAAAACTTACACAGAAGTAAGGTTGGACTGTGTGTGATTTGTCTGTGATTCTTCAGGGTTTTCAGTGTAGATTTTCTCATTTTCCAGTCCTCACTTTGCATGTCTGCTTCGTAAATAAACCCATGCATTATTGTTAATTTAGGGCTACTGTTTCAAGCAGACTATAGAGATACCTGAATCATTTTCATCTTCTAGAAATTTTTGTCACCTATCTGCCTTTCATCATCTTTCCAGTTTCCCATTCTAAGAACCTGTGTCCTATTTAAACTACCTAACCCCCTTCTTGTCTCTGTATCTTCTCTCTTCTTACTACCACAGTTACTTAGAAACTCAGGCACCCTTGCATCCTCCAAAATCTTTGTTCTCTCACTTTTCTTCCTTCAGGGAGTCTCAAGTCTCTTGAGGCCTTCACTAGGCTTGATTGGTGAGTTAGGTCAGTATGAAATGTATTTAAAGACAACCCTGTATTTTAGAGATGAAGTGACATCTCAGCTCCCTGAAATCTCTGCTCTGTGCCTCCTCAGAAACCAGCCTGAAGGGTAAACAGACTGCAGTGCTTGTTTCACAGGCTGATGGGGAAACCCAAACCTTTTTCATGTAGCAATCCCAGAAGCCTTCCCTCTGTTTCCTCTTAAGAAATGTAACTTTCAAACCTTAGAATGACTTCAGCCCCACCAGTGACAGCGGCGTGTATTGTATCTGGCTGGCTGTCAGGCATATCATAATGTTGTTGATTAATTAGCCCCCAAGTCCCATAGGGCACTTCATATGCATGGCCTTGGAAGTGATGAAGGAGGTGGACCTTTCCTGAGGTGAAAGAAAAGGGTGTTGCCTCTGTTGTTTCCCTCCTGACACAACCCAGCTCAGTGTGTGTGTGCCCTTCTAGCAGGGCAGACCCTACTTAAGGTTCTGTGATTAATATTGCTGGGTGCATCCTTGAAATATAACAGAATTAACTGAGGTTGGAAGGGACCTCCAAGGGTCATCTAGTCTAAACCCCTCCAAAAAGCACATATGAGCTGTGAAATTATCTCCAGTGAAGAGCTACAATGTCTAACTGGTTCCTTTAGTACAATGGTTCTGCTTTTTCAGGTACATTTTTCTGATCTGTATGTAAAGAGAAACAAATTGCAGGATTTTGGTTCCTAAATACTTAGATATGCAGGTGTTAATAAACTGAAACACTGGTGCAAAAAAGTACTTTGCTTTATTTGTGTGCTGTATATGAATTGAACATTCAGGAATGAGGATTTTTTTTAAGTTACATTTTCCCAATATAATCTCAGAGGTCATCCGAGAGAACAATCTAGTTTCAGTTCTGGTTCTCACTGTATCAATGGAGTTTATAGACTACAGAAATCAGTCAAAATTTATTTGAAGACTCTTTCTGGAAAGAAAGTATATGGCAGAGGTATTTATACTTGATTTTCCCCATGTAATCTTTGAAGACAAGGTGGTGTCAACCATCTTGCCTCTCTTTCTTTCCAAAATGAAGCAGTGATTTGAAGGACTAATTTGTGTGGTTCTGAGTGACTTAGAGCAACTCTTAAATATACTGTTATTGAAATTCCTTAGTTGTTGGTAGCTTCTAGTCTGAATCGATCTATTTTGAGAGTGACATTCCAGATTGATTTTTGCAGAGCTAACAGCCTAATTCTTCTCCCTCCCTCCCCTCCCTCACACCCTACCCTAAATGAACAGGTATGATTTGAATTTAATTAACCAGGAAACCATAAATCCAATCTGACATTTTTACAAAGTCAGCTTTCAGAACAGAGCTGTGCTTCAATTGCGTACCAGGGTGCCTTAAACTTCTCTGCTCTGAAAGGATACATGAAGATTTTTTTTGTTGTTAGAAAAACGTGAAATCTACTCATAATTCAGAAATGCATGTTTATACAAGAGAATAAATCTTTTTTTAAAGTCTATTTTCCCTTCTCCCCAACTGAAAAAATTGTCTAATTTCAGTAAGAAATATATTTGTAGTGAAAACTGTGTCTGTCTCAAGGGCAAGGTAAACTTCAGGATTTTGGGATGAGGTATTGTCAACAGGAGCTTAAGGAGATCTTTTTGTAAGCATGGAGTTTACTTACCCAAGTATGGTTAAACAATGCTGGAGTATTAATACAAGTATATCCCAAGTAGCATTACATATTGTAGCAGTACATACATTTGGGAAAGTCAGTTACAGCACAATTTTATGTTAAGGCAATTGGTTTTGGTTTTGATTTGTTTGTTTGTTTTTTTTTTACATTTAGTAAGTATTTTCCTTTTTTGACAAAAGAATTGTTTTCAGTATTCTTGTTATTCCAGGCTGTAATGGATAGTATAACAAATTGTTCTTTTTTTTTTCTGTTGTGGTTCTTAAAGTCACAAACAGTTCTTACCTGGTTTGAAAGGTATGCAAAGGACAGAAAGAAACAGTGTTTGCAGAGTGCCATAAGTTGAAGCCAGCTGACATGTGTAATCACATTTGGTGTGGATCAACCAGCTGACAGAACTATTCCTTATGGATCTCACATTCACTTAATGTCTGTCTAGTGCCACCTCCACAAGACCTGGTGGCTGCTTTTCAGCAAGCTCCAGCCTGCCAGGCAAGGAAGTGTCTCAGCTCGTTGCTACAAGTATTAGAGTCTAGGTCCGAGGTTCTTTCAGAGAGGAAAAATAACCTCCTTCTAAAAAAATTCTTTCTTCAGCACACTTCTGCCACAGGTGGGGAATTGGTCCCTCAGGAGCAGAGATATAGGTCCAGTGGTTCTAACATGTCTGGCTGCTGCAACTCCCAACACCTAATACGTTATGTGTTAAATATTAGTTGTCTTACCCGAAACTAAAGCTGCAGTGTGTCGTCACTGAAGCAGAGGAGGATTTGGGAAGTGGGAAGTCTTGAGTGACCAGTGCTAGCTGTTGTGCTGCTTTCTGAAGAAATTATCTATTCATTCAATATATTTAGTGTAGGTTTTTTCTTTAATTATTCTGAAGCTGTAGAATAGAATTTGGTTACAGAATTTATAAGTTGTTAGTAAGTTTGCTGTAGTAGTGTAATTTGGTTGTTCCCATGTTTTTCTTGGGCCTGATCCAAAAATCTCTGAAGTTCTCCATTTAAATTGAATGGGTATTGGATCAGGCACCATAGTGAGTTGTTAGCTTTGTGTAAAATGTTTATTTTTATTTGATTTTAATCATTCCTTCCAGTATATATGGTCATGTGTTGGCAACATGTGTAGCTTGGTGAGTACAAATGAAGTTGACGTTTATCTGTATGATTTAATCGCTTGCAAAAAAAAAAAATCTGTTAACAAAACAAAGCTTTGGTTTGCAACCACATGTTAGAGCCACATCTGGTTATCTGACATCTGATCTCTTAGAACTGTTGTTACTGTTGCTTTCAGAGTCATACAATAGTTCTAGTTGGAAGGGATCTTAAAAGATCATCTCACACCATGGGTGGGGACATCTTCCACTAGACCAGGCTGCTCAAAGCCCCATCCAACCTGGCCTTGAACGCTTCCGGAGATGCGGATCGTCTTCGGCGTGGGATTATCTTCTGCAATTCTAAAGATGGAACCTATGAAACTTTACTTGGTATAATGAAGTGCTCTTTTCTTCTTTTTTTCTTCCTTTTTGGGTGTAATGAACCAGGTCCAAGGAGCGGATAAGCGATGTGCACTGCCCTGAGCCCCAAGGCACGCGGGCCTGGCCTCTCTGACATGCACCAGTACAGTCAGTGGCTCGCGAGCAGACACGAGGCCAACTTGCTGCCAATGAAAGAGGATTTGGCCCTGTGGCTCACAAACCTGCTGGGTAAGGCACAGTAAGATGGAATTCAGGGACTGGGCAGTAAGAGTACTCTTTCCACTGGGAATTCAGACTCTTTTGTACATCAGAAATAAAGGTAGTTATGAATAGGTAGCTACTTCCACGTAGTGCAACTGCTGGCAAGGTCAGAAAAGCTAATGAGTAATTTGCCTCCACAGTGTTTCTGTAGCATAACTGAACCTTATTACATATCTCCTGTTTGTTTTTTCAAATTCCCCTCTAATTTTTTTTTTTACATGTGTTTTCTGTATTAATACCATTAAGCTGAATGATGCTAATTACTGCCATCACCTGTGTTTTCCATTTTTATTGATAAGCCTCCTAAAGAATACAGGTGTACTGACTGTCTTGAATAGAAGGAACCATTAAATAGTTCTTTGCTGACCAAGCAGTCTAGTAATTGATAAGTGCTGCCCAAGGCAATGCATGATAAGACTTCTGGAAGTCATTCGTAGAGGGGTTTGACCTACCACAGCTGGACCTGGGGATTTACTGGTGGCAACTGTATGCCTTGGTGTGTGAAGCCAAAGCATGTTGTTGTCAAAAGAGGGTGCAAACCAAACACCCAGAGAAAAAAATCAGGTACATGTGAAAGAAGAGTGAGATTGTCCCTGACAGGAAGGAGACAATACTTTGAGATACACAAATCATTCCTGAAGGTGTACAATTTAGAAATTATGAGCCAGGGAATAATATGCTGTTTCCTGAGATCAAATTAAGGAAAAATGGCTTTGGGGTGATCCCTGCAAGTCCAAAGAATACCACCAAACAAATCTATGACTTGTAGAATACCTCATGCTAAAGGAACCATGCCAGCAATTCCTCTCATTAAAGAAAGAGAAGAAAATATTTCGGAGGAGGTGATGGTTGCATGAAACTTTTGTTCATGTTATTTTGGAGGAAAATTTGGATAAGCACTTTTAAATCGGTGTGTGTGGTTTTGGAGGATTTATTTAATTTTTATTTTATTTTCTGAAAGTCTGTTCTGCTGAGGCATGGGCAGTGTCTTGTCATGGCAAATGCTGTAGTTAAACTATCTCAGTCAATTGATGTCATACAATAATGAAGTATATCCATTGTCTTTCATCTGTACTGTATTTACTCCTTTTTTTAAGAGAAAGGGAAATATCACCTTTTAAAAGATGTAGTCAATAAGTACAGTGTCAGTAGAATGCAAGAACACATTATTTTTCAGGTAGATGATACCCATTTTAGAGTTGTAACAGTTATGAATCCATAACTGCAGAAGTGGCATGTGTTTTAAATGACATACTTGTGTGGTACTTCAATTTAAATTAATGAGTTTAGAATATAAAATTGTCTAGGCAATTCCGGAACAAAGTTCAGAAATACTGACTTTTCATTCCAATTACCACAGGACAGCAATCCAAGTGACTGTTTTTTGAATCATAAGCAGCACATTCCATTAAGGATTCAGTATATTGTTTAAATGTTTTAAACAATGAAGTTTTCGTGATCCACTCTAAAACAAATAGAACCTTGTTTGCAGTTGGTAACAGAGTTCTCCCACTGATAAGTTTAGGAATGAGGTCACTTTTTGAGCAAGGAAGTAGCAACCAGCAGGAGGTTCTGAAATGCCAACTATAATTAAAAATCTGATTTTTCATATGGACACCAAATTCTGCACTGCAGAACTAAATGGGTACAACCTTCTTTTAATTAAGCAGCATATACAGTTCATTTGCTTAATGCATCCCCCCCACACCTTCTCACACCAAGCTCTTCTTTTCTCAGAGTTTGTGCTGAAGAATTGAAATTACAGTGATTTGTTAAACCACTTTGAATTCCTGTGTAGACATTGTTATTCAAATTAATAATTCAATTAAGTTAAAATTCACATTCAGAATAAATTAAGTGTAAGTGAATTAAAATAATTATTATTCATAAAAGTATATTAACTCAGAGTTCAAATTTGGTTTAATTACTGCATAATTTGAATTAACTTTAAATAGAGTAGGGATGTGTGAGCATGTTGCTGTGTGATAAAATAGATATGAATTTACAGCATGCTGTTACCTTGTAAAAACCTGTTTGTACTGTCTAATTTTTCAGCATCCGAAAGGGTAGAAGAATATGGAAGACTTTTTTTGTTTGTTTTGTGGTTTGTCCTTTTCTTTACATGGGACAAATAATGTATTTTGCATTAATGGTCAGTAGATTTTCACATGCAAGGATGTGCAAGTAGCACAGAACAAATAATGCTGTGTGTCTCCACACCTTAGCTTGCTCTCTCCTGTATCTTGTGTAGCCTCATTGTAAGTGTCTTTTATGTATGTATAGTAAGCTTCATTTATGCCAGTTCTAATGCAATAAGGTTTCTCAATTTTTAAAGCACACAAATATGCATTTAAGTTAATTTTTGCCATTTTGGTTCATGTTTTGTTTCATCTATATTTTAGTCATATGTACTCAACATGGACATAGAATCTTTGCAAAGAAACATAGATTAAAAAAAATAATAGTATTTTAGGCAAAAATAGGGCTGAACCTCTTTGAAGCAGCTTGATCAACTGATGGTGTTTTAGGAAATTTTTGTGGAGAGGCAATTGTGTCCTGCACAGTGTTACTGGAAGTTGAAAAGATTACGGTCTTGCAGTAGCAAAGCCTGGTGTGGGTTCAAAATTACAAACTGGAAAACATTTTCAGGACATTGTACTTTATAATATGAATGAAGGATTTTGATTTCAGACAGAAGGTAGGCATAGCTAGAGTTTGACCTTACCCAGTTGGTAAATTAGAAAACTGAGATACGTGGCGCAGCTGGAAAATAACGCTGTGAGAATCTTTAACCCTGTGACTTTAAACATTTTATTCTAATTTAACATGTTGTGGTTTTGGAGTTTTTTTTTTTGGTATACACTACTACTTTTGTGTGCATTTTGTTAATTATTTTTGGAACCATGTCAGAGGAACTCAGCTTCTGAGAGGACAGTTTGTCATTACAACTCCATTGCTGAATAGATTTTAGCTGTCTGTACTCTGGGGGATGGAAAAAGGACATTGCAGATGAACTCCATGTGTCAGATAGCATTAACTCATACAATATTGTACCTTATAGCATTGTGGGGGTTGTGGTTTGCATGCTGGAGAGAAAGATTGGAGCTATGGGTGTTGTGTCTCTTACCTTTGCTTCTCTCTGCTGAGCTTTGGTGCCTCAGTCGAGAGTGGCAGTGGCAAAGTTAAAAAGATGTGTTAACCCAGCTGTCTTGCAAGTCATGATCATGTCCTAGCCTTGCTTTTAGTATGTATAGAGCCAGTGAAACACTTGGGAATGCCTTCATGACTGACAAACTCCAAATTTGGTAGATTATATGTATATACTTTAGTAGAATGCTCTTGTGGATGCTGAAAAGTTCTGTTCACCTTTAGCAAGCTACACATGGGAATTAGCACACTTGGGCCGTAGTACTCTTCTAGCAGAGGGAAGATGGCAATTTGAAAGGTTTGCTTGCCTGCCTTACTCTCCAGGACTTTCTTGTTTACTCTTGTGTGTCTGCAGAAGCAAAGTGGCTGATGTGAGGAGGGGTGGGCCTCACCACCAGCCTGGAGTTTAGCACAGGTACAGAGAGATGGTCTGTGTTTCCTCTTTGGCTATTGTGTGGAGCTCTCATCTTTCTACTCATTCCCAGAATTCATTTACAAGCTGCAGAGGGTTATACTGTCTTTTACTCCATCCAGCTTCATTTGGGACGTGGGACCACACCTTGGGCACGTGTCTGAGCTTCAGGGTTTCAATGCTGAGGCCTCTTCCAAACAGCTTTCTGGGCTTCAGAAGCTCGTAGCTGAGTGGCTGGAGGATGCAGGGTGCTGAGGAATTGGACATGTAAATGTTGAGTGTTGTTTGCACACAGAAGTTTCTTGGATACAAAAGAGAAGGAGGCTTGGATAAAAAGGAGCATAGGGGCAAGGATGTTAAGGGAGTTGAAGACCAGGCTAGGTATTTAAAGGTGTGTTGCAGGAGGTGTAAAGTTTGGGATTGAGGAGTAGGAAGTATTGTGCAAGAGAACTCTTTCTTTGATTCTGAATTAAATCTCATTCAGCTTAGTGTTTTTGTTCCACTTGCTGTCTAAGGGGGTTCTGTAACAGTATGTTTATTTTCAACATCAGTTTGTTCAGATCAAGCCAGTGGGAAATGCAGGTCTTTGAATGTCTTGATATTCAGACATTTTAATGCTGATACTTCCAGTGATTCTGCTGGCATTGGTACAGTTTCTCTCTTAGTTGAGTGGCTTTATCTAATTCTCTTTAGTATCAATGTGCCTTTGGAATTGTTTATATATCCCACTTCAAGTAAGTGATAATGTCTCAATGCTTTCAAAACCATTGCTTCTGCTGTCAGTTTGTGGGGTGTTAACAGAGTAGCCTTGTCAGAAGATAACTAGTTTTGTATGTGCATAAAATCACTGGCCTTTTGTTTTCCTTATTTTTGTCACATTTTGTTATTTTGGGTTTAAGCACTGTAGATGTGTTTCAGAGATTCACCCCAGTGACATATTTCTATTCAAAAACTACTAGCTTTGTGTTGCTACCGAAATGTACAATTAAAACAGTCTTTCAGCTAGTTCTGAGGCTGGAGTCAGTCTTACACTGTATTTATTACAGCAAATGTAGAAGAACTGAGTGCAATAATAGAGGAACCAACTAGGTTTTTGGTACTTTGGGTCTTTCAGTCCCTCAGCCTTCTGTTGAAGGCTCTGGTTGTCCGAGGCAGCCCGTAGGGAATGCTTTGTCTTCGACCTCTTGGACACACACCCAGGGCATGGTCTCTTTTCAGCTATTCTGTCATGAACCTCCCAGACTGGTTGCACTGTGACTCTACAGATAGCTGCTCACAGCTTGCAAGAGGTAGAGCAGTTTGACTTTTTCGGGGGCACCTGGTGGTTGTGGTAAAAGAGAGGGTAAGCAGTGCTTGCGAGGTTCCAGAAAGCCTTCGTGTTCCTGTGTGTGTTTTTTTTCCCCTCTCATACTTTCAGTGTTGTTTTTTTTATTATACTTAATGTTATTACCATTCTATAAAAATATTGCAACTGCTTTCTTGTAATTATAGGGGGAGTTATACATTTTTAATGGAGTTTAATGTTTTTTCCATACAAATACACAGAGCCTTTTTTTTCCCCTCAGGTTATGAACATTACTCTCATTTGAATCAATATATTTCAACTGTTAAATATGTCAGAGTGTCTGTTTTAGCAAAGAAATGCCACCTTTTGGAGCCATAAAATATAGTGAATTGAAAGCTGACACCTAATATTCTTTTCATTGGATACAGATGTTCAATGCAAAATTCATTCTTTCAGATTTCATAAAGGGGAACAGAACTCAAATAATCCAGCTCGGTGTACGATATGCAGTGACCAAATTGCTAAAGCACTTGAAATAATATAACTGTATTGTTAAATAGCAGAAGAAGATAAAAGACTTTTTCCATGTCTGTGTAAAGAGAAAATGTCTCTAAATAGGTTTTATGTTTTTTATAACATTTTATTATTATTAAACAATAAATCTTTGGATCATAGGACTGGAGATATGTAAAATGTGATTTTTCTGTTTTACCCATGTGAAAAATTACATTTTGCAAACTAAAATAAAAATGTTGAGTAAGTTAAAAATATTTGAAATTTAATTTTTTAAAAAGAAAAGGAGCGTATTATAAAATATAATACTCTTTAAAGGAAAGAGATTCCTGTAGCATGGTCCTTTTTCAAATTTAGCTTTCTAATGACTTTATAACACTTTATAAAAATGCTAATGGGGCAAATGGGAAAATATGTAGGCTAGAATGGTGGCAAAGGCTTTTGAGGTGCTGAGATGTTCCATTTTTTATCTGTGGGCTATTATAATTTCAGTTCTGGCTTCATCTGAGCTGGAGACACTGTAAAATATTATCAGTTAGGGATAAGCTAACTGCATGTCTGCAGTGTTACTACTGCTCTCTTGCCTGGGGAAGTCATTTAGGTATACAGGAGCCATGAAGTGGGCTATATGGCATATGGAATTAAGAGGGAATAAAAAAGGGGGAAATTTCATGTTTAAACAGATATTTCTGAAGTAAAAATGTTTTAGAAAAAATAAGTTTAACTTCAATTACTTTATAATGCTGCTATATTCAGTATTGTGACATTGAGTATCAGATTACAATGCACCAGCAAGAAGTTCAGTTTTAATTTTTTATCTGCTTCATTTTTGTAAGTTTTTTTCCCTCTTTTCTGAGCAAAAGATGTAGAAAAGTTTTACTTCACTTTTTTACTTTTCCCTTTTTTTTTTTTTTTATTTTGACTAAAAAATGCAGTGAACCTGTTCTAAACAGAATAAAGTTTTCAGTTTCCAGACATCTCATGGAAGCAGAAATGGATCTGGATGAGGTGGGGAACCACTCTAACTTCAGTTTTTTAATATTTTTCTTTTTTTTTTTTTTTTTTTTTTTTTTTGGCAGGGTAGACTATTGTTACTAACGTGTGCTGTGTGACAATCTGTGAAAAATGAGTTAATAGTGTTATTCCTGTTTCTAAATGACATATATAAATATTAGGGGGGGGAAAAATATCCTATCTTAATAGAAGGAGAAAGAATTAGTCCCTGATGCTCTCTTGGTATTAGTGGAAGTTAAGAGGGCTGAAAAATACAGCTGCTAGTCAAAAAAGTTCCAAAGAGAAAGCACATTTTTTGGTAGAAATGTGAAAATTAAAAACCTTCAGTAAGAAATAGGAATATTTTTACCTGAAAATGATGCAAGGATCCTGAAAGTTTAATCTAGGATGGTAAATGATTTCTTTCTGGTCTGGCCTGCCCAGTCTGATGAACATGCACATCTCATCATGAGACTTGAAATCTCCTCTTCCAGGGGGGTGTAATTACATTGTATTGTAAGGTTGTCTGGTCTGCTGTAGCAAGGAGGACAGTTTGTGGTAGCTGAAATAGTGTCATACAGGATTATATAGTAATTGATATATTTTGAAATCAGAGTATTTTGCCTTCGTTCTTGGAGTGCAGATTTTAATCTGTGTGGCAACTAGATGCATGACACGAAATTTCACTCCCTTTTTTTTTTTTCCTTATGTACCTAACTTTATTTCTGAAAAAGGACTTTCATAGGAGCGTTGCAGTAACTGTAGTATCTTGTGTACTTCTTGCAGGACCAAGTCTTAAGAGTCTTCTGAAAAAAATGTAGTCCTTTCCTTCTTGACAAGATTTTCTACTTCTGCTACAAAATAAACTGTTAGCAACTCTTATGCTATAGCTACACGTGCACACTGGTGTAAACCATTTGCCTGCTGTAGTCTGTCTTTGAAAATATTGTGTTAAAACCACTGGATTTCCATTAGTAAAGTGAAATACATGGAGTCTGATATGCTAGAATTATTTTTCAAATATCACATGCCTTCCCCCCCAAAAAAGCATGGTTTTTTTCATGATTTTCTGTATATATACAGGTGGAGTAGTAGTGAGGTTATTCACTAAATATTCCAAGTAATACAAGTTTTTCAGTTAAAGCGTATTGCAAATTATTGTTGAGGTTTCCATTGATTTTCTCTTTTCACACAAATGCAGTCTGTACTATTGCATGCTTTCTGCCATGTTAACTCTCTGTTTGCTGTTCAGGTAGAGAAATAACAGCAGAAACCTTTATGGAGAAATTGGATAACGGAGCCTTGCTTTGCCGGTTAGCTGAGACCCTGCAGGAGAAGTTTAAAGAAAACAGCTTTGATGCAAACAAGCCTGGCAGAGTAAGTGTTGGTCGATGTTCTAGTGTGCAATATCAGTATCTGGGGTATCTGAACTTTTTTGGTTTGGTACTGAACTTCTTTTTGCACCGTTAAGAGATTTCACGTGTGGAGATTCTGCAAAAGAGCGGGGAGGTGATTGCTCTGTGTAGAAGAACAACTGTATAAAGGTGGGGGAAAGAATGCTTATCTGGTAATTATTAAGGTAACTATGCAAAGCAGTTACCCAAAATATGCAAAAGCAATTACTTGTAATATGTGGAGAATAAGGCAGAACAAGATCTAGCAGTGTGATGTGGTAGCTAAAGGAGAAAATGTGATCCTTGCATTTGTTTGCAAGGGGAATATTAAGTAGCTGTGGGAGGTGTCTTTTCCTCTGAAAACAGCTCTAGGGAGACCAGTAATAAAACTCTATAGTTAGTTTTGGTGCCTCAAGTTTGAAGGTCCTGTTGGTGTACTGGAAGAGGTTTCAGCAAAAAGGTGCAGGAATGATGTAGAAAATGTGAAAGTGAGAAGATCCTGAAGAGTTTTGGAAAGATCAGGTTAAGATCTTGCTTGAATGCAACCTCTCTTTCCTTTAAATTATTTTCATAGGACAGTCTTACTGGGAGAGATTCAAGAGTGCAGCGATTCTGTTTCTGGGAGAAGTTGAATTAAAGGGTCGACACATTAAAACATTTATTGCGAAACTTTCTATTTTTCTTGTGCATTCAGGTACATCTTCCTTGAAAGCTAAAACAGGCAAATAAAAAGCAGGTAAAAAAGAGCCCAAGAACATAATGCATCTTCTATCTTTGTTTTCATAACTTATGTGTAGCAGAAATTAGGGCACAGCATGAATTTTATCAGTTCTTCTGAGAACTGTCAGCCTTGTGCCAGTTGCACCTGTATAAGTTGTTTTTCTTGGTTCCAAGTTCATAATTGTTGTTGCAGAAGAAGTTGTCATGTTTCCTATTTCAAATTATAATCAGGGCTTGTTTAGTAGAGGTACTGGTTGACTTCTGAGTTCCTCTTTATAATATGGTCCAGCTTGTCTTCACCTGTGCCATGGTAGCTTCCAAGTGAGAAAACACCTATGGAAGTCTTTTTGATTAAGCCTAGGAACTAGCTAGACAGAAAGAAGGGTTACTTGTATTTGTTTTTGAGCCTAAATTACATTAGAAGTTGATTAGACATGTGCAGTCACACGTGTTGTCATTACTTAGATTTGTTGGTCCTTTATTTGTCAAACTGGTATAACTGACAATGCAATTAAAAAAAAAATCTGTTCTGCTGCTATTTTCTCTATGTATATTGTTTCATATTTATTATAGTAAGAATTCAAAGAAATGGCACAGTAATAGATTTATGTCATTGTAGACTATTAGGAAGCTCTTCATCCTTTCAGATTTTAGTTTCCTGTGTAGCAGTCTTAGGCAATAGGAATAGCCTACACATTGAAAAATCTGACTTGTGATGCCAAGGAAATTTATGAGAAGATTATACTGTATGAAATTTAGTGCAGTAAGAATTTCACAATCCTCCCCTGAATTGTTATTTTGCACCCTATTAATAATATATATGAAATTTTGAAGCCATTTGACCATTTCTCTGCCCAGGAAAACAGAAACATGGCCTTTTACCTAGGTGCCCCAAAGACTGGAAGAAGCTGCTGAGTTGTGTTGAGTTCAGCTTCTATCAAAATAGATAACTTACTTTTCTACCCGCATATGTAACTTTTAATTATTTTTTTATGCAAACATCTTCCTAGATGGAAAAGCTCCATGCAATATTTTAGGTTTAGTTTTGTCTTAAACAAAGATAGGAAGATGAAATATCCTGTTCTGACTGATATGTACTAGTGATCATGAATTCATTGGGCAGCTCTTTGGGGCTGTCTGGCCAGTTTAGCAGCTATAGCAACAGATGTAAGAAGACATTAAAAGCTAATACTGCATGCACTGACTCATCAGCTGTTTGCCATAATTCCTTAAATTCATAATGCAGTGCTCTACAAAATAGCAGAGGCTAAACCCCTAATGCTTCTGGGTTAACTTGTGCAATATGTTTCTAGTCACTGTTAGTTTTGCAGTTTGTTTGTTAACTAAACTGTATCATTCCCTTTCTTATTAGGGAACACTGAACTTTCTTCAGATTTCAGGAAAACCCCTAGGTCAGCAACAACCTTTTTGAATGTGGAATACATTGGGAAAGCAGAAACCAAAAAAGAGTTGTGCCTCCCAAAATACTTTGTTTTCCAAATCTAAAAAGGCATGTTGATAATAACACTTCCTTTTTGTGTCATGTGGAGACACTTGTGGACACTGGGGGCATTTTCAAAATACATAGGAAACTACTGGTAACATAATGTGGAAATACAGCTTTAAGAGACTGAAGAGGAGATTAAATGGTGTTCAATGCAAAAGTAGTTTTTTAAGAGGCAGAGGAAGGGAATGCAGTTGTAACTTTTATGTATGAAGGAGATAATGGAGTTGTCTTTTATGAGTGACTGAGTAGATTAGGACTCTTGAGTGTGGAAAAAGAGGCATATGATAGAATCTGCAAAATGAGGAAGGTGTGGTAGAAGTTCAGTTTCTACACAGAGACTACAGGACATTGAATGAAGGTACCAGAAGCCAGACAAGCAAAAGGGGGGGAATTGTTTACGAAACAGTTGGACAATTCCTGTCAAAGACTGTTAAAATTTACCTGGGTTCCAGTAAACACTGAATAAGGTGATGGAAGAGAGATTTCTTGGAAGGCTGAATACACAGGAACCCCACTCAGATGAGGAAGTCCCTATAGATGAAAATTGTTGGAACTTCAGAAAGTATGAGAGTCACTCTTATGTTCTGTGTGTTAACTGTTTCCTAGGGATGAATACCCAGCTGGTTGTGCAAGTAGACAAAGGCAACTCTATCCTTTCACAAGAGTCAAACTTCTAAGAAGTTATTTGAAGTTAAATTTTTTAAGCAGCTAAACCATGCTACAAAACCTGATCATTCTGAAAACATTGATGATCCTTTGCTAGAGACAGACAAAACTTTTCTGTTTTAAATGAAAATGGATTTTTTTAACAGGGAGGGCAGTGTTAGAGTGGTGGATGATGTATTTTTTGAGTTCTTTTTTCCTCTTTTTGGAGATTTTTACAGTCATAAATAAACCCAACCATGTACACTTATACAATGACAAGGAGATGACTGCTATCAGTCTTAATAAATGCTCAAGATTTGTATGGTAGTAAGTTGTTGGAACTACCTGTGCTGCTGCTCCTGCTAATGATCAACTGTCTAGAAATTACAGACTTATTATTATAGCAGCAGTTATTCCATAAAAGTCATTCATGTCACAGGATGCCATTTTGTAATTTTCTCCCACTGGCTTGGATTTCATCTCCATGCTCTCCTGCCAGTATTTTACTTTTCCTGACAGATAGTTAATTTGAGAATTTCACAGCTGTATAAACAAATTCAGAGCATCAAGGCATGTGCAGTGTTCACAGAGCCCACATTTGATTTGATTTAGTTTAGTTTAGTAAGACCATTAATTAAGATTTTAAAATAAACATAAATAAATTGTGTTAATAGTTGGTACCATTTTTATAGGCAGGGCTTGTGTTAATGGTTGTTACCATTTTTATAGGTAGGGCATAGTAGTCTGTCCACTATCCTTGAAGCTGCCTATATATTTATGAACTTTTCATTCAAAACTATGTTTTCATGGTGAATGAAAATAGGTTGAAGCTTTAATTATTCTTTTTTCTCCAAGTTCTCAGAGGCTAATCAGATAAATTTCAAGTCAAATCCCTCTTATAAATACTTATGAATAATCAATTGGAACATAAAATTTAGCCTTGTTTTCAGGAAGCTAGTATCTATTGATTTGGCCAATAAAAGAAATAGAAGTAAGTACAAAAAATCAATCCAAGTGCAAATATTTCTGAACTTCTAGAATTTTTAATTCAAATAGGCATTTAATTTTATTCTTTCCATGGGGACTGATTTAATAAGATTAAACTGAATGTTCACTGAGCTGTCCTGTAGAAAAAAGTGAGTAAACTGTGTCCTTGGATGTGCACGTTCACTTCCATGAAGCTGTCCATGAAGTAGTAATTTCTGCAAATATACATTCATGTATATCCTAATATTAGGAGATTCTGTCCACATCTTACCCATAGTCATAGTACCTGAAGTGTATTTTGCAATTTTTCTGTATCCAAAGCTTTCACTTGGTCCTCTGAAAGGTACTTGGCAAATCTGCTACTTGGTGAGTGTGGGTCACTGTGGCAGCTCTGGCTTCTCACAGTCATGCAGGTTCACATCAGGTGAGACTTTTGGCCTGGTGACTTTGAGAGCCACATTATGCATTTTTGAGAGTTACAATTAAGAGAGCTAAACGACTATTTGGGATGGATTTTTTTTTTTTTTTTGCCTTTAATTAAGTTCTAATATTGAAGTTGAATTTTTCAAAGGTGAAACAATTCAGCCATTTCACAACTGAAAACTCTGGTTTAAATTTCAAGCTGTTTTTGCTTCTAGAGACAGTTATGTATATCTGTGGAAGTAGAGGCAGAATCCTGTAAACTACAGGACTTGAAAATCCAGGGGATTGACCTGAATTCTGGCAATGTTGGAAGAAGGGGCTGGTGGCGAAAGAGGAAGGTTGTGAACTGGAGGCCCAGTATTTTCCCATCTCAGCTATAAGCTTACTGTTTGCTTTTGGGAGAATACATATCTGGGCTTTCACTTTCTACATCTGTAACCTAGGAATACTCTTCACTGTAAAATAGTGGCTTGATTTGTGAACATTGTAAAGAGCTCTGAGCACTTTGGCTATTGCTGCCTCATTTGGTGAGCCGTGATTCCTGTTAGGTAGTTCCCATTATGAAAAAAAATTATATTTAACTCTGGTCATTTACAAGAAACATGGAAGCTTATGGTTCTCTAAATGTAGATGAGAGAAAGATCTTTGCTTGTGGATGTACTGCTTCAAACAGCTTTGTGTCTGCCCTGCAATGGGGCCACAAGCAAAGGTAGGGAACTCTGTCCTCCTAAAGTAGAGAATCTGCACCAGTGGTTCAGAATTGGATCTGGAATCTGGAACTTGCTTTTAGGCCCCAGATGGCCAAGCTGAAAGTCTGAGCTGGTGTTTCTATATGGTGTTTTTATTTATACTGTAGGCTTCAGTTTGTCAAGGTTATCCCATCCTATAGATGGGATGGATATACAGCATCCTGTAAACTTGGTTCCCTGAACCTGTCTGCCCAGTGTAAAGAGTCCTCAGCTGCAGCAGAGCCATGTTCTGGTGCCCCCTGTAAGTTATAAATCTGACTCTCCAGCTGAGAATTGCATGGATAGGATTGCAGGAATTGTTAGGCTATGAACAGATTCTTTGTGGTCTAGGGTAGCAATTTTCTCATCTGCACACTTGCACTTTCCTGGAGACTTATTTTGCAATAAAAGCTTCTGGAGCCAATTTCTAATCATATACAATATAGATATGGCTCTCAGTTACTTGGGAGGAATAAAAAAAAATACAGCATTGTCCTTCTGTGTATTAATCTTCGTAGTGGCAGACTGATGTGGATATGAGAGGAAAAGAATAATCTTGTGAAATGACTCACAAGTGCTAATCCATCTGGAAGGAATCATTTCCACAAGACTGTAAAGCTGTTTGTTGGAGATTTCCTTGTACCTTTCTCAGACATGTCAATGGCTTGCTGAGCTCCTCCTAGATTGCTACCAGGTTTCTTGCAGATACTGTAAGATTTGCCTTCAGTGGGTGACGTGCACAAACCTTCCATGCCTCAACAAATAACTCCTACAGCTAAAGTTTATGCTTGCAGGAGGATTGCACGGTAGGATAGAGTAAAGGTTCCCACCAGACTATGAAAGGAGATTTCTGAACAATTCTAGGATATTATGTGTTTGTGTGCCTGGCACCTTCCAGGTGAATACACAAGAACTACTTAGAAGGGTTTCAGTGCACTTTAAGCCACACACGCTGTTGGAGGCAGAGCTGCACAGTCCTGGAAGGAGCACTGAGACATCATGTCTCTCCAGACTGTTCTTCCCACTGGTACTTCTTGTCCTTGGGAAAGCATGGTTTGTTCTCTTGTTTGGCTAGAGCACAATTAATCTCTGCCGTGGACTGGCCTTGCTGCTGTCAGTGAACATGAGGCAGGGATTCTGCTGCACATCCCTCTCTCTGCACCTATTTAACATTGCAGGAATAAACAGAATTTGCATCACAAGGTCGTTGTCAGGGGAAAAGCAGAGAAGATTTAAGCACGTAGCTCCTGCTTTGGAAAATATCGTAATGATTCAGACTGCAAATCAGGTCAAGAGGACTGAACTTTGATTTCCAAGAATATCATTTAACTAGAAAACATCTCAAAGCTTTTTCCAGAGATGTTTAATTAACTTTGGTTTTGTATGTAATGCTAATACTTAAACACTTCATAAAATTTGTATTAAGCCCATAAGTTTTCATAGCGTTTTACCATTACTTCAGTTTTCTGAGAGAAATTTTATAAACAGCTGATTTTAGATTTGCTGGATTTTGCCTCTTACGTGAAATGTGTTGCAACATTCCTGTTATTTATTTTGTTAAATCTTTAAAGCAAACTGTAAAAATCTTTCTAACAGATCTTTTTTTTGTGGCTTTTTACTTAGACTATTAGGAATAGTCTGGAACAGAAATGTAAGATTAGGGACTTGTATGGAAATAACCATATGTATTTCAAAGTTTGAGAAAACATAGTTTAGACCAACTGTCTTCAGTTTAATTGTGCAATTCCTAGGTCAAAGTTAGTGTTAGTGGTTTTTAGGGAATAATGAATAAGCAAGAACTACAGAATTTGGTGCATTTACCAATAGTGAGTCTTGAACTTAAATAATGAGCCAAAATTTCTGAAACAATGGAAACAATGAACATAAATGATGACTGCAATGCAGAAGAAGAAAACAGACATTACTTTGAGGCACAGACATCAATTTATAGATATAATTATGTCTAATTTTTTTAAAATAAACATATATTCCCATTTGTCTTTGTATATGTAAATTGGCCCCAAATGCTTCAAGTACACAATGAAGTTTTGTTCACAACTTTAGAGATTGCTTTAAGGCTGGTTTAGAAATTTGGCTGTGTAGATTAGAGATTCCAACACGTTTTTCAAATCACAGGTGTTTTTAAGTTCTACTCCTGCTTAGAATTCCCACGGCTCAAGCAGTTTCCTTGTGGTTTCTAATTGGAAAACTCACAGAAATTCAGATTCTTTATCATAAAGACAAAGATACAATTTTTCTTAAAAATGAACATACAGGGCTTTGGAGTACTCCCATAAATGCAGCTACCTCTGTTTGTCTAATAACACATCAGCTTTATTATGGCTGTTCTTGAAAGTCTTACCTAGTTTTGAGAAACATGAGCAAACTGTAATTGTTGTTTATTTTCTTTATTTTTGTTTTAATTATTTGTGGTTTGGATTACAGTTTTGTGTACAAAACTGTACACAAAAGGGGCACATGTGGTTTTGCAGCCTCTTTTCTGATGTCATAGATGTTTCCTACTACCATAGCCGATAAAAAGGATTGTATAAATAATATATAAGATGCAAGTATTGAATCAGGATTTCCGGAATGTTTGTTTCCACGTCTTCACAAGTTGAGTCTTTTTCCTTGCCTGTTTTTCCTAAATCTCCTTCCCTGGCTCCTGGTTGTTGCAAGATAGGAAAAGCCATACCTTCCTGTGCAGAAGCTTTTCTTCTCTGCTTGATGAGAAACAGAGGGTGGAACACACAAATTTTCCACCTATCTACCTTTCCCTCACCAAGCATGATATGCAGTTGGAGTGATTTAGTGGTGTCAGAAGAAATAATCTTTCCATATAATAATCATAGGGCTAATATTGTTTCCTGTTCAGTTTTCCCAAGCAGCAATTACCTGTTAAATTCTTCCCGAATGTTTTCAGCGTCTGCATAAAAACCGTGTTGTCTTTGTTGAACATCTGGAAATCCCAAAAGCAAACAGATAATGCATCTCAAAGAATTCCATCCTTGTTTAGACTGCCTAGATGTTTATCACTGTCTTCCTTGACGCTTGTCTCATGGGAGGTGAAGCACCATTTGGAACTAATCTTACAGAAAGGCCTGGGAGACCCCCACCCTGCCTCCCGCTCCAAAAGGTCACAAAGGGCGAGACTGAACCTTGAGAGAAAACCAGGTGGAAGAGGCAGAAGCAGCAGGATGGTAACACAGCACCATACCCACCGTTATATATTCCATCAAGGAGCTGGAATGGCTCCTTAAGCTTGTTATTCAGACTGCCAGTGGAAGGTTATCCACTCTAATCCCACAGACCAAAGAAATATCTTGGTTATTTGACCACGCCCTTGGTGAAATGATGGAAATGTCTTTCAGTATGAAATTTTACATTACAACTGTAATGTGTTTTGATGGACTTCAACCATTCAGGCTGAAATGTTTTGAAGTCTTGTCCTTAGCTTGGGTTCTTCTGGAATGATTAAGGGGGAAACGTGATTTTGAAGTTTCTGTGACTGAAATTAGTTAGTTTTGCCAAAATCTGGTATTTTTCTTACTTTATTTTCGGAGAATCGTGTCCCCTTTAAGACTATGATGTTTCATAAAACATAATTGTGGGTTAATAAGATGCTTTCCAAAATATGTCCCATGAAAATTCACCCAGATCTGGCCATTTCTATCTCATGGAAATATTTTAAGATCTCATGGAAAGATTGCTCCTTATTCATGTAGTTGGCATGTTTTTTCATTCACAAGTTTTGCTGTGTGACAATGCCACAAACAAATGCAATCCTCCTATTAATTGCAGTCCTCCTATTTTTTTCTCATTTAATTGCAATATAAATGAGAGAAATTCAGAAACTAGGATTCTTTAACTTCTTCAACAAACTCTAGGCTGATTCAGCTCTGATTTCTTACGTTGTGATGGGGAAAAGCTCAGATTCATCTATCAAAGATAAGGTGTAATTGCCCTCTGAAAGAGCAACTGCAAGAATTGTCCCATTCTGTTCTAATCAAATTTTATTGAAGAAGCCTATTATGAAATGACAATTTTAAAAATCCCCGTTAAACATTAATTCTGAAACCCAGGGATCTAAAGAAAAGGTACAGAACGCTCACTGAATGGGAATGAACTGCTGAATCCCTGTTTTCAGGAAGACTGGAGGGAGGTCTTTGCCATGACTTAGTGTCTCTCTCTTATTTTCTGTTTATAAAATCTTAGTAAGGTTTTAAAACTTTTTAAATTGCAGTCTCTCTCTTTTAGTGATATTTAATTGTAGTCATTCTCTTTAATGCTGTTACAGCATTAGAAAAAAAGAAAAAAAATCCACCTTTGATTTTTGCATTTGACCTGCTACAATTTCAGCGCGTAGAGGAGTGGGAGCAGTGGCTTTTAATTTTTGGTGTGTACATGCCTGGAGTTTGTGAGCTGCTTCTTCAAGATTTTGGAAGGCATTAATAAAAATGAACTTGTCAGGAGGCATAGATATGTTAAGAGTTAGATGCCTGGAAGTTTTGAAAGTCAATTTATAGACCTCCCCAAGTCTTTGGACTATAGTGACTTAATCCTATCCTCAGTCACACAAACAGAGTGGGCAGGAGCAGAGTCTGGCATCTTGTTTAGATGGGCTCTCCTTTATCAGCTTCCTTTAGTTGTGCTCTCCAGTGCAAGATTGCTGGTTGTGGATGTCTCTGTGTTATCCAGGCTCTGAGAGGTGGCCTTCTGACTCTTGACAGACATCGTGATTTTTGTCACCATACATTGAAATGCACGTGCCCCTAAACCACATTTAAATTACTTATCAGTCAAACAGTCAAATGTGCTTCAGCTGGTGAATGAAGCTCCTGCATTGCTGCTTTCTGGCATTATTTGCTGGGGATCCCAGTTGTGCAGTGCATTGTGTGTGGATGGAATTGTCTCTTGTATTCCTTGGCTTTCTGATGTGCTGCTAGAAGTGGAAGTTGCAGTGTTTCTGTTTAAATTAGTTTTTCATAACTATTAATGCTGTCTTTTTTTAAATAACCAGTCTTTGGCTGTGTGATGAGTAATGTGTGTCTTGGACAGAGCACTACGAAGAACAAAGCCATGAAAAAAATTCTTAACTTTTAAAACTGTATTGGTTTTAAATTAAGCTTATTCTCCATCTATGCTTACTCTTAAGAACTAATGCCATGTGGGACAATGTATTCTACTTTGACACTTATTTCCATGGCTAAAGCATTCACTTAGTTCTGTATTTATTTGAACATTGTGGTCTGTATGTTTACGTAGAGCCTTGATCATGTTAATTATTTTTATTGGCATATCACAAATCTGCTAGGGATTCCAAAGTATCCACAAGTGCTTTCTTAGAATCTAGGAAGTTGCTAATGAGTGATTTTTGGCTTTTGATGATCTCTGCAGTGTTTACATAGGGTAAAAATCTGGTCAACACATGATCTTTAAACTTGAAATCCAATCTGTTCTTGCATTAAAATTACATATTTCTACAGGACTTAATATGCCTATGTAAAGACTGTATTTCACCAAAGGACAATGTTTTGCCACTTGTTAAGTTAATTGCTTAAGGGTGCTTTCTTTGTTATAAGTGCAATGTTATTTTTCATTGGTCTAGAAATTTGTCATGACAAAGTTGTTCCTAGTTCCACGTCTGTTGAAAAGTTTGGCAATTGTTATTGCTGTCTCCTAAGTCTTCAAAACTTCCATATTGAGTTTTCACATTTTTTAGTTTTCCTGGGTTTAACTTTAATTTTTCAGCTTTAGTAGGGATGAAGGATTTATATTTCTTTTCTTAGCTTTTTTTTTCTTTTTCTAGTGGGAAATGCTTTTAAATTCTATGTATGTATTTCCAAATTCAGAGTTCCTTCTATCTATTTTGCCTATGCATTTAGCACATTCTTTTCACTGTTGGTCCAGTTGTTATATTTGAAAAGTATTCCATACTAAATGGGGTAGGGAGAAAACAAAACTAGGCCCACCTTGTAGATATTAGTTTCATTAATTTAATGTTTAGTTCATACTTCATGGTGCTTTCCAAAACCTGGATTTTGGAACTGCAAAGTAGTCTCAGGTAAACTTAATTTTCCCTTGCTGAAACAAGTGTCTAAACACCCCTTTTGTGATTTATAAATGGGATCTGAAGTATTTTATGTTTGAGTTCCTGAAGAATTAAGAACAGCAACTGAATAAAGGATGATCTAGTGGTATTGTCACTCTGTAGTGAGGGGAATTGTAACAGCTCAATAAGAGTAAGTTCTTGTAGCAATGAGCCCCAGTTCACTTATGTTTAACAAATTAATAAAAGACAGAGCAAAATAACTTTTACAGAGAAGATTGTGGCAGAGCTGCTCTTTTGCATTCCCTATCCTAAAGAGCTAATTTAGATTTTTATAAGGGAAGGAGGGCTTTTCCAAGAATACCTGAGCAAAATGAGGGAAGAATTGCAAAAGAAAAAGGAGTTGCTAGTGGCCATAGAGCGAAGTTAAAGGCAAAATTGTAAAAAGTTCCAAACCAGGTACATGTTCTATCTAGCTGATATAATCACATTTCAGTTGGAAATGTGTAACACTAAATAGCCAAACAAGAGACACCCCTGCAGTCAGCTACTGCATAGCATAATTCCCTCCCCATCTTGGTAAATGTAGGTCATCAGGAGACACAGGCAAATTTTTCCTGTGAGTACCTAGCTGACTGTAACCCTTTTTCACAGCAGATGAAATTGCTTTTTCTTTTTATTCAAGCATAAGTGACAGTTCAAAAAGTTGTGAAATCATCTATTCACAGGGGGAAATATGACTAGGAATCTTCAAAATCTGGCTCAAGTCTTAAGTCTTCTATAAATAAACGGGGTTTTTTTCAAAATGTGTTCGTGAACCCTTGTTTTGAAAAAAGCAGTACGAAAATACATTTTTCCGTGCGATTTCAGAGCATCAGTGTAAGAGAGTCCCTTTTGGGTTCAGAAGTGAACCTGACAGCATTTTTCCAGGATTGCATCATATGTTTCACTCACACTTTCACATCCTGCATTAAACCACATGCATGCACGTCAACAAGACAAGATTGTAAAAGGAGTGTGACTGGGGAATTGTTTTCATGATATTTGATAGGAGTAATTGCAGCCACTGCTGTTTCAAAGCAACTGCGGTTATACTATACTATGTCAACAAAAGTCAGTTCTGCCATATGGAAACCTAATTACTTCAGAATGATCTGTTAGAAAGCACTTTTGAAATAGTCAGGCCATTTATACAAATCAGTAAAAAGTATTCGTGCACGAAACCTTTCTTAAATAAGAGCTTTCATTTGAACGTTACAGCGGCAGTTTTGGAAATATTAAAAAAGAAAAGTGGACTTCTATTTAAAAGGTGGTAGGAAAATTCATTGGGTGATAAGAAAATATGAGTATTTCCCTATGATTTGTATGATAAACCTGGTGGTGCTATTATTGAACAGAAAAGAGAGTAGGGTTTTTTTGTGCTGTTCTCTTCAGCAAGACCCTAATATTGTGGGAAATGGGACCAAATTTAGAGTGCTGCATTTTAGTGAGATCATGTGATGCCATGGATATTTATGTGTGTAGTATTTGCTCCAGAAAAATTACTTAAAGCTTTTTTTTTTTTTTTTGTCCTTCAGTAGTGTAGGGGGTTTTCCCTTCTGTGTCCCAGGGTATGTCTTGTTTTTACATTTGGGTGTTTGTCACTTCTGAGATGTTTAGAACATCTGTTAATCAAATATTTTTCCTGTCACTATAAAATTAGAGAACATCACAAATCTGCTTAGTTAACTGTGGTGTTCTGTACCAAAAATGTACTTCTAAAAGACACTGTAATCCTTAAAATTGTAAAAGAAATGTTACAAGTTCCATGAATGTCTAAACTTCATGTCTAAACTCAGTGAAGCTGAGTTAACCAGCTGTGTTTAAAGGTCTATCTTAGTTGTCAAGGTATAGAAACATAATTTGTGGATAGTCTGTTAGGTGCCTGAAATTTCAGATGATTTCTGGCACATAAACCATCTGTTCTGAATTGGTCTTCTTGAAAGAAATTCTATATTCAGTCACTGCGATATACCTAAATCAGAAGATATAAAATATTTAGAACCAGATGGATTAATGTGTAATTAGGACTGGGGAGCAGCAGTAACCCAGAGGGAAAACAGGGGTTTCTGCGTTCCTGCCAGGCATTGCAAGGCCTTCCCAATGGCTCCTCAAAAGAAAGGCAGTGCAGGTTCTCCTGGCTACCTCCTCACTTCTAGCTGCCTGTGTACTGCTGAAGGAGTCTGGGCCAAGGAGCAGCTCCTGATCTCCTGGACCAGTGCTGTGGGTTTCTTTGTGCCCAGTGGGCCCAGGGCCAAGGAGAGCAGATGGGTTGTGCCCATCCCGAGTCCAAGTCTGCTCTGATTGCCAGATGGCAGCCACAGGTCTTGTAGCACAGTAATTTTTGGTTGTTGTTGCTTGGCTTGGGTTGGGGGCTTTTTTTGTTGTTGTTGTTCAGATATTCTGAAATAATATAAGTGGTTTATCACAGACTTCCAGAACAGTGTTTAATACCCTTAGCAGGACATGAAAGAATATAGGCTGTTTATCAGGAGTTGTGGCAGTTTAAAGGCATAGAATCATCTGGAGTTGGAGAAGTGAGTGGAAGCAAACGAACCCAGTATGATTCACCTGTAATCCCCTTCTGAGCTGATCTTGGCATTAGAAACAGCTTTTTTCTCAGAGAAGACTTGCTAGTTTTCTGCAAAGGCAAGGCTGAGAGCAAAGTAACACATAGACACTGGAAAATCCAGAGATGAGAACTGAAGGGGGAACTGGGAGGTGACATGATCTGACACTGCAGGTCTGCTCTCACATGTAAAGTAAACGTAGCCTTATTTCCTTTCCAAGCTCTCTGAAATACCTTATGCACAGGTCTGCAAGTGCCAGGAATACTGGAGCTGGCTTCTTGTAATCTTCTTCCTGTCGCAGTGCTGTTAATCCAGGATTTGTGCTTTAAATTGGACATAATCAATCAAAAATTCCAAAGAGTATAGTTGTGCCAGATATAATTTGTTTGATCCCCTTGACCTATTTACTCAGTTGGTTCAACATCCACTTCAGATAATCTGGTCCAAGCAGGGACGATATCAGAAAAGAAGTTCATTCTGTTTGATTTGTTATGTTGTTAAACCAATTTAGAGCTGCTGGTCATTTGATTCTGTGAGAATATAGTCAAGTGTGTTGTAGGTACAGTGGATGTTTTATGTAACTAGATTAAGATACGGTGCTGTGAAATGGCACCTCTTTGAATCTACTGACAATTTGGGGTTAATTATAAACCAGCTGTGTATTTCTGAAGGAACTGATTCCACTGAAACACTAAAATCCACACAATAGTTGCTGTCAGGACTGCACCATTGCCAGTGAGTGCTGCCACTGCCTGTACTGGGGTCACCCTTGGCTCCTGGTTTATTTTCCCTCATGGCACAGCCCAACTCCTGCTGCTCTGCCCCCCTTTCCCATCTTGCTTTGTGCCAGTCAAACATCCCTGCCCTCAGTGCCTGTTCATCTTCTGGACTAGAGGACGTAAGGTCAGCTTAGACCTCTCCAAAATTATCTTGAAGAAGGAACTTCTTGAAGGTTTCTTAAATGTTTTGTGTAAGATTTAGTAGAAAATCATCAAACAGAAGTCTTGTTTTGACAGCTTTCCTCTGAATGCAGGCTGGACTAGTTGACCTTCCTCCAACAGGCTGCCAGAGACTTTTATGTGACTCCTTTTAAAAGAAGTGGGTGCTCTTTTAAGGGTATTAGACTTGTCCAATTAAAATCTCCTGGGAAAGGATATAGGGGCAGACAGAGACAGACAAATGCTACATTACTTCTTCATAAAGACTGAGTCAACAAGATGAAATTCAACGTGTGAAGCAGTCTGTAGAGTATAATAAGAATTTGCCTCAGGATACAGATATTCATTGTTTCTTTGAAGAAATTAGTGTGATGTGAAAAGGGTGCTAGTCTAGAAATGTGCCTAGTGCTAACAGCTTTTTATTAGGGTTTTTTTTTTTTTTTGAAAAGAAAATCTCTGTTCTGTGAGGAACTGAGCATTTCTCCCCCCCCCCTTTTTTTTTCATTCCCCCAGAAGAACAGAAAGGGGGTAAAAATAACATTTAAAAACTTCATTGTGCTCTGATCTGTAAGGTTTTTCCATATCTAGAGCCCCTTGAAAGAATTCAGGTTTCATAGTTTTTTATTTTTTCTGGATTAGCAAATAACTGTTTTTACTTCCCTGCTTTCTTCCTCCTTCCCCTCCCTTGTTCCAGGATGGTCTAGGAGGCAATATGGTGTCTGTGACACAAGGTTTACTTGGATTTTTCTTTAAAATATCATTTAAAACTGGTCAGTGTTTTATAATACCTTATAGAAAAGTATTTATATCTCCTTGCAAATATTTTGAACCGTAGGCATAATTTTTGACATGCAAGGAAGTGTAAATAATATAATTGGAGTAAGAATCATGGGGGAATGACAGTTAGATGGTGATTTGAGGAAGAGTTTTAAATAAATAGATCTGTAAGACATGTTTATATATCTGAGACAATTTGTAAGTTCCCATTGACGTATGAATAAAATAAGTAGAATGGTGTTTATCCCTGCAGTTGTTTTATTTGCAGTTTATTTGGTTGGTTGGGTAAATAGTGGTGAGTAGCTCTGTTCATGTAGAGGTACTCTGCCATTACATCGTTGCTGTGTCTAATATAATATATAAATTCCTTCTAAGCTGTCTTTAAATACTGACATTATTATGCTACTAAAAGCTATTTAAAGAGAAGCCTACTCCTGTGTCTTTTTTTTGTTTTCCCCTCTCCACATTTCTGATAATTTTTTTTTTTTTTGGACTGTTAAGGACAGAAATTTGGAAGCAGACCTAGGAACAAGCATTTTGCCATGAATTACAGTTACTTTTTATTTGATGGAAAGAAATGTTAAGTGAGAACTAAGTGCTACAATCTTATTTGTATATGTCTCAATAAAGGTACCATTTTGAGCAAAATGATTGCTGTGGTAATTACTCTGGTTCAGATATTGATGCTGTATCAGTTGCATCCTCTCTGATATCAGAATCATGCAAATGGAACTACTCTGGTGCAGTGAGAGCCTATGTTAGATAGACCTTGACCTTGGAGCTGCTAAATTTACATTTCTGTGTTGTGCACAGGGGGCTTGTGTGTGTTGTTAGGATGGAGACAGACTTATTTATTTGCTCTAATTCCCTCCTAACTCAGAAGTGAAACTACTTCACCCTTAATTGTGCAAAAGTTCAGTTTAAAGTCTGTCTTTATAAATTTTTTAATTTTTTTTTTTTAATTCATTGAACTGGACCAAACAGTAAATCCCAAGACTGTAGTTGCTAATATTCCTAAGAAGTAACTCATGTTGGTTCAGCTCTCAACTTCACATTGCGAGGACTATAATGATGCTTTTTGGAAAGATCTTGTGGTTGAGAACTTGGTGCTGTTAAATTCCCTTCTCACACGGCTTTGCTTGGAATTCTTTAATGGCCAGGGCAATACAGTGGTGAGAGTCCCCCATCTATGCAAAAACTGCATGTTGATTTCGTAATACTTAAGTTTTATGCCAGCATGTACAATTTATCTAAATAGAGAATTTTCTGTTTTTCAGACTTTACCAGTTCGGAAGATTCCATGCAAAGCCAATGCTCCTTCAGGGTCTTTTTTTGCACGGGACAACACAGCAAATTTCTTATCCTGGTGCAGAGATGTAGGCGTGGATGATACCTGCCTGTTTGAGTCAGAAGGTTTGGGTATGTATTTCTTTAGGTAGTAGTAAGTTAAAATAACTTTTTTTATATTTTACCTTGAAAGACAGAGTGGCTCTTAATAGATCTTGATTCCAAATCTGACCTCTGTCTGTGTTAATTCTGCCTCTTATCTGTGGAATGAACAAATAAAGTGCACATCACATAAAATTCATTTAAGTCTATTTTAAGAGGAACTTAAATGAGAGAAGAATCTTACTATGATTTCTTGCATGCAGGTAATTTTTCACTCTACACATACTTTTTTTTTTCAAGCATGAAGGCTGCTTCGTAGTTCAATGTATAAGGTGGTGTTTTCCTGCTTTGGGAGAGGAGGATACAAGTGCATGCTCAGTTCTGGCTGCAGAAATTTGGCTATTTGTGCAGATTTAACGAGTTGCACAGGAAGCAAGAAGATACAAAATTTTTCTTTCCTGTGCTGCCCGTTTTTTCCAGCTGGTTCCCTTGTGCAGCTCTGGAGAAAACTTATCCAACACTCGTGCTTCAGGGTGTTCCATCAGGAGAATCGGACTGCTTAGGAAATCACTGTTCTAATACTGCATATTCTTCATCGGTTTAACTCTTCTCTCTTCAAAGGAAAACTTAGGAATCTTGCCTCAAGAGTTTTTCAGCCAAATCTCATGAAATGAAGGGAGTCAAATGTTTGTAGTTTGAACTCAGATAAAAGTGTAAAGCAGTTGTGGTGACAGACAGATTGGTTTCTGTGGAAGACAAATGAACACACTGTACTGAAATGTACTGAATCAAGAAGTTTCTTTGTTCTGTTGCTCAAAAAGTCTGCCCTGTTGAAGGTCTTATATGTGTTGCAACTGATCTATTCCCATTCTTTTACGCTCTTGCTCTACTTTTATAGTCTATTAAATATTTCTGAGGCAATCTTTTTTTCCTTTTGTCTGTTCTTCTATCCTGTGAGGTTTTTTAATGACATTATTTTTTTAAGCCTGGGAGAAAATGGTTGGCATAGAAGTGAGTGGTATCACAAAGGTGACAAATAGTAAGGAGGATATATGTATTGACTTTGTTTTGTTATTTGATTCCTCAAGATGAACTTTTTATTTGATATGGTAAAATCATGTGGAAGACGAAAAATAATTGTAGTTTCCATGATTTGAAGTGGTGGAGAAGTTGGTTTTTGTCTAGTATGAAGAAACTTGTAAACACCAGGAGGAGACACAGACCTCCAATGCCTGAGGCAGGCAGAAGAACCTGTGGTTAATGGAATACTAAATGTATTTAGAGTTTGTACTGCTATGGTAAGCCCAGCAATTTGCCATTGTTCAAATAATAAGTCAATTGAGAGCACATTTAAAAGAATTTTCTTGTGCACTGTTAAGAAGCTAGATCTTGTTTAGAGATGGAATTGGCATAGCTGGAATATTAATGTTAATTTTTCCACGTACACAGCGAATGCCTTGCCTGCCACAGCACAACACAGTGCAAATACACCTGGAAAGCTGATGTTCAAGAGGACTTCCTCTCCCAGAAAACTGAAGTGAAATGTGCCTGAACACATAGTGCTCAACCTGTGCTCTGTTTGATTAGTGACTGATTTTCTTCATTGATTGAAAACTAACATCCGTTTTCCTTCTCTTCTTATAGAATGCACTAGCAGAAAAGATTTATGGTGTGGGAAATAGGATTAGGACTTGATAATATTTTGACCCATTTTTATGGACTTCAGAAGGAGATGGTGACCACACCATTTTAGAAAATAAAGAAGATAGATAAAACCAGTAGCTGCTGTTCTCCCTCAGTTTGAGCTCTAACTCAGAGTTTGAATTTCATTTGAGGTTTTTCTAATGCATTAGGAAGAATGATAAATCATAACAGTTGCCAGTCTAAAGCTTCTGTGTTCCTCTCTCTCCCACAAATCCCTTCACCACTGCATAGGAAATAAAAATTCAGCAAAGGTAAGTGATATCAAGGGTTCTTTTCAAAGCAGTGAGAAACGTGGGAATGACACCAAAGTGTTTGCACTGCCTCATTGAATTCTGCATTTTTGATAATAAAAAATTGTGGCAAAATTATGGTTACAGAGGTAAATTTTTCGTGTTTTCTTCTGTTTTTCCCTGTAGCTATTAAACTGTAAATTGATGTGTAAATTGCTAGTGATAAAGCAGCTGTTTTCTGCCTACATTGGAGAGCCTTACTTATTGTCAATGTTATCAACTGAGTAGATTTTTATCCTCGTTTCTTACTCTATTCTCTCTGTCTTAAGGTATGTAAATACTGTATTATTTAATTAGATGCACATAGTGATATTTTCTTCATGCCACTTTATAATATAAAACATTCCTGGAGTCTTTTTCTGGCAAATAGGTATTCTAACAGTGTAAGAGCGATTTTGAAGATTTAGTGCACTGAAATATTTGAATGATGGATTTGTGACACTACTGATTAAAAAAAAGAGAAGTGCCAAGTTTATTAGAGATCAGCAAAATGGGATCTATATTGGCTAAGAAATTATTAATTAAAAATATGTTCTCATCAAGATGAGTTCTGAGGTGTTTGAAATCGTGCAAGTATAACTGCACACATATGCATCCAACACTCCCATCCTTTTAGCCCTGAGATTGAAGTGACAAGGAGGTGACAAGTGACAAGTTCCTCACTGGAATGGAACTGTGTCAAACAGCCACTGCAGCAGATAGGAGCAGTGTATGCCTGACAAATGTGCACATGAGTGATGTTGGTGGGAATCTCAAGTATTCCTAGAGGCTTTCTTCTGCAAAGGGTTGGTGTTCTAGGGCTGCTCCAGACAAGCAGGTGAGGAGACCTACTCATGTCACTTCACTTGCAGACTTAATTTAGTAACTCAGGCACTTATTTCAAATTAAGCAATGGGTTCAAATGCTTTGTTGGGTTTGGGCTATTCAGCTGAGCTAAACAAGAAAACAGGATTGAAGTCTTTCTTCAAAATAAATAGAAGGAAAAATAAATAGAATGAAAAATAGGTGCTTGCTATGCTGGTAGATATGATTAGGTCTTCTAATCAGTACTTACTTTAAAGATCATTGAAAGAGAACATTACTGAGCTCAAAAGTTTGAAGACAATGCACTTGCACTACTAACTTGTTAGTAGTCTATAACATATGCATTTTTTCTTGCTGAATGTTATCATGCTTTAACATAGGTTAAAGTGCAAACAAATTGGAAATACAGTTTTCTGTTAAGGCATAGCAGGAAAGTCTCTGAGTTAATGCCTTTGCAAAGAAAAGGTGGGTGCTGTGTACCTGTTGTATGAGCTGCAAAAAAGACATAAGCATCTGTAAAAATCACAGCAACAGGGCATGAAGGGATAATCCTGAATCCTGCAAAATAGAGGGAGTCTCTGCATGCTCCCTGTACTCACTGACCAATTTAGCATGCTTATCATATGTTTTTTTATTTTTATAGTTAGTGTATTTAAATAAGAAGGAATTAGCTTTGTTAATACCAAAAACTATGATCCAAAGTCCAAACTTTGATCACTAGGCAACTCTTGAGATACGGTGTCATTGAATGGGGTTCTTAATGTAATAGAGGTCAAAATTTATCCCATATGTAGGACTCTGAACAGGATGCACTAACTCTTTGTAATACTGCTGGTAACTTCTCTGTTCCCATTGTAAGTATACTTTGTAAGTTCCCTTGTATAGGTTTTAGGGCAGCAGACCCACACAGGTATGGTAATTTTATTTATGAAAGCATTCTAGGTGGAGATATTTGTAATGGTTGTGCTCAAGCCTGAAGAGTGTAATGCTCGAAGAAAACTGCTTGGACACATAGTAAGAATGGTAAGATTTTCTATGATTGCTTTAGTTAAGTGAACTCAAAGCATAAGTTCTGAACTCTTTGTGGTAATGGAGTGTTGTTGGATGATTATAGGAGTTGGAACCAGTGGCTATTCTGCATCTCTTCCATGATAAAGTCTACCCGGCAAGAAAAGGGTTTGCCACCAAGTGTGCCAGCATGCTGATGTGTGTCATTTGTTTGGGGAGTTGTTGGATGCTGTTGGTGTGTTAATGTTTTGTGCTCGTATATTCTGTAACTATGAGTGTGTACACACAATACGTGACATGGACTTCTTTTGATGCAACTAGAATTTAATGGGCAGGTTCCCTAAACAAAAGCTTCTAGTGTTTTAGTGGAAATAATAGACATAAACGCCTCTGATCTCTCTTCTAATGTTGCTGGTTTAAAGGTTATTTTTTAAAATAATTACTACTCTAGTTTATCTGATTTCCTACAAAATGGCATTGTTTTGACTGTTCTTCTACACTGACACATTTAGATATTGTAACAGCATGTAAAAATTCACATGAAGTTGCATCAGAATAAGGTTTTGTCCCATCTTTCACAACACTTTACTAAACCACTCATAATATTATTGAATATGTCTCATTTTGAGGACTATAGAAGCATCCTGGACACTGTCCTATTACCATTGGATTTACATCTTAAATTACTCAAGTCCAGTACATTATTAGTGTTTAGATGATCTCTGTATTCCTTCTAGATGAATTCCTTACTATCTTTAGATCTCCTGTGTTTGACACCTTAATTGGTTTTAGACTTCCATAAGTGATTGTGCTGAAAGTGTGTCATAGCATAACTCTGATTCAGAAGCAAGGATATGTTTGGGGTAGGTTGGACAGAGCAAAGTTAAAAAAACCCAACCAAACAAAGAAGACTGCTGTAGGATCAGAATAAAAAGTTTTAAAGGAGAAGGTGAGAGACAATAGAAAGAAGATCAAAGGACCAATCTTTTGGAAAACTTTCCCTAAGCTTGGGTGAATTCTGATGGCAATCAGAAGCCTATAATAATAAATACTAAGCCACTCTGGAAAACTCTTTGCTTCTAGGGAGCTAAAGAATGCTTTAGAAACGGAAATAATATTCAGTTTTTTTGATTCAGCTATGCCTGATATCTTAAAAAAAAGAAAAGGTAGTTTATGAGGGAAGACTGACTTCACTAAAACTGGTTTACGAAAATGGTGGGAGCCAAGATTTGAAACTTGGCAGAGAGGTGTGAGAAGTTTGTTCCTGTATCGTGGCTGGGCATTCTACTATTTTAAAACAAACACAAGCTCACAAACAAAACCAAAGACACGAACATTTGTTATTGTGAAATCTTGCTTTAAACATGCTCAGAAAATACATGAACTCCATGTGCAGCGAGTGTTCTGCCGCCCCACAGTCCCAGGTTGTGGTGGTGCTGAAAGCAGAGACTGCTCCTCCTCTGCTCTCTCTGCTTCTCCTGGTAGCATCCAGGCACTTGGGAAGGGAGCCCTGTGGAAGGGGGCGGTGAAGGATGCAGAGATGTGGTGAACAGCAGGTAGTAGAAATGGAAGTACATGGAAGGAACACACAGGGTGAGTGAACAGAAGAGGAAAGCCTGTAAAAGGGGAACAGGGCAGCAACAAGATGGAGGTAGCGTGAAGAAAAGTTATTGCCAGAGAGGAGCAGGGATGAAAGCTTGCTAGGAGCTTCAAAGGAGTTACTGTTAAAAAAGAGTGGCTGGAGGTAGCTTGAAAAGATGCAGGCAATGAGGACAGCAGGTAAGAAGCATTTGAAGAGATGAGATGGAAAGCAAAAGGGTCTGTAACTGCCAGGACACCTAAAATAAGCTGGACTTGCATGCACTATTTTTAAACCTTCCCATGGCATTCTTGTCAAGTAAGTGTCATCAGTGAGATTCTCAAGCAAGATGGATATTTCTTTTCATCTTATGCATGCATAGTGCATGAGTCTCTCGTATTTACAAATTGCTACTTGCTTATAATCACCCACTGGGACAATTCACCTTGTTAATATTTGATAGGGGAGGACTGAACAATGATTCTCCAGGAATTTTGTTTTCTTCCCTACATGAAAGCTTGAAAAATTATAGGAAAATGCGTATAAAAATTGTATTTGTGATGCAAAGTGCAATATGGTTTGCTTGTTATGATACATCTATCAACTTCCCGTGTCATCCAGGGGGTAGAGCAGTACACAAAACAACATTAATTTGTCTCTGAAGTCCCCAAATGCATATGCTGTATAGTCCTCAGGAATGCTAACATTTTCTTGTCAGAAGCACTGTGTCACCGTCTTCTTATCAGATGAGCAGATGTTTGTTTTTGTGGTTGGTGATGGCCTGCACAGCTCTTCATCTTCTAACAACGGTTTCACCTCGTCACGTTGTTCAGTGTGAAATGCATGAAATGTGTCTAGATTGTGTTGAGTCAGATTTGCTGAAGGACTTGAATTTTGTTTGGGTAGAGCATTGACGGAAAAATGTTTTACCTGTTTTAATCAAATTCTCTTCTGGTTGTATTTATGGATCTTTTTACAAAGAACAGTCATTGAACCTCTCTTTTTCTCCTCCATTCCAGAGTTAATCAGATGTGCATATGTATGAATTACAATTGAGTTTCTTTGACTATTCCAAACCCAGTTTCCACCATTTATATTTCGGGGAATGCCTTGTTTCTTAAAATTGAGTTTTATTTTGGGGCAGTCTCAACTGGTTTAAAACCAAAGCAGCAGAATACATTTCTAGGGCCACAAATGTAGCACTTTAAAAATACTGATTACTGGTAAAGGTAAATGTTTAATGGAATTACTGTGTTGTGGCAAGGAAGAATATTGAGAATAGCCAAATGTCCAAGATTACATTATTTACATTTTTAGTAACAGATGACTGAAGGATAAAAATATTTTTTCTAGTGCAATACAATTCCAGTTTTCATGCTCTGAACTTTCACTTCTAGAATATATTTGTATGAGATCAGAGAGGAAGAATGCATACACCTGAAAGGGCTACACAGACACTAGGAAAAGATATTGGGATGAGCATTCAACTCACACCACTTATCATACATTTATTCACATCAGTGGAGCTGGAAGTTGAAGTTGCAGAGGTTGAGGGTCTGCCCCAGAGTGTTAGTTATCTAGAGACGTTTAAGTCTGTGGCTTCCTATTTTGGGTCTCATATGTAGAACAAATTAATTACTTTCAGAGCTTTAACTAGACATTGAAATATCTTTTTCAGGTATGGTATTTTTACTTCATGCATTTGAGTTAGGTGAGTCTTTAGATTACCAAACATTTATACAGCTGATGTCTTGACCTTTACTCATTAGAAACAAATCAATTTTGATGCTGGTGGTTGTTTTTTTTTTCTGATTTATACAAATACACAATTACTTCTTGGCATCAATTCAATCTGAAGGGCAAGGTGCAAATCTTTTAATTATTGCTGAAGTTTTTAAAACCTGATTTTTATCCACAAGATTAGGGCTTTATTGCAGTAGGTATTTCTGAAGAATAGATGATGATGTACACATAAATGACTTTTTTCTTTTTTTTTCTTCTATTTTTACTCTCTTCTTTTTAGAGTTTTGAGGAGTTCATTATCCAAACAGCCACAGACCTTTCTTCATTTGCTGATTTTGGATTTTGCTTATATGCTTAGCTGAACTCCTTTACAGAACATTACCTATTGGAGTCATTGGGGGAAAAAAGTTATATTAGTTTATGTTGGTATTTTGTAATTGTTATGACCCACCCCTGAAGGTGAGGTTAACTGAGGTTCTTGTTAATAGATTACTTCATATATGGCAGGTTTATTTCAGAACAATTTGCAATAGAAAGGAGGTATGTAGCCATTTTGGTCATTATCTGTGGAAATGCAACAGTATAAAAGTATAAAGATATCACTTTAGAAAATATGTAAGAAAAAGAAAGAAAGAGAAGGAAAGGATAAGAGTAGATAGTGGAGAGGAAAAATATCACCACTTATGGATCCAGTGGTGAGACATGATTGTTGCAATTTAAATGTCTGTTAGTTGAAGTGATGGTTGCAGTCTTGATCTGTAGGAAAGCCCATGAAACACAGAGTTTCAGGGTTTAATATATGTCAGGTTCAGGTGGGACAGCCCAGGTGAGAGTTCCTGCTGTGTCCGAGCTGCTTCTGAGGCTTAAAAACTACACGTTCTATGTAGAATCTAGGTGAGAAAAGTTGCATATATGTATGTGTATGTAAAGAAGTTTGTTCAGGATTTTTGTCTGTGATGAACTGAATTCCTAAAGCATTCTAGCTCCATGTTTGCTTTAAGAGGAGATGTATAAAAAATTCAGGACCGAATTTATAGAAAGATATATCTTTGCTAATGCAATTTTGTTGTTTTTGTGATTTAAATCAGCTAAGAAAAATAGTGATCTTAAGGACATGAATTCTCTTATTTTATAGAAATAAAATTATCCCTCTAATGTTATTTTTAACATTTGATTAATTTAAGTGTTCTGCCAGAGTTCTTGATTATTTTTAAATAGTTATGAATTGCTTGCAGATTACCAATTAGCCCAAATAATTGCTCAGTGATTTAGATAACTAAATGGAACTTCCTAAACCTTCTGCACTCTGAGAACCACTCAATCCCATCCTTTTTATTCCAGTAAAACTCCACTGCAAGCCAAAGAAAACTAAGTCTTATCAGAGTCAAGAGTTACAGATGTTGATGATTAGGTTCCATTCCATCACTTAGATCTTTAAAATAGCTTTTATTTATCAGTGTTTTCCATCTTCATTTTCCTTTTCCAGTACTCCACAAGCAGCCAAGAGAGGTGTGTCTTTGTTTGCTGGAGCTTGGAAGGATTGCAGCAAGGTAGGTGAAAATATTTAAAGCATGATGAAATATTTACATTCTTGACAGCAGTGGCTATTGAGAGACTTGATAAATCAGCACATCTCAAATTAACTTCTGTGCTCATTAGGTTCAAGGAGAGTGGTTGTCTTGATGTCACTCAAGAATATCTCGAGGGCCATTGTTAACAAATATAATGAAATCTCTGTACCATCAGTTCAATGAAGGTATTTGTTGACTATCCTTGTATTAGGAGAGGAAAGAATTGAATTTTTTTTTTCTAAATAAAACTTTGAGCTGTTTCTCCTTTTAACAGTCAGATCTCTCTATAAACAACTGTGATTTAATTAACTTTACTGGTAATAAATTGATCTTCACATGACCTAAATCTGACCTAGATGTTTGTAGCCATGCTGGACCTTCAGTACACTGTGTAATGTTATCTTTGATGTCAAGACAACAGTGACTTTTGATAGACAGTCAAAACAACCGTAACTAGAACGTGATTTTCCCTTTTTGCAGATGCAGATTTAACCAACATAGTGCATAAAATTTGCTAAAAAATACATGAACAGCAGTGCTGCTGCCCGGTCTTGCATGTAAATTGCAGTTGTGCTCATCCATGTGTATCCAACTGGAGTGTCTCACTATTCAGATACTTTCATTAATTTCGGAAGAATTCCTTGTGGTGACAATCAGTGTGGAGGAGACCCCTGTTTATTCCTAGCTTAAGAATTAATATTGGTTGTGTCATAATTGTGTTATGTGTATTCATATTTTGGGAATGAACTCACATGGGAAACTGCTTAATTAGGCATTTGTTCCTTGGTCAAGTTTCAGAAAAGCCCTTGCTGTCAGCTTGCATAGGAATAGCAATGACCAGAAAGATTTCTGGTTTTCCGGAATTTTGTTATCTCTGAAACTTGGATTCAGTCGAACATGGAAAAAAAAATCATTTTACCTTCCCATGAATAAGAAAGTAGGTGCATAATGAAATGGAGTGTAAAGAATCTTAATTTACCTGAGCAAAAAACTGTGCTTTCAAGATCTCCAGCTTGGAAAGAGAGCCACCAGCACCCAGCTGTCAGGAATGTCTGCCCCAGGTAGATTCCTTGATAGTATCCAGCTTCCTCAGGGAATATATGTCAGTGGCAGTGTTGGATTCTGCTGAAGTAGGTTGAGTTAGATTTAATCTCATTTTGCACTGAGACTTGATTTCTCAACAGATCTACGAGGGAATGAAAATTGAATCTTACCCTTTTATGTTCGTCTTAAGCTTCCATGTTCCGGATGTTTTCTGTTCCAAACATGAAAAGAAACACTGAACAAATAAATAAACCATGTTTTCATTTATTATGCATTTCTACCCCTTTGCTTTTAAAATATTTGTATTTTATTTTATATTTATGTTATCATATATCATGAATGTATTTTATATGTTGTGTTTGTGTTTCTGCATTTATGTTTCTATATTTTAATTTTGTTTATAGGTTAGGGGTCAAATAACGTGTGTCTGTCTACTTGTTCCTGCTCTAGTATCTCTTCAGGAACAAACAAACACCCGTTTATAATCTTGCACATTTCAAAGGTGCACAAAAAAACCTGTTGAAGTGGAACATCAGGTTAAACATAATTGAAAACCAAGTATGGGATCCAGATTTTGCCTGAGCTGAGGTAAATTAGAACTATATGGGAATAGAGAATAATTGATGCTTGCCCCCACTAAGTGTAGGAAAGCGGACATTAAACTGACATTGTCGTGCTGCTTTAAGGAGGAGAGAAGTCAAAAGTCTGCTTGCTTTGTAAAGCAAATTGCGTCTGTTCGCACTCCTGGGGGTCTGCTTCCGACAACAGGAGCTGCAGAGATCTTTGAAAAGGTGCCTCGGTCTGTTTTTAAAGAATGAAAAGAGTAAGAGACACTGAAGAACTTTTTACTTTTCTATTCCTTTTTTGTTTTGGAAGCAGAAAGTGGCTTACTCCTCAGAAGGATTCAGCTTTTGGCACGCTTTGCCCAGCTAGATAACTCTTAGTCTTCAGGGTCTGTAACTCCCATAAATAGACCTAAGCCTTTCTATTTAATGCAAATAGGCTTGTGATTGAGGCACAAATGAGCAAGAATGAGGATTATTTGAGGAGGAGATAGAATGGAGCTCTGTTCTGCTAAACTTGAACCTATTCAACAGATACTCTGTGGAGGAAGGGAGAAAGGTGATAATTTACCTTTGCTTTAGCAATGCTTTTAGCATGTTATCTCTTAGTGTCCTTTTAGCCAAATTAGAGACAGATGGACTTGATGGATGGACTGCACAGTGAGTGGGAAACTGGTGTGACCACTTGGCTCAAAGGGTGGCAGTTCAAAGCCCAGATACTAATAAAAATAGAATTGCCTGATAAATTATCCTGGATTTCAGTTGTTTATGAAAACAAAATTCTGAGCTCATCTGCAAAATTTCAATAGCTAAAATGGGCCCTTGTGTGCACTGGCAGATGTCATGTGGATACAGTGAGAAGATTTATGAGAGAGGGAAGTGTCCTACAGGATAAAATTGACAATACACAGGACTGTTGCAGTGGGTTGCACGGGTCCAGCATTCTCCCAAAGTATTTGAAAGTCAGAGACTGTACAATGGAAAACAGCTAAATTATCTTTTCTGCATAAAAAATGAAGTTCTTGGGTAACTGTTAAACTCTGGGCGGTTAAACAACCCCCACAGGTATTTTGGAATTACTGTTGAGCAATTTCAAGATCTTTCTGCTATTGTATTCAATTTTACCTTACTAAAAATGGAAAGTGGTGCTCTAAGAAGTCTAGAGGAGATCATGTTACAGTCCAGTGCTGCTTCATTTGTAGTTGTGAGAGGCCAGGCTCGAAAGGAGCACAAAAGGAAATTCTCAGCATACCTTCCCAAGCAGAATTTGCACCTCTACCCCTCACAGAAGAGATGTGGGTTTTACACTTTGAGCTTTCCAGCAACTTTGCTTCAGGTTGATTCAGTATGTGGAAAAAAAATGCCTGCGTGTTTATTAATCGATTTTATTTTCCAACTTTTCACCAGAGGAATTCAGAATACTGGAAGCACAGGGAGCTTTAAAAATCTGTCCCAAAGACAAAAGGTGGAATTTATGAAAAGCAGTAGAAGCAAAGAAGCAGCATTGCTTGGACTGAAAGAGTTTTATTTGATGAGTAAGGCTGTATGCAGGAGCAGGCTTAGAGCCCAGTAGGAATTTAATGATTTACAGCCTGTCAGCATCTGCAGACAGACAGGAAGTCAATGGATTGTATATAAGTGCTTGCCTCAGTGTTGGCTGACTTTTCATTAGGGAGACTGCACCAGTTAGAGGCCAATACAAGCACAGATTTGGTTCTTAGTTTCCTTTATATTAATTTACTAAGCAGTGTGACTAAATTAAATGTTATCAGAAAACCACGAAAGCTGATATATGTGCTTGTGCCTTTTCTCTGTACACTTCTAACATTATTATGGTATTTAGCTTAGATTTTCATGATACATATTTGTTACTGCCCAATATTTTAGTGTCCAAATCTTTACCTAGATAAGTCAGTATAGTTCTGCATCTGGGCTATGGACAATTCTGCTACAGAAGAAAGTATGGTTTCATTTATTCAAGTAGTTTGCCATGAGAAGTCTACCTGGCATGATAATTTTTCCAAGCTAAAATCCTTCTCTGAAAAAAGAACTCTCTCCATTTTTCTGGTTTTTGTTCAGTGTTGGCAAATAAAATAAAATAAAATAAAATAAAAGTGAATTTTCAGTGATTAGGAAAATGGGATGGACTTTCAAACTTCTGAGGTGTAAAAGCTCTGCTGCTTGCTGTGAGACTGACTCAATCACTTGCCATAAAGCTTTCAAAAGCTCTCTCAAAAAGAGCCTTGCTCTCCAAGGGCTCTGTTTTGAGTTGCTCCATGCTGAAGTTGCACGTATTTGGTTTTAGCTGGATCTTAAAGTCTGTGGCTGCTGTAAACTGAGATCTGAAGATTGCCTGTCAAAAATCAGGTAGAAAAAGCAATAGCCAATTTTGAAAAATAGTGGCCATATCTCTGTTTATTTATCCATAAATTTAGTGCAATAGCTGAGACCAGGATGAGCCTTAATCCCTTTTCATCTGGATTTCTTTGAAAAATACTAACACAAAATATAAGTTGTTAAGTAATTTGAAAGGATGTTGTTTGGAAAGAAAAGAAAAAATTAAAAAAAAAAAGGCAAATATGCTGAGCTTGATTCTGTCCTGTATGGTATAGCAAATCTGAGGTCTAGTGTTGTTCATAAATTAGTTATTCACCAACATATATGTGGTCAGACACAGAAGCTGAAAAACTCTCTATTTCCTATAAATTTGATTAACTGAGAGACTCCATCTAAATTCATTTTCTCTATTAATTTGAAACAACAGCAGTAGCGATTGATATATTTTGTACATGTTTATTAATGAATGTACCATTCTGTTATTGCACGGTGGTGCAATACAGAAAGTAGAAATCCTTTCCACCATTTTGTTTTGAAATGTGCAGTACTTTATGCTAACTAGTAATATATTATTTGCATGTTTCCAAAAGGTTTGGGGTGGAGCCTCCTGGATTAATAAAGTTAGAAAAAGAAATTGAACAAGAGGAAACATTTTCAGCTCCCCTTCCATCTCCTTCACCGTCACCAACAAAGTCTCCTGGGAAAAAGAGCACAGGGAAACTGTTGGATGATGCTGTAAGTTGTGGGGGGAAGCTTCTTCCTATCTGATCTGTTCTGATATGCACTTACTTGCAAAGCACACACAAACCTGAGTTTAACATTCTGCTGTATTTTGAACGTTTGCAGGCTGATAGGGTTAATTTGTTTTTTACCACAATTATTTATGTCGGAAGCTTGAAAAAAACCCCAACTCCTCACACTGTGTAGGAGCTCTGCAGCGTAGCCTAGCTTTGTGCTTGGGGGCCACGTTCCCTTCTTATTGCTCCTTTACTTCTTATTCATCAAATCCCACTTTGGTGCTTTGTTTGAGGAAGGACTGAGTCAGGACTAGGAGATCTGGCTCCTACCGACTTGTATTGAATGTTAACAAACACTTCTAAGATGTTTCAGCCTAATTTTTATGCTGCTGTTCTGCATGTTTCTCACATAGTAAAAAAACCAAGCATTGTTTTCCTCGTTGTTAGAACAAAAGCATCTTGTTTTGAATTTCATTAAACTCATTGCAGCATACTGAGTGTTCATTTCTCTGCTGCAGACCCATAGGGGTTCATTTGAAACAGCTGGATTCAGATGAAAAGGACACATTTTGAGACCATGAAGAGGTTAAACTTGAAAAGTACAAATCTAGCCTGTAAAAAGAAGCAGTTACCATAGTAACTGCTACATTGTGAGGTAGATGTGCCACCTGGGAGTTACAAAGCACTTCTTGAAAAATCCATGTGCCACTTTCCTGTTACAAAGAGCAGATGGAATATAATGTTCATTCATTTTATGGAAACACGCTTTTTTTTTTTTTTCTTTGATGCATATAATTACATTTAAAATTTTTTGGTTTGTATTTCTTCCTTAACTTTGCGAAAGCACTCATGTTTCAACAGAATTGAGAAAGAACAGTTCTGTGTAGAAGGAGCATGGTGACTGCATATCTTGTAGAAACAGAGGAGAGAGTATGAAGGTTGTCTCTAACCACCTCCTTTAATTTAGAAAGCAGTAGGGATAGAGACAGAATGGAATTCATCCAGCTAGATTCCTGACCCACACTGCCCCAGACACTCACACCATAAAATAGCAGCAGTGCTCGTATAGTCCAGACACAAAATAAAATAGAATATAATTCTTCCCCCTGCTTCCTTATTTGATTTCCAAATTCCACTCAATAATACTTCTCTGTCCTTTGGGATAGTAAGGCAATGGAAGCCCCAATAGCAGGATCAGCAGTGAAGGTCTTATTATTCTCTGTTTCACACCGGTATAAATCTCTTTGCTTTCATTCTCCAGAGGCTGAAGAAGGCTCTGCTTTGCTTACACAGTTCAAAACAGCCTTGAGCCTGTTGGGCTCAGCTACTCCAGGTTTTTGCTTGCTTAGATGAACTCTGATAGGCGCAGCATTAAGGCGTGGTTCACACTATCTATTTGCAGCTTCGAATTTCAAGTGTCTCCAGAGGTGATAAATGCCAAGTGGTATTGGGGCAGAAATCCCTGATAATTGAACAGTATTCAGAGGCCCATTGCCAAATAGGTCCCTCAGCACAATCTAGCCTTAGTACTGCATTCCAAGAAATACAGCAATACACCTTTTTCATCCTCAGCAACCTGCACTTGGATTTAAATCCTCAACTGCCGACTTCATGCAAGTTGTTCCTGTTGTACATTGGCTGTCTAAATAGTTTGATTCGCCAGAACTGGTGAACTCTCACCCATGTTGATAAGATCACTTGAATAACTAATTTTAAAATTCAAATTGTGATTCATTCAAACCGAGGACAACTCACCTGATACCCGAGAAACACTTTTTTGTGTGTGTTTAAAATACATGTAGAGTTCCTCTGCTAAGTGTTATTTTAATTTGTTTTCTTTTTCACAGAAATATTATGCCCTGATTTAAAAAACAAAACAAAACAAAAGCATTAAGAATAAGAAAAACCTCCACAAAAGAATAAAGTTATTCAGATAACAGCACTGAATAATTTCAGAAATAATTGGAAAGCCTTTAAATCACTCAATAGGGCTGATTTCAATAGCACAGAAACAATAGTTGCCTACCTTTTATGTTTTTTTTCTAGCTTATTTAACATACTATAACTTAATTCTTAAAGCAAGTCTGAAAAACCTTTGTAGTTCAGAACCCTTTCATGTTCATCTACTCACAGTAATCAAAACACCTATCAGAGTGCCATAGCTTTGCCCAGATATTTTTTGTTATGAAACAATGTAGGACTTTCATTTTTCAGCTGTTCTGACAATATCCTTCCCTGGACCTCAGGCTGTTTTTACAGGCCTTGATTTACAAGGCCTGTCTTTGGAATACTTTTTTGAAGTGGAAAACAACATCTACAGGTTCCTGTGGCATTTTGCACTGGTTGACACGGGCGTACTAGGTCAGCATTCATCCAGGAAAGTGCAGGGTGTGGAAGTGCTGCCCTTGTTCTTGCTGTCCTGTGCAGCCATGCAACTTGAATGTCAAGTAAGGGTTTCTCAACCAGATCTTTTCTCTTGGCATGGATGCCTCTGCTACTTTCCCATCACTGAAGAGCACAAAAATATACTTTTAGTAAACATCAGTGCCTTTGGTAGCACATGCAAGACCAAGGAGCCCAGAGTCAAGCTGATGCAGTTATTAAAAAGCAGGAAAGTGTTTTTCATCTGTCTTTTCTCAGCCCTTGTTTCGGGGGGTGGGTAGGTAGGTAGGTTTGACAATGGACTAGAAGCCCCTTTAAATTACCCTTGATTGCACTGTGCCCTTAATGGGGACATTATCAAAGGGTAGTTGGAAATTCTGGGGAGTGTCTTGGCCTGAATTTATGATTATGTTATGGTATTTTCTATATATTTTTTTTAAGGTGTTAGTGCACAATTTGGAAGAGGCAGGGCCTCTTATGGATGAGGAAGATGCTTCTGTATTTATTATATATATTTAAAAGACAGAATGCATCTTTATGACATCTTCCTTTTGCCTGTTAGTCTTACCAGCACTTTGAGCTGATTCACCATAAAATACTGAGAACGCATCTACAAGAGTTTGGTCCTGAACTCGACGTAAGGAACCGTTTGGCTTCAGTTAAACAGAACAAATTTAATGTTGAACTGTGTGATGTTCATCTCTATTTTTAACTCATCACAGCTATTAAATAATTGTTGATATTGGAAGCACCATAGGGTGCTTTCTGGGGTTACAGAAATATTAAGAAAATTAAGAAAAACTAAGAAAAATATCATCAATTAAGACTTATGTTATAGATATGACAAATGTCTTAATGAATATTTTACTACATGTGCTATTTTAAACAGTTTCTGTTAATAACTTCTGTGTTTCCCAGGTTAAACACATTTCTGAGGATCCACCTTGTAAATGCCCTACTAAGTTCTGCGTGGAGCGTCTTTCACAAGGAAGATACAGAGTTGGAGAGAAGATCCTCTTTATTAGGGTAAAGGTTTTATTTTTACTTTGTAGTGAGTTGCTAGTGTCTGCTACCTTCCACTTTGAAAATTACATCACTGATTAAGAGGAGAAAGTATTTTGTTGTTACCAGCACTGACTCATTTTTAGGACACAGTTGGGGAATAAATAAACTACAGCATGTTAGCTGAGCCAAGGAACTGTTAATATGTGGTAGATCCTTCTGACTTTAGGTCATTGAATTTGCTCTCTCTTTGATAAATGGAAACCAAAAGAAAAGTCTTCAGAAATGGACATGATGACTTCCTCTCAGTTTGTCTTGAAAGAACATCCACTGCATTAAAACAATCTTTCTTCCACTTTGTTTTGGCTGATACTATTTGACAGGTCAGGAAACAGATCAAAGGCTTCATGATCATTGAGTTGCCAAGTCAGGACTAAGATATATTGCTCGAGTAGGATGAGCGAAACATTAATGTCCACAGTACTTAATTTGATTAACAGATATTTCCAAACCCAGACTTGTATTTCAGACTTTGTATGTAGAGTATTAATTCCCGTAGCACAAAGTTAATCATTAGTATAAATATTTGCTAGCATTACTAGCTGGCAGAATTTAGCCCAGCTATGCTTTCCAAACTTAATTTTGATCCTCTTAATCTCCGTTTATGTCTGTGGTAATAATGATTGAAAATACGCTAATCTTGCTATTCCATAGTGATATGTCTTGTGCTCTGCTTCTTTCCATTTTCCTCTCCACATGCACTGTTCTTGAGCCATGACTTGACACAGGGATAGCTCTTGCTCTCAAATAACTGTTATCCCTGTTTTGTTAAAGGCACATAACTGTGGCCTGATAAAACTGAAGATTTAGCACCTATGGGAACAAAAGAAGTCAGAGGGACTCCTTCCCATCTGTAGAAGTCAAGTTCCTAGCTCAACAAAACATGTTGGGTCATAAACTTATGCTTAACATAACTTGCAGTGAGGTCAAATCTAGATAAGGATTTGGGTTTTCTCAGGAGTGTGAAGTTGAGAACACGTGTAAGTACTGTGCTGAAAAAGGACTGAGAACTCCCAATTAACTCAGAAATAGGTCAGAAAGAAGAAGAAATAAAGGAGTTGTTAAATCTCGCAGATAGTCTGAGATTTAACATGCTAGTATAAAGGATTTATAGCTTTTCTGGTTCTTAGCCAGTGAGACTTTTTTTTTAATTCTGCAGTATATTTAAGTACTGGCTTTATTACTAGGTTCAAATGACTGAAGAAGGTAATGATCATTAACCAAAGACCTCAGTAATCTGGCACAGTTTAACACTTACATTTTCTTCCTTTCGATTTTAATTTCAAAAAACAGCATCAAAATATTTTTAATCTTCTAGTTTTGAGAAATCTGAGTTTTGCCAGAACGGTGAGTGTCAAATTCTCTTTTGCTGGCTTCTTTATTTTGTGGTCTAGTCCATGCCATATTTCATTCCAAGTCTGCAAACAAAACACCTTTTTCATATCATGCTGCCACATTCCAAATTGAATTGTGAAAAAAAAAAAAAAAACAACAAAAAACCAGTAATACAGATTAGATATTAAACTACAGTATTAGAGGTCATTCCTGCCAAACTGATATTAATGGAAACTTGCCATGAATTTTGGTGGAAGCAAGTCCCTGTTCCTTAGTTTTAAAAGACAATTGTCTTTTGGTTTTGGTTGGTTTGAACCTTGTTTTGGAACTCTTCACTGGATCACGGTAAGTTTTTTGCTCTTCCTTCTACATGTTCTTATCGTGTACATGAGCAGATTTATTAGCCTTCCTTTGGAATCCTGTGGACACTTGTGAAAAAGCACACTTGAGATGTGTAGCTGACTTTTAATTTTGTTGATATTTGGCCACCCTATTTGGTGCCACTGAGACGGTTCCTCCTATGTTGTATGTTCTTTACACAGCACGACACAAAACTGTATTATTAGTCTATTAGCTTTCTCCAGTAACCTCTATAGGATATAAAACCTATGTAATTTCAGTGATTCTACAAGTATGCCATGTGGTAGGAGTTGACATCTATTCATTGATGATTAAGATTGGGGGTTTTTTTCAGAAATTATTTAATAATATTATATGTGTAAAAATTTTGTTCTAGTTCTGCAAGTTCTGCTAAAAAAAAACCCCAAACAATCAAACAAACAAAAGCAGGAGAAAAAGTGTCCCAAGTACATCTTTTTTTCAATTTATATCTGTATATGAAACAAGTGAAAAAGGAACAGCAAAGAAAAATAAAATGTGGCAGAACATAGATTTCACACAAAAAATCACAGAAAACAAGTTACATGTGTCAATCTAATTCTAAGGAGAAAGACCCTTTGGAATATGTAGCAAAACAGAGGGGGGACAGTCCTTCAGAATTTCTCTTGTATCATAGTAACTTCTTAAGGTAATGGTCCCATTAAAATTGCTAGAGTAATTTTTTAACACAGGAAAATATTTAAATTGCAAAAAAACCTTGTGAATCTATGAACTAATGGAATAATGGAAATCCATGAAAACAATAAGATGCTTAAATCTCTTGATAAAAATGAGTGTCCCAAAAGCAATTCTTTATGCATGCACAATCATGTTCAGTTTATGCCTTATAATTCTATAAGATATAAACTGAACAAGATTATCATAATGCTGTGGTGGCTTAGATGCTAAAAATTTATTTTGCATAAAAATTTATCTGCTTGTGAGTTCTTTATCCTTCCTCCAAAAGTGGTGAAAGAATCTAAATTCTACTCAAACAAACAGAATGGAAGACATGTTTTACAGTAATGGATTATGTTAATAACTTCAAATAAATGAAATGACCAGCTTATTTCAAACTGAAATATTGGTTTACAATTAGTGGGATCTCTGTATGTGTGCCATATACAATTAATTATTTCCCTGTTTACTCTCACATCCTACCATTATGCCTTAACCTTTCAAATTGGAACTGAATTAATAAGCCTGTTTTTAAAATTAAGAATAACAAGTTATGAAAACTTGAACAAATATATGTTTTATAGCTTGGGAAAGAGACTCATAGAGTCTGAAATGCTTACTACTTGCAGAAGGCAGCACAGGAGTGATTTAGATTAACAGAGATTTTTATAGCAAGAAATGTCAGTCACACTTTTTAAAAAAGTACTTTTTTCAACAGTTTCAGTGACAAGAATTCTTATTTCTGGTTATCTCGTGTTTGTTGCGTTGTATAGGTGTAACTATAAACATTTCCCACAAACTAGCAAGCTTCTCTCAGAAACATCTGTCCCGTTGCTTCACACCCATGACAACATTCAAATCCTTGGGTTCTGCACCAAAATTAGTGAAAAATTATTTCTTTGTGCAGCTAGAGTCACAGTAGATGATATAATGCAGCCTGGCTTTAAAGCTTCTCATTTTTCCCAGATAGATGTTCTTTATCTTGAAGGCCAGTTGATAAGGATGTGGTTGCTGTTACATGTACTTCTAATAATTAATATCACTTAGCATTATTTTGCTATGGTAGTAACAAAATGTTTGTTCAAAGCTTTTTTTTTTTTTTTTACCTTCTAAATCCCAGGAAATGAGAGGTGTTATTTATCTGCTACAGCACCTGTGTAGAAACTTTATTTTGGGATTTACTAACACGTGTGTGTAATATCTATGTTTATATATATAATAGCACTCTGCAGACAGTCTGTTGTGCACTATTGCTTCTTCCTGGTGAGAAAAATGTACTTGTGTATAAACACAGAAGCACATTTGACTGCAAACTCTCCAGGTAGGGAGGATATATCATATAAGAACTGGAAATGAGAAGAAATAGAAAGCAGATTTGACTATACAGTTCTCAAGAACTCCAATGTCTGGTTCTGCCTTTCCAATCTAAATACATAAGTTGTACTCATAGGTTTTGCTTTGTGTGCTTCTGTCTTTTGGTTTTTTTCTTCAGCATCACTTTCCTGGCTTTTTTCTCTTCCTTATTCCAAAGATTTTAACAGCTGTTCTGCTTTTCCCAGGCCCATTGACTTCCAGTCTGCAAAATAGTTTACCATTTTAGCAGTGAAATTCCTTCCTTAAGCTTTATCCATAGCAAATACCTTTCAAGGGTGTCTAAAAAGTCAAAATCATAGGCAGATGGGGAGTTTTAATGAAGCTAACTCCAAGGGAGACGTAGTGGGATGCCTGGGATCTTGTGAGTGAATTCTGGAAACACCTTGGCTTTCTTTGGCTTCTAATCTCAGTCTCCTGAGATTCTCTCAACTCAAGAATGCAAAAGATCTTGGGAAAGATGTGCCTAAAGTCCAGCCCTAATTGATGCCCCAAATGTAAGGTGGTTTTGGAGACCTTTCAGCTGGACACTTTACTATGTGCCAATTCCTGTCCACCAGCTTTGCACTCACAGAGTAGGTGGCACATTTCAGTCTTACTTGTGGAGTTCTTCTCAGCTTTCTCAGGTTTTGTTTGTTGTTTAAAAAAAAAAAAAAAGGCCTTAAAGGGCTAGTAAAATTCACAAGACTCAAAAGCTCGTGGACAAACAGGGATATAGAACGTGTCACTGGGGTGACCAGAGTTAAATGCTGCCTGTAGAAGGGTCAGGAAATCTATTTTCTTTTATACTCTGACATTACTCTGTTGACATTGGGAAGACCCTGCCCTCCCCCAGTTTAAGTTGCAGCTTGCTTGTTCTTACAGTTGCACTTTCTGTCCTGCCTCTCCCTTCTTTTCTTAATTTTTTTTTTTCCCCTTCCTGCCTCCAGCTTTTCTTACTCAGATTTAGAAGCTTCTGTGGAGCCAGAAGCCCATGGACATCTCTTTGATCACTTTGTACTTGGGGATGCTGTCTTTGCACTCAATACAAGAGCAGCTACAGCTCCACTCTAGGGTTCTGTGAAGCCTTGATATTTCTAGTTAAATGGTTGAGAGACTTTCACTGAGGGTAGGCCAAACAATAAAGTGCCAGAAATTAAATAAATATTAGTTTGCCCCTCTTGATTTAGTTTCTATGTTTTTTTCATTGATATGCTGCATTTGTGTGGCCATTCATGTTAATTATGTCTAGAACTTTGAAAGGATTCATTGTGAACTTTGCAAAAAAACCTCCATAAATCAAATTCTTAGCTGCTAATTTAATGGAAAACTGTTAGAGTGACTCCTTTTTGCTTTCACACCAATGAAGTTCTTGTTAGACTTGGCTGAAAACTTCTTGACAAAATGCATGTGTGGGAATGCATGTCAGAGATGTTTCAGGGGACCTGACAGACTGTGCAGTAATTCTGCAGTTTTTCTTGCTAGCTTAGACCTGTTTGCCTCAGTGACCTCCTTCTGTGGACAATCAAATATTGTGTCTTCTTTAATTCCCAGTGTCTCCCTCGATGCATTATTTCACGGTGAGATCTCCACTCGGAGATCTGAAAAATCTTTAGCAAATCATATTGCGCATTTTTGGGGTGTAATGCATCTTAAAGAAGTGTCACATTCTAGTTCTTGAAATGACTAATACACCTGTGGCAATTTCCTGCCAAGGTATTTATCATCTGAACTTCTAGAGATGAAGTTATAACAATATTACATTCCCTGAAATCAGTAGAAAGAGAACTCTCCCTTGGGAGGAAGCCAGGGTAGAGTATTCTGAAGCTTTATGTGTAATATCTTTAAAAGCATTACCCACAAATTCCAGCTGACTTCCTTAGCAATGCAGTTCAGGTGTGAGAAGCCTTTGGAGTGCCCTTAATGCAGCTGGTGCCTGCAAGAGCTGAAGATGGCAAAGAAAGGCATCTCCAGGTGCTTGAGTTTCCTCTCTGGCAGGAACATGCCAGGGTAAAATCACCCTGCACACCAGTGCCAGCAGCACATTCTCTGTGGTAATTAATTATACCAAAAAAATTGTCAGTGCTTTAAAGGTAAATGAAGATGAGTAACAAAGTTGGATAAATATATGTATTATAGATCTCATTATTTCAGACCTTTTTTCCTAAAATGCTGACAGTACAAAAATAGACTAAATTATATAACTCCCCTCCTCTCCTTTTTCTGCTTCTCTAACTCCTTTTATATGAAAGGTACTGCACTGGCATCTGCATATCTAAGAGCACTGATACACTGCTGATCTATTCCACCATTAGGCTACAGACAAGCATTTTCAAAATAAAAAAGCCTTTATAGTGTTTTGTTGAGAACCACAGATTGGGTCCCAGAAGTTTATACTGAAAATATTGAAAGGGGAAAGTATTTCCTATTTGTTCAGTTATTTTCTAGTTGTGTTTCTGTTTAATAGATGGATAATTTTGTAAGAATCCATTCAAAGTTTACTAGACAGTAGTATATTTTACATTAATGATGTGGACAGCAATTTGTGCTTGCAGTTTAGAACTAGTGAACCAGATTTTTTAGAAATGGAGATGTAGCTATTTGTGGTGTTGCTCTTTAAGAAGAATAGCACTGAGCTTTGCATTTCTTATTTAAACTTCTTTGATGAGCTGAAAAGGTCTTGTATGACACCAATGTGATTAATATTTAACCCAGGTAAGGTAAGCACATCTATCTTTTGTAGAGGAATGCTACAATATTTTGGGGAGTGAATTTAAGTTGATATTCTTCACTGTCATTTTAGATAATTACTATACAATGCTAATTAAAAAGGAGAAAACCAACCTGATTCTTTGTTACGATATCCTTTGTCTACAGTATATTTTTATACTGTAAACATAACTTATGCTGCCACCTAGAGAAAAGACAATAAATGCAGCTTACCTGGAGCTGGTGGCATGAGTAAACCAAAGCTTCTGCACTGTTCATTGGACATTTAAGATTCAGGCATAAAAGTGCATTGATTATCTATTGCAGTATTCTTTAGCTTCTCTTAAAGAGCTCTTAGCTTACGTGGCAGTTTCCAGGAATGATGGCTCTGCACAGAACTGAGTTGGCCATGATTTAACAAAAATGGTGTGTAGACTTTTAAAATATTTAATGCAATGTGGTTTGGCCTTTCTATTCCTAAAATACCAGGAAAAAGTTAAAGTGCATTTTAAAAAGTGTTTTATTTCTTTATCTTGTCAGTGTGAAAGCAAGGCTTTTTCCTCTTGTTGTGTCCAGGTACACTTTGTAAGCATTCATGTTGTTGACTAAACACGATTTATATCTACTGTATTTTGTTTTCAAGCTCCACTGCACCTCTGTGGCAACTTGCAAGATGTGAGGGAAGGTATAAAGGATTTTTTACAATAAGTAAACGGAGCACGATTTCATCCCGTGTAGGGGATTGATGGTTTTGTCCTCCATGCTGCCTTCTAGTTCTGATCAGAAGAAAAGCAGCAAATGCTGTATTTCCAAACCCTCTTTATCATGTCAAAATATAGAACATTGTATTTTAATGAGAATAGTCATGATTTGTATGGCAGAGAATTTATCAACCAGTCTGTTCCATGGGGATTTTTTTTTTTCCTGTCAGAAGTTATGAGATGCCCACTCTTCCTGGAGAGACAGGGGGAAGCTGAGTTTTTATTTTGGGCTTTTGTTCTCTTAAAAAAAATTTTTTATTATTATTATTACTATTTTTTTTTTTTTTTAGAATCCAAGGGCTGCATTATCTCACCTACAGGGTTGTGTCAGTGGAGAGGAGCAAGCAATTCCTCTCTATTTCTATGATGTTGATTAATGGGATTGTTAAACAAATCACAGAATTACATGGCATTTTATATTATGTATCTTTTAGATTAAAAATTTAAATAGTAAAGTGTCAATTTGAGATATTCTTTGTCAGAAATTATGGGGATTATTTTTGCATTGATTTCTTAAGATTCCATCTTGAGGTGTTAGGTTCCAACTTTAAAAGAGAAAAAATGACTTCAGCTGCATCTTGATTATTTATCAAGAAACTCTCATGGAAGAGAATGAATAAAACAGTGAAACATTTACTCTTAATAGTTATGCCCTTTTAATTATTTATTAATCCAATTCCATTTGGAAGAGCCAAAGACTATGAAATAATCATGATACATTCATTGTATCTATTTTATGTTGCAATAGCATAGGAATAGTACTTTAGGATATATTGAACAATGCTTTCTAAGTGCAGATTTTTAGATTTTTGTGTAACTACAATACAATAAAATTTTCCTTTTAAATGTAATTTACTTTTAATAATTTAGGACAGTATTAATAGTTATTCTCACTTCCTATTTTAAATTCCACTTGCTAATGTAAATAGTTAAAGAAAAATATGGCAAATGTTTTTATGCCAGAGAAATTGGCAAATATTTTTGCCAGGAAGTCTATTCTACAGTAAAATAGAAATAAGGATAGAGATTTTAAGGTTAAATGCACTTAAATTTGATTATATACTTTTTTCTTGTCCAAAGACAACTTGCCCTTCAAGGTCTTTGTGCTGAACATCTATAAAATTTAGTTTATGATCAAAATACATGAACAGGTTAAAAATACAGGTTTTAGTAGTTCTCTATTACCCTGTAATTGCTGCATTTTTGCCTTGGTGAAAAGTTTATTAATTATCACATGAATGATACAGAATAAGTACCAATTTAGAGGCAGATGCAAGTTGTTAGACAAACCCTTTTGTAAATAATACTGATATAACTTTAAGTAATTTTAAAAATTTGCCTTAAGGCCTTATCATAGAATGGTTCAGGATGGAAGGGAGATATATTCCTTATATCTAATCTCACTCAGCTCTCTGTCAGTTTAAAACCATTATCCCTTTTCCCATCTTGTCACAATGTGGCAAGTTGCTGCTTCATCTGCTGGGTTTACTTTGACAGTCTTGCTTTTTCGTATCATCTTAAACATATATGACCATGTTAATGTCATAGAAACTTGTCTTTAACAGAAAATTGTATTTAAGAGTAATTATTTATTAAGGAGACATATTTATAAATATTTGGGAAATGCATAGCCATAATCATTTCCTGTCTCATTTGAAGGAACATTTAATAATCTCAAAGAATTCTTAAATATGAAGGAAGTTGGTTTGTGCCTCTGTCTCAAAGTTTTACACGTTAGACTACCTGTAAAGGAACTGTTTTCCACCTCCTCTGTGTTCTGCCCCACCATCCCCGAACTGAAACCCTTCATTTCCTGAATTTTTGCTTCTTCTTTTTCCTTTTCAGTGAGATAGAGGTATAATACTTGATCTTTACACATCTGAATTTCAGTCTTGAACCCAGACACAATTTCGAATCTTTCCATTAGAATGACAATGGATATAAATCCATGTGCAAGTGGTTCTGATGTGGCAGGGATACTCAAAGACACGACAAGGCCCTTTGTCTTGGCAACCAGCTGATGACTTCCTGGTCCCCTTCTACTAGTCACAAAATGGGAGTGTCTGTTGGAGTAATTTTGGTTTTTTTAAACTATCACAGATAATTGACATTTTGATACCAGTTTGCTCTGGTACCATGTTGCTTTCTGTGGAAGACATTTGAGCTCAACTAAACTGGTATCTCTTCAGGTTCCAAAATATCTCCTGGTTTCCATCAAGGGAACACATTAAAAAAACCCAATTGTAGTAGCTATTCTTTTTACAGCTCAGGTTTCTCTTTCAAGACTGGACCTGAGAAACATGTTGCCCTTATACATGTTGCCTGTTATTCACACAGTTAAACTAATCTGAAACTTAGTTTCAGACATTGTAATTAATGATAATACTTTAATATTGTTTTGAACAATAAATTCTTTCAACTATAGGGTAGAGTTTAAAAATTTTTAGGTTAGAAAGTTTCTCAGTCAAAAATTTCCCAAGATCATATTGCTGCCATTTCTTTTTATTATCTGGTCATCAAGACAGTGATCTCTATTGTTTCTTCATCTATCTTCATTGTATTGGATAACTTTTTTTTTTTTTTAAAACACCAAACAAAAGCAGCCAGTATTTCTATGGAACCTGACTGACTTGCTGAGGACCTACTTCCAAAAGTTTTACCCTTTTAGACAGACTTACAAAACTACTGATGTTTTCATATTCTGTTTCCTGGGTTTGGTTTTTGGTACTGTCCTCCATGTATTTAAGTCCTGTTTTAAATCCCAGGAAGGAGTGTCTTAATGAAATGGTCATGAAAAGTAGTGCTCAGGTGAAGCTGACACTTCCTAAGGCTGCACACACAACTGAGAGGATTTGCTTGGTTCCTTGGACACTCAAAAGTCAGGTGGAGAATAATCCGGTCAGAGCCCACAACTCTTATTGCAATTTCCTTGTCCTTTTGGGTTAGGAAGCACTTCCCAACACATGGAGATGGAAGTTGCTGAGCTCCCACAGTGTTAAAACATAAGGACTGGCAGGTAGGTGAAGTGAAATTATAATAAAGAAATACCACATTGAAAAGTGTAACAACTTCAACATAGATCAGTCAGGTCCAATATCAAAAGCATGGAAAAAGTGAGTCTAGAAAAGATCCTTACATGAGGGGGAAAAGTAAAATCCATCATAAATCCATCAGGATTATCAGTTATCCTGGTCCAATACTCTGGTAGCTGGCTGAGATGTATCAAGGAAGTAGGAAAAGTAATATACAACTGGAACGTTTTATTTAGGCAAATATAAACATGAAATGAACAAAAGTAACTCGTATTTTCCCTTTTTGTTAGAACAAAATTTTCAAACTGTGTGGGTTTTTTTCTGTTTAACGTGGTTCTTTTTCTGTTCCAGGAAACATTTTCAGTGTGGAAACCAAAATAGGTATTCACTAAACTTGTTGCAAAAGTCATGCAGAGGGATTTTTCAAACAAAGCATTGATTAGACCATCTTTAATTGTCTGATCCAATTTTGCTGAAGGTGGGAAAGCACAGTAAATATTAAAAAGGGTAACACATTGACTTTGGGCTTCCTAAGTGTCCCTGGCTGGTTCATGCCAACAGGTTATAATTTCCACTTGTAAATAAGGTTGATTTCTCTCTTTCAGCATGATTGGAATAGTGTCCAGTTTCTCTGTCCCATCCTATATGTTTCCAGTCTGTTCCTTGTTCAAATGAATTAAAAAAAAATGTAGAAATTGGATCTGTGATTGGAAAGTAAAATCAATGACTAAAGGTAAAGTCCAAGTCAGTTTACAGCTTGAGCAAAAAAAAAAGTTAAACACCTTCTTCCCCCTCCACCTCCTGATTTTAATTTGTATACATATAAAACACAGACATCTATTATAAAGAATAAGAGGATAACTCTGGATGGCCTAAAAAACCTCCTTTGCAAAAAGTATGTATTTTACATATTTTTTTAATTTTTATTTTAAATTTTAAAATTTATTTTCAATATTTTTTGTGTGTAAGGTATAGAACCACAGCAGCATTCAGAATTCTATGTAAAACCTTCAAAGCCAACTGACATAAATCAAGAAATGATGGGCAGAAAAAAACCTCCAGGTTTTCAGAAATTACTGTGGTGTTCATGCAAATTTCTTGGCTTGTTTTATGTAACAATTTCCTCCTGATTTACTGAGGGGTGAGAGGGACAATGCAAAGAACCCTGTTTCTGTTTTCCTTCTCTCCTCCCCACCCCAGTCTCTCAAAGTATATATATTGGCAAGCCAAAGAATGATATCATGGCAGTTTCGTGCTGACAGTGTATATTGTTCTCAAGTCTCCCTGCTTCTTTTTAGTCTGCTTTGCTGGAGTGATGAGTTTGTTTGGTTTTTTCTGTTTTGTTTTTGTTTAAATTTAATGCAGTGTTTGCAAAAGATGCTATAAAAAGTCCCACATAAGACAACTTGGATTTTGAAGGAGTCCCTGACAACCTGGTCTGCAGGTGCTGATAATTGTGTTTCATTTTGTTACAATTCAGATATAATATGACTGATTTACTCAGGGCTACAGCCTTACTGGCCTAATTTTAGAACAGATTTCCAACAGAGGAAAAGTAATAGCGAAGACAGGGTGTGTTTATTTGGGATTTTTTTTTTGTATTAGATATTATCATTTAAATGTTCAGTCTTGACCTAGCCCTGATGCCCTTGCAAACAGTGCAAAAAAAAAAAAGAAATCTGTGAAGTAAAGTTGATTCTCAGTGCTTGAGGAAACCCCATCAGTACAGAAAAGCTAGTGAAGATAAGCAAGCTGCCAGTAGTTTTGGAGTATCTGAGTATGTATGGAAGGGTAGGGGAAAGAGCTTTTGTTAAATGTGCTGAGCATCCACATCCCTTCTTTCAGGCTGGTGAAAAGCATTGCTAAATGTCCCTAACATTTTTATACTGGCTAGGCTTGTGATGGTGCTTCCCTAACTCCTCTCTCTGTTCCCTGCTGTTGTTTCCATTTAGTCCAAAAAGCTGGCCCGAGGGTTGAGCCAGAGGAGATGCCTTAAAGCTCAAAGCTTTGTGCTGTGTACCCTGGTGTCTGTGGCATGAAATCTTTGCTGTAGGAATTGTGGAGATCAAGTGTTTGATCCAGGTCTGGCAATATTATATATATTTCTGTATAAAAGATTGTTTGGTGAGTTATTCTGTGAAGCCAAGAGTCTGGCTGTGTTTGGCTCAGAGCCACCAAGTAACTTCTTGCAGATTCTAGTGAATACTAATGTATTGACGTTTAATACTTCAGGAATTGTTACGTAATATCCCCAGTTTTGCTAATGCTGAAGAAAAGAGTCCAATACAAAAAATAAGAGTATGCTAATGATGAAAGATTCTGTTGATGTGAAACCAGAAATAATTACATTTCATACTGTCGTCTTTACATTCATGTTTCTTAGCTGTTCAAAATTCATAATACCTGCTCAGGGGATATCTTGAGAAGAAAATAACGTGGAAAGAATTTCTCAGAAGTGGTGCTTAGCATTAGCAAGGCTTGTCTAAGGGAGAGATCTCTGTAGCTTTGTCTCTGTCTGGAGCTGCTGCTTGGGGTTATCCATGACCATGTAAGAAATTAAAACTAATAGTCTCGTCCCAGCATTTAGTTTTCACTTTCGAAATTAATGTAATAACAAAAACTGTTTGAAAAGCAAAGTCTTTTTAGAATAGAAGCTTAAAATAACTTAATAGTTTCTCCAGTCTGAGGAAGATGTGGCCAGGGCACACCACACAGATGTGGGACATAGGAAACACTGTCTACTCCACAGTTCAGATGTAGCAGCATGAATGAGAGACAATATTTCAGAAGGCATTTCAGCCAAGAACGTTTCTATAGCTTCTTCAGGCTTTACTGAAGCATCACCTGATCACCTTAACAGGAAAAAAACCAAAAAAAAACTCCAAAAAAAAGCCCAGCCCCTCCTCCAAAACCAACCAACCAACCCAACCTCAGCAAAGATAAACCCAAAAAAACCCCCCAAACCCTAACCCCCCAAACCACCTCAAAACAATGTCATCACTGTGCAAAGTCGTCTTGTAACCAATTGTTAATTTCTCTATTGCTCTACTGGAGCATTATCAGAATCTGTTATTCTAACAGTAAGGAAAAAGCACTTCTCTGATGGAATTGAAATCTAAAGATGAATTTTTGAAGTATACAAGGATATTTGCATACTTGATCCTTTCATGCTGGATTTGTCTAAAGGTAGTTCTTCCTTTTGCTACACTTTTTTCTGAAGGAGTTTTGCATAATTCTTGCTATTGCAATCATGATTAAAAAGCATACATGCAATAGAAGTGCTGTTTCTGTTCCTGCTGTGTTGTACTCTCTCTATATTCTGCAATGTAGGACTAAGTGGTATAAAATTTATTCATGATTCTGGGGAAGTGACAACTGGTTTGTGTTCTCTAAGAGAACATATAGACCAGCTACACGTAAATGAGCACTGAGGAAAACACCTTTTCCAGGAGTCAGTTCTAAATCAGAAACAAGTTTACATATTAAAAGGGAAGGGATAGAAACTCCAGGCTACTCTGTTAGAGTAATCAGTGCCTTTTTGGCAACCAGCACATTTTCCCATTCCAAGATCTTTGCCAGAACCTAAAAAGATCTTTCTTCTGGTATTTGCAGAAAGATATAAAACTGATGACTGCAAAGAGATCCAACACACTAGAATATATATACAACAGGGGATTTCCACGTGATTGAATCGAAGTGCTGTCAGGTTACAGCTGGCAGCCATCAAAACTAAACTAAATTACTAATACTAGCTTTAAATAATTCATTCCTGTGTCAGGAGAGTTATCAGAGTCCTAAAATTATTAAATACCCACAGAAAACCAGCACTATGTGAAAAATATGTGTGCTTTTTAAGTAGGACTGCTTCTCCTTTTAACCCCATCCATTCTTTGTCTTCACTTCCATGCCAAGGAAGTGGCTGGTTTTTTGGTAGCACTCACGGCACTTTAAATGGATTTCAGGGCTTGGCACCTGGTCAGCCTCTCACAAGTGTCATGAATGTACAGTAAACTGTCCTGGAAAGCATTCCAAAGATAAACTTGGAATTCCGCAGAACAAAAGTGATGGTATTACTATGATTTTTTCCTGGATCTGTCCCATGGAAAAGTTAATATCAGATGTGCTCTCAAAGTAGGGCTGAGGAGAACAAGAATATCATCATTTTCTGTTTTACCAGTTTGGTGAATCTGGGCAATAAATCTTGGCAGTTTCATGCCCATGTAAAATACTTTGTCATGTGTCGAAGCAATTAAAAAATCAAATTATCACATCGAACTAGATGAGACTGATTTCAGCTGAATTTCACTTTGTGCTAAATTTTTTTAAAAGAAAAGCCTGAATTAAAAAAATATCTGAAATGATTCATATGTTTACAGTTTAGAACATTAGAAAGATTTGTTAATGTGGCTGAGAAATGAAATACTTCTAATTTGTATGTTCTGTATTGATGCAATAGTAGTGTAAGGCTATGTATGAGGTGTTGGTAAGAAGGTTCAAAAATGAGTGTAATGACTGTGACAGAGTAGTGATGTGTATAAAATAGTCAACTTCAACATGTAATATTCATACATTTTGTAAGTTGAAATGCAGATCCCTAATTTCTCTATGGTACCATTAATTTCAGAGCAAACCCATTTCAGGTTCAAATTAGGTTCAAATTCATTGGACATATGATTCAAGATGATGGCAAGTGCTAATTTGATCCCAGAAAGAAAGGAAAAAGGTTGAGCAAGAGAAGCTGCTATTAGTGAAATATCAGGCAGCCACGTCATCATATATTAACTTGTGTTTATGGTACCCTCATCAGTGCAATTAATTCATCCCTGATCTGCATTTGGATGAGTACTTCTAGAAGCTGGGAGAGCGACCAGATGTGGATTTCCTGCCTTCACATTGCATCAGAAGTAAATTTTGTCCACTTAATGTGCTAGTTTAAGTTCTCCAGCCACTTGCACTCTTGTCCAGTTGTTGTACCTGGTATGTAATTTCCAGTATTATTTATATTCTGGTCAAATTTGGCTCAAAGATTTCCATTCAAGCTGCAGTCACTTGAGCTATAGTGGATTTGAAATATCTAATGTACTACAGATGGCACTTGACTAGATTTGGCTCTGTAGCCAAATACATATGTGTATTTGGATCTACAGTCAAGACTGATGATTGCAGTCTTGGATAAATAATTTCTGATCTGTAATACCTTAACTTCATTCGAAGTTATTTATTCCATTCAGATTGTTTTCACAATTTTTTAACACATTAGTATAGCTTTGGTTCCTTACTGACAACGCTGCTTTCATATATTTGCAGTGACATAATTTCATTCCAACTTCGTAACATCATGGCCCATAGACTCACACTGACATCATTTTGAAAACTCTGAGAGGATGCTTTGTACTATTTAAAGGAAATTAAGCCTAAGTATAAACATTATTGAAATTATGCCACCCTTGTTCTCCCCTCATTACCCCAGCGTAAATTAGAAGGCATTTTAATGAATCCCATGGAGTTAAATAAATTTATATCAGGCCTGCTCATTTAAAAAAATAACCTCTAGTCTTAATTCAAGCAAGATCTGATAAAACAATCTGTCTCTAGATACTTTCCAAATGTAATTTTCTTGGTTATGCATGTAGTTCTGTTGATGTAAAAACCAGGGGATGGAGGTAGGAGGCAATTTCCAAATCTCTGCCTCTTATTCTGGGACATCTGTGACTGTTTTCATCATTTTGGTGTCGCCTTGAACTGTTCATATGTAAGACTGTGGAAAACAAATCTTGAGACTTTTGTTCTCTTTGTCTATTAGATCTTATCTAAAAGCACACAGACCAAGGTTTCCAGAGTAACTAAGAATCATAAAACAGAAGGCATCTGAAGCACTCTGTAGGCAGCCAGATAACCCAGTATCGTGGGTTATCTGTGTTTTGCACAGGTTTTCTGAAGTATCTTAGAGAATCCTGACAATTCTTGTGAATAAAATCAGTCAGTATTGCTTGCAGGAATATTATCTGAATATTGCCAGTTCACTGATTTTTAATTATAACCCCTTTGTCTCTGTTAAAGGTGCTAGTAACAAAAATATTCTTGTCTGAAGTAATTTTCCCATGAAAGCTATAGCTGTCCCACTGCAGTGTTAGCAGGAATACTGCAGGATAGAGTTGGCAGTGCACTCACTTCTTGGGACCTGGACTTCCTTAGATAATGTTTATTTCCTGATTGTGTTCTTTGATTTCAGTTTACATGAAACTTTAGAGATTGCTCCTGTTTATAATGTTTATATAATATTTATAATGTTTATATAATATTTATATGTAAAGGCAAATTGAGATGGAATTTGGCAACAGTGAGAACATCGTGTTGCTAAAAGAGATAATGGTCAAATTTTTTTGTGTGTGTGAATTGAATTTAGAGTGAGGCCACAGGACAATTAAAGTGCAGAGACTTGCTGGCACTTAGGACTATGATGAGAAAATAGTGTGATAAAGAGTGAAATAAAATATACAAGCAATGCATTTTTCAAAGACAAGTGCTGTACAAGTGAAAAAGCCCATATAGAATCATAGATGGGTTTGGGTCAGAAAGGACTTTAAAGACAATCTAGTTCCAACCCTCCTGCTGTGGGCAGGGAAGATCTGGAATTAATAAAAAATAGCTGTTAGCATGAATGTATAACATCCTGATATTCAGCATAATTGAGTAATGTTAAGTATCAGTTGTTAATGACTGTCTGTTCACCAGGCATAGAGCAAATAATAGAGCAGGTATAGACATATGCATGTAATGACCTTTAATCTTAAGTGTTGGTCAGCTCATGTTTTTTACCTTACCATGCTCTGCCTACAGGGCTTATGAATCTACAGGGTTATGAATCTAGGAGGGCATTTTTCGAAAGAGGAAAAGGACATCTGGTTAAATGAAGCTGTAGAAGTGGAACTGTATAAATAGGAGAGAAAAAAGAACCCTGTTTCTTTTCTTAACTATCCTGGCCATTACTTGTTCTTTTGTCCATGTACCCTTCTTTATACACATGATATAGCCCAGGATAAGGCAGGAGTGGCATTGGTGTGGAGTCCAGAGCTCCATATTGCATGTGAGAAGTATTGAGGGTGTAGGTGCAACTCAGGAAGGGAAGGAGTTGGAGCCTGGAGTGGTGGAAAGCTAGAAACTCAGGACACAGCCTGAGTGGGAGGAGATGGGATTACAGCTCCTGCTGTACTACATCATGAGGGGAAACAATTGGACTCCAAGCCTTGGCTCCATGGTCTAGAAATTTTTGGAAGAAAGTCAGACTGGAAGATCTGTTTCAGTATATTGGAAATTAATTTATGCTTCTATAGATGGTGCAACTGAGGTTTTTGAGCCAATTACCCAAATTACTTTTAGGATGTGAGTTAGCAGCATGTCAGCTGCTCCCCAGGAAAGGTTCACATGCAGTCTTTCACCTTAAGGTAAAAGTTAAGCAATAGTCCCTACTGGACTGGTAATAAAATTGTGCTGCATCTATTTGAGCAATATTCTGGCCTCAAATAGCAGACAGCTAGGAGATTGGGATGAGAACAGTTCCCTCTTTTCCCCTTCTTGCTATTTTGGATTGCCATGGTGCACTTGTAAAGAGAAGGTTTGCACTCCTCTCCATGTCTGTGCTTATTCCTTTGTGCTTCCATTATTTGGCAGGTTTTAATTTTCTCTCACCTGTAATGCAGGTAGGAGACTTCCATAAAGCTTGTGGGTTGTGGAAAGTGAAGGAAAAAACCATCTTGTAGAGGAAAGATGGAAGAAAAATAGATGGATTAAATTACTGAAATATAACCCACCCTTAAACACAATAAAGGTACCTCAATGTTATTTAGTAATTCCTGATGCTATTAGAAAAGATTTTTGTAAGCAATACCCTCAATGTAGCCACATTTTAATGAGTCTTTTTATAGGGAATAGTATAAAAATGTAGTTTCCTTCTAAAAGACCATGTTGTTAAATATATTTAAGGATGACTAGACAGCAGCATGTAACCTTTTGAGTTAGTCAGGATAAAGGCCTGATGAATTTATTTACATCTCTATTCTAGGATCGCTAGGCAACCAAGGGCAAATGGCTTTATGTCTGGCTAGTACATTGTATTGCTTTTAAAAGCTTTTTAAAATATTAGTTCTTTGGCACAGGAATAAATTGATTTAAAGCATACTACAGCTCCTCTTAGATAATTTCTAGGGTTTAGTACATGATCTCCACGGGTCGGTGTGGTCATGGCTGGGACACACATCTCGCTTCAGTTAAACTCCATCATTGCAATGCATCATGATGGCAGTGTTATTTTGTGTTTGTTTCTTTATTTTTATATATTTATTTCTTTTAATAAGCTGCAGTCACACAGAGATAGGGGCTAGTGCCCATTGAAATTGTGCACTGTAGGTTCTGCCTCTTCAGGCATGTGTAGACACCTCAATACTTATGAGCACAGAACAATTTCATCTGCAGGCATTCAGTGAGGAGTTATGATAGTGCTCTTAATTTCAACCATAGCTACCCTCTCACTGGTTTATCTCAGTTATTGGAAACCGTACCTTTTATTGTTGATGTTTTATCTACATATATTCACAGTTCCTCCCTTTGAATAGCCAGCAAGCCCGTACACAGAAGAAATGGAAAAAAATAAGTCTTGTTATGCCCAGCCTAGAGACTTGAAGTATAGAATTACAATACATTTACTTGCTGAAGGACATGCAAAACATACGTCTTGGAGCTTGCAATTAAACCTACATCTCTCTCATAAATCTGAGGAAGTGCAATGGTATTATAGTCATTGCATATTATTTTGTCCTATGGCTTGGATCAGGCACCTCAGCACTCGCCAGTCCTGAAAGTAATGCCATGAAGAGGTAAAAAGTCTGAGTAATAAAGACATTATTGAACTTTTCATCAGAAAAAAATGTAGGCAGTTTCTGCACCTGAAAGTGTAAAGACCATTCTGAAAATGTCCAGAAAAATGCAAATCTTTCTGGTGTTCTTTTGTTGGGGCCCTCACTGCAATCTTTCTCCAGTCTATAAAACACCTCAGACTTATTGATTTTCCTTTTGCTTACTTGTTAGTGCCAAACCAAATGAGCCAGCTGCTAATCCTGAATTAGTTCATAGAAGGCAGAAAACTGTCGAAAGTCAAGGTACTGGTTCTGCTGATCAGTGCAGAAGGCCTCTACAGTCTCAAATATTTTTTAGTTCTTCTCAAAGATAAATCTGCAAACCTAAAACACATGGCATTCAGTTCCTTGTTCAGGTGTCTGGAGACTTTCAGGTTTTATTATTTTTTCTTTGCACAACAGAGTGCAGTTCTTTTTGAGATCTTCATTTGTCCAGAGCATACTTTTTTATTTCCTTTTTCTCATGCCTTTAATTGATTGTGGTGTTTGTCTGCCTCCTTGTGATTTTATTTATAACTGCAACCCTGATATGTTTGATGGGTTTGGTTTAGTGGGTGTTTTTCTAGTGGTGGTGGTGTGTTGGTTGGTTTGGTTTGGGTTTTTTTGGTTTGTTTGTTTGTTTTGGTTTTTTGTTTGTTTTTATAATAGACTGTACTAAGCAAATGAATTGAATTGTGACAAATCTAGGCATGCTTTATTTTGTTTGTTTTGGTCTCAGCACATTAAACTGAAATGTTAACAGTCAACTTGAGGATGTTACCATACCTATCTCAACTGAAATTAATCTTGAATGCTGGGTAAATCAGAATACCTTAAGCATAATTTTAAAACTTCTGGGTCGTGATTTTTACCACTAAGAGAGATGTCAGCATTTTTATTTCAATAGGGGGCAAAAGATGGTGATTTGGGGAAAATGGCCCACAGTGACAAATGTTAGAAAGATCACAACTGCAGGGAAGTTATTGCTGGGTATTGCATTGGTATCCCTGAGGAGGGGGAGGCACAGTAAAGGAAAAAATTAAGCATTTTAACTCCAGCTGCTGCCTTAATCTTGCACACACTTGAAAGTAGCTGTTTGAAGCAATTTGGAAGGTTAAAAGAAAAATAATCCAGGCAGAGTTAGGGAAACACACAGGTTGCTGCAGGACGTGGTAAGTGAAATCAATCTGTGCTGGACTTAAAACATCACTTACCACGTGCACTTCCTGCCAGAGGCAGAGCAAGAAGGATTCTGTAGATGAAGATGTGGAGGTTTTTATTCGGTTGCTGGAGATATTTTCTTTTTTTTGGCTGTTTTGGGGCTGTTACTCGGAAAATTAGAGGAGAGACAGAACGAGTCTTGAGAAAATAGCTAGAAAACAGATGGTACTTTAGGGTTCATAAGAACATTTTCATGTACTTCTGCAGTGCCATAACATGAGTGTGTTCACATGCAACCCACGCACATTTGCATGGTGAAAGCCCAGATTCTCTGAATTCAGTGGCAAAATCTAAGTGAATAATCATTCTGTGCACAAATGCACTCTGTAAGTGACTTAACACCCTTAAAGAAATGTAAGTTTGGAGAATCTTGATTCTCTGGGCAAAATTAATTCCTTTTGTACTTAGAGAGGTTTCTGTTTAAAATTTGTGCACAGTTTATAAATAGAACTCCTATTTCTTATTATATTCTGCCCCTCTAACTTATTCTCTAACACACTTAACTTTAGGAAGTGAGAGAGAATTGCCTCTTTATCTGCCTTTTTTTTTTCTAAGAGAAACTTTTCAGAGCTCCAAATGCTAATAGATTAACTATTGTAATTAAGGAAATTTTTTTAAAGTTTTTTTATTGAAGGGTAAGAGCCTTTTTCCTCTTTTTAAGCAATCACTCATCAATTTATTTTAGCAGCCTCATGCTTATATTTTTGAATCTTTTTTTCTGAAGGACAGTCTTCCCCTACCCCCTCTCATTTGACTTTGGTACATCTGGTTTTCCATATCTCCATCCAGAGACAGCATTTGCCAGTTTATACTTTCACTTACCCTCATAAACTCTGTCTGATTTCTCTTCATGTATTTAATCTGTTTGCCACACCATCTCTTCTGCTGAATGTTGCACGAAATCCTTCTCATGAGTCAGTGCTGCAGCTTGAAGCAACTATTCTTAATAGCTGATATTGAATTTCTGTTCAATATCACACATTTCAGTTGATAGGGACTAGATCTTCCTTGTGGTTGACCCAGACATATGTGTCTGGAGGGGAAGCTACAAGAAAGTGTCACCCTTATTGCCCTCAGAGTCACCAGGTTATCACCCAAAGTGCTCAGGAACACACAGACCCTTTACCTACAAATACCATTCTGAACATGAATCCCATATCTAATTATTTTTCCTTGACATTATTCCTCTTTGTCCAAGACATAAAAGCCTTCACTTGTCAGAAATTTAGTTGTACTTACTGAATAGGAAGCGTGTTTACTTCGGTCTGCATCTGTGTTGTTTCTCGCACACAAAGTTCTCGCCTACACAGGATGCTTTTTTCAAACAGTAACCAAGGTTCCAGTGTTAATCAGACACCAAACATGTACTATTCCCAAATGCTATAAAATTGTGTCAGACAGAAACTTAAATGTAAGGTTTGAGGGAAAATTTGATCGAGAACGAGCATCCCAAATGTCCAGATTCTCATGTGATTTTTTTTTTATCAGTACACATCCAAAGGTGTACCTTGATTTCAATTAGTTAGGTAGGAATATTTGGAATATTTCCTTTTGTTTTCATGCTGTAGGGACCTATTGAAATAATTAGTTTCATTAAGTGCAATATTTGTGCTATAGTCAAATATACCTTATTTTGACCTTTCCCAATGCCTCCCTTTGTAGAAATGTTTTATGCAACTTTTCCTTAACTCCAGAGGTCAGTAGGCCAATTCCTGGCTTTTTCTGGGATACAAAGAGTGGTTGAGCTCCTGTGCATCGGTAGTTTATGTGATTATACCAAGCATATTCACTTCATCTCTTGCCATGCACAAATAGACAGAGGATGTTGCATTTTTGCAATGTGAAAGGGGAAAATTTCCCCTTTCCTCACTTATCTCTTTTTCAGAAGGTGAGATGTTATTTCATGGCCTCTGAGTATCTTTAATGGTAGAATGACTGCAGAAATACTCCCCCTCAAGCTGAGTCTTCTACCCTGATCAACTGATTGTTCTTCAGTGTCTCTGGCTTAATGAGATCTTTTCATTCACTTCACTGTGCCAGTGGATCGTTCTTTGTTGCTATCCCATTCCTACAAAATTCTCAGTTTCCCCAACACTGCATTTTGTGTGTGTCTTTGTGCATATCTCAGGTCCTGATGTCAGGTATAATGTGCAATTTTCTCTATCATTGCTGCATCATTTCAGTCTCTACCATCTCTTCTGCAGAATGTGTATCAGCTAAAAATCATCGCTGTGCTAGACCCCAGCATTTATGGGACAGTGTTGTCAGTCCCACTTTTTAGTTTGTCCTTTGAGTCTTTAAGTTGTCTTTAAATATTTTCAGTACTGTGAGTTGCCCAGAGATTTCCCTCCCTGTCCTTCATTATTCCGTGCCTTGCATCAATTTAGGGTGTCAGTGTGCTGCTTGATTCTTGCTTCCTCTTAGATGCCTGCAGAAAACAAACTTCCTTTCCCCTGCCTCTGAGGCACTGCTGTCTCTCACATTCCAGTGGGTGTTTCTGGGTCACCTGCTTGTTATCATCTCATTTCCACATCCTATTTTCTGCTTTCCCATTCTGTCACCACCCTGCTGTTGCTGCACTTCTCCTAATCCACAACTGCTGATCTTCTAACAACCCCTGTATGTTGTTAGATTGGATTTACAGGAGTGCTGCTTTCAGCAATTGCTGTTGCCCCTTTTGGGAGGCTGTGTGCTGTCCTAGGGGGACTTTCTGCTGTTACATCAAATGGGAGAATCTTCTGGTTGGAGAATACCTCTGTAAACATGCTGTTTACCTGCTCTCTGCTGTAAGGGGAGGGCCATGGTCCTAGTTATTCCTCTTGGATTGGATAAGCCATCTAACATCCTATTCATTCTTAGACACCCTGGGTCTTCATGATAAAATATATGTTTCCTGCCTTCTTTCTGACCTCTATAAACCAGGATGCAGCTAAGAAGCCATCTCAACTTCTCCATATCTGTACCTCCACAGGGGGAAAGCTCTAGGAACAATTTATAAACTTTTCCCCCTTGGTATTCAGTTTCTAACCTGATTACATGCTAGTTTGCTGAGCTGTGAGTAAATTTATGTCCATTTTTGTTTTCATTTCATATTGCTTTGATGCTTGGGGAAGATTTGCCATAAGAGAGGAGCAGGATTTAGCTCTGTGTAAGGGTGAAAGGCAGAGGGTTGAGATACTTGTGAGCACTGTCCCCAGATTTCTAAAGAGTTATACCAGTCCACTTGCCTTCCTGATAGGGGGAATTTACAATTATGTATGATTTATATGTCACTTAAGCAGCATTACAGCATTTTAACATAATATAGATCATACCACCAAGGTATGTTAATATATGAAGTTTTTATTTTTGAGCTACAGCAGTCTGATTTCAGTGGAATCACTAGACACTTATTTTTTGTGCTTGTCTGTCTTCAGCACACATGTTTTCTGTTCCCAGTTGCATTACCAGCCCTGTGCTGGAAATGTAACATCTTGTAATAGTGTTTCATAAGGACTGTAAAAAAAAAAAAAAAAGATTTTTGACTGATAAGGTAGTTTAACAACTTGGGTAAGTATTGGAAAAATAAATTGAAAAGTTGTGAGGTGGAAATCTCAAATGAGGTCCAAAGATCCCCTAGCAGGAACTTGCTAATGGAATATAGAAGATTTGAAAAGAAACTGAGTCCCCAAGAGACAAAAGGCGTTCTCATTTCAAGTCAGCTTTACTTACCCTCTCTTTGCTTAGGTTTTTCACAGAAAGGAATGTTTTTGAGAATGGACACTAATGTCAGTTTAGAAACAGGAGAAATCAACGTGCAAGCAAAATGACCAATCAATTAATGAGGGTGAGTTGGGTGGAAGCAATTCATTTAATATTCTAAATGAAAGAGAGCTCTCTGCTGTGTGATTTACTGAAGGAAAGCAGCTGACACTGTAATGCATCTTTTCATAGAAGTAGCTGTGAGATGAAAAGGGGACTGAGAGGGCTGCTTTGGTAGGAGTGGATTTAATTAACAAAGGACATAGTGGATAGGGTTTTAAAACCCTTATCCTAGGGGCTTTAAAAAAAAAAAAAAAAGAAAAAAACCCCTTATTTTAGCAGAAGGGTCTGGTTCAGATTTCAGAAAACATAACCCAAAATACATTGTGAAGAATTGGACTTCCCATTGACTTCAGCATCAGTCACTTACTGAAAATGTTGTGTAACTGGCCTCATTTGGTGCTGTTACAGTTCGTGACGTTGTCTCTGAGACCTTTGGGTGCATATGTTAGTTAATCTGCTAAGAGACCAGAACTTATTTAGCTCAGGTGGATCATTTTAATATCAATTTTGAAGCTTGCAAGCTTATGCTGCAAGTGTTATTACTGGTTTTGTGACAAAGTAATACTGCTTCATGTTCCAAACACCTAACCCTTCACCACCCAGAGACTGGCATTTGCACGTTGATGTGAAAACAACCTTAATAAGTCAACTTCTGTTATCATAGATAACCCTGTAAGCAAGGGAGGAGACGTAAATAACAGACACCTTGATACCTGTAATGGCCATGTTTACTACATGGGATTGGAGAACAAAAGTCAGATTATAACACTGGATTCCAAAACTCCCTCGGCTGACTGGCAAAGGTCTGCACTGGCTGCATCATTTTGGGAATAAGGCTGCAGGCTGTGTAAGTCACTGAGCTTTTCTTTAACATCATCAAAAAGAAGACATGATTTACAACTGGGCAACGGCTCTCAGCACTGGGACCACCAGCCAGTTTGCAAAACCCACCAAGAAATGATGTTTCAGGTCAGATTTGAACAAGCAAAATACAAGTAAGAAAATCTCCATACACCATCTGCCCAAGTTCTGTGCCAGGTTTAAATTTATTGATTTCCAGTTTAATCCTTTTTTTAAAAATAAATATTCCCTTAATCAGAGAGGAGCATTGATCTCATTGATGTTAAACTTTTTTTCTTATTGGAACTAATCTAGTTTTGGCTTTTTTTTTTTTTTTTTTCAATGGCAGATAGAAACAGATACAAAGTCCTGCTAATTTTGGAGAAGAAATAGGAGACAAAAGTGTGTCTGTTATTGACACACTTCCAGAGAAAAGTACATCTTTACTTTATTTTTACATTTCCATTGCTACTTTATTTCAAAATGTATTACTAGGTTTAAGTGTGATACAATAGGTAGTATCTATTTCACTTAATACTATACTACAATATTACACTATAATAACAAGTTATAGTGCCTAATATTATATTTTATAATGATACTGTAAGCTGCTATCACTTTACAAATCCTGAAGAATTTCTACATCATTTTTGAGACTCAACTATGGAACAGAAAAGTGACAAAAGTCTGGGTAGGAAAGAAAATTTAAATAAAACACAATTATAATTAAAGATTTCTTTCATAGGATAGTGACTGTTAAAAGTATCTGTTGTCCACTAAACCTGACAAGTCTCTTGTTAAGTCTTAATTTATTCAAAGATAGGTGGTTTGGTTTTTTTTTAAAGAGTAAGTCTTCTTTGAAGGAACAACAATATCTGTGATAGATGATATGTTTGTTTAAAGCTGTCCCTATATATAATATACTGCACCTCTGCCATTCCTTCTTTTATGTTTTGTACTCTATTTATAATGACAGTTTTTGCCTAGGAGAAACCCTCACTTACTTTAAACTTCAAAAGAGATAAGGTTAAGCTTAAAACCACTGTCTTTACTGGGGCTGACCTCCCAAATATAAGTCCTGTCTGCAGAGAGATATCTGTAGTCCTCTTTGATGAATTTTGTTTGCAGAGTGAAGTGACAGCCAAATTCTAAAAATGAGAAAAGTGGATAATTACACCTGCCATTTTCTGTTTCATACTTTTAATATTTAAATAGCCTTTTGGGTATTTACACGTGCAAATGATTATTTAGATGCCTTTTGTATTTGCATACAGGAAGTCAGCTTGTTTATTTTCCACCATTATAATTATAGATATAATTATAGATAGATAGATAAAAATATGTATAAAATCAGGAATGCTTACCTTCAGCTTGTTTTGGGAAGATAGACTTGAACCAATGAAGCTTATAGATCATTTATAAAGTATCATTCCATCCCACTCTTTTTTATGCAACACATTGTAAGAGATTGTTTCAAGAAATTAAGTGGATGCCTGTTAATGTGTTTGATACAGCCCAAGATATAACATTAAAATAAAATTCTTTATAATTCAGAATGTTCATTCTAAAACTAGACTCTAGCACAGCTAGAAATATTATGACAATGCTCTTGACATCTTATTTTCAGGCTTTTTCCAGCTAAGTGAGATTCATTTAGTGTGATTTACTACATGTAATTCCTGAAAATGAGAGGGAGATGTTAATCCAGTGAGCTGTCTATTTTCCATGTCATTAGCACGGTGTCTGCAGAGAGGGGAAGTGCAGGCTCCTTTATTGTGGTTATAGAATGACAACACAGAAACTCAGAGGTGGTCCATAAACAAATCCATATGTAATGGTTGAAGTGATAGAAGTTGACTCATTTGGTACTTTTAAAACTAGTAGACAAAATCCCAAACAGTTTTGTATAATCTTATATCAAGAGGTGGGGCTTAGGCAAGATGTGACTTAATGAGGGATGACAAGGAAGAATGAGGAGTGTGTTTTTCCTGGTTTTCAGGTGGGGAAAAACTTACTTTTACTTATTTACCTCTAGGATAATTTAGGTTGGAAGGGACTAATATATTGCTCTCTGCCAAAATACACGTTAATAGACTGTAAGTAGATTACTTCAGTGTGGATGAATAATTAATACCTGGAATTGGTTTACATAATTTCAATTTTTCAGATTTGCAGAGGTCAGGTTTAATTTGAATCCCCGAGATGTGCACTTAGGCGCATAAGTGAGCTCTTAAAAGTCAAAAATAAGCCTTTTGTTTTTTATTACACTAAAACCTTTCTCTAAGAAGACAACATACACACATTCAATAACAAAGAAAGAATGTAAGCCAAGAAAAAGCATAGTTGGAGAGAAGCTTTCTAGCATTGTTCCATGTGCTCTTGGGAATTGCTCCCGTGATTCCTTGTGTCCATAAGTGTGAGTCCTACATATGAAACAGCAGCAATGCCCTTTTTAAAGTGTATGCTACAATGGCTGTAAACTTTTTAAAATTGGGCTATATCTAAATCCAACCTGACAGATGATTGAGTCTGATCATACTGCAGGATTTTGCTATAAATTCTAGGATGAATTCTAGAAATGAAGTCGCATAATCTTTGCTAATAAGCTGTTTTTAATGTCTGTAATTGTGGCTTGCAAGCAAATAATCAGAAGACTATTACACACTCAGTTGTTTTCAGGTCACTGAATTCTCAGGGAAGTAGAAAAACTTAATGTAGACTTTCCATTCTGTCAGTCCCTAACACAGCCACAGGCTGCAAGTCCTCTCCTAACATCAGTTCTTCATTTCACAAGTAGGAAGAGAAAGACTACAGTGTCTTGTATGGAAGAGATGTCCTGTTTCATGAGCATGTCCACGTGAGCTGTGCCCTGTGGAATAGGCTGTCATTATTTGACAATAACATATTCTAAATACAGGCCCAGAGACTTGCTGGGGCAGGCTGGCAGCCCAGATCTGGGTCCCATTCCTGGTCTGAGGTTTGTATCCTGCTCTCACTTTTTTTGTTGTTGTTTTTTGGGTTTTTTTACTAAGAACTGTTCATGAATAATGCTGAGTGTACCGTGTGTGTGTGACAGCACACAGCTATACTTACTGATGATAATGAGTCTAAGTGGCTTATATTCAGTAAAATTCAATGTATTCAGTTCTCTTTCCCAATTAATGTTTCACTTTTGGAGCGTGAAATTTGTTTTTCACGGCCAAGGGTGTGAATTCCCTACGTTATTTTGCCAAACACTTTTGGATTTTCTAGTCAATATTCTCTCAGTATGTAGCCTACACTGTTTCTGAAGTTGGCCTAAAGTCACATCAGCTAACTACATTTGCTTTAGGATGCTGCATTTGGTTTCCAGAGCCCAGCCCAAGTTCCTTTCGAGTCGGTAGGATTTTTGTGTTGGCTTTTGGAGTACTTGGATCATATCCACAGTGTCTAATTCCTCCTCTTGCTTCTCCTCCCCTCCTGAAATACCCTGTAAGAAAGTTATAATCTGAAGAATAACAGTATTGGGCCAGATTGTCAGTTCCTATAAAACCGAATAGATTTTTTTTTTTCAAGTCAGTAAAACTCTGCTCATTTAGATGAGCTTAATATCTTTACATCCAGCCTAATATCACTTCAATAAGCCATCAAACCCTCTAAACTTATTTATGTGACAGCCATAACTGGTTAGACTATATTTTACTTTGATGCCAAAGTCCTATGCAGTGACATCTTATCATCACCTGACTTTTATCAACTATTTTCCTTGTTATCTCTGGATACAGCCCTGATGCCCACCAAAACAATCTGTCTCCCTCTGTGATGCTGTTACCTGGTCATCTGTTTTCTCATATGTTTGCTTCACCATAGATTCAACTTAAAGACAGATTCTACAGAGAAGAGCTTCAGACACAACTGAAATAGTGAGATTTATGGCAATCATAAGCATATGTTGGATTTTATTTTTAGAAAGGATTTTCTTAGTTTCAGTTGGCTGGAGAGTGATGGGGAAATACATGTATGTCATGAATGTATTTACATTGATACTGACTGATAAAAGTTATTATTGCAGAATCCAACTTCTTATTTCTCAAAGATCTCATGCAATTGAAAGAGCGAATTGGGTGGATCATAAAATCTCAGAAATTTCATCTTCAGCTGAAGTATGTTGGGGAGGAAACTGCTTTTTCAGTTAGAAGGTAGAGCAAGTTATTTTATTTTTTTTTCTTGGTAAGAAGTCCTTTATACTTCTGTGAACCTGGAGCAATTATGAAGCTAGCAGAATTATTTTGGATTCATGCTGATGTTACAAACATCAAAATGTGACCATAGGAGTAAAATGGTGCATTTGTGGCACAGCACAGCATGAACAATTGCTATATTTAGGATGTAGGAAAACCCAGTCTGCAGAAAGCAAGTACTGAATGAATTCTACAATAGTATAATAATACAAAGGAGAAGGAACAAAGAGGGGAAAGATAAAAGATGTATGTTTGACTTGAGCATCAGGAAATGGCATAGTTTATCTGCACAATAGTCCCTAAGGGAAACTGAACCAAATATACTTTTTGCTAAGTTTCCATCTTAATCAAAAGCCCAAGTAATAGCTGCTCTTGGAAGGTGAACCCCCTGTGACAATATATGGAAGCTGAAATGCAGGCACATTCAACTCCTTCCCACAGCATCATCCCATATTGTAGTGCACAGGTTGGACTTAAATTGTTTTAATGTGCAAAGTTTTTGGGGACAGTTCTCAAATGGGGTTTTTTTCAGGCATTCGAAGAGAAGAGAGTTGCTAAATAAAATTCTGCAAACTATTTTCTCAAAGCTCTGTCACCATTTGAACTGCAGTTCTCAAACTGGACGTAAAAACCATCTGCTTCTTTCATGATCTGTTGTGTAGGCTAAAGGCACGATTCAAATCTCATACCCTTGGTCAGGGTTCAAAACAAAGTCCTGAAACTAGAATACAGAGCTTGAGAGGAAAAGGTGTGATGGGCAAAGATGTGAGTGTGATTCTGCTTTCACACCAGTGTAAATCTGGAGTAAAATCTCACCTGTGTAGAGCTGTTGTAAAGGCTGATGCTCACACAACACCAAGCAGCAGCAGAGACTCAGCAGCTGGGAGTTATTAACTCACCTAAGAGTGCTTGAGCATCTCCTTGGGATGGACCAGAAGTAACTTTATTTTCCAGTATCCATAAAACTGAATCAACTTCCCACGGCGGTTTCAGGTAAAAACCGAAATGCAGAAGGAAGAATTTCCTTGCATAAAAATGCTTTAAGTTAAAACTGTCAAATGAAATTTCATCTGCAGCTGCTTATTCAAATGAAGAGTTCCATTCCTTATAAACTTACCCTGATTTTCAAACTTTACTGTACAGAAAGCTGGCCATGCTTTCTTCATTCTAGGTGAATTGGTCTCCTTATGTCACAGAAGTCAAAGAACATATTTTTAGGTTGAGGTCCAGTGTTTGTTGGTTGGGTTTTTTTTTTAGCAATGAAATTTTTGCCTTTTATTATGTGTGATTTTGTTTAATTGAGAATGTTTCTTGTTTTGTTGTCTATGCTGTGTGTACTCATCTGAATTGTCCTATGTTACAAAAGGTTTATGTGCCACGTAAGTCTCAACTGCAAATCCTGGCAGAACTCGAGGGCGTTTTGGGGCATGTTAGAAGACATCACCATATAGACATCACCCTAAATCCAAAATCAAACACCCAGACTAGGTTAAACATCTTCTAGAATGCCTTTTACAGGACCAATTTTTAACTTCTGGTGCTATGGCTAAATGTTTAGCATTTCATGAAATTGTCCTAATCAAAGGATTTTTCAGTGTGGGATTTAGGATGTGGCTTCTATAGAATGTGCTGCTTTATGACGCCTCACTGGTATTTATTTAACTGTTCTACATTATTAGAATGTATTGTCAGCAAGACTAAATTGTTAAAATTAATGGTACTTCATTTGATTAAATTTTTTTTCATATTTTTAGAGATAGAGGAGGTTGTTTTGGTTGCTTGCCCCTCACTACTCCTTTAGATAGATCCTTATCCTATAAAGAAAAGCCAGTTTCAAGACATATAAAATGGTGTCTTTACTAACATATTTTCAAAAAAATTAATCTGAAAATATTCATGTTGCCTGACATGTTTCCACATTAAGAACAGGATCACTCCATGCTACATGACTAGAAAAACACGTAGCATTCATTTACATAAAACATGAAAATCTTTAGTTTAAAATACCGGCTCATTTTCTTACTTTTTTTTTTTTTTAATTTACTTTTAGAATGCAAATAAAAACCACTACTGTTTCTTTTCCTTTCCTTTTATTGCAAAGCAGACGACTAACATATGTTCTTGACTTTCATTTAAAGCTAGCACAGCTTTTTCCAGCAGAAAAAAAACCAAAAAACAAAAACGTGATTTCCCACTGAACGGTTGCCTCTCAAGAGTTGTTTTGTTTTGTTTTTTTTGTTTTTCCTGCCTACGTAATTTCAGATGCTGCACAACAAACACGTGATGGTTCGTGTTGGAGGAGGCTGGGAGACTTTTGCAGGTTACCTACTGAAGCACGACCCCTGCCGAATGCTGCAGATCTCCCGGGTGGACGGCAAAACTTCTCCCATCCAGAGCAAGTCTCCGACCCTCAGGGACATGAATCCAGACAATTACCTGGTTGTTTCTGCCCATTACAAAACCAAGAAGGAGATTAAGTGAAATAAGCTTCTCATGTGTGAGTGGAACTCTATGTACGTAGGTCCAAATTATTTTCTCAAGTGTAGCGAATTTAGTTTATGCTTTTAAAAGGACTTCGGGAAATTTCAGACAGGCTGGAAATGGCAACCCATTTTGAAGATCTTTTGAATTGTAGAACTATTTATTTCTAGTACTGTATCTTTTATAGCAAATTACCCTTGATAGGCTAATTACTACAATCAGATAATAAATAGACATATATTTTTAGCCTAATTATTACTCTTTAATATGTGAATGTATACTTAGAGCTACATAAAGGAGTGGATCCTGTTAATGGAAGAAAATACACAATACACTTGTATGAAAATCTTATTACTTTGAATCCTTGACTGTTAGGCTAGTTGAAAAATATATATGCAGGTGGAAAATGAATATTTGTGGAAATTATTTGGTAATGCCTCTTGAAATGAAATAAAAAGTGACTATTTTTATGGTTTGCAACCTTTTCTTAATCAGTAGAATATAACAGCTTATTGCATGCCAAACGACTTCCCAAAGCCATTACTTTAAAAAAAAAAGAACAAAAAAGCCCAAGAAACCCCACCCCCCACCACCTTTTTACTCTTTAAAGCTGAAGATGATGCTGTGTTAGAACTGTATGTAGATCCTTCCTGTCCCTCCAGAGCCACAGAACACTGCACTGTTCTTGGACATGAGCTTTTCCTTCCCCTTCTTTTTAATTTTGTTGGTCACGCCAAATGTGAAATATTCGTCAGTAGAGTGATTCACATTCTCATAAATCATTCACACACCTCTAAAGGCATACGTGGGCTTAGTTCATTATTTTGGCTACTTTTCTATGTTTATATTTGGTAATTTATGTGCCTTTTAATGTCCTAGAAAAATAATTTTGTAGGATTATTTCACTGACTGTATAAATTTACAAATGAAATAAATTTTTTTAAAATACTCATACATTTTGAAAGTCTTATTTATTTGTAATCTGTCATCCTCCCTTTGCTTCCTACTGACCAGATGCTTACAATATACAGTACTGCTTGCTGCCCTAGTAATGAGCTAGACAAAGAAAGGGGGAAGCAGATAGCACAGAAATACCCAAATTTTATTGAAAATTAATTTTCCTTTGCAGGGAAACAAAACATTCAAAACTATGCTTGGAATATATTTTATTAGTACTGATTGGTGTTTTTCTCTATTTTCTGATGTTTAATTTTGAAACATGTGTCTTATGATCTGCTCCTGTGGTCTTTAAAATTAACAGCAGAATGTCTGCAGGCTAGAATCAAGACTGTCTTTCATGTTCCATGCCTTATTAAAATCAGCATGTTGTATCTCACTCCTGTGGAACAGGCACAGTTCACCATCTAGAAATATCTGCTAAATACAAACAGTTCACAACTGCTTGGTGCAGCAGGACATAATTCCAAACAGGTTTTCAGAAAGAAAAGACACAGCCTTTTATTCTTATTTTGAGACACTTTCTAGGAAGATTAAACATATATCCAAGCAATAAATCCTTTGAAAAGCCCATAGGAAGACCCAGTTGTCATAGAAGCGAGTCATGCCCCTTTTTCTCCTCCCTTATGGCAGCAGAACACAGACCACAAGCAACATCACTTTTTTAAAAAAAAGCTGAGCAGCTGAAAAATGTCAGGATCTTAATATAAGCACTGAGAGATCTGTTTTCAAATGAACAGAGGGGGGGAAAAAAAATCACTCCTGAAAGTGTGAGACGTTTATTTTGAAATAATTAGTTGGATTTCACAGAATTGTAGAATTGTTAAGGTTTGAAAAGCCCTCCAGGATCATCAAGTCTGACCTTTATTTCCATCATCCAAGACTAAGTTTGCATTGCTATTATGTTGGAGTTTTTTAAATATTTGAAGGGGTTTACACATTAATAAATCAAGAGCAGATAATTATAAGAAAGGTATTCCTAGTTTTATCCAAACCAAGATTTTAAACTAAACATTAACTGCTTTACATGCTTGGACTGTAGCTATCAAAATAGTCTTTTTTGATTCAGGGTACTCAAAAATCTTTTTTTAAAAAAATCATCTCATTAAAACAAGTCCTGACTTAAAACTTCAACTTTGCCAGTTCCAGAATGGAACTTTATATGGACCTACAAAAGATTTTTTTCAAGTACTGCCACTACCACCTAATCTCTGTAAAAAAGGTAGGACTTACTGCATTTGACTGCATTGGTGTGGGTGTGGATAACAGAGGAGGAAATTAAAGCAGGAACATCCACAAGGCAAACAAAATTAAAAAAAATGCAGTAAGCTGGTTAGCACTGGAAGAAGGGGTTGGAGTTAAGTGTTGCTGATCTGATAAATGGCATTTTCTTAGTGTATTAGGTCCTGTAGCAGTGTAGGAATTGGGAAATTTGTTAGGAGCCTGAGGCTCTATTTCTGAAGCCAAAGCTGAGCAGCAAAATCTTGCTCAAAGAGGTACAGCCTTACAGCCCTTGTTGCAATGATGGGGGCAGAGCAGCTTAGATCATTTTCCATGATGAATGCTATGTAGTGATCTTAGTAACTCTACTGCCCTGTAACATGCCTGAATTTCAGTGTTGAGGGGGTTGGAAGTCCTAAGAAGTTCAACTCGTATGATCTGCAACAAAGCCTCTTCTCAAAGGCCTTGTAGACCAAACCTCCTGGGAACTCCAGCTGGCTGTGAATAAACTGTGCTAAACCTCGAGACAGATAAATTATGGGAGATTACTTGTGAAAAACATTATTATTGTATAATGTCAAATATGCCTCACCATGCTGGAAGGCAGTCAGAATTAGTCTGGAAATGTAACTGTAACATCTGTTATTGCTTGTTTTAGGAAGTAGCTTCTGTCACCTTGCTGTTCACGTATTATTACCTGGAGGTTTTTTTCCAAGCAGGATTATTTACATCACTGATTGAGGATAGTTTTTTTCATACCTGTATTATAGTGATAATTGCTTGTTCCTTTGCATTACCACCTTTTTTCTAACAGCAATTTAAAGAAGATATGTCAAATCCGTGGTAGCTAGCTCAAGGGCTGCTGGTGGGGCTGAGAGAAATGAAGAGGCAGTATGTGTGTGGGAAGGTACAGCAAGCTCCTTGTAACTTAAGACTCAACACTGAATTCATTACACATGTTCATTTTAGATCTGGAAGATGAGCTGTTTGCCACATTACAACATTACAGATGCATCTGCTGGAAATGCTGACAAGGGTTTGGTTCTTTTTGGGCTTACACTTTGTACTGCTCCATTGGCTGCTGCCCTGCAGTACCTGACAGGTACAGTGCTGCTTCTTTGCTCTGTCTCTTGCTTTCTTAGCCTGTGGAACAAACAGGTGGGATCATGCAAATGTTTATGGGGCTGGACAGGTTTGCCCAGACTCTGGAAAAACTGCTGGCACCACTCATGCCTGATGAGCTGTCCCAGGAATTCAGTCTGTCACTGCCAAATCCACATGCTGAAGTCACCTGTGATCCTCAGGGCCCACTGTGGTGCCACCCACCCTTGTGGAGACACAGCTTCTGTGTCTTCCCAAACTTCAGGATGTTCTGCTCTGAACACTCTGTCTCTGGCATAATCAGTGTATTTTAACAATATTCAGCAGCAGATGGTCTCACTTGCTGTTACTGCAACAAAGACAATGCTATCACAGTCATGGAGAGTCAGACTTTCATTCCAGCTTACCAGCACTGGGCTTTGCCTGCCAGGATTGAGACGATGCTTTCAGAAGATGAAGAAGAAAAAAAAAGGCATAGTTGTACTGTCAATGGTCTAGATAATCTACATGAAAAGGTGCATTTTAACAACCTCTGAGGTGAATTAAACACCTAGGATTGGGGGGAACAAGGACAAAATTCCTACTGTGTTTCCTATTTGTTTAGTGCAGCACTAAGAAGGAGAGGGAAGACATCTACAGGGAGAGCAGCTCTAATCTACAGAGCTCTCAGCCTTGCTGTTCAATGGTACAGTTCAGGTACCTATTGCTTGTACACTACTGAACTGCAGTATTTACTGCAGTTAATATTACCCCATAACTTAAACCAACAACAAGTGCTTTTATTTACCCAAATAACTTCCCAGATTCAGTTGAGCCTGGCCACTTGGACAGTTAGTTGTATATGTTATAGGAACTTCCTTTAAAATAGCTTTTTGTAATCTAGAACTACACACTTCCAAATCTTCTGATGGGTTTTGCAGCTGTAGGAATGAATTTGAATTTCAAAACAAGGACTCCTGCAAAGCACAGGTATCTCTGGATTTCACATGCAGGAGGGGGAGAGAGAAGAGCAGGAACTGTGACTGGTTGCACGAGGTTATTTCAGTGGCTTTACATGAAAGTGTTCATGGTACTAATGCAAGCACAGACTTGTCATCCAAGCCCCTGCTGTATGACTGAGCACAAGAGACTGATGGTTATTTGCTCCCCTTGCAGATCTGGGGGAGCAGGATGACAGAGAATGAAGAGAAAAATGTATTAAGCTTGAAACATCCCAAGTGACCAACTAAGCACAAGTGCTGCTTAAGTGTCTTCACATGACCTACTGTCCTGTTAAGATTGAAATTCACATTTCAAATTAAGGTTTAGTCTATTTTATTATAATTCAATGCATTTTCACTAGACTTAAAAAAAAAAAAAAATTGCTATGACCGGTTAATACACTGAAGAGAGCAAGTGCCAGCAACCAAAGGAAAATGAAGGCATTCTTCTGCCAAGGACACAGTTTTTTTCAGCCCAAACATCACTTTATTAATATTGAAAAGTCTCCCTCTTCTCAACTCCATTCTGAAGGCTAAGCCAGGAAACTCATTGTGTCAGGACTGCGCTCCTAGGACAGCATCAGACACTACTGAGAGAGGTAAAAGATGAAATACATAGTTCAAGGGGGGGGAAAACAGCCTCTACAGTGTAAAGTAGGTCAGAAACGGGGCCAGTGCAGTACTGAGTCCATACATAATGCTCTCTGGGAAAACAGAAGAGCTAGATCCTTAGTGTTTTATCATGTTCCAACAAACTCCCCTCCTCTGTCAAGGCAGTAGCTCGAGCACTAGTTTGAAAGTCTAATTGTAACACATAGTTCAGGTAGCTCTAAAGAGGCAATGGTAGCTTCATGTTTGGGAAAGGGATTATAGACACTGCTGAATACAGAGTATTTAGAAAAGGTTTCTGCATCATAACAAGTCCACCTATGCAGTGCAGAAATTTTAGGAAATGAACCGTCCAACAGATTATGCAGTAACTGTTTTCCTGTTTGTTTTCCAGAATTCTGAGAAGGGCAGCACTGCCCTCTTGTGGTAATAAAGGAGAACAATTAATAATAAGATTTTTAATGTTTAACTTCCACAATTCATTATAAATACTTACAGACTCAAATTCACATCAGAAAAATGAGGAGAACAATAATTAGACTCATAATAAAACAGCATTCTTGATCTATGTATACAGGATCTGTAAAGGTTTCTATTTTTTTAACTGGTAACAAAATGATTCTATTTGTAAGGACTCACCATGAACCTGCTTTTCTTTGTTTTGAAAAAGGCACTAAATTCCTAAGCATTTCAAAAGTCATTAGGAAACGAAAGAGAAATGCTGTCACCTGCATATTCAAATATATATATATATTTATGAACAACTTTCTACATGAGGACTTAGAGCTTATTGAAGAGCTTGAAATAAGCATCAAAACCAACGCGTGGGAACCTGAGCTGTGCCTAAGCCAGTCATACGCAGACAGACAGACAGACAGACAGACATCAACTGCCCAGACAGCACACACATACTGACTGACTGCAGGTAAGGAGGCCACTTCCAGGTGAGAAAACCCATCTCACTCCTTTGACAGGGAAGCAATAAAACATGCACAAACAAACAAACAAACAAAATTGGCAAAACCTTAGTGTTCAGAGTTAGTTCTTAAGATTTTTAGTGAATGTTTCCACACGTTGTCCCACAATGGCAAAGTACTGCTGAGTCTTCATATGGAAACAGCAAAAGCCACATTATGAGCAGGTGCCACTTGGCTGCAGAAACTGGCAAGTTATGGGCAATAAAAGTCCTCTTCTCTTCGGAAGCCACGTGTTATCCCACCTGCCACTAAAGACACAAACAGCAAAACACCACACGTTTGTATGAAGATAGGGAAAAGAAAGGAAAAAACCCAACCAACCGACCACCACAAGGTTGTCCAACTGCAATAAATTCTACAATAAAACACCTTTTATACCCAGCAGGTGAGGGACATGCAGCATACCAGTGGCATCTTACAAAGACTCCTCCCTCCTGAGTCAAAAACAGCAATGAGGGTGAAAGATGAAGGCTTGGGAAGCTTGATTTTCAATGATCAGATTGAATTCTGTATTGCTTTAGAGAAGTTATAATTCTTCATTAAATCTCTGCCTGGCCTTCTGAGGGAAAGTTTACATTAGAACAGCAGTGATAGTGAAGTCCATCCATATTTATGCCAACACTGCATGTTTCTTTTTTAAAGAGACAGAGATACATGAAACCCAAGGCCATCTCCCTACTTAGTTCAAATGCTTTCTATAAACTCTGAGAGAAGAGAGACATCTCAACCAGCATTGAAAAGGGACATAGAATACAGGACAACACACTGATGAGGTCCATAGTGCTGAGAAACATGTAAAACTGATGCATCAAAGATGCAGAAAACAGTGGAGAGGAAAAAAAAACAACCTCTCTGCCATCCCTGCTGTGTTTGTGTCCCAGTAATGAAGTCTCATTAAGAACACTGCATGATAATGACACGGGAAATACTTCCATTTCTACTCAATTTCTCTTCCTCTTGGTTTTTCCTCAAGTTATTCAGCCTTGTACATGACAAAACAGGATTTTCTCAGTTGAATCACACTGTTTCTTCTTGAAACTTACTCTCAGCCCTCCTTCTCCTCCAGGACGTGAAGCTGCCATTCTTTTTTCTATTTCTTCCTGTTTCTTTTTCTTCTGCTCTACAGAGTAAGCATTCTTAATACCTCGAGAGGAAGCCTGGGAGAAAACACACTTGGGTAAGACCAAGTTAGCTATTTTTCTGGGGAAAAAACAAACTGCAAGTCTTGGCAACACCGTTTTGTGAACTGTGGCTTGCGTGAAAAGACTGAAACATTTAGTAATGATATCACATCAAGGTAGCCCTTTTAGGATACTGCCTCATAGGTAAGTGAGGGTGTTTTGTTTCATACTGTTATTACATCCAGGTGAATATATTTAATGCAATTACATGTGCCTGCTCTGCATCCACTGATGCAGAACCAGAACCTCTGTTCCCAAAAGTCCACAGATTTGTAGTCTGTGGTTTTTCCAGTGTCAGGGCCTACTCTTGCCCTCACAAACAGGGGAGAAAAGAGGTTGTGCTAGTAGTGCTAGCCCAGGCTGTGAAGTCAATTCAACTTTCAAATTGTGATCTGTGAGAAATAACCTGTGTGAGAGTCTACCCTTCAAACTTTCATAGGCTGTGTGGATAGCAGGAATACAGATGAAAAACCTGTTAACTGTTTCACATCCTTGTGGTGACTGACTGCCTTTTAGAAAACTGGTCTTCCAAGTGAGTGAGGTACCCAAACTGCCTACAGCACCCTAAAAGGAAGAACAGCTCACAGGACTTCAGACTGTTAAGAAGCATTTACAGGAAAACACTAAGCAGAGAAAGACATCTCCATTACCCAACATTCAGAAGCTAAAATGCTCTTAAAGATAGCAATGAAAAAAAATCCTGGTAGATGTTTTATCTCTTTGTCTTTCAAGAAAACAAAAAAAGTAAGAGAGTGTGATACTTCTGGTTTTCTTTAGCAGCCTAACAGGTCCTACAAAACTTCAAGGTCATCCACAACCCAAGTTGCTTCATTTTTCCTTTCTCTTTAGCCAGTTAAGAGCTAGGTATTTCCTACAGTTATACTTAAAAACCCCTTTGCTATTGAAACCCATCTGTGATTAAAAATAACATGTGGATTGCTTTTAGTACATAGTATGAAACAAAATCAAGAGTTTTTAAAGGACTCTAAAGCATCACTCAGTCTTTGCTTCAATTATTTACCAAACTCTCTTCAAACAAGGCCAACACGGTCCCCATGATCAATGGTCTATTTCTAATTCAATATTTAAATGTCACTGACATTCATATAAATAACACATTCATTTCTCTTCACAGTTCAGCTGTGGTCTCTGAGATACACCATTCAAAATCTACAATAAGTAAAGAGTTTATTTATAAGCTTTTTTAGGAGGTATGGAAGGAAAAAAACCAGACTGGCTAGTTTTATGGTCTGCTAGAACATTTGCATCCTACCTTTTCTAACTTTAAAGATATTGAAGGAGTTAAAGCTTAGCAACCTAAAAATATAGAAGAGTAAGTTCATACTAAGTCTTTGCAGGAGTTTGAGCTGATAAACATGCTCAAACTGTTGCCATGTTGATAAACTGAAGTTGCAAGTGCGTATAACTGACATTTTTTTAAGAAGTACAAACAACTGTTTGACTGCTCTGGTTTGAAATATTTCTCAGTCTCTTGTTTTGAAGTCTCAGAACGAGGAAAAAATAGTGTTGAACTTGAACTTTCAATTCTTAGGTTGTTTTTTTTTAAATTACCATAAAACTTCTCCCATCCAAACAAACTTAAGTTACCTTGCAATGGTCTTTGAGCATCTACCTTGCTGTAAAACTCTTAATATATATATAAAAAGGTACAAAAGACATTAATAATACTAGGACATTATTTAGTGACAAATCGCACAATCCAAACACAATATCCAGTATTCCCACAGAAGTCCCAGCTCTTTTCCCCATAAAAAGTAATTTGAATAAATGGCATTTTATCAGACGTTACCTCCATCTGCCTCTTTTCAGCAGCTTCTGCCAGCTGTCTTCTTTTTATTTCCTAAATAAAATGTTAAAGACAGTGAAATTCTATTCCAACACAGTCTGTGCACTTTTTTTTTTAAGTCTTAATTTTTAAGCATGACTCAAATCTGTAATGCGAACTGCCACTAAATGTCAACCTCAAGTCAATTAGCATCATCCTTCCCTGCACTGCCAGTCGGCAAGAACGAAGTGTTTTCAGTGACTAATATGCCAGAAGAGCAGCTGCTGGCACATTTACCGCCCAACCCCACCAGAAATCATTACTCAGCTTGTCTGCATCACGCCTTCACTCCAAAAATCCAGGCTGGGCTGAGAAGGCGCGCAGTGTGCATCCTTTGGGGAGTTTGGAAAGGGGAACGCTCGCTCTGCCAGGCCAAAGGGGCTCCCCTTCTCCCCCACGACATCCCGAGCCGAGGGGCAGAGAGCTCAGAAGAGGGCTCTTACCCACCCAGCGAGAGCAAACGCCACCCGGTGCAGGGCAGGTAGAAGCAAGCACCACTACGCACTGAAGAGATAGGCCCAATCCTTCTCATTTCTCGTTAAAATGTGGGTCGAACTGGCCACGATAATGTACAAACACCCCCCACGCGAACACCTCTTCCCCCCCCCCCCCCAGTCTCCGCACACCGCACCGCCGCCCAGGCGCGGCCCGGGGGTCAGACCACCAGCGGGCGGCCCCGGGCCCGCAGCTCTCCGCATCCCAGGCCGAGGGCCGGGGGCCGGGCTTCCTTTCCCCGGCACAGCCGCTGCAGCAGCAGCCGCCACAAACCCTTTTTTTTCGGCGAGCTCTGCGCGGCGGCCCCGCGGCGCGGCCGCCATGTTGAGGGGGGAGGTCACCGCCCCCGCGGCGCTGGGCGGCACCGGTAAACAACCGGGCGGGAGGAGGACGACGAGAGAGGGAGAGCCTCGGGGGGCTCGGTCCCACACTCACCGGGTCGGGCGTCTCCACCACGTCCTTGGCGGCGCCCCCCAGGCAGGGCAGGCACTGCCCCATGGCGGGACCGACCGCCCGCAGGCCCCGCGGCGGAGGCGGCCGCGCCCCACCCACGGCCCCGCGCGGCGGCAGCGCCCGCCCCGCCCTGGGCCCGGCGCGGGGGCCGGGCCGGGAGGGCCGGGCCGGCGAGATCCCTGCGGGAGTTAATTAAAAGGAGGTCGTTCTGTGGCGGCAGAGAGCCCGCTGTGTGATTGATTTCCCAGCCGGTGCCGGGCTCAGGGACCGCTGGCGGCAGGCAGTGCTCCCGTTCCCCGCCCGGCGCTGCCGGAGCGGGGCTGGCGAGGGCCGGCGTAGCTGTCACCCGGTGGTGCCTCTTTCTGGCTGTGGGTATGATGGATGGAGTTAAACCTAGAGGGGTTCAGAATTCTAAGGGAACAAGCAGCTGCAACTCCCTGGACGGACTGAGGTCGGCATGCTGCCCAGCATAAACAGCGACAAACATCTGCTCAGAGGAACAGAACGGAGCGTGGCACGAACTGGAGGCTACCCGGCCCCCTCTCCATTCTCATCCCAGCAGAATGGGACATCGCTGCGGTACTGAGACCGTACAGTACCTCTGTGACTAGGGAGAATCTGGATGTTCTGGAAGCCAACAACCGTGTCGAACCCCCTCCGCAGGTGCCAAACCACGACACCCCCCCCCCCCCCATTAGGTACACCAGTCAGAAATAAAAGGTATTTATGACTACAGCCACTCAAACTCCACCCAAACATAAAGCAAATAGTATAAAAGTAAGTTGGGGATAGAGGGAAAGTTGGAGAAGATCTCCACTGAAACTGCTGGCATCAGTCTATGGGCTGAGTCCATCCTTCCCCCTCCCAGAGGGATGCCTCGGGTGAGAAACATACTCTAAGTGCATTAAATGCTGCTCTTGGGACTAGAGCTTTTGCTTGTGCTTACCCCATACCATATTAATTAGATTGCTTTGTATCAGAGCTTGTGCTTGCGTAATATGTGTATCAGTAGCTTGCTTTAAAACATATTTTTGCAGTAGGCACTATCACTGACAACCATTGAACCTTATTAACCTGTCACAATTTGTATTAATAAAAAGGATTATTCCATAAACTGTTAAAGTGAGTCCTTGCAGTTGCCAGCAGCAGAAAACACCTTGGCAGGACCCGCTGAGCGGTTCTGGCTCTGTTGAGTTCCCCTTAATAAGGGAGGTCAAGGTCCCCTCTGATCTTGTGAATCTGTTGGTGAAGGGTCTCCTTACAAGGTGTTGACAGACTGTCAAACACCACGGTCTCAACTTTCCTGGGGGACCAACGATCAAAAATCTGAACTCCCACCTTTCACATGACACTGCCTCTTCTGCTATTTCTCCCTCTTTTTCTTAAAGAAAAGAAAAAAAACAACTCCAGCATTACCCTGTTCAACAGCATTTCCTGAATTTGAGTGTTGGAGCATGCACCCGTTCCCAAGGGTTATGTGGAGATTGTAATATGTATTCTCATGCAATGTCTACCCAGCTTCTTGTCTGCCTTTGTGATTTTGAACAAAGTGTATATTTTTGCACCTCTGTTCTTGTCCTGCCATTTATTCCATGAGCCTATGATGTCATACATTACTGTAAAGTACGAATTTAAGTTCCTGCAGCTGTAATTAGGCATAGAATCATGTAGTTTGTGTAGAATCATAGCATGGTTAAGGTTGGAAGGGATCTGAAAGACCATCTGGTTTCCAAAGCCCCTGTCATGGGCAGGGACACCTTCCACTAGACCAGGCTGTTCAAAGCCCCATCCAGCCTGGGCTTGGACATTTCAAGAGATGAGGCACCTACAGCTTCTCTGGGCAACCTCTGTCACTGCCTCACCACCCTCCTCTTAATATCTGATCTAAATCTACCCTCTTTCGGTTTAAAGCCGGCCCCCTTTAAAGCTAGTTGTATCACTGCATGTCCTTGTAAACCTCTCCAGCTCTCTTGTATGCCCCCTTAAGGTACTGGAAGGGGCTCTAAGGTCTCCCTGGAGCTTCTCTAGGCTGAACAACACCAACTCTCTCAACCTGTCTGTGTAGCAGAGATGCTCCAGCACCCTGAAGGTCTTCATGGCCTCCTCTGGACTTGTTCCAACAGGTCCTTCATATGTTGGGCCCCCAGAGCTGGATGCAGCGCTCCAGGTGGGGTCTCACGAGAGCAGAGTAGTGGAACAGAATCACTTCCCTCGACCTGCTGTTCACACTGCTTTTCATGCAGCCCAGTTGGCTTTCTGGGTTGCAAGTGCACATTGCCGAGTCATGTTGGGCTTCTCACCCCCAAGTCCTTCTCCTGAGGACTGCTCTCAATCCATTCCTTGCCTAGCCTGTATTTGTGCTCGGGATTGGCTCGATCCACGTGCAGCACCTCACACCCAGCCTTGAACTTCCTGAGGGTCGCACAGACACACCTCTCAAGCCTGTCAGGTCATCAGAGGGGGTTACTGCATTGTTGAACTAAGTTCTTCACACAAACCACAACATTGACCTGGGCTTTCTGGCCATCAAAAGTCTCACTGGCACAGTGGGAGACTGATGAGGTGTGCTGGAAGGGAGAGCAGAAGGAGGCTCACCTGCTGCCCGTCCCTTGCTAATGAGGCTGAGATTGTGTTCAGGTGGGCACAAAAGCTCAGCAGAGCAGCTTGGCTGTGTTTGTCGTCCTGGGAGCTGTGGTGGAAGTGCTGCAACTTTCCTGCTCCACAGTGTAGTGTGTTAGGAATTAACTTCCTGCTTTGTAATGAAAGCATTTTTTTAAAATGTTATTTATTTTTAGAGTATCGAGGTTCCATTGTTTTGTGGAACTTCAAGTGCTCAGTATTTGTCAGGCTTCAGATTAGAGCTGTTGGATGCAAGTCCACTGTTGGATGTGTTAAGATTTAGAAGAAGATTGACAGAACTTGCTTGGACAGAACTCTGCATGGAGAAAGAGAGCACAGCTTTCTGAAGGAAGTGTGACTTGATCAGACACGTAACTGAAAAGGTGAGTTGTTCAGGAAAAACCTTGGTTCTTTTAATGTACCTACACAACAGAGTCAGAAAGTTGTGAATTGAGAAGTAGCAGGAAACATAGTAACAATTTGTGTTCTGTATCAAAGGGCTTACAGGTTGTCATTGTTGGTTTTCAAGGCTGATGATTTTGTTGCTGAAGAAGTCACTTAGATTGAAGTCCTTTACTAGCTGCTTCTTTTGGGATATCCCCAGATTGTTAATGTCTGGTAGCTCAATAGTAGCAGATGATGGGGGGCATGTGTGTTTCTTTTAGTGGTTTGAGGGCATTTTTGTCCACTTCTTCCACCCTGCCAAAAAACATTGTAGTGGAATAACACATTAGTTATGTAATTAACCTAAAAAACCCCACCAAACTCCACACTTAACATTGTCATTAACAGGAGTAGCACGTTGCTTTTAAATGGGGCCACTAGGCTGATTGGTTTGAATTTTTATTTTTTTTTTAAATTCATCTGATTAATTGTATGTAGTGAGTTTTGAATTAACAAGAAATACCTATTGAAAATATCAGTGACCTTTCTGCAGGGTTTTGGCAGTGCATTAGAACATCTGGCAATTTGTTGTCTATTCATTTGTAACAGTTTAGTTATGGTGACATTTTTGTAAGTATCGAATTATGCCATAACTTTTATAAATGTTGATTAGTCTCTGACTCTTATCTTCATGATATCCAGCAGGTGGTACTATTGACACTAAAATTTCCTGTATTTCCCAAATCCATAACCACACCTTCAATTTACTGTTTCAGTTTGATATTACAGTATTATTGCTATTGCATGTAAACCTAGCAAGAGAAACCATTTCTGACTGATAGTTTATGCAGTTATCATGCTTATATGTTTGTATAACTGATATAACATGTATATTATGTTTATGAAGTTCTCGTGCTTATTTAATTATTTAAAAAGTAAAACTCATTTATTCTGAAATTATAGTTAGATTTTAACTTGGATCTGTTTGGTTACTTATTACACCTCTCTTGCAATCATTTTAATTTTAAACTTTAGGAATCTTTCCTCAAGAGACAATGAGTGTCTGTAAGAGTGGCTATGACTCAATTGTAACTGTGGTTTGAAAATCAGAAGTTCTTGCTTTTGCTATAGATGGCTCTTAAAGCAACTTTTCAGAAAAAGCCTAGAACAGCTTAGTGCCAGGCTGTCTGCTGGAAAAGTAGCTGCAGCATCTCTGGATGTTTTTATAGTTTTTTGTGGCCCTGATGTTACTTGTAGTCATTACCCACCAGTTTAAATACCAATAGGAAGCCTCTTCAGCTAATCAATGCTGTGATTGCTTTCCCTGGGAGCAGTGAAGCCCTGATGGGCAGTGATGTGTGCCAGGTATCTCTCTGGCTGGATTAGCACTGACACTCTCCACAGCAGTTCCACTCAGTCAGTCTCACTTAGGCTGTTCCTTCTCTGGCTGTATGGTTGCATGTCACCATCCTTGTGGAGCAGGAAATTAAAGGGGACAATCAATTTCTGGCTGTGAAAGAGTTCATGTGTGTGTGTAAATGCCACCTGCCGTACAAGGGAATGTGCTTGTGGAGCCCTCTTGGTTACAGACCGGCAGGTCAGGCTGGAAGAGAGCGATCCCACCACTGCCCTGGCCTCTTTGGGGCCATTTAGGTGCTCTATAAAATATGTATAATTCAGCCAGTAAGTTATGAGAGATAAAATACGATTTTTTTTATATATAGGCGTGTTGCGAAGTTGTAAGATATCCAAGTTCCAAATGGGACTGGGTGTCAGGGTCTTTTTTGGCCGGATAAGGGAAATATAAAAGTTCTTTAGAATTAAAATCTTTCAGGACCACGTGGAAATTTTGTACACAGGGGTTTCTTCTCCCTCTTTGGGCTAAGAACATAGGAAGATCCATAATTTTTGACGGAGGACGCCTCGCAGCCAATCAGAAGGAAGGGAAAGCCTCTTTTTCAGAGAAAAGAAACCTTTGTAGGCAAAAATGAATATATTAAACTTATCTGAAAAGGGTGGGATTTCGTGAAACTATAAAATGTATGGAATTTAATTCCAAAGGGTCTTTCTACCCGGAAAACTCAGTGTGAGACCAGACCCAACGCGCTGAATAAATTCTTTCTTCTGTTTCATGAGTTTTTGCCGTCTTTCTAAATTTAAAAGCGGAATTTTTCCCACAAGTGGTTAGCTGCAAGAAATTCTTCTGCACTTTGGGCACACTAACTAGATTGAAGTTGGCAATGGTGCTGGTTTTAGAGCCTCAGCTGCTTTTTTCTGTCCCCTTCATGTTTGGGGGGTTCAAAAGCAGCCAGTTGTGTGAAGTCTTCCATGCAAAGCACAGTTACTGGAGTCACCAGCTCTGAGTATTGCTGTGAGGAATAAACAAAAATGTAACTGGTGATTTTTATTTGTAGCATTTTATTTATATATGGGGAGGTTAATTCCCACCAGAAAAGTCATGAAATCTTAAGACATGAGTTCAATCTCACCTCAGTACCTTCATTTTCTTCCATCAGCATTCATGGTAGAATAATATAAGGATCTTTTCTTACTGCTTCCAAATCAGGGTCCTTTTTATTATAACAGATTGTGGGCCAAGAGAAAAATGACAGTTGCATAGGATGAGCAAAATTTAGTGACTCAGTATTTTGTGTTGTCCTAGAGGAACTCCCAGGAGTTCCTTCTGACAAGAACCTTAGATTTGTCTACCTCAAACAAATGACAAAGATTTCTAGGCAGTGACTGGTTTTGGACAATGTGGAAAACTAGCTCTTAAATCCATAACTTCAGAGGGAAGATACTATGTATGAGCGTAGTTGAATATTAGCAGTGAAATAATAATGAACTTTAATTTTTTTTTCCCCTTTACTTAGATGGGATTCTGCAGAAAATGTTGTGAAGGACATGGGATCTGTAAGCAACAGTTAGATGAAAATATGCAATTAATGACATGGCAGATTAAATGTACTAATTCTCAACATCATTGAAAGTTTTTGAGACTTTTTTTTTAAAAAGATGGTAGCAAGGCTTGTTTTTTATTATTTATTTATTATTCTAACTCTTTCTAAGCAGAGATGAGTAAATATGGTGTAATGCTTAATTCTAGATTACGGACGCATATTCAGCATTCACTTCATGAGTTTTCTCAAATTTCATTTTAGATTTTAGTTTAGGGATTACAGGGAATTTCAGACAGCAATCCAAGCTCTACAAGATCTCTGAGAGTACAGCTTTTGTTGAGGTCCATGAGAACTGAGCATTTTTTAAGCTATACCTTAACTTGCATCATGGGTTTTCAGCCAATCTTCATAACTTTTCTTCATTAGCAATGAATCCCTTTGTTGGAGGAAACAAAGACGACTGGGAAAGATATGAAGCATGGAGAAGAATTTATAACCCTTGAAAAAGACACTTATATACCGGATTAGACACATAATACTGATTATGACACTCTCTGAACATGACTGTTGTACCCCAGTTTATTGTTGTAATGTTATGCTGTTTTATGTACCCCCAGTTGTTGTTTTTTAAAATTGTCCACCATGTTGTCCCCTTCTTCTTCCCTCAGTTTTCCCGCCTTTTCCCTGTTTTCCCGCTCCTCTGCCTGCCATTGGTCAGGGTTTGGTGCAGTGCAGAGGTAGCTGTTATTGGTCCTTTCCCCCGGAGACACCTAAACTCCTCCCCTCTCTACCCAGCTACCCAATCACCGTCTTCCCTCGGTTGTCAATCCCATGCTCCTCCCTAGCCCAAGTTCCACCCCTCATCCAACCCTATATAAGTTGTTACCCCTCAAATAAACATTGGCATTGCTTCACCGACCTCCATCTGTGTGAGAACTCTTCTTCGCAGTGCCCGACCCCATTCCCTTAACCCAGCGGGTCGTGGCAAGTGGCGCCCAACGTGGGGCACAGTGGAGGTCTCTCGAATCGAGGGAACTCCTGTGTCTCCACTTGGGCTCAAGCAGCTTCAAGAGGGAAGACTGCTCCGCCGACCCTCCCTTGTGCAGCTGACGACTGCGGACTTTTTTCGTCGCGTGGGTTGCACGCTGGACCAGGTGAGCCACAAGGGACATTCCCGTCACCTTCACCCTACACCACCCCCAGCAACTAAATTTTAAAGGAGAGGAGTAACATCTGAGAGTGCAGCCCGAATGCCACCATGGGTCTGACACTCTCCACCTCTCAAAAGTTCGTATACCGTCGTCTCAAAGATTTCATTATCGAACACGGCCACCCGCTAGATAAAAAATCTGCCAAAGCGCTTGCGAGGTGGCTAGACCGCCAAGGCTGTGCCATGAACGACAACATCTCCCTAGACAAATGGCAAGCCTTAGGATACAACTTATGGCGGGACTCAGATAGAGGCGACAGATTGGCCAAACATGCACTGATTGCGTGGAGGCTTGTTCTGATGGTGCTACAGCACCAAATGATGAACACGAACATCAGCCTCCCAGCAGACAAGACCAAGGACACTCACAAGGACACGGACACTGAGGGCGCACAAGATGGCAGGAGGGAGACAGAGACAGAAACCACCTCACAAGATGGCGGGAGGGCGCGGAGAAGAACAACGCGTCGATCGCGAAATGGCGTCGAGGAGGAGGGACCCCGAGATCGCCCAGAGAGAAGGGGGGAGGGTGAAGCGCACGGAAGACCAGCGCGGGAAAAAAGGAGGCGGGCCCCTGTAGCTCCACCTCTTGGACCGCCTCCTTCTCCTCCCACTCGTGGCGCGAGAAGTCCCTCCCCCGGCACACCTCCGACTACGCCCACTTCTGCCACTCCTGTCTCCTCCCCGGATGTGTCGCCCTTACGGCAAAGACAGGAAGCAGTGGGCGAGGCAAGGGCAAAGGCCAAACCTTCCTTCCGGGAAGATGGCCGCGCCCGTAGGCCTCCTAACACCAAGGCCTACCCCGCCTGCCGCGAATCGGACAATGACTATGGGTGGGCGCCACGTTCCCCGGATAAGCAACCCTCAGTACCAGATATCTGGGAGGCCTTCCGGGAAGAAGCCGCGCGTGCCCAAGATGTCGAATTTCTAAAAGCGTTTCCGGTTTACTACGAGGAGGGGAAACCCCCCGAGTGGCGACCGGTTTCGTATCCAATGCTTAAGGACATCAAAAAAGCAATTGTTGAGTACGGGTTAGGGGCCCCATTTACAATCGGCCTATTGGAATCCTTCTTCCTTGCCTACACCCTTATCCCCTATGACATTCGGGCAGTCATAGGAGGTTTGTTTACTACTGTTCAGGCCTCGGTATTCGAGGCTGAATGGAAAAAAAGGATAGTTGCCTTTGTCAACGACAAGATGGAAAGAAGAGGGATTCCAATCAGGCAGGCCATTGATATGCTTTATGGGGAGGGGAACTACTCCAGCAGAGGGGATCAAACTAGATTAGACCCCAAATTGTTAAACGTAACAAAAGAATTGGCTATGGAGGCAGTGAAAAGAGTGGCGGACGCGTACGTGCAAGCACCCTCTTTTACACTCATTAATCAGGGAATTAAAGAGCCATTTGTAGATTTTATTACCAGGCTCAAAGAGGCTATAGCTCGGCAGGTGCATCAAAAGGAAAGCCAAGAAATTCTATTTAACAAATTGGTTATCGAAAAAGCTAACGAAGACTGCCAGAGGGTTTTAAAGATGTTGAAAGATCCCACGCTGCTGGAGATGATAGAGGCATGCAAGAATGTCGGTTCCAATGCCCATAAAGCAAGGATAATGGCTGCAGCTTTTTCGGGGCCCCAACATTGTTTCGAGTGTGGGGAAAAAGGGCATTTCAGAAAACACTGTCCCAAATTTAAGTCTGAGCCTAATTTACCAAATACGCTGTGTCGCAGGTGTGGAAAGGGTCGCCATTGGACCTCGAGCTGCAGGTCCAAAACCAACATTAATGGCGAACCCCTTTCCCCCAAACAGTCACCTAGGCTCAGAAAGAGAGTGACCTTTTCATCTATGCCCGACCTTAGGCAGTGTCCGTGTGAGCAGTCGGGAAACGGGGAGCTGAGTGCCCGGGGGGGTGCGATGACACAAGTTCCCCCCACTCCATCTTGCGCCAGCCACGCCCAGCTACCCCGTAGTCCGGCTGCCCCCGGCGGACCCTGTTCCCGTTAGGGAACAGTGTAAGCCTTTAAACTGGAATGTCCTATGTGTCATCCACCCTTCCACCCACTTGAGCTCGTACGAGCAATTAGCAAGGGTCGTACCATTGACCCCAGTGGACCCAGATCTCACCTATTTAGTCACGTCACACTTCTCAGCAGTTGGTAAGGGAATTGTTGTGGTACCCACTCTCCTGACGGGTTTGACATATTCTAATATCGCTATATGTCTGACTGTTCATCTTCCCCCCGTGCAGCTGGAGGACCGCTTCCCCGTAGCGAAGATGGTCTCCACTGAAGACCTGCTGTGTGTCCTGTCGGCAGATGAGGAGCAGAGGCAGACGGCAGAAAAGGAGGTCCTTTGGACCACCACAGTAAAAACCTCTCGCCCTCTCCTAACCTGTCTTATTTACTATTCACAGCCTAGGAGACCGCAGCGGGTCAAGGTGGAAGGCCTTCTCGATACGGGGGCGGACGTCACCATCATAGCCTCCAGGGACTGGCCGCATGCGTGGCCAGCCCAGACTGCCTACGTCCAAGTTAGTGGCGTGGGGGGAACGCAGTACCCCGTCAGGAGCAGGGAGGTACTGACGATCTACGGGCCGGAGGGCAGACCAGCGTCACTCCAACCGTATGTACTCAACATACCGATCACATTATGGGGTAGGGACGCAATGGAGCAGTGGGAACTGAAATTAGGGACCCTGTCTCCAGAACAAAATTTTTAGGAGGGGTCACTGAAGAACTGCAGCTCCCCAGACTGAGCTGGAAAACTGATACGCCAGTCTGGGTTGATCAGTGGCCCCTACCTACCAAAAAGCTGCAAATTTTAAATAATCTGGTCAATCAGGAACTAACGAAAGGACACTTGGAGTCTTCCGCCAGTCCCTGGAACACTCCAGTGTTCGTGATCCAAAAATCCTCAGGTTCCTGGAGATTTCTCCAGGACCTGCGCAAGGTAAACGAAGTCCTTGAACCAATGGGAGCCCTCCAGCAGGGAATGCCTTCACCATCTATGCTCCCTGCTGAATGGCCCCTAGTGGTCATTGATATAAAGGACTGTTTTTTCCATATATTTCTTAATCCGGCTGATTCGGCTAGATTCGCGTTTTCTGTCCCTGCAGTCAACGCTTGTGAACCCCACCGCAGGTTCCAGTGGCGCGTGCTTCCCCAGGGGATGAAAAATTCCCCAACACTCTGCCAGATGTTCGTGGCAGAGGTGTTGAGACCAATTCGGCTACAGTATCCGCAGTCAATCATTTTCCATTATATGGATGATGTATTGATCTGCGCCAAAACTCAATCGACGGTAGACAAAACACTAAATTCTACAATTTCGGCTCTAAAAGATAAGGGATTGGAAATCTCCCCTGAGAAGGTGCAGAGGGAAGCACCATGGAGGTATCTCGGACTCCAAATTAATGCAAAAAGCATCAAACCTCAATCAGTGTCGATTGACAGAAACGTCCGAACTTTAAATGACCTCCAAAAGCTACTGGGTGCAATCAATTGGATCCGACCTGTGCTGGGGATCACAACTGGAGATTTGCACCCCCTTTTCGAGCTGCTTAGAGGAGACGCTGATCTGTCCTCCCCCAGAACACTAACATCCGATGCCATTAAAGCCCTTACCACTGTTGAGAAGAAAATTGCAGAAAGACAAGCATGTAGGAGGATGGAGGGACTGCCATCCTCCTTGGTAGTAATTAAAGAACAGAGACAACCATTGGCCCTCCTGGGCCAGTTCACAAGCGACCACAAAGACTTTTGCTTATGGGAGTGGATGTTCCTCCCTCATCAATTTGGCAAGACAATCACCACTATGATCGAGATGATTGGCAAAGTAATATCTAAGGGTCGCACTAGGTGTTTAGAACTCAGTGGAGAAGAACCAAATTTCATTTATCTTCCACTGACTTCTGAACATCTAGATCAACTGCTGCAGACCTCTATTGACTTTCAGATAGCCATCGGGGGCTACCCGGGAGAAATTCGGCTACATCTCCCGGCGTGCCCATTCATACAAAGATTGGTTCACATTCCGATTAGACTAAAAATTATGCAATCTGAAATACCTATTCAAAATGCGAAAACAGTTTTTACCGATGGCTCAGGGAGAACAGGAAACGCTGTGATAGTATGGAAAGAAAATAACGATTGGCACCAAGATATCCACAAAGTTCAAGGTTCTCCCCAGATCGTAGAACTCTCAGCAGTTGTACGCGCCTTTGAAATTTTTAGTGGTGAACCAATCAACATAATTTCAGATTCGTCTTACGTAGTGGGTGTGGTCAAAAGAATTGAAAATTCGTACCTAAAAGATGTGGCTAATCAGAATTTATTCCAATTATTGACCAAATTATTGTTTCTCATAGAGAGACGAGAATTCGAATACTACATCGTCCACACCCGCTCACACACCGCTCTACCCGGTCCTGTGGCGGAAGGGAACCAGCTTGCCGACCATCTGGCAGGTATAGCTGTAACCCCCAATTTATACCAGCAGGCGAAACTTTCGCATGAATTTTTTCACCAGAATGCAAGGTCGCTGCAAAAACAATTCGGTCTAAAATTATCACAAGCAAAAGAAATTTTAAAGGCTTGCGCTGATTGCCAAACACTTACACCTGTTGTCCCAGAGGGGACAAACCCAAGAGGTTTGTCACCCTTGGAAATTTGGCAATCAGACGTAACCCATGTGGCTGAATTCGGCAAACTAAAATATGTACATGTATCTATCGACACATTTTCTAAGATGATTGTGGCCACCGCACATCCTGGAGAAAGGAGTAGCCATGTCAAAAAGCACTTCTTGTCTGCATTCGCGAGGATGGGAGTCCCCAAGCAAATTAAGACAGATAATGGACCCTCCTATGTGTCTGCAGACACGAAGAGGTTTTTTGAACAATGGGGGATACAGCATACCACAGGGATCCCTCACAACCCCACAGGACAAGGTATAGTGGAACGTGCGCATCAAAACATAAAAAATATGCTCAAAAAACAGAAAGGGGGGAGTATTGGCCTCTCCCCCCAAGAAAAATTAGAGAAAGTTATGTACGTGTTAAACTTTCTCAACGTGATGGAGGATACAGATACTCACGTAAGCAAAAGTCCTGTAGATCGCCACTTCCGAACCCACCTCTCCAGTGTTATCCGACCTCAAAGCTAAAATAATGTATAAAGACCCACTGACCGAAAAATGGACGGGCCCTTTCCCTCTAATCACCTGGGGAAAGGGCTACGCGTGTGTTGCAGGTCCCGAAGGACCAAAGTGGGTCCCATCACGACGTGTGAAAATCTTCCGTGAATAAAAAAGAAGAACAAAACAGAAAAGAACACCAATGCTGCTGCTTCATTACCTCTCATTGATCCTCCTGGCTGGATTCATCCATCGGACCGTCACCGTCCCACTACAAGGATGGATGAACCAGCCGTCGCAAAACTTATGGGTAACGTTGGCCAAGGCCACCGGCACTGACACCTTATGCCTGGCCTTGACCAGCGCCGGGAGCCCCTTCAAAACATGTCTGGTAGGGATCCCCATTACTCCATCAGAATGGACCGCGTTTGTGTCACAAACGTGGATCCAGGGATCCCCACCACTCAACTCCCCGAACCTTGCACAAACGATTTCAGCATTACCTTTCGTAGACGTTCCTTTTCAAGAGATCGATCTTTTAGGTTCACTCCCCTCCACGACCTGTATTATTTTCCACCGTTATACCCAACCAATTTTGTTTACTCCCCTTAACGTGACATCTTACAAACCCATCTACAAAGGGACCCGTTCACCGTGGTGTAATGGCTCAGTGGCAACCACCGTGCCCACTGAGCACATCCCGCGTAATATGAAACTCCCAAAAGGATATTTCCTACTGTGCGGGGATCGGGCGTGGCCTGGGATTCGGGCCTACCCGGAAGGAGGTCCCTGCACAGTAGGAAAACTAGCCCTCTTCAATCCGGCAAAATTCCACCTCGAGAATCAATTAGTACATCCGAAAATCAAAGTCAAGAGGTCCCTCTCGTTTTCGATGGGCGCTCCCCTCCGTTTTCCAAATTCCAAACCCGCTGCCTCCAAACCTATTGTTCCTAAATCCCCACCTAAACCTGAAAACACTCCCCAGCCAATTCGGATGCAAAATTCTCTCCCTGCACCACATATGAATATTGGAAAGCCACAGTATTGGCCTACTCCTCTGCCCTTCCCAGAGGATTGCGATTCTAATATTCATATCTGGTCCAGGGTGAAAAACTTTTGGGCGTCTTTTCCTATCCCTGGGATAGGGACCGCGCATGCCCTCTCTCTCCTGACTCACCTGGGATGCTGGTTGACCAAAGAGGCTAATGCCACGACTCAGGCGATTGAGGGTTTGCTCGAAGACACCCAAAAGTTGAAAGAGGTTTCTTTACAAAATCGAGCTGCCATTGATTTCCTTCTCTTGGCACACGGTCACGGGTGCCAAGAATTTGAAGGTATGTGCTGTATGAATTTTTCGGACCACTCCGAATCGATCCATCAAAGCATCAAACAGCTAAAAGGTTTGGTCCGAGAAATTCATCAGGACAAAGGAGGCGGCCTCGATAGCCTCTTCGATTGGGTACAACTACCAAATTTCCCTAATTGGTCAAGAAAGTTGATTATGTTGTGTGTCCTGTCTCTTTTTGTATTGGTCTCTGTTTGTACCTTTTTACCCTGTTTAATTTTGTGTCTGCGAAAGATGCTGATGAGTACCATTCAAGCGAACATCGCTTCGTTCCAACAAAATAAAGAAGGGGGAGATGTTGGAGGAAACAAAGACGACTGGGAAAGATATGAAGCATGGAGAAGAATTTATAACCCTTGAAAAAGACACTTATATACCAGATTAGACACATAATACTGATTATGACACTCTCTGAACATGACTGTTGTACCCCAGTTTATTGTTGTAATGTTATGCTGTTTTATGTACCCCCAGTTGTTGTTTTTTAAAATTGTCCACCATGTTGTCCCCTTCTTCTTCCCTCAGTTTTCCCGCCTTTTCCCTGTTTTCCCGCTCCTCTGCCTGCCATTGGTCAGGGTTTGGTGCAGTGCAGAGGTAGCTGTTATTGGTCCTTTCCCCCGGAGACACCTAAACTCCTCCCCTCTCTACCCAGCTACCCAATCACCGTCTTCCCTCGGTTGTCAATCCCATGCTCCTCCCTAGCCCAAGTTCCACCCCTCATCCAACCCTATATAAGTTGTTACCCCTCAAATAAACATTGGCATTGCTTCACCGACCTCCATCTGTGTGAGAACCCTTCTTCGCAGTGCCCGACCCCATTTCCTTAACCCAGCGGGTCGTGGCATCCCTTTCCATTAGTTTCACATATTTCTTCATGATTGTCATGGATTGTCATGATCTGCTCCACAGAAGCAAGACAACTTTAAAGGTTTAAGGATGTTGCTAGTTGGTGACTAAAAATGTGCATGGTACATACAAGCTTTTTTGTCTGTACATTTTTCTTATGTGCAAAAAACCATACATATGCAGCACTCATATTTCTGGGACAATTCAGTGTACAACTCAGTAGCATCAGATCCTTGAATAAAATCTGGAAAAGCATGTGGAAGTCTTATTAGGCTGACTATCCAGCATATAATGAAAAACTCTGAATCTTTGGTGAAGCTCCTTCCAATTTGTAGCTAAAGCAAAGAAGGGTTTTAGGTACTGTGCTGAGCATGTTCGTATGATGCATTCGTCAGTCCAGAATTCCTCAGTTAGACAGTAATTAGGGACTGCCAAAAGAACATCAGTTTACAGTCACCACTTCTAGGGATAAATCCAATTCATGGAATAGCTTCTGTTTGGGTACAAGGGCAGTTAAAACCAAAAAGGAAGATTTCACTGCTTTTTGAGGTCAGTTTGCACTCTGCTTGCCTTTGTGCTGCTCCATAGTCTGAAAAATCGCTGTACAACAGACTCCTTTCCAAGCCATACAGCAGTGCATATGCTTCCTCCCCCTAGCATGTTAGCAGAGATAGACTCGGAGCTGTTTGGCATAAAATGACTTCTAAAAGAAGTAAAATGCAGCCAGTTTTCCTGCTACTGTATGAGAATGGGAGCAGATGATTCTTGGCCTTTGTGCATCCTGCCTGGTCTCTGCAGGCACCTGATATTCTCCAGCCCTGCCTGGGGCACCAGTTTCATAATCTTGCTTATGGAAAGGAATTTTCAGGCTCTCCAGTCTTGCTTCTGCATATCAAGTACTGGTTTGACACAAAGGTTTGCAGTCTGTTCCCTACCATAGTGTCAGGCTTCCAAGAGACTGCTACAGTCATAAAGCACCCTATTAAAAAATATATATATTCTGGCTGAATTTTTTTCCTGCTCAAAATTGGCTTGATACAGCTGCTCTAACACTTTCCTCTTTGGTTCTTTTTTTTTTTTACTGGTTGACCACTCACTAAAGTGGGTCTCTACTGTAGAGCTGCATCTTTAGACTGGAGAAATGTTTAGGCCCTTGCCAAAGAGAGTGGCTTGTGAAGAGGACAGTGAGAGCAGGGACATCCTACAGAGTCTTCTACAAGGCTCTGGTATTTTCATACTTAAGTGTTACTTGTACTATTCGTGTGTGTTTGTGTTGAATTGTTTTTTTTTTTTTTTTTTTTTAAAACCTGATACATTTGCTCAGTGGGGAACACTTGGGCTCACTCACACATTTTAAATCAGTATTGGAGGGATGGGGGAAAACCCAAAAGATGAAGGACACAGACTTGCATTTCTTTCATCCTGGAAATGTGACTTAAAAATTAAACCTTTACCTTCAGACAAAAGTAATACACACTTGCTGTACAAAAACAAAGCATCACAAATTGATGTTTGCAGTCAGCAGATGCTGGAATGTCTGACAACATACCATGTCTGCCATTTTTCTCTTTCCTTTTTTTTTGTGTAGAGTGTCAGACTAGACCTTAAGGATAAAACTTTCAGTGCTGTGTAAATTATTCTGTCACCATGGGTGACAGAATATACATACCATGCTGTGTATACACCCATGGGTGCATGTTCTGACATTTATAAGAAATGTATGGTAGCCTGTATGTGATTCCATGAATGTACCAATACTTCTTTGCCTCAATTGTGTCCTGGAAACAAGAACATATCTGAACTTTTCCTAGACACGTGGACTATGTCTAGTGATAAATTCATGAGTAATAATTTTAGGATTTTGTTTACAGTGAAATGCCACATCACAGTAAAAGGAATAGAGAATAGAAACAGGAAAACTAAAGGTAAAAATCAATTATATAACATTATAGTGAAGTTCTAACAATTAAATGTGTCAAGATTATACAGAAAGACAAGAAAGTTTTTCACACAAAATAAATATATATAATTCTAGTATGTTCGTTAATAATAAGTGAACTATGCAAAGTCTTTATTATTGCATTTGAAATAGTATGATTAGTAGAAAAACTTCGTAAAATTACATAAAACTTCTGCTTTTCTTGTGACTGACTATATTTAATGAAGGCTTTAGGAAAAAATGAAGAGAAATCATCCCACAGGCCGTATAGGTTGCATCCCATTAACCGTAGTGAAATTCAGCTAATAGTGAATACATGGTAAACTGCCAGAATTTTGCCAGTGTGTTGTGTTGCCAACAAATCTTGTTGCAGTAAATTGTCTTTATTTACTGGTGTTTCCAGAAATTGTTGCCGTATTTTTCGGCGTCTGAGAATGTTAATGTTTTAATCCCATAGTAGAAGAGAATGGCAATGAGAAAAGGATTTCCTATTCCCAGCCCTTTATTGCTCTCTGATATACATTCATGGTGAAAAAAGTGTGTTCCTGCTAATTACCAGCTTTAAAACAAATGGGCAGACAGTGAGCCTTTCCAAGGAAACACCGGACCTGTGCAGGGATAAGGTGCCAGCATTTGGGAGCATGTGGGAGGTTTTATGAGTGGTTGTGGAGAAAAAGCAGTGCAGGTGGAAGAGTAAATGGGAAGTATAAGTGCTTCATGCTGGCTCTTACTTAAATGCATCTTCAGAAGCAGTGCTTGCTGACTGGCTGCAGCATTTAAAAAGAAAGATTGGCTTTTCTGTGAACTGTAGATCAAGTCCAAATCTCCTTAGTATAACGTTTCTGTGGCAACGTTATGCCTGTTTATTCTCTATAGCTGAATGCAGACTTTGGATTCAGATAAAGTTACATTCCATGCAAGAAACAAGTAATCATTTAAAAAACACGAATTAAAACAATTGTGCCCAGCTACTGTAGATCGGTATGGAATTTTTGGTGGGATATCGGTCCTAGCACTGAGTGTGAGCCACTTCCAATTGAGAGTTGACAATAAGTAAATTACAAGTTTCTCTTTAAGCCTGCCCAGTTATCAGTCAGACTTTCTTCACGAGCAACTCTTCAGACTACAAAAGGAAAGCTGCTTCAAGCACTACAGATTATGCATACTCTGCTACAAGTTATGGTAGACAAATGTGCCTTTTAGAACTGGCTGGCTTCTCCTCATCATCTTAAAGGACTCTAGAAATCTCAGTAAAACTCAGGCTGCAAATTAATCGTGACTATATGTTTTGAGTGATTGCAAACATGAAGTTTATCCCGATATATTTTCAAACAATGCATAAAGTGAAGTTGTACCACGTGTGAAACTGAGGTGTGACTGAAGTAGACTGTGTTATCCAAGTCTCATGTCATATTAGAGGAGCCACTGAACTGCAGCAGTGTTGGATACAAATGGGCATTACAGAACAGTCGTGCACTAATGTGGCACTGTGGGAACTGTTAATGTTGCAGGTCTTTTTGTTACTGCAGTGACTGGCTGAAAACAGAAAAATAACAAAGTACAACAAGCCTGTTATGGAGGATAAATTCTATTTGTCTTTTTAACTGCCTGTTGCAAAACGTTTCTAATATTGGCTTACTGAGATATGTTTTCATTACTGCTGTTATGCTTCCTATTTATCTCCAGTTTTAGTTTTTGACTTGTCAATGACTGAATTTCACCTGGTATTTAATAGCTATGTTAGCAGAAGAATTGCAACTGGATTGCCGAGGTGAGAGGTGCTACTTTTTTAAGGAATTTGTAAAACCAGAGACTGATCTCACAGATATAAACTGTACTCACAAGGTGGTAGCTGTGCATCAGGTGAATGGGAAGGATGCCCCAGTGTCTTCCAAGGCAGTGTGATTGATATCCTGTATAAATAGAAAATGATCTTCCACAACATTTTCAGCCAGGTGCCTTTTTAAAAATAGTTTTCTAAATAAGGTTTGGACTATATTTATATTCAGTGCTCGACATAGAAATGTACAAATCTTGTAAGGGAATCTCTGCATCCTACCATCTCTCTCTTTCTCTCTCCCCCCCTTCCCCAAACGATTGTCAAGTGTGATGTTATGACAAGTGCTGTCATAGCAGCACATCTTCTGTTGGGTGCTGTTAAGAGCACAAATTAAAGCAAACCAAGAGGGATGCTGGTGAGTACACTCCAGAAAGCCAAGACGTGACTTGGAAAAATAGCAGTGGAAGTTTGTTTCAACCATGAAAACATAAATTCGTATGAAAGAAACAGAAGAGGAGCAATGCAGTACTATTATATATCTGATTATCTGTGGCAGAATTTAATGACAAGCAAATAGTCACTGTATCATTTGAGCACAGATGTTTCTGAGTGTCTTAGGAATTATGTCAAGATATTTGAAGAACAGCTTCTATCTCTATTCCAACATGTAATTCTAAAAGCTGACAGCTGATTATTTGAGCAAAAAACAAGTTTGTAATGAACAAGATCCCAGAACTCTGCTTATTGTTCCACAAAATGAAGTGTCCTCATTATATAAGACCTACTGTTAAGTATGAACAGTGCACAGATCTCATATCATTAAAGCAACCATTAGGGTAAATGTATGGTTTTTTTTATTTTTAGTAATATCTACTTGGTGGGCTATGTTTTGGTTTGATTTGGGTTTTTTTCTATTAAGCTTCTTGTGGTCTATTTACACACTACAACTTCCACAAACATGTTTAGAACACAAAAAATGTGCTTTTCTGGCTTAAAACTGAGCATATTAGAAAGCTTCATACCTTCTGATGGGGAATAACATGTACACCAAGTGATAGCAAGATGTAAAAGCCCCCACATGCTTGAGAAATTCTGTGTTTTCTTCTGCCTGCCACCTAAAATCCTCAAATACTGCTTGGTAGTAATTGATTTTTACAATGTTAAAGCTTCCAAGGCCAGTGCTTTCCTTCACGATACTCAGGAAGTTTCACTATAACTTTGCATTGATGTGCATCCACAGGGTGGAAGGTGCTGATAAATTACCCTGAAATTTAATATTTGCAGAATGCCACCTTCTTTGCTTAGCATCCTGCTTAATGTTAAATAGCTTGTGTTTATACATCTTGGAATGACAGGATAGCTGACTCCCATGTTACGTAAAATGCCAGGACCATAAGAATAGAAGTTATTACTCTGAGTGAAGAATTAGAAGTGATGAAAGGAAGATTTAACCTTCCCCACCTAAATAATTATATTCCCTAGTCCTTATGTTTCCACAGGAATAAAATCTTGTATCCACTGATGTCTTTGTAACATTTACAGTAAGATCCATTCCTGGTGAAACCAATAAGACATAAATGCCAATACTCATCCATGTGAAACACTTTTACAGGGAAATTCCTAATTATGATAATATGATTTACTCTGATAATAACATCACTTTCAGGTGTCCATCATTAACTGCAGATTTTACAGAAATGTTGCAACATTACATTTGAATATAACCAGGATCTTCTCAGAGAAGGGTTTGTGTGCAGCTGGATCCAATATTAACCCCAGACTTTGTCCATGGTTTAAGTCTAAGGAGTTATAGAGGTGTAACTGAACCTTTGCACAACTTTGTCCCACAGGATTAAGGATGGCAAATCAAAATGAGTGATTCATTATGAAAAATGATTGGACGAAAGATCTGAATCAGAATTATTTACTGCACAGTATAGAAACTAAAATGACTAGTATAGTATAGTGTACTACATCAAAGCAATTATATTAAAACTAGCAAAAAACTCAATTATTAAATAGAGATTGATGTTACTCACCAAGACCAAAGACCATGGGTAAATCTCTTCCACTCGTCCTTGAGGAGTAACTTTGAGGGCCATCCCCAGCCAGGGCAGGAATCTCCACACACACTCCAAGCAGGAATGTCTCAGAAGAACTTGCCCTTTGAAAGTGGGACTGGACTTTTACAGCATGAAATGATTGACTGTCAGTCCTGTGTCCCCACACCAGCTGTGTCAGCTTAACATTTCTAGATAAGGGTACTTTACCATATCTGCCACACCTTTACCTCACTATCAGGGTGTTTAGCATTGGACTTGAATATTAATGTCTTGCAAATAAGAGTATGTGAAAAATAAATATGCTATATTTTTTAAATATGGTTTATATAACCTATATTTATAAAATAATAGAATGAAGAGGCTGGAAATTTTTAGTTGGAATAGAAATAGGTGCTGTTGTTCTTCAGAAATATTATTTATTGTCTTGAGTTTTTCCAGAATGAAGTATAACTGCTTTGTTAATGGCTGTTCACCCTGCAGATTAAAATAATTCATCTAAGATATTTGGGGCTTTACTTTTCACTGTCATTTTTCTTTTCACTGAAGATGTAAATGCAATGCAAACCTCATTTGTCGAATCTGTTAATCTCTGGATTAACAGGAGTTGTTAAACTGATTTGCAGAGCTTGTTTTGAGAGCTATTAAGTTTCACCTCTTTCCCCATACTTGATTAAATAATGACTTTTAGGATTACTGCATATATTAAATTCTTTTCAATGTAGAAACTGTTGTTTTGGAGACTTTCTACGAATTGTAGCAGAACCAGTGCTGCATTTTAATTTATTTGTAAGTGCACACAGTTGTTTGAATACTTTTATTTTATACTCACTTTTCCAGAAGACAAAATTGAATTTAGTATTGTTTCAATATATTGGATACTCTAAAGTTTGTGTGAATAAGAAAATGTGTGTCTGAGTTGAATTTTATGTCTGATGTTGTAGGTCTAGTTAAGCAAGCTGTCAAACTTCCAAAGGAGTTACAAAATCTCAGAGGAGCTGTTTTCATTTTAGGCTGGTCCTGTCCTTTTCAAATGTAGGTCAGAAAATGGTTTTATTAATTCATGGCTTTAAATAAATTTAAATTTTTTTTTCTTCTGAAGTTAATTCCATTATGAAGAGTCCTATGGCATTTAACAGGAAAGAAACCAATAAGGTTTCCTACATAAATTACATTAGAAATGTGCATATTTTATAGGAATTATCTGTTTTTTAAAGAAGGTCTTTGAACCCTTCCCCAGAATTGTATTGTAGGTATAGATTTTTTTCTTCAATGCCAGGAGATACTTTAGGTTGACTATTTCTTTGTGATATTTCAATATAACCTCTCACAAGGGTTACCATCATAAGATGTTCTGCTATAATACATGACGTGACATCATCTTTCAGGTGAGTCAGTTGTGCTGATTTGAATTTAAACATGAGGTGAAAATATTTAGTTTATTTTAATAGAACCATAACAGAGATGAAAAGGGAAGAAATGACTCTTACCTTTTGGATGTTTAAAAAGTGCATTGCCTTGGCTGACCATGACCTGCTTCGAACCACACTTGATTATGTGAAAAGTTACCAGCTGCAGGCATAGTCATTTAAGCACTTACTTGTAATAGATGAGGAAAATGGAACCTGGCACCCTCTCACTCACTAACAGGCACCCAAACACATAACAAAAATGTCTTTTGGAGTTTTTGTTAGATTACATGAGATGCATATGTATATCGAAATCAAAATAAATTAATGTTTTTATTCCTAAGAGAGGAACTCCTTTTCCGTTTGCTTTACCATGCTCAGTCAGCTTGTGAAAATAGATTTATAGTCTTGTCTGTTGGTATCACAGCTGTTTGTGCTTGGCTGAGCAACCTTAAAACATTTTTTATCATTACGTACGTGCTTACAGGTTTACGAGTAGCTAACATTTTGACCTTTTCAGGAGAAAATATTTAATTTGTGGGGATGAATAAAAATACCTGATGCCTGATGTGTGTAACAAGGAAAAGGGAGAGCTTTGGTTCTGCTTTTACAGTAATTCAGCTGAATTGTGGACAGAGAAGAATTAGGTTGTAGGATAGCTCTGGGTCACAGAACTTCTGTGTCACCCGCTTCTGAGAGCAGGTGTTGAATATCAGCGCTGCCTCTCTTACGTTCCCATCAGAGACCTGCTGGCAGAAAATAGTCTTGAGAAGTCGGAAGTGTTTTAAATCGGAAGAAGAAGCTGAATCATGTCTCAGTTCTGCACAGCCTGACACATGGCTCAGTCCTGGCCCACGCTCAGTGCATGGTGCTTGCTGTTTGACCATCCATCCTGCCTCTACCCTTTCTTCCCTTACTCTCTTTAGGAGAAAGGCATCATTCAAAACTTCTAGGAAAGAGTTCCAGATCTTTGGTCCAAGGAAAAGCCAAGGGCAAGGTGCTGAAATGCCAGAGAGCACAGAATTCAACATACATTTGATCCTTATTTTTGATAGCTAAGTCTCTTGCCAGACTGGGTTTCTCCTTGCCAAAGTCTGATTTCACGCCTAACTTACTGTCCCTCTGCTAAACACAAGGCTTAGCATCCTATTTTCAGGGTGGGTATTTTTAAGTGAGGTACTGCAATGCCATTTGTGATGTCAAAATCACTTTATAATTATAGTTTTTATGCTGTATAAAGACTGATTACAGTTGAATGCAATGTTCAAATGTCATGATGAGTATGTAATGACTTCAACATGCATGACAGCCTGCAGCTGGGGGCCTCCATTGAACAATTTTTATTCTAGTGAGTCTTTCCAAATGAATTCCTCCCAGTTCTTTCTTGTCACCAAGTCTGAGGTGTTAAACTGGAGATAACAAGGGTTTTCTGAAAGTTGTCTATTATTAAAAAGCCAGAAGCAATAAGGGTTGAATATTCAGCTTGTGTGGAATTGCAGCATCTGCAATATAATTGTGTCAGAATAGCAGGAAGTGCACAGCTGCCCTGGGTGCTGCCATGCTGCTCTTTCTTTATTAAAGAGCAAAGATCCAACAGATGAGAATAGTCCCTGAGTAATAGCTCACTATTCTCTAGAACATCTCTGGAAACGTTCCAGGGTAAAGGAAACAGTTTTGAGCCCTGGGAGATGTCAGTTTTGGAATGAGGAGAGAAGGTTTTATGGCCTTCAGATGGTTGCTGGTCAAAAGTGCTTGGTGAAGGAAGCTTGTGCTGATGGCATGCTTGGAGAGCAGGGCTCCAGCTGATACCTATAGTCCTGGATCAATATCTAATATCACTCCCTCATGTTTGTTCATTGCATAATAAAGCTACAGGACTCCAGCAGCACCCTGAGCCCTACTAAGAAGCTGAACTGAATATTCATGAAAATGGGAGGACTAGAAGCCAAATTGAGCATGTGGGCAAATTAGGCACTTAGGGTGAATCTGGGTTATCTGTTTAATACAAGGGATTTTCCTATATATGAGTATGTTATTGGAGTTTAGTCCATGGACCCAAACAATCAATGCTGTTCTGGAATAATCTGTTCCGGAGTTGACCTGTGTCTGGCATTGTGGGAAAATTACACAATAATATATTACAGCTAGACAGACCTGTTCTTTATTGTCAGCCGGGGAGATGTATGGTGAGAGAATGAGAGGGCTGACTTGAATTTTATTGTGAGCTCTCATGCCTGGGAACCTGGGAAGAGCATTGCCCTGGGCTTCTGGGTGCCCTGTCAACATCCTAGCACAGGACTCTGCTGATTTTTACATAGACCAAGTCACTACCTGTCTCCATCTTCATCCCTGTGCATTCAGTAGAAAAATTCTTCTGCATATTAAACATTTGTAATCTTTCATGAATGCAGCATCCTCTGGTTGCTTTACCACCACTGTGATTGACCTCTGGAACTGAGAAAACTCTTTTGATTTAGAGTTTTTGTTTTTGTTTTTTTTTTCTTGATTGGATTTGATCTTCTTTTAGGATATTTGTAAGCATCTTTTGTACCTGAGGTGCCCTGACTTAGCAGACAAAATGAGCAAATACTTTTGAAGATCAGTATAGAAAAAAAGGGAGTCCTGTTGTCTTTGAATATTGGAGTACTCTTGTCCAGGAAACCTGAGAAGTGATCACTGTGCTATTTAATTTTGACTGGTAAATTAAAAAAGACATAGCAATCCCATCAAATGATTAAAAAATTAACATAATCTGAAGTGAGAAATTTTCAGATTAATTTCACTACTGATTTTTTTTTCCCCTCAACCTTATTTCTGTTGGTTGTTTTGAGTATTCTCGATGCAAAATACTTTGTACCCATGTGCGAACAATAATTTTGGGATTCATTTTTCAAACCAGAGATGTGTTAACCTTTAATAAAAGAGAAACTTTCTTTTTTTTTTTTTTAGTTTTGAACGATGTGCCCTTAATATGAAATTCTGACCTTGTAAACTTGTCTTCTGTAACCTGCTCTGTGGGGTTGGTTTTGGTTGTTTCTTTTTTCTCTCTTAGCACTGTATCCTACAACGTAGGAATGCTTAATACCTCTATTATATGGTTCTCTTTAGCATCTGTATCCTTTCAAACCCTGGGGCTGCAGGCAGGAAAAGGGTGGTCTCCTGCTCCTGGACTGACCTTTGCTCCCTTGTCCTGTAATTGTTTTGGCAATTCTACCACTATAAGGAAGGGAGGACTGAATCATTTGGACAAATCCTCAGATTTGGAAAGAAGGCTCAAAGTTACAGCTGTAACACTGCATGAACATGCCTACAGATGCGTGTCACCTGACCAGTAATTTGAATAATTCCAAGTACTCCAAGCTTCCTTGAGCCAAGAATTCACCCTTTTCAGAGCATCTACTATTTCACACTCGAACCTACATGGGTGCAGTCAACCAAGTGAGCTACACGGCTTTATAACTGAATAATTCCTCTCCATTTTAATGGAAATCACCTGTGGCCACAGAAGGCAGGACATTTGCATAGCATTTAGTATTTCAGATAGAATATTTTGGCCTTCTGCTGTACTGTCCCTCAGCAAAAGGCAACAACAGATAAAAAGACTCCATTTTTCTGGTGTCTGTGGGAGTTCCCTGGATGGTGCACGTCAGCCCTTGTTTCTCACACATGCAACTAATATCCCACTGTAGGAAATTTTTGCCCCATGCAGATTTCCTAAATCTACAGCCCCAGCAGCAGGTCTGTCTCCTGATTAGTCAGTTTATTCCCTAGCTGTTCCTGCTATTATTCAACCCTCCACTATTATAGCCTTTATTTTTATGTGATGAGAAAAAAAAATTGTTTTTCTTCCTATGTCTAGCAGAAACCCTTGGAATAGCCTCTTTCCTATGAACATCTGTGCCTGGCAGCTGCTGGGCTCTTGCCCTCCTGTGATGGGGCATAGTTAGTTTAAAAGATTGGTGCTGATGTGGTTTTATTAAGAGTGGAGGAGTTGTGCATTAACATATTTTTTGAGAGACTGTGGTAAGCCTTGATGTGATTATTTCTTTCAGCAGGTCATTTCTTCCTTATCTTTGTGGATTTTTTTTTTCTACTTAAAGAATGTTCCCCACAAGCCAATTCCTGGATAAGAAAGGTGTCCCTTACAATGAATGTGGAGACTTTCTTTTCGAAACATTGCACTAAAACACCTGTTGAAATTATTTTTCTACACCTATGTATGGTGTAGATATATCCCACCTCTTCCTGTGAATCCAGTGTTCAGTTGGTTCTGTCAAAAAAACCTGTAACAGCTACGTCAGGGTGCTGCCTCATGCTGATAAACTTCAGCTTGACAAAGTTACAGGTAACAGAAATAGGTTTTGCAATCAGAAATCAGAGCAAGTATAACCACAAAGCTCTGTGACGTATTGCTCCATTGCAAGTTGGTTTTTTGAATGATGCTGCTGTTGCACTGAACAATATGAGCTTGCAATTGTTGTTTGTCTGTGTAACACTTGTGTGCCTGCAGAGTTAATTTTCAGGTCTTGAGGCTGTTCTGTATGCATCTTGTGCTCATGTAGATTTTCAGTCTTTTACTAGGTTTAGGCAATTAAATCCTAAAAAATAAGTCTTTATGCTTAAATGTAAAGGCCAAATCCTAGAATTGTTTTTCAGCTAAAATCAGTAAGGCAAGACCTGTAGCACTCATTCAGTAAAAGATTTGCTTATTTGAGGCTGGATCCAGCTCTGTATTAGTTATTTTCATTCAGTGAATGTACATCCCTTCCTTTCTTCCTCCCAAAGGAAACCTGACAGCTTGTCTGTTCCAAAGGCTGTGAAATATTGTCAGGTTTCAAAACTAAATGTTTTAGCCTCTCTGACAAAGTCAGTCAAAGGGCAGGCACATTTCTACAGCATTCTCTGAAACCAGCCAGCTCTGCACCAGAGAGAAACTGCTTTCATGAAATAAAGGCTGCAAAAAGACATATCCCAAAGTGCTGCCAGTGAATGTGCTTTGATGTTGGAGGCTGGACAGGCTGCACTTCAGCCTTATTCTGCCACTTCCAGAAAAGGAGGAAAAGTGTCAGACCTCGTGAGGCTGCAAGTCTTTTCTTTACAGATTCCCATATTGGTGGTCATTTGTGATGTGATTCTTGGGGTTGTCCTGTTCAGGGCCAAGAGCTGGTCTTTTATAATCTCTGTGGGTCCCTTCCAACCCAGGATGTTCTGTGATTCTGTGATTCTCTGGAATCAGTCAAGGAACTGTGTTGGGAAGGACCCTGATGTACTTGGCTCTGCCTTGGTTCTGGAGGAATATACTCATTTAGTTTAAAGTTTTAGTTTGCTGTTTCTTTAATGGAGGATTTGAATTTGGTAATCAAAAACGCAGGAATTTTCTTTTGAGGGGAAAAAATGAAGCGTGGTCTTTATATGTCTGACATCACTCAGAAGCCTGTATCTAATACAACCATAGAATGGTTTGGGCTGGAAGGGACCTTTAAATGTGATTTAGTTCCATCCTTCTGCTGTGACCAGTGACACTTTCCACTAGGTTGGGTAGCTCGGTGATGGTGTCTGTTGTGTGTGAACTGTCAGTCCCACATCTCGAAAGAGTCCTTGCCAGTTCAGTCCAGGCTCATGGTGATGTGGGGAGAACACACAGAGCATTTAGCTTGTGCTTCTTGGCCTGGGCTGTGGGGCCTGGTCAAATCAGGCGTGTACAGCTGTCCTGAGATCAAATCAGTTGAAGGGTTGCAAGTGCTGATATTTTAACCCTTACCTTTGGCCAGCTGTCGCCACTTCATCTATAAGCAAATTAACTGTTTCCTGTTATAGGTGTTTTGGTAGTTTTGTTAAGAGACCATATACCCAGGGCTTTCTGGTGCTGTAGTAGTGATAATTTTGGCATGACGTAATTTAATCATGCAGCCCTTGGCTGATCTGTTGCATTTTCAAAGCTGTCAAAATAGCACCACTCTGGAGATTCCCTACCTCAGCTGCAATTTTACTTGGTTCACTTGCCCTACCCTTGCTGCCTTTAAAAGACGAGGTCCAGTATTTCCATTAGCAAGGGGATTTCTGCCAGAAAATATTTTAACTCTGCTGTGGAATGAACAGTTCTTTAAACTTTGAAATTATTTCAAAGTGTTCAAGAGCCTGGGGCAATCATAACTGTTGAGGCTGCAAATGGTCTCCAGCTCTGAGGCATATTTCCTATTATTTGGGAGCACTGCTTGCACTTTTGCAAGATCAGGGTTTTAGTTTTTAAATCATCCCTTGGTGATGACTTTTTTCTTTTTTTTTTTTGCCTCATTTCTGCTATTAAACCAGTGTGTGAATTTATTCAACTATACTTTTTTGAGGACCTGTTGTACCATGCCTCAATATATTAATGTACTTTCACGTAGCAGAGTCTAGAAACACTGAAAAAGTGTCTGCAAAGCAGATTGTGTGTATTTCTGGTCTGCTTAGAAGCAGGAAGGTGAAATCTTTCAACTGATTGTTTTTCTGAGACTGATAGCCAAATGCTACAGATTTTCAGAGCTCTGCTTTAAATAAAAACTGCTCTAATTGAGGGCATGCTCTTTTGGGTGTTTTGGGATTTTTCTTAAGACAGAACTTGATTTTAGAGTTCCATCCACAAGTGTTTGGATTTGTGGTCATTGGAATTGTGAAGGGAACATGTAGTACTTTGGGAGCATTTTACAGTAAAAATAGATTTATAATGATGTAGTACGTAGAAGTAGATAATAAGGGATATAAAGAGTTGGGGTCCTGGAAGTAATAGAGCTGAGTTTATTGTGATACTCCCTCCTGAAGAAATTTACTCACATTGAGGATAAATTCAGTGAGTCACGTGGCTAGATGGATGCTGTGTCTCACTTTGTCTGTCATGGTATGTTCTTTGAAAGAACATACATGTTCTTTGTTTGTTCATAGAAAAGGAACTTTGAGCAAATCTAAATAATCCTGGTAAATATCTGCTGATATAAATGTAGCCTAAGACTGCAACAAGATCAAGGACAACAGCAGGGGTGTCATCAACAAGTCTTGCCAGCGTTAACTACTGTGATTGTGAAGTGTTAAGACTGATTTTTAGGGAATTCTAGTATACATGAGATGTTTACAAAGGTTGTCAGAGAACAGCACTTTTCACTAAAGAGAGAGGGGAAAAGTGATATGCATTTTGATAGGGAACGGGAGTATGTTGTGAAGGAAACATTTCTTTGTCTGTTATCATCAGGGAAAAAAAAAAAGATAAAAAAGGTTTTCTAGTGAATTTTGAAAGAGAGCAAACTTGACACCATGGTTCATGATCAAATTTTCAGAATACTTGCCCCTTGCTGGTGAGTAGGCATATGTTACATCTTTCTTTTTTCACTTCAGGAGAAAGCTTGATAGGGTTTTATGCACTGAGACAAGAATCACCATAAATTCATATTTAGCAGATGATGAAATGATCTTGTTTTTTCCATTATTCTGATACAGGAGGTTAGCTTTGATATCGAAGTAAGATTTTCCTCCTATATTCTGTATTTATGTGTCAAGGTCCTTAAATCACAGAGAACAATTTGTGTGCCTCAGGAAGCGAGAAGCCTTCTTAACCTACATTTTTCTAAACGCGACTATCATTAACCCAAAATTTTACTACAGTTTTGTTAACTTGCTTACTTGAGCTTTTATGTGTAAGATATAAGTGAAAACTTATCTTCGACATGTGCCGAGATAATCAGTTTTTCTGGTGAGTGTGCAGAAGCATTTAATCCCTAAATTCATGATGGCATTTCCCTTTCCCTTCTTGCAAAGAGGAAAACGTTCACACCTTGGAAGTCATGATTACTTTATTCAATGTTTCTCTCTAAATAATCACTATTCTCTTTCTACATGTATTTTACTTTTTTTTAATACATTCTTAGTGCATTTGGAAGTCTTAGCTGTCTAGCAGGGTGTAGGATAGATATGGCAGTGATACAGGGCATGCAGCTGACCAGAGAAATTCGGAGCTTTTTAATGACCATGTTTAAGAATCCTCCTCTATCTACTCTTTGCACTAAGAGCACAGTAAAAATGGGCAAGGCCAGTTCAGCAAACTTATGTTCAAGTGCAGTGTAGGTCCTTATTTTTGACCCAAATCCCTGCTAAGCAGAGGAGATGGTGTACTGACGGAGTGTTTTCTGTAGCCCGATGCAAATATAAGGTGTCCATGTGACTATAAATTGTGAACTGGAATATAATTATTGTGAAGCAATAGTCTTCATCTCTATCAAAGTGGCATGGCAAATAGAAATCGTAGAAACTATCTGCCAACTTCTTTCTTACTTCAGGGGAAGCTTTCCTGCTCATCATAATTCTATATTTGTCATGTTTTCCTGGTACTTTATAAGCTTCTAGCTCCAATCTGTGATCGTTATGGTAATAACATTTTCAAGTCCTAGGGATGCCTACTGGGTGAGAACTGTACTCTATGCATGCTGAATAATTGTCTGGAGCTGACTTTTATGGGGGATTAGAGCTTGTCTGTGTATTGCTTTGAATTAGTATATTTCTCAGAACATGTTTTTGCAGTCAGATACAATCACTGGCAATTCTCCAACATTAACCTGTCACAATTTTATTAATAAAGAGTGTTATTCCATAAACTGGTAATGTCAGCCCTTGAAGGGTGCTGGAAGCTGCTGGCAGTGAGCAAAGGTGTAGAGCCCCAGGAGGGGGTTCCTCTGAACAAGTCAGTTGAACCACCCTCTGATCCAGTGAAGGGTCCCCACAATGGGATGCTGACAGACTGGTTGGACACAAGGGTCTCAGCTTTCCTGGAGCACTGGCAGACTGATCAAACACTCGGGCTTTGAGGAAATCTCCCCTTTTCACATGACAGAATGACAGAAATTCTGTTTTAGAAAAAGTTGAATGAGTAAAATAAAGTTTTTAATGAAAACCCTGTTTTCCCATATCAGCCAGCATGTGAATGAACACAGTAAATAGCAACAAATAAGCTGATTCATTCATCAAAGGTCATCATCAAGGCAAATAATTATTTAAATACAATAGAACACCACGCTGAAGTCCCAATAAAGATAAATAGTATTCAAAAATAACCCCTGTAAGTTGTTTTTGGCAGCAGACATTCCTTACAGTGGCTGCAACACCTTTAGAATGGAACTGTTTTAAAAAGTGTTGCTTCCGCTCCCTGGCCCGAAGCATTAATCATTGGAAAGAACTTTTGGGAGGTGAGGAAAAATTCTCTGTAAGTAGGTTTCATAAAATCCAATTGGTGTTTTGATACCCAGATAAAAACGCTTCCACTTCCTGATAGCCCGAGGGAAAATCAGTATTCATCACCATATGGAGTAATGAAGTATCTTTTTATGCTGGATTTCTTACTGTAGGAGACATTCTATTTGCAGCAATAATGTGGGAAAGGAAGCAAGTCCTAAATGGAGGCGAAGAGCTTGGAGCAGAGGCAGGCTAACTCTGCTCAGAAACATTTTTCAAGTTGTTAGAAATGATTTCAAAGGTCCATGGTCCACAGCAAAAAAAAAAAAAAAAAAAGGTTGTAAAGAGTAATTTGAGATTATCAGGGTGTTAAGGCACTGCATTAATCCCTTGGTTTATTCTAATATAGGCAACTGTTTCATAAAGCAAAATAGACTACATCAATTCAAATAAAATATAGTCTGTACAAGTGTCTTCCTGCACTATTTAGTTTCCTTAAACACTCGATTATCAAACATTAATATTATCTCTTGTTCACTGCAAAGCACTTAACAATTTGGTTGCAAAGGAAAACGGGTATTTAGCCTGTTTTTGGTTGTAACATAGCAATGTAAAAGCATAAAGAAAAGCACCCAAGAAAACGTGTAAGGGAAAAGAGAGAGAGAGAGAAAGAGCACTCAAGGTAAAGAGAGAAAGAAGGAGAGAAGCATCACACACCCAAAGAGTCACCCCTCGGGCCTTCACAAAGTCAGGTGATGAATTTCTTAGCAGGTCAGATGATGAATTTCTCTTCAGTGAGAAAGTTGCTTTTCTCTCTTCATCATTAGGAGAATTACTGAGATGCTGCTCCTTGCTGATGTCTCTAGAATGTGACAGGCTGTGCCTGACTGTCCCAGTGTGGTGCTTGGCTCATCTGGTGGCTGGCTGTATTTTGAGCCTGGGATATCAGTCATTCCCTCTCCTACAAGGTGGACTGTGGGCTGGACTAAAAATGATCTTCCTCACCTTCCCCTTGACACGTTTCATGGCTTAATTTGGTGACAAAGTGAGTCCATCCAGCCTGAAGTCTTCTGCAGTTGTTCGGAAAAAAGCTAATTCAAATTATTCTTGTTATTAATTGTGTAAGACCTGTGTCAGTGTGGCAGCTGGGGCTTCAATGGGCCCTTTGCCAATGATAAAGTGCACTTTTGGTAGCCTAACCTCTCACAGATCATGAGCTCTCTTCCTTTTTCATGAACCTTTGTTGACTGTACACCAGAGAGCTCTCTTGCCATTACTTTATTTTACAAAAAAAATCAAGTGAAAGTTTTTTTCCCCCCCTCCAAACTTCTACCCAAGTAAATTTGCTGGAATGGCCTTTCTTTTCCAGCAGTGCTATAATGGATGTTAGCAGTCCCCAGGACTCCAGGATTGATTATGTGGAATCATCCTATTAAGTTTATCACAGCTCAGCTATACCACTTTTGCAACATTAACCATAAAATCAATATGGAAAAAACATTTAGATAAATCAGCAGTTGAAAGAATGATGAAGAGATGTTCATTGAAACAGAAATAAGCTTTAAATATACCGAATGTAAAGCAATCCTTACAGAAATAAGAAGTGTGAGCTTACTTCAAATGAGAAATTAGCCTGGAAGGCAGCAGCTAAAAGGACCTGGGGTAGCAGTGTGCAAGCAACAGATGATGTGCTGCATCAGAACAAGGTGAGATGCTCTGCAGACAGATGAGTAAGGGAGTAGTAAATACAAGCAAGGAAGTGATCTGTCTTGTCACAGCACGAGCAAGAATGATTATGCTGGTATATGGTGCTGAGCTTTCAGTGAGTTCTCTTATTGTGACATGCAACTGATGCTCTGAAGGGGGTGGGGGGGAGAGGTCTGATGCTTTTGAAGGCAGATGAAAATTCACTGGAATGACAGGAGGATCAAGCTGTTTAATACTTTAAAAACAAAGAAGAAAGAGGAAGTGAAATGTGACAAAAATACACAGAAATCAAACAGGAGGAAAAAGGATAAGCACCAAATAACCCACCTACTGTTTACCAGTCTAGTGGTGCCCAGCAGCTGGAAGTTGAAGTCTGATGAGTTTGTCTTGAAATCGGATTATTTTTGTTGTTTTTTTTTCCCTCCCTCTCCATTGCAATCCTGGAGCTAATTACTAGGGAAGGTGTAATTCTTTCCATAATTTGACTGTTGTTTTAAATCAAGGCTGTCTGTATTCCTGGAAGAAGAAGTTTTGCAAATGCACATTAGTGGATTCAGTGCAGGAGCAACTGTGTGAAAGACTAAAGCCTTTGGCCTTACAGGAGCTCAGGGTAATGAACTAATATCTCTTCTCAATTTAGCTGTGTGTTCAGGGCCTGCATGACCTTTTCTGTCAAGGCAGCTGCCTGCCCTGCCCCACACTACTCGTGGTTCAGGTGGTTTTTAGAGTACAAGCTGATTAAAGGAATCTATCAACTCTATCAATTTTTTTTTTTTTGCTACCTTTTTGCTTGTAGTGACTGGAATGATAAAACTAACTATATATATTCTCTATTTCTCTATTCGAGTGGACAGCACATACACTCATGATTAAACAGTACTACCCTGCTTGCTGTGGTGCATAATAATTTCACATAGTAGTCCCTACTTGGATTTTTGCACAGTTTGTATGCACATAAACACACACATTTGTGTATTTGTATTAAAAATATATGTGTAAAATTATACATGTGAAAACATAGGAAGTGGTTGTTTGGTTTTTTTTTTTTAAAAAAACTCAAACAAAATAAATATTGGTAGTATCAAATCTCTTACCTCACCTTTAACCTGACTACAAACTAACAATACTTTCTACACATTTAAAGCATTGCTATGGCTGCAACTTCTGTCAGGAATACAACTTTTCCACTCCTGCTGTTCCGTCCCCTGCTCTTGGAGTCCTTTTGTTCCTCTGAACACCAGATGCTGACCATTTAATCCTGAAAACCAAGCTTTAAATGAAGCCTGTGGGGCATGTTGTGGAAGTCACTATTTCAGTTGCTTTTATGCACCAGTGATCCTTTTCACTATTGTCCTTCCAATTTTGGATTTATATGTTAATCTTAAGGCAAAATTCATATTATACTAAGAAGGACAGCAGTGATTTTTTTATTTTATTTTTTTTTTATTACTGGGCAATGCTTTATGTGTTCACTCAAAAGTGTTTTTTGAACTGTTCAGTGGGCATGAGCCTGGCATTGTAGCCTAGATCCATGGCTAAACTTTCACACTTACTGTGTCATTGAGATCAATGAAACCACAGTGGTTTGTAACAGCTGAGGATCCATCTCTCTCCAAATCAGAGAATCGTAGTGATATGGGTTGGAAGGGAATTTAAAAATCATATAGTTCAAAGCCTCCTACTGTGGGCAGGAACACCTTTCACTAGATCAGATTGCTCAAAGCCCCATCCAACTTGGCCTTGAGCACTTCCAGGGATGGGGCATCTACAGCTTCTCTGGGCAAGCAGTTCTAGTGCATCACTATCCTCTGAGTAAAGAATTTCTTCCCACTGTCTAATCTAAACCTACCCTCTTTCACTCTGAAGCTGTTCTCCCTTGTCCTATCACTCCATGGCCTTGTAAAAAGTCTCTATCCCTCTCTCTTGTAGTCTTCCTTTAGGCACTGGAAGGCCACAATTAGGTCATCCCAAAGCCTTCACTTTTCCAGGCTGAACAACCCCAGTTCTTGCAGCCTGTCTCCATAGCAGAGGTTCTCCAGGCCTCTGAGCATCTTGGTGGCCCTCTCTGGAGGGTCTGTGTCCTTCTGAAGTTGTGGAGCCCAGGACTGCATGCAGCACTCCAAGTGCAGTCTCACCAGAGCAGAACAGAAAGGGAGAATCACCTCCCCTGCCCAGTATGCATTTGGCTCTCTGGGCTGCAATCTCACATTGCCAGGTCATATCAAGCTTCTCATCCACCAGCTTGACATCACCCAGAGCCAGAAAAATTTTATATATCTGTTGGTCCAAAATATCACTGAATTCTATCAACCTGTTTGCTGTAGCTCTTCTGAAATGCTGTTGTGAATAACTTACTGACTACCGTGTGCTCAATTCGAGTGGTCCAATGGTCTGGTTGATCAACAAAGCTGTTCCTGAGTACCTTTGGGAGGAAGAGTCCTTTCACTGCATCCCTCCAAACTGCTTTCCTTGCTGAACTGTGTATCACACTCTAATGGGTTTGAGTCTTTAGTCACCATGGCTGAATGTCTGATACCCTGGAGATACACTGCAAATTGAAAAAGGGATGTAATTTCTAGTCTATTTAACTGATTTCACTGGTATTATACTGTTTGGTCCTAGTTTGCATAAGAATGCAAAAAGGGGGCATGAAAATGACATTTATCAGAAATCTGTTGACTAACTTGATAAAATTTGAATTCCAGTGCACTGGAGCATTTTCTGGTCTGCATACAAAGCTGATAGTTTGGCAGGAGTTCTGGTATTCTCTACTCAAAAAAGCTTTCCTTCTGCTTGTGTTTCCTATCGAGATATGTATTTCTAGAGAAAATAGTTACTGTAAATTTGGATAGCAAACTACTGGTATTTTTCAGTAAACACGAAGTGAATATTTATTGAAAATCTCCTATCATTTGGCTCACTATTTGTAAACAGCTTGCAAATACAGATAATGGGAACTAATGAAACTCCAGCTTTTTCTCCAGCAATCTGCCCACTGGCAAAACATATCTTATAGAACTTAATTTCCATGGTATACATTTCTAGAGATAATCCCCAAAATACAACAGCTGTTTCACAAAATAATTATGTCAGTCTGTGTCATCCATTGCTTATAAATATTATATTGTGGTAATAATCACGTTTCAGAGTTGCAGATAACTGGGTTTGTTTTGGTTTGGTTTGGGGGGAGTTGTTTTTTGTTTTGTTTTGTTTTTTTTAATTTGGGGTAATAAAAATAACTAGATAATTCTCTACTAATTTGCACTGTGACCAGGTATGTCAACTTTTCCTAAATGAGCCCGTTCAGTTTGTCTGGGGGTGTTCTGTTGGCTTCACTTTGGTTTTGAAATTTTTTGGCTTTGTTGGACCCAGGGATATTACACACTGAAGCATCTATAAAACCTCACAGATAAGAAAGAGCTTCAGTGTCCTTAACCTGATTCCCTTTGTACAGAAGGATTAAATATTTGTTGGTGCAGCAAATAGAGCTGGGGAGACTTTAAGCCCAGTAGCTCTGCTGAGAGATAAGGAGTCCTCCATCCCCTTGTCAGTGCTGTTCAACACTTTCTTTGCATTAAGCAGTCAATAGAGCAGCACAAAAAGCTGTGTTTCTCTGGAAAACAATCAGATACCCAAACCAGTGGTCTATGAATCCTTTTTCTTCTTTTCTTGGCTCAATAAATATTAAATTTATCTCTGCGTGAAGCAGTTTAGCTTGGGTAGAAACAGATTGATACTATTGCCTTTCTGACCTCAGACTGTCTTGTATCTGGAGGCTTAAACATTTCTCGTGGTAGGTGGCAGCTTCAATAAGATTAAGAATGGAACTGAGCTCCTCTGCCACATCTTCTGGCACTGCTTTAATGCTGGCAGTAAGAGGAATGAGAAGACAGAACAGCACCATTGCCATCTCTTTCTCTGGCACCTCTGCCACCAGAGACTCTTGCAGATCTGCAAGCACATTGCAAATATGGGTCCTGAAAAGAAAGTGAGTGTCAGAGAGCTCAGTTTTGCCAGAGCTGAATTTAGAAACCCAGACCCTTGCTGATGAGCAGCATTTGAACTTGTGTCTAGCTCTTGGAAACATTTTAGGCAGAGTTTAACCTGCATGAAGACTTAATATGGAAACTTTAAGTCCTGTGGGTTTTGAAATGACTCTGCAATTAAATAATAGCTGAGGACAAACATCTGTGTGGATTCAGCTTGTGGTGTTTGAACCTCATTTCTCTACCGAGAGGGTTCCCATCTCTGCGTACTCTAGAGGGAAGGGGAAAATGAGACAGCAATGTCAAACTTGCTTTGGTTCTGTACTGCAAAACAAACTGGACTCCAGTTTGGTGTACACTAAAGTAACTATGTAATTCTTTAGCAGCTACAGTTAAATGTGCTTTTAATCCATTTACAAATTGCATTGCTGTGGGGGGAGAGACTTTTTGGAAGCTTCAGACTTGGGATAGAACTCAGCATGAACTCATTGATCAGGGAGGGTCGTAACAAGACTGTATGGGCTAGAGTCACTTTGGAGGGAAGGCTGAAAGCAGATGCTATATATGAACAGTGAAGTCTTAGGAAAAACGTCTCCTTTGAAAGTGGTTAAGCAGTGGAACAGGATCCCTAGAAAAGTGGTGGAGTCCCCATCCCTGGAATTGTTCAAAAAACAAGTAGACGTGGCACATCATGGATGTGGTTTAGTGAGTGTGGTGGTATTTGGTTGAAGGTTGGACTTGATGATCTTGGTGGTCTTTTCCATCCTTAGTGGTACTATTGTCCTGTAGCTTCAGAAAGGCTGTTTGATTGCAGCACAGAGATGAGTCCAGTGTGCACAAATAGGGAATGAATATTCTTGCTTCTCCTGCACAACTTGAGCAAAACCTTCACAGGTTCAGAAGTGCGGGTTCAAAGAGGAGGATCTGGAAAGGATAAACTGGAACTTTGCTCGACAGGAATTCCCCTTCGGTTTCCTTTGGCTTCCTCTGTGTTAGTGCCTCACACTGTTGTGGAATCTGCATTATCTTAGCAAAACCCATTACTCTCAGTGAGAATAGTATTCAATATTCAGCTGATACTGAATTATATCATTCCGTATTTGTTTTGAAACTGTCAGAGCTCAGAGAAGTAATAGGTTTTAGTTTTCTCATATGGGGGAAGGACCAATTCTGCTTTTGTAGCTGTAAATTTAGAGGATGTAACTCATCTACTTATACTCATTCAGAATATTAAACAGAGGAAATTCATTGGAAAATATTCATAGTAAACACTAATCTTGTTGTGATTATTTCATTAAATGCTTGTACATTTCCCTTTGGGATGGGAGCACTGTGCTGGATTATCTGTCATACAGTAACAGCTGTCAAGAGATAGGCAGATGCTGTTTGTGTGTATAAGAAAAGGCTTGAAAATATTAAAAGAAAAAAAGTGGAATTCCTTCTCTGAAACTTTTTTCATTTCTCGTTAGGTTTAGTACCAAATTGTCTGGGATATGATGAAACATTTGTATCTTATGAAAAATTACCATGAATTAATGCATTATGTGTGGTACATGTGAACAGCAGAGAAGGGAAATAAAACCTCGCTCTATAGCAGAGTGCTGTTTGGAAATTCAGAGTGCCAGGTATCTAAACTTTTCTCTGCCTCATTCCCCCAACAGTTCATGTTTGTAACCTTCCCTATAGAACGGGACATTCACTCCATTCCCCCTACCCTTTCCAGAGCCACTGTAAGACAGCATAAGCCAAGTGGGGAGGTTTTGAGTAGTTTTACTCTCCTCCCCCTCTGAATGAGACATTACACACAAGTGAATTTATTTACACAGTTCTCTTTTCTGTTCTTTTGCCTAACACTTAAGTAGTTGTTTTAAGGTTTGTTTGGTTTTTTTTTTTTTTTTGGGGGGGGAGGCAATGTAGAGCTTCCTGATATTTATTGATGCAACTGGACAAAACAGAGAGTATAAACATGCAATATATAACTTAGATACTGGACAGTGGAGGAGAAGCCTTATCCCAAAATACTGCCACAACCAGTTTATATATCTTAAATTCATGTGTGCAAGCCTTTTATAAAAAGTGACAGCTTGTACCTCCTGATGCATGTTACCAGCTAAACACACTTCTTCAAGCTGGTTTGCAGAGAGCTTTGATTCAGCAATGAAGCAGACCAGAGAAAAACATTCATTTCTGGTGGTTGCAATGCTCTAATTTTCCTATTCAAGGCAAGAAAATAAATTGTACTGGAGCTCTGGAGTGTAACTGAGAGATGGTGGCAAAAATCTCACTAAGTCCTTTTAAATTTATGTCCTTACACTCTGTAATGCTGCCTTCTGTTAGCAGCTCCTGGGTTGTCCTTCTCTCTCTAATATTACGTAATGTTTTAAAGCCTTAGATGTCATATTTTTATAATAAACACTTATATGTGTGCTTATATAAAAATATGCATTCTATAAATATTCAGACATTTAAGTGGAGTTGGGTTGATGTGATCCAAGCGTCCTTTCCTGCAGGAGAATACTTCCTGGGTCATTTGCATTTACCTAATCAGGACAGCTGAGCAAGCTTTCTCTGGAAAACATTTCATATGTGTTCTGAAAAGTATTTTAAAATATACATCTTATTAACTGCATAAAATTTTTGTTAAGCACACGTTTCTCTATACTTGGAGGTGATCAGGGGTTTCTAATTATTCTTTGGAATAATAGAAACAGATCGATATTTTCTTGAAACAAACCTAAAGTCAAAATTATACTGTTTGGGTGTTAAAAAAAATAAAAATTAAAGGATGCTTAGTCATGCAAATTCATGTATGATTAAATGCCACAGCACTTTCTTGGGAGTCAAGATATTTTAGAAGTAAATAGTATCATAGGCTAGAATCCCGTGGCAACACATCACAGCAAGTCACTCTCCTGTTTTCTGCAGGCTTGTGAAAATATTCATGACCCTTACCAGGTGCCCAGGCTTCCTTATATTTGATGTGCTGTATTTTTGCAGAATACAAGATCTCTTATTTTGCCTCTGTGTTTTTCAGAAACACCTTTTTGACCTTCTGAGTTTGTAGATGGCTCCTACACATAAAATAAATGATTAAACACCAAGCTGTTTGTTACCTAACAAATGAGAAATGCAGTTACACCTAATAGTTAGTCCAGTCATACTTGGTGTTCAAAGTTTCCCTTGGTGTGTTTGTCTGTTGTAAGAGTGTAGATTACAGAGGGGGATACTTCAACGTTACATCAAGGGTTTTTTGCCCTATTTGTGTTCTTTAGTTCTGAGTTTTTCGTTTGTGAAATTACTTGCCCCAAATTGTTTTCAATGAACTTGGAACAATGTCATCCCATTTTGCCTTGTCCATGAACTCGATACATTATTACAGCCACGAAGAGATACAGTTCTGTCAAAATCTGCTTTGCTCTGCAAAAACAGACCCTGACCCAGAGGCATCAGAGTCATAAAAAGATTTTTGAAACAGGCTGCAGCACATTTGTGTCTTCTCCTTTCTCTTTATACAGATCACATCTGAAGGAGTCCATGTGCCTATCCAAATCTAGCCTGTGGATACATGACACTGTTTTATTTGGATTAGCTTACATTGACTGGCCAGGAATTTTGGTGCATTCAATTACAATAACAGGTTTTTTCCCATAGAACAGGAATAGAAGACAACTGACAGGACAAGGTGGGGAAATACACTGTACAGATAAATAATATCCGTTAAGTTCTTAATAATTTTCTCAGAAACCTTTATCAAATGAAAATGAATGCTAAAAAATTGTTTGTTGTTTTGTGGACTCACAAATTTACTGATCTACTAACACCACAACTGATAAACATCTTGGAGGATCATGTAAGGAAACACTGATGGATTTAACAGAAACGAGGGCTTGTATGGAGACTGCAAGAATCGTGAGCTCTCCGGTTCTCTTAATTTTAAATCAAGATCTAAGGCACTTAAAAATAATGTTATTTAATTCAGTCAGAAATTATAGCATGCTGCAAAAAATATTGGGTGAAGTTCCAGAAATTATGCTGGGATTTAAAATATCTAATGCCCCATATTTTTGAGACAGCCTGTGCTTGAAAGACATAAATTAGGAAAACATTGTGAACACACATTAAAGAAATAGTTATTTCTTTAAGAAGCCAGTCTGTAATGTGGCTGGATTTCTGTTGGCTAAATATTATATTGATTATTGTATGGGTGTGCCTGAACACTGTAGCAACTGAAATTGCTGTAGTTATAATTGTACAAAGTTATAATTGCACAACTGTCTGTTTTATAAATAATATCCTGGGATTTCTTGATGTCACTGCAATTCCTCGCTCTTTCATTACTGAGCTGTTTATGTGGATATGGAAGATACAGACAATTTTTTCCTAGCAAAAAAGCTTCCTTTAAATATGGCCTTGTCAGGGGCTTATCAGCACAAGTTACAGGAAATAAAATTTGATTAATATTAAAATCTGTGTCCTGTCTGTCTTTCTGAAGCATCATTGCATTGCTGGAGTTGGTGAAGTTAAACTGACTTCTTTGCTTCAAATATTATTCCATGCATGGAACACACATTCTTTTGTTGTTGTTGTTGTTGTGTTGTGAGTTTTGATTTTTTATAAATATGAATAACTGGGGAAAATTAAAAATTTAAGGTGCTTTAATTCATTTTGATTATTCACACTCCACAAGGATTTCATGGCTAATTTAGGCAGCAATGTGGCTATTCTATGAGAATGGCTTTCTACACCTATCCTTGCAAGCTTACTGCCTTCTGATCTGACCTTATTCTTCAGAGGAACAGGTAACATCGTGTTTTAGTCATTGAAAGGGCAATAGAGAAGAGTTTTTCGTGTTTTTTCATATGCATTATTTAAAGCAGAAAAGAATAATTGCGGCCCAAGTCACCTGTGTCCTGAACCATTACTGCGTTCAGACACCTTCAGAAGTAAAATATTTTGTTTGCAGAGCACTGTCCACCTATTCACTACTATTGCACTACCAGGAGTGGGTTTGTTTGACCAGCTGGCTCATGGGAAAGGAAGCAATTAAATGGGAAACAAGGAGGCTGCATAGTCATGCGAATCCTTTTCAATTTTTTTTTTTTTTTAACCAAGGCTCAGCAGTGTGCCTGGAATGTAAACCCCTTGGCAAACCAGACACTGCTTTGAGATGTCTGCAGTGATGTGCAGAAACCTGTTCTCATGTGAAAGCATCTTCCTCCTCTGCCTGTTACCTATGATGAGAGCAGTAGTGTGATTAACAAGTAGAGTGACTATTATCTAAAATTCTAGTTCAACTGACCATGCCTGAGTGTGAGATGAATATTTTCAGATCTTGTTTTATGAAAAACCTTGAAATACCAATAATGACAGTTCCTAGGAGGAAAGGCTTAGACTTAGAACAAGTTAAAGTGATGTTAAACAGACCCATGTTTCCGTGAGTGGATGAGGCTACAATATACATAGGTCTTTTGTGAGCTTTTAAACTTCGTAATTTGTCAGAGGCAATTCTCTGTAATACCAGATATCCTCCAAAAGGGGTTGGGTGTACAGTTACAACAGGGATGGGGCTGGAACCACTGCATTTAACAGTGTGGCATTAAAAACAACCTGTCATTTCTGAAAAAAGGAAGTGGTGTATTTTCTCAGCCTCAGTGTTTTTCTGTGGATCACGATTGCTTGAATTTGCTGAACAGCATTGCTGTGTTTAATCATCACAGTACCTTCTTTCTTGTTTGTTTTGTTTGCTTGTTTCATGTTTTTCTGAAGCAGGATTTCTCAAAGGGCTGAGCTGGAGGAGTGACACTAGCAGTGATGTTGAAATTGGTTATTTATGAAAACAAAGTGTCTGAGTTTGAAGATGCAGCTGTGATGAATACCCTGGGAACTTTAGTATCATTTCTCTAAGTCAGTGAAAGAGCACATATTTTGTTACTAAAATTGTTAGAGCTGTAGCAAGCCAAGTGAAGAAAGCTCTTTCAGATAAGTGTGTAAAAAAAAAAACCTGGATGCATAAGCATATTTTTGGGGTTTGCAAAGCTGTGCCCGAAACCTAAGAATGACAAACATGCTGCTTTATAACCCTGATGGAAGAGCTGAGGTGGGACTCCTTTTCCTTTGCACTTCTGCAGGTCTCTCTTGGTTTGCATAAGTTTTATAGTGCACCAATATTATCATTTTGTGACAGGTGATGCCTATGAATGAGAGAAGCAATGACAGATAAGGTTGCAAAATACAAAATTTTGCACGTGTGAGGTCAAATGTAAAAAGAAAAATCTAAAAGCTCTTTCTCCCCTCTGTTACTGAGCATAACAAAATATCCTACCTCGCTGTACAAAAATCCCTATTTAATCAAGTTTTTGTGTCCAGTGGAATTTTTAAGATAATCTGTAAAAAAAAAAGCAAACTGCAGTAAATATGCACAGAAAAGTCTGGGATATTTCTGCTTGGATCTCAGGGAGTCTTAATGAAGTCATTCCACAGCTACCTTCAAATCACATAGCAGATGAAGGTGTATTACTGGCTCTCTGTACCTTCCTTAAATAAATGGAGGAGAAGCAACTCTGCCCATCCCAGCATCAAGAGGTGTGTTGAGGCATCTTTTCTGTGTTTCTGTTGTTTTGCTGGTAGAGCACAATGACTTTGGGAGGGTGGGGTATAAAATTAACCCTGCCCTGAAAGCTTTTAGTTTGACACACCTTGCATGCATTTATTGGAAAGTATAGCTCAGACAAAGTAGTCTAATATCTCTGCTGGCCAGGAAGACTGGGTTCAGGGAGTCCTTTAGTTCTCATAGGAAAGGGAGGAAATGTGTAAGAGTCCTTGTGAATAAGGTACATCCAAGAACGAACCGAGTGGAACAAATGCAGAAGGATGTTTACAAGCAGCATTTGTCACCAGTCTCTGGTGACTCAGGTTGGGGCAATATTGCTCGTGGGAGGAAGTTGAGTTCATCTAATTTGTCTGGTCCTTTGTAATTCAATTTTGGCTCAAGGCATCAAAAAGAAGAGGAAAATGAGAGAGAGAATAAAAACTGTCTCTACTCAGTTTCCTGCTGCTTTCTGATCTGCAAGTGTTGGTGACAATACCTCTGGTATATGGTGAGAAAGGGCCTGCCTTCCTAATTGTTTTTCTCCCCTCCTTTTTTGTTTGTGGGTTTAAATAACTTAAGGCACAAGAAGAAAAGGCATGAAAAAAAGAAACAATTCTAAACAAAAATAATCCCTTATATAGACCCTAGAAGGGTGTAGGAGGTGGCCTCTTTGCCCTCCCTCTACACCCACAGAATTTTTCCATGGCAGGCATTCTATGTAAGGCCAGTATGGAAGGAAGAAATAATTGTTGTTGTTTAGCTGCAAGATATCACAGCTAATCAATATGAATAAACCATAAACAAACTAGCCCAAATAATAAGAGAAAAATTGAGTTTTCAATCTTTTCATGTAGGCAAAAGCAGCCAAATCAATTGGATTCTGCGATGACAGAATATTGAATCTCTTATCAGGATCAGAAAAGGTAGTTTTCATGCCTTCTAGTGTAATCTAGGGACTTTCATGTCCTGGTTTATATATTATGATTGATTATTGTAAGAGCTTATGTAGTCTTCCTCTCTGTATGTTATATGAAACAGGATTATGGATCTTTATAAGCTTCTTGATAAGTTTGCTATGTGAAGGACTTTCTCCTTGTTATTGAGTGAAAAATAACCAAAATAATGATCTTATATCTAATTTTGCAGTAAAATTTTAACTCCACAAAGCACTTTTTAAAAGAGAGTTGAAGTACGTGAGTCATTCAGGTAATTTAGTGGTTACTGTGGGGATTTCTTTTTCCTGTGGTTTTATCCTGAGTACCTGGATCTCAGAATCACAGAATCACAGAATGGCTTGGCTTGAGGGGACCTTAAAGATCAACTGCTTCCAAGCCCCCTGCCATGGGCTGGGATACCCTTCACTAGACCAGGTTGCTCAGAGTTCCATCCAGCCTGGCCTTGAACACCTCCAGAGATGGGACATCCACAGCTGCTCTGGGCAGCCTGTGCCAGGCCCTCACCACCCTCACAGCAAAGAACTTCCTCCTAACATCTAATCTAAACCTACTCTCTTTTAATTTGAATCCATTCCCCCTTGTCCTGCCACTACACACTCTTATAAAAAGTTCTCCTCTGCTTTTCTTGTAGGCTCCCTTCAGTTACCGAAGGCTGCAATTAGGTCACTCCTAAGTCTACTCTTGTCCAGGCTGAACAAACACAATTCTCTCAGCCTTTCCCTGTAGGAGAGGTGCTCCATCCCTCGGATCACCTTGGTGGCCTCCTCTGGACTCATTCCAACAGGTCCTTGTCCTTCCTGTGCTGGGGACCCCAGAGCTGGAGGCAGCTCTGCAGGTGGGGTCTCACCAGAGCAGAGATCACCTCCCTTGACCTGCTGGCCACTCTGCTTTGGATGCATCCCAGGATATGTTAAAGTCCTATATCAGAACTTTTTAACTCATTTTCTCTTTAAATTGGAAACCAGTGAGACTATCTCATTGGTTGTACAAGGTAAATTTGAAATGATTTATGTACTCATTTGGAAAACGGCTTCGTCTCATTCAGGGTTGGCGCCCTGGGAGTGGGTGGCTCTGGGCGGCCTGAAGGGTCACTTGCTCTCGACAGAGTTGTTCCAGTTTTTGTAGTGAAATCCTGAGGCACAGAGCAGTCTGTGCCTGGGGTCACACAGCAAATAATCAGCAGAGATGAGAGCAGATTAAAGAGCTCCAGAGTTTCAGTCATATGTTTTAACTACTAAATCATTTCTCCTCGGGAAGCCAAGGAAAGTTTAGTTCTTCCTAGAATACCATTCCACCTGTGTTCTCCCTGTCCTCCCTACTCCCACATACCTTTATATGTCACACCTTCAGCATTCATAATCCCCCATACCCCTGTCATTTTGTCCTCATCTCCATCCACATCTTAACTGAGGCCGTGTTCTTTGCTGTGTCCAACACCCCCCAGTGTTCTCCACCTGCAGTGATCCAAGGGTGTGCTTGGCCTTTCTTTGAATCCCTGTGTTGGCTCCCTTTTCTGCCATGGTCAGAGATGTTTCTTTTCTGTCATTTGTAGCTCTTCATAACCCTTGCACTCACATCTCTTTATTATCTTCTCTCTTGCAGTGTTGCAAGGCTCATCTGAAGCTTGCTTGAATTCTCATATGTGTCACATCCCTTATCCTGTAAAAATTGAAATCCCTCCTGATCAACCACTCTGCTGGATACTTATGAGGCTACAAACATTCAGGAAGAGTCTAGAGAGATAGTTTGTGGGTTGTTTCTTTTGTCTGTCTAAAATTTATCTTATTAGGACTATTTTTTTTTTTTTTACTTCTAAGCTTATTATTTTTTAGCTCCTGGCCTTGCTGGTCTTTTCAATCCTCCTTTCTTTTAAAAGCATCAACCCCTTCCAAGCAAATTCCACTGACAATAAAACAGCTCCTGAGACTTCTTGATAAAATAAAGATTTGGCAGCTGACAGACTGTCTCAGTGTGTAGTTCAAGGGTGAATATATATAGTATAAGTACCACTTGAACTTCTTTTTATTTCAAAGCAGTGGTGAGAAGAGATGTGCTATAACTCAGGCTGAAGGTAAAAACATGAAGCGCCTGGAGGAAATATTTTTAAATATCCCTCCTTTCTTTGAAATGGAGCCCCAGACTGACTGTAACTGTCAGAGGGGAGGGAAGAGGAGTGGCTTATTTAGAGTTTAATTTCTGCTTGGTGCTAAACCACCACATCTGGCTTCCTTTAAGCTGGAGCTCTTGATGCTCCTCCTGCATTATAGGTAGTGCATTTCCATTTTCTGTGTGAGATGCTAAGTGCAGCCTCCTACTCTGCTTCAGTCAGTCTGTGTAACATGGTGAGTTTTTTCTCCTGCTGTCTTTTGCCTTAAAAAGACCAAATGGTTCTGTAATTATTCTTTTACATTATTAATTCCTTTAAAATATTAATGTAAAGGCAGCGTGTGTTTCTCTGCATCTTCTTTTCATGTATATATATATATATTTATATATAAAACACCATACATAGAAGGAAAGTAAGTCAAGCATCTCGCCTGTCTGCTTTTTGTCCTCACACTGGAGGGAAGGGATGCCATCCCGAGGTACCTGGGCACTCTTGAGAGGTGGGCTGATGCAAAGCTCATGAAGTTCAACAAAGCAAAGGACGAGGTCCTACACCTGGGTCGTTGCCAACCCGGTCACAGCTATAGGTTGGGTGGAGAACGGATTGAGAGCAGCCCTACAGAGAAGGACTTGGGGATGATGGTTGTTGGAAAACTCCCCCGTGCTCACAGCAAAGAAAGCCAAACTCTTCCTGGGCTGCATCCAAAGGAGCATGGCCAGCAGGTTGAAGGAGGTGACTCTCCCCCTCTGTTCTGCTCTCATGAGACCCCACCTGGAGTGCTGCATCCAGTGCTGGTCCCCGACATAAGAAGGATGGGGAACTCTTGGAGCAAGTCCAGAGGAGGCCATGAAGTTGATAAGAGGACTGGAACACCTCCCCAAAACAGAGAACGCTGGGGCTGTTCAGCCTGGAGAAGAGAAGGTTGCCTGGAGACCTCACAGCAACCTTCCAGGATCTGAAGGGGACTACAGGGAAGCTGGAGAGGGACTCTTTGTCAGGAATGGTAGTGATAGGACAAGAAGCAATGGGTACAAATTGAAAGAGGGGAAATTTAGGTTAGATATTGGGAAGCAATTCTTTACTGTGAGGGTGGTGAGACACTGGAACAGGTTACCCAGGGAGACTGTGGATGCCCCAACCCTGGAAGTGTTCAAAGCCAGGTTGGATAAGGCCTTGAGCAACCTGCTCTAGTGGGAGGTGTCGCTGCCCATGTCAGGGGGGCGTGGGACTAGATGATCTTTAAGGTCCCTTCCAACCCTTAACCTCCTGTGATTCTATGAAATCACTCTTGATTTTGGGTGAGAGTTTTTATTTGGTTGGGTTTGATTTTGTTTATTTGGTTTGGGCTTTTTTGATAATTTTGTTTGTTTGTTTGTTTTTGTTTTGTTTTTATGGTAACCAGCAAATCAACTCCTGGGGACCAGTACTCCTAAAATAAATAAATAGCAGGAAGCTTCAGCCATGAAGCTCACGATATATAACTGAGCCCTTGATAACCTGTGGTCCCTAATAAACCTAGTGAACTCTGATTCTAAGAGACAGCAAAATGGTACACCCCATCCCCGTGGAGAAAAATAGTTGAGAAAGGGCTGTGTTGAGGAGTACATGAGATTTAACAGGCATATCATTTTATTTGATTTACCGCGTGCTTTTTAAAAATAACCCACATCTTGCCATATCTGTTGAGTACTGAAAAGGTATTGCCTAATTCCTTTGTATTCAACAATTCATAGAAATCTGGACACTTATTAGATACCATGCTTTGGGAATGTCTCAGTAATGATATGTCACGGCATTAACAGTTCTTTGTTTGATATTCTGCTCTGAAGTCACTGAAGGATTACATTTGCTCCCATTTGCATTGTACTACATCACTTACAAGTCTCACATTTTTATCCTATTCTGCAGGATTCATAAAGGAAATGAAAGTATTGTTTCAAGAATAGATTGCCAAGGGACCTTCTTTCAAATAGCTTTGATTCAATTATACTTCAATATTTTCCATTTCTGGTTTTTGTTAATCTATCAATTAAGTGTTTATTAATTAATGTAATAATAACAATTTCAGCATAATTTATTACAGTGCAAGAATTATTGTTGTACAAGACCAGATTTATGAATACATTAAAACACTTATTTCCACAGTAAACACTAATCCTGAATGGGAAGAGTACTGAAATTAAAGCTGGATAGGTATTCTTTACTGATTAGATCAACCCTTGGAAACTAAGTGATTTTCTTTGAAGCTTATTTCTTCAAGGGTTAGAACAGTAAAATTTCCCACTGATTAAAGATAAAAGTAAATTAGAATGCCCTATTCTGAATTAGCTTCTCTCAGAATCAGAATTCATTTATGATTTTAATGACATTAATATTAATTAGCTGAAATAATATTCTTCTCTAAAATATTCTCTCATTTAACAAAATAATTTCCTTTGATTCAAAACCACAGAATACCCACTAAACCATGTTTGTCCAGCTAGGAGGAAGGGAATATTCCTATCAGGAGACATCCCAGTATAAACCACAGGTGTTAGTTCGTTTTAACTCTTCTATTTCTTTTCTGCAGCGGATAAAGAAAAATAAGAGTGAGCATGGTACATCTGCAATAAAACCTGATTTTGGACACCTTTAGTTTAGTTCATGTATCAGCATGATAATATTTGGGTTGGTCTATGTGTGCTTGATGATGGTGATGGTTGCAAATCATTCAGATGCCTTGGCCCAGACTTTCTGTGCCTGCCTCTGAAATTATTTCACGAAGGACAAAAAGACTTTTTCCAAAAGCAGGGAGGTTGGACCAGGTGACCCTTCCAACCTTGTCCATTCTGTGATTCTGTGATACTTTTTTAAAAGGGAAAAAGAGGGATATGAAAGTGCAGAGAGTCGTTTAGGAGACTTTTCTCAAGTATTTAAATGCCTCATTGTTTTGAAATCTGATAATATGCTTTGTTCCTTTTGAAATCTTACTGAATAAATTCTAAGGTTGAAGACAAACAAAGAAATACTGATTAAAACTGGCCTTCTACTTGATGTCTTTCATGCTTTCTTCTGCTCCAGGTGAGAATTGTAGGTGAATTTTTCTGATGCCTTTTCAGATTTCAGTGAAATCGTTTCTTCTGACATAGCTGGCTAAGAGACTGGGGAAACTCTGAAAATTCACTTTACAAAAAGCAGTTCCATTTCTGTAGTTTGCATGTATTAAGGTTTACGCTCTCTTTTTTCTTTTTCTTTTTTTTTCTCCCTTCTTTTTAAGGTATCTGTTCGGGGTTTGGTTTTTTTCTTATTCTTTTTGTTGCTGGGTCAGGGTTTTTTTGTTTGTTTTGGGTTTATTTGTTGTAGTGTGTGACTGTGTTGCAGTTTTTTGTTTGGGTTGTTGTTCAGGTTTTTTGTTTGTTTGATGTTTTGGGGGTTTTTTGTTTGGTTTGGGGTTTATTTGTTGTTTTTGTTTTGGTGAAAGAGGTTGCTGCTTAGTGTGAATGGAAAGGTAACTGCTGAGAGCTTTTGGATTGCTCTGGCAATGCACATTTTCTGTGTGCTCTTTAGATCTCAAGAAACTGGCTCAGTGCATCAATCAGTGATTGTTTTCATTAAACATTAATGATAATGTAACCGAAATGTATTTTCTTTTAAAAATAGGGAAGCTGCTGATTGACCTGTCTTACTTTATGTAGGCTTCAAGTTCTCTAATTGTCTTTTGTTTCTAATGAAAAATGTGGCACTTTGATATTTGATATTGTCATTACAAGACAAGTAAAAATAGGGCTATCCTACATAGCAGGCTTTGGTTTTGTAAATATTGCTTTTTAAATTAAAAAAAACTACTTAGCATATGTGCTTTCTCCCTGTGCATAATGAAATATGTTACTGGACCACTCATGATAAGAAAGAAAAAAAAATACAAACCCCTTTGCCTGTTAAATGAATTACAATATCTGAACTGTCATTAAGCTGTAGATTTTGCAAAATACAAAAGTACAAAGTAAGAGTGAGTGTGCTAGTAACCACATTTGAAGCTGAAAACTCTTACATGAAATTACTTTGGGATTGTAAGATCCATAAACATTAATATACCTTGCATGTTTGGAAAAATCTGCGATGCAAGCAGGTGAATTAGGAATTTTGACTTAACTTTTTAGGTGAACCATATTGGATTAGGATAACAAAGTTTATGATAAACTGGCATTAGTGTCCTGTTGTCTAAAAATGTTGTTGAAGAGCAGCTGATGGAGAGATCCTCACAGTCACCTAATCTTTATTCATGTTTCTTTTGAAACACACTGTGCTGAGAATAAACGTCAGATTTATCTACTTGGAAATGACTGAAATTCAATTAAATATGCTGTTACAGTCACAAGAGGAACAAGATGTACTTTCATCTTTTGGAACCCTATCCTGTTTCTAAAAAAAGAGCACAGTTGGGAGCAGATATAATTGAATACTACTGTCTCCTGTCGTTTTTAATTAAAATTCTTAACACAATGATTAAGAAGTTTTAACTTCTGAGACTTGCATAACAAATATAAATGGGCCCACAGCAAGTGGAGGTAGCTGGACAAGTCCCCTTGTACTGTACAGCTGGGATGAGCTGTCTTGGCTTCCAACCAAACTTTTTCATCCCACAGTTCTTTCTACTGTTGCTGTGAGAGAAAATAGTCCCAAGGAAACTGAAGCAGTTCAACAGAGACAGTGTCATGATGGCAAAACCCCTGTGAAACAAATAGTTCAGAACAGGTTTATAATTTTTTCTGTCTCAAAGGAGTGTTTTTGGGATAAAAGACATGCTTTTCTGTGAGAAATTGTGAACACCTGGCAATTTTAAGAACCAAATAGATATTTTCAAGATTAGATTTCTGTCTCAGCACTCTCTAAATGGATTCATATTTCTGTAATTTTGCTGACATTTTAAATATTAATTAGACACAAATGATTTGCTTAGACACTCTTGAAACACTGAACCACAGAAAACAGAAATGTTTTGTGAATCAGAGCACTCAGATAAATAGAGACAAGTCAAGGTCTGTTTCTGGCAAAATGTTGCAAAAGTGTTTATGAATACTCAAAAATCACATAACTTTAGTAATACTGGTGACTTTTCCATATTCCATCTCAAATGTTCTTTTTCCACATCACTCTCTGTGTTCTTATTTCAAGTTAAACTTATGATGATGACATAAAACTGGTTATGGAAAAAGAGGCTAGAGTTGTTAATATTGGAAAGCTAAAAGCTGGTGGAGAAAGAGTCCTTGTATTTCCAGATAATACCTTCCCTGGAATGCAATAGCTTTGAAATTACCCCACAGTAAAGAATACCATCTAGAATCCCAAGCATAAGCACAATTTTTTCAGTCCAATATCTGGATTCAGGAAAAGAGGTGAAAGTAGCAACAGATGTGTAGTGACAATATCTTTCTACTGTGCATAAAAATTACTATCTGGAACAAGGCAGCAATTCCAAACTGCTTTATGGTGTCTAGTCCAGTTGTAAAGACAAAAACACAAAAAGCTTTTTATAACACAGAAATAAAGATGAATTTCAAGAGATTTTTACTGAGGAAGAGAAGTAATACATCATGTTTTCTTTTGTTCCCTTGGTCATTAAGTGGGTTAATTTATTTTTTTACATGCAAACATTTGTTCTTAATAAATAAAGTAACGCTGCTTAAAATTAAAATATAAATTAAAAAGTGCTCAGTTTAACTAATTATGGAGAAGAAATCTAACTTAGAGCATATGCAAAATATGCAGTGATCAGAGTTCTTTTTTACTCTGGCAACAAAAGAAAATGGAGATAATTTGTGCCTGGATTTAAAAAAAGAAGAAAAAGGAAAACAAAAAACATTTGAGAACTGTGGATCAACACAAGCAAAACGACATTTCTTCTTGTCATGAGACTTTTTTTAATCTTCAAACACTTTGGCTAGAAAAAAATTTTTCCCTTGTGAGGAGCAGGCACAGAGAGCAGGAGCAACAGCTGGGCTGGCCTAATAAAAGCTGAAGTGCAGTTTCATTACCTGGAGAACAGCTGAGAAATTAATACAAAGATTGCAAAGGGCACTGCTAAACACAGCAGCGAGGCTCTCGAGGGAGCTGTAATCAGCTGCTCGGCGTTAACTCCTCTGCAGAAGGAGGTGCCAGGCGTTCTGCCTTTGAAGAGCTGATGTTTGTCCGGGTGCTCTGGTTTGAAAGCTGAGAGGCGGGGGAAAACTGCAGATTTGGGATCATTGCCTTGTCCCCGCTGCGGCAGTGGGGTGAAGGGCAGGATCTGAGGGAGAAAGGAAACCCCACCCCAAGCCTGCGGCAGTGAGGTTGCAAAGCAGCCTGTGGTGTCCCTGTAGCCCTCGCTCGGGGGGGATGTGGGATGGAGGCAGGGGTGCACCTGTACTGCACTGGGCCAGTTCTGCAGCAAAGTCCATGAAGTCAGAGACCAGACTTTTCCAGTGATCCCTGTGCCAGCCTTGGTACAACTGTATGTCTGTGGGCTGATACAACCCCATACCTGCAGTAGTTGGAGCAAATTGGAAATTTCACTTGAGACAGACAGCGAACATTTCAAACTTGAATAAATATTGGATCCTTTATAGAAAATAATTCAGCTATGCAGATTTTGAAGTGGAAGTGTTCTGTAAGTTGGAAATAATGGGACAAGCAAGATGTGTCAGAGTACTTGTAACAGCTTTCTCAAATTTGGCATTAGTATCTTGGCAACAAGAATTTAGGACTACTGTTTATGAATAACCAGGATCTGAAAAACTTGTCTGAATGGGTTGGCATCTTCAGAAAAACATTCATACTTCAGTAATCACTCAGACATGGAAGACATGAACACTTTAATTTTCTCTGTGTCTCTTGCATTCATCTATCAGAAGAAAACCGCCTCCCATCCGCTTCCAGTGTCTGCTTTGGATTGTAAAAAACTCAGTTGTGCACCTCAGACCTGTATCTGTGCTTCTCTGACAACTTTGCAAATAGTTTGTGTTCTCTGGGGGAGCTGGAAAATGACTAGAGCAGCATTTAGCTGGTGAGAAGAGCAAGGCAGGGACAGGTGAAGCATCCTACATGGGGCAATGCATAGGAGGCAGAACCTGGAATAAAATGTATCTGCCTTCACTGGCAGATCTCTGTGGCATTTGAAACATTACGGGTTAACATGACTGACAGTTAAAATAATCACAACCTTTTAAATGTTTCCTCCTATGTGAATTCCATGCACAGTATTTCTGACTATACTTCCTGAAAAAGGACATGACGTGTTTGATTAAAGTTTATAAGGGAATTACAAAATACCTGCAGTGATATATTTCTTCCCCCCCCCCCCCCCCCAAAAAAAAAGGCAAATCAGAGTGCAGGAGACTGAGTGGGATAAATTATGGACTCTGCCTTAAATGGATTGAAGAAGAAAATAAAAGTGGGGATGGGTGCTGTAGATGAGCAGTCTCTGGTTTGAGGTGTTTTTCTTTCTATTTGCTCAAGTTTTGGGACCCCTGAAGTGCCCTTCAGACTATACAGAACATGACTGATGCACAGTTGCCCTGTTGAATGGACTTCTCTTTAGGTTTGCTGGCTGAGCAGTGAAGAAGCCTTCATAAGGTGAGTAGCTGGTCCATTAATCACATCATCACAGGAGTACTTGAGTTTTTGGAGACATGTTAATGTTACTCAACTGCCAGTTTTCATTGTGATAAATAAAACCCCTGTGCATGTACAGCATATCTGAAGAGTGAGTCTCTGAAGGAAAGCATCACTTCAGTGTTTCACATTTATTCTCTCTCACTGGTTCCCAGATAAAAATCTATTGAATCACAAAAAAAAAAAAAAAATAAATTTTGTTTTAACTGTGAGCTTCACCTGACCCCAGGAATCATTCTCCAGGCTTTTGGCATCATGGGTTAATGAATATGACAAGGACTGTGGCAGAAGCATTGGTAATTCTGATAATCATATGTCATGGTTTAGGAATGGTACTCCTGAATTCAGTGCCCCTAATCTGCTCCCTCTCCCCTCTCTGGTTGGAGGCACAAAAAGGGAATTATAGAGGTATGATTAAACCCCTTTGTTCCGCAGGTTTAATGATGGCAAACCAGAAAGATTCATATAAATGAATTATTTATGATGACAAATTAACAAACAGGTGAACAGACGAAAGATCCTAATCAGAATTATTTACTACACAGTGTAAAAGCTAAAAAATCCACAACAGAGTATTATATAACAAAGTAGTATAGTGCACTGTAACAAAGCAATTATATTAAAGTAATTGTATCAAAGCTAGCAAAAGAAACAATCATTAAGTAGAGATTGATACAGCTCACCATATGAGACAGTGGGCAGATCACTCTCTTTCTCTTAACCCCTGGGGAATATCCGTGAAGAGATGTCCCTGCTTCACAGGAGAACCTCTACACTTCAAGGAAGTACATGGAAGAATCTGCCATATGGAGGTTTGGACTGGGCTTTTATAGCTATGAAGTGATGGACTGGCAGTCACAGATTTACAAGCTCACAGACTCGCTCATCTGTCACATCTTGTTACAAAAAAAAAGGATCTATATTCAAAGTCTGGGGGACCAGGATGGTCTTAGCATAATTTAGCACCAAGACAGCAACCTTGGCCAGCAGCTGACTTTGCATTATTGGACTTTAGGTCTGGTCAGGGTGGACTATCCTGCCACAGCACCCCTGCCACAAATGGGCCATCTGTTGAAGGTTCCAGGCTGGGGCTCTGTTGAGGTAACTCCCTAAAATGTGGATATTGTGACCAGCAGTCCCCTCAGCAGCCTGGGATCTCTTAGCATGCAGTCACAGACTTGACTGGCCAAAGGAGAGTGATGTGGCTCCACCAGAAAATACGGTGCACAGGAAAAAAATCCATGCCTGATCCCTTCTGTAGATTATGCCTTTTATAAGGAAAAAGTATGGTCTATAATAGTCTGACACAACATGTGATGCTTCTGCTTTCATGGAAATAGAATACAAGCATAGACATCCTTTATCAGTGGAAAATGGAAAACAACCTCTTTCTAAAAGCAAAGATTTTGGAGTTAGAGTTTCCGATAAAATATGAAAATCACATATTTAAAAGAAACAAACAAACAAAAAACCAAAACACCCCCCCCAAAAATTAAGAATTTACCACAGCAGGGAAGTTTTGATTTGGTGGGGGTTATGTTGTTTTTTTGTTTGGGTCTTGGTTTGTTTAGTTTTTTTTTAATTCTGCAGGACAAAACTGCATTAATGTGCTTAATGCAAAAAGTAAAAAATTATCTGCAGTTTTAATTACCCTAAGTAAAACTAAGGAGTAGATAAATGCTTTAAAATAGTAAATGAAACAATTTTCTTGTTTTAAGATGGATTAGATAGTTAAAGATGTGTAAAGTCTTCTCTAGGAGTTCTGCATCTGCTTAACTTCAGAGAATTAAGGGAATTAACTTAAGTGGAATGAGTCCTTAATCAGCAATGCAAGGAGTCTAAGTTAATCATAAGGCAACTACTTCAGGCTTTAAATTCCTACTTGATGATGCTTTGATCTGCAGTAAATGTTGATGCAGATGCTCGTTGTCCAATCTCGAGAAGAAGATTAAGTAGCTTAACTGAATGATAGCAGAGCTACAATAATGACTTCACTGATTTAAGGAAATAAAAAGATCAAAGTGATGTCTAGAAATAGGAAAAGTATAAATGGGCAGTGCACCCACCATAACAGACCCCTTTTCTCCTTTATATCACCCCTAAACACCCCTGTAATAGAAACTAACTTACTAATGGGACTGGCATTCCATAAGGTAACTCCAGAAATTTTGTCATATGAGGAGTGGCTGAGGGAGCTGGGGGTGTTTTGCCTGTAGAAAAGGAGGCTCAGGAGGAACCTTATCACTCACTGCCTCTCCCTGAGAGGAGGTTTTAGGCAGGTAGGAGTCAGTCTTTTCTACCAAGTAAGAAGTGATAAGGCAAGAGGAAGTTTCTCCAGGGGATGTCCAGGTATTCTTAAAGATTTGTTCACAGAAAAGGTGGTCAGATGTTGGAACAGGGGAAGTGGTGGAATCACTACCTCTGGAACTGTTCAAAAAACCTGTAGATGTGCTGCTTATGGTCTTGGGTTAGTGGTGGTGTTTGGAATGGGTGATCTTAGAGGTCTTTTCCAACCTTAATGATTCTATGATTCTATCATGTTTAGAAAGGGAGTTTATTGTCTTTAGTGTACTACTTGTGTATATTCCTCTCATTAGCTTCACTAAGTCAAAATAATAATCCCTATTCCTGCCTCCTCGTGTCTGGACAAGCAGATTTATTTACAGATCATTTCCAAGCCGTTTGTAAAGATCTAACTTGCTGTTGTAGATTGTATTCAATTCCTGCCACAAGTCACGCTCTACTGGCAAGTCCAGGCTCCTTGTGTTTTGTGTCCCAGCAGCAATTACCCTCAGAGTGGAGGAGTCACTATTACAGAAGATGTTACAGCAGCACACCTGGCATCTTATTCCAAAGACATATCTGGGTCAGCCAGTTCTTTATTTTGCCACTCAAGATGCAAAAACGTAAAAGGCTTGAAAAGGTCTCTGTGGCTGAGATAAACTCTGTCAGCTAATGGAAATACTCTGCTTAAGAAATGGTGATGTAGTTCAGCAAAGGGCTTCTCTTATTCTCAGAAAAGATGCAATGTGACATTGCCAAGAGGAGCAGATCAGATGGGATTCAAGCAGTGGAGGAAGTCAGTTTGGTATATGATGCTGTCCTGCATAGCACCTCTGACAGTTAAAATCCTTTTTTATTTAAGCAGCTAAATCTGGATTATGCTTCGTATTTCTGGGAAGCATGTCTCAAGATCTTTGCTATCGTGACTAACTTAAAGGCATGTAAGCTGCTTTTTCTTTCATGCTGCCAACTCTGAAATTCTGCTTTTAAAATCTTTTTTATCAAAAGGGTAGAAACAGGACTGGGGGAGAAACCTCTACAAGGCAAAGCTACATTTTAAAATTATAGGAATTAAAAATGTACTAATTAATTGGCATAAGAGAAATGCTGACAAAAAAAAAAGACAAACTAAATGTGTGGCATAGAACTAGTGGTCTTTGCATAAGAAATTTTAGACATTTTTATTCATTTCATAAGGATCAAGAGAATAGTGAAACTTCCACATGTCTGCGAAGAATTTTCATAATAAATTGAAGAACGTACTGCTGCTCAGAAGGACTCTCCCCTTTGACCATTAGAGGAATTTGCCTCTAATTTTCATTGTCTTGTGAAATGAAGCTACTCTGACTAGATCCATACCATTTTCTCCCCTGTCTTGGTGTTTGGGAAGGTCAACCAGAGAAAAAGGTAATAGCAAAACCACCGTAAAACTCCTCTGACAGGTTACTGTTTGGAGATAAATCTCTTTGCATACATTCACAGGCACATAGTTTACAGTTGTCCTAAGACTCTGTATTCCTCTCTTGTTTCCAGATATGTGTGGATAATTGTCTTCCTGTCTTTATTTCTGGCCTGGTGGGCAACTCTATGGAAACTACAACTGTGTTCATGCTCTTCCTCTGTACAGTCTTACAGGGGTTTGGCTTGGAAGGGACCTTAGAGGCATCTAGTTCCAGTCCCCCAGCCATGGATGGGGACACTTTCCTCCAGACCAGGTTGCTCAACACCCCATCCAACCTGCCCTTGAACACTTCCAGGGACAGGAAACCCAAAACTTCTCTGGGCAACCTGTGCCAGTGTCAGTGACAATCACGAGACTCTTTCTTTGCCTTGTACCCCGTGTGTGGTGATGTGTCTGAGCATAAGTGGTGCAGGATTCCTGTGAATGACAAGATGCTTCAAGAAATGGTGCTGTGGCTGCGGTAAATGCAGTGCAAAGCGTGGGGATGGTAGAGGAGGCTTTCTTGGGAGCCCTGAGGTTACCACTGAGACTTTGAATTGAGGTTAAACATCTACAGGGAGGTCTGTAATGTATTCATGAATTTTTCAGCCAGTGAATTGTACTGGAGAGAAGATATCAGGAATATGAGGAGAATTGGAGCTTTACAGGTGTTAGGCCAGTGCTGTGTAAACACTTGAGTGATGTATGGAAGAATCCTTCACTTTTCATATTCTTAATACTTGTTTAAAAAAGAAAAAAAAAAAACTTGCTTGTAAAGCTTTCTGCTTTGACTGTTTGAGCCTCAGCATATATCACCAGAAACTTTTGAGGTAATTAAATTTCATGTTAAGGGCATTTTCTTTAGTTTTAGAAATAAAACCTGTCCGTTCCCTTAAAAAAATATAAATGTATGCTGAAGAGTTCAATTTGCTTGCTTTTATATCAGATGGACAGTGTTTCAAAAGAGGTGAGAAGTTTTCCATATTACTGTATAAGTGGGAATTGTTGGAGAATATATGCCAGAGCTCACCCTCCGCCTGCCCACACACGACAAGGTATTTTCAAGCTATGTCTGAATCCCTTCCAGTCCAACTTCTGTTGACTTGAGGTGGGTGAAGGATGAGCCTCAGCAATGCCAAGTGCAGCTGTGAGTGATGAGCACAGAAATGCAGCCTTGCTACAGGGTATGAAATTTTTTTTCTAGATTTTTCAGAATCAGCAGGGATGAAAATGTGATAGATACTTTTGCAGGTCATATGTTTCTCTTTGCTTTGGTAAAGTTGCCTTTAGCAGAGGAACCACTTATCTCACAAAGTGCTGAGTAAGAAGGGAGAGTCCAGGTCGCAGACTCTCAGAAGGGTGTTAAGATGAACACATTTTTAATGAGCTGTCAAGCAGCATAAAAGCTGTGGGCGTCTGTAGCAGCAAATCAAACACACAGCTTGCTGTCACTATAGAGGACCTTGCTTGAGACAGAAGCCACTGGTTTGAGGGGATTTAAATTTGGGGAACTTGAGGTGTTTGGAAACTGCCTTAAGGTAGAGGGAGCTGTGATAATTATGCTCTTGTTTTTATCCTGGGAGACAGGGACTCAGTACTGCAAACTGAAAACTTCCAGCTTTTGGCTGGAACTTTTTTTCTGAAGTTGAAACTTTCTGAAAAGAAAAATTTAATTAGGGTTGAGTTGCCTTCAGGGTGTTTTTTTTTTAAATGTTAAAGCAATAATTTAAGATATATTTAATACTTTTATTAAGTATTTGAGAGTTAAAATTTAGGTTTTTTTCATGTGGAATAAAGACATGTAAGAGGTGCTGAAAGCCCATTGACGTGTATTATTCTGATTCACATGTATATCAAATACAGCCATATTTGTCACTATGTTTCACCTTGGGATTTAAAAGTCTTTCTAATATCCAGATTATCTGTATCATGTGGAAAACTCATTAAATCCTCATAAATTTCAGACTTATGGTAAGAATTTAAGTGATATTACTGTGTAATGTGGTTGACGAGAAGAGAAAATTACTATTTTTAGACTTCTGTGATTACAGGTTTAGGAAAGGAGGATAAGTAGAAGAAAAAATAAGTCCAGTTTAAAGAAACATGTTTGAAATGGACTAGATATTGTTTCCCTATGGAAAATTTCGTTCGGAAACATTGTTTTGGAAGTTGAAATTGAATTTACTTATTTGTTCTGATTCCTGCTTTTATTAAATGAGAAAGTTTTTATTTTAGTTTTGAATATAATGAAACCTTCTTGGTGCTCAAAGCTATAGAAAAGGAATATCAGTAGAAAGGCCATTTCCAGTTGGTTAGAAGTTTTTATGGATATATAGTCAGCTGTGAAAGCTTCATTTAGCCTCACACATCAAGTGTGATAAGTATGTATTCTGCCATAATTACCAGAACACAGAAAAATGTCTAAACATAGAATGATAGAATGGCTTGGGTTGGAAAGGACCTTTAAAGGTCATTTAGACCAACCCCCCCAGCCATGAGCAGGAAGATCTTCAACTAACTCAGGTTGCTCAGAACTCCATCCAACCTGACCTTGAATGTATCCAGAGAAGGGGCATCTACCACATCTCTGGACAACTTGCATCAGTATTTCACCTCCCTTACTGCAAAAATTTTCTTTCTTATATCTTGTCTGAAACTATCCTCGTTTAGTTTAAAACCATTGCCACTTTTCTTATCACTACAGGCCCTCCAAGAGCTGAGTGAGAACTGCTGCTGATGTCAGTGGGAGAGAAGCTGATACTTGACATGATGATTTCTGATACTGTGTTAAGAGCCTGGTGCTTTGTTCCCCATTCATATGGGCGAATTTTCCTCCTAAAGTAATCCCATACAACAGGGGCTAAAATATGAAACAGAAGGTACATCTCCTGACAGATGAATACAACCTTGTTAAGGGTGCTCAGGGACCAGTCAGTCCAGCCAGGTGTGTTGGCTTTCATTCACAGCATCTGCCTTGGTGTAGGATGTGGTGAGGAAAGACAAGAGAATAATCAGGATTAAAAAGGAAAGATGGAACCATTTCTTTTTGTCCAATTACTTTTATTTTGTGACATTCCCTTGGAGGATGCTTTTTGGGCATTTCATCGGTGTTGTAAATGTTCCAGAAAATACCATTTTGTGCAGACATTAATTATCAGGACTTGTCAGCTAGGAAATACTTATTGGGAGGAGTTAATTTCTTCCAGTTTTGCATGATTTCAAGATTTCTTTCTCAACTACACAAAGTTGATTTTGAAATTGAGATTCTGAATTTAGCTTTTACCTGGAAAGTTTATAATTATACAGGCCAATGACTTAATGAAGCTGCAACAAATCCTTTGGCAGAGTTATGAAATGCACTGTCTGTCACCTGCAAAGTGGATTTGGTTGCTTTTCTTCATTTTTCTGGATTAAGCAAGTATTGACAGGTATTGACCCAGGAAAATGTTTTTTAATAAAAATATGATGTGAGTTTACTGTATATTTCTCTTCCTTTGTAATCTATTGGAAAAAAAAATAAAAAAGATTTTTTAAAATTATTATGGCAGATTTCAGATTTGATTTCATTACTTTGTTGTAATGAAGGCAATAGAGACTTTAATGAAATTACAACAGAACCACAAGACAGATCTTCTACACCAATGTAGAATACTATTCCTCAAAGCAGAACCAAGATAAAACAACCTGCTAATGCAAAGAAAATTCCAGGTTATAATTGTTCAGAAATCTTGGTGGTAGGAGGGAAAATTGAAGTTCATGTATTGATTTTTCAAGGCTTAAAGGGAGAGATGAATGAATGCTTACTTAGCCATTTAATATTTCTCTGCAGTAAGTGTGCCGGTATATCAACATCTTGAAACAAAAGATTGATTTTATTGCTTAAAATATTTTAATTAATAATTGATTTGATAATTAATTGATAATTTAATTAATGAAATAATATTTTTTTTTTAATTAGGAGCAGACTCGAGTGATAGTAACTATAACTAGCTAGGATTTACCACCAGATCTGGCCTTTCAGTCCCTTTTCAAAGACTAGCTCTGGACAACTGCTTCTCTTTCCTTTCCATAAAGGGATTTTCCTAGGGATCACTTTGAGGAGGAGAAGTCAACAAAACTTATAGGAATATTTGGCTTCCAAAAAAAATCAGGATTCAATCAGCACTATAGGGATAATTTTGATCTCAGTTTCAAGAAAAAAAAAAAAGGGAAAAATGAGTTTCGCATTTAGCACATGCAGCTATTCTGAAAGATATTTGTCATTAAGTTTTTGGAAAAAAAAAAGCTACTAGTTCAAGGAAATATTTCATTGAACTTCCCAAACATGTTTTCATTCTATTTGCATATTACAAACAAAATTTGGTTTTTTTCCGAAACTAAAACCGGACTTGAATTTTCATCACAAAAATGCCGAAGTGCTGGAAGTTCTTGAAGGGAATATAGTTTGTTCTTCAAAGATACACAGTCAACTGAGTTAAATCGCACACAAAATCCAAAATGCTGCAGACCTGACCCTGAATACTTCAGTGACAAATTACATTCAGCTTTAATTTGCATCAAGTGCAGCAGTGAGTTATGCATTTACTGTTATACATAAATTTCAAGTATAAAGTAGTGTCCTGAATGGGGTTTAGATTTCACTTGCATGTGAGTGAGGTTTCACTTGCTTCTATATGTAACCTCTGCAGTATTTAATACCGTGCTCGAAAGAGCTCTGGAAGCAGCAGGATACAACTGAGAAGTTGTTCTTCATGTAGCTAACAGGGTTATATATCTCAGTGTGTCAGGTCATTGAAATATGCCAAAAATATCTCTTCATGGAAGGGAAAACAGTCTTCCAAAACTTCCCAAACAGTCTGGACTTTTTTTATGGGACGGACACATAGTGGTGACCAACATGTACAGAACAGATTTCACTGGAAAGCATCAACAGCAGACTGTTGATTCAACAATCAACAGATTGTTCCTCGGGTTAGAAGTGACAAGAGTGCAAGGCCATCACAATGTTATGCTTATTGTTTTAAAGAAGTGTCCTAGACAGTGACTCCAAAGATGCATGGAGCTGGATTTCTGTGGGTCCCTGGAGGCACTGCTTCTGGGATGATGAACAGTGTACAAGGAGAACAAAGGAGTACATTTCTTTTTTCTTTAACTTGGAGCACATTAACATTTTTACTGCTGGAGGTCAGTAAGAAAACTGCTTACTTATTTCTTCCTGCTTAGATTGATGAAACAGTCCTGTTGACAGCAATGGATTAAGGAATAAACAGAATATAAGAAGGGAAAAAAAGCTGTTCACAGTTATCTTTCGGAGAGCTGCAGAGGCAGCATAAGAGATTGCTGGGAGCTGTGAGAGCTGTGCCAGTCTGATCTGCTCGTGTCTCATCAGAAGGGGAAAGGAAAAGGGGATTATTGATATTGCTTTTTGGGGGGTTTGGGATTTGAATCCTGAAAAGTTTACAAACAAGCAGAAGTGCAGCTCCTGGTGCTGTGGAGTCCTGTGTCATCAGTTCCATCTTTCTCAAGAGACAGTCAGGCAGATTTGACACAGGCATGATGTCCTACTTCTCCGACAGTGAACAGGAAGTTTTCACCTCTAACATATGGTTTTCACCATTCTGGGGTTTTGTTTGTTTGTTTGTGTTTGGTTTTTTTATTTTGTGTGTCAGTTATGTCCCACAGCACAAAACCAAGAGGGCGGGAGAGAATTTCCCTTAGTGGCAGGAGGAGCAGAAGAACAGAGTGAGTGACAAGAAAGTCCCCAGCTCTGTTGCAAGCTTCGGTGCAGCAACCCTGTTGCCATATAAATCCAACTGCTGCAAAGCTACAAAAGTTGTTGCTTTGTCCTTGAAAATGCTGATTGAGCCAAGACCTCTTTTCCATATGAGTCTGAATTTATTACTTTCATTATTCTCTTCATTATTATTGTTTGCACATGGAGTAGTGAAAAAGAAAGCATGCCCAATCTTTATTTTTCTCCTTAAAAGAAGTGAGATATAAAATGCTGTTGCCATTTCCTCAGACATTCAGCTACAAAACATTTACATAAAGCTGCTGTGCTTTATGCTGTTACATTAGCTCAGCTCTCCCCAGGATCAAGACCCTGTTTTAAAATGAAAATTTCAAATACAAAGTCATATTCTTTCTCGTTAATTTTTGCACTTTTACATGTGTTTTTATTCTATGAGAGTCTTGCTTTTATTGTGTTTTAGGTGAGTCTTAAGCTTTAGGGTCTTTAGGTGCTACAGCCTTTTCCCTCTGGCTTTTGAGAGAGCTTTAAATTAAACTGAGGATTTTTTTTTTTTGTAGGTGATTGTGACATTTATGTTTTTGCATTTTACAGCCTATTAAGTGTGAGAATGAAAGCTACAGTTCACAAATATATTTACAACCATATAAATGAGGATGTGCAGGGCTTAGAAAACAAAAGTAATGAGCATCATTTATAGTTTGACAAAGCAAAAAGGCATGATTAAGCATAATTGGAGGTGACTGTCACCACCAGAGAAATGTTTGTGCAGTCAGAATTACAAAACAGCATTAAAACAGTTTTTCTAAAGAGAGCTGTAGGGAACTAATGGATAACAGCACAAGCCTTGAAAAACAATCTGACTTATAGGTTTTCAGCTTTTTTCCCCTTCTTTATGAATTCAGACAAATAGTGGCTGTTGTTTTTAATGCAGACTCAGAAATCATCATTTTTACCTGTGTTATCGTGAAGCTTCTTTTGTTTGAAAAGCAAAATTAGAAAAATTTTTCCTCATGAGGTTCCTGATGCTGCCTTTTCTGATCAGGGCAGCAATCCATCTTACTGAAATACAAATGAGGTTCGTGGCTAATTTAGTTTCCATAACAGGGACATTTCTGCTCATACTGGTGCCAGACAGGAGTCTGACAATTAAATTCACCTTAATTTTTTTTTTCTTTTTCCCTGAGAGAAATATTCTGCTTGTGTCTGTCTGTGTCTGTGTCCCAAACTCCTTACCACCAAGGCAGCAGGCGATGAAGCAGGAATTCTTTACTCGGCGCTGGATGCACAAGGGGATATTTCCTCTGAGATGCATAATGAGTATAGGAAAGCTGCTGTTTATATGCCATGTATTACATACATATTCATTGGTTTTCCCAGAATAAACATACATATGGTAATCGTGCCCCTGAAGTCGTTAACAGTGTTCCCTCCCCTTTGCACTTGTGTTGTTCTGTCCCAGAGATCCCTCCGGTGGTCTCTGGTGGTTATCAACCCTGAAGTCACACCTGACTGCACAATGAACTCCATGTTACCTTCCCAAATATGGAGCTGAGTTGGCACAACTAATCCAGTTATTCTCCTGCTCCTCTTCTTGGCTAATGTTTAGCATGATCCCCGTTATGCAGTCCCACAGGCCATGGGATTTTACAGAATCATATTTACAGAATAATCATTGTCTTCTCCCTGCCAGCTGAACAAACAGTTCCTCATCTGGCAACATCTATATGTTAAAAAGCAAAGTATGTTCAGCAATAAGTATAATTTGGGGGGAAGGCTTCTTAATGCTTTCACATTATGGATATTGGTCATGTGGCAGACTCATTCACAGGAGAGATAGGAAAAGAAATGTCTGGGTAATGCAGGAAGCAAAATCTTTGAGGTGTAGCTCTGCATTTTTTAGGATTGGAATGGGGCAGGAGTCTTTTCACAATTTTCTTCTCAAAGGAGTAAAACTGCAGTCCCAGGTTCTTGTGTCAGTTCCTCCAAGGAAACATATTGGAACTTGCCAAGTGCAGAATTCTCCCAGGAACGGGATGTCCAGAGGTGATTGAATTCATCCTCTCTAGGTTAGTCCAAAAAATGAATTAATTTCAACATCTTGTTTTGAACAGAACTAGATTATGCCTTCTGTTTTATTCACAAGAAAGGCCTAGAAAATGATGATGCACATTCTGAACTGTTTGTGTAGACCAGTACTTTCTGTAAAGAGATTGGATGGTTTGTGATCAAATTTCTCTGGAAGGCTTTGGTCCTAGCTGCAAGCTCTGGAATGCCTCTTTTTGGTGTTCCTGAAGGATTCTCTGGAATTCTAAAAGCCTGAAGGAAAAACCTGAGGAAAAGAAAAATTACCGTTTAACCTTACTTTCCCCTAATGCATTGTCAGTGATAATCAGTTTGTATTCAGGAGTTATTTCTGCAGCTACTTATGGCCATAGAGTTCATTGAAACAGAGAAAAATGGATTTGTGAGTTATGAGATGTGAGGATTCAGTCGGTGGCTCCAAACTGTCATTGTGTAGTGTGCATGGGCATAAGATTTTTGTTTTGAATTGTGTATTTATTTGCATTTTTGGTTAGGAATTTCTCTAGATTTGTCAGCACTTAGATTTTCATGATGACTTATAGAGAATAAGACACCTTAACAGCATTTATAGTTATGTCACTCTGCAGGCATATTGCAGGATTCTGACAGCAATCATGATTTTCAATATTTCAGCAGTAGAGGATAGCACATTCCTAATAAAGTGAGGGATTGGTTTTTGCTGTTTGAATTCTAACCATTCTCCCTCCACCTTCCAATGAACTAACTTTCATAGGACAGAAATACAATTCTCATTTTGGTTTTATGCTTAAGCTACTGTTCAAGACCAGAGAAAATTCAGTGGACTTGGGATGAAAATTATTCCAAGAAGACAATGGATTAGAAATTCTAAAGAAATTCTAATCCATAACCCCATAGCCAGAAAAAAATGGTTTATCCAATGAGCATTATAAGGAGATTTATTTCAAAAAATAACCCCCTCATGATAATTAAATGCAGCTTAAAGTCCTACAAACCCTCATAAAAATCCATCACTGGGTTCAGACTCCCTTACTGAACAATACAAGAGCTGTTTCTGATGCTAGAGATTAACAATTGCTTATTACCAGGTGCTGTGGTGGTATTGCAGTCAGTGCCAACTGCAAATTCACCTCTTAAAATGGTCGAACTGCTCCCACTTTCAAGCAGATTATATGCAGAGGCTGAGCTTTGTGCAATGCTTTATGGGCAGAGTAGCTGGCCTTATTGCTGTGCTGTGTCCCCAGAAGATTTAATTTTATGTGGCATTATTTTTTGTCTGACCAAGAGCTTGGTGATATGGATGTTAGAGAATGCACATCATCTGTCTGACTGAGACTCTCCTAATACTGGCACGTGCCACCTGTGTTCAGCCTGACTGTGGGTAGACAGGTCTGAAAACTGGAAGTGTCTGGTGTGGTGTAATTTTGGGGAGAGGGGTTGCTATTCCATCAGAGGTCCCACACCTTGGGACACATTGTCAATAAACCAAGACAATATTTCCTTTACATTTGCTTTCCTCTAGATGACCTCCATCTAGAGGAAAGTTTCTCCTTTTTGCCTTTGGTTATGTTTCGTTTGAGTTTGAAGCAGTAAAAGAACTTTTGAGGGATGATGAGGTCTATCAGTGTCAGCAGTCAGAAGAGCCAGGTCCAAACAAATTGAATACTCTCCTAACACTGGCACATGCCACTGGTGTTCAATCACAGATCTTTGACTCAACACACAGCTTCCTTAAGTGCCTTTAAGTGACTACTCCTTTTCTGGAGAGGAGGGGGAGGAGAGGCTATCAGTGAGAAATACAGATAACCCAGCAGCAGTCTACAAATCCTGATGTCCCAGTGGGGGCTAGGACAGCCACCCAACAGACCAGCAGAATAACAGACTAACAGCACATGTCTGTTCAACAATTACTAACCATGCCAGAAAACACACCTGAACCAGCTGCTTCACGGAGGTTGTATGAGGTGGCTGGGGGAAGATTCCTGAAGAAGTCTCCCCTTTTCTGTGCCTCCTCGGGAGTCACAGAATGCTTTGGGTTGGAAGGGACCTTAAAGTATATCCAGTTTCAACCCCTCCCTGCTATGGGCAGAGATACCTTCCACTAGACCAGGTTTCTCAGAGTACCCGAGTCCTTTGCCATGGTAAGAGTGAGGCACCACTGGTCCTACAAAGAGTTATCAGTTCAAACTCAGCCCCAGGTACTCAGTTTTCTGTTTGGAAGTGAAGCTGTGTGTTCAGATTAGCTGAAATTTCTCAGGTACAAGCATGTGCTGTATTTGTTACCAGCTGAATTCTGAACAGGGGCCGTGTCGGAGGGTGACTGTTTCCCTCACCTTGAATTGAGAAGGCTGCGTGTGGGCCTTCATAGCAGAAGGAAGAAGAATCTGCCACAGAAATCTTTTCAGTGTATGATGCAGGTGCAAGCACTAATTAGCCCAAAGATGACTAAGACTGTTTTTTTTTCTTGTCAGCCCCTGCGCCTGCACCCACGCTGGCATTGCCGGTGGCTTGCTGCAGTTCATGCAGTGGATCTGTATGGGACTGTTACTGGAAAGGTTTCTTCAGGAGAGTGCCAATGTGCTTGGAAGCCCACTTGGTGTTTGCCAGCCCTTCCCTCTCCCCAGTATGTGAATCCCTTGGCTCTGTTTTTCACAGGGAGGTTGAAATGATTGGGGCTGATAGTCTTTGGGATGCTACCTTTCTCTGTGAATAACTGCTCATGTCATACACAGTAGCTCCTGAAAAAAGTACCCCAAACTACCAGAAAGGCCTATAGACAAGAAGTAAGACAAGGGAAAATAATAACCTAAAGCTCTTTGCCATCTGTTCTTTCTGCTGCCTTCCACAGCCTGGCTTGGCACGATAAGCTGTGCATTAAAGCCAGACAGGTGCATCCCAGATAACTTCAAAAAGCATTCCCTTCAGAGCAATTCCTTCAACATTCTTACTATGTTTTTCTCATTTCTGTATTTCTCATTCTTCACAGTTTTTTGAAGAATATTACAAGCATTCTGCTACCTGCTCTTTTTCACCTTGAACTTTTAACCCTGCACTTGCAACGTCCTGTTTAATTGCTGACTACCAATCACTGCAGAGTCACAGTCAAAGCCATATTCTCAAAAAGCTATTTTCATAAACAAATCATAGAATTATTTGGGTTGGAAGGATGAGTTGCACTAGAGACAGCTTTTCATTAGTTGGGGAGTGGAACTAGACTTTGATGTCAGGCCCTGACTTTTATGGTGAGATCACTAAACTGAGATAAATATATTGCTAGTAAGATTTCCCATGTCAATATATGTCAGTATGTGAAAATAAGTTTTCTTTTAAAATTAACAGTCTATTCCCAACCCATAAAAATGTTACAGTACACAGCTGTGATAAGTGTTTTCTTGACCCCAGAGGGGGAAAAAAAAAAAAAAGGTCTTATTTTGCATTGGGAATAACCAAACATATAAAGCTAATGCACTAATGAGAAGAAAAAAAAAAAGTTATTCATTCTGCATGTGCCTGCTATTTAGCAACACAGAGTATTTCTTAACAATTCAGAAAATATGAAATATCATCAGTCACCTTGCTAAATAGAGCATTTCTTTGACATTTCCAGAGTGTTTCATCAACTTTCTAAAGAAGATAAATAAGCCAGTACATATTTATTACCTATACTTCATTCATGGATAAGACAAGATGTAAAGTAATTGATTAAGGATCAGTGATAAAGTGAGATCACACTCAGCAGATGTAAAATCATCAAAAGGACCAGGAGAAACAATTTGCATTAAAGAATACAGTAAAAAGAGAAGCAGTGGGAAACAGATACTGAACTAAATCTGGTTCTCCCATCAAAACAACAAAGTATGTGTTGAATTCAGAGCTTTCAGCCTTTAATTCCTACTCTTGGACCATGGATACCATTCAGTGCTTTGGTTTTTGTCCTCGGTAACAAAGTCTACCAAATCTCATTCCCCCCCCCGCAAAACCCAGAACAAAAAAACACACCAAAGCTGGCATATATATATATATATATATGCACACACACAAAGTCTCTCACTTTGTTTCATAATGTATGTTTGAGTGTTTTTTCATAGTCAGAATGAGTTTGCAACTCTTATTCCGGGAATTTTTATTTAGAAAATGATTTTATTTCAAATGGCTTTTTTTTCATCATGTGAACGTACTGTGAGGTAAGAAGGAGAGTGTTGCATGAAAAGAAGCTAAAATTATATTAAATGTCAGAACTAAGGGTGAATTAATTACAGAAGACTTTCATTGCAGTATCAGAAAATAAAAAATTTACATTTTTTAGCATTACGGACAAAATTAAATTTGGAAACTCACTCCCCTGCCATCTGTCTGGAAGTAACTTTAGGAAAAGAAGGACTTAAAGAAGAGAGTAGACCACAGCAAAGGAAGTAAACCAAGAGATTAGCTTCTATGTGAGCTCCTGAGTGCTGCAATGCTGATGTAAGTTTATTATGCCTACGTAGCTATTTCTGCTTAAAAAGAGATGAAATTTCCTGTGCACGCTGCATAAAGATCTGAATAAGAGTCTGATGCTTGGTTAGTCAGAAGGGGAACAGCTTTTCAAAAAGAAAGCAAACGTGGCTGAGTCATCACCTCTGGGAGCAGAAGGATTAGTGAAGCAGAAGCAAGGGATAAAGCAGGGAGTAATGTGTGAGGTTAATGGAGACCATTGCTGTGTTTCACTTCCATGACTTCAGCAGAAGTTTAAAAAACTGCTAAGATAATTTTTAGTTGATTCAAACTTTTAAGAAGAAGGAGGAAATCCAAATCTATAGTTATGCTAGCAAACTCCTTACCCATGGGTTGGGATAAAGACAGATTAATAGGGAAAGCAAAAGCTGCACACACACAGGCAGAGCAAAACAAGGTGTTAACTCGCTGCATCCCACAGGCAGGCAGGTGTTCAGCCATCTCCAGCAGAGCAGGGCCACATCAGGCACAAGGGCTACTTGGGAAGACAAACTCCATCACCCCAAACACCTCCTTCTTCCCCCCACTATATGCTGAGCATGACCTCATATGGTCTGGAACATCCCTTTGGTCACTTTTTGTGTTGGAGGCATTTTCAATTTTTGAGCTCAGCTCCGTGTTTTGGATGTGGAGTCCAGAATGTGGGAAGTAAAGGATGCAGCAGCATCATTAAGGTCATAGAAAGGGAAAAAAAAAAATGAAAACCAGAAATATAAGAGCAATCTCTGCAAGAAGACATTGGTGTACCTTTGAAAAGAACCTGCTCTTTCTTATCAGACACCTTGTTAATGAACTGGAGGTGAAAGGGAAGCAAGACATTTTGCAATATGAGAGCTGCCTAGAGGTTTTTAATCTGTGTTTAGATTAATTTACTGCATGGGGTGAGGCAGGAATCCAACCTCCTGCTCCTAAACCCACACTGTATCCTGAGGCAGCAAATCTTTCCCTGCTCAGGTTATTTTGGGAGAGGAGAGGAACTGAGGAACAAACGGAAGCAAAATGGGAAAAATGCTGATTGCTCACCACATTCCAGATGCTCTCAGACACTAGTTCATCCAGTGGGTGCTGAGTAAGAAAACAGATATATACTGATTCATTGCTTTTCTGCAGTCTGTCCCTCTATGAACTTACCAGAGGCAGGTTTAAGTGCAGGATCAATCAGGACTTAAAACAGACACAACACAACACAAAAATACCCATTCTGTCATGTGCAAAATGGATGAATTAACAGACAATCTGCCTGAAAAGAAAATTAACTTGATACTTGGACCCAAAGTCAAGGAGACCTTTCTTAATTCCTAAATTTTTGGAGAACATTTATATTCTTTCTTTTTATGCGGTGAGTAGTAAGGACTTTTGCTAGAAATCAAGCAAAATATTTCAAGAAATCTCTAACTTTTTATAAAAGTCTGGTTGTTTTCCTTTAGAGAGAAAAGAGGAAAAGGAATGGGTCTATTTTTATCATCTCCAAGTGGTCACACATCTGGATGCCCAATTTAAAGAAAAAAACAAAAAACCAGCAGGGGCATACAGTGACAAATCAAGAGTGACATGGTAGAAACAGCTTTAAATTTTATATTACTTTAGGCTACTTTGGTACCTCAGAAACTGATGTTCAGCTGGCACAACTCCCCTAATTACCTTCAGTGGGGCATACTTTGGATTATGAAGCAGCTTGGAATCTCAAAAGCAGGTTTTACACCAGACAGAAATAATTCAGTGGGTCAAATTGAAATAGTTATTTTCATCTTGGGCTTTAATGTTTTTACCACTGAAAAATCCCTTATTTCAACATTGTACAGTGGGAGTCAGAATTGGAGTGGAAACAAATGGTGCTAAGTGAATCTGCAAAGGATGTCTTAATGCTAGAAAAGCTCTTTCAAATTAGTATCCTGTCAACTGTTTAGCCATAATTATATCTTATCTATTTTGTTCTTACTTGGGAATTTGCTTCTTTTTTTAATTTCTAATTTCCCAGGAGCTCTCATTAATGATTGATACCATTTGTTTGAGTTCCCTTTATTAAATATACCCCAAAGTCATCTGTCTTTGCAATAAAATGCAATTTTATAATTAGGAATGCTTGCTTATTCTCTGTGCTTAGTTTCTGCTTTATTTTGATTTCAATATCTTCCCCAAAAGTAAAAATTTAGGATGGATAAGTAAAGTTGAAAAGAAACAAAACTTGTTCCAGATTTGTCTCCTAATTGTTTTATTCTCTATTTTGTAGCTTTTATTTTCTTTTGAATTATTGCTAAAATTTGTCAGATAATGAAGTACAGATTTAAAGTGAGAACTTTCCATAAGTACCTCCTTTCTTCCACTAGTAAAGATAGAGCAGAGCAATAGTGAAACTGAGCTTGAGACATTTTTGAAGTGTATCTTCATTCTTTCCATTAACACTTTGTATAGTTTGAATGTTCTATCTCCTCTAATTTAATATTATTACCACTTATTATTTATGTTCTGGTGTCATCTGCAAACCCCAGCATAGCCTCTCTGTTCTCTTGTGCTAACACTGTGGATGGAAATTAGCAACATGTAGAAATCATAGTACTGAGAAGTGATGTCACTTATCAAGGGTTATAAATGTAGGGCATATATTAATCTTTTTAATTACACATTCATTATGCAATCCTTCAAAGTGCATTGCCACCATTGCTAAACATGGTGTTCTTACTGTAAAGTTGTCTTTTCCCCCCCTAATAAAGCACTTGCCTTTAAATCCAAACTTAAGTTCTGTAGTTGCCTGTCATCAGAATGATTAATTTTAATGATTTTCATTTCCTACCTCCCGTTCCCTTTTGCTGCTTTGTGACTTTTCGTATGCAGATCTGTGTCCTTTCAGCACTTAAAAATATCTGCTGAATTATTCATTGATTGATTCAGTAATGCAAAGGGGGATTTGCAGTTATGGACACTTGTGATGTGAAAATGGGTGAGAACAGAGACCAGATATTTTGAGGACAGATTCTTAGTTTTCTTTGTGTTCTTCTTTAGACTTTGGTACTTAGCATGCTTGGACAGTCACGAAGGCAAAGGGAGTGGAATGACCACAAACACAAGAAAAATATCTCTAGTACATCAATCTAGAGGCCAGTGTTGTGGGTTTTTTTCCCTAACAAGCCATAACAGTCAGTACGAGACCTGCAGTCAATAATATCTTCTGCTTTGTGAAATTTTCAGCACAAAATTGTACATCACAGAAGACTTTCTTTGTGTTTGAAGTGCCAAATCATTTCATGGCATACAAACATTCCAGCTGCCACGTTTCCTGGGAGCACGTTGTGTGGGATGTGCTGTGTCTCTTTTTCTGCACCGTAATACCTTTATGGGAAGTGTAGGTTCCCTTACAACGGGAGCCTTAAGAAAAGCTTCAGGAACATTTTCTTCGTGTTGCTCCACCAAGAAAACTGAATTAACTTTCTGTTTCTCTTAGGAGCTTCCCACTTGGCGTGTGGTTGTGAACAACAGCAGTGGTGAGAGCCAGGGAGGGAAAACTTTGGGGTGCAGGTTATTAAGAGAAAGCGCAGTTGGAGCCTTTTTTGCTGTCACTGCCTGAAGGTGCTGTCACAGCTGGAGCAGGGAGCTCTGATCGATCTACTGGAGGCAGTTTGAGGAAATGCTTGTGAATTAATTACTCTCTCTTTGGTTTCCCTTGGGTCTGGCTTGCAGCACTGAGTTTTTGCCAGTGACATGTGTGGGTAGTCCCAGAATGAATGGTATGTCAGGAGAAAGGATTGCTGACACTTTATGCAGTCAGTGGATAGAGATACTTCATGCAAACAGTGGATAGATTCCCAGAGACTTTCTCACCCGTTTTGTTACATCAGGAAAAGTCTCTTTAAAGTCATGTATAAATAAGAGTTCTAGAGAAGCCGCTTTATCCTTTCCTTTTAACACTCTCCATATCCACATGATACTCTGCATGTGAGACTTGGTGTAGCTTTCTTTTGCTGAAGCTATTTAAGCCCTGGATGTGAATGTTTTTCTCCTGTGTGAAACTACTCCCTGTGGGGTTCAGAGCACTCTGCAATCTATTACAGAGATTTTATTTTAGTTATTATACCAGTGATCTATGTAGGGTAACCAAAGCATAAAATTTAAATATACATACATGGAGGCCAAGAAGGGCTGTAAATTATTCAGATTGCTTGGGAAGGTATCTTTGAGCTGCTGACAAGCAGACTTAGGCAAGTAAGGATTGCCTGCTGTGATGCCTGCATTTTAGATGTTTGACTATGGAGTAGACTCTAGACCTATGACTGAGGGGCCTGAGTGCCTTTACAAAGCCAAAAAGAAAAAAAAAAAAAGGCAATAAAAAAGAAGAAAGACTAGAAAATAATTTAAAAATATGGTGTTATGAGACTCCTGCAGTTGTCCAGATTTTCCTTTTTTGAGGAGTTTGGGATCTGTACCTTTAGTCTCTCTGCCTCTTTAAAGTTGGAGCCTGGAGTTTTTAAGGGAGGCTAGGTGTCCATGGGGTTCCTTCTAACAATCTGAGCAGAAGAAACTCTTACCACTTACTCCACTTGCATGTTTTAAACCAAAAAGGACCATCCTCTGCCCTCCCCATCCCTAGCTTCCCCTTCCCAGGCATTGCAGTGCAAGAAGTGGCTTTACACTAACAGAAGCTGACTGCAGGACTTGCAGGTCTCTACAGTCCAATTAAACTGCTTTCTGTAGTGTGGCCAGTATTCAGATTCAGCTGAAATCTCCTTATAAAGCACCTTTTAGAGGTAGGTGCCTTGTGTTCCCTTTCTGCAGGGTAAATTAGGCAGCCTTGTCACTGCTTGGGACACCTCTGTGTGGCAGTTCTGAGTTTCAAAACACAACAGAGACTCTCACTGGGTCATCAGTAGCAAAATTTTCTTCATTTGTTAAGCTCTCTGATGGTATCCTACGTCCTGATTCCCCAAATGGAAGAATACCTGTATCCTATTTTTTTGTGCGTTCCTTTTTTTTCCATTAAGTTTAATCTTGAATTTAGTTTTAACCCTTTCAGCTTTCCTGTTACAGAGTTATCTCACAAGTTTGTAGACCCCATATGAAGACCCTGCAAAGCCTAATTTTGGTCAAGAGACCTTGCAGTCATTCATTCTCTTATGCTGCTTGCCTTAAGATTGCTGGATGATCACTGTTAGTCACTTAGTGGCTTTGGCTAAGTGCTAAAGTTAGGTGCTACTGCTTGGATATTTCTTTCCATCAGCACTTCCAGTAAAACCTGTACAATTAACCTCCTGTGTAGCTAAAAGTGGTATAGATACGTAGTAGAGAAAATATCTGTATGCCTGCAGTGACAGTCTATTTGCTATATATACTAAGAGAACAATTAATTGATCATGAAGCATATCGCTCGCAATGGTGGGAGAGAAATTAGTGTCATGAGAATCAGAAACTTTTCCATATTACAAATGAAAAATGGCAAAAGTAATGAAACTGGAAATGTTTTAACAGAGTCTTTTGGCTTTGGATGTGAAAATCAGATTCTGACGTGCAGAAGTAGACTTGTGTGGATCAGTGCAGAGATTATCAAAACCAGAAAAAGAATTATGAGAAGTATTCTTTCTAATTCAGGTGTGGTTACTAACAGCTTCCCATTCCCCTTATTAATGAGGAGAGTATATTTGGCTTTGTAAATTATGTGTTAGAGAATACACCTGCATTCTGCCACATTTTGAAAAATAGTAAACAGGTATGAGTTTTTTAGAGAGAGTGTTATTAATAAACAGCAGTTGAACTAAGAAAGCTGGGCTGCCAAGGCTCCTCAAGCTCAGATTTAATTTTTACGTGTCTATCTCAGAGAAAGAGGGTTCACACATCTGGAAAGTAAAGCTAAAATGAAAACACTGATGTGCCTGTGGGTGAGAGAAGAACCTGTTAGAGCCGTGTTGTGTTACTGACTGGCAACAAGCAGCACTGAATTGCATGAGCACTAAAATTCTACTTAAGCCAGGAAAATTTCAAGGGTTTTCCATTGCCTTTGAAAGGAACATCAAGAGTAGTTTATTTGTGATGAAGCACGGTGGATGCTTATATTGCAGACATTAAAATCTCTGGTATCTTCATTTTTAGTGTATTCTCTTGTGATGCTTTGTATGTATGTGCTTGTAACCATTGTCCTTAATAGCCATATGTGGAACTAAAAATAAATGTCTTTTCTTGTCAGGTGCATGATAAGATAGAGCCACTGAGAACTGGAAAAAAACCCCCCTCTGTAACTTATGCTAAGAATTGTTTGGAAACATGTTTTAAGGAATAGATATTTATAAGCACTCTTTGAAATGGAAGTGAATGGTAAAGTGCAAGCTAAAACTGAATATACAAAATATTAAGACATTAGACATTGATAAATTCAGGAGTAAAGCTAGCTGATAACTGAAAAACTGTTCACTGCTAGACATGTTCCAATACAATGACCATTACTCTTGAAAAGAGAAAACAATACAACGAGTTCCTTATTTTTTCTCATGAGCTTTAGCAAGTGCTGTATTTCTATTTTCTCAGGATATCCAGTGACTTAATTTGGGGGAATAAAAAAGATAAATGTGCTGTGTCTCTATACTCTGCACAAAATCCTACAGCAACTGAATCTATTTAGATGAACTGCACAGTGTCCAGCTCGGTATGGAGCAGGTATCCCATGAAAAGTAAATCCAAGCCAACAAACACCATCTGGAACTTCTGCTTAGTTCACTTCCATCATTTCAAACAATGAGGAACGAGGGGATTTTGAGGGGACAGCTACAAAGGACACAGCAGCAGTAGTGCTTTGTAAAGGTAAGGCATTGATACTAGTGGAGAAGTGCTCCAAGGAGCTCCTCCTCACACGTCTGGAGCTGCTATAGCCTCTGGATGGTTGATACTGTCCCCAGTCAATGCATTAGTCTATCTGAAGCTTCCAGCAACAAATGCACATCTTTAGGTTCTTCCTTTAAGCATTAATACTAATTCTTGGGCTAGGTCACATGGTTTTCTTCTGCCAGTGGTACCTACTTCATGTCCTCAGAGAAATAAAACGTCAAGGGATGAGTTACTGAGACCTTTTTGGTATTGGGCATTTGTGCAGATTTTCTACCTTAAATATGCCTTTAATACTCTTCATCTTCCATTGAGTGAGCAGTGCAGAAATTCCAAATATAAGCATATAGCATCCGTTTATCCCAGTCATGTTTTAATGTTGTGTGTGTGTATCTCAGTGTAAAAGGGTTGGGCAGTCCATGACTCCAGACCATTGCATCTGTCACAGTTCTGTTGTGGAATCTCTAAAATGACCTTTTGCAATTTCATATTGCTTGCTTCTAACTTCTAACTTCAGTTAGTTCAATTACTATATCATATAGTCATTTATATTAGACTTTTGCTTTCATCTTTTAACCTTAATGATGCATTTTGATCCATTCTGATTCCGAGCAAGCTAAAACTGTATGAAACATCACAGTGTTTGCTAAAGCAACTTTCGTGGATTATGTTCATTATTCATAATTATCTCTTTATAAAAAAACACCTGACTGACGTGTTGTTTTTATTCTCCAGTTTGGAGATTAGAACCGTAAGAAAATATGGATTGATATGTATTAACCACTGGAATTACAATTCCCCCAAAGAAAGTAAAATAAGGGCATGGAATACATTTATCACATTAATGTTTAGGGATTATAATTACTATTTCTCCTTTTGAATACAGCCTCATGCAAAATACCAACCAAACAACAACGAAACAAAACAAAAAACCAAACCAATCAACCAAAAAAAAAAAATCACTATTGAAATAATAGAGGGAGTTAATTAGAATTCAAGCTTAATTTCCTGTATGCTTCTGCATGAACAAAATTTATCCAAGTGTTAATATAAAGCAAAGAGGGGAAAAGGATATAACAGTGTGGTAAATCTGATTTTCAAATTAATCTAAATATTGAGAAAAATATTTCTGCATTAGAGGCTCAACAGCTGTTAATAGCACAGAATAATGATGATTCAGTCTGTGAAGAAGAATTTTCTCTTATTTAAAAAACAGCAAGTCTTTTTGGAAAAAAACTCAAATAAGAAGTCGAGCATGAAGAAATCTGCATAAACTAGGAAATATAAGTACAGGTATGATCTTTTCCACCACAGAAGCATTTTCTATTTGGGTTTTTTTTTTCACATTTACTCCTGCAACTCTCCACTTTTTTTTGGTCTATTATTTCTTGTTTCATGGCACTGAAGAGAGAAAACTGGAAGCAAAAGTATTAATGGAGAATTCCCAGCAACAGCAATAACAGGTATTAATTCTGAAGTTATACTATTTGACTTCAAAATGAATACTGGCCAGCATTATTACCTTTGTCGTGTCTTTGTTAGATCATGGTGACTGTCTTTTTTTTTTTTTTTTTTTTTTTTTTTTTTTTTTTAAATTTGAAGAACTCTTTTGGACAGTGGAAGAAAGTGGCTATTATTTCTCACACAGAAACAATTTGGACTTCAGCTGTGAAAAGATATTTCAGTAAAATAGCATCATAATAGAGGAAGGACATGAGGGAGAATGGAAATCTCAACGAAAAATAGAAAGCCAGCTTGCTGAGGAAAATGTGTGGTGGCAATTATACATAATGTTCAATGTGCTCTGTAACAATAAGCAAATAATTTGCAATGAATAATTCAGTTTACTAATGTGGCTGTTCATCACTCTGTGGAATATTTGCAAGCAGGAGGCAGTGTCCTCAAATCTTAACTGAATAGGATTAAAGTTTCAAAGGGAAAAAATAAATGAAGTTCTGCATTCATTGATTAAACAATGAAAAGTGTGTTTCTGTGGGCTTCCTCAGTGAGAGCAACACATAGTCTTTTGAGCTTGTTTGAATTTATCTTTCAGTAAGGAGAGACTGAAGAAAATATGGGAAAATAACGCTTGAAATCAGAGTTTTTATTAAAAAGAAACAAAACCCAGACATATTGCGAGGATCTTTCAGATTCTAGAGTTTTAACTTTGTATGTTAAAATAAAAAGGGAAAATACATTGTGGGAGATGGAACAAAGAAGTCCTTTACTTAGAACTCTGCTTTGTCCCATCTCTAGCTTTGCTAATTAGCAGAGATAATATATAAATAACCATGTCTTTATTTCAAAAGTAATCGTATGCTAAAAGATACTTTGTATAAAAACAGGCAATTAACATACAAAATAAATTATTATATTACATTTAAAGGAATAATTAAATCTGAAGTCTTAAATGTCTCATGAAAACTTCTTCAAGAAAATATTCCATTTTTGGAGCCAACAGGCACAGTGAGTCTCATCATGCATCTGTTCAAGCTCATTTGTAACTGGTAGTTTTCATCTTTTGACATGATGATCTGTCAATACTTTTAATATCTGCCTGTGTTCGCCAGGAATGTTTTATTTGAATGCTCATAATTCCTATTGGGAAGTGTTTAGGGTTTTACTGCCATAATTTTCTGTCACCCTTGAAGGGATTGGTCTTTCCTTGCCTGTTAAAATCAGCAAATGTTGCTGTGGATCGATCTAAAACAAAAAGCCAGTTTTAAAGGTCAATGAGCATTCCGTGTGAGGCTTTTGGTAGTGTAAGGCTTTACTTTATTAAGACAGAAAAGAGAGCTTTGATCTGTAAGATATTTAGGTACCCAATGTCAGTTAGATTAATCATAATTAGAAACATGAAGTTGACTTAGACTACTTGCAGTACTGAGGTGTTTGTGAGCTTTTGGTTTAATAATCTTTGGATATCCCTGGGCAATTTAGTTCAATAGATTTTTTTTTTTTCCCTGAATACCTTTGAGTCTCAGAAACATTATTCTCTCTCAAAATCATTCTCTGATAGAGAAATAAATGAAATGTGCCTTCTTATTCTCTCTTTACATCTTTGCTATAAGGATGAGTTATTACACAATTTAAAATGCTGCTTTACTGTGTAAATTATGGGATTGAATGGCATGTATTTGTAAAATATTCTGTTCATTTTTTGGAAAATATCTACAGGAAAATAATGGGGAACTACAGGAAAGTAATAGTTCAAGCTAAGAGAGGCAAATAAAATGGAAAAGGCCACGTGAGTGTATATGAATCTTTTGAAAATAATTATGTTTTAGGTAAACAGGCCACATATTAAGTGGAGCTTAGGGAAAGTACAGTTTCTTCTTGATTAATACCTACCTTGTATATCCTATTAAGCATTCATGAGACACAAATCATCTAAGGCAGAAAATCCCTGTTGAAGTTTTCCCTATGTCTCAAACTGGCACAGTAATAGGCGTTCCTCTCTCATTTCTGTATTTTTGTCATAATAAGCTCTTCAGATGACTGAATTAAAGTTAAGCCAAAGATCTGCATAACCTACTTATTCCAGTTCTATCCGAAATAACTATGCTGCGTTTGACTGGGTCCTCTAAGAGGAGTAACAACACTAAAAAGAAATTACTCCACTGTAAAGTTGTGACTCTTTCATTGTTCACATTTCCTACTGGAAATTATGCTGGATCCAGTCCCAGAGTCTCTATAACTTGGATGAAAGAATACTAAAACTTTTTTTGTAGCATTGCTTTCGGAGGAGAAAAAAAATTTTGAGCAGCTAATCAATGCTTCACCCTTTAGTTCAGGACTCTATACAAAGTAGTGATGCCAACAGCATTGCTGCTGCTTAAACAAGATCCTAGCCCAAACATAAGACCCCTCAAACTGCAGCTAGAGCCTGGAAATCTTCAAAAGGCTTTGGTGGTGACAATATGGTTGTTACAAATGAGTGATGGCTCCTACAAGCACGTACTTTGGCTGCAGTGCTTGTGCAAAAAAACACCTACAAGAAGGTCAACTTAGTTTCATAAGATGTTATACACAACCTCAAAGTTTGCTCTCTCAGCTCCATGGCTTGTATATCATTTTAATAGACTTCAGCTTCTACAATAAACAAGATGAAAAGGCTTTGGGTGAATAAATGTGTTTGAGAGACTGAAAAATAGAGGTGAGGAAATGTGGTAAAACTTGTCCCAGGGGCCGGGGAAGTGACTAACTTGTTCTTTTTCTAAAAGCAAAAGGGAAATACCACCAACTGAGGGAGCTGGGAGGGATCTCCTTTTTATTTTAAGGTACATTTTGTCATTAAAACAACTCTGGGCAGAGTCAGTAGATCTCAGTACAGATATTCCAAATAATCAATGCAGAATTGAACTGCAGGTGAACTTCTGTAGATGAGAGCTTGCTAATCCCATATTGCTGGGTTGTTCTTGGCACAGCCTTGTTTTCCAAGGATGCCAGTTTGATCTCTGACTGACCTCATTTTCTTGATCTGGCTTTGAAATAAAGATTTGAGGTTTTAGCAATGTGCCAAAATAGAGAATTCTATACTGCTGTGATTGAACTTAGAGTGCACTAAACGTTTAACACATAACTTTACTTTGGTCTGACCCGTGAAGTTCTGGGATGACCTTTAATAACACTTCTGCCAAGAAGCTCCCTGGGAAACTGAATTACCAACAGAACACCTCAGCACACTGTGACAAACTAAACACAATAAAAAATAATTGTCAGTTGTAACTGGGGAGCTGTCAGCTAAATTCAGTGCAATACTATCTACCTCTGCATTGCTCTGTACTTGGGACAGCAACTTTAGCAAATGTTCTGGTGTTTTACTGCTAGAAGAACTTCTGTTGCCCTGTGGCAATCCAAGGAGATTCCAAGTGCTTAGATCTGAGGATTAACAGTGAAATGTATCATTTTTTTATCTACCCCACTTTCAGAAGAGTAGGAGAACAGCTCCATTCCACAGGTCTGAGTGCTTTCACCAATTTATTTCCCTAATACTTTAAGAGAAGGCTTGATTTATGAAATCTTGATTCTGTGAAGGAATAAATATGTCTAATTTTATGCACTGGAGTAGTCCTACTAATTTCCTCAAAATTATTGCATGTGGCATAGAATAATAAAGTCATAATTTCTTAACACATTTATTTATGCATTACTTATTTACCACTGAAACAGGGTAAAACTCAAGCTTTGGTTTCTCTTAGTCTGACCCAAAACACTCACTGATCTCAGTGGTGCAGTGGTGACGCCCTGATATCCTGCTACAGTAACAACATGTTGGACAAATTTGTTTTGTTTTCGTCTTAAATGTTTCATGTTCCAAGCTAGGTACAGAAAACACATAATTAGTACATTCCTCCTACTGCCTTTTTCATGTTTTCTTCTACTTTCTCTCAGTTTCAGGTTGTCACGCTGAAACTCTCCCTTACCTTTCTTTCTTGGCTGAGTCATTTAGCTGTTCTCAAATTTATATATCCTCTTATATTTTATCTCTTTATCTCTTTCTATATTTGTGTAATGCTCTTTTAAATCACAGAAACGCTGCTTACTTCCATAGGCTTCGGATGAAGTTTGGAGCACTGCTTCTCCCATTAAAATGGGTACTATACTTTCTGGATTAAAGGATATCTGCACTGCTTCTGGCACCTCTCCATCAGAGGCAGCACAGGGGAAACCCGGGTGACTGGAACCTTGCTCAGGGCAGAGTTTGTCTACAAGGACTTAAATATAAATTATTGAGCCAGAGGTTTGGCATCAAATATTCATCATATCTCTCCAAACTTTACACTGGATGAGTCTCTAGGTCTGGCAGGACAGCAGGTGATGCTCTGATATTACCAACGTGCTTCTGCTCCCCTTCTGTCCCCATTTTAAAATGCTTGTAGGCTTTCCAGTCGTCTTTTAAAAATAAGCGAGATGAAATAGTTGCAAAGTATTCTCAAAACCGGGTGAGTTTTAGTGAATTGCCTTTCTATGTTGTTGCAGAGTGAACTCCCAAGCAGTGTGGCACAGGTGTTTTCTAGCACCACTCTTTGCTTTGCCTACCGTTAAGTTCAGGGTGCAGAGAGGTGGCAGGAGCTGTCATGGTTTAGGAACGATATTCCCCAATTTACTGTTCCCACTGCAAACCACACACCACTCGCTCACTCCTCTCTTGCCTTTCCCCTCCTGGAGAGGGGAATTGGAGGCACGGGAGGTAAAAATGACGGGTTGAGATAAGAACAATTTACTAGAAACAGCAGTGAGATAAGAAACGAACAGTAGCAACAACAATATTATTAACAGGGTGTACAAGAGAGGTGAACAATTCCCGTGCCAGGGCTCACCCCCAGAACCGGTGCTACCCCACCAGGGATAGATCAACCTCCAGGTCCTGGCCATGCCCCTCCTGGCTACTGCAAAAATTAACCCTGTCATGGCCAGAACCAGAACAGGAGCCTAACTTTGTGCCCAGCAAAAGCAGAGTTGTTATCACAGGCTTCTGTTCTTCGGACTAAAAAGTGTTTCCTTTAAACCCTTACTTTTCTGTAGCTGTGTAATCTCTAAAAGCAGCTGTGGAGTCTTCCCTCAGCTCTAGCAAGGATGGAGCTTTAAACTCTCTCTTATCTTCATGTTTCATCTTATATATAGCTGTCCTGGAAGAGTGCCAGCCCAGTCAGAGATGCTTTCTTTTCTCCCCCATTTAAAGAATTTAAGGAAAAACTGCTAAACCCATGCAGAAACACTGGTGGATTAATCACAATTTTCTTGCAGTCGTGGGGAATATTTCTGCAGTTTTAAGGATATGTCACCTTTATTTATATGTAGTTCATGATTTTCTTGTACTTTGTTCATTGTAGTACAGTGCTGGTAGCTCTTTTTAAACAGAAACAGAGGCAGAAAATCTGAAAGGTAACAAAAAAGTTGGATTGCTAAATGCACCCAAATTAATCAGAATCTGTGTGCCTGGCAAACAGCTGCCCGAAAACTTAGAAAATAGGAGAAGGGATGTGGGGGGGGGGGGGGGGGGGGGAAGCCATCCACAGGATGAGATAAAGTAGTCATGTCTAAGGAAAGAGCCTGGTGGAGGCTACCAAGGAGCCTAATTGAAGCCATTTATCTGCACAGTGGATTTATTAGCATTCTGCTGCAGTTGTTTGTGTTAACACAGCAGCATGTACCAGCTCATGGAAAGTTCTGATGTTCCACTGGGGTTATCAGGGTAAATAGTTGAGAGTTTTAAACTGGATAGGTGATCGAGTGAATGAAGCTTTGTTATATTCTGACCCTGCAGTGGGTTTGTTTCTGTTGTACATGGCAGTCTGCTTTCACTTCACCTCCACTGCAGACATCTTTTCTACTAAACTGCTCTTTGATAGTGATGCTGTCCAGAGAGAGAGCACAGACTATGATTCAAAGTTTTGATATCTGTGGGACTGCCAAAAAAATCAGCCGTGTCTGGAATGATTTGCAGTCTTTATTTCTGAAGGATTATGTTGTTCTAAAATAATTTAGGAAACGTCATCAGAACGTGATTTAAACTTTCACTTTTTGATACTTTGTGCTGGGTGCAGTATGATATTACCACAATCATCAGTTTTGCACCTTGAAGGCAATCTCTTTTTTCAGCTGTGATGGAATACAGTGTTAACTGAACAGAAGTCACAATTATAATGTATCAGTAAGCTAATAAAATTAATAAAGCAATATCCCTTTTTGCAATATAAATATTACCAAACACACTTCACCAAGTACTTTTTATTATTCTAATTAAAATTTGATAACAAATTTTCATGCCTGTATACCCTTCAGTATTTTGTTTCACTACTCTGTTACTTGAGAAAAGCCTAGAAAATTAAGATTGGACCTTATTTTAGTAGCTACTTAATACTGTGTTTTCTCTAAAGAAACTTTTGCCTAGTAGTTCGTTATTTCTTCTAAATATGAATCAAGCTGTTAGACTAAAATTAAAAGAATACATTTATAAACTAGTATAATTTTTCAGAAACAAAAGTAAGATTGCCTGGCATAACTAATGAACAAAACCTGAAGCTTGCAAACTATTAGCCTAAAATCACAGAATCATAGAATCATCCAGGTTGGAAGGGACCCCTGAGATCATCAACTCCAAACCTTGATTCAACCCCACCGTGGTTCCCAGACCATGGCACTGGTGCCACATCCAGTCTCATCTTAAAAACCTCTAGGGACGGTGACTCCACCACCCTGGGCAGCCCATTCCAATGCCTAATTACCCTCTCTGTAAAGAATTTCTTCCTAATATCCAACCTAAACCTCCCCGGCAGAGCTTAAGACTTCTTATCTCACTGATTGCTGCCTGGGAGAAGAGACCAACCCCCACCTGGCTACAATTTCCTGTCAGGGAGTTGCAGAGAGTGAGGAGGCCTCCCCTGAGCCTCCTCTTCTCCAGGCTGAACAACCCCAGCTCCCTCAGCCTCTCCTCACAGCACTTGTGTTCAAGTCCCTTCACCAGCCTCGTTGCTCTTCTCTGGACCTGCTCCAGCTCCTCAATGTCCTTCCTGAAATACCCAATAAAAGCTGAGTTTCAGTATTTCATATATTTTGCATATCAAAATTATTAATGAGGTCAATACCAGGATGAAGCACTGCCAGTGCAGGGAGTTTTGGTTCCAAGGTCCACCTGGGTCTTTCAGGTGTGACAGGACAGCCACAGAAGGCCATTCGTGCCGCCAATGGGCTTTTGGGGCTGAAAGAAGTCACTGTAATTCTGGGTGATAAACTAGGTCTGATTGACACCAATAAAAACAGCTCCATAGCTGTTTAACACTAAGGGAATTGCTTAGGACCTGGGTGGGAATTACCTAAATGTGGGCTTCAGTGTCTGATAAAAGGTGACCGTGCAAAGGACGGCGCCTGGGTTCGTTGGGTGTTAAAGCTCTGTGGCAACTGCTGGGACACCTGACCCAGCCACTTCCATTCCCTTGCTGAACACGTGACAAACTTGTCAAAAGCCTAATCCTGCAAGGCTGTTACTGTGGACATCTGATGTAAATCCACTCAAGGGGATAAAAGGCTTTGGGTGTCGAGGTCTGAGAGGAAGGTTGAGCGCTCTGTGTCGCATTTCTGCTTTACAAAGCTTATTTCATTTAGTTGTCTGATCTGACTAAAGAGTTGAACCAGGCATTAGGCAAGTTTGTCATTGGGCAAGCCGTATTGTTAAAGTGGAAAGATTTTATCTCCGATTCAGTGTACCCTGGTCTTGCAGTTTCAGAGAAAAAACAGCTACAATTCTGGAAAACTATTATTTCATGCTAAAAGACATTTACCGGGTGCAGAAGATCTTAAGAACTTTTATAGCAGCTATAAATTATGAATTTATCTTTTTCATGTACTCACATAACATCTCTAAAACTGCAAAAGAGAAATGTAGTAAAGTTGAAAAAATAAGTGTTTCTAACTAACCCTTTCCTTTCAACTATCCATGCACTGAGGTTTGTGAAAACCTCCACTCAATAATGATGAACTCTCTCACCGAGAGCTCATCTAGTTGTAAACAGGGGATTTTGATATATTTTCTCTTTTTCTCCTTTTTCCTGCCTGTAATGCAATCAATTTGTCTACACAGGTTCTCCTTAAATTGCCTCTGAGATAATACAGAAGTTAAACCCAGGCTATAAGAATTCTGAAGCTTCTTGGTGCCAGCATTACACCAAACAGTTTGAGAGGCACTCTTGACCAACATAGAAACAGAGACAGAAACAGCTGAGGCTCATATGAGAGAGAGGAGAGTCAAAAATAGTAACAGAAGTAAATTTCCACATCTTTCTATCTATGATAGGCAAGAAAACAAAGCAATCAAATATTTATGTTCTAAATTTATATGTCTGTGTGTATGTGTTTGTGTGTGTATATTTTAACGCTGGTTATTTTTCTCTTAGAATTATGTGGAGACATAACTCAGTATTTTTCCAGTGGATGGTATGAGTTAGTTGCACATTTCTTTGTTCTTTAAAGCTGACACAGTCTCCTAATAGGATGCATACTAACAGTGGAGATTTGAAGCATATTTCTTTTAAAGTTTCTGTGTATTAACTCAATGATATTGCTGCTAAGTACTGACAACGAGGAAAAATAAATTTCTTTTATTATTAGGTTTTTTGCTAGGTATAAATTTTAAAGGGGAAGCCAGCTGCATAAAAAATAAATTAAAAAAAAAAATAAGCATGTTGATCAGCTCTTGGAGTCTGTATTGCACATGCAGATGTTAGTCTGAGACATTTCGTTCCAAAGCAAATCTCCACTCATTTGTATGGATGAGCTCTGAGAATTGACAAGGCACTTGCTTGGAGCTGGTAAGGTTATGAACACTTTCCTTTTACTGGAGAAAAGCTTCTTGCACAAGTAATTCCTCCAATCAGAACTACTTGGATATGGAAGTCATTCACAGTGGAATAATTAGCTGCACGGATGCAAGATGAATGTCTGTGCTGTTACTCTTGCAGAGTTCATCTCGAGAGCTCAAAACTCCATCAGATTGGTGTGTTGTTGGGGCTCAGCTCAACTCTCTCTAAATGTATCTACTGACACTGTTTTTGACATTTTTAGAGGACCATCAGCTTTTGAGAAGGTGATTTTGTTCTGTTCAGCTGAGCCCCCGAACAGAAGGAAGCATTCCTGATTATAATAGTCATCCCCTGTTTTGTAGATGGTTTTAGTGTGGGGTTTTTTCCCTGATGGGAATATAAATGTGCTGTGTTATTTGGCTGAAGGACAGATGATCTTGTAGCTTCTGAAAGAACTGACCCCAGGAAGTCTTTATGTGGCTGTAATGAAACAATGGTGCCCACTTAAGAATTCTCTCTGAGAGGCTGCTGCTCAACCACCAGTGTTATACTGCTTTCCATTAAATAATGTCTTACACAAATTAAATAATGAGCATGAGATTATCAATTAAAAAAACTGTACTGCCAACTTAATTTAAAAACTGTACCTAACACGTGCTGCAGAATGCTGACAAAGTAATCCTCTTTCTTAAATCCTCTTTATTGATTTGTCAACAAGTTTCTTTTCATCAGTCTCATAGCCAAAGTGAACTCCTACTTCAAAGGTTATTTTTTTCTTTTTTTCTTTTCTTTTTTTTTTTAAACAACTCTTTTTCTCTATGTTTTACTTTTCCCCTCCTAGATTTGAGCAAAGTCAGTGAAGGCATGAATGTGGGACATCAGGGAAAAACTTGACCTCATGTTCCTTGTATTACTTGTTATATGTCATAGTAATGATGATTAAGTGAGCAGACAAAAATAAAATTGCAGACAAAAACTAAATTTCATTTAATTTTTCAAACCCTTCAAGTCTACCTTATTGCTTTAAAAAGGCTAATGCTACTTGAGAGAAGAAAAAAAAAATCTAGTATGAAATGAATATAATTTAAAAACTTTGAACCTTCCCCCCACCTTTTGTCCTTGTCTCCGACTCTAATTTCCTGAACTCTGAAAGCATTTATTTATCAAAATAATGACTTGTGCTCTAAATCTTTGTGTTGAATGCAAGTGGTTTTGAGGGTTTTTTGCATACTTACAAATTAAACTTTGTCTTTTTTGCTTATGTACTTTAGGGTGCACACAGGCCTTGTGAGCTGTTTGTTATGTTCAGTGTCTAAGGGCGTTGGATTTCCTCCCATGAAAAATATGTAGTTTTGAATTTAAATGTGTGTTTAGATCGGAGTAATAAGTGATTCTTTGCTTAATTTTTTTTGGTTCCACTCTCCTGGTGTGGGGATCATTTAATTGAGAATATTTCTAGAGATAGAGGTTTCAGGAGATACCTCCTTTCAGGTGGTTGCAGAGAGTGATCACGTCCCCTCCAAGCCTCCTTTTCTCCAGGAAGATCTCCCCCAGCTCCCTCAGCTGCCCTTCATCACACTTGTGTCTCAGTAGTAATGAGCAGTCTAAGTCAGCTTCTACAACAGATTCACAAAAAAGAAAAAGCTGTTTTCTTTTCAGGCCAAATAAACACTTTGTCTGTAAAGAGATTTATCTCCAAAGTCTAGCATCAAAGATACACAAAAGAATTGAAAAGAATGAATCACAAAAGCACTAAGAGTATCAGAGCCAAGCTTTTCTGTGCTGATCTCTATTTCTATGCCTTTGAGAATTTGCTTTTTTAATGTGTTCATTGACAAACTTAGTTTCAGCCTGTAATAGTCTGTTTTCAGTCTATAATACTGAAACATTTGTTCTACATTCCTTTTTAGTTTCAGCTTCCTCTGTACCTAAATTAAAGAAGAAAATGTATGTCATGGCCATTTTTACAGCAAATCAGTGAAAGTTCCCTGTGGTGGTAGTCCAGTGGTGGATCTGATTGAATTAGAAAACAAATCTAGAAGCTTTTTATTTAGAGAAATGCAAATCTTGACTAATCAAAAGCGAGAAAAATTTGTGAAATCCTTGTAGCTGTGGAAGTTCAGTGCTGGAAGTAATAGCACTGACAGAACTACATTAATGATGCTTTGACAATTAAATGTTACCTTTTAAATTTTCAACTTTTAATTAAAATGTTTAGTAAGCAAGGAGTAAAAATTAAAAAGTTTCAAAAGGTAGGGTTTTGTCCATCTTAAAAAATGATGGTATAGGTCCCTGTAGGGAAAGTCTCTGGCTTTGGGAGTGTGGCTGCCAGAGAATGTTGGGAGTGGACATAAGGGGAAGTTTTCTCAACATTAACAAATCAAGAGCCAGTAAAATAAACATTTTTGTTTGTCTGATGTGCATTATTGTTTAACTGCACATAATTTATCATTTTATTTCTTCAAAAGGAAGGACCTGTACTATTTAATGGAAGATCTGCATATACTGTTTAAAACTGTAGGCTGTTTTCATGCTCTAGCACTTAATGAAGTTAACAGTTTGGTCTGGGAGAATCAGTCTTACACAGACCTATGGAGACAGGTTGTACTCCATGTTTTCTACTCTATAAAGAACACATGCAGGAGGTGAGGAAAGATTTGCCAAGGATTTGGTAACTGGAAGTGAATTGGTTTTATAGCACTGAAATACAGTTTTTATTATATTATCATTAGAACAGGCATAGAAACTAAGAGCTTAATGCAATCTGAATGTATGAATTAATGTATGAATGTATGAATTAACTAAGCTTAATGCAATCTGAATATAAGCAGTGACTAGTCTCACTTGATTAAATGAGAGTTGCTTCCACCTGCATCAGTAGCAAAAGTGATAAAGAGTTGGGTTTGTATTATTGACATTTACTTTCCTTGATGTCATTTCTCATGGCAGAGAAAACCACAGCTGTAAGGGAGAGCACACTTCCTATTTCTAAACTTTTTTATTTTGCTAATGCTTGGGAAAAAAAGAGGCAAGGAAAAAAGACTTTCTTTTTTTTTTCTGAGGTTTTGTTTGTTTTTAGTTTATCTCTCTTGGGCCTGATGTGTTGCTTAGGGCCACCTAGAGTGCAGTTTTCCTTTGATCTGTGTTCTGGAGCAGAGGGGCACAGGCAAGCCTTATCTCTGTGGAACACTAATTTACAGACTTGAATAACTTAAAGGGAGATCACAGAGCAGAGAACATATGGGAAAGGAAAAGGACAGCTTGAATTCTGCCTAGAGAACAGTAGAATGTGTTTGAAGCAGCTTATTGCAAGTAGTAAATCCCTCACTGCCATCCATGGTGAATCAGCCCCTGATAAAGGGTTAAATTAATAAGCAGCAGAACTAGGACCATCGTGAAATTTCAGAATTCTTACAGTTGCTGTCCTTGTTTTTTAGAAAAAAAATTGAACCATCTTTAACAGATCCATTTCCAATTATTATGGAATCACAGAATGGTTTGGGTTGGAAAGGGACTTCAAAAATCATCCAGTTCCACCCCCTGCCATAGGCAGGGACACCTTCCACTATCCAAGGTTGCTCCAAGCCCCATCCAACCTGGCCTTGGACACTTCCAGGGATGGGGCAGCCACAGCTTCTCTGGGCAACCTGTGCCAGGGCCTCACCACCCTCACAGTAAAGAATTTTTTCCTAATATCTAATCTAAACATGCCCTTTTTCACTATGAACCCATTCTCCCTTGTCCTATCACTGCATGCTCTTGTAGATAGTCTTGCCCTGTCTCTTCTGTGAGTTCCCTCCAAGTACTGGAAGGCAGAAATTATTTTTTTTTTTCCTAAATTTTTAAATTTTAAATTTTACCCTTGGGACTGTGGTCAGTCAATCCTATGTCTAGCAAATTCATGCCTTAATGAAAATAAAAAACCCCACCAAAATAAACCAGGTCAGGTACGATTATAATGTTTAATAAATCAATATAAACAGTACTATGTTTAATAAATCAATCCAGTGGCACAACAATATAAAGATAAAAAAGTTTTTTCTTCTGTAAAGTATTCAATTCAAAACACATGACTTCTTACACAAAAGCAGTCTGTGGACTGCCTCATTCAGACCTGTGTATGCTGGTTGGGGGAAGTGGTATTCAGCTTTCTTCTGCCTTTAAATGCTGTTCCTATACAGAGGAATCCATTAGCATTATCACTTTGCATAACATTTTCTCACATTTAGAATTTTGGAAGTGGTTTCTCAAATTTGTGCCCTGTTTTGAAATGTTGTTTTCCAAAGTTTTTAGCCTTCTGGATAAAAAGAAGGATGAAAACTTTTCTATAAGTGACCATAGAACACGTTGCTCAAATGCTTTCATTTTTCCATTTCAAAATGAATTTTATTAGAAATATATCACAACCAAAACTAACCCCTGATTTCCCAAGCGACATTGTTGAACTTTCTTATAATTCTTTCTTATAGTTCTTTCTTTCTATAAGAACTTTCTTATGTCTTTCTTTCTGATAGTTTCAGAGCAGGGTACAAAATTCACATAGATGAAATAAGAATTTCACAAGAAACCTTCTTGTAAGGTTTAAACTTGTAAGCTCTTTAAACTTGGTGCAATGAACTGTTACATACAAGCAGTTTCAGTAATTCTGGATGTGCATGGCTTTTGCAAGTGGGCATTGCTAAAAGCAGAGCAATTCCCAACTGATTGGGATTTGCTGTAGGCTGTAGGCTGATACATTAGAAAAATAACAATTTAGTGGCATCAGTTGTGCATAGGTGGAACAATCTGAGGAAGAGAAAGCTCTGAAACCCCATTCTTCTTACACACAATGTAACCAAAGAATGCATTCAAAGATGTAATATTTGAGGAGAAGGTATGATTTGATTGTAATACTTATCTATATTTTCTTTACACTTTTGAAGAATTCCCATATATGACTTTATGCATTTCCTTTCCTTTTCCACCCTTTCTCCACATATTTGGGTCTGGCTGCCTCTCTGGTTAAGATCAGCATCGTACACTTCCCATGAGTGGACTAAAAGAAACGTTCTTATAGGAACTGAAAGAATGTATAATATAATTGAAGACAGACCTAATACAATCCTCTACTGTTAAAAATTGGTTTCTTCTTCTCTATCTTGAGTTATTTCTGGATGACTTGTTCCTACAGCTTATGGAAAAAGCTGATTTGCTAGGCAAGCCCAGGGGGAACGGGATCAGAAGGGAAAAGATGCAATTTGATATTGTTATTTCTGTAGATAGCATATGTGGTAAAACAGGATACTTTCACAGTTGTCATTGGAACCTGTGAAATTTCCCGCTGGAAATGACTAGTCTCTACTTTAGTGAGAAGAGGTTTACATAAAAATCAACTGTGAAGATGACAAGATCTCATAACAGAATATACTGTTTCACAGTTACAACCTAATCTGTAAATCCATCATTTTGGACATCAGACACACATTACATATGGTAACTATGAGAATGAAGTCATTTGGGGTCATTTTTCTGATTCAGTCCTAATTCTTTTCTTCGTTTCAGGCCTTTCAAGACTGGGTACTTATATAAGAGCTCCTTCCTGTTGAGTAGTGCACGAAGGAAATCAATCCCTATTATTCCCAGATTCTTGCCTCCATTAGCAATAATTAATCACATTAAAATACTGATAAAAAAATAGATGTTGTATGAAAACTAACTTCTTAGTTTTCCTGCAGGCCCATCTCTACATTTCATGGAATTTGACTTAATTTTCTGTTAGCAGAAATTTCCTTTAATATCTGATGTGGTCACTCCCCCCCACAATAACATCTAAGAGACTTTGATGAATTTAATACCTTTTCCTGAACATTCTTTCCTGTGAAGTACTTGCCATCTTTTATTTCTCCAGGGATGCACTCAGCCTCTTCTAAGACCCAATCCATTCCTCCTCGCTGATGCAAATTGCTCATTTCATAGGGATTTTAGAAATCATCTCACCCAGATCTTTAGATTATGTTCTTGACCACAGTGAAATTTCAAATGTTGCTGCATTTGTTTCTCAGTTTAACCTAGTATTAAAATAGGTACCCTTTCATAATTCACATTCAGAATCACAATATTTAATCATTTTTACAACTGGATATTTCAGCCTCTGGTCACCTGATTTGATCATGTTTTTCCACAATGATTTTTATGTAATAAGTAAGTAAAACTTATTAATTATTTTAAGTAATAAGACTGTATTACTCATGCTTCAGAAGTGTGAAATTTCTTCTAATTTCAATGACTGAAACACTATTTCAGTATTCCATAGCAGGTTATAAAAGCAACACACACCTCTGTCTTTTTTCACAAGTTGTACATTATAGGATGATTCCAGGAAACCCATCATCTCTCTCTCTTAATTTTCCCTCATTTATATTTCCATCAAGCTGTAGAGTAGTTTTTGGAGTAGTCACACATTATCAGGCACTCTTCAGAAGACAAAGCCTTCTACTACATGTTGTTTATTTTGTTGGGTGCGTAGGCATATTTATATATTTATATATTTATATGTGTATATATGTATATATAGGCATATGTATATATTTATATGTATCAGTATCTACACACAGGGACAAACATTATTAACTTTATGTAACATTTAATTTCAGACTCATCATTTATAACAGTCTTTGAGTCTATCATTTAATTTAATTCTGGACAAAGATTTTTTTTCTCCTTTCCAAATCCACTGGGGTACTTTTTTCCTGAGGATTAGGACTGCTTCTTAGGCTATAACTTATATGTTTTTGAAAATTTGTATGAATTTGGTATGTCCATGGCTTGATTATCACCTTACCTTATTATAGTGCAGCTTTTGGTCATGCTCTGATTCTGTATGTTGAATCACAATTTTTCCATTGTTGCATTTACAGTTGGTTTTTTTAAATGTTTAGGTTTGTTTGTTTTGTTTTGCCTTTTTTTTTAATTGTAGAAAATATTTCAATAAAAAAGCTTTCATTTAACACTTTCTACTTTTTTGTCTATGCAAAATGGGTTTTATTCATCGATATAATGGTGCCATAAACTAACCAGTGGAACAGCTAGGCTGAATTAAAGTTTAATAGTTTTTGTTTACCTCACTTGTTTAAATGATGTCACCAATATGAGGGTTTTTTGTGTTGTTAACAGTAAACATGATATATATTGAAATACTATCATGGGAGACACTCAGTTTATTTTCTACATAAAAGTGAAAACACCACTGGCTACAAAATGCTATGCTGAAACTGTAAATCAGTTCTATTCTTCCTCATAATAACACTAAGCTGAGGTTACAACAAGACTTTCTCTAAAGGTTTAAGTACGAAATTCCACTTCTCTTCCATGTTTTCAGCTCTGTAAGGAGCAGACAGATTTCAGTATTGAAATACTGGAGCATTTGAGTAGCAACAGGAAAAAATTTCATGGGGGCTACTTCCAGGTGTCAAACCACTCTTTGCAGACAAGAAGTGCAGGTCTGATTTGAACCCACTCTTCAACTTCCTTTAGTGCGCACTGATCCCCCGCTGGCTTTCTTCTGTTTCTCCATTCTGTTAGAAGTCACTAAAAAGCTTCTGCCATGTAGTATCTGAGAAGATAGAAGATATATATATATAATTCATCATATCATCCCTTCTGAAAATGAATAAAACATACGCACCCGAGCGTGCTTCAAAAAGCTTCCTGCTTGTGTAAAGTCAACAATTACTGACTCTAAAGAGTTCTGTGTAGCACTGTTGGATGGTGAAATTCTTATTTTGTATGATTTTTTTTTTTCAGCTAGAAATCAAAGAGCTCTCTCCTTCCACCTCTCCGTAGTGAGACGTTGAAGAATTCCATAAACGGAATCCCTTCCTGTGAAGGTTCTCTTCACAGAACAGCCAAATAGAAAATACAGTGTCCTCTGCAGAAATGCATTACAAGGACATTTTGTAAGGTAAATGAGCACTACTGGTTTTCCTAGAGTGCCTCTAATAAAGATATTCCAGATAGAGGAGTCCATTAAATGCTGAATTGAATAGAAAAGTTTAAAGCTGTTACTTAAATTGGAGTATTTCACAGGAAATACGCTGGGAGAGCAGGATTTACCATATCTCCTCCCAGCTATGAAGATTGATACAGATGGCTTAGAAAAGACAAGAAATGTGAAGAATCACTGCAAACAATCAAGAGAGCTTATTGATAAGTCAGCAAGTGAAGCAATGAAGTCTTCAGTGGCCTTAAAGAGCTCCGAGGACATTTTATTCAGGTTCAAGGCACAAGAGAAATACTGAGAGTAATATTTATTTCTTAAACTGAGAGGGTGTTTTCACGTGTTCCATTGTGAAGAGATGGGAAAGCTGATTGTAGGAAACACAAGCATAATTCTAGCAAAGATACGTATTTTCAGTCTATCCAAACTGTCACAGAGAGAAACAGCAAATACTATTGTACTATTGGTACTGTAATTATTCTAAATTAATGCTTGCTAAGATCTTGCAGGAAAATTTGCAGGGCTGGGAAGTATTTATTAATTTCACAAAGTGGATTCTATAGTGGCTCTCTGAGTTGGTGTTAAGTAGTGCTTTATGCTGAGTTGCAATGGCTAAGCCATTTAAGAGATTCCTTTGCATTTTCACAAATGAATTAAATGCTACCAAGTCTGGGATTCATTTCATTTAGGATTTTGCTTAAGTCACTTTTAAGACACACAGGTTAGTATTCATCCTACCTAGTCTGACTAATGGAAAAATACTAAAAATCTAGTCTAATCTTGTTTTTAGGCCATTTCTGTAATGAAAAGAGAGAGACACACAGAGAGGAGCCTTTTTATCTCAATTGTTATATGATCCATCCATGCCTGAGATGTACTGAGGTGTTTCTTTCTGCTCTAATAGGGTTATTATTTCTGCCATGTTTTATATTAGTTGTATAATAATGCGTTATATGTCAGTTCAGCACTATGCTTTGAGTAGTCTGGATTTTATGGGGTGATCAAGGCTCTGAAATTATGTAGATTTGCAAAGGATTGCAGCATCCAGTCTCTTGTGGACTCTGGTGAAAACTACAGACATTTACAGTATTTTTTTAGATTTAGAAAATGAGAGTGAGATGCATCTCTGCTTCTGTACTTACATTAACTTCAAGAAATGCATATAGTTTCAGAAGGAATATAAATGAACCACAAATTGATGGTGCTTAGCAAAGACCTTATCCTTGTGGGAGAAGTTTCCAGTGTTCACAACTGCTTACCTTTTTGGCATATTCACCTAACATACTTGATTGAAGAAACCTCAGAAGAGGCTTTCATCTGACCTGGTATGTATGGCAACGTCCACACCTCCAAATTAGAATTTATGGCTTACTACCAAGGTTTTCATTTGCTTTACATAACCCTCACCTGGTAATCTTCTCTTCTTAGGAGGGGATCCCATCAATATTTCTAACCTTCTCATGAATAATTACATTTTTCTTTCTTTTAGTATATAATGTTTTGCTAGTTTGAAAGTGTACTTAGTTTGTTAAATGCTAGTCCTCCAACTCTGATTAAAGGTTTCTAGGAGGCATTTTGGAAATGTAACCTTTCCTTCCATTTCCTTATAAAGTTACTTACAGTTACAAGTACTGAGTAATGCTCTGGATTCAGTCAGATTATGTACTAGAAAAAGAGATGGTCTTGTTTCTTTAGAATTTCCATTTAGATTGCTTTCTGATTGTAAACAATTCCTGTAAGACTGTGTGCACCATACTATCACTTCTTCATACAGCTTAAGAAAGGTCCATTTAAGTAACACTAAGATTTACACAGACAATACTGAGAGGTTACTGAGAACAAAACAGTTCTCCAAATCTCAGAACTGTGCTTCTCAAAGGAAGTGCTTTTCTACATTATTAGATGGTTTGTCAGCCTGGAAAATGTGAAAGGACAATTGCCTTTTCTCCTTAGAGCTGGTGAAAGGGATAAGTATATATGATTTGATTTGCTATTCCTATTCTATATTAAAAAAATTAATTTATAAAATCACCTATTTTTTAGCTGAAGTGACTTGTAAGAATTTCTGTTTCAAACATTTTTTGGACAAAATTTGATGTTGTGTGCTCTGGTGTTTTACTTATGAATCTATAATATGAAGGCAAGGGGAATACTTATGTGGCAGCAAATATTACCCTCCATTATTCATATAGCCCACATTTTGCTAAGCAAAGCACATTCTTCACAATCTTCATGTGCCTGTTTTCCATTTGTTTTTTCTGGCACAATGCAATTGTAAGAGGAGGAACGGAGTCTCAAGGGGACTACTTCCCAGGAGACTGTAGTGAAGTGGGTGTCAGTCTGTTCTCCCAAGTAACAAGTAATAGGATGAGAGGAAATGGCCTCACGTTGTGCCAGGGGAGGTTTAGAATGGATTTTAGGAAAGGGTGGTCAGGCATTTTAACAGGCTGCCCAGGGAGGTGGTGGAATCACCATCCTGGAAGTGTTCAAAAAATGTCTAGATGCAGCACCTGGGGACGTGGTTTAGTGATGCACTTGGCAGTGCTGGGTTAACTCGATGATCTCAGAGGTCTTTCCCAAGCCTAATGATTCTATGATTTATAACAGTTGAGTATCTTGCCTTTTCCTTTCAGCCATCATTCACAGCAATCAATACTTACAGTAGGGCAATTCCAATAGGATCAGAGCTCCACTGAATCAACAGGACTGTGCCTTGATGCTGTACTTTCTCGGAAGAAGAAAGTACATTTGCCATTAGCAATGAATAGTATGCTTGTTTTTTCAGGGAGCAGAAACGAGATGTTTTTTCCTGGATAAAAAGCACATCTATTTCTTCCTAGTGTCAGTTTGCAATTGTTCAGTCACCCTGATCATAGCTGTATTGTGTAGTCTGCACTGGTAATTATCAGAAGATATTAAGAGTTCACAGATCATATAATGACATTTAGAGGAACGTGAGTTTTCTGCCTATGCTGATACTGTTACTGTTTCTACCTAAGGCAAGATGGATATAGATAGTGCTACTCCAATTTTGTTTCTACAAGTTCTCACCGAACCCCATTTTACATGAGAGGAATTTAGCTGTACATTCTAGTTAGTTTTATCAGCTACAGAGGGGGTCAGAGATATGCAGGATGACATGGCAAAACATCTGGGAACTGCTGTGTCTGCTCAAAGACCTCAACAGGGAAGGATAGTCTGCATGTGCACTGTTTTCAAAGATGCTTTCTATCTCTAATTAAAGTGTTTTCTCCTATCTCTTTTACTTTTTAAATGTATTATGAACAGCAACCTCTCATAACTTCCCATCATACAAGTTGAGTTTGTACAGAGTTTGTGTATTTGTTTTTAAATATCAAGGGGTTTAGTGGTTTTGATAGGCATTAGTCTTGTCCATTGGGAACAACAACACTGTTCTCCTACATTTTACATTTTATATCTTAGCCAGCAGAACTAATTCTAGGGGCAAGGTTTAGGTCCAGCCATTTAGATTTTTTACCTTTTTTTCCTTGGGTTATAGAAGTAACCCAAGACACAAAACCTTTTGTGTAAAGACACAAAACCTTTGTGTTCCTGCAATACAAACTTTATTCTTATTCCAGAGCAACACAGAAAATACTACAAAACCCATAAAACATACTTGTAGTTTTGTACATAGTGGCAAAAGCAAATATTCATTAATGGAACACAAAGAAAATTTCATAAACAGAGCATTTTATGTAAATTATTGCTCTCAAGCACTTTGGTTCTTAAAAAATGTATAGCATTTTCTTCTTTTAAATGCAGCCTCTATAGTAAGGCTAAGAATTAAATTAATCTATAACTATAGATTGTATAACATATTTTTCTTTTGCACTGACTTTTGGCTCATTATCTTCTTGACCTTTTAAATGTTTATTTAAATGAAGAATACAGCTGTACAAGGCCAATGACATAACTTGACAGCTGCTTCTTCCAAAAGGTATGGAAGAAAGAAAATCATGGTAGTAATGTATGAACATTTTAAGTTTATTTATTATTTAAAAAATATTTAAGAATTTTGCCCCAGTGTCCTACTTCTAGAGATAAATGACTATTTTCTTATGAAACAAGTTAATAAACTGTCCACTTTTTGTGGATAGAAATTCATGGCATTTAAATTAGAGGCAGTTTGAACTGTCTATGCAGTTTTAATTAGAATCCACCAGATGGCATAGGAAAAGGAACTTCATTAGCAGAACCTGGTGAATGGTGGTATTTTTGTCTTGTTGGCTTATGTGGTCAAAAACTCTTGTTCTGAGGGGGGAAAAAAAATCTTCCTTGTGATGTTAAGAAGTTTAAAAATCAGTTAAGCCTTTTGCCAGTCCTGGGTGTTTCTGAGAGGCAAACTGCTGGGTGGGGGAGGAGGGGAGGCAGAGGTGATGGGGATGAAATAAGAAGTGTCCCCAAAAATTGTGTCTCTTGCTTTGTCCTCTGTCAAAATGTCTTGCAGTAATGATTTAAAGGAATTTTTTGCCACCAATGTAATCCTGACCAAACACAGCACTTAAGCTTAAAGTACTGAGTGCCTCTAGTGTGAAGGGGATGGTTAAGAGCACTGCTGAACTGTGCACCCAAATGATAAATTCTCTGGAGCCAGCCTCTTCTCTTAAGTCTAAATCATAGATGTTCAGAAAAGGGCTTAGGGCACGCTCTGCACACTTGAGATGATTATATTAGCATATAGGTGTAGAGTATTAATATTGAACTGGCATCCTTCCAACGTGACTATGGAAAAGTCTTAACAAAATTGTCTCTAAAAGCACACATGTTGATCTTCCATCACTGTATCCTATAAGTTCAGGAAGGAGTGCAAGTGAATAAAATTCCTAGCCTTTTTTTCCTCCACTTTTAGTAACTCCTTTAATGAGTTGGTGGGATGGGGATTTTTTTGGTTGGAGTTAAGAAAGGCTTATGACATTGAATAGCAGTGAGCTAAGTAGGTACAGTAGCCTGAGGAAGATATTAATTTATAATATTAATTTTTAGCCCTCCCATAGCAGTCAAATTTAATTGCTTTCAAGTTCACGCCTCATTTTTATTGAAGCAAAAGTCAGGTCAAGATTTAATTGGAACACTTCAGGTTCATCTGTAATTAACCCAGAATACTATTCTTATGACCACATCTTGGAGTCATTACTCAAAGCTTCATCTTTCTAATCCTAAAGTCAAGCTAAACCTCCTGTTGAGTTTACATGAAATATTATCAAATGTCAATGGTTAGACAAAATTTCTTTGAATTCAACAGGGCAGTATTGGCTGTTCAATCCATGTCTATATTAGGAAGTAGAGGAGCAAAATAGCAGGACATCTCCAGAGCAAAGCTGGTGCTGATGACTCAAAATCAACTAACTCTTTATTTTGGGACTTTTCTGCAGAGTAGCCCTAGCTTGGTTCCATGGAACGTCCTCTGCATCAGTTCAATTTTCAATGAATTTCAACACATTCGGAATTGTTGATCCTAAAAAGTTGTTAACAATATCAAACAAAACCCCCACAACTCAAAGCAACCCCACCACCCCAAAGAAACAGTGCCTACAGTTTGATTCTTGGTTCTCAGTTCTTATTTATGGTGGTTCAGATTTTCACATCATAAGATCATTCCTTGTTTTCTTCAGGTACCTTTCCCAAAAATTTATTAGAAAGTTAAAAGTTTCTCACCCATAAAATGCTTCAAAAAATTAAAAATTGGCCTGTTCCATCATTAACAACCTTTAGAGAATCAGAGAATCACGGAATCATAGAATGGATAAGGTTGGAAGGGACCACACTGGGTCATCTGGTCCAACCTCCCTGCTCAAGCAGGGCCATCCCAGAGCACATGGCACAGGATTGCATCCAGAGGGTTCTTGAATATCTCTGGTGAGGGAAACTCCACATCCTCTCTGGGCATCTGTTCCAATGCTCAGTCACTGCACAGGAAAGAAGTTTTTCCTCATGTTCAGGTGGAACTTCCTGGGCATCAGTTTCTGCCTGTTGCCTCTTGTTTTATTGCTTGGAGCCACCAAAAAGAGTCTGGCTCCATCCTCTTGACACTCTCCCTTCAGATACTTATACCTATTAATGAGGTCCCCTCTCAGACATCTCTTCTCAAGGCTCAATGGGCCCAGCTCCCTCAGCATAGCTCCACATGCTCCAGTCCCCTCACCATCTCCATAACCCTCCACTGGACCCACTCCAGGAGCTCCATGTCTCTCTTGTCCTGAGCAGCCCAGAACTGGACACTCCAGGTGTGTCCTCACCAGGGCTGAGCAGAGGGGCAGGATCACCCCCCTGGACCTGCTGCCAAAGCTCTTCCCAATGCACCCCAGGACACCCTTGGCCTTCTTGGCCACTGCTGCTCAGGGACAGGTCACTGTCCATGGGGACCCCCAGGTCCTTCTCCACAGGTCAGCCCTCAGCCCCTGCTGGTGCAGGAGGTGCAGGAGCTGCATTTGCCTTTGTTGTACTTCAGTTCTCTGTCCATCTGTCCAACCTGTGGAGGTCCTTCTGAAGGGCTCACAGCACTCTGGGGGATCGGCCACTCCTCCCGGATTTGTGTGTCAGCAAACCTGCTGAGGGGGCTTCTGTCCCTTCATCCAAGTCACTGATGGATAAGTTAAACAATCCTGGGCTCAGTATTGAACCTTGGGGGACACCACCAGTGACAGGCCTCCAACCAGACTCTATGCCACTGATCACAACCGTCTGGGATCACTAATACCACATTTCAACATCATTTATCTACAGATAAATAAGGAGAAATCCATCATGTTGAAAGCTGACATGACAAATAACTCTTTGCTTTCAGTTTCTAGCAAATAAAAACAACGAAAGAACAATGTATAGTGGCACCAAGGATAGTCTGTGAACTGTCTCCCTCCCAACAGGTTTTGAAGCATCAAACAGATTTCTTCCAAATTGTATGACTGGCTAATAGCCAGCTCCTACAAAGCAACTCTCTTTTCTGGGACAAACCTTTATTTATTTTACTTGCTTCAAAAAATACAATAAGAACTTCCTTTTTTTAACCTATGTCTACCTACTGCCATTAGGAAAAATTGATTTTCTTCTACTGGGACTGTTTTTTTTCTGAGGCAACAGAGTGATTCCTGTTTGGATTTGGCTCATAATTATGATAAGAAGCTTGCTGAAATTTTGCTCAAAGTCATGGCATAAATAATTGGAATAGATTTTTTCTTCCAGTTTTGCTAGAGAAAACGAATTCTGATACTGATTCTTTGGAAAAAGAAAAGTTACTAGCCTTAAGATGTATTTAACAAAGATCATTGACCAAATTCTACTTTCCTTTTACCTTGCTATTTTTCTTTAATTCAGAATACTTCCTATCTTAATTTTGAAACTTGATTTTTAAAATGCAGTTATAAGAAAACAAGGCAAATTATTTAAAAAGTTAATATCCCTCATTAGAAGAAGGTTGCAATCAATTGTTTAACTTAATTAGTTCAGTATTCACCTCAAATATTGTTTCATAGTGCATATCTTTGTTATTTTAAAGAAATATTTTCAGGAGTCTACTTCAAGTTGTGAACACCTGTGAAAAACTATGATTATCTCTTTTCTTATGTAACCATGTTTCTTCAGTCTTTCACTTCAAGGGATAATGTCCCAAATGGATTGTAATTTCTGTAGTTCTTTTCAACTCTTTCCATAAGATTATTGCTTATACTGAAAAAACAGTGAACCTCTCTATGAATACAGTCACAACAGTTTTGCATTAGTATAGTACAGTATACTATATTAGTATAGTATAGTAAAGACAATTCAACAGAGTTAAGAAAATAAATGTCTTTTTCCTTATATGCATTGATTTCTATTCTGTGAGTTCTTTAAAAAACTTGTAAGAATACTGTTCTAAAAAAAAAAAAAAAGTCACCTATTATATTATTTCTTCTGTCATCAGACATTTGCTGACTGGCAGAGGACTTGAAAATCACATTTATAACTTTCTAATTCTGTGTATTTCTTTGTTTGCATCCTATCATTTATGACCATTTATAGTTTTTAGCATGTACCCACTAAAGTGTTCTTCAAGAAGAAGCACTACTCCGATAGTGCTGGTAAAATACACGTTTTTATCTATCTTCAGCCAAACTATGTCACAGTGCAAGGGCCAGCACAACGTCCTGGATGTTTTTCAGGAAATGAGTTCACGCTCCTCTTGAGAATCAGAGCTCTTTAATTTCCTTCAGGCTTTTGCTCCACAGCACCACGTCAGGGGTCACTGGTTTCTTGTCATCAGTAAAAGGACAACAATAAGCTGAGAGGAAAGGTTCATCCTACCTCTGGAATGTGTGGGAAGCCCAAATATGTCATCCTGTTCTCGCATCTCCAGCAACGAACGTATGACTAGAGGTGCCCCTTTCAGACAAGGAGATCTCCGAATTCCCAGAGGTGCTACAGTTTCACATTGTCTATCCTGCAAATCCTGCAGGCTTGGCACGAATTTATAATAATATGCCAAGTGGTTTTGAGGAGCTTCTTTTGCTCCATTACATTTCCCTCCACTTACTTTCAAGTTGGGGAAATCAGCCTGGCGTGTTTTAACCCTTGGGAACAGTAATTAGGTTTCCCCACCTCTCACTTTAGGTCCTTAAATTCTTAAATTTAGGACTTTAAATTCTTCTTAAGTCCTTAAATTTTTAAAATGCTAGCCTTAGGCTTTTAAGGAAGTTGTGTCACTGGGAGCTGACCTTATAATGTACTGATTCTGTCTGGTTTAGTTATTGCAGCAATAGTAGCAGCACTGGATCAGAAATCATGTTAGAGAAAAGTTGCAGAGGTGGCATTTCAACTCAGAGAGGTAAAATTGTACTTATGGTTGGGGGAAAAAAGAAAGAAAAAACAGCATAGATTTAAGTTATTATATAATCAAATATTAATTTATTATATGATCAGGTATATCTAATTAAATTAACACAACTGCATTTTTATTAGCAAATATATACCTGACTTCTGTAGGATCAAATCCAGGTGCTTCTGAAATCAGAGGTATTTTTTCTCCTGATTCAAGTAGGAAGTGCATTTACTCAAAAACATGTTTACTTCATCACATAACTAAAATCTCGAAACTGGTTTACCGTAACCCATCTCTGTGTCCTACAGAAATGTTTTCTCCTGGCAAATTTTCATCCGTGTTCTTACACGGGTGCACAGGAGACAAGTTCTTTCTGCAGCAACAGTGAATTTGGTCCCCAGAAAGTAAAGATTTTGACCTGAGAGTACATCCTCATCGAGAAAATGTTAGTTAATCTCTAAATATCTAATCTTGTTTTCCTTGTTTTCTTCGAGGTCAAGACGTAATTCAACTGGATTAAGGTGAGCCTGTAGGCTTTTACCTACATATTATGGTTTGCTTTTAGACAGAATACAGTTCAGCAGTCATCTTATCCTGAATTAACCTATACCTGTGCACTGTGTGAACATTACAGTAGGTCATCCTGTTTCTTAATTTGCAAACAAACCATGAGGTTTGGCCGCCCTTGTGGGACGCCACTGCTGGCAGCACACCAGCAGTGCAAACTGCAACTTCTCCCATGTACAGAGCTCTGAAAGCCTCGTGGAGACAAGGATGTGAAGCCTGATCCCGGCGGGAGCGGAGGAGTTCAGCTCTGGGTGACGCACGAGGAGTGTCATCACCTTCTTTCACATCAGGAGGTCTGAATGAGCTGCTGTGAGTCTTCGTGTGTTTAAAGATAAATACGTGTTAAGTACTTTGTTGCATCAGGACTAAAGAGCTAATCGAGCCCCTAATCCTTCTACAGATCCCAGCGCTAGAAACTCTGTGTGTTTGAAAGGGTTCACCCAGACCTGGAGGTTTAAGTGATACAGCGAAGTCAGTCGAGGGATCTTCTCTCCTTGCATTCATGCAAATTTTGTTCCTAGTTTCAGTATAACGATAAATCAAACTATCCTCCGAGGAAAGAAGGATGTGCCTTCTAGAGCCCGACTTAATGAACTAATGTGCTTATTAAGGAAAGGCAGGCAAGGAAGGGGACGAGCATCCCCTGCATCTCAGGTGACCATTTCTGCTGCTGCTTTGTTGATTCCGTTCCTCTCTGCTGCATCTGCTCCCCTGGAAGAGACATTTTGTGCCTTTGGTGACGAAAAATGTCACCTCTGAGAGGCTGAGGCCAGAAAACCAGCGCTAAGTAGGTGGCAATGGTGTTACATGTGAGTCAGGCTGATGGAAAAAAACAGCCCTTATTGTACTACTTGAATAACGATGTTGGGCAGTGGATGCGAACTGGTGCTGTCATGGCTGTATAACTCTCAGGGTCTTTTAAAGCATATTTTTATTTGCAAAAATACGACCCCAGCATGCTCCTGGGTGAGGCCTGCTGGGCTGCCAGTCAGGGTGCTGGGGGGACCATGGGCCATTTGGGTGTAGATAGGGAACAATTTGGGTGTAGATAGAGAATAGTACTGAACAGAATAAAATGCTTGCGACTAGAATAACACATACACACTTGTGCTGACTTTCTTTCTACTTTCTTATTCACCATTCCATATAAAATGGGTGAAATTAAGCTGCTGTTTAAATATGAAAAGAGTTTCATACGTTTATAGCAAAAGCAATGAGTGCTTGAGCCCTGTGGTGAAGCATAATTTATAAATAGCATATGCTTTCCCATCAGCAGCCGTCTTCAGTGTCAAAAGCATCAGCAAGACCTGAACAATAACAGCAGGTCTTAAACTGTAGCAAAATAACTGGCATTTAAGTAACTTTTCAGATCTGAGCATCTTTAATACTGGGATGGGAACTGAAGGGCTCATAAAATATATTCACAGTGAACAGAAGCTGGATTCAGCCCTCCAAGCCCAGATATTCAGTCAAGTTTTATCTTTGGCAGGGAGAAGATTAGAAAATGTAGCTAACACAGAGGTAAAGGTGGAGGAAAATTGGCCAGCCTAGTCACTGTTGCCAGGGTACAAACACCAAGCTTCCAAAGTATTTGAAGCAGGCTAAGAGCGGACCACCCCCATAGCTGGCTGTCAGGTGAAGAGAGCAAGAGTAAAAATCTGGGTCAATTTGTAATGCCCTGCTGTAATTCCACCGAAGATTTAGGAATCCCCTTTATTTATATCAGCTGCAAGAGTGAAGTTGAAGTTTTGCTGAATTGCTTGCTGCAGTTTTCCCCCAGATTTTTCTTCTTGTGCTTTGCAGAATGTATCATCACAACATACTGCAGGCTACCCTGACTTAAAAGAGAGTAAGTGAAGTAGATGGTTCAAGGCTGAAAATCTCTTTTTTTACAGTTCTTTTACCTCAGCCCGCTAAAAAGACATAGTTGTAGTGGAGAATATAGACCTGTATGCTTTATTGTCACAAATTATTGCAATTTCCTGTGTTTGTCCATTGTTTAATGTTGTTTTGACATTATAATATCTAACACAAAGAAAAAAACCCAATTGTGCACATGAAAAGACCATACTTAACTTATACAAACATGGGAGTAAAATTTTACTTTTGAGCCAAAACCCCCGTATTTTAAACTTCATTATGCTTCTGCTTAAATAAATAAGATTGTTTTTATAAATATGTAATTGCAGAATTCTTCAAGAAAATGATGCTATATTTTGCTAGTGCACTCCTAAAGTTATTGCTGTGGTCCTGTCTTTAACATCTGCAGCTCACATTTTGAGAGCTCTCTCTCCAGGATTCAGCTGGGTCAATCACTCTCCATATTATCTCAGTTGTTCTATCTGCAAGCAGAGTGTAACATAGAATACCAAAGTTTGCTGCAGTAAAAGAAAAAGTAATATAAAAAAGATTGTATGTGATCTTTTCTCTAAGTGAGCTGCACAAACAACATATGCTCTGTATGTTCCTTGCTGCAATTACTATGCGTTTATTTGGTATTTGTACCTAAATTTCCAAGTTTTGAATAACAGAGAAGAAAAAGTCTTAGTGCAGTGTAACAGCTAAAGTAATAATACCGACAAAGAAGTTGTTTTATCAACTATTCCTATACACAAAAAGTAGAGACTTTGAAAGCAAACAAGTGTGTAAAGAAGTCCCTGTTGAATAGGCTACTGCCTCTCTTAAAGATAACCCACAGAGAGATCTGCTTGCCCTAAGAAAAGCTTAATTACTTCAGTTAAGAGTTCATTCCTGTTTTAGACGGAAAAGGCTTGACAGGCCTACCTGACATACCCCACCTGGTGTGGATTGCTTATTAGCTTAATGGATGTTTGGGAAGGGAAGAAGTGGGTGTTTTGCCCCTTTCCTTCTGCTAAGCTATAGTCACCTGCTCTGATGTCTGTTATTTGCTTCTCTACTTTCAATTTGCTTTTATAGACAGATTATCTGTTAATAAGGAGTGACTGCAGGCTTCTTGTGTCTTTCTTTGTGTTTTAAATAAGATTTTTGCCCCCATCTTTTTAGATTTGTCAGCAGTACTGGAAAACTTGAGCAAAAAAAGAGCAGAAGCTGGGGCAGGAGAGAATGAAAGAATTGCTGCTTCAGTTATCTACAAAAGGGCAACAGAACAGCAGTTATTTTTGCCTCCTAAGGGGAAAGAAATGTGTTAAATATGCTTTTTTTGTTAAAGTTATGCCCTAAGATGGTTAGTATCTGTAACTGTGGTAACCTAAAGCAATGTGAGGAAGGCAGGATTCAATGGGTTGCATGAATATTTCAATCCTCAGTGTTTTGCTAGGGTTATTTTTTAAAGAGCATAAGTTGCAGAATGTGGCAAGCATGAAACAAAATAGGTTCGTGAAGACAGTCCTAAATGCTTAAATCTAATGCTTGTCCATAAGAGTGCCCTCTGGAAGGAGCTATGTGTGATAATGCCATGGTAGGTGGCTGTCACCAACCAGTGAAGCCTTATGAGGAGCAGCTGAGGTCACTTGGTTTATTCAGTCAGAAGAGGAGACTCGGGGGAGACCTCGTTATGAGGGGAAGCAGAGGGGCAGGTACTGATCTCTTCACTCTTTAACTCACGTAACTTTAACACTCCTGATCAGCGGCAGGACTTGAGGAAATGGCCTGAAGCTGAGTCAGGGGAGGTTTAGGTTGGATATCAGGAAAAGGTTCTTCACCCAGAGGGTGGTTGAGCACTGGAAGAGGCTCCCCAAGGAAGTGGTGACAGAGCTCAAGAAGAGTTTGGACAATGCTTTCAGGTACATGGTGTGATTCTTGGGGTATCCTGTGCAGTGATCCTACTGGGTCCCTTCCAGCTCAGCACATTCTATAATTCTCTGATTCTGCATCTATGAGAGAGAACATCAAAGCGTTTCTTGAAGCTTTCAAGGTCTTTGTGGAGCAGACATGAATGTTCAGGCAGCCTGTTCAGTTTAATAATCCTAGCACATCTTTCACTTAATCATTCTGGCTCTTAGCTCTGCTCTGCTAATTTAAACTTCTACAGTTTAAGGGCACAGCCTTGTAGTCTCCATTAAATAAGAAGGCTGCTAGCTGAGGATCTGGAGCTAGCAGATACATTATCCTAATTAGAAAGTGAGAAAATTTACAAAATCTATTCAACTCTGCTACCTCCACTATTGCAGAGGATCAACTCACTGAAAACAAATCAGGTTTTGGGAAATTGCTGCAGGCAGGAAAGGTATCAGTATGTTGGGGGGAGGAGGTGTGCATATTCATAATATTTTTGGGGGGAGGGTTGTGAACTGTGTGCTGATTCCACTTACTCTGTGGGTAGCTAGTTGAAACTTGTATTTTGCCTTGTAGGTAAATTAAAGCTTTAAAGCTGAGTCTTGGGCTTCAGAATAACTTCATTCCTTTATAAGGAAATTTGCAAATGAAGCACAGTCATACCTGTAAACTGCATCATATACTGGAATCCAAATGGACTGCTTTACAGTCCTGGGTCTCTCATTCTGCTGCTTCTTTCTGAATGTTCTATTTTTTACCAGTCGTCTAGTATGGTTTTTTTTGTTGTTGTTGTTGGCGTTTTGTTCTATTTTGACAAATAAAAACCCTTCCTGAGAGCAGTTAAGTGGTACAGTGTTCTTAAACTGTTCTGGATTTTTTAGGAACACTGCTGCGTATGCACCATTAACAAGAAGGAAAAGCTTTAATATCTAATTAGACATCACTAAAAATTTCCTTGTATTTATTCAAACCAAAATATATTAGAAGACATCGACAGTAGCAAAAATTGTTCCTGTCAGCATAGGGAAGGAACTGGCATGAGAAGTAGCAAAGGACCTAATGCTTTAACAGAGAAGGAGACCATGCAGCCTTGTATATTTAACCAAGCAAAGGTCGTGATGCAAATATTTTAAATCCTCAGTATTTCCCTTTGCTATTTTAAAATGTATATATTTCCCTCCATCTGTCTGTGTAGTAAATGAACCATGTTCAATAAAATACTATTCTACTTTTACAGAAGTGGTCTGGGAAGACAGTGATATATCGAATGGTCTTTTATGTAGGCTGGTCTCACAGTGGGCTGTACGTGCTGATATTGAGACCAAATTAGGGAGGAAACTTTCTCCAGTGTTTTTCAATTTTCTTAAATTACACTGCATTGTGATTGCTTCAAAATATCTGTCATCCAAATCCACTAATCAAAGTGGCCAAAACTTTTTTTTTTAAAATGTCTTTACCAGTAGCACAATAGTCATCCTCTAGATCACTGGTTAGTGAGTCTCAGAGAGAAGCAGAGTGAGACTTCTCTGAAATACAAAATGCAATTTTCAGGATGAGCCTTAGTTTGGGAGATGTGGCAGGATTATACTGTTGCTGTATAGTTGCAGCTGATTCTGATGCATCCAAGATGTCTGAGAAGCTTTCCTAATACATGGAATACCTTTTCCCCAGCCCACAAGAACAGTTGTCAACAGAACATATGAAACAAATAAAAGGATATTTCTTTAAAGACATTTTTTTGGAAAATAAATTATTTCAGGTCTTCTGTGAAATTTAATTTTGTAGAACAATGAACAGGAGCAAGTGCATTTTTCATGAAAGAATTAACTTATGTGTTAGATAGAACATCTTATATAGAATAGCATTACAATAGAATTTATTTGAACTTGCCCCACAAAGTGGAATTGGAGTTACTAATATCTTGGTCATGGTGCTCATTCAGTGACAAGGTCTGCAGGACACTGATATTTGCTTCCTGAATGTACAAGATTTTTTTTTAGCAAGCTAAAATGCAAGAGGTTGAAAGAGGTTGAAAGTAAGTCTCGCACCACAAAAAAGAACACAATCAGAAGATCTAATAACCAAGTGCACCTTAATGCAAAGGAAAACATGCTTCCTTTTTCCGTGTTAAATATGTAGATCGAAAGACATTTTTCTCATGAAAGTATAATTTAAAAACTCTTAAATTATATGTTCCTGGTGAGGAAGTGTTTTTGAAAATTCTCTTTTTACAAGTGGCTTTTTCACTTTACAACCCTTTCTTTACTCCTTTCTTCTTCTCTCTTTTCCTCCTCTTGTGGGTAACTTAAAACCCTTGGAGGGTGTGAGAAACAGTCAGAACTAAGACTCTGCAAAAGTTTCATGTGGGAACTATTGAGAGTCTAAATAAAAGTAAAACTCCTGGTAAATCTTGAGGCTTTGGAACTGGGGCATTCCATACATGTATATTACTTCTGGCTGATATATATATATATATATATATGTATTTATATATATATATATATATATATATATATATATATATATGTATACAAGGATCTAAAAGTCAGCCATTGAAGGGCATGTGGACACTGCCTTAGTTTTTAAATGCTCTATTTCAATACCTGGGATAGTTTTTCCAAGCCAGTGTCACTGAGCAGTAGACCTGAGGGGTTAATACAGTTTCCTACCTAAGAAAATTTTCCTCTTGCATATTTTTCCTATTGTTTTATGGCTTTTCTTCAGGGGATTGTTTTACATCCGTGTGTCAGTCGTTACTCTCTGCTCAGTGCTCAAAATTTAATTTTGGATCTGAGTCTGAAACAGGTCAAATGACCTGTCATGACTGTTTTAAATGAATAATGACTGCCACTTGTTATTATTATTATGCTTGAGGTAAATCTCAGATTAGCCATATGTTACCAGTAGCAAATAATGAAGGAAGCAAGAAACTCCATTGCTGAACCATGGGGAAAAAAAATACTATGAGCTGTGTGGTGAAATCCTATATCTGAATCAATTTGTGCCAGCTAAAGGTCTTTATCATTAATGTATTGATTGTGGAAAGGTAGCTGTAAGATGTATTTCCTCTGTTTTAGGCTTATGCCAATACATTTAAGAAAGAAAGATGAATTTGTGTAAATTGTTTGTATTCATTTGTATCAATCCATAGTTCTCTGTGATCATTGCTTTCACTGGGCCTTGGCAAAACAATTGACAGCTCCACTATAGGAATCCTTTTTGTGTCACCCAGGCCAGTTTTAGTGTGAATATGACAGTCTATGAGCCCTGCTTTTTTCCTCCTTTCAGAGAATGTCTAAAAAAGATCTAATGGCCAAGCTGAGGAATATAGCAAACCTCATTCTTCCAACATTATCTCCTAAAATCAAAAGAGAAATTATGTTCTGTTTGAGGATTAAAAGAGGACATGAGATATTAGAGCATGAAGTTTTAAAGAGTAAACAAATCCTTCTAACAGAAGGACTTTATATACTACTTTTATGTATTTTACTAATTGTCTAATTTTACTAATTGTTGTCTAATTTTTCCTGGAGACTCTTATGCAGTGCATCTGTTAATGTTACTGGAGGTAGCAATGTGGTGTGGTTTTAGGATTAGTTCCTGCTTCCTCAAATGCAGAAGGATTGGATGGTTGTGTGCATGGTGTGTCTTTATTGCTGTGCTCAAATCTGAGTTATGTCCTAAATATATATTGGGACATATATAAATGTAAATAAATATATAAAGGTAAAATAAATTATAGTTTTGACATGATGTGTGTGCCCTGGGGTACTTGGTTTATTTGGATCTTCTGGGTAAAATCATGTGCTTCACTGAAACATATTAAAAATGTTTTCTTCTCCAAGTGAAGAAGTGACTGTTGACTCTCCTGTGAGGAAAGGCCAAGAGACTTGGGATTGTTCAGCCTGGAAAAGAGAAAACTCCAGGGAGACCTTGTAGCAGCCTTCCAGTGCCTAAAGGGGCTACAAGAGGGCTGGAGAGGGACTTTTTACAAGGCATATGGTGATAGAATAAGAGGGTTTAAACTGAATGAGGGCAGATTTAGAATATAAATTAGGAAAACAAAAATTCCTTACTGTGAGGGTTGGCTCAGAGAAGCTGTGGCTGCCCCATCCCTGGAAGTGTTCGAGGTCAGGTTGGATGGGGCTTGGAGCAACCTGGGATAGTGGAAGGTGTCCCTGCCCACATCCCTTTAAGGTCCCTTCAAACCCATACTATTCTATGATTATATAAAATATTGAGCTAAATACTTTCCCAGTGCTTACTGACAAATTGAAACTTCTACTTATAACGCAGCATCTGTCTATCCCAGTTTTGGCTGGAATTTAGCAGTTATCCTTTTATTACTATCAATTCTGCTGTAAATCAAAGGTGCAGGGGTTTTTGTGGGGTTTGTTTTTTCTGCTGACTTCAGAAGGCAGATTCTTAAACATCAGAATACCAGCACATATCACCAAAATTGGTATGAAAAATCTTTGTACTCCCTATAATAAGGTTCTGAGATGAAAAAATTACTATTTGTGGAACATACCTTATGTTTAAATATCAAAACAGACATTTTCTGAGCTTAAGTAAGAAAAAATATTTTTGAAGAACACCATATTTAGATCATGCTTCCTTGAAAACTCTTATGAGAAGAAAACACAAACAAAATAAAAAAGTCCCATCAGCATCCGGTTTTTTATTGGATGTAAATCTCTTAGATGGGTTTTTGGGGTCAGGAAGTTAGGCTGTTTCATGCCACCTAAAATAGCAGCTAAAAATCCCATCAAAATAACATTTCATTTCATTTTGGCACCTAAATGAAATTTGCTGGGTATAGTGGGCTTATCTTTATAAGCATATTCTATAATTTGCACCTTCTGCACGTATCTGCAGGTCTTATATCTGAAAGCTGTGTTTGCCTGTGGCACGTTTGGGCAAGCAGCAGTTTCAGTATTCCTCTGGAGCTGCAGCCAGGTGTGGAGTTCTCCCTCATTTCTTTTCCTGTAGGCATTTGACAGTACACGACAGCACTACTGGTGCCTGCTTAAAGGAAGCTCTGCTGGGGGTTGTTGGTTTAAATTCCATATTAACAGATATGAAGATATTTTTGTGGTATTTTAGTATTGAATGTGCCTTGCAAGTTGTGAGAATTTATTTTTTATTATTATTTATTTATTATTAAATTTATTTATTTATTATTATTATTATTATTGACAGTTTGTTATGGTCAGTAAAATGGAGTGATATAATGAGAATGCTAACAGGTCATAGTCTGTGGTGTGATTTAAGCAGCGAAGTAGAAATCTCAAATTTTAATGGTTCTTGGCACTAAACAATTTTTCATTCCACAACAATAGCGAAATTCTACAAAAAAAAAGAAAAAAATAAAATAGAGTGATCAAATTGAGCTATCCAACTTTAATTTTAAATGGTTTTTGTGCACCTCTTGCCTGGGAGGAAGCTCAGGTTACTGAGCTTTTACTACAGCAAGTAAAAATCTTTAGTTGGGAAGGAATTCCACAGTAGGGAAAGGGCACATTGGTCGATAAGTTCATATCACCCACAAAGTTTATGATGTAATTATTCACGTGACCACATACCCATATTAGATGGATGATGATGACTGCTAGAACTGTTGATATCAAGGAATAACTGAGCACAAGTGGAGTGGCTCAGGAAGGAAAGTGGAGGCAATGAGAGACAACTGGGGGAAAAACCTACTGCAGTTGGAGAATACATGCTAAGAAACATCCCAGAAAGCTGGAAAGATTTGACAACTCTTCCTGTACACTGAATATGCATCACTTGAGCGATGAACCTGTTGGTGTTTGTAAACAAAGCACAGTTCTAAGTGATGTTTTTCTTTAGTAGGAGGTGGTGAAGGAATATATAATACTTGCTTAGCAGGAAATAGAAGCAGTATTTTTCTGGTTGGTGCTCTTTGACGTTGCTTTCTGTTATATAAAAGCCCCAATAGGGGACTAGTGAGAACTCTGACATGGGAGAAAGCATCTGACTGTCCTTAACCAGAGACAAGGTTTTTTTTTTCCACCCCTGTTTTATGTTGTCTAAACTAGGTACAAATATGTGACATGTAATTAAGATATAAGAAGGGTGAGTTTTGCAGGGGCAAAAATGGTTGTTTAGGTTTGAACAGCAGGGAGCTGAATCAGAATTGTAACATGCTAATTGGACAAGCTGGAAACCCCTGAGATTTGCAAGTAGATCATTTGAAAATGCATGGAGTGATAATTGAAGGCAAATTAGCAATTTGGGCACCAGGTGTTCCGGATTTGATCAACAAAGGAGAGCAGACAAATATCTTTCAGTTCAGAAGAAAAGTAATTGGAAGTGCCAGGTTACAGAAGGCTGAAACAGATGAAATTTATTTGTGATCTCTCTTAAATTAATCAAGAAAACTTCTTCACTGGGTAGAATAGTACCTGATGTTTGTATTTTAACAACAGTTCTAAAAGATTCTTTTGTTAAACCTTTGTGATAGCTGCATCCATAAATACAGGGTTATTAACAATATAAACTGCTTTTGGTGTTGGACTATCTGCTGAAGAAATGCAATAAATGTACCTTTTTTTCCCCTCACTGTTCACATGGCTGAATACAAGGTTTGGTACAAAAGAACCTACTGAGTTGAAGCTTTTATTTTATTCACAAGGTTTCTTTCTTATTTCTAAAATCACAACAGAACTGTTCTTTGCAGAACAATGTAGCAAACAATACAACAATATAGTTTTAAGACCCTTGGACTCTTAACTTCTGAAGGGTCTGTGGCTTTATTCTAGCGTCTTTTGTACGTATTTGTTCAGAATAGGTATAACTTTTGGCATTTTATTTTTGCAAAAAAAGTAATGTTTTTGTGAAGAACAAGGGAAAGAGAAGGAATAGATCATAGGCCATGATTTACTTCTCTGTGGATTTTGATTGTATACAAGATGCTTCAATTTAGTTGTGCTTTAGTTCTAGAAAATGTCAAGCAACACCTCATTTTATATAGCGAAAATGTTCCATTTCTTTCTGATCAAGTCTACAAATCCTAAAATTTAACGCTCTAAATATGTTTCCATCTGTATAATGTTGAGCACCATTTGGCATGTTTATGAGGAATACAATAGGAGTTTGAACAATACAAATATTTTGGTTTTATTTATGCCTTTATTTCCCTTCTATATAGATCAAAATTAGGTTAGTGATTTTCACAAGTAAGTCTGGTGAATCTGATTTGGGGACTTTTGCCTAAATGTTGATGGGAGAAACTAAGAGACATGCTGTTGGTTGTAAACTGTTTCATGATGAGCCAGATGATTCCTACAGCACTGCTTTACATTTAATTGTGAATTAGGGCAAAGCATAAATCTGCTAATGTGCCTTTAATCCCAAAACAATGTCTGGACTGTGTTCTATAATGTTGATGTTCTGGTGCTCACTGAATACAAATGAAACAGAAGAAGCTCCTCTGGTTCTGATTAATCTAAAACCTTAATTGTTGCATAGTGGCTGTTCATCCTCTGGCTGGTTCAATGCTCAGAATTCTGTTCTTCTGCTGTTATATTTATTAATGGCATTCCATTATCAGGTTATTATTATACCTGACTATATAAATCATCCACAGTTTCTTTTGTAATATCTCAACATTTTTCTCATAATCTCTTTTTAAGTGGGCAATGTCAGGGACTGAATGTTAAAATAGAATTGGCATTGCTGCTGAGTATTCTTTTGCAGAGCTGGGTCTGTTTCTGAGCCATCTGTGAAGCAATTTTATTCAGGTTCATTTTTAATTTTTATCTTTTTCAGACTTCAGTATTCCCTTTTTTTCCCATTTTTCATCCTTTTTCCTCCTCTTCCTTTAAATACATCCCTGTTTTACTGCCAATACTCTTAGGAATGTTCTCTCTGCTTTCCTAAGCCTGGCAATACTCTTGCAGACTGGTGTGTTTCCACATATGTCTCCTTTATGCACCCTCTACATCCTATTCATTCCATGAATGCATATTTCTGACCCTCCTTTATCAGGATTTTTCAATTTCCAAAAAGTTTTATTAAAAGTTGTCTGTTTTTCCTTGGTTGTCTTCAAGTTATATTTCACATTAGACAAGAACTTCTTCTGTCTGGAAATTGTCAACTTAGACAAGTCTTGCCAGATCTGGATAATTTTCAGGCTTATATTATCCATTATCTTGCTCAGTGAGCATAATAGCTGTGCCAATTTGTTTGGAGTAACATGGCAGTTCATAGTTTTGAATTGTCTATTCAGTAAGTCATTGGACATTTTTAATGATAATTTTCACTTGCAAAAAATGAAACTCAGAGAAATTAAACTCTCCTTCATTTTTGGAAAGGCTTCCATTATGAATGAGATGCAGCTTATATTACCATGGATAATAAATAATAGCTGGAGGGAACATAAAGTTGATATTTTAACAGCAACATTTCAAAACTAAATGAAGGTAAATTAGCTTGCTTTGGGTGAAAAGATTAACATGAATTCTTACTGATTATTTTTTGGGGGGGAGGGGGAATGTTTTTATATTTTGATTTTCTAGCTTATTACAATGAAGTCTTCAACCTGTTTTGCATTGGTTTTGCCCAAGATGATACAATTTTGCTACAATTCTGTCATGAGCTAATACAGAGATGCTGTGAGGTGCAGAGCTTGGAGGTAATTGTTTCTCAGCATGCACTGGGGTGCTCATTGGCTCTCATGTTTTTAGCACGCTGAAAACTTGCTATGCTGAAATAGGTATTCCTTCCAGTTTCTGCTTGATTTCCAGCAGGTGTTTGGCTTGTAGAGATGCAAGGAGTACAAACAGGAGAGAGGAAAAAGGTGAGTGAAGAGATGGCACAGCATGAATCAGATTTTTCACCTGCTTTTTTGACAATGAGAGAGGAAGAAAAGACTGAGATGAGGCACTGACAGGACAAACTAACCCAGCTCTATTTATTTGTAAACTGAAATAAAGACACTGACCTGTTCTTCAACTGCTAATTTAGCCCATTGTTACTGAAGTACCTGGGGGTTGTCCAGGAGAGCTGGTGGATAGTCAAGGATCACCTCCTCCAGGCTGAAGGAGGTGTGAAGGGGAAAAAGACCTGCATGGATGAACAGGGAACTCCTGTCATTATTCAAGCATAAAGAGGAAATACCTGGGAGATTGAAGCAGAGTCAGGCCACTTTGAATGAATGTAGAGAGGTTGTCACAGTAAGGAGAAATGAGAAAAGGAAGGCCAAGGCCTGTCTGGAATTAAATATGGCCATGGATGTCAAGGACAACAAAAAGGGCTTATCAAATGCATCAGTAACAAAAGGAAAACAAAGGATGATGTGGGCCCATTACTAAATGGAGGGAGGACCCTGGTAACAGGGGATGCAGAGGAAGCAGAGTTACTGAATGCCCTCTTTGCGTTGGTCCTCACTGACAAGACTCAGGAATGGCTGACCCAGGAGACCAGGGTAAAGAAATGTTGGAAGAGCCTTTTCCTTGGTCAAGGAGAATTGAGTTAGGGAACACTTAGACAAATTTGACATCCCCAAGTCTGTGGGCCGTGATGGAGTGCTTTCATGAGTGCTGAGGGAGCTGGCAGACACCATATCTGGGCTGCTCACAACCATCTTTGAAAGGTCATGGTGATCAGGAGAGGTGCCTGAGGACTGGAAATGTCACTCCAGCCTTCAAAAAGGGTAGGAAGGAGGACCCAGGGACCTACTGAGCAGTCAGTCTCACCTCAATCCCTGGAAAGGTGACAGAGTGCCTTATCTGCAGGCCCTGTCTGTCTTCACGGATGACAAGAAGGAGATTGGGAGCAATCAGCGTAGACTAACTAAAGGCAAATCATGCTAGACCATCCTGATTGCTTCTGGGATGAAACAACTGCCTGGATGGATGAGGGGGGAGCAGTGGATATTGTCTACCTTGACTTCAGCAAGGCTTTCAACACTGTCTCACAACATCCTCGCAGGCAAACTCAGGAAGTGTGCACTGGATGAGTGGGTAGTGAGGTGGATTAAGGACTGGCTGAGCAGCAGATCCCAGAGGGTCATAATCAGTGGCACAGGGTGTAGTTGGAGGTCTGTCACTAGTGGTGTCCCCCAAGGTTCAATACTGAGCCCAGGATTGTTTAACTTATCCATCGGTGACTTGGATGAAGGGACAGAAGTCCCCTCAGCAGGTTTGCTGACACACAAATCCGTGAGGAGTGGCTGTTCCCCCAGAGTGCTGTGAGCCCTTCAGAAGGACCTCAGCACAAACATTCAAGCTTAATAATTGTGTTCAATAAAAGACTGAGCAGAATGCAAAAACATAACAACTTTAATTTTAGAGGTCGTGATTCCACCTTGTCCTTTAATGGCAAAGCTGTTTTGAATTCCTGCTCTTCTAGTCTGTTTTGTCTTCTGTATAGATATCAGTCAAAATTATCTTGATTTCTCTGAAGTGGTTTAGCAGAACTGCCAGAACTACTTTCTTGAATTGCTCTATAGCCATAACCCGCAGATCAGGGCAAGGAAAAGGATTTTTCTTAGCTCTGCTATCACAGAAATTGTTATATATCTGCTGTAGTAGGTACCTCTTAGTAGTTTACAAACTACTGCCACATCATCATTAGACCTGAGAGTGAATCTGTATCCATGCCCAGCTGCAAAACACTGGATAAATTTGACAGTTCTTATTGTCAAGAGATTTCATACCAATGGAGCGTCTTTTATTACTGTGCAAAGGGAAATGTTTTTGTACCTAGATGACAACCTGGTTAACAGATGCAATTTAAATGTCATTTGCAACCACTAATAAGATCATCTAAATTGCACTCATGTATATAAATTGCTCCTGTGTCTATGGGGAAAGTGCAGAAATCACAAGCAAAGCTAACTAAAAGGCAATTTTTTTCCCCTTAAGAAACTTTAGTGTTTTAGTTAAGAAGCTACCACTTTATTGATAAAGGATGCAAAATTTAAAATAACACAGGAAAAAACCAAACAAACTGCTATTTACAGGGGAAGGTGGAAGAGTTGGAAGTGTCAAACCGTTTTGAGAAATGCTGTAGCTGCAGAACAGCCTTTCCTAAGAGACAAGCAACAGCTATGGAGTGAAGTCTGCCAGGGTGGAATGGAGTCACAAAATGTCAGAAATATACTTTCCAACTTTTTCCCCTCCTCAATTGCAAAAGCTAATATAAAGCTTTTAATCTCTTTTGTTGGTGTTTTGGTTGTTTGAACAGGTGGTGGGGGAGGAGACAGTGGGTGGGGGGGCAGGGGTGATGGTGGTATTTGTTATCTTCTCTTTTTAAATCTGTTGTGAAAGCCATTAAAGATCATTTCCACTGCACAAACATTTGGATTGGAGACTGCAAGAGCTATGTAAGAGATGTTAGACCTAGTCTGATGTCAAATATCAAAACAATGAACACTTTACCTTTTCACAGATTTAGTAGGAAGGACATTTTTTTTTTTTAAGAATAGAAATGAATACCTGCAATCTCTCTTCTAAGAGCAGAAATGTGCATCAGGTTTGCTGCTGCTATTGCTGAGTGTTCAGACAAGGACCTAAAATGCTTTTTTTCTGCTGTACTCACCTTTCCAGACCTGTTCTGTGAAATGGTCCTCTGTCCTGCAGAGAAGCAGAAGTGCTTCCCCACTCTCCCTTCCTTTTTTTGCTGGAGTGGAGGAATTATTCCACACTCAATAAGTTATTAGCTGATTCTCTGAAATCATGCTTGAGTAACGGGGGGGGTACCCCATTCTTCTAAACAGAACGATTGTTTCTCTGTACATAAAGAATTAAGTAGCATGAAAGCAACCAGCTCTTGTAAACTCACTGAAGAATTGTTGTTAGGTTATAGGAAACTGTGTGAATGGTTGGTTAAATCAATATTTACACCAATTTTACTGCTGTTGAAGTCAGCGGCTGTTTGCCAAGTATAGTGGGCTTTTTTGTTTTCCAAAACAGAAAGCTGAACTAACTGGAAGCTCCTGCCAGCTGTCTTGGTTTACTCCATCTGTCTTCAGAGGAAAACATGAGGTGTGTGAAATCTTGCTCAAACTTTCTTTATTTTGAAGCCACACACCTGCAATATGCTGTTTTAAAGTCAGTGCACAAGCGGTTCTATAGTAGGGCAGCCTGCTTTTTGAGCATGCTTTACACTGACAGCAAATATCACCAGTTGTGTTAAATGTGAAGTGTTTCTGGAGTGGCAGCCTAAATACTTTTACCTTATTTCAGGGTTTGACTGCATTGTAAACCAGAGAGTGCTCGGGTTGGCTTATTTGCTGGATACTTTTTCAGTAATAAACAGTGGGGCAGTTTTGCAGAGATGTGGGAGGATGAGGGGATTAGGAAGAGAAGTGAGAAAACAGGACTATTTGAATTGTGGCACTTGGCATTTTCTTTTATTTGTCAGAGCCTGTAGTTTAAGGTCAAAAACAAGTTGCAAAACACATCTTCCTCCTTTTCCCCTTTTCAGTGCTGGCTGAAGCTCCCCTTCTGACTCTCATCACATACAAATTTGATACCTGGGTTATCTCACAGTTGTGGTAATAACACTTATGACCCTTCTCCTTTTTGCAATAATAGGGAATTTTATAGCTGCCATGACATTATTGCTAAACTAGAAACAAACACTTATATTGAAAATGGTGTAAGAAACTTTTTTCAGTTTAAAGACATGGGTGGTTGTGTTTTGGGTGTTTTGACCATGACATAATTATTTTTTTGTTCTTCCCTTCTACTAATAACAGAGAGCAAAAAGAGTGCAGTACCTGTATCCCTGCTTTGCTTTTGCTTTAGAGGTTTTCTTACTTCATAGAAGAATTTGTAGGGAAGGGAGGAAGGTGTAGCAGACAGGATTTCACTGGTTTCTCTTTTTTCTTTTTTTTCTTCATCTTCTGTTTTCAGTTAAAAATTTAAATATACACCTTCCAGTGATGCAAAAAAAAAATTAGCTGTAGACAACCCATTTCCACTGTTAAGCACTCTATAACACGATGATGATTTATGTCTTATATCTCAGTTACTCAGGTAGAGAAAGCCAAATCTTGTGCTGCAGCTGCTGATGTGTGGCAGAGGTTGTGTAAGTAGAGCTGCAAGTTCTGAGTCCCTGATACTAGACATCTCTAGGAACTTCTTTTCCCTAGGCTCTTGCACAACTTATGCATGTATTAGGGGCTAATGTGGAATGCTAAAAAGCAAGTAAAAATTGAGAACTGGCAGAGAACTTTAACTCCCTGAAAAGAGGTTCCCATCTGTGGGTTTTTCAGCAGAGAAGATTTAGGTTTCCTTTCCAGGCATCACACATATCTATGGTCAGGGATCCAGTCAAGGGTGTTCCCCAAAAGGACTTGAAATACTATTAGTTCAGCTAAGTTAGAGTTTTACATCTGCTCTGTACTTTACAGATGACTGATCATCAATGACTCTCGCTTCTCAGAGGACTGGCAGAATGGAGAACAAATTTCCTTCACTGTCACAAATAATTAGAGCAAACTGTAGTATTAACTTGACTTCTCCTTCTGTAGTTTGATTACAGTTTGTCATTGTAACATAAACCTGTCTGTGCTAGAGCATCAGCTGAAAGTAAAGCACCCCTTAAAAATATAAAAAGTGAAAATTCACTGTTGGTCAATGAAAGACACAAGATTTTATATATATATATTAACTTCTAGAGTCTGTTTATGCTGACTTGTCAAGCTAATAGTAATCTGCTTGAGTACTCAGAAGACCTAGCCATGTTGTACCAAAATATATCATGTGAAATTTCAGCACAGCTGTGTGTCATCTGCAATGTCTTACCAAAAGTAGTTTGCAAGTAAATGTAGAAACCCTGCATTATATTACCAATTTTATAAATAGTTTTTCATTCTTTTTTATGTATCCAGTTGTAGCACTGTGCCATAAGTTGCTTTCACTGAATGTCAGATTTAGTCTTCCCATATGCAAAAGTATAAGTTAGTAGTTCTACACACCTGTTTAAGTCCCCTAGAATACAGGATCCACCTATTAAAACTTCAGAGTCTTTGTTAGAAGTAAGGCTAAGGTAAAATAAAATGTCAAATTTAATTACCTGCCCAAGCTATTCATGCAGTGAGGAGATCACACAAAGTTAATTAGCTTTTTTTATAGGTGTCCATTATTTTAGAAGGAGTATAAATACTTGCTCTGAATAGTCCTGAGAATTTATGGATTAGAATGCTGTCCAATAAAACTTCAGCTATTTGCTGCATCTTTCCAGCATAATAACTTTTTTCAACCCTATCATCTGTTCAGAAAAAAAAAGTACTTGTGCTACTTATTAAATGAGGTATTAGAAAAAGAAATTAAGGCTCTTGTATGTACTTATTGAACTAGAGCTACAACATCAACAAAGAAACTCGTGGATGGATAAAAGCTGTTCAGCAAAACCAAGCAATGGACAGAATTAGCCAATGTCTGGCCTCAGTTTCAAATAGAAAATTTAAAACAAGAAACCTGAGGTTACATTATTACTGCAGTATGCCATGGAACAGTCAAAACAGAGTCTGGTCTATCAATATGCAGCAGACTTCAAGGTGCTTTGCATAATTTTCTTTTTTTTGGTCACCAGGAATTAAGAGGAATAGTTCTAGTGACTGTTAGTGTACCTGTAGTTTTAAACCATTTATTTATAATACAAAAATCTGCATGTCTGAAAGAGCACTTCTGCTAAGAATGAGTTGGCAGAACGTTATACCTCCTGTATAAACTGCAAAAATGCCTAATTCATCACCCCCTCCCCATCTTAAAGGTCTGTAATTAGAATTAATTTTGAATGAGTGATTCTTGATCGCTTCACAGGTAGGGAAAAAATTCCTGGTTTCCAGGTATCACAGTATATATTTTTTATGACCTTGTGATATTGTAGATTATAGTTAATCTAGTTACTACTTGTGATTGAGGTATTTGGCTAGAAGCAAAATATATATCTACTGAATAAAAAAATATTATCTATATTTACTGTATGGTAACAGTAGAGAGCATGTTAATACTTAGATGAGTTTTGGAATGTAGTCTATTGTATAAAAATAAATGAAGAGTTGCCATTTCTGTCCAAAAGAATTCACAAGCTAAAAAACTACAGGGTAAGGAGAGGAAAGAAAAGCCATCTAAGGCTAAGCAAATGAAAACAAATTGTTGAAGGTCAAAGTCTGCAGTCAGGGCAGGAATTGAACCTTAATCTAAGTTTATAATTTTATTGTCAGAGCATCTGCTTTCTTAGTTCCAGATAGCTATTTTCTTAAATTTTTTTTTCTTGGATTATTTAATGGGTTTCCTTGAAAATCTTTACTATTTGTTACTTTTGAAGAGACTTCAGGAAACTTTGTTGAAGGCAAACTTGAATTACTGTTCAACTGAGTATAGCAATGACCAATTGAACAGGCTGTATCTAAATGTACATGGCAGGTACAGTCCCATTTTCAGTTGTTTGTACAGGGGGAATGAGTTGGAACAGATGACATCTACTAATCTTTGCATTATTCTTTGAGACTCTTTTGGCTAATATTGAAAGTATTACTTGAAAAACCTGAGTAATCATGCCATAACATTTTTGGGGTTTTGTGGTTTTTATTTTTGGTTTGTTTTTTTTTTTTTTTTTTTAATATTTAGATGGTTAACAAATGCCTGTATCTATCTTTGGGAGAAACTCCTGCACTGCACATATATTGTACAATATGAAGTTTGCATAATTGGTTGGCTAATTTATTCATTTTCTAATCTAATTTGGACTAGATTGCTTTATCGTCTATTAAGCTTTCTAAATTTGCTTTGAAAGACCTGAAGGTACAACCATACCAGGGTAGTTTCAGAAAACAAGTGACATTTTTGGCAAGAAGTTACATAGTTTGGAGGAAAATTTGAAGACTAGGTGTGAGCATGCTACACTTCCCTGTGGGAATTACAGGCCACTGAGCTAAGAGTTGGACTCAATTATCCTTGTGGATCCCTTCCAACTCAGAATATTCTGTGATATCTGTGAATTATCTTGGTACCTAGCTCAGAAGAAAGAGTGAACAAGTTAGGACTGTGCTTCAGGAGAGTGAGCATCCTTAGGTTTGAGGATCTGACAGATACAGGTTTTTAAATCTTAAAGATTCATTTAACATGCCCTGCCTTTTTTTATTTTTTATTGTAAGCCTTGGCTTCTAAGCCTTTGCAGTATGTCTGACAAATGAATAATGAGTTCTCATTGCAACCAGTAGGTGAAAATTTTTTGTGCTCGCTCTGGAAATTCAGTTTGTGGTGAAGACCACTCTAAGGCAGATTTAGGCCTGTGGCACTGAATGCTGTGTATCCTGACAGTTCTGCCTTTTGATGTCAGAATGCGACTTTGGCACCGTTTGGAGCTCGCTCCCTGAGAACCTGACATGGGTAGAGGTTGTTGTGTATTTCTTCAGCTTCTAGGGGTTTAGCTGACATGGAAGAACATGTGAATACATATTAAAATACTCTTGCTTAGATTGCAAAACACTTCATGATCTTCTGGTAACAAGTTCAGCTCTTGGCTACCAGTTCAGTAGGAAATTGCTTTTGTGACTAAGAAGGAATGCAGACAGCTGATGAGCTAATTAAGTTGGCTACTTCCATATTGACCTACCTTTCAAGTATAATGTAAAGAAAGAATGATGGCGCAAGATATACTCAAAAATCCATAAAGTGGGTAGGAGTTGAAGTGATCAATCCTCTTCATCAAAAAAAAAAGAAAAAAAGAAAGTGCCTGTTGTGATCCTGGTTATATACAGCATCACTTCATTTGCACCAGAAAAGTGTTTGGTTTGACTTTCCTCAGCACTCTGCACTTCTCCACCAGCAATAGAGCAGTTGAGCTTAAAATCTCTGTTGACAGAAGGAAAAGTGCCAGCAAAATGTTAACCCTGGACATGAAGAGAGCAGATTTCAGGCTGCTTCAGGAATTAATTAGGTTCCCCTGGGAAAATATTTTTGCGAGTGCTGGGGCCCATCAGTGCTGGTCACTTTGCAAACATCACCTCCTAAGGGCACAGGAGCAGCAATTCCCAAATGCTGGAAGTTAAGCAAGAGAGGCAGAAGGCTGGCTTGGCTGAGCAGGGATCTTCTCTTGGAAATAGGGCCAAAAAGGGTGGTGTATGCCCAGTGGAAGCAGGGCCAGGTGACATGGGAAGAATACAGAGATGCTGCTTGCTGCTGTAGGGAGAAAATTGGTGTGGCCAAAGCTCCACTGGAGTTGAAGCTGCCAGAAATGTGGGGGACAGTAAAAAGGTTTCTCAAATATATTAATGGCAATAGGCAGTGTAGGAATAACATTGGTCTGTTACAGGGTGAGGATGGTCACCTCTCAAAGACAGACAGAGACAAGGCAGAGGTGTTTAATGCTTTCCTTGCCTCTGTCTTCAAAACAGATAACAGACCAAGGGGGTCTCAGTGCTCTGAGCTGGAGGACCATGACTGTGAGAATGAGCAACTCCCAGTCAACCCTGAAATTGTGCAGGATCTGCTGCTCCAGCTGGATCCCTGCAAATCTACAGGGCTTGATGGGATTCATCCAAAATCCTCAAAGAGCTGCTGATATGTCATCACAAAACCTCTCTCGATGACTTTTGAGTGCTCTTGGGAATCCAGAGAGGTCCCAGCTGACTGGAAGCTGGCAAACATCCCTATATTCAAGAAAGGCAAGAAGCAGGACCCTGGAAACTACAGCCCTGTCAGTCTCACTTCAGTGCCTGATAAAGTTATGGAGAAGATTATTCTGGGAAGTGATGAAAAACACCTGAAAGACAGCACAGTCATTGGTCTCAGCCAGCAGGGCTTCATGAGGGGAAAGTCCTGCTTGTCAAATCTGGTTTCCTTTAATGACAAGGTAACCCACCTAACTGACCTAGGGAAGCCAGGTGATGTAATCTTTTTGGATTTCAGTAAAACTTTTTATACTGTCTCTCATGGTGGTCACTGCACCAATCCTGACAGAGTTGGAGAAGTGTTTGGACAATGTTCTCAGGCACATGACGTTGACTCTTGGGGATGTCCTGTGTGCAGGGCTCAGAGCTGGACACAATGATCCTTGTGAGTCCCTTGCAACTCAGCATGTTCTGTGATCTTGATTCATGTACTTCTCCATAATTACAGTGTCTGAGAAAAGCCAGCTGCTTGCTTCTCATCCATTTTTCCATTTCTGTCACAAAGCTCTGGATGGCTTTGCCGGCCTAAAAAAAACTACCTCACACAGTGAAGGTGAAGTCGAGGGTCAAAGCTGAAATACATCTCACTGTCTCTGGGTCTGTGGGATTTTGAGAGCATGCTACACTAAAGAAAAGATTCCTTTATCTAAAGGATTTCACTGCGTACACCTTGCTGCCTTTATCATCCCAATTAATTCAAAATCCAAGCATTAGGACCTGTCCCATAAAGTTGTCATCCAGGTTTTTTAGGAATCTTCTGGCCCGGTTTGTACCAGCTGTGTGGTGTTCTCAGTTAATTTCTGGGAAGTTGAAGCCCCCTATAAGGACAAGGGAAGTTGACTTGGAAGTGTCCCTTAGTTCTTCAAAGATTAATTAATTGGCATATCATCATATTTGCAAAAAAATCACATCATATACATAAACAGTATGTACTATCTGCAGGTATATATGGCATTACACAAAGGAAGAAATACAAAATTCCCAGTTTAATATTTTTGCAGTCGTTCAAACAGTCGTCATCTCTGTAGTAACTGAAGATATGCTTTCTGGAATTCATGATTCTTGTTAGGGCAGCTACGTGAGAGACAAAGGAAAAGAAATGCAGTTTTATCTTTTGGGGGGAGTGGAGGGATAGCTGTTTTATTTCTGCTTAAAAGTAATCTTACTGCCATTATGGTAATACACAGCACAGTGCTAAATTATAGCTTTATTAGTTTTCTCTGACATATTTTTGGTGTTAATGAAGTCATTAAGAAATATATATAAACATGGTCAGGGAAAGTACCCATCCTGATTCTTAAGGTCTTGACACAGGTTATTGTGTGTAATTATACTAGATGTAAAAATGGCCTATCCTGCTTATGCTAGTTATCTGAGACTGTATTCAATTCACCTGCTGTCTCTTGTAAGTACTGAACTTAATGCAGAAGTGCAGCAGAGCAAAAGGTGGAAGTTCTGGTGGAAAGTTTCTGTCATGTCTCACTCAGTGGGTGGCTCTTATTCAGGTGGATTGTATAAAGGTGTATCCACATAAATTGTGTAATTTTATGTATTTGTCCCACCTGGTTGTGTGGTTGTTTGGGTCTTTTATCTTTTCTGTGAAAACACAAAGGACACTAAGTTTCTAAACAAGCATAAAACTGATGTTCTTGCCCCTATGGGCAAGTGCTCATTTTTTGACTAACCAGTGCTTTTCTCTTTATGACCACAGCTATGGAAGCTTTGATGTCAGTCACTGCTCACAGCTTGGATCCTCTCTGTATGGTGTTTATGATCTTTTATTATCTTTTACTGTTGTTTTTTCAAACATGGGCAAGGTTGGTGGTGAAAACCTCTTTTAGGAAAAGGGTGGTGGGCGGGAAGCCTGATCCTACCCATCCTCAGGGGCCCTCAGTTCTGTTGGATTGCAGTTGAAAAAAAAGGTTCTGTAACAATTTTCGGGCCTTTCTGTCTTCTGGCAGCTGACACTGGAAAAATTCTGATGCTTAGAATCAGAATTCAGAGTATAGCTGATGTGTATGCAAGACAAGCCCTGAATATAACAGGGCCTAAAATTGAAAAATAAAAAAGCGAGCAGCGGAACTAACACGTGCAATCAGCACTGAGAGAAGTGGGTGTCAATAAAACAGGGCTATAAGAGCAGATTTATCTCTGGATTGTGTTGTGGAGGAGATCAAATAGGACATAAAGATACATTGGTATGGAAAGAAGGAATAACCGCAGAAGAAATTAATCTTGCAGAATCATGCTTTTTATGACAGAAATGCATTCAAATAACACAAGACAAATAACAATTCAAATAACACATTTACCAGCAAATGAGAGAAGAGCTATATATTGTAAAGCTTGCTGTAGATCTATACAGGTCAGGATCAGTCTGGCTGTGGTAGCTGTATATTTTTATTTTGAATAATACCACGGACTCAACTCTCAGTTTGTCATTGAATTTCAACTTACATATAAAACTGGAATGTTTCTTCTTTTTGACCACAGTTCAAGGCACTAAAATAGCCTGGAGTGTGCTGTGTTGGGTTACAACAGAATTTTTGAATGTGAAAGCCTTGACCAGAAAAAAATTTCAGTTATGATTAAAACATATTTTGCCCTTTCATCTTGATCAGTATATTGCTATGCTCTCAGGTTTCAGATTGAGCTGAGCAAGTAATAAGTTATAAATGTATGTGCATGTATCTAAAAGAAACCTAAAAAACCCAAATGGATAGCAAAAAAGAGCAAGTAAAGAGGACTTAATATTGCAGACTCAGAAGGCTCAAAGGGAGAGTAAAAATCACAAAGCAAAGGTGAAAGATGAAAGGAAGATTTCAGAAAGGGTTGTGGTAAAAAATAAGAAATTTATAAGCAATGAAGAGTCAGTGAAAGGGACAGCCAAGCACCTGTCCGACAGCAGCAGTAATTTACTGACAAAAGAAATTGGAGTGCTAAGAAACGAAATGAATTCTGTTTCAGTGCTTGCAAAGGACAGAGTGAGGTGCCAGAACCAGTCATAAATTCCCTCCGAGTGAAGAACAGTAGTGAATAAAACAGGGGCTGTGCCGAAAGAAGTGCCCTAGAAATCAGGAACTCTGAACCTGAGAGCAGGCTGGATTGAGGAGCTGCACCTTCTGAGCCCACCTCAGAGCTGGGCCCATTTCTTGATAATTTTTATTTTTCTCTCCCCTGGAGGCAATGTCACTGTGGTAATTTAGAGGAAGTTTTGAAGGGTCCCCTCTATCTCTTCGAGCACTTTTATCTTCACCTGTTTTTTTTATTTTATGTAAGGGTTGTTATGATTACTTTTTTTTCTAGTACAGTAGTTGTGACAAAAACGTTATTGCTGTAAATATGCCACACTTGTTGGGTGCTTTGTGGTCTTGATGGTAGTTAGAGAACAGAGTAATTTCTCCAAGGAAGTAAAGAAAATGTGGTGTGCTCTGTCTGAGAGAGAAATAGGGCAGTTGAAGATGAATAACCAAGTGGGCAGTGAGTGTATGTTGAATACTTGAAAAAGGAAAGCTTGAATCAAAATGAAGTGGAAATTCAGACAGGTAGAAAATGCATTGACAAGGTAAAAATGCTTGACAAGAAAAGTGGCTTCCTTAAGAGGGAGGAAGTGGTAGGAGGAGATGAAGCATGGAATACTTTGGGAACACGTTGCAGGCTGCCTGCTGGAGCTGAGTCAGGCTCTTTACTTCCAGTGGTTTTCATTCTTGTTCTTGAAGAACTAAATTAGAGCTGCTCTGGCTTGGGAGAGATCCTGAAGCTGGTCATCAGCAGCCTTCCAAGTGTTTTGCTTTCCATGACTGACTGTGGAGAAGTGCAATAAAACTTGCAGCATTAGCTTTAAAAGTGGTGCACTGCCAACTGTGGTGGAGAGGACTTACCAAAGCACTAGTTTTATGAGTGAAGCCATCTAATTTATATTGTGTTCTTTTCTGTAAAGATTTTGTAAGTTGTCTGTAAAAGAAAATGTAAAATATGTTCATTTTAATTTGTTTCCCACGAGGGACAATATATAAATTTGCTAATTAAACTTGTGATCAAATAAGATTAGCTTTGAAAAAATGTTCATAGTTTTGTCTCTGGAGAAGAGGTAGCTTCATCTAAGGAAGTTTAGCCATGCTTTGATGAGACATTTGGAGCCTGCACTCGGAAGTTTCCAAAACTTTTCTTCTGAAATTTCAGTTTGCAATCTGCTGTATATGGAATTAAAAATGTCCATACATCTTTCAGACAGTCTGGAATTACTCCATGGATCCTGATGTCTGATAACTCTATTCAGTTAGGGTACTCCAAAGGGAAACATATTTGGCTTTTTGGCTGTGTGAGTGTGTGGGTGGGAGGGGAAAGGAGGTGTCACCTTTGTGGTTTTTCACAAGAGACCTCTGAATCCTTTGCAACACTGGAAATGTAAGCTGTGGCCAGACAAAACATTTACCCACAGAATATTAATTAAAATATATTAAAATGTATGGACCTTCACTATAAATTTTTTGATAGTGGATTGATTAAACACCCTGGGCAATGTTGGTTCTTATTGCATATTATTTTGTTAGGTAATAAAAAGACTGCTCTTTAGTGAATGAAAACTGACCTCGAGCTGGAAAACTGAACGTGATGGGAACACAGTGTTCTGTTTTGCTAATGCTGAACGGCTTTTTAAAGAAAAAAATTGTTGAAGTTTAAACTTATGACTCTTGGAATGTAGAGAACTCTGTGCCACAGCTCAGAGTTGTGTTTATCCTTGATGAAGGGCTAGGGGCACTCTAGAAAATGAAACATCTTGTCCCAAGTCAGTCTAGTGTGTGTTAAATGGGTTATCCCCTGTTGATGTGTTTTTTCATTGCCTGTATTAATTACAGTGAGGGTTTAGACTCTCCTTTAGGTGTTTATAATATAGGTGTCTCCATTGAGCTAAGATGAATCTCTCAGTAATAGCTTTGCAATAAGAGAAACAGAGCAGACCTTGCCATTATAACTGAGGCTTTCCTAATGGCTACCTCACTTCATACTGGTGGTCTCTGGTGATTGCTAAATAGATATGGAGGGCTCCACCAGATGAGGATTAGTAAACAGGTATTTTTTTCTTTATTAGCAGTTGCACTGAAAACTAATTTTTCCTCTAATTCTGAAAGAAAATTTTTTCTTCCTCCACTTTTGCCTTTTTTTAATTTGAGTTTGTTCCCCCCCCCCCTCCCCCCCCATTTCTGTTGATTTTCCTCCCTCATGGTTCTTTTCTGCCTCTGTCCTTCCTTTTGCTTCCTGGTTGGGACATGCAAATTGGTGTTTTAATCAGTGAAGAACTGCAAAGCAAAACACAGGCTTTCATCTGCAGAATTACAGATGCATATGTGTGTCTGTGCCATGAAGGAGAATGCTAAGAGGACTGTGGATGCTGTTTCAGGTGCTGTTTAAATAATGTGATTATGTGTGCAGCTAACAAATGCTTGGGTGTCCTTCTGGGCATCAAGAGGAGAAGGAGTTCATTGTGCAGGGTTTCTTTCCCCGAGATGAGCTGGAAGATTTAATATTTCAATTTTCCCAGCACAGATGCATAAAAACTCTTATATTGGCGTTATGTTATTTTGGGCATTATTTTCTGTGTTAGAAAGATTTATTCCATCTCTGTTTAGTTCTGGCAACCGAGCTTGTAACTTCAGTTTTCTTCACACAGCATTATCTGGGGAACTGCTGCCCCGACACACACACTGATGTCTGTCAAACACTTGATTCACTCTGCAGTCTGAAAAAGTTTGAGGTCCACAGTCTGCCAGCGTCACCAGAGTGCTGTGGACTCCTCTTCCAAGGAACTGCCACACTGTGTATCACTCACAGCTCTCACACAACCCAGCCACTTCCCACATGATCCTCTCCTTGGAGAGAGCTTCCAGTTGGCAGCACCTGGTCCTTAGCACTGGAGACTCCGCTGAAAGAAAGAGGGCGGTGAAACATCTGCCAAAAGCTTGAAATAAAGAAACCAGAGCTGAAGTGAACAGCAAAGATATGCTTGGGCAATGAATAAACTGCTTCATTCAAATGTAAAATGTGTTGCCTCACTCTGTTATTGAAGCTGATCGGTGCTGCTTAACTGGTTTGAAATGAAGTGTGGTACAAGTCAACAGAGACATAATTTTGCAGAGTTATATTTGATATTCAACCAGGGTACTCATTTGAGGGGGCTGAGTAATGAAAAAGAAGAAATGTCTTCTGTGGCCAAAATCTGTGCTATTGTGATGTAAACATCTCGTCAGCAGAAAAAGCACTGGCTCACCCAGAGGTGCTAATCTTGGTGTATTTTAAACCGTCCTAGTACAGTAGTGCATTGTTTCTGTCTTTCCAAACTTTTTCAGAGGCTGTGACATTCACTGGTGAATAAATTGTTCACCTCTACCATTTTAATCTTAGAAGCATTTTTTGTGAGGCTTAATTATTTTAAGGCCTGATCAGTACAATAAATGGCATTTTGCTGATTCAGATTTTGAGCATATTAGTGGGTGACTTCCTTAGACCTTGTCAAGATTATCTCAACTTTCTTCTCAGTAAAGTCATTGCAGAAGTGTTAAAAATGCTGTGCATAATAATAAAAACATTGTGAAAAGTTAATCCTATATTTGAGGTTATTTTCAGTAATGTTATTTTCTGCTTCTGTTATAAGGGACTTTCAAGTCCATTTATCTCTACAACTTGAATTTTAATGACAGATGGGTAGGGAAGCAGTAGGTAAGGAAAAATCTCAGCTTTGGACAACATATCCAATGAAAGAGTTTTTTAAAACTGGTAATAGTTACTTTTTTTAATCAAGGATTCCAACAAGACAGAGAACCCAAGAAAACAAAGAAAATTAAAATACTGATTAATGATTTGGCAAGGTTCTGTTGAGTAATGCACTGTGCTGGAACTTGGTATGCATAACAGCTTCTTTTTGGACCTGGTTAAAGAACAAGCCCTGATTAATGATTTTTTTATTATTATTATTTTATTAATTAATTATGGTTCTTCCCCTTTACAGCCTACCCTTAGTAGTCACTGGTCTTAGTTATCCTTTGGTATTTTGTGCTCTGATAGCACTGAGCGAGTACAGAAGAGAACTTTGCAGAAGCCATATATCAAAATTGTCAACTGTTTCTAGATAATGCTTAGGGGGACTTTTTTTTCCCCAAATTATTTTTAGTAATGAAGAGGGGTATCTTTTCTTTCCCAGAATTGATTCTCCTACTATGATTACTTCAATAAGCCACACATTTCAAAATAAACAGGGCCAAGCTGTCTAGCATGAATTGGTTGTGTATGTCTTTCAAAGGACTTGAAATTTGACATTTTTATTTGTTGATGCTTTTGATAAAATAACACTTATGCTGCCAGATTATGTCTGGAAAGACATTGCTTAGTTTAAAAAGAGAAAAGAAAAAGTTTCCAAGGGTGTGATTGTGTTGTGATAAATTCACTGTGAGAAGAATTGGAGGAGAACTTACCAGATAAAAGGGAGACATTTCAGTGTCATTATGACAGTGGGGATTTTCCCTCTGTATAAAGATTTAAAGGAATAATGTGTTCTGGGAATCAATTTGTGCTTAGAGTATGCTCAGCTTCTGCACATGGATGTCGCAAAAAGTACATATTCGGTGTTTATAGCATGTAAGATTCTAAATACAAATGTAGTAAACGTCAAATTCTGACTATTATTGAGTGAAGTACCAGACTGGCTGAGATCAAGATTTGGGTGGTCTAATTTTAACCTAAACCTTACTGTTCTCTTTTGTTTCTAACTAATAAGGCCTACTGATTTTTGTAAATAGGTTTTGAACTACTCCAAGCAACTCTGAGAACATCAGCTAAATTAGAGAGCTTTCTGCAACTAATAATATTCAAAATGAAACTTTATCAATATGCATGTGGTTGAGTGGCTTGCTTAGTTGTGTGTCTCAAGCTCCTCCACTGTCAGTAAATTCTCTGAACTGTGCTACAGAGAAGGATTGCACTGCTTTTCATCCCACACAGTAAAAAAATGGTATCTAAGAGTTGTCACAACATCTTTGTGTTTTACAGTATTTTCTCAGCAGGCTTATCCCAAGTGGGCTAGAACTAGGAGTACCAGTATGCTTAGGAGGTATTGTTTGATTAATGAATACCTATTCTGAGCTATGCATTAGGCTTCTTCCTGCCTTTGAGACTGTGTTAATTAGCTAAATGCAAGGGCTCTCCTATCAGTACACAGACAGATTGTGATGTTTTGAAAACAAAAATACGATAAAAATAATGTTAAACATGCCCAAATAACTAGAAAGTACGGCAGATTGTTCAGGGCGTTATTCCTTGGGGACATTTTGTTCCAGATAGCTCTGCTGTTTTGCATAGCTTATGTATGAGAGGACTCAGATGCAGTAGAGTGTTTGATGTATTTGAAGCATGTCCTGGAAGGCTGGTGGGAAAAACTGGGGGTACTTAAAATTCATGGGAGTTTCCCAAAGGAAGAACCAAATCTTAACGTAAGGACACACACGTGACTGTGGCAGCGAGTACTTAGTTGTTAAAACTGGTGCAAGATATGAATATTCCTCTTTACTCACAGAACTTTTCTGTTGTGAATGCAAGTATGCCAGAAACTTGAATAATGCTCTTAGTAAGCTTCCAATTCAACTGCAGTTGATCACTTTTCTGAAATGAAAGACTCTGAAATCATTTTCATCAGAGTTGAGGGTGAAGCACTCGCTGCTTTCCTCTTCACTAGAGTGAAGAAGCTGATCTCCTTTTAATGACTCATCTCCTTGGTTTGATCTCTGTTTGAAGCTGGGAGAAAGCTAAGCTGATTTTTGAGGTGTTATGCACCATGCAACATTACTATGTTGCAAAAATAGTTTGGCTCTTGGCTGCACTAAATGTGGCTAGAAGAAGAGTAGGAAATTTCCATTTCAGCTTTTTTTTTTTTTATATTACTTGTATTGAAGTGCTGAACATATATATTCCAGAAATATTTTAACAGTCTCTAGAACAGCCAAGAAACACAGGGGTGAAGGACAAGCTGTGAGGCATTAAAAATCAGTGTTCAGTTCTCCATTATAAATAATAAAAAAGCCTATTGAAACCAGCTATAATCTGGACTGGTAAAATATTACAACTCACAGAAATGTGTTCGTAGTTATAAGTATGCCCTGATAAGGTCTTGCATCTTCAATATTGGCGTTTTGGGGTTTTTTTGTTGTTGCTGTTTGTTTTCTTTTATTTTTTACTCCAATGTATTCTTAATGAAAAGAATAACATTACTTGTAATCTGAGAAGTTTCTGATTCAATATTTCCATTTTTATAGAGGAAGTATTGAGTTCTCACCCTGATGGATGTCTCTGCTCAGTCTGCCCAAACCTGCCTTCCTCGATTGCTTCTTAGTCACAGATGTATGCCTGCTTTTTCCATGACTTTAGGTTAGGTGCTATCAGTGTATGCTCTGTGCTGAAGTGTAAACTCAAAAAGAATCAAGAAACTCATGTCAAACCTTCATAAAAATTTTCTCTGTCTTGTCCTATACTGTACAGGAACACTCCAATACTACTCAGCATCCTATAAACCAGAGAGTGCCAGGTTGTGGAAAACAGGTTTCTGAGGTGTGGAAGGATTTGGACAGTGCCACTGCTGGTACTCTTTGCCATTCTATAAGAAAAAATTAACCCTGCTTGGGCTCATTTCCATAGCCAAGTTGTGAACTTTCTTAAATGGACGGTGGTGCAACTTTGCAGGCTGAAGAACTAGGAAACATTTTACACCTTCCTGCTATTTAAGTTGTTCGTAAAGAATGCGATATTTTTCAGTTCGTGAGTCTCCTGGGCTAGGACTTTAAGGAATATATAATTTTTTTCTTATTAGTTACTGTTTGTTCTTTAAGGTATGACTGCCTCTTTCAGGAGTATGGCAAATACAAAAGAGTAAATACAATGTGCTTACCTACGTGCATTAGGTATATTCCAGGGCCGATTATCGGAATTTGAAGTCTTGCCTATACTGGATTTTTGGGTTATCTAAACGAAAAAAATTCTTAACTGGCATCTCTTTACCTTGCTGTTCCATCAGTTCTTCAGTGCTCTGAAGAAACCCAACCCAGCTGTAACCTCAGCACACTTTTGCAGACATTTTGGTCAGTGCTAATGATGTGGTGCTGACAGCTGCCCGTGGTGACCACAGTGACCGCCAGGCAAAGTGGTTTCTGTTTTCCAAGTAAAGGGGTTTCTGTTTTCCAAGTCTCTCCCTGTGTGAGGAAATATGACATGAATAATGAACTGAATTGCACCTTTCCTCCCCCCTTTTTTTTTTGTTTTTTTTTTTTTTTTGTAGCATGTGTTTTGATCTGTTGTACTCAAGAATGTGAGGAGTCTGTGTGACGCATTAACACCTAAATCCAGGAAGCCTTTAGGTGAGCAACAGCACAGCTTTCTTTCTCTTTTAAAGGAGCAAACACATGCAAAAAACCCCTGTAAATGTTTTGTGTCGCTCTTATGACACGTGAGGGAAAGAAGTAATTTGGATGTGATGCTGAATTTATTTCCCATTAAAACTCTTGATTGCTAATAGTTTATACTGTTCTGGCTGTTACAGAGGTGGAAGAAAACCTTCCATTTGTCAGATTCATGCTGTATTTTCCATCTTGGTTAATAATTTCACACTGTTCCTAACACAGGGGTAACCATGACAGTTGCTCACCAGTCTTTATACATTTTAGATTATAATGAGTCTGTTACCCTCAAGTATTAATTTGCATTCAGAAACCTGACTACATTTGATTCTCATTTTCCTTTGATGCAGTGCATTGCTAAGTGAAAATCAGATCATTAGTTGGATTTATGGACCAACAGCTCTATCTCTTACGGGCAGAAAATAAATCTTTTCACTTACTCTTTTGAAACTGGTTCTCTTTGATGAATTTGAGTGTGCTCAATCGACACAAACCATGGAGATGACTGGTCATCAAGCTTCTGGTTTAATCTTGCAATTTGTTACTGAAAGAGTTAGAACAGGTTGATACCTGAGAAAGCATTTCATTGTTCAAAATTCTGAATTTTCTGAATTTTTTTTTAATTTCTGAACATCGAATTTTAATATTCTGAATTCTTAAATTCAAAATAGAATTTCAGAATTGCAAGTAACTGCTAATACAGCAGATATTTAAGTAAAATTTTGTGGTGGTAGCTTTATATAAATGAATGATTTCTGCATCTACATTCATTTTAAATGAGTTTAAGCTCTTGTCCAAAGCACCAAAAAAAAAGATAAAGAAAAAGATGCTTATTTTCACCATCTGTAGTCAGTTCTCAGTACAGCATGAGTAATAAACCAAGATTTGTTGCTGTACAGAATTGGTGCAAATGGATGCAAAAATAGGAAGTTCAACTACTGGGTTATATTAAATATGTAGGATTGCTGTGTATCACTTCCTTTTTTTTTTTATGGAGGTAAAATGCTGTAAAATATTTTATACACTGAATTTTTTTTATACTGAAACAGCATAAAATAAGGAACAAAGAATGGACAGTCCAAGCAGTTTTAATGAAATTTTTGAGAACAACTGTTTCATGGTGCATCCTAAACATGTGAATGCTGTGAACCATGTCAGCAGTTGCTTGGGTTTTTTCCCCCTGTAGCTGCTACACTAGGAATCTGGTATAGTGTAGAAGCTGTAGATCATATTATATTTATGTGGTATGCATTGATTTGTTGTCATGTACTGTTTGTAATATTTGTTATCGACCATGAAATTGTTATCTGTTTATTATTTGTTATAGAGACAATTAAAATCCAAGTGTAATAAAACCTGTCAAACTAAAAATTCCTATTTCATGACTGAAATACTTTATCAAATTATCTGTAAGGGGAATAAGTGTCATTTTGTTGTTGCTGCACTATGTGGTGTGAGAGGAATGACAGAAATTGGGAATGTCTGGGGCTGGTTTTACCAGCACAAAGGACTCATTTACTGTTAGGGTGGCTGCTGTATTCAGTGCCAGGTGCTTAAAAGAATCAGTAAATCTTGTGTTGAATAAGAAATGAAAGCAAAACCCAGCCCCCAGTTACTGAATTGCACTGCTCAGATGGGAGCAAAACTATCTTTGGACTTCAACCAATGTTTTTTCATTCAGAAAGTGTAATGAAGTTATTATTAGTGGCAATTTTGGAAGAGTTAATACTTGTTATCTACTTTGTGGTGCACTAAGGTTATTTCTTTTTTTAAATGAGTAGTAAATAAACATTATATTTAACTATAACTTAATCATATGTATTTAACTAGATTTACACTTTAAACACTTCTTAAAAACACGCCAGAAGTAGTTGTACTCTATTGTTACAAAAGTTTCTTTCATTTGTGTTTGGCTTTATCAAAGCAAAAGTCTCTACACATTTCTTTGATTGACACAATTTGCCAAGTTCTGATCTTAAATTTACACCATTTGTAAATCAGACATTTCTCTATAGTGAAAAATAACTTGGCTTTTCTAATGAAAGAAAAAAAATCTTCCTCTGAATTGCAGAAAAAGCCATTAATGCATTTATGTATCTGTGCACTGTAGAATCATCTAAAAACACAAATTTGATCTATGTACTCTATGATCAAATAACACAGAGTACAGCAGATGAGTTGATTAATGTTACAGGGATTGATTGTTCTTCGTGGGATTGTTTTGAACTTTTTCTTTTCATATGATTGAATATCTGTTTCCCTTGTATTCTGTAGGGTTTTTAACTAAATCTGATTTAATTAGCTTTGAATAAAAGATAAAAATGAAGTAGTCACCCTTTTTGAAGAATTGTCAATGGAAATTGTTTCTGGTATAGCAGAAAATACTTGTCAAGGACTGAAATAGTGACTGAAAGACATTTAAAATTTTACTATCATATTAGGGATGGGAAATTTGTTTTCAAGCCATCCACACTGAAGTAATATTTCTCAGAAGTATGAATAAAAAAGGATGATTGAAGTGGCAAAACTGTAGCAATTCTAACACATAGGTCTCAATGTTCTATGAAGAAATTTGCTTTGAAAGAAATCAAATGAAAAGCAAAGCTTGCTCAAAGATGTACAGGAAGAAAATCGTCAGTCTCAAGAAACCGTATTTATGCCATTGAATTAACTCTCTGAAGGACTTAATCCTGCACAGGCTGTAACTGCACCAAGGTACTGCCCAGTAATTTGAATTAAGTCTGATTGCTGTTCTGTGTAATTTAGCCACTCATACATCTGATGACTCACCTGCACTGTGTGGAGTGATGCATCTGGTGACTCAGGCATGTCATTTGAGTGTCTCCAGAATTTATGTGAATGCTTCCAGCTGGAGGATTTTTGAGTTCCAAATTCCCTGAGCATCTTGATGATGATTCATTCAGATAATATTTATACCCTCCTCTTATAGAAATTAATTTATGGTGTCTAGCTGACTAACATATTTTATCACTTGGAACAGAGGCGGAGGAGGGGGGGATAAATTTGCAACACCTTCTTTTATATCAAGTGTCCAAACATCAAGAACAGTCCCTTTCCTGGAAAACATGACATATATGAAGGGAAAGTCAAGATGTTTTATATCAACCTCAGTTCAGGCTCATCTTGTTTATTTGTAGGTTAGTCAGCAGGGATTTTTATTCAAGATGTGCTACCTAGCTATACGAAATAAAAAATACAAAGTGCCATATCTGAAGAAAAAATGTTCCACTTTTTCCTTCCTTCTCTGCAGAAATAGTAAAAGGATTAAGGGTATGAGGTAAAGAGAACACATTGGAACCAGATTAATTTATTTTTCCTTTTTTTTTTTTTCTTGTGGAAAAGCTGACTGTTGTACCTTTAAATTGCAGTTCACAGAGTTCCAAGTTGTAGAAAGATGAGACTTGGACAGGAATGCCCTTTCTGTAGGCTCCAGAGATTTTTTATTAATGTTTATTTATTTTTAATTTGTTTTTTACCTGGTGACTGGGATTGTTCCCCAGAAGAGGGATACAGAGAGGGTGAAAGAGCTTAGTCAGAACAAAGAAATGTCTCTGGTGTTTTAGAATATGTGATAATTGAACCAGCAATGTGTATTTATTTCCAGAATAGTAATTCAGTTGTAATTGATCTTCCAAATATTCATCCTGAGTATTGGAGAACATTTACAAGCTGTCAGTTCTTTCTGGGAACTTAATCAGCTTCTGTGTTAGCTGTTTTTTGCAAAAGACTGACAACTGCTGGGTCAGTCAAGAGCCTGAATTTGTCTAGACTGCCCAACAGAAAAATTCATCACCGATTTGGACAAACTGGTTTTGGAGGAGAAGCTGCTTATCATGACTCGTGTGACAGCATGGCAGCACTGAGAGTAATCAATAGTGAAATCCACTGTTAAATAAAGCAAATTAGAACCCATTAAAACATCATTTTACAAGGAAAATCCTACCACTGTCTTTCTTAATTGGAGGTTTCTTTCTTAACTGGAGCGTTATTATTCAGAAAGAACAGAAATGCACGAACACAGAAATGCAGGCACATGGAAAACATTTGGAAGCACGGCTTGCTTGCACAGACTGCTCTGTGGGTGGATCTGACAGGACACTGAAAATTGAACCTGGGTAAAGGTAAAGTCTTGGGGAGACTGTGGAACGTGTGAGTGGATACGTTTGTGTGTGTTCTAGAAGTCAAACTTCCCACAAGCATTTGAAAAATCTGGTTTTGGGGTGCAGTGCCTCTGCTGTGGTCTGGACCTAAATGGTCTTGCCTGTCCATGCTTCAATAATATATCAGTGGGATTATTTCAGTTGCAGACAGCATGTACTTAGTCTTCTATTCACTCTTCTTCATGGGGAGATAAGTAATGAGATCACAGGGAATATTCTAATAATTGCAGAGAAGGCCTGACTGTTTTAGCCAATGAGTATTGCTTCAGGATATGTTAGCTGAGGTGCATGCACTTTCTTCCTGTGGATAAAATTTAGCTAGTGGTTTTGAGGTGTGGTTTTGAGGTGTTTTTAGCTGTGGCTTTGTTCTGGCCCACTGCTGAATAAATTGTACCTTTAGAGTTGGAAAATAGCATACCCTTTCTTCTAAATATTAGTGATTCCATAGGACAGATATAAATACCCTATGTAAAGAACAAAAATCTTTAAATAAATGAATAAATTATTCAGCCTCATAATGAGTGGAAGTCATCACTTTGTGCCTTATTTTTCCTTTGTTGTTTTTCCTGATTTGTGGTTAATTGGAGGTGTAACACTTTTACCTGTTTTGACAGGTAGACCTGAACTTCCCTCCTCAAATGGTGAAAGATGAGAAATGGGAATGTGCTTTTGCTCTTGTGGGTGGAGAACAAATAGAGGTGACACAAAATAGAGTGCACTGTGTGACTACCACTCTGACATGACAAAGCAGTAATCCCTGAAATAAAACTTGGACCTATAACATATAAAATCTTGTACACCAACACTAGAAACTGTCAAAAACATAAGACATGATTGCTTATAATAATGGGACAATTGTTCTCTTTTTACAGTGAGAAGGAGCCTCATGCTAAGTTTTTTTGCCTTTGCCAAAGTGATGTCTTGATTATTTTGTCAGTTTACTCTTAGCAAGAGTTTAATTCTAGCAAAAATTTAATTTTAGCTTAATTTTAGCCAGATAGCTGCCAATTCTCCTCCAGAACTTCCCATGAGCTTCACCAGTAAGTAACTGTGCAAGTGCTTAGTCGACCTTGTGATGGCCTTTCTAGGCACAACAACTTTATTTATTCAGAGAAATCTGTTGAAAACAAAACCTTTTTTCCTTCTCCTTGAAGGAGCACCAGTTAGACTTAGTCACAGTGACAACATGTGCAAACACAAAATTTAAAAAAAAATAAAAGGGTCTTCTTTTTTTAAAGGAAGAACTGACATGAGGAAAAAGTCGGCACATGCAGTAAGTGAGAATGAGGAATGAAAGTAGAGGGAGGAGGGGATGGTGAGAGAGAACTAAAGATTTTTAAAAATTGCTATGCTTTTAAAAACAGAGCCAAGCCACTTTTGTTAGAATGGAATCAAGTTATGTGTAACTTTGAATTTCTAACTCGGAGTAGAAATATTACCTTGAGGGTATTTGAAGGTGAGGGCTGAATTGTCTTGCAAAAATGACTCAAGGATAAAATGCACTTTACATACATCTCTCCTTGTCAGACAATGAGAGTCCAGATGTACTTGATTACAGGCAGAGTATAAGGTCCTTCTTTTTCCTTTACAACCCACAGACCATGAGCAATAGCTTCTCTGTCTCCTTTCTGTGCAGTCATTTCTACCTAGAGATAAAAATACAGAGACATTAAGTAAAAATTTGGAGATTTCACCTAACCTTTCAAAAAGAAATCCATTTTCTTGGGGTCAATAGGCAGATACTGCAAAACCTAAAAGCAAAATACAAGCTAGAAAATGGTTTCATATACCTGTAACAAACAGATCAGTAAGATTTTGAATTAAAGTATACTTGCAACAGAAAGTACTTTAATAATCAGAGCAACTGTTGTTATTGATCTATCTCATAACTGCAATTTCATAAGACTACTTGTTAAAGATTTTTTGAATCTTTATAAATTCAAGAGACTAGATAGACTGTTGGTATTGGTTAAGTAAAGAGTTTGGAAATAATTGGCCTTTTTTTTTTTACATAAGATGTTGGCAATCAATAAAGTACAAAGGAAAAACTATAGGTGTCAAGGACTTGAAAATTAATGGAGATGACACGAAAAATACAAACATGATAATGTACTGAAAGTGAAGCACAACAGCAAACCTGCGGAAGTTTATGGAGCCATGAAAGAAATACACTGTCAGAATCCCCATTTGTTTTGGAAAAGAAATGTGATACGAAATAGATAAGTCACTAATAAGCTAGGAACTTTGCACTTCAAACACCTACCTGTGTGAAGCACATTTGATTTCCATATAGGAATTTAGAGGGAAAAATATATCAGAAAGCTAAGTTTTAGAGGCTCTTTGTTTAATGGACATTTGAAATTTCAGTTATTTCCACTGTAGAATGGATGCTGGGCTCTTTATTCTTTTTAGCTGTGTGAGTAATACAGACTAAATCAATACTAATATTTACATTTATTATGAATCTTGCTCACAGTAGCTTTTCTCCTTGAGGTGTCAGAGAAAGCCAATGCAATGCACCTACAGGGCCTGTCAATCCTGCAAGAAAATCCAAATCAAGGACGAAGTAAATTGGTGGAGTAGTATTGATGAACTTATTCTGATGTTCTCTATGCTTGACCTGATTGATAGGTTGCAGAAATTATTTTTTCAGAGCAAGGGCAAGTCCTTGAAAACTAGAAATCAATTTTCTGTGGATGCTTTTCCACTCTTGCAAGTTCCCTTTGGCTTTTGAGCACAAAGTTTTCATAAATTTTCAGTAGGCTTAACTTCTTAATTAAGCTGCCTTCCCCCTTGGGTTCCATTTCAGTAGCTTCCTGGCTAAAAAATACAAGACTGTTTGTTTATTGTTGTGAGTAACATAACTCATATAAAGTGAGGCTGCCTGCCTAGGTTTCTAACCAGCAGATGAGAGTGATTTTTTTTGTTTGTTTGTTTGCCTGTTTGGGTGGGGTTGTTTGTGGCTTTGGTTGTTGTTTTTTTATTTGTTTGGGGTTTTTTGTGGTTGGTTCCCCCCCCCTCCTGCTTTCTGGCAAAACCATGGGAAAAATTCCCCAGCGCTCCTCTTTGCAGCATAGAGGCAATAGATATATGTAAGACCCATCAAATGGTGATGGAAGTTGTTCTCTGAATACATTGAATAACATTCTCTGCAGTTTGTCAGCCTGTGCTTGAAAAACATGTCTAATCATTATATCTAATAAAATACGTAATGGTTATGTTTGTATTGTGTGACAAGGATCAAACTAGCCTGTGAATGTGTGTGCTTGTCAGAAAGAATAACTGACTACCTGAAATAATAACCAATTAAATTCTCTGTAACATCTTGTCGATGAAGCATGTTGAACTAATAATAGAATTGAGTTAATAAAAGAAGCCTGCCTAGTTAAAAGATGCTGGATATCTTTCTCTGCAAGCATAAGTCATATCAACCTTGTAGTTCACATGCTGTGAGTTCCCTGTATCTAAGAATGGGAACTTTTTTTTTTTATTGGGTTTAAGAATTGCTAGAACAAACAAGAAAATAGCTTTTCCCATCTCTTGGTGACTTATGGTGGACTAAGAATCAAGGTTACAGAAATGTCAGGGGCAAACACATTCTGCTCTTCTTCCACTGAACAGCTTTGGCTCATGAATACAGACATGACCTGTGCTACTGGAATTTGCTGTCTTGTGAAGCTAAATATCCAGCCCTGCTGCTAGTCACCAGGAAATCCTGATGTGTGCTTCTACAAAGAAGAATGCCCTTAAGTTCCAAAGCTGTGTTTTGAATTAATTGGGGGAGGGGGATGGGGTGTTCAGTGCTGGAAAGTTAGGGATGTTTTGTTGCAGGAAAGAAATTCATGCTGGGATACAAGGGTGAGATTTTGTATAGTAGTCAGGCTGGGGATTTTAAGTTATGTCACCTTTTGGAGGCTCTCTTTTGGGTGACTGAAGGACCCAGATCCTTGAGGTTCCAATATGAAGGATGATCACTCCCATGAGGAGCACATAGAAAGTAGAGACAGATTTCTGTCTGGGAAAGGAAACCGGCTGTTGGCTGAAATGAACCTGCCCAGTAATCCTGCATGATTCCTGATTGTTCCTCTGAAGTTATGCAAACAAGCAACTATCCAAAGGTTATTCTATACTAGTCATGCCTAAATGATATTTTTATGTTTCTGCCTTATAAACTGTTGTCTTCTAGTTTCTGGCTTTGAGAATATGTAAGAAAGGCAAAGCTCTGGAGTGAAAGGAATTGCCCCCAGCACTAGTCTGTATTTGAGGCCAAATGTTTCTAAACATATACTGCAGTGATATATATATGTGTTTTTAAGCTCTGTAATGATGGATTATGCTCTACCACAGTTTCAAGCTTGCAAAATACATATATGGAAGTGTCACTAATGGTTACTTTCTATGGTTTTTACAAAGTGACAAATACTTTCTGTAGATACTTTAAGATAATCAAGAAAATGTGTTCTTGGCAAAAATATTCCAGGAAATTATTTATGTATTGGGAAAGGGGTGGGCAGTGGAACAGGACACACGTGGACAGAATGAATGGAAGAGGAGGAGAAGAGAATTGACAGGCAATTACATTGATGTTTGATGGAGATATATTTGTGTTAGTACAGACTAAAAGAGCTAAACTGGGGGGAGGGGGGGAAGAAAACCTGCATTCTACCCTGATAGCCTAGTTACACTAAAACATCTGTTGCTTGCTCAGATGATATTTATGATGAGATTTCCGTGCAGATGACTAGGACAGAGCTGTGCCTCTTCCAAGGAAGTAACACAGCAGTGTTATTCATCACCACCTGCTGCCTTGTGAGCAGCAAGACATACAGCTGGTACATGGCTGAGGAGAAAAAATGTCCAAAATAAAGAAAGGCTAAAGAAGGTGGGGGAGGGGAAAAGCATAAATCACATAGGCAGAATTACCTTCTGTCATCGTTAACTTGCCAGTGGGATTTGGAAGGTATGCTAAGAGGCTTTAAGGAAAGCATAAGCAGTATCACCTTGTTCAAAATCAAGTTACGTTAACTACTGCAATCTGCATTTCTATAAAGAGCTTAATAAGTTCAGGCAAAAAGTACCAAGGTTTTAATACATAATTTAACAATGGTTACATATGGAGACCCCTGGGCTTCTGAATAGGTTGTTTGGTCTTTTTAGCTTTTTTTTTTTTTTTATAAACCTTACTTCAAAATTTATCCCTTTCTTCAGCTCTTGTTTTGTCCCTTTGCCTGTTCCCCATAAACCCCCCCATCCCCCCTTACATAGCTTCTGATCTTTGCAAGAGTTGATGCACTCCTGTTGCAAGAGAGAGACTGTGAAAATTTTTCATGAGTCTGGTGAGTGACATAATCCCACTGATTGTTTTGTTTTGGATTGGGGCTGCTAGTTCAATGGACACTGTATGGTACTGTTCTCCCTGTGAGGAACATGTAGGGATGCAACAACTCAAACACGTGTGAGACTTTGGATATTGCTCAGCCCTGCCTGCTTCCAGCAGAGACTGCAGGCTGAAATGCAGTGCTGAAGTCCAACAATGTACTGTTTTGTGCAGGAAGGAAAGCGAGGTTTAAAAAACCCCTCAATTTGTAGAAACCCAAGCAAAGTGGATAGGTGATTTGACAAAGGACTTTCACACTGGATAAAAGCATGCAGGGACATTAAATCTAGATTACAAACATTGGTGCTATAAGCAGTGCTCATCTGTGTGTTCTGTGCATGACCTCATTTGAAAAAGGACTAGATAACATGTCACTGTAGACAGGCTTTGAAGTTACAAATAGTCAAACCCCTCAGGAGATCAAACAGCTATCCATTGGAGCTTAGTTTATTGCATTCTTACATTAATAATGCACAAAAGGACACTTTTTATTGCAGTGGAATTAAGTACTCTGAAGTAGAATAGCATAGTAGCTGGGTTGGGCTGTTTTGTTTTTAAGCCATTGTAATTAGCCTAAGTGGGAGAATATTTAAATCAATAAAATGGAAAAATGGAGTGAGTACACTAGTTCTGTGTCCTGTTATATATAAAAGCCACCTAAGCTATCTAATATTTATTTGCCTCAGAGCATTTCCACAATCAGGCTCAGTGAAGCTTATTGAAGTTACAGTTATGAGGGTTTGCTCAAGGTTTCGAGAAGTGGTGACATAGTATTGTATATTGAAGATAGTCTGCAAAAATATAAAGCATATAAATATATAGTTTATTTACATAATAATACTGTGTTCAGTATTAGCAATGATTCTGAAGAAGGTTCAAGTCCCTTGTTTTGGAGGTAGTTCCTCGTGTGGAGGGAGATGCAAAATAGGGAGAAGTCCATGACGGCTTTGAAGAGTTTAAAGGTCAGCACACTGATATTTGGTGAAGGAAGACAGTTTTCCCAGAGGACAGCAAACAACAGAACAAAAGCTGACTGCCCTAGATTCTGTGTATTATGGTTCTCAATCGTGTAGCTGTTATAAAATTAACTTTTTTGGGGGCTTCACCTTGTTGCTTACAGTGCTATATACCAGATTGTGTAATTAGAAATTTGTGTGACAGGCAATTGCAAGACAGCTGGGGGTGGTAGGGAAAAGTACATAATTATAAACCTGTTTTGTGACTTCCAAACCCACTGCTTTCTGTTAAAAACTATGACAGAATCAAGCCCAAATTAAGGAGCTACAATAAGAAAGCCATGGACCGTCAAACATTAAAGGTCATCTAATAAAAAAGTGTAAAAGTCAAAAAAAATACAGGACAGTTGGTTGGAGAGGATTTCCCTACTTAATGTGGAATGCAAGTTCTAATGTTGCTTAGGGGAATGAGTAAACTGGGGAACACCAAATATTAATTTGCACTTTGTACACACGTATGGATTTTTAAAGTTACCCATAACATTTATGGAACCATCCATGGTTAAATATTGATTTTGAAAAAATTAGCACTTTTATATGCTAGCCTTCACTAGCTAATGAAAAGTGATTAGCTGAAGGATTATAAAAAAAATTCTTCAGAAACTAATATGTAATTTAATAGATTTCACAGAGTAGCCGGGGTGAAGATTCTAAATGTCATGGTTTGGCCCAGATTAATAACAAATCTCAGTAGAAATGCTGAAATAATGTACTGAGGGAGTTAATCTTTCTGTCATGACTGTTCTGTTATGGGTGAAAATCAAGAAAAGTCTCTGTACAGCATGAATTACATGCTGATAATTCTTTTATACTTCAGAAATGGTAAACAAGTCCTTCCATCACTTCCTATCCCTTTATTGGGTGATATTAAATGTAATATATTGCTGCATGCTTTGATTTGCATGATCTTGATAATAGACTGTCCCAATAATTGGAGAAAATAGAAATTGATGGCAATTTAACTATGAATTTGATAATTGAAAAGGAATACCAAAACTATACTGTTTGATTTTGAGGCTAATGTAACGTAACACTTCAGCCTTACTCTCTAAGAATCTCAGCTGTTTCCTTCCCTAAGTGCTGCTTTATTTAAAAAAACAAACCAAAGCACTTACTATGCCTTCACAGAAATGCGTTAGGGTAGGTTTACAGATAATGTGATGATCTAATTAATTATTTTTATAAAATAAATTATTTTTTTTTAATTATCAGTTATTATTGGGTTTTTTTCCTCTTTTCCTTACTTTTTAATTCAGATGCCTTCATATAGGGCAGCCTTGTACTGGTATCTTGGCTACAACAAAAATGAGCCCCATTTGAACTGTGCCTCTTGTGTTTCCAGTCTTTCAATATCTTATTTTAAACCATGAAACAATATGCCAGCTTAAATTCAGAGTAATCTACTCTCTGAGAAAGGTGCAGAATACAGCTTCAGAAAGATGGAGCTAGAAATGTCAGAAAAGCTTGTTTCGTTTTGGTGTCTTTTTAGTGAAGGTGACATTAGAAAGTGAATATAAGCACAAATTTAAAAAAAAAATACAGGAGCAGGTGGTTCCAAATACACGATTTCGTAAGTGTATATTATGTATTAAAAGCATACACTATGTATTTAACAGGTGCAGAAGTTGAAATCTGTCTTTAAGCATATTTTAGGAAGCTCAGTATCAGTGGATTTAGCAAGTTAACACCTTTGAAGTTCTGCCTGAATGTGTTTGGTCCCTATTTTAAATAGAGGTGGATAAAAGCCTCAAGTGTCCTAAATGTACAGGATAGCACGATATGAAGTATTCACTATTCAATGTAGGGCAGAATGAAGACTCAGTTTTTCTAGTGACTTACACTGTAAAGCCCTTTTTCTAGAGGTTTTTATTAGAATCTCAGTGTACTTTGGGCCAAATCATCCTGTCTCAAGCAAAGTTCAAATAAATTACCTTTCCACAGAACCCTATTGTGGTTAAAGAATGGGATTGGAAAGCTGCATAGTTCTGTGTGTAGATGCCATGTCATGTGCTGTGCTTTGATGCTGAACTTCTTTGTATGAGTGTTTCTGAGTTCATTGCTATGACCAAAAAAAAAAAACTCATATCCCTTCTCCAATCTTCTAGCCAGTGTATCTCCACAAGAATAGTTTTTAGATATTAGATTCCCTCATGTTGCTGCTTATTTCTGTAGTTCAGCTTTCCAGCCATTAGTACTGGTACATTGTCTTTTCACTTCTAGTAGAAAACTAGATCAGAGAGGAGAGATGGGAATGGACAAAAGATCTACAGAAATAAGTGTTACTGTGTTACTGCTCAGTGATTCACATGTGACTCTTTTGGATAGATATTTCTCCTAAAATCTGAAAGGACAGCTCATGAATGAGTGGAAACTCATATTTGTGAGTTAAAGTAATAAAAGCAAAATGTTCCTGCAGAAAGAAAATGTGTTTATCTAGAAGAAAAAAAAAATGTATATATCTATTTGATTATCACAGGATTTAGGTTGCATTCATTTCAGCACAGGAATTCCAACTGGGCTTTGGAAAATATATTTCAACTCTACCTTTTTGATATCTTGCTAACTTTACTTCTGTAAGTTTTTGAAAAATAAGCATACATGGGTTAGTGCCTTTCACACTTGAGTGTCTTTCCCATCAGTCCTGAAGCAGCTTCCATGAGGCAAGAGAGGGCTGTTTGCTTATTTCCCAGAATCACAGAATATGCCGAGTTGGAAGGGACCCACAAGGATCATCGAGGTCCAGTTCCTGCCCCTGCACAGGACCATCCCCAAGAGTGACAGAAGGTGCTTGAGATTATAATTCAAATGCTTTTGAGCTCTGTCAGCCTTGATGCTGTGCCCACTGCCCTGGGGAGCCTATTCCAGTGCCCCACCACCCTCTGGATGAAGAACCTTTCTTTGGTATCCAACCTAAACGTTCCCTGACACAACTTCAGGCCATTCCCTGGGGTCCTGTCGCTGGTCACCACAGAGATCAGTGCCTGCCCCTCCTCTTCTCCTCACGAGGAAGTTGTAACAGCAACGAGGTTTCCCCTCAGCCTTCTCTTCTCCAGCTGAACACACCAAATGCCCTCAGTGTCCTCACACGGCTTCAAATCAAGGCCTTTCACCATCTTTGTTTTCCTCCTCTGGACGCTCTCTAGTGGCTTAATATCTCTTTAATGTTGTGGTGCCCAAAACTGCCACAATATATTTACATCAACATAATTTACATTCTGTTCTACCTAAAGAAAAGAAATGGGGGAAGATGGTTTGGAAGTATGTTCAAAACTTCCTTATGAGTTGGTGGCAAGGTAAACTGGAAAAACAGGGCTTAAGGATTGCAGTTTTGACCCGTGGGCTCTGCTGAAATCCCTTCATTGAGTGAAGTTCTATTTGATAGTAGACCTCACAGGTGACATACAGCACACCCTACACTTGACCAGACTCCTGATAGTGATGATAAAATGGTTCATTCCATGAAATCTTATATTATGGCACTGCCTGGAAATTCTGGTTGATTTCTTTTGGTATAAGATGGAGAAGAAACTCTTGTAAGGTAAATAACAAATTTGGACTACTATAACTCTTTTTATTTTACTATTTTTGGTAGGTGAGGAGTGCTGGAGTAAATGTGAAAGTCATATGGTTATTCAATGCCACTGTAAAACTAGGTTTGTTTCTCTTCCCACTCCTTGAAACGGTACTGAGAGATGAAAACAAGGAGTTAATATCTGAAGTTTTCAGGTAAACACGACAAAAGTGTCCTGCTCATGGTTGTTTGCTCTGCTTGACTGACACTTTAATTTGTTCCTTACCATGCATTTGTGTTTTAGGCCATTAATGAGACATGCACAAAATTAATATGAAAACCAAATGTAGAGACATGGCAGTCTGACATGAGTGCTTCAGAGAGTTTTTAAACTTGTGTTTTTAAAAAACTGCAGTTGTTCCATTATAACGCAGAGATTGGCAACATTTTTTTTAACTATGCAATTAAAACATTAGTGTGACAATCTCACTATTGATATAATGTAGCAATGTTCCCTGAGTTCCCATTTACTCTGTATTAATGATATTTTGATATGAGCTTGATAGTATAATCTTAATGCATGTCATATCTAATAAATTTTGATCTAGAGATGCATTTCTAGCTTTTCAAAAATCAGGTTTCTACTAGGGTATAACAGAAAATTGGTCAAAATATTAGGAAATCCTTATTATTTCATCAAGGAAATTCAATTCTCACTAAAAGTTCAACTTTATTAGGAGAAGGTTTACAGGCTTCTTTATGCAGAGTGGAAGGCACAGACATATCACTGGTGTGAGTAAGAGCACACAACATGTTCTATTTGTAGTTCTGCAAAACAGCTGTGGAACATTCTCTTTTTCTCACAGTCTCTCATGGTAACCTCTACTGGGCCATAAGAACAATATGACAACTTGTATATTATGAAGCAACACAGTAAAACAAACAAGTAGAGAATGAGACAGAAAACATCATAAATAGCTAGAGCAGTTTTGGAATGACACAGTATAGGTGTGTTTATCTGTGTATCTTCTACACTCCTAGTCATTATACTGCATGTTCTCTCACCCTCTATTTATACTTTTGAGAGACTACTTCTGATATTATTTAATGTGAATTCAGAAATACTTATTACAATGCAGGATTCCTTGTGATAAACTTATTGACTGCAGCTCCTCTGTGTGATTTCCACCCCCCCCCAGCTCCCTGAGTGTCTCAAATTGTTTCACACCACAGGTTCCCCACGAGTAAATGTTACTAAATTATATATGGATTTATAAAAAAATGTAAAAGTACTTTGGGTATGAGAGTTTGAGTAGTACAGGTGGTAACTGTGATATTTGGATCGTTTGGATTGTGACATTTATAAAGTTCAAGGCTGAAGTATCCTGATGGCTTTGCTGTAATGATTCTCTTGGATCACACTCAATCTCATTAGAGGTGCAGAAGACCAAATGCTTCACAACTGGTTTAATTGGATTTAATTTCTTTCCACATATGGCTCTGCTGCCGTTGTTGTTGGTGGTGGTGGTGGTAGGTTGGTTGGTTTGGTTTTAAAACTGATGGACAATTAGGATCCAGATATACTGTGAGGCATCATCTGCCCTACACCTAAGTATAGGAACCAGCCTAGCAATACTCTTTTAAACTAAGGGGAGGGGCAGGAAAGCAGAGAGCAGAGGTTTTAAATTACTATAAAAGCTTTAAAAAAAAGAAAATTGTTCAGATTTTAAAGTGTCTCCATTTCCAACTGAAAATTTTTAGATGTTTTATTGAATTGTTACTAAAAGAATTGTTGCTAAATAAGTATATTCTGACTAAGAGAGGACAATTCTTTAAAGACTTTTCTTCCACAAGAAAAAGTTTTGCTGTCGGACAACTGCCACTTTATTTGATGTACCAAAAATACCATTAGAAAAGTCCTCTTGACCTCCAAATCGATTTTAATATTAAAAAAAAAAAAAAAAAATGGAAGCATGTCCTTAAAGCAATTGTAAGCATACTCTGAAGTCTGTTGAACTCAGTACTCAGAATTAGTCCATCCACTGTGAAACCAATAAGAATGATTCCTGACCTCTCCAGGGCTACTCAGATGTGATTGAAATTCTTTTCTCCTTTTATTAAAAGGTGTTTTTAAAATATCGTTGCCCAGCCTTTTCAGTTTTTAAACCAATTAGTCTCAGAGCAATTGAAACTGAGTTGTCTGGGAGGATTGTCAAGTAGCTTTTGATTCCTAGAAGTCAAACTTCTCCAACTTAATACGATATTACATTAAAGATGAAATTATTTCAGATTTATACAGTAAATGATTCCTTAATGGACCTCTGTGTAGATTGTAAACCACCTTGGTATATGTGTATTTTTTCTGCCTTCAGTCTGGAATGAGTGCTGACTTAACAGAGCTGAACTTGGGTATGAGAAGGCAGATTTGCCCTGGTGGATAAAAGCAAACCTCAGCTCTGAAACGTGGAGAAAGGAGTTTTAATAACTTCAATGACTGCTGACTGAAACACTGCTTCCAACAAGGTCTTAACTTACTGACCTTGCTGATTCTGGTGGTGTGTTTGATTTACCTTCCAGTTCCTGCAGCTGCAAAATGAAAGAGGCCTTCTCTGAACCTTGGCCGTGAAGTGTTTGGCACAGCGGAGTCTAAAGAAGCGCTGCTGTCACACTGAGGTGACACCATCCACGAGTTATGAGGGATGACCTGCTTTAGATGCATAGAGAGAGGCATTTGTAACAGCTTCTGAAGCAGAAGATACCACACATAAAAAAGCTGATTCAGGTTTCCTAATAACCAGTAACACCCAGCAGATGATTTGCACACGTTGAGGGTTGATCCCAGTTCTGGCACTTGCACAGTTCGTGCAGCAAGAAGTGGAGAATTGGATTTCCCTCGTACCGTTTTCCTCTTCTCCTCTCTTTCTTTTACCACATGCAAGCTTCAAGGTAAATCTATGGATGAAGAGATTCAGCCCTTCTGACTCTGTAGTCAACATAGGGAAGTCCAGAAATTCTTGAGTGGGTTGGTTTTGCCCTTCTGTTTCCTGAGATCCTAGAACTGCTTATCATGTACATAGTGATTGGATCAAATCTTGTTACCAGAATTACTGCAGCTGTAATATTCCATAAAATTCCATTCCTCAGTGTGGAATGTTAAATACTAAGCACATAACCATGCTAGTTTGGACACTGGAAAGAGAGGTGCTTTGTAGAATAAAATAAAACTTTTTTTTTCCTGTAGTCACATGTTCATTAAATTACTCTGTGCTTTAACAGTAAATCTATGTGGGCTGCATATATTTGCTAAGAGTTCAACAACAACTTGAATTGGAAGTCTAACCTGATAAAAGCAGGGTTAACAATGAGGTTAAATTTACTTAAATTTACTTCTTTATTATTTTAATGAACTTGATTCTGAATTGCCTGGTTCTCAGATTTAAAAAGGATTACCTTGAAAAATCTCTTCCAAAGTTTAAATGACCTTCAAAGGGATCTTTGTAGAAACTTAACTCTGATTAAACTCTAATTCCAGCACTGTAGTAGCCAGGATTTTTTTTTTCTCCTTTTTTGATACTGAAGTTAGTTAGGTTATTAAGTTATCCTTCAGTAACTGCATAACTTCTTTTTTAGCCAAATACAAATGAAGATGATATTTCAACTGTTGTGAGCTAGTATTTCAACACTGTTTTGTTATGGGATATGGTATTTAAAATTACTGCTAGAATTTTTTTTTTAATATATAAAAAATTGAGACAGGTTTCAATCAAGAGCAGTAGCAAGCCACACACACTGATTCTGTGTCTGGGTTTGTGCTTGGTTTTTTGTGTGTATGTGAATATAAAATATTAGGCCTGGTGTATTGAAATTCTTCACCCCGAGGTTTATGCTTTGCCCTCCTATTTTGGCAAGAACGTTTTGCCCTTTGGCAGCCTGCCAGATTTGATCAGAATTGACTTAAATCAAGGAGTGCTTCTTGAGGCAGAGAAGCTTTCTGTTTGGGGGAAAGGAATGAGAAGACAGAGTGGTAAACGCCAGGGAAAAATTGGGAAAAGAGGTGCCAAATCTATTTCAAAGTTACTGTGAAATCTTTGTTTGAGGGGAGAGAGAAACGTGCATAAGAGCTGGAGCAGTGTCTCTTACAAGCCACTTGTCCCTTCTGCTCCTACTCATCCAGTACTGTTGACTCAGAAGGCTGTTTGCATCACTAGTTCACAACAATTATCCTTAAGAAGAGTATTGATGTCGGTGTTTTTCTGCTTCTTCCACTATTTAAGATGCTATTTATCATACAGTATTTCAGAGGTTGTATTATTACCTGGGAATTCAAGTGTGCCTGGCTGGTCTTTTTAAGACATAGAAATGCATTGTGTTGTGTAGAGTGTAAAATGTACAGAATTACTGTTATAGTTATTTAAAATGGTACTTCAGTACAGCAATATATACATATATATGTGCATTTGTATGTGTATGGATATGTGTATGCATGCACAGATATAAAAGTACATAAGGAAGTGGCACTCTCTGCACTGCAGTGCATTGTAATATACTCTGCTTCACAGAGCACTGGACATGAAACTAGAATAGTTGAGTCCTACTCGTAGCTTTGCCTTAGTTGTAGGGGGTTTTCCCAAATAAAAACTTAAAAATTGCATTTGTAAATTACTCTAAAATATAATGCATTCTATTTTATCCAGTGGTTGTGCCCTTATTCTTCTGAAAGGCATTTATGCAAGGTCTTGAAATTTAGAATTTCAGTGTTCAACAGCAAGATATGCCAATGATCCTCTCTATTAAGTATATTTATAGAAATCTAACACATACATTCAAAGTAACTGAACATAGCATATGTCATCATTTCATGATTCCTTTTTTCATTACCATCATTTCCAAATAATGAAAATAAAATTAGGACCCCTGCTACAGTAGTTACTACAGAAATAGAGGCTTAAGTGGATATCTTTCTGCTCTGGCAAGCATAAGGTTGTGCTGTATTTTGCAAAGGGAGACAGTTGATTCATTTTCCTTGCTGAAGTGGGAAATATTATTCCTACGGTAGGAGTGTATTTAGCTAAACTTGCAAAAACCTGTGTGACAAGTGTTTGAAATGCCTTGCAATAATATTTCTATTGTTTTCTTATTTGTATTTTCTGTGTAAGGTTTTTGTGAAATGGCATATATAACCAACTTTTTCTATCTAAGCCGGGAGTAATTATTTATTTAGTAAGACTTTCAATTAATTGGAGCCAAGAAATGGAAAGCCTTCAATTACAAGAGTGAAAATACGGTATTTCCAAAGAGTTCTGCATGTCTAATATATTTATATGGAATATTTCTATCCAGCATCTTTGAAGTTGTTCTACATTAATATTTGATCTCTCTTTAAGTGCACACAGCACTAAATAAATTGACTTGCAGTCTATGTTTAAGAAAAATCTGCAAACGATTATCTCCCATTTTTTTGGTATAGATATATTATCGTTGGGATGCACATCACTGCTCTAAAAAAACAACCAACCAAAACCCAAAAAACCCTCAGACACTTCAAGATCAAGGTCATTTATCTGAATATGAGTGGGGAATGACCATGTGATATCTGGGGAATGACCATGTGACATCTAGCTGTAGGCTACCTGTACTGGAGTCACTCAACTGGGAGATGCTCTCCCATGCAAACATGGTAAAACACCTGGAGATGAAACCAAGGCGCAGCAGCACTCTGAATTCCAGCCCTACCCCCAAAAAAAGAGGCAGGGCAGCAATAGAATTAAAAAATAATTCCTCAGATTGCAAAATTTCACAAGTTTTCTTAAGATCATTCAACACTATCAGGCATAATTAGCTGCCTCAATGCACCAGTATCTTCCCCTCTATGCCACCCTGTATGTGTGCACATAAAAGGAAGATGAAACAAGTATTAGCTGCTGATACAAGACTATGAGGTGCCTGGTAGCCTGGGAAGGTTGGCTTTTTCTGGAAGAGAAAATGACAAACTAACTGGTCTTTTTATGACCTTTTCACTATTCTATAATAAGTATCCATGGTAACATGACTGTTCTTTCATGCTGGTATGTAGCATCAAAATAACAATAAATACTGATTTAAAATAATCTGAATGAATAGAACTTGCTGCCAGGTGTGCTGAAAAAAAGATACTAGCGTTAGGACACAGGAAGAGGAGTCAGAAATAAATTATTTTATTTTTTTTTGGCCGTGTATGTTGCCTTTTCTTCTTTTCTTCTTTTCTTTTCTCTCCCTTCCCTCTCAGTTTGTTATTGAATTTATTAATTCTATTTGTATGCCATGTGAACGTCTTGTTAGAGGACAATGCTAATTTTAAAGTCTTCCATTCATTTCAGTGAGTTTCTCTTTGCTTTGATGGAATCCAAAATTGCTCCTCAATAAGTAGCTGAATGCAATGACACACCAGGTTAAACTATGGAAATTTTTATTTTATGCTTGTGATGTATAGTATAGTTTCTGGATGCATTTCCTATGATCAAACAAGCACACAGTTGACCAAAACTCTTTCTTATAATGACCACACTTCATTCACTTGCAGACAAGTTTGTTTGATTGGGGTTTTTTGGGTATTGCATAGCCAGGTGATTCTTGTTTAACTATTTTACTTTCATGTGGTTTGCCATCAGATGAACTTCACTTGTGTCAAGGTAGGGAATACCTATCCTGAAAGCATCTTTAATCAGTGCAGATTCACTTAACTAACGATTGAGATCAGGTGAATACAAACAGAAAGCAGGAAAGGGGTATTTATTTCTCCGAAGGTCCAACTGGTTGTTTCAGGTGATGAAAGGCTTTTAGAGATGACATTAACGTTTCGAAGTCCTATTTTGGAAGCTATTTCCTCTGTTACCTTCAATTTGCTATGAAGGTGAATGTACACCTGATTGAAATAGTAGCTTGTGCGTTCCTGCTTTGCAGCAATGACACCTGGGCTGGGTGTAGTGACAGGCTGCTCAGGGGCTTGACACCTACCAGGAACAGCTCCCTTTCTCTGTATCACCTGTCTCGTTTATATTCACATCACACAAAGGCGCTAGCCGCAAAATACCGGCGGATTTTTCGCTGCAGGTTTCTCTTTATTTATTTTATTTTTTTTATTATTTTTTTTTTGACTTGCAGGAGGTATTTCTCGGCCGCGCCCCGCGGTGCCCTCGGAGCGGAGGCTCCGGGCATCCCCGTTCTAATCCCTGCCCGGCTGCCCCCAAGGGGCGCGTCCTGGCGCATCCCGGCGCATCCCGCGGGCCGCGCTGGAGCCGCCGCCCGCCGGCGGCTCTGCTCTGCCTCGTGATCCCATTCCCTGCGCTCGAATCCCGCTCGGCGCTCCCGGCTGGCGCTGGGTTTGCGCTGGCGGAGGCAGGACCCTCCCGCAGCGGGCGGGGCGGCTCCCCCGGCGAGGAGAAGTGCGGGAGGAGGAGACGGGGACAGAGCCGGAGCGAGGACCAGTGCGAGGAACGGAACAAACGGGGGAGCGCCAGTATGAAATTCATCTCTGCCTATTATTTGCTGCCTCTCTTTGCTGCGCTGGTCTTCGGCACTAGGTGAGTACCGAGAGCTATTTTCCTTAAGGTGCTCCTGCTTTGTTTGCTTTTTTTTTTTCAGATTTAGTGCTTCGAAGAGAAATAACACGGGTTTCTGCTTTTACTGGGGTATTAAGTTTAGAGCAGAGATCACCTGATTCTCATCTGTCCCATTCCCCCTCCCGATCCTCTGAAAGATACTGAGTGTTCTCTTGGTGGTTTTAGGCTTTTTGTTTGTTTGTTTGTTTAATGTCAAGAAAGAGATGCTCCCGTGTAACTTGACCCACAGCTTGTGGGATGTAACAAGACAGTGACAAATAAAAGCTTTACATATAGAACAGTAAAACCAGATAGACTCTCTTTCGTTGGAAAGAAAGGCAGACAGCTGAAACTGAGAACATGCTAACGTTTTCCCTTACAGAGGGCAAAAAAATTAGAAACACTTGAACAATCTTGTCTCAGTTTAGGATTCTCTATCTGAACATAGACCTCGGGGGTCTTGTTTGGGTTTTTTTCTACTGTGAAATGCAGGTGAGGTGTTGCAGTGTTATCTCAATGCCAGTAAACGTGTAAAAAGTTGCTGCAATCTAGAAGAATTCCTTTCTGTGCAAGTATAACAAATACGAGAAAATGCGAACAAAATCCATTTCAGCTTAAAAATAACACCTGCTCTGGCCATGCAGTGTTCTGATAAGATAGTGTGTTCTGCTCAGCTGCTGAGAGATAATATATTGTCCATCTTGTAGGTACAATATGTTCAGCAAAGAAAAGATAAAGCTGAGGCACTCTATCCCATTGTCTTGATGTACACAGATGGGAAGTTAATGTTGGGTGCAGAGCAGATCTATTTTGACACTGCTCTCAGTTCAGACTTCTCAACTTCCAGCTCCTTATAAGTAAATCAAGCTCAAATTTTGACTGTGGTATTGTTCTGCAGTGTAGGAATAATAACACAGTAATAAGTCCATAATAAATAGTAGTAAGTCCAATGCGTATTTCTCAGAGGATATATGGATGTATATTTTTCAGGGAAATGTGGTTTTTTTCCCCTTATTCTTGGTCTCTTCATGTAAATTCGGCATCAAAGCAGCTTCATGTTTTAAGGCTTAATTGTTCACTGAGATATAAAAGAAAAAAAAGGGGAAAAATGTCTGCTTGCTACATACTAGTAAGGGACAGCAGGAGCTCGTTGCTCTATATACACAGCAAATAACAACTGAAAATCTCTGAGTGGGAAAAAGTCTGAATGCAGGGAGAAATCCTGGAATCAGAGAGTTGGAAGGGACCCACAAGGATCATTGAAGTCCAGCTCCTGGCCCTGCACAGGACAGACCCAGGATTCCCACCACATGCCTGACAGCCTTGTCCAAACACTTCTGGAGCTCTGTCAGGATTCATGCTGTGACCACTTCCCAGGGGAGCCTGTTCCAGTGCCCAAACACCCTCTGGGATCAGGAAATTGTTTCAATTATTCAGTTACTTCCCTCCTTTAGAGTGGGTTGTTACTGGCAAAGAAGGAGTACTTTTTTTGGTAAAAATCCCTTCTGATTCGGGATTCTACAGTGCTGGTCCATATGAACCATGCTGATGTGCTTCAGAATATAAAACTCAGAGGGAAATTGTAATATATTGTGCTTCAGTTCTTCTGATTTAATGAGATGTCTGAGGGAACTTTCACCAGCAATCAAGTGTGAATTAATTCAGATTAATAATTTTATTATGCTCATTAAAGAGTGATGCATCCTTGGAAGAAAAGTTAAGAGGGAGAGGAAGCACCAAACCAGCTTTTGCAGATGTAGTTTTGTATCTTGTATGAGCTAGTGGAGATTAAGCTGCACTGAAATAAACTATGGAAAACTTAAAAAAAAAAACTGCTTGAACATTCATGGGAATCAAGGTATCTAGTGTAGAGCCCTGAAAGTGGGTCTTTAACTTCATGACCAAATATTAGTGGTTTGAAAAATGAAATGTGGCTCATTCTGTAAAAAAAAGAAAAAAAATTCAAGTCCCTCCTCACCTTTCAAAAAATAGTTGGAAAGAATATCAAGAAGTTGAAGTTGGCATGTGAATACTAATTATGAAAATTATGATTCTGAGGAGTGGAAACACTTTGATAAGAGTACAGTTTTGCAGCCCTTGATGATTTATGTTCTTATGTAATTGAGGGATGAAAATGATCAGTGTGAGAGTAATTCCAGTTAGAATTCCACCCAAGTGAAATATGTGTTGCAAAGTGAAGTTTTGGTTTTGGTGCCAGATTGGTTGTCCTGTTAAAAAGGAGACTGAAACTCTACTGTACAGTTGGAGAGTTACAAAAGTCTTGGATTACTGTCTTCAGCTTGGTTTGTAACTGGCTGTGTAGAACATAGAGTAATTTTTCAACAGCACATGCTTTAAGTTTAAAAACTGATACAGTGCTATCGATGTGCCATCTACTGGATTATTATCTCCTCCAGCAGAAGGCAGCTCTGTCTGTGGCAGTTGGTACTTGTAAATGTATGACTGATGCACTGGTTGGACCTAACAGAGTAGATTTGCAGGACTAGTTGTGTTTGCAAAAAGCCAAGTCCTGTGTGTGAAATTCCTGCTGTGTGAAATTGCTTAGCTAAGACAAAGCCTCAGCCTTGCAAGATGGAAAGTTTTCCATAGTAAGTATTTATTTTTATAACAGTTTCTGCTCTGTTTCATACACTGGTGCTGAAATCAGTGAGCACGGGACTTGCTGCAGAGGTGGACAGCTGATGTTTTTTGTCCCTTGTTGTGGGGTGATGCCATTTTCTTTGCGTTATGTCGTGGTGATGGTTTTGGAAGATCTCCTGTGGTGGTGCACGTCGTCAGGCCTAATTGCAAACAAATATGAACTGATGACTTTAACCATGTTAACACAACCTGTCACCTTTTCTTATTTGACAGTATTGTTAAAAAGAGGAAACTACACAGCTGTCACCGTTTTTCATAACTGTGTATAACTTCTAAGCTTGGTATAAAATTATATGCATAAATCAATGCCTATAAAATTACAGAAAGTTCATGGTTTTGAAATAAACCATCTTTTCTGCATTACCTAAGCTGGTTTTTGGTGTGGCTTTGAGACACAGTGATAACTCTAACTTGTATTTCCAGTTGGTTGTAGTGCAAAAGAGGTACTAAGATTGAGGTGTATTTGTCTGTCCAGTTAACTATGTATGTTTTGATGGAATACATAAAAATTACTACCCTGAAATTGGTCTCTCAAAATATAAAGGGGAATATTTTTGAAGGTGAATTTAGCTTTGTAAAACTATTCTGAAGTTTTTGGTTTCCTGTACACTTTTATATTTCCTTTGACATTTCAGTGTTGGCAGATCTAATGTGGTAGTTGTATATATGTTAATTTTTTTCAAACTGTGCTGGAGGCAGTATAGGTTTTTCGTAGAGCATCAGAAATGAGTCTCAGTGAATGAGTTTAGGGAGTGGACACAGTGTGCAACAGGCTCAGGGTGTGATTCTGTGGCCACTTGTGCACTTTTGTGGTCCCTGACACCTGAACAATCTGTCTGGAAAGATATTTGTAGAAGGGAATGCTTACATGAAGTCAGGCATTGGGATCAGAAACTAAGATTGGTGGTCCACATTATTTTATCTAATAAATTTTATCTAATTTATCTTCCCTACTTTTAACTAAAATGAAAGTTTTCTGAGTGTTACTTGAATGTTACTATTGAAAGGTGTATACCAAAATTTTTTGTTTAAATGACAAAAATGTGACTCCTTAGAAGAAGCTTGATGTGAACAAACTTTTCCTTTTTTTTTTTTTCTTTTTTTGTGACAGTGCATTTCTTTCTGGCCATATGTGAAATAGGACAAAGATACAAGACACTGAATAATTTGATTGAAGTAGGATGCTTAATAGCAGAGAACAGGACCATAAACCCAACAAGATGCACTTTAATAACAATAATAATATTTCCATTACAGCAACTCATTAAATGCATGTACAAACAACAGGGCTGTAAAAGGTAGAACTTTTTTTTAATGGTAGAGAAGTAGCTGCTGGTCTTTTTTCCACTGTCAGTCTTAGTACCCTGATGTTACAAAGCAATCTCTAATTCCCAGGCTTCAGAAAAATGCTTCCTCTGTGGTTTGTAGCCAGGACAAAACTACTGTGCTCATTTCAAGTTGCTTAATGAAGGTATGGTTGTTACCTTCAGCAGGCATCTGGTGTATGTCTATTGTTGGAAGTGATAGAAGTATAATGAATCTGCTTATCAAGCTTGAGAACCTGACATAAGTGATTGGTTTGGGTTTTTTTCCCCAGATATATTTTCAAGGTCGACTATTTCCTCTGCATTTGTTGCCTTAAGTAATTATTTTTTAAGGGAAGTGAAAATAATATCTTTCCCTCCGTTCAGATAAAGGTGTGTAAAGAACTCAGTCTGAGACCTGAGGAAAGATAAAGAGGAACGTATTTGGCATTACTGTACTGGGGTGGAGGAGGAGAAAGTTGAAAATCCTTGTTTCTAGTTTTCAAGATCATTTAGAGCTATAATCAGGTGTTGAAAGTGACTGTCTTTCATTCACACTGATACGAGAGTAGCTGGAATTCTGCCCCTTCCTGGACTTTGAAGTGGAAGCAGGAGGCTCAGGCCGGGTGCTGATGCTCTGGGCTGTAACCACGCCATGGTTACAGTGTCCCTGGCAGGAAGCCAGGAGCTATTCTCGCTCCTGAGAGCTCAGGCCAAGGTCCAGCAGTGTCCCTCTTTTTCCCCAGGGCTGAGGATGAACTCTGCAGAGTGCTAGCAGGCTGCTTCTTTAGCAGAAAACACCACGCGTTTTTTACTGTAGGTTCTTAATTTTATTCTTTCAGGAGGGTAATAACTCTACCATTTGTCTCCTGCTTAGAATTCAGGCTTTTTGCTCTCTGAGTTTTCTGGGCTGTGAAAGCTTTCTGATTTCTGCCAATGTGCCTGATGATGATGCTTGTTTTGTTAATGGCTTGTAAGGACTTATGTTTGAGGTACAGAAGTAGTATTTAGATACGGCTTGTGGTGTGCTATAGCTGAAGAATTATGTGCTTTTGTTGTGGACTGTGTTTAAGCATAATGGGTGCTTAAACCGGTGGTGCAACTCCATTTTTTTTCAAGGAATGTGTTTGGCTTAATGGTTTTATTTTGATGACTTATAAGCAAGTGCCTAATGCAGCAAACTAGAAGCTACTTGGTGAAAGAAGGATTTCCTACTGAGAGGAAAGTTTTGATATATTTAAAAAGAACGAAGACCTAGCAACCTCCCATAAACAAACAAACAAAACCTCCAAACACACAAAACCCCCATCAGATAAACCAGACAACCAACCAACCAACCCAAAAACCCCACACCACCAGATGTGTGTGCAGGAGGAGCTACTTCTGCTTCACCTCCTGAATAAAGTAACCACAATTTTTTTTTTTTTTTTTTTTACTCTATATGTCTTGGTGCGGAGAAGACTTTAATTTTTAATTTTTAAAAAGTTTCAAATTTTATGGAATTTTCTGCTGTTTTAGGACTAACATTTGATTATGAATGATACTCTTGGAAATGTGATACTTACTATGTTATTTTATTAGCTGGGCTAATACATTTAAAGGTGCTCCCTATATCTAAAATCACCAACTTAAATTAAAAATCCAGAAAAAAAGTAATTTTTGCCAGAAAAACTAAAAAATTTTTTTTTGTGATACTATATCACTTATGTTTCTGACTTCTGGAAAGTGAAAGGAAGAAAAAGGCAAAAACAAGAAGGAAGTGAGGGAAAGAAAGGGTGCCATAAAAACTTTTGTAACCTTCACTAAAGACTCATTTTAGATTTGATCTAATCTAGTTAATATATTCCTGAAGTTCCAGGTGATCTCAGATAAATCTTGAGGATCTCTAGAATTCTGTCTAAATGTAATAGAACAGCTGGAATTCTGCTTGTTATTCTATGTATAATGCATTTCTGCTCAGGAGACTTACTTTTGACATTTTAATGTATTCTTTGTGTTTAGAAAAATTAGAATGCTGACACTTTCCTGTTTCTTTCTCATTTATTAATTTATAGTTAGGACAGGATATAAGGATATCTTAACCTAAAATTGTAATCCCTTTTTCTGTGAGATTGTGTGTTCAGTATTATTTTCTATATTTAATAGAAAACTGTTCACAGATAGTAATCCTTATGATGTACCACTCTGCAGACAAAGAAATCTCATTTATGCCACTTGTCAAAAGCAGTGTTTCTTCCCATTGTCTAGTTTTTCACAATGGATGTGCCATCTGCCTTGTAAAGAGTCAGAACTGTAAATATTCTCTGCGTGGAAGTCAAGTAATATGTTTGTCAGAAAGCATAAAGATTTTTTTTATACCATCCTTCAGTCCTAATATTGTGCAAGGTGTATTGTTATATTTGCTATTTCAAACACGTTGGAGGGCAAGTCCTTTTAGAAATGCTGAAGAATAAATATGACACTGCATGAAATAGCAGTTTTTGTGTGCTATTATAGGGTTTTTTCTCCCTTTCCTTCTTCTGCTATTACTTGCTCATTTACCCCTTACCTCACATTATTCCTGTGTTTATCAATGTTTACTTTTGTGTGTGTTTTGTCTTTGCAATGTTTTCTGTAGTGTTCCCTCTTAAGTTTCTGCTGTATTTGTTGATACAAACAATACTTCAGTCAACCATTAGAGAAATCAATACGGGAATCTTACATGCTGTGGGCAGAATTTCTCAATATCTTGCTTGTCAATACTGATTAATAGCTTCGATGGAAAGAAGTAGAGAAGTGTCACAAAATTCTGGTGTGTTTTGTCTCCACATGCTGTCTCAGGAAGATAAGACTTGTTTGCTGCCAGCTAGTGTATGTTACCAAAAGTGTTATTTTCTCCATCCATTTACATATTCTTATTGCTGTTATTTATGAATTATCCTATTTGATTGATTTATAGTCACAGTTTCCTTGTAGGAAATAGGTGGATTTACTTTCCATTTGCCCATTATGAAAGTGGAAGCTGGTTGAAAAACACATTTACCGGACAAACTGCAGCCCTTAGAAAACGGAGGGAGCATTTGCTGAGTCACATCTAATTGCAAACTAACACCTTTCCCTTTTAGTTGGAAGTGGGGCTGGAGGAGAACATCTTTCTAACATCTCCACATGAGAGACTTCCAGGCCACCACAGTTCTACCCAGAGGGATGTGTCATCACTGGCTTTGTTGCTCTGCCCTTGCTTAGAGAGCATCAAAACACCTTCTGTGCAAGAACAGGCCAACAGGGCTTGATAGTGGGGCCCAGTCTCTGTAATTTCACCGTGATGAAATGACACTTTAACTTATTTCCAGTAGTTTTTATGGGTGTTTATTAAACTTGTTCTGGTAGTGGGAGGGGAGACAGATTACCTGGTGCTGTAAGGGGTAAACAAAATAGCCTATTCATGCTTTATATTGTCGAATTCTCAATACTTGACACAGTTTTTCAGGTGACTGTGTGATTTTGTTGATATGAATGAGTAAACAGGAGTAGGAGCTTGAACTTTGTACCTCAGAATTCCTTTGTGAACCAACACTAACAATAAGCCCAGCAATACCCTGTGCCCACCTTATGAATGTCATCCTCTTCATGTCTGAATGATTTTGCAGCCATATGTTTGTTCCAGGCTTGCCTGTGGCACTAAACAAGGAGGAAAAACAAGATTTTACTGAAATGTGGAAAAGAAAACAAAAAAAAACAGTGTGGGAAAGCTGAGCTGAAAAGACTGAAAAGCAGCCGTGCTGTGCTCTGGGTATCATTAGATGGTTGAGGAAGTTTCCTCCTCCTGAGGCAAAATAATGAAATGTGTGCAAAGAGAGACACTCCCTTGAAAACAGAGAAATAAAATCAATTTTATTACTGCTTCATTTAGTGGGTTTTTTGTTAAGAAATATTTTTGGGGGGGATTGAAGCTCAGTGAGGGTGTAAATCAAACAACTGTGTTTAGTAGCTGGACCTTTGAGCTGCTTTGCTGAAACCGATCAGTTGATAATTAATTCTTGTTTTCTGTGCCAAAAAGCCCGGAATATCCATTGTATTCTTACTACTTATCAGTGACTGGCATAGTCCATCAGCCCTGCTGTGCTTCAACCCCTCTATTCCGTGGAGAGTACGGAGCCTCCTGGCATGTGCACTTCTGCAAACAGGTACTGTTGAGTTTTTTGTTGGTTTTGATTTGTTTTCTTCCTCCTTCTGTGAGGGGAACTAACCGTTTGCCAAGGGACCAGATATTTTAGAGAGGCTTAATATCTGTAATCTGCAGTGGATTTTCTTTTAAGCGAGCTGAACAAGTCAAATCTGACCCTTCTTGAATTTCAAAAGGGAACAGCCTGTTGACTGCACTAACCTTTTGAAAATCCGAATGGAAACGAGAGCTATAGCCTTTGAAATGCAAACTGTTGTTTAGGTGCTGATGTGTATGGGGGGGGTACAAAACCGTCATGATGGTCGGGAAGACATCCTGATCTCTTTTACAAAGTCTAGGCTTGCAGCTTTCTTTGTTTTATTCTCGGCTGAGGAATAAGGTTATTTGGCTTAATGCAGATGGTAAGGCTTGGGAAATTAATCTGTAACCATGGTGCCTCAATGACAATGGGGTGAGGGGGGGTCAGAACCCACCACAGCATTGCTGCTCCCCTTCTGTTTCCTTCATTAATCATCTTTAACGTGTCAACCAGTGCAGCCTGGCTGTTTAATTTGGTGAAAAATCAGTCTCAAATACTGTTTTCTGTGAAATCTCTACATTCATATATGAATGATGTGTGAAAAAAATACTGTCCTGAAGTGCACAGATAGTGAATAGAGACTAATCTGCAGCTGCTTTTTTAATTTACTTGTAAAACAACTGTCTGCTCTTCAGTGTACACAGGTGTGCTGTATTTGGCTTAGGAAAGCTTATGAAAGCAGACATTTAATATATTTTATTTCTTCAACTCACACCTCTGTTCCTGTTTCAAATATCCTAGTTCTTTCCCTAATTTCTACTCAGCTGGAGCTTTTTTAGCTCAAGGGTAGATTGCTATCTGTTCTTGGGCACAGAAAGAATTAAAATGCTGCGAAAGCTAAATAGTAAGATCTGTTTTAAAGAAATAATAATCAGTTTCTTCAGATGGACTCAGAAAAAAACTTGCATTTCCATCTGCTTTAATGTCACAGTGTGTGGTATTGCTCGTTTCATATGTACCTAAACTGACAAAATTTAAATAGCTTCTGAAATAGCTAGGAAGAAATACAGGGCATGTATACCAGAACTAAAGGTTTAAGGATAATATTTCCTCTGTATAGACAAATTGCCCATCAATGGCTTATAAAATGTAGTTGCAAAGGCTGAAGCCATTCCCATCAAATAGGTGATCTGCAGAAGTTGATACTGCAGTCAGGTTTATGTATTTTACTGTTCACCTACATCATATGTTCCTTTGTTGCTTAATCTTGGTTGTGTCACACATTAAAATGGTACTTTTATATGTAATGGAAAACTGTTCCAAATAATGTTCAGCCATTACAGGAACACGGAGTTTTTGTCGCCCTTGCTTACATCCGACAATACCTTTGAAAAATCAGTATGGAATACTTTAATCTGCCTTAAATCTTTCTGTGTTCTAGAGAATAAAATGATCCTTAAGGTAGCTTGTGCCACTGCTGTAGAAGAATATTCAATATCTGTAGCAGACTCATTCTTGTGAATATTTGCAAGGACCCACCTGGAGAAATAAGTAGATGTATTTTCAGAAATTCAGTTGCCGACTGGGCTGGAAACAAACATCCATATCCAAGCAATTCCCTCAACCACTCGATTTTCAAGGAAATTACTGGGAAGTTTCACTTCACAAAGTCAGAACTGAGAAGTTGCCAGAGCCATTCTCAGACCTGATAGGATGAGATAAGATATCAAAGGGGTGATGATGGGAAAACAGGCTAATTTCGATATCTGTTGGAAGGAGGTAGATAAAAAGGGATGTTATGAGCTGAATGAATAAGTTGAAATATTGATGTTATTCTATTTATCTGTATCTTACCAGGGGCTGACTGCATCTGGATGCTGCTCTTTCTAAACAAAGATAAAAACCAAAAATGCTGTATGTGTAGTGAGTGAGAAAATATTGGAGGGAAGAAGACTGGTTAGGCTCTCCTTGTTACTGCTCAGGACTTAGAAATTATAATATTGGTGTAGCTTTAATTCTTTCAAACAAAGGCATAAAGCTAGTTTTAAAAATATGGCTTCAAAGCCTCCTGATAAGAAAGCAGTAAAAAGCTAGCACTTTCACTTCAGTTTTAGGGCAATAGAACAGATTCCTCTTGTGCTACAGACACTTTAAACCTCATAGGTTATGTACACCTAGTGCTAACTTAAGGGTAAATCTTCCAGATAACACTGTTTTATAGTGTATCTCTGTGTGTGTCTAAATCTTAGTGCTCATTACTTACCAAACAGTAATGAGGATGGAGAGGGCTCTTACCTGATTCTTGTTAATGTAATGAAGAGGAACGGCTGTGGGAAAGTCTCCTTATCTGGAGTAGATGCCAAAACATCATTGGGAGATGCTCACAAAAAGAAATTAAAAATTGCAAGGTGGTATCCAATTCCATTGGTGGTTTGTTTGGGGTTTTTTTGAATGTAAAAAGATCTCTTTTTGTTCAAGGGAAAATACATAAATACGGACAGTGTATGTGCCTATGTGTGAAAGGTTTCTAGTTGTAGAGACATAATTAAATATGAAAATTTGATTTTTGGCTATCTTTTTTCAGTGGCTTGAATATATATTTGTACATATTTGTATACACATACATCTGCTTCTACAGAATGAAATATTTCAAAACAACTGAATTTTTTTTTCGACAGCTGAGGCACCACATTTGGTTACACTTCTTGCAGATAAAAATACCAAATTATTTCTACAGATAACACTGTTGGGTTTTCTTTTAATATCCTAGTACTTCCTTTAAATGCAAGAAATCACATTGGAGACAAGCATCGTTTCTGGAAAATACATTAACCTGGAATTATTCTGCCAGCTTGCATTTCTGGTTGGACAGTCTTGCACTTCAGTGTACAAAAAGATATAAATTTTGTGTAGATTCCTTGTGTTTCAACAGAATATTACATTTATGTTGGTGATAGCTGTCATTATAGCACTGCTGAGAGAGAAACTTGAACAATTGTTGTCCTGTTAAAAGCTCACTCAGCACTGATTACCTCGGTGTGTGTTTCTTGGTGGCCTGGCTGTCAGTGTAACCTCCTCTGACACATCCAAATAACTCCCCTGGGGATGGGAAACAGTGAGTGCTTTTGCAAAGTCCCTCTTCTTAACTGGCTTTGAAGCTTTTTCAAATTTTACATTGCAGGTAACCTTCCAAATCTGCTTTAGAGAAAGATCTCAGCCTTTTCAGACCTCAAAAGCTTTTATGTTTCACCTAAACATGAGGAAGAACTTCTTTACTGTGCAGGTGACTGCACGCTGGAATAGATTGCTCAGAGAGGTTGTGGAGTCTCCCTCACTGGAGATATTGAAGAAATCTCTGGATATGATCCTGGCCAATGTGCTCTAGGATGACCCTGCTTGAGCTGGGAGCTTGAGCTGGATGACCCACTGTGGTCCTTTCCAACATTACCCGCTCAGTGATAATGTGAAAGAGGAGTTTTCACTCTTTTACCATCATTTTGTTACTTGGAGCACAGTTTTCACTGGACATAATTTGGAATAGGTGATGTGGTCTGTGTTGGACTTGAGATATTTTTATTTGTGTGGAGGAGAAAGGTGGGAGGATTTCTTTTCCTGTTTGCTTTACTTTATTTCCTTCTTCCAAGAGAATTAATATACAAAAGTTGATTTAAGGGGAAAAAGTGATGAAATCTTCCCATCATGAAAAGTGGCTATGGATGTTTTGGGCATTTGATTTGGATTTTCTGCTTGGCACTAGTCCAGGGATCATTCTTAATATAAAAGTTTTTGTCACTTGTGTTATGGAAGTGATCTTTTACTTTTGATGTGTTTGGTATCCTGAAGGATATTGTTCTTCAGCAATTTTATGGTTTTTGATTTGGACAAAGAGTACAGGAGTTAACTGCCCCAACCTCCTGGCATCCAAACTTGGAATGGCACTCAGGTATGCAAAACTTTCTGACTTCTCTTCCTTTTATAATTCTTTGAGAGCAATCTTATTCTGGGAAATAAAAGACATTCTTCTCTCAAGTTTATGGGTTTTCTTTTTATTTTCTGAATTACATTTATGAAAAGTTTGCCCTTAATGGGTACTGGTTGGGTGTTATAGTAGTTTTGTACTAGTGTCCCAGGTACACCCTTAACAACTCTTTTGTTTATTACTTGAATATTTGAAGCCTTTGCTTTAAAAGTTGTTTTCCTTTTTTTTTTTAATGTTTTCTGCAGAGAGTGGTTCATAGGATGTTGCTATCCCTCTGCATAACATGAGCGGTGAAAACACAGCACTCATCAGATTAGTACTGATCAGCTTGATAATGTGCTTTCTAATGTGCAAAAGTGAAGAATGCAGTCGTGGCAAGGGCCATTTCTCTTAGAATTCAATAGGCAAGTCAAAAAAAAAATCTGATGTATCTGTAAGTAATTGGGCAGTTGCATGTCAACAGGAAGAGCTGCACATCGGGGTTGAAGGATGTCTCTGTTGCAAATTGAATCTGGATATTTTAATGTTCAAATTTTGGCAGGATCTGTGCCCCTAAGAAAAGAAGAAAACAATGCTCCTATTTAAGAACCGCTCTCTGAGGTCAGTGGCTGCATTGTAATGTCAGAGTCAGGGTAGTCCCTTCCAATTAATAAGCAAGAAATGCAGTGCTGTGTTTCAGAGAGGAGCTGGCTCTGATCATCAGCTGGCATCTGCAACTTTATTCCAGCTACAGATCTGGCCATCAACCAAATGGAGACATCTTTTAATTGTGAGCATTGTATCTTTGCCAGCTCAATTAGCGCTTCCAACGCTTTGATCCAAATTGGTATTTAAGACTTCATTCGAAGGCTGAGCCGCACAAGAACAGCCAGCATTTAACATCAACCACCAAAAATAATCTCAGGTTACCTCTTGTTTTTCAAAACTGAACGAGCCCCTGTGAGATAACAGCTGCACACAAAACTGTGCAGGAATATGTGCAGTTTTCCACCCTTCCGGACTGTGTTCGTTTGGTGTGATATGGATCAGTTTAGTGCCTATACCTGACACCTTTCTTACTCACCTGCATAGCTAATTCAAAAAGATTGCCTATTTCTTCTGCAGCAGGCAAAAGGCATAGGGGTGGATAAGAGAAAATCAGGTATTTATATGGAATGTAATGATATCTAATACCTCTCTTTCTAATCTCTCGTCTTTCACTAGCAGAGAGTGTCTGTGCTAAGAGTAGACTGTTTTACTTGTCTAAATAAACTGTATTAGCTGAGTCTACTTTCGTGCATGGTGTTTATGTTTATCTCAAGTATTTTCAAAATCTAGAAACATTATTAAGCTGTCAGTAATATTCCCTTATGCTAAGTCAGTGGTGAAGGCACTAGGAGCAAGTATTTATCCTGAAAACTTTAGGGTGATTCGTGTAGAAACACATTTCTGTTTGTTCCAGCAAATGGTATGAAGGCTATTAGGTCAGAAATTTACTTGTCTTTGCTACAGAGCATTGTCTGGATGGAATTAAACCCAGGATCAATCTCACACAAATACAACTGACCCAGTGGAACTAGATCTTGTACCCACACTTTTGTTTTTCTGTGGTCCAGTTTGTCAGATGATCTTAAGTTTATCATTCTGCACTAGAATCCCTATTATTCTTACAGCATTTAATGTCATGCTATTTTTCTCTCCAAAGGAATTTATGGAAAGAGAATAAAGAAGAAAGGTTTTGGATGAGCAGAATGTGTGATGGAAATGATTGACTCCAGCATAAAAATGCTGAGAGGAACATAATGAGAAAGAATCCCTGTTTTCTTCTTGGATTATTCAACTGACCTTAAGAAATGACCTTTATAAATGTAGGTTTTTTGATAAATGCTGCCAGAATCATCTAAGCAGTTTCATTAGGGCTGTGCTTTGAAGGGTAACAAGCAAAACTTTTAGAGAGCAAAGCATCAAAAGTTCTGTTATTTAGAAGCAGATAAAAAGAAAATCATGTCTTCTGAAATCAAAATATGAGGTAGACACAATCTGCAGGAATTAACTGAGGAGCAGAAAGATGCTGCATTTTAAATGGATCTTTGTCGCGACGGAAAGCTCTAGACACCTCAATGTGAGAATCCAGGAACTTCCTTTATTGTAGATTGACAACAGCTTAATATACACTCTATAATAGGTTCATGAATATTACAGAAATTAGGCTCATTATTGGTGCTCAGTTAGGTGGTGATATCATCTTAACTGTCTTTCATTGTTTACACAGGTGGCTCGTTAAGTGTCTCTGTTTTGGTAATGCCTAGCTCCTGTTTTTCAGCCCAATTTAGAATACCCAAGGACGCTGCTGCTTTCTCACGGCCCTGCTATCTCAGACTTTCTCATGGGCCTAGTCAGACTGCGTCTTATACTTCAGCAGCTCATCCATAGCCTTAGCCATGTTCATATGTCCTCGCATTTCTAACCAATCCTCTACAGATCTTGGATCAAAACTACCTACACAAAACCTCATTTTGGGGTAGTTGTTACTCCATGACATTTTCAACACTTGGTAGTGATGTCTAAGTATGCCTGCCTAGGTGAAACTAGGCAAAAATTATTTGCTTTTTAAATGGTGGTCAGTTATGAAAGCTGATGAAAGTACAATCAGATATCTTGTGCTTTTGATGGGCCTTCCTCTTGAAGGGCTGAGTGCATTGAAGTTAATACTTCTGTCATAGAAACTAAAAACTTGCAAAATAAAATCAAACCATGGCCTTCGACCACTAAACCTTTAAATACTGGGCAGTTAAATCTTACTCTACTGGGGGGAAAAATTAATATTACCAACTTAGAAATTTTTATTGAAATAGTCTTTTATTTTGCGAGTATAAAATGTAGTGTGAATATAGTATTTAGCTATTCCTTAAAATCAGCATTCCTGAAGGGATGCTTTCTTTGAGTTAGAAAGAAGACTTATAGGAGAGAACTGAAATACAGTTTCAATTGCCTTTGTTTTTCCTGAAGACCATTGGTAGACTTTAGATTGACAGGATGAGCAACTTTCTGACATATGTACTGCTTACCTCTTCCTTTTTTTTTAAATGTCATTTTATATATGCACAAGATAGCGTAGTATTTGTAGCTTTGGATCATAATATATGTTACAGGGTTATGTTTAACTTTGGGTAACCAGAGCTTTTTTTAACTGAAAAACCAGTCTGTAGCTTTTCCAAGTTTTGATAATTTGACTCCACTGAAGCAGGCGATCATGAAATAGCAGCTAATTTACATTCCAAAACAGAAAGCTTTTTTTATTGCCTGCAAGCCTAAGGATTTTTTTTCTCTTGAGATATTCTTTTAGGAGATTCAATGGGAAGATGAGTCATAATGACATATACTGACTTGCAGCCTGGTGTAAAAACTAGAGAAGACTGGCACCCAACTCTTGTAACCTACCCAAAATGTTTGGCTGTTCACTAGTTCATACTGCAGCCTCCTGTTTAAATCAGTGGATTGAAATACTTGAATAGTGTGTGGCTTTATAAAACACTAATGTACAATTAAACCTAATTTCTGATGAAATTCAGTGGTAGCAGGTTGCTGTGGAATAGTTTAATGAATAAACATGGTAAATATTTCTTACAAAGGAAGCAATTTTGCATCAATTTGCATGTGGTGACATCATCCAACTCATCAGATGGAATTTAGAGACATTTTAGATTAAGCATGTAATTTTCAGGACAAAAATGTGTTAAAAAGAGTCCTGTTGAGAATAAAAATTGCATCATTATTTTTACTTAGCTGGTGTATCTGTGTAGAGGTTGATAATGTATTACCTGCTGCTTCCGTTATTTTAAAATTATCCCTGGAGTTTTGTTATTCAAAAAAATCATACTTCTTTTAATATATTATGAGCCAATTATAAAAGAAAAAAAAAACAAAACCCCTTTTTGTTAAACTACTCGTTTGCTAGCAATTTAATATTTAATTAAATAAGAGGTGGTCTCAAATAACTGTGTAATGGAAAACTGGAAATATACAATAAATGTGGTTGAGAAAGCCTAGGAGGAGATAGGACCTAACCCTGTACTGAACAGAGGTTTGTTTGTCTTAGTTTGTACTTTTAAAGCGAAGTGTTGCAGTTGTAGTACACCTTTTAATTTTTTCTTGGTGAAAAATTTCTATTGTTACTACAGAAATAGAAGGTCTTGAAGTGTTAAGCCATCATATTGGTGCAACTTTGTTACTTGTTTCTTTTCTGTTGTGTGATTATTTAACTTGGTAATAAATAATGGGAACTGTTTCCTGAAAAAAAAAGAAAAAGAAAAACCCCCTAAACAACCCAAAAGCTTTGAAAGAGCAGAGACAACTAATGTTTTGAATCTGGAAGATTATTAGTCTTCAGAGAGACTCCTAAGTCTCTGCCATAGTCCCCCACATATGCATTAGTAATAAGAACAAAAAAAATGAAACTAGGCTCTTACAGTAATGCTTGGGGTTTATATTTTGTGGACTGAATGTTGGTCTTCCTTAAAATCAGAAAGAAACAATATCATTTCCCTGAAATGAGAACTTGTTCCTGCTACCAAGAAGTGCATGTAAATATTTATTGGATTAATTCTTCCTGACAGCACTTGGGAGTATCAGCAAAATAGAAGCTTCTTTCTTGTTTTGTTGAAGGTGAAGCAAGATTTGAGTTTCTGTGACTGAGTTACATTTCAGACAATGAAACAGGAATTCTCTGTTAACTTTCCTGTTGTGAATTAACACCTAGATGTCCTGGGAAGTTGGCGTTGGACAAGAGACCTTATTCTTTGAAAGGCAAAAAAAAAATATTTTTAACATACTAACAAAGTCTGCAGAGGCAACTGTCAAACTTCTACGTATAGTCTGTATAATTTGTCACTAACAGCATAGATTTAGACCTGGGAAATTGCTATAGAGGTCAAGTACAGGGGGGAAAAAATAGCAAAGCAGTCTAACTAGTACTTGTGCTATGCATTTAACCTGCACAGGATTCAGGGAATGATGAAGACAGAGTAAGCCTCTTCAGTGAGTTCATCATGCAAAAGTCTGCCTTTTAAACTCAGGATCCCAACAATTTTTAAATCACCCACTCTCCTGGTTGATTTTAATGTGGGCATATCCTGGCAAAAGAGCCAGCAGTCAGAAAGGATCTATTTTCAAGTTCCATTGCTATTAATATTGCATAGGTAACAGCATGCATTAAATGACTTCTACAGCAAGCAAATGGGAAAAAGCAGCACCATGCAATGTCAATTTTCAGGCTACTATCACACAGAAGAATAGGTCAGACCTACTTTTTCAGGTTTTCAGCATTAATTAGGATCCTTTGGGTTTTGGACTTGGCGTATGGTTAATGAACTTTGATGTTGGCAAATTACCCTTGGATTTAATATGTGCAGTGCACATAATTGGCTCCTTTTTTTCCTCATGAGTGTAATAATTCCTTTTCTTACGAATTATGACACAGGTGTTCTTCATATGGAAATAAAGGAATGACTAAATATGGGTAATTTTGTTTATTACGTTCTGATGTCACATCAAAGCTATTTCTCATCTCTTTCTTTCCAAATGAAAGCCAGATCTGTAGTTAAATTTGTGTTGAAACAAACATTAGGGAAAATGTATTTGTGTATTCTTGAGTAACATGCCATTAGATCTATGAGTTGTATTCCTTCAGTAGAACTACAAGTTACTATTTAAAGGGCTGTGTGAACCAGACTTTGTTGCTGCTTTGCATTTCATTGTGGATTTACATATGTTGTACAATGTCAAACGTGTCACAGGTTAAACATATTTGGTCACAAAGATGCCTGGCTGATGACTAGGGAGGGGTTTGGCTGTAAAACTGAAGTCAAATTAAGACTTAAGGTTCAAAATTCATGGCAAGGAAAAAGATTTGATTATTGTTTCAACTTCCTTTTTCAACAGAATATGCAGCATGGCAGAATATTATTTTTACTTGGTATCTTAAAAGTGTGTACCTGAACCTATTGCAACCACCTATATTATTGACTAAAAATAAACTGATTCATTTTCTTCAGAAATTGTGTTCCCATTTTAGAAAAAAAATTGTTTCTATCAGTTGACATGAATAATAATCCTTTTCCAAATAGTTTGTGTGGCTTTTCTGGGCTGATTGAAATATTAAATTACCTCTACCATGAGTAGAATAACGTGAATGCCTAGTGAATTAGGAAATAAAACAATTAAAGCCAATTCCATTGTTTCTATATCTTTAAAAGGCTCACATTTATTTTTATAAATAATCTGTTGGATACAAGTATACTGGATAACTGTTCTAGAAGGATTGTTCCATACTGATTGTCAGGAAAACTATCAAATAAACAGCAAACCTGATTTTTATTGCTTTTCATCCTTCTATGAAACTTCTGTTCTTGTCTAGTTAACCACTAGTTAAGCATAATCTTAGTCAACTCCACTGGAGGGCTCATGACATAAATAAGGCAGAAGTACAGGCAGGAGCAGAGTTATGTGTAGACAAACACGTAGAAAATGCAGATAAAGACAACTGGCAGATTGGATGGTTTTGAAAAGACAATTTATAGAATCATTAAACAAAATGATTAATTATAACACATCAGTTTTGTGTTTCTTTTCCTGGGCTTAGCTGTGCATGGTCAATTTAGAATTTAACAGAGGGTAAGAGGATTGACTCCGTAGAAACTATGGAATGAATTAACATCCTTCTGTTCTTTTAGTGTCAAGGATGTCTTGTAAACCATAATTCCAGAATCATAAAGTGTGTTATAAGCTATTTGTACGGTCTTAGGTGACTTATAAATTTGATATGCTGTAGTTGAGATCAATTTAATTAGAACTTTGATAGAGTTTTTTGAATCTTGGTGAAGGAAGGAAGGAGGGTGGTCAACAAAACCTCTACCTTGGACTTCCAGAGGGTGGATTTTGGCCTGTTTGGGGCACTGGTTTTGAGAGTCCCTTGGGAAGAAGCCCTTAATAACAAATGGTTCCAGGGAGGCTCAATATACTTCAGGAAAGAAATCCTAAAGTGGCAGGAGCAGGTCATCTGCTGAAAGATGAGCCAGTGGGCAAGAAGACTGGCCTGACTGAACAGGGAGCTTTTGCAAGAACTCAGGAGAGGAAAAAAAATTAAGCCTATGATATTTTTCATACAAATGTATTTAAAAGACCTTAATAAAAATAGTATGCTGAGTAGGTGGAATTATTGCTCAATATTGCTATGTTGAGTCCTAAAATTTAGAGCTTATTTTATCCTCAACGGACTGTTCAAAAATTCAGTTTTGGAAGACAAAGTGATCTTGGTTAAATATGAAAAGTGAAGTTTTAACCTTTTTTATAATGAATGTTAGTAGGGAGTCAAATTACTTATGCTTTCCTTAAGGAAGCACTAAAAGCCATACAAGAGTTGGTTTTCGTGGCATATATATATTCTATATATGTGCTATTGAAAACGTCAAGCCTCCAGAAACTCATTTCATCTGCCCATAACAGCTGATGCAATGCTTTTTATGTTCGTAGAAGTACGTGACAAATCCAAATTTGAAACCTGAAATGAAAGATCTTGAATGCTCTGTGTTTAAAAATAAAACTCATTGAGTGCATATTTGACTGTGGAAGTCAGTGAAGTGTGTTGAGTCCCAAAACCAAAAAGGTACCTCTTTATGCTTTACCACTGTTTTAGAATAAAACTTATTGTCAAACTTACTGTCCAGGTGTCACCACATCAGTCACAGCTGGTGTGTGGTTGCAGGGGTTTATCTCAGCAGTGACATGAAAATTGTCAATGCAGGCAGCAGAAGAGTGAAAACTAGGTCCTGAGTCTCAAGACAAAGTATGCATTACTTTGAGGAGCAAAAAGCTATTTCCTGCTTTTGACAGCAGGAAGCCTTAATGAAACAAAACAGATTCCTTTCAAAATTCTGCTTGAACAGTGTTAAATTCTGTATTACAGTGTCAAACAAGCATGTTGGAAAATGTAAGAATAAGATTTACGTGTCAATATTTGGCAATGGCTCCCTATGAAGTACAAAAATATGAAGTCTAAAGTTATGACATTGACAAGTTTGAGGGAGAAGAAAGTCATCAACTATCTAAAACCAATAATGCAATGGATTTTTTTTTTAATTTATTAATGAGCACATTAAGCCAGATGGCATGATTAATGATTACAAATGCAAATGTGTTGGTCAGAGAAATGTTAAATTAGAGACGTTCACCTTGGATGTTTTGTTTGATTATTATTGCAAAATAGAGAATCCAGTGGTGTTTAAAATTCAGTGTGCACTTGAGATTCTCGACAAAAGAAATCAGCAAATGAAGCTAAAAGTACTTAGACTGAAAATGTTGAGAGTGTGTACTGTAGAACATAGTAGTTAGCTGAATGTTTATACACATGTTTTGAAAGCTCATTTTGACAGGTTAATCACTGTATATTGGTAAGGAACTAAAAAAAAATAATTTTGTTGGAAGAACAGAGATTTATCAATGATTTGATTCTGCACGTAGAATTGAGTGGTTTTGCTCTGATCTAAGTACATATGGTCACTGGACTTGGAGCTTTTTGAAATGGACTTTGGCTCTTAAAAAAAAAATTAAGCATTCTGTGTATTCTGGCAATGAACTTTCAAACTGACGGTTGGGCTTTAATTTGTAAATGGATTATGTTCTAAAAAATTTGCTGAGGGGTGGAAATCACTCAGTTTGAATGATATATCCCTCTGTGGTGACTTTTAGCATTGTAATACTAAACGTGTCTGGAAGTGTTCAGGGCCATGTTGGATGGAGCTTTTGCTTCCTGAGTCAGGGTGAGTTAGTAAATAGTGAAAACTTCCAAGGAAACAATGTGCAAATGCTTGCCTGGGGAGCCACTCTGCCCTTGTTTTGGGGACCAAGACCTTCAAACTGTGTGACTCTGCAGAGCTAAATACAGGCACAAAAAATGTGCAAGTAGGGCAGATCTTTTAGCAGAACTATTTTAGATCTCTGCAGTAGCTGCACAGGTTTTATCTTTGTCTACGAATTGAGCACAACTTGTCAGGAGAGAACTGGGTATCAATGGTTTGCCATGTGGTTGAACAAGAAAACCCCTATTCTAATTATTTCTGCAGGGAGATTGAAGACTAGAAATGCCTTGTAACTTTGAATCACACGTGTAGTGAGATTGTGTGCAGCTGTAAGCAGATGCATATCAAACACAGAAAAGAAAACCCAGCCTGCTTGTCCACATCTCAAATATTTTTTTTTTCCTGGTCTTCATTCTGACAGGGGCTCCCAGGGCTTACAGGAATGTGTTTTAATAAATAAAATTACAGCCTGATGCTAACAGCGCTACGTAGAGAAGCGACAGTGCTTTGCATTCAAACGACTCTCCAGCACACAGGACAGTGAGTATCCCTGAAATGGGCAAGGAAATGGAAGGAGAATCCACACAGTCTGCCTATTCAGTGCTGCTCTGGAGGAAAGAATGAATAATGCTAGTATTTGGCATAATCAAGTAGGTTCCTAAATGTGTTAATTAGGCAAGCGGACAAAACAAGAACCATAGAAGCAAAATATAAATTTAAACAACACCACCAGTTGTGCTAGCTGATACTCATATGATTCTATTTTTATTTTTTTTATTTTATTGTTTTTTATTTTAAAGAAGTCTGCACCGGGTTAGTAAGCCATTTAGTTTATCAAAACCTGTTGTTCCCTGGCAGGCATTCACCAAGGAAAAGATAATCTACTGTATTTCATCAGTTTTAGTGAGAAATCTGCGTGGTGTGATTAACAAACCTGAATCTGCACTTAGGTAAAAGACAAAATGCTTCTCATGGTAGAATAAAACAGGAAATAAAAAATAGTCTGACTTCTTTCTTTCGCTCATGTTTGCTCTTACTGATCTCAGTGGAATTGTCCTTATCTACAGGGGTCTACATCTCTTAAGCTGGCACCTCCATTATAGACATGAAGTACTGTGTGAAGAAACATTAGAGTAGGAGTTCTAATACTTTTCATACAGGCTCAGTGAAGCAGAGAGTGTGTTGCCTCAAAATAGGTTCTTTCACCTGGTGTGCAAGAGGCCAGTCCACATCCAGAGTCAAGATATTTGATTTATTTACACTTTTGCACAGAAAGGGGGGCTGAGTGCCAAATCCACAAAGCCAACTACAACTACCAAAACTTTTCAGTATTTATACATTTCAGCAAAGAAAGGCATTGGTGGTCCTTGGCTACAAGATAACTAGTTATCTTATTAATTTATATTCTGTCTTCTATTAGTTAATGACTCTCTTATTTCTCATACTAATTAGTCCACATACTCGGTCTTTCTCTTTTGGGTCAGTGGGTTTCTTGGGTTGGTGGCTCTGAGTTGGTGGTCGTGATCTCCCCCTGCCAGAATTACCTTTCACCTGGTTGGTGCTGATTTCAGCACAGAGTTACTGGGTTGGTTTTATTAGTTTTTCTTCCTTATCTTGGGGGTTCTGCCAAATGTCCTCCTGGGCTGTGAATTCTGCATTCTTTGTGCCCACTATCAGTGGTACATCTTTCTTCCCAAGCTTAGTTAACCTCCCCCTAGGTCTGAGGTTGTGGAAGCACGTGAAGCCCTAAACCTTCAAAAGGCAATTCTACCAACAGCTCATTTGTCTTCAACACCTGGACATCACTTAGAGCTTGTTGGCCATTATCTATTTCATGGATTAAATGTTCCTTCTTGTTGACTAGGCTTGGAAGTGTGCAAAGATCAAACATCAAAGATCAACATCCTCTCTTAAGAAAATTTTATGTATTTCACATTTTGCAACATGAGGAATGTCTTTACAAGTCACAGCTAAGAGAATGTCATGTAAAAACCTATTCATAAGATTTGCACATCCATTTTTCATTTTATGTTTTAATCTTTGTAGGGGAATAGATTCACAGAACTGTGCAGTAGGCAGTGCTATAAATCAAACAAGGGCTGGGAAAGAACATTCTCAGAAGTGCTCAAAATTTCAGAATCTGTTTTGAGATTACTCTAGAGCATTTATGCTTCTAGATTATATAGCTAAACACAAACCATCTTCTGCACAAAAGGCATTTAGGTATCAGTGAAGTTGGACCACAGAATCTCTTTTTGGATAGATACTGGGACTTGTAAAGGTACAGTTTACCCTGGTGTAGAAATGTGTCCTCTTAAAATATGAAGTTAGGCACGTAATACATAAATTAAAGTTTTATGCTACTGTAGAGGCTTTATCCAAGTACCTTACACTGGGAAAACTACCCTGAGCAAGCAGCTGTGCTGGCTCAGGCACAATACCTAATTTCACCTGAATATCTTCTAGCAGAAAAGCAATATAGGTAATCTGTGCCTCCAGAAGGCTTGCCAGGATTGTCTTTATCTCCTTTCCACTTGTTTGTCTCAACCTTCCCATCTCACACAAAACCTCAGTAGCTATTAATATGGATGTCAGCTTTCAGGTAGGTGCTACAACTGTACCACCGAGGTAATTCCTTCTTCTCTTTTGCTTGTGATCTCAGTGGAGTAGCCACATTCTCAGGTATTAGTACAGCATCTGGGGAAACCTTGATCCTGGGCATGCAGGATTTTCATAAATGGTAGTAGGGGCTACCATTATATGGGGCTGAGAGTCAGAAAAGAATAGCTGCATATGGAACTTTATCGTGGATAATTATAAAGATCCCCGTTGCTTGACAATTCATAATTTCTTATTGAGGGTTCTCAGTGGCTTCTCATGGCTGTGGTTTGCAAGGCTTGTTTTTTGTTGTTGGTTTGGAGTGGTTTGTTTTCTTTTTTAAAGTAGCATCTGGTTAAAAATGAAGGCAGTTCTAAAGATTTTTTATTGCCATTATATTCAGGTAATAGCCTCTATAGAAAAGTATTAGAAAGGTTACTTTATTAAAGCAGTGTCCTCTATAACTGCAGCAAATAGGGAGATATAAAGCCTGAAAACTTAGGAATTCCATTTAGTAAGTACAATGCATGGGTTTTGGTGGGCAAGGTTACAGTTAGTGGTCTTCCTCAAGGAGATTATTTTAGAAGTCGATGCCGTCATATGCAAGGGAACTGTAATTTTTGTACATGCTCTATGAAAGAGAAGACTTCTCATCTAGTGGAGCTGTCATTGCACCATCAGCTTTCAAAAAGGCCGTTGAAAGAAGATGATTGCTGCTCATAAACATGGTGTTGAAACGTTTCTCCACTTATCAAAGATTTCATTGTGAAAAGGACTTATCCTTTTTATCATACTTGATCAGCTTATTTTAGTAAATATGGTCCAGTTGATATGAAGATAGCCAATTCCTATTCTTAGCTCTACTACAGACCTGCTATATGACCTTTACAATAATAATAATAATAATAATAATAATAATAGAATTTTGGATGGTAAAGCACAAAGAATACCTGAGCTGTTAGTTTTTCGCAACAGATTATAATGGAGACTTTTATCTTGCTTTTACTATGTGTATTAGGAAAAATTCTTTTTCACTTGTTCATCTGCAAACTTTGATTATAGGAAAAACAAAACCAGAAATGAATAGCTTTAATCCCCAAGGCTTGAAAATAACAACACACATTTATCAATGAGACACCTTATTCCATGTGCTGCATTTCTCCAATTAGATTTTGCTTATCTTTGAAACAATATAAACTTTGCTTGTCTTAAATCATAGACTAGACAAGACATATGTTTTCAGCATACACTGGATTTTTTTCATGTTATGTATGTCTTCAGCAGAGTATCCTGAAAAAACTTTGACTTCCAACAGGTACTTGTTTTAAATATAACTGGTCAATCAGTTAAACTAATGCAATTATAGTACTGGAAGCAGCTAACTGTGGCACTTCAGTAACAAAGTTGAATGGGTTTTACATTGCTTTTAAAATAATGTGACTTCTTTATGGATGTGTCCTGACTGTTCCACCCCGATTTTTCTGGGATCTAAATGTCTGAGTGATACTACAGGTAATGCTGTCTTGTAAAACAGTAAAATAACAGTAACAGTTGTAAAAAACAGATTTGGTTCTTCAGGTGTACAATAATGTAGAATTACGCTGTTAACTCTTCTTAACCTCAAGGTCTTTTCTATTTATTCTACTGCATGCTCTATGCTGCCTGCATGAAATTACACCAAAATTCCTTAGGAAAAGTCTTCAGTAACAGGAAATTCGTGTTTTCCCTGAGATGCTCTCTGATGCGCATCGCCTTTCTCTGCTGGGTGTCATCATTAGACAACAGCTCGAGCACACCAAGACCGAGAAGTCTTTGGTCTCTTTGTTCTTGATGTTCTTGGGTGAGAGCAGTGGGAAATAACACACACAAACTAAACACAACGTGATGGTGAAGATTCTAAGTCCATGCTACCTCTCATTTAAGTGGCAGAAAAGTTCAGGCTAATGTAGTGGAAGCACCAAACCCTTGCAGCACAAAGAGAAGGTTTTTGTCTTTCGTGAGCAAGATGATCTCAATAGGTACCTTCAAAAAAAACAACCTGCAGAAGTAGCTCTTATTGCTGAGTGGATGCAGTGTCAGTGGGATTGTCCAAAACAGCAGTTGTTTGCTGCTGAAAATAAAAGTTTGGAATTGCATCCTGAGTCACAGGCCTGAAACACTGAAAACTTCAATAAAATTTGGAAATGAAGACCAGTGCTCTCTGAGTAGCAAAGGTGAAGAAATAAAACAACAGATCGAGGTGAGAGCTCAGAATGTGCTCTTTCATAGTCAGTAAGCAGTCAATGAATATAATGGACCACTGCATCCAGAACCAGATATCACCAAAAATGACAAATATGGTATTAGAGTTTCATGAAGCATGAACTCTCAAGTTTAGCACAATAATGTATTTTGATTTTAATTGTGAGTCATGTCTTGAAAAGGTCTCTGGCCCTTCTTAAAAATCTGTACTGCATTCTTAGCCAAATAACTTTTTTTTTTTGGCTTGTAGGTCAACATGCAGTTATTTTACCTTTTGCAGACAAGTATTTTTGGGGTATATTGGGAGAACCTCATGTAGAAGTTAGGAGGTACTTTACCCCAAAAAATACCTTTAACTATGGAACTTCAGTAATTGAGAAGCATGCGGGCTTGCTTTATTGCCTACATGTGTAGCTGAATAAGCACCAGGTGGACAAAATTCAGTGATTAAGTATAATTCATTCAGATATAGATTCTGAACTAATTTTTAGTCTTAATTATATGATGCTAATATCCATACCAATCTCCACTCTTAGCCTTTGCTTTCGTTTTTCTTTCAAGTCATTTGGAAGGAGAGTGAGGAGAGCGAGAGATTTTATTTTTGGACAAAAATTAGAGCATTTTTTTAATATATTCCAAAATGACTGTTCTTGTTCTATCTGTTTGCTTTTTTTTTCCCTTTGGTGAGAGAAGGGGTTGATTTCTCGAGTGAAAGGGCAGCTATTTTGACTGAAATGACTTAGACAGGAGCAGTGCTACTGTTTTGAGTCAGCAGTTTTGTGAGCAGCCAGCACTTAATCTGATAGGAAAAGGGTGTCGTGCCTCTCTTGTTGGCAGACATGCCTTTCCTTCTGTGTGCATGAGTAGACCTGCTTACGAGGCATATCAAGGAAACAATCTTGCTGAAGCTTTATCCCAACCCTGATCTCTCTCTCTGTCTCTCTATGTGACTGATTGTGTGTTATCACTAGTGCTGGCATGAACAAGGAGAGGGGGTCAGGTGGTGACAGCCTGTCTTAAACCTACTCCAGAGGGAAAAAGAAAGGCAAAGATGCTCCTGGGTGCTGTCTTTAGTTCGCTAAGACAATCAGTTTGACATTAAGGCAAACCCATTCCAAATATATTTCCAGTGCCATATGCTGTGATGTGTTTTATATAGACTGAGAGGCAAAAAACTTTTGAGCTGTGTTCAGTAGGTTGTAGCTGCTTTGAAAACAGAGTGATATGGGCATTTAGCAGTGCCAAGAAACTTTGAAGACTAAAGGAACTTGCAACGGATTGCATGAAACTTCTACACTTTACACTGACTGAATACCACCATCTGGATGATAATGCCTATATAATAAAGATTAATTTAGAGATAAGGTTTTATTTAGGTAATGTACGGCCAATTTCTTAATTTTATTAACACTGTACACTCAAAGTTTCTAGACTTAAAAGGATTTTTCTAAGGTTTCTTACTTTGTAACAGTCTGTCAACACAGAAATATGTGCAGATCTTTGGTAATGAGACTGTCACATAAGTAAAGTGTTAATGAGGGATTTTATTTTTCTAATTTCAAACTGAAACCCACGTTATTAAAACCCCCTTCTAATTGTTCAGAAATCTGTAAAGCTACAGTTAGCAGAGCTGTGTATCTATTACACACAGCACTGTAAAGATTAATTTTCCTCCTTCACTGTCTGCCAGTTCCATTAACAGGCTGTTAGTTTATCTATGATAAATGCACTATATGTAATGCAGTGGGACAGTCTCTTAATTTAAGCACCTAGCATGGTGTCAGTCTAAATCTCCTTCAGCTGATTTAATTAGCAAAGCTCCGTGTTAATCAATTTGCCAGTAAACTTTCAGACTTAAGTGAGGAAAAAAAGAATCCCTTCACAAAACAAAAAATTAGAATTAGGCCAGTTATAAAAGGAATTTATGTGACTTTTTTAGGAAATGTTTAAACAGGAGGTGGGTTTTTTTTAGGAATTTTTAGGAAATGTTTAAGTGTTATTCAACACTAGTTGTCTGATTTTTAGTAAGCTTTCCTAATTTGACTTCCCATATTAAATTCTGCTATTTCTTGCATATTTATTAATAGAAAAGGGTTCATTTACCAAATGTGTTCATTAATATATTATCTCTTACAAGTAATAGTGCTATGTTTTCTATATTCTATATATTTCCACATATTATTTCATGTATATATACACACACATATATTATTATTTCCATGATGCAGGGAAAAAAACTTACTTCTATGAGCTAAGATCATTTTAACTATGTTGCTTCTCTATAAATATCTTAAAGCTGCCAGGGCTGTTTAAATTCTTGATCCCATTTGTATAGCATGAGATGTCATCTTCATTGAACACCTGACTTTAAGCTTTATTGTAGAAATCAGTTATTTCCTCTCTTTTTTTTTTTTTTAAATGAAAAGATCCAAACATCTCTTATAATAGTTTCATCATTGGAGCTTCCTTCATTCTATTCCCAGTGCAGTGCCTGAAGTTCGAGTAGAATTTTGTTCATTAGAATTACAGCTGCTTCTGAAATGCTCCCAAACCAGTCCTTACTCTTGTCTGGGAAGAGATGTTATGTATTTACAGAATTATTCACATTCTGTTCTGCTATGTGAAATGTGCATCAGCAGTCTCAGTGCTACATTTACAACACTCAAACTGTAATACATTGTAGGTGTGTGCACTTAGGTTTCTAGGAATTGCATCTATCTGTCCATCTGAAAAGATCCTGGAAAGTTTGGACTGATTTTCTCCTTTTTGCATTGTCCACCTTTTGCTGTTTGTGTGATTATTTATTTAAACTGCTTGGGTTTTGTTCCCAGGTTGCACAGCACCTTCAGAGTAAGGATTAGAATAATTAAGTGTGACTAACAAATTTTCTATGTGAATTTTGAAGTGTCTGGAACGTCAAAGTCCCTTTTGTGCTAACTACTATGTAAATATAAAACAGTAGCTTATTCATTTGTCTACTCCAAAGAAAAAGGAGATAAAAAAGAAGAGGCATAGCAGCTATCAGGATGGTGATTTCATGCCAAAAATCAATTCTGCTTTCTTGGAGGAGGGGGGGATAATTTATTTAAGTAATATAAGAAGCCAAAGAGACAATGTACCACAGAAGGCAAGAAAGGTAGGAGTGATGTTAGAAAACTATGGATGTTTTACCTGTGCTTTTGTACAAATGATTCTGGATAACAGCAAAGCCCCCCTAGAACTCTTCATACAAAAGTCAGCACAGTTCTGATGATCAGGAAATGTTAAAGGAATTTTAATAGGTCTAGGAGAACTGTGTTTAAAAAAAAATAATTAAACCACCAAAAACATAACAAAAGACAAGAAATGGCAAACAATAATTCCACTTGCCTTGCTTTTAGTTTTGTTTTCAGTATGCATGTTGAAGCCAACTCAACATACATGAAGCCAGTTCTCTTTGAAAATCTTTGGTTAGTTGCTTGATTCTTATGCTCTGTGTTGGGCTGAGTTTTATAAAACTCTGTTGTTTGCTCCCCCCTGCCCACATACTGATCTGGCTAATTCAGGGTGTGAAACCCTTTTAACGAATTTGGGAAAAATACATACATACATGAGTGGATACACAGTTATCCACTCAATTGTGACATAGTTAATTGGTCCACTCAACTGTTGATAACTCTTTATCTAAACCAAAAGCTGCCTTCTGGTCCCCTTCGTGCTGGTGTAGTGAGCTCTCTTTCATAGAATCATAGAATCAACCAGGCTGGAAAAGACTTCTGAGATCATCAAGTCCAACCCTTGATCCAACCCTGCCGTGGTTCCCAGACCATGGCATTGATGCCACATCCAGTCTCACCTTAAACACCTCCAGGGAAGGAGAATCAACCCCCTCCCTGGACAGCCCATTCCAAAGGCTGATCACTCTCTCTGTAAAAAATTTCTTCCCAATATCCAACCTAAACCTCCCCTGGCAGAGCTTAAGATTGTGACTTCTTGTCCTACTGCTGGTTCCCTGGGAGAAGAGACTGACCCCCACCTGGCTACACCCTCCTGGCAGGGAGTTGTAGAGAGTGAGGAGGTCTTCCTTGAGCCTCCTCCAGGCTGAACAGCCCCAGCTCCCTCAGCCTCTCCTCATAGGAGAATTTATTGGCTAGTCATGCTGGGTCCTCAAAGATCATTTTGTTCCAACCCCCCCCCCACTGTGATGACCAGTAATGTTTCTGGTGAGGTTGAGCTCTGCTGGTAAAATTGGATTTGAAATTCCCCTAAAGTTTCTCATTTAAATGAATTGAGCTATGAAAAGCACAACTCTTTGCTACTCTACGTTTTATCAATGTAACTGAAGACAAAGGTTTAATTTTCTCTTTGAAACCTATTTTCCTTTGTACTTTATGAACTTAATGTGTTTTAATTATTTGTTATTACCGTCTCAAATCAATTTAGAATTTTTGAGGTAATTAAGATGTAATTATGTTCCTTTTCCCTCCCTTTGAAAAGGTTATTCTTATGTGATAGTACAAATGTTTTTCCAAACAGTTCAGAAAAAAGAAAATCCTTAAACACTGCAATGAAATGCATGGTAGAGTGTAAAGTGAAGTGTGAGACACTGAAACAGTATTCAGATTTTTTCCACTTGGGGTTAGTGGCCCTGGGAAAAAACTGAAGGAGATGCCCAAAGTTGTAGCATTTGTGATGCAAAGTGTTTTAGGGACATCTTTGTGCAGAAGCCAGACAGGGGAGACAGTAAGATGGAAAACAACTCATGGGTTGGGATAAGGCAGAACCAATGCAGCTCTTGACAGGCTGTATATGATATCAGAATTAATCAGGGTTTTATGATCTGAACTTTTACTTGAACAGCTTAGAAATTTTAATGGAAAGACGACATTCTGGGGTAAATAATTTTTATGCTGTTCTTCTTTCACTGTCTCTGTAGTCTTCATACCACTTCATTACCTCTCAGTCTTTTCTCCAGTAAAATTTGGTTTACTTCTCCAGGGACATGTAGGTCATGTCATCAACCTCTTGGCAGCAGGGCTCTATATCTGGGTACCACGTGTTTTTCACATTCACATGATGTTCAGGTGCTTGTGGGAGTGAATGAGATGTCTCATTTGATCTGTTGGTACTGATATTATATTTTAGCTGTTGTTTTCTGGAGGAGACTGCAGTTATTGTTTTAGTTTTAACTGCACTGGAGAAAAAGGTCCATCATCTATAGCAAGTTTGATGCTGTACACTGCTCCAAGGCTTAGCTTGAATTAATTTATATGAAAAGGGTTTTAAAAAAAGAGAGAACAGGAAAATCTAGTACATAGGTGATATGTAAGGTTGATAGCTCATATCTTGGAAGAAAGGCAATGCTGCTATGCTTGAACAAATATTATTCTCTCTATGATTCTAGTCTGAGATTAAACAGTAGATACGAGTTTCTCCGATAAGAAGTTTGAGGTTAAGATCTTATCCAGGTGATGGATTATTGTAGTAAACTTCTTTTTTTTACCACTTCTTTTATGTGTGTGCTGTGTATTAGAAGGAATATGATGATAAATGAAGGAATGATAAACGAAGTTGTGTAGAAAAAGATCCAGTACTCAAGGAAAGAGACTTACTGATGTCATGAGGTGAGAATACCATGGAGAAAGAGTGTCTCTATGTTAAGTTACTTAGAAAACTGTCACCTTGGATTTTATGCTGAATGTGCCTTTTTTTTTTTCTTTTTTTGGTGTGGATTGGTTCTGTTGTAGTCCCTTCATTAAAATGAAGGAAGTATTCGGGACAAAGTGAGCATATGAAAAAGGAAAAGACTTTCTTGTGTCTGTGACTAACAGGGCTTTATATATGGCAATATTAGGCACTTTATGTCAGCACAAAGTAAATATAAGTCCAAGCCAATTAAAAAGCATGGAAATTCTTCTTGTATAAGTGTATAACTGTGCACACAAAGTAGAGAACAGTGGAAGTTGTCTTCCTGCTCGTTTATTTCCTGATGATTTACTGAGACCCTTTTAGTAAACTTTTTTATTCCCAACATAGCGTCCCATTCTGCAGAAGAGAGTTCTATCTGCAAAAGACACATAAGCAGGGTCAGACCCATACCCAAGGTACTTTTCCTGAGTCTCCTCAGAAGATAAAATGCACAGTGCTCTGTATTCCCGTCACTTAGCTTTGAGAAGTATGAGCTGGTGTGCCTTCTGTTGAAGTTCACTTTCAGGTCATATCTATTCAGAGGGGGAGAAAATTATTACAAACCAAAATACTTTTCCTGAGGCACGTAAAGAAACTTGAAATGTCTACCAATTTTCAGTGATACGTGAAAACAAAGTCTGTTTCCTTTCAGTGTTTTGCTTTTCTTTACTGTTCTGGGGGAGAAGTTTCTCAGCGGCAAGCTGAGAGATGCAAGTTGTTCACTGAGAGCAGAAATAAAAATACACCACGATGGAACATTCTCCAGTCTTTCACCTTGAATCAGGAAATTTGCTTTCTGAATTTATCCTAGCTTTCTGTCTTATGCCTATTTTGGAATGACTGAACCATGAAGACAGCTATTTTTGAGCTGAACTCTGTTTTGCAGCCACACAACCATCCCTTTTTAAAGTTCCATGATATTTAATGATTGAAATCTGTTAAACGGATTTGCAGTTCTCTTCCTCTCTGGTTGATCTGTTACTGTTTCTAATCTCTACTGCAAATTCTTGGAAATGCTGATCAACCAGACAAATGGTGGCAAGTGAAACACTTATTTCATGAGGCATTACCTTCAAGTTTCTGCACTTGGAGGAAAGATATATGCTCAAACTCCCTCAAATTTTTTCTCTAGGATGGAGCACAATGTGGTTTTACTCTCCTCCAGTGCTCTCTGGCTCTCTGTACTGCTCAGACTGCATTACTGTATCTGTGTTAACTCACTGGCTGTCTTTTAAATGGCAATCCTGATCAAAGATGGGCTTGAATTTTTATATCTCCTCAAAGGTAAAGATGTCTGCTTTTTGGGGAGGTGATTTCTGTATTTGTTTATAGACTCATTGTCCTTTATAATTTACCTTTTAGCTGTAGAGTTGTCAAGTCTATCAGAGTCTTTAGCTTCTACTTATTACTGTGTCAAACATCTGCTACTTTACAACTCTGACCTACGTTTTTGATACTGGGCCATGAATTGTTGCTGCAATTCTGTTCATGCATGTGTATGATCTTAAAATAGTTGCAAAGTATTGCCAGTTATGTAATTTTCTTGCACTAGAAAGAATGGCATTTCCTATATATTGTTGTTGTTCATTAACTGGGATACAGAAGATCTTTATCTGACAGATAACGAAAGGCAAAGGTCTTTCTCCTTTTAAAAATAATATGAAAATATGCAACCATCATTATTGCCTGAAGGGTGGTTGTGTATGTGCATCCTCATACTACATTATTTTAATTTAAAAAGCCTCAAAAAAGAGCTCTTCACATGGTAGAGTTCTCATTATTCCATCTCTCATATATGCGTCACTGTGCAAACAACGTGCAGGCAAATTATTCTCTTGGCCAATAATCTTACTTTTATTAAAAGTAACTTCCAATTAGGCATGGCAGTAGAAGTGAAAACAGTGTGTCTTCTGTAAGATGATGCTTTGCCTTTACTGTTATTGAAGTTCTGTCAAGACCAAGTCACAGCAGTAATTGATTACATTAGTGCTTCTGAAATCATACTGTGTACAACCTGACAGAAATTTGGCACCACCAGATGCAGAGTTAGACCTTAAGTTAGAAGAAATCAGAGATGTAGATATTAATTGAGGTATTTTGGTGATATGATCACTGAGCAGCTCACTATTGGTCTTCACTGAAGTGGTGAGAGTAATTCCAGAGAGAGACCTCCTGTTTGTCCAGAGGTAGCTGGGAACACACTAGGATTTCACACTAATCAGAGCTTTGCAGTTAAATTATTGCTTTTAAATGGATGCTAAGTTTGAAAACAAAAAAAAATTTAGGCCAACAAATTCCCTACCTGTGATGTTTCCTTCAAAGCTGTGGTTTTGATGGGAAGCTGCAGCAGTATACTGTTGTGATAACATCTTCCATTTACATGGTTAGAAGAGCTACAAAAAAAGGGATCTACTACCTTAGGCTACCAAGTGCAGTAAACTAATGGCATGAAAACATTCTTTAATGTCCTTTTATTTCATTTAAGTGCTACATATAGAAAGGTTTTTTAGGGAATTTTTTAAAAATACAATACTGAAAGCCAGGACACTTCAATAATTACTACAGTAGCAAGCTTTTTTGAACATTTTAATTTTTTTCTGTTGTAAATTATATTTATTATTAAAATTATGTATGTAATTTGATTCCACTTTTCTCTATTTTTATTAGAGTATTGGCAAATATGGTCTAATGGTGGTACTCCAATTGTGTATATGAGATGGTTCATGTACTTTTTGGTACATGCAAGTCCACAGCAGCAAGATCTAGGTTTTGTTCTTATATAGCATTTATAATAAAATGCCATTAATGATGATAATAATCAGTGTCACTATTAAGAAAAGAGTTCTTTAAGACATGTAAAGTAGGAGTCACAAGTTATAACTGCCTAAAGTAGTAATTTTTGTAATTTTGCTCTTACAAGAGTGAAACATTTTTTCACCCACTTTTTTAATGAAAAGAAAGGTTTTAATAATTTTTCAAAGGTCATTAATTGTCACGAATTTATGATGGGTGAATGCACCTAACCTGAAGACAAGGTCACAGTTTGAAAATACCAGCCAGGATGGTAATATAATTACTTTGATTTATAAGAAGTTTAAATAAATGTCTGGATTTTAATATGTGCTCCTCAAGCTTAGCAAGGTTAAGGACTGATTGAGTACCTACAGTGAAACTCTTGCTAGTCTGTGTGACCCTAAGTATCTTAATAACTAAGAAAGAATATAGCTTAAATTCTTCTCGAGTATTAATAGGAAAATCATGAAAACGTCCTTACTTCAGGTGACTATTTTTCTGCTCATTTTATCCAGCATGTGTTCAAAAATGCCTTGCTGAATTCAGAACAAGGGGGAAGAAAAACGAGTGATGCCAACTAGTAAATGATGTAAATGGTTTTATGTTGTGGGATTTCATAGCACAGGAGTGGGATTACAAACCAAATTACTAACTCTCAAAGCAGACATGCCTTTACACTCACTACATTTGTGTAATATAAATAATGAAATGGATGAATTAGCTGCATTTTAAATAAAATGTTAAATGCAGCAGGAAATAAATCTACTATTGGAATCCAAATTGCTGGAAGAACACAGATTTTTGCTTCATGCACAGTACTTGGGGTTTTTAGTTGATGAAAAGGTGGATGCTATGATCTCTTAGTTTGTTTATCTGGGAAAAATATAAAATACTGAATTGAAAATGGATCAGTACCAATGGCTTAAGTGCATGTTAGCAGCCCTTGTAACTGTGAAAACTATAGGGACTTGAGAAACTCTGAAGTTTACAACCTTTATGGATATTTATTGCAAGGGTATTTGGAAATGTTTGTTTAAAACCAAGAAAAAAGCCTAAGTTCTTAATGGAAAACTGAAAGGAAAGGAAATTGTCTGAAGTTGTAATCTACTGCTTAGCTGTTGCATTTCAGGATCATATTAAAAAAGATGTTTAATTCTGCAGAGGACTTGGTTATGAAAGCAATGTCACCAAGTCATTGAGAGCCATCTGCCATTTGACAAAAAATAGAAGAAACTTCTTGGGGAATCATCTGCATCATATTTTTAGAGAGAGTCTGTTTTTCAGAATGAGTGGGACAAGACTAGAAAACTAGAAGCAAGCTTCCAAGCTCTAGGACCTGTCTGTGGAAATGTGTGTTGTTAGGTATTTACAAGCTCTCAGAAAATCAGATTGCTTTGGAGTGACATTTTCAATGCCTCACTTCACCTCCTAGATGTTTAGAGTTGTGGTTTTTTTAATAATAATAATAAAAGAAAATAAATTCCTTAATTTGTAATAGGGTTGCCAGGATGTTCTGATTGACTTTGGTTATTTCCTGAGTAAGAGGCAGCAACCAGTTCAAATATAGCCTTGGCAGAGAGTTCGATAGCGTGCTCCAGCTCAGTAATGTGCTTGATGAGCATTCTAGGAAAGGATCACAGTTTATATATAGTCCCAGCTATCAATAGCACATCTTTGCTTACCTGGGAGGAGGGAGTAGCAGCAGCATAAACTTTTACTGCCACAGACTAAAGACTTGGCCTGTTAAGGTTGTCACTGGCCAAAGCGTCAAAATAAAAATATTGGAATAATGCAAAAATCGTCCTGCTTGTCCTATCTTTTGTGACTTGTGTCAGGCAGCTGTACTGAAATATGTATGAGGATGTAGACTATTGTCTCTGGGGAAAAAAAATATTTAGAGGTATCTATGTACATTCTTTTCAAAAACACCACCACTACCTTTTGGAGGCTCATGGTTTAGTGGCTGGTTTTGGTTTAGATCCTTTATTTTCCTTTCTTCCATTTGTATGTCTCTTTTGGACAATTTTTACTTGAGTTTTCAGGGTATACAACTCAGCTGAGCTGTAATAAAATTTTTATAGGTAATTCACAGGCTTTTCTCTTTGCTTGCCTTTAGTGAGTCCTTTAAAACTCGAAAAATATGAATTCCCATCTCTGATCAAATATGAAATGTCAAGTGTAGCTTCATGCTTTTCAATATTGTCATACTTTTAAAAGACTAAAAGGGGAGAGAAACTTGAAATTAAAATCAATAATTCTAGCTATGTGTATCTGCTATTTGTCCACATACATGTTAATTTGACTCTGCTCTGAGGTTATTAATCTGAAGTGCTGCTTATCAAATTTTGAAGATGCCATTTCTCCATTCAGTCACACAGACCTGGATATTCAGCAGATTCTTTTACAGAACTGACATTTGCTTTGAGTTAGCCCTAACTGCCAGTTCTGCAAATCAGCCCATTCAGAAAAACGGTGTTAAGTGTTAAATTTATAAGCAAGTCTTAAAAGGAGTCAGGAATTGGGAAAGGAAGTTGAAGTTTTATTACATTATTTCCAATGTTAAGCATAATGGCCTGAATTTCTACATATTTTTTATTTTTCCTTATAATAAATCTGGTTGATTCTTGCGTTATAGGTATTCAGAAAACACTTTAAACGTTTTCTAAAATCTTTCTTCAAAATAATTAATTTTTATCAACTTCCCTGTTGTAATTTCCATTTAGTTAGTTGCTGATCTGTATTCTTGCTAGTGAATAAAAAAACGATTCTTGCAGAAGAACTTAAATAATACCAAGTCTCATTTCAGTCAGCATTAATAAACATGGGCTGTATGCTGCACTTGTCAGATCCACCTTTTAATACAGAATCTGATGACTGTCAATTATGTTTCCCTCCTCAGGAGGGTCCTGGAAGGCTGAATCCTGAAATACTTGCCTTCATATTTTTAGGCTCACCCCCAGCACATGTGCTCTGCTAGGTTTAGGGATAGTGTTTCCTACTTTCAGTAGGAACAATGATCCCACCCAGAGTTTTTTCTGGCACTTCTCATCTCTTTGTCCGAATACCAACAGTATAAGATTATATCTTTTTTTACTGCTACCACTGTTATAATTATTTTTGTTATGCATTTAAAGATGATATATTTTTAAACTACTACTACTATTATAATTATTTTTGTTGTTATTATAATCATCATCAGCAGGAGCTGGCTATTTTTGATCATACCTGGGTACTTTGTCAATAATTTATAGCACTTTCTTTAGGTAATGCAAGTGTTAAGAAGTGCACTTTAATTCTTAACTCAATATAGGCAATAAGTTAAATTAGGTGACAGTAAATCATAGAATCACTAAAGCTGGAAAAGACCTCTAAGATAAAGTCCAGCCATTAATCCAGCCACCACTGTGTTCAGCACTAAACCATGTCCACAAGTGCCACAGTTGTTCTTTGAAAAAGTGCCAAGCATGTTTTCCAAGTTCTTGACATCTTCTGCACTTGCTGCAAGTATTTCTAAGTTATGACTACAGTGACACTGATAGTTGTATGTATATTGATAAATGCTTGTATTGACAGATTAGGAAATGTTTATTGCTGATTTTTAGTTGTTACTTCAGCTTTTAATCAGTGGAAGAATTATGCCCTCAATCTAGAGTTGATCATCATTTAGGGAGTATACCTGTATGAAATACAACACAATTATGGATCTGACCATCTGCTCAGTTGTCACTTTAGAGTCTCTTCTAAATTCTGACCAGAAGTCCCAGATACTTCTGTACTCCTGTTAACATGAGAAGGTAGAAACTGCAACCCTGTAACAATTGCAAATACACACCTGGTCCCATGTTCTCAGTAGCAGCTACTTCAGAGGAAGGATTATCTGTATGGATGTGTAGAATAAAATAGCTGTAATTGTCACTGTTGATTTGAATTCAGACGTCCCAACCCATTTATTTCTCTGCATTTTTGCTATTCACTAAACATAATGAAATTTGAGAGAAAGAATATGATGAAAATAGAAGCTTCAAAAGTTCTGAGTAAAAGACCACATTTCACTCTGTGAAACTTTACCAACATTTTTGCTTAAAACATGCTGAATCAGTCAAAACCAACGTTGTCCTTTTGCTGTCTTTCATTTGGAATGAAAATGAAATACGTAGAATAAGTGTATTGTAACTATTGTAAACGCATGAGTCAAAGATGATCTTGCTGATGTACTCGTGGAATAAATGGGGCAAGGGGTGTGTGTGTGTGTGGAAATCAAGAGGAATCTTAATTCCCTTCTAAATTTAGAAGGACTGTTGGCTTTCTAGGCACTTGCAGACATGTTTTACTGGTGGACTTAGCTGTACTGAGTTAATGGTTGGACTTGATGATCTTAAAGGTCTTTTCCAATCTAAATGTGTACATAATTCTATGTCGAGTTCAAAAGCAAATGTTCTAGGCTTAACCATTACCTGATTAATTGCAGCTGGCATGTTGCCTTAACTTGTTTTGGAGGATGACTTTAGTTTGCAGCCACCGTCTGTAACTGGTGTTGAACCTCCATAAACCAATCTGCAGACCTGCAGCAAAGCGCAACGTGCAAAATGCACATTGTCTTTTGTATTGTAAAGTATGTTTAGCCTGCTTCAGAGAGCCTTTGTGCCTGCAGATGTCTAAACAAATCACAAATCAATTTTTAGTGAATATTTGTTAAACTCTTCCCAGCTTCTCTGGGCATACTGTGTAGGGTTTTAGAAAGTCTCTGCAGGAGACAGAAAGCCTCCCTGCACAGGAGGAGGCCACAAGCTCTTGTCTGCTGCTTTTGCTGGTTCCAGTAGTTATCTCCAGCTGATGTGAACACCCCACTGCATGACAGCACTGCAGGCTGCTAGGGGAGCATGTGGTCCCCCCTCTTCTGACAAACTTAAGAAAGAGGAGGTTTAAGAAAGAGGGGCAGGAAGATCATAGAATCAACCGGGTTGGAAAAGACCTCTGAGATCATCCACTCCAACCCTTGATCCAACCCCGCCGTGGTTCCCAGCCCATGGCACTGATGCCACATCCAGTCTCACCTTCAACACCTCCAGGGACGGTGACTCCACCACCTCCCTGGGCAGTCCATTCCAATGGCTGATCACCCTCTCTGTAAAAGATTTCTTCCTAATATCCAACCTGGCACAGCTTTAAGACTGTGCCCTCTTGTCCTGTGCTGTTGAAGGTGTGAAGATGGTCTTGGAAGTTTACTGGTGAAGACGAGTTGCTGTAAAGATGGCTGGGAATGTGGTCTTGGAAGGAGTTGTGCAGTGCCCAAGTGGGGCACTTCAGAAGGAGCTACAGCTGTGGGTCACCTGTGCCAGGGCAGAGATACCCCTGAGGGAGGGCAGACTGTGGGTCCCACGTGAGAGTGGGACCACCCCGAGTGACTGCAGTCCATGGAGGACTCACATTGGAGCAGGGAAAAAGCACCAGGAAGCCAAAGCAGGAGGGGAAAGCTACTGTGCACTGGCCCCTATCTCCTGTGATTCCTGGGATGGCTCAAGAGTGACCTGCCAGGCACATACAGAAAGCTGAGATGAGGTGTGGGGGAAGGAAGATGTTTGGTGTAGGATCAGCGTGGGGTAGAGGAAGGAAGAGCGTTTATAGAAGTAGTTGTTTTTTGTTTGTTTGTTTGTTTGTTTGTTTTTAATGCTCCCTTCTTTTCCCAATACCCAGATCAGGCATCAGAAATGAGTGTTAAATAAGAATAAATTAAATTCAGTAAAAATTTCCCAAGCTAAGACAGTTTTGTCAATGACAGCCTCTAGCAAAAGAAGCAGCAAAACTTTGATTCAATTACTGAGTTCCCAAAATCTCTGCTGAATGAATGTGCAGACAATCCGTTGCAGAGAATCAGATAATTTTTACCTGAACAAGAAAATTACTGATACTATAGTACCTTTGAGAGCTGTAGAAAGGAAATTCAACTTCAACGTCAAGCTTTCAGTTCAATTTCTGATTCAATCTATTTATTTAATCTGAAGAAAACTCATGAGATGTAACACATTTGATTTCCATTGTGGTTCTTCTAAGAGCTGATACATTTACAGTTGTACAAAATATATTCAATATAAAAGGAAAGCTGTCAAAAAATTATTATATAATGAAATGGGCTTTAAAGTTTAAAATTCTGATTTCAAATCCAAGATTGCAGTCCAGTTAAATGATAGATGGCAAATGCCCTTGAAATGGGTGTGGTTTTGAGTCAGATCACCTTTCTGGATGTTCTTAATTTCAATGCAAAATAAAAAATGTGTGAAGTGATGCTCAAAAGTACAGAGCATAGTGTAATTCCATTTTTTCCATTCACTATATGTAATGTTTTCAAACATGCACACACGTATTCTTGCATAAGTGTTTTTTCAATAATTGTGTTTTAAAACCACTGGAATTTGTCTTTCCTTTCAGAATTGCAAGCAGAAAAGCTGAAAGAATTATTTTTGGCTAGTACAAAAGTCAGCCAGATCTCTCAAAATAATTTTTTTTTAGGAATTAAAACCGTATTGGCTGTATTTGGTGTAAAAGGTTGTTTGGTGTTTACTGCATCTTTTAAGGCAAATGTTTGCAAACAGATTTCACTTAAATAGGTAACATCAGTTGAAAGTCAAATCCAGGGCTTGTTTCGACCCTTCCTAAAAATTTCCTAAAGGAGGCAATATTTTACGAAGTGTGATTTCAAGGAAGGAGTGAGTCATCAAGGCTTGTGGGAGCATTTTCCTGTGCATGAAGAGGTTCATATATTTCTGAAAAGACAAATAGGAGCATAGAAATGACTGGTTAATGTGAGCAAATTCTGAATGGTTCCTTGTCTGAAACTGTCAAAATGGGAGCTTTTATATATATATATATATATTTGTGTGTGTGTATGTATGTATATTTAAACTGTGAACATAACTGAATTATATAAGTAATTCACTTTGTAGTGCCTGACTGAAGACAGGGAACTATTTTTTCTGTTACGTGTAGTCACACAGCTAAAACATTTCTACTTTGACTTGGTTCTATTTTAAAGGCTTTGATATGCTTCCTCAAATACTGCAGTGTTTTCTCCCCTTTTCTAAATGCAAGAGGAGTATTTAAAAACCAACTCTTTTGTTCCTGTCAGCAAAACATGAACTGAGAATGCCCACGAGGCGAGTAGCAGGGGTGGTAATTGAAACCGTCAAAACTTTATAAAAACTGATTTAGTACAAAATTTAATGCAAAAAAACTCCGAGGGATTCCATGATGTACATGAAAATCAATGCATAAACAAAAATATTTAAGACAGGTTGATGGCAAGTACATGATAGCAGTGTTGGCACTTCAGTAATGCTTTAAAAATCCTTTGACATAAATGGGTATGGACATGCAGCTGTTGGTGTGGTTGTATCTGTGTGTATATGTATACACACACACGTGTAGAGTAGGTGTGTTCCCTGATAGGAAAGATGGTAGGAATTATAGGAAACAGCAGTGCTTTTGAAGAGACTTTGTGAAATATTACACAATTATTTGTTATTGTGTGTTTCTCCCATTGAATGCTGCAGAACACCCTTCCCAGACACTGGCAGAAGATGATCATTTTGAAATCAAAATAATGTCAGCATAGTTCAAGAAAGGAAAATGAATGAGAGGGACAGAGTACTTGAAACAAGATTTTCTCTTTTTCTCTTGTTTTTTGTCTTTTTTTTTCTCTTTTTTTCTCTTTTTTTTCTCTTTTTTTTCTCTTTTTTTCTCCTCTTTTTCCTCTTTTTCCTCTTTTTCCTCTTTTTCCTCTTTTTCCTCTTTTTCCTCTTTTTCCTCTTTTTCCTCTTTTTCCTCTTTTTCCTCTTTTTCCTCTTTTTCCTCTTTTTCCTCTTTTTTTTCCTCTTTTTCCTCTTTTTTTTCCTCTTTTTCCTCTTTTTCCTCTTTTTCCTCTTTTTCCTCTTTTTCCTCTTTTTTTTCCTCTTTTTTTTCCTCTTTTTCCTCTTTTTCCTCTTTTTCCTCTTTTTCCTCTTTTTCCTCTTTTTCCTCTTTTTCCTCTTTTTCCTCTTTTTCCTCTTTTTCCTCTTTTTCCTCTTTTTCCTTTTTCCTCTTTTTCCTCTTCTTTTCCCTCTTCTTTTCCCTCTTTTTCCTCTTTTTCTTTTTTTTTCTCTCTTTCTTTCTCTCTTTCTTTCTCTCTTTCTTTCTCTCTTTCTTTCTCTCTAGTGCAGAACCAGAATGTACTGAGGTCAAATATCTTGTTGATTTGACTAACAGAAAACTGCAAGTGTTTGATGCATATCCAAATGTTATATTTATAAGTGAGGATCAGCATAGATCAACTTGAATACTTCATTATTGAAAACAGTAATGTTTTCATTATTGAATTTGAGAATGTCTCTGCTTCAGTGTGTTCTTGAACCATCCAAAGATACTTTAATTTTCAGGGACCCAAGTGCTGGGTGAAAATCAGCTTTTTTTTTTTTTTTTTTTTCTAAGCCAGATTCTTTAATAACCTGTACAATAGGTTCAGGTCAAACTTACAGCTTTGCAGCTATTTTCAGTAAAGGTATTGCTTTTGTGCTTACTCCTAACCTCCTTTCTCTTGAAGAAATCTGGAAGGATGGTTGTATAGGAAAAAATTTTTGTACATCTAATATTGAAATTATGCATCTCCTTAGGTGTTTAAATAAATGAGGGTTTCCTCTGACTCTTGCTCACACACAAGGATAAACAGTACTATAAATAAGTGGAATATTTGCACCCTACTTTAAAAATATTTTTTAGTTAGGAGACTTTGCAATAAAGTGGAACATTTTTGGGGGAGAATTTAAACACTTTTCCTATTAGCTGAGTGTTAAACTTATTATTCTGCTTCTGCTTTCTTTTTGTTTGTTTTCTTTTATTTGGTAACGTGACAGATGCTTCTCCTCTTTTCTCTTTCCAGTTAGTGAGTGCAATGTGTATTAGGTATGGAACAGAAAAGAAAGATTAGATTGGAAGATGGATGGTACTTTTAATAAATGCTTCTAGGTCAATATTGGGATGAAGCTGGTTTTTTGTTACAGGTTACAGATCTATAACAAAATAATTGGCAAATCTACTCTCTCCTAAATTCAGAGTTTAGGTATGCCATATAAATTATCTGTATTTCAGAAAAATTCATGTTTTCCTTGATCACTGTAAGTGCAGAATTTGACTGTCACTTCAGTGGTGCTTGTGAATTCCTTTGTTGGATCTTGCTTCATATTTTTTGGAAACAAACAATTTATAAAAAAAAAAAAGAAAGAAAAAAAGACAGATTGAGAATGATACAGATCTATATATTTATTACCTTTTTCTGCACCATAATTGCTTGACCTTAAATCAAGCTTATAGATTCCTAATTTTCAGAGTATCATATGCATAGTCTCCTTCATGGTGTTTGACAGTCCTCTGAAGGTATCACTCATTACCATGGAAATTATAACATGGTCTGTTTTCAAGCTAATTGCTGCATATGACATTAAATTCGGTTCCTTGAGGTTTAAATTGCTCATGCAATACATATTGAACATTAGTTCATGTTCAGTGTATCTGGAATACTCATTATAACAGCCATAAAAATGGTCTGTTTGTGCCTCTGGAGACAAGCAGCTTGACTACCAGGAACCTGCAGGCTACAACATCTGCAGTGGGTTTATGTCCAAAGTGTTTGACACCCAGGATCCGAATCATTAATTAGCAGATGACAGCAGAAAAGAAATTAGCCTTTGTTCCTTTTAGCATAAACTTACTTTAGCATAAAATTCCTAGCTCCTGGCTAGGAAAGTGTGGAAAACCTGCTGAACATAATACTGGACTGTCTATTAAAAGTGTCTTTAGAATTGACAACAGCATTGCATTAGGGATTGCAAAAGTATAATGGACTGTTTGCTAAAAAGAGCCAGACATTGTTTTGGTTTTTTAAATGAGGGTTCATTTTTCTGTTTCTTCCATGACGTTCACATCAGGGATTTGCCTGGGTACTTATAATTCTGCTCCACTGGTGTATAAAAGAGTAGCTGCAAAAAAAAAAAAAAGGCCTCCAGGCTTGTGAGTACTTTAAATATGATGCTTTTCCAGCCATTTGCCAGTTTTCAACTTTCAGAGAAAGCATTTGAAAAGTAGAGGCCAGGAAAGCACCATGGGTGGGCTTAACTGGCACAGGCTGCTGCTTCACTGGCTTTGGATTAATGTGGAGGTCCTGTGAGTTAAATTTTGTGGGAAAGAATACAGTGATCTTAACAAGAGATTATAGGGCCATGAATAGGTTCTGGTTTGCATTGCATATCTACATGTTACAGATCAAAGGAAGCTTCCTCCTTGAGTTTGTTTCATTAAACAAAGGTAATTTCTGTTAAAGATATTCTAAGATTTCACCACTGAAACCATCAGATCCAGAGGCTTCTTTGTTTCGACTCAGTTTTTGTCTGTTAATGTAAATATTTTTCATGCTCTTCTAATTAAAAATCTATGCTCCATAAGGTTCAGAGCTTTGCCCAGAGATGACTTAAGCACAAATTGTAATGGGGCTTTACAGGGCAAAGCTTAAATATGCAGAGGAGGATTTTACACTTATCAGGGAGAGTTTCAGTTAAGCAGACAACTAGATTGTTTTTTGCTAGAAACGATTTAAAACATAACACCTCCCTCCACTAAAAAAACAAAACAACTGTATCAGCACTGTGTTTCCTTTTCTTCTCTTTTATTCTTTTCCTCTGAAGCATGTCTGCTGAAGAGCCTTAGTTTCACAGGTCATTTCAGACTGTGCAGGAGGAAATGAACCATGACTGACGAGTTAGACATCAGGTTTTGAACACCCAGGGTTCACTGATGATCATCATTTTTTTAGTCTGGGTACATTACAAATAGGAGCATTAAAATACCGAAAGTAGACTGTATGAACTTGATACTGGACTTCAAAAAACAGACTCCTGTGTGACTAATGATAACAGATGAGAATTTAATATATCCTTGGAAACAGGGAGTAGGGAACTATTCAAAGATCACTCATATAAGCTGTTTGAATACAGCACTAAAGCAAATGTTATATGACTTGGGCAAAAAACTCATGTAAAGCTAGTATAGAAATTAACCCCTTCAGGTGCCCTCCTCATAAAAACAGAATTCTCCCCCACACTCCTTCTCTAATCTTTGGATGTCTGACACTAGCCAGAGGTACGTCAAGGAAGTTTAGCTGTGAAAATTTGACAGTAGTGAATCCCTTTTGTACAGTTTTCATTTTAAAATGCCAGCATATTGCTGGGAGCAGAGAGCTTATGGCAGTGTCAGTCCTTCCTTCCCCAAAGAAATCTATGTGCTGTATAAATTATGTTGAAGGAGCTATCTAAGAAATGGCATGTGAGGAACTCATTAGGTATCTTCTACAGAAGGTGAAGGTTATTATTTTGTGGACAGTTCTGAACTACACCAAAATCCACATTGTACATTTTATGACAGACATTAACTTCAAATATTGCCTCCTGTAGCTGTTAAATAGTGAAAAAGAGAAATTTGCTGTCTAATTTGTAGATCTGAATACAGAGCAGAGCCTTTGGAACTCTTCAGTGCCTTCAAAATTTGGGAATAAAAGAGTTGAAGAGATGGACAAAAAAAATAATTTTTATCAAATTGAATTTCCTTTTAAATTACTTATCAATATTTGATTGTGTTGTGATAAATCAATATTCGATTATGTTTAGTGATAAATCACTAAAAAGCGATTTATCTTCAGCACAGAACTTGGTGTCAAATGTGTTGCCCTCAATGGAACTGTGTTGTCTTATGCTACCATGGGTAGCCTTGCCTTAGGGCTGATGTAAAAAAGGTGCCAAAGCTCCCCTTCCCCCAGCAGCATGCCTAGGGAGGGTCCTGAGGAGGAATTAGTGTCACACCACACTCCTTTCTCAAGCACTTTTAGCAGGGCCCTGCATACCACTGCTGGTTTTTAACTATTTTAACCAATATGTTTTAGGGAGCTAAGACTTTTTTTTTTCCCTCTCTCAGAAATATTGTGCAGGATCTACTGCCAGCTGGCTATTGATTTTAGAAACCCTTTTTTCCAGGAAAGAGCCAAGTGATTGAGCCCAATTGTTTATCAGCCAAAGAGTGGCATTCATTTTTCTTACCCTAGAGGAATATTGGAGTCCTGGTGTTACTACATGCAATGAATCAAGTGTGTCAAAACAAAACAGCCTTGGGAGTCCTAAAGGAAAGTCTGCCTCCTTTCCAGGGCTGGGGGTTTTACAACCAATGAGCTGTATTGAACATCCCATATTTTTGAACATAAACTTTTGAATATGGGTTAAAAGCAGTGAGGTAGAATGATAATTATTTCTGATTCATTGACTGAACAACGTCTTTCCCCCTCTCCAGTGTTAAAAAGTCTTAGAAGTGTTCTCTGTGTTATGCAGGGTGTGGATTTGAACTATGTTTGAAGTTCAATACGTGAAATGTATACAAGAAGTTACTTCAAAAGGTGAGAAGATGAGGAATGGTTCTCTTTTTTTTTCTTTTTCAAAGACTTATTCACGTGAGGGATGGGATAGTTGTACTCCTACTGTGATGAATACTTAATTCTCCATAAAGTGTGAGTAACATCAGTAATAACTGCACTTGCCTGTAAGTGCTTTAAAACTGGATTGCTTCACATTATTATCTGAGGTAAGACCTAAAGCAGCTGCAAATATTAACCCAGATCTCCTACATACTGATAACTGGACCATTGAGTATGGGGAGTGTAGCTCTTCCTCCTTTGGTTTTACAGATTCATTGAGACTTTTTCCTTCCAGCAAAAGCCATTTAATGAATGAGATCAAATTAAAATAGTTTTGAAATTACTCATACCCCATAATTTAGTGTTGTGCTCTCCCTTCTCTCATATTTTTCCAGTTTGAAGCAAAAATCTGGGTACCTTCAGAAGATGATTTATTTAGTGCAGTGTGTAGTTCCCTTTGGAAAATGCCCAGTGATCCAACACAACACAGCATTAGTCCCTGCTTTGTGTGTGCAGACACAGCTCCAGTAACAGTGAGAATGGCTTTAGGAACAAGAATAGTTCAGCTATAGTTAGAAATTAATAGTTGTCCATTAAGAAAGGACATGTGTGCAGTGTGTTGGTTTAACAGGCTGTGTGAGGAAAGCAGGTGAAATGCTGGCGTGTTTTGCATTCAGTGAAGTCAAACGTGGAGTTCATAAAATTCATCACGGTAGAAGCATAAACATAAGAATTCCAAATTTTTATTTATAATATAAACAAAAGATTGAAGGTTAAAGAGCAGTTGCAGAGTTCTGTAATGACTATTCAATATTTGGTGACTTTGCCACTCTCGCTGTAAACAGGGAATGTCACACTACAAAACATTCAGATCTGTTTCACTCAAGGAGAGTTCAAAAGGTTCTGTCCTTTCAAGTTTACAAGGTGTGTACATAAAATTTGTCAGGTTTTGTCACTGGAAAGTGTGTTACTGAAAAAATACAGGGTCTGTATGGAGCATAATTTCTGTCAAGTTCTATTAAAATATTAAAATCCTATTACTCTTAATGTGCTGGATTACCTGGGGTTTTTCTGGTGAGAATGGAACATCTTGACTCACATTGAAGAGTTTTCATTACCGTTGCCACAAAATATTTATTAGGATGGGGGTGCTCAACGAACTTTGACTTTAAAATCTGACTTTTTTTATTAACCACTTTTATTATTAAGTGAACACAAATGATTGATACCTCAGCATTCAACCAGACAGAGAGACCTACATCATTGTGTACGCTGGCACTTCTGCACACACATGAGGGAAGTTGTGCTGGGTGTTGCTTGTGGCATAAAATGGATGTGTGATGCATGGGAGTTTGGAATATGATTATCCAAAGACTTTTATCACAAATACCACTTTTGATTTCTGAGATGCGTGGGAATGCATGATTTTGTGTGTGCAGACATTTTTTTTTCTAAATTCTGACAGTCTGTACATGCAACTGAGAGTGTGTAAATACATCGTCAAGGATCTACATCACCTCTGCTCTTCTCAAGTTATTGAATAAACACAAGATTCTTCCCATGATAACCAATAGTACATATAACTAGAAAAGCACGTTTTTGTAAGTTTGCAAATGTTTTCACTTTTATCCCCAGGAAAAAGAAATATAAAGGGAAATACCTTGTATTACCCTTGTATAAAGGGAAATTTCCTTGTATTACCTTGGCTCAGTGCGTTTTTAGAAATATGTCTGCTTTTACATTCAAAGGCTCTTTTCCCCTGATGTACAATTCCTTTCTTGGTTTCATGGAAGAAAGTGCGCCGGGTGGAAGGAAAAATTGACCTGAAAATGCAGCTGTCACTTTCTGAGGCTTTTGGTTTTCTTCAGAATAGTGAACCACTCACAGGGGAGGGAGCGAGCAATGACAGAATTATCAGAAAGTCAATAACCCAGATTTTGCAGTCAGTACAAATCATAAAATGTGTATGTTTAACATAACTTTCACCTTGTAAGCAACTAATCCTTTCTTGTATCTAATAATACCATAATTTGCTATAATTAAAATCCTTAATGTATATTTGCTGGTTATATGTCTGTGTATAAATGCTCCAAGGCAAAATACATCACTCTGAAAAAGAGTGGACTTGTCTTTGATAAGTGATCTCATATTGCAATTGCCCTTGAGAAAACCACTCTACAGTTCGGATACCAGCTAAACCAATAAATCCTTTAAATTGCAGTTGAGTTATATGGGTTACACTCATTTTCTAACCTTCTTGGAATGTGCAGTGGTAAATAGAAGTGTCTGTTTTACAGCCACCTGAAAGACTGGCTTCTGTTCCCTTTGATTGTGGGAATTTGTAGCTAACCTCTGCTAAAGCCTGAGTGGTTTCTCACAGTCCAACTGCTCTTCATTTGCGCTTCCAAATGCAGCAGGGAAGGCAAGTACTTACACTGGGATACAGGATCTTTCCCAAGGCTCTTTCTGTATTATCCAAGTCCAGTACCAGCAAAAAAACCTCCGTTGTCTAAAGTTCTAGTTTAAATTACCATTTTCAGCTCTCTCAAGACTAAGCCATTTTCAGAGGGAAGTTGAATATACCTTGAAACTAACCGGTGTGAGCTATTTAAATAAGTTACTTAGCATTACATATATTTAAATGCAGTTTGGCCATCACCTTTTTTCTAGTGTGGGTAAATCCCTGCACATTTACTGTGCAGGAGCACAGTTTTTAGAGAAATGAGAATACATACAGACTAGCTGCCCTAAATACTTCCACAATCTTTATTTTCCTTGGGTGAAGAATTAGGAGAATTTTTAAGTTGTGCCTAGAGTTGTTCAAACTTCAGTTCAATTCCTGAACATCTTTCGAATTACATTCTTACTTTTAAATCATATATTTATTTAATTTATGGAAATAAGTAATAGTCTGAATAGAGTTATGAAATCTGGTATTTGGGGCATTTAGTGCAGTAACATTTGCAGACTGGAAGTTAGACAGAATACATGTATCAGTATGCTGATAATATGGGAAATTTCTCCAGAGTGAATTTAGGTGATGTCAGCATTGCTGCAGCAGTGCTACAGAGCATTCTTTCTAATTTTGATATGGTTATTTTGGAAATCACAAAAGGCAATGCAAAATGCAGAAAAATTGCAAATATAGACAATTTCATCAATTTATGTATGTCTCAGTTCTGATCTAGTAAAAATGTGCTGAATACAGAGTGAAGGAAGCTCTTTTTCAGGGGAAATGATGCCCAATATGCTGAACCAACAGTGGAAATGTCCTTTGAAGCAGATATGGAAGGAGAGGGGAAAAAAAACCCTAATGCTTGAATGCAGCAGTTCTGGGTCAGTGACATATTCTCTGAGCAGATTTAGTTCACATAGTTCTGGGTGCAGCTGAAGAAGCACTTATGTCATTGGGAACTCGATAAAAATAAAAACTTAGGAGTGAAGTCCCGCTTAGTTTCATCTAGAAGTTGTACCAGATGCTGGCTGCTGATGGAGACATCTGCTGAGGGAAGGCAGTGTCTGAGAAGAGGGAAGGCTGTAGGGAGTGAGCTGGGCATTTGTTGTCAGCGTTTGCTTTTTATATCTGCTTGTTAATATAGCTGCATTTCAGCAGTCCAGAAGGGTTTTCTCGACAGGAAACAAAAATTTTGACTGAAACTTGATAAGAACATTTTTCTTTAGCACTTGATTTGCATTTGCTATGTGGTAAATTTAGGTGTTTTTCCCTCCCCATGTAATTCTCATTATGGTGTAGTCAGAATATAATTAATTTTTTAATTAATTAGAAAGATTGTAGTGGGAAGAGATAGAAACATTTATATTTGTGTTTGGTAATGCTTTCTATTATAAATTACACTGGGATCTTTGAAAAATCTCTTGGCTACCTGTAGTCCCCACAGATTCTGTAAAAAGCAAAGAGTGAAGCTGTGAAGTTGGTGATGTTTCTTCATTGTTTCAGTGTTTCAATTCTTCATTTAAAGATGAAGCAGCCACGGAATCAGTGTCCAAATGCAAGTATGGCACACATCTGTAGTTTGTCTTGTAGTTTGTACTTCCTCCTTGTCACAGGAAGGTCACGACCTTGTCTTGATCAAGAATTGAGTAACTGAGTGTACTGAGCTCTGGCAAACAGGATGATGCAAACAGGAGCCAAATGTGATGAGCCTTGGTATGGTCTCTGGATCAACAGAAATTAAATGTGATGAGCCTTGGTATGGTCTCTGGATCAACAGAAATTGCAGCTACTGAACTGAGATTCTGAAATGATAGATGAAAATCAAATAGCGTTGTGTTTATGCACCATTTTAGGCATTCAGTGAGTGAACACTGGTAGAAAGAATGGAGCAAATTGCCTGAATGTTTTGTCATAGATCTTATATGTTTTCTGAAATAGAAATGTTAAGTGAAAACCACCGAAGATTTAATTAAGAATTGATTCAAATCTCACCAAAGTTCTACACGCCAGTCAGATAATTTTCCAAATGGATGAATGACATGGTGATTAATAAGTATAATTCCTATTAACCTAAAATGTCTATTATGAACATAGAATTTTAAATCCAAAAGAAATCACACAGTTAAACCTAATGCAAAAAAATAAAGCTTGCCTGTTTGGCTGATCATCATGTTATCCATCAGAGTCTATCCATTCACACATTATTCTGTTTCTTCCGATATATTACTGAGGAATTGTCAAGCCATAGATATCACAGTCAGTTTTTATTAGACAGTTAAATTTTATTAAGCTTAATTGTATGAAGATTGGCTTCATACAGACTTTGTAAAGAGAGAAATCAATATGGTCCAATGAGAAGAGCAGCTGTTACTTATTATGCACTAATTTTTATAAAAAGTTTGAGTACTTTATTGAGGGAAACAGAAGGAAGCATTTCATAGGATAAAGAATTTTTGAAATAATATTTATAGCTCTGTATGTCATCTGTGAAAGGAGAGACACAAACTATTGTGATATATTGCAATGTTTTCTCTGTATAGTTATTTCTGGGTAACTTTCTGTGATTGAATCTGAGAGGATTATATATCTCTTATTTAGGTTAGCAACATTTTTACTTTTACATCTCTTTCCTTTATTTTGCACTTCTTTTTCTTTAAAATCTTTAATTTTTTTTTCAGCTTTTCTCTTTAATGTTTCACAAGCTAGTGGATTTTTGAAACTGCAAGTTCTCTTGTTTCCCAGGTACTTCTCTCTGTTCCTCATAATTTGTATTCACCAGTTGTTTTACGTTTTGTTACTCCAAATTTCCCTCACGTAAACTATGCTGAAAGCAATATTGATTAAATTTATATTGGATAAAGTTAATCGGTGAACTCTACTGAACTAAGTCATCAAACAGTGAAATAGACTTTCAAAGGATACACACTGAGAGTTTTGTCATGTAAAGTAGAAATATTTCAATTCTATGCCAATTGAGATAACAGTGTGGACAGAATGAGATTTTCTATAATTTTCTATAGATTTCATGATGTTGTAGGTTATTTTTTTTAATTAAACCACAAAATTAAAGGTAAAATTCCAAAGCAGCTATGGGATTAAATTATGCAACTAGCTGCAAAAGCAATGTTAACCTGACTGTATTGTAAGAGATTTCGGAAAAAAGGCATTTCTGGTTATCTGAGGAGACTAATGTAACAGTGCTGTAGTTAAGAGTAATAACACTGAGGTCTTAGTCAAAAGTTTGAGATATGCAATCAGAAATCAGACCAAAGGTAGTAAAATGAACATAAATGATGAAGAATATCAGAACTGAAAAGGGTAAAGTTAGAAAAAGAACAGTTTTGTGTGCTGAATTAAAAAAACTAAATCCTGTAGAACTAATCTGAAAAATCAACTCCACATACAGAAGATAAGTCCATGTTTATGCAGTCTGTATCTGAATAGTTGTAAAGAATAGTCACTTCCTTTCCAGAAGAGGTCTGTTCCATATTACAGCAGGGTTCATTGCTGTGGGCATCGTGCCTACTGAATAACAAGTTGAAGAAGGAAAAAGGCTCAACACACCCATCTGTGTGTCTGGGCAGAGGAATTATTTTTATGGGAAGTTAATCACAGTGATTATGTGAAGTTAATCACAGTCCTTCCTCTCAAATCTTTGGGCTTTGTTGCCTGTGCACTTTTTTAGTGGATGTATGCAAGTTGCTTTTTTCTTCGGGTCTTTTTTTTTCGGTATCACGTTGTTCGTGATGATTCAACTTGCTGTTTCATTTCCTGGGGCCAGGCATCCATGCCAGCTGCAAGTTTTCAGAAATCTCCTTTTGCTCCTCTACTCATTGATGGGAACTGAAATTTGCGTCTTCTCCCTGATGAGTCATTGATTCTACACTGCCGAGAGTCTGCCAAAAAGATACGAGGTTGTTTTGGTTTATTTATGATAAATGCATTAAAATATCCGACGAAATAGAGAACTCCTTCTCTGCAAGGCTCCTCTTGATCTGTTCATCCCCCAGCCTGTATTGATACCTGGGACTGTCCCAATTCATGTGCAGCACCTTGCACTAGGTCTTATTAAACTTGGTGAGATTCACATGCACCCACTTCTTGAGCTTGTCCAGGTCCCTCTGGATGTCATCCCGTCCATTCAGGTGTGTCACCTGCACCACTCAGCTTGGTGTCGTCTGCAGACTTGCTGAGGGTGTGCTCAATCTCTTCATCTGTGTCATTAATGAAGGTATTATTTAGCACTGGTCCCAATATGGACCCCTGAGGGCACCACTTGTCACTGATGTCCCATCAGGACTCTGAGCTGTTGACCACGACCCTCTGGATGTGCCCATCTAACCCATTCCTTATCCATCTAACAGTCCACCCATCAAATCCATCTCTCTCCAGTTTAGGATGTTGTGGGGGACCATGTCAAAGGCTTTACAGAAGTCCAGATAAATGACATCTGTAACCCTTCACTTGTCTACTGACCCAGTCACTCCACCATAGAAGGCCACTGAGTTGGTCAGGCAGGACTCACCCTTGGTGAAGCCGTGCTGGCTGTCCCAAATCACCTCCCTGTCCTCCATGTGCCTCAGCACAGCTTCTGGGAGGATCTGTTCCATGGCCTTCCCAGCACAGAGGCTGACAAGGTCGGTAGTTCCCAGGGTAGCCTTTTTTAAAGGTGAGTACAATGATTCCCTTTTTTCCTGGATCTTCACCTGACTGCCACGACTTACAAATATCATGGAGAGTGGCTTAGTAATTACATCAGCCAATTCCCTCAGGGCTCTGGGATGCATCTCACTGGGTCACGTTGACTTGTGCGTGTTCAAGTTCCTCAGGTGATCATGAACCTGATCTATAATAATCAAATATTTTGCACAGCTAATGGTCAGGTAAGGAAAAATGTTCCTCATCTGCTCCTAAATCCCCAGGTTTTGTGTGCAGGATTTTTCCTCCCTGTCCCAGTCTGAAACACAGTGTTTAAGATAATGCTGAAATACAAAACATATAATGTGAGTTAACTGTGGAGAACAGTTGTATCTGACAAAGGTTGGATTTTAGCAAGAGCATATCTGCTGATCAACCTAATGCTTTTTTCCCAAATGTAATAGTTAATGCAGAACTGAGTGAAATGATATACAAGTAGCTGAAACTCAGGTTGGATGCTATCATAATACATTTTATATATATATGCTATAATTATATATACCCTATATGTACCAAACTTTATCTAGATATTCATTTGTCCTGACATAGTACATGTGAGAAATAAATTCAATCCTTATTTTGAAGCTCAACTTCTAGTGTTTGAGGAAGTAACAGTCACAGGTGGAGTGATCTCTGGGATGTGAGTCTTTCTAGTTACTGAATACTTGCCTCTGTTGTTATACTAAAAATTAGCATCGATTGGGATGTTTATTAATATCTTAAATGTTAAGTCATGTCAGCAGAAGAGTAAAAACAGCTGACTAAGATTAAAACCAGAAGTGAATAACATTCTCTTGAAAACAGATTATATTGAAATTTACCCTGGCACTACATTAATAAGCTGATGGTAAAAATGAAACAACTTGGAATCAGAGCACTACAAATGACTGTAACATGCAGAGTGTTGCTAAATTGTTCTCTTTCACAATGAACATTTATAAAAGCACCTTAATGTGCTGAAATGATAAATATTCATATGTTGACAATGGCACTTAATTTTGCAGAAAGGTGTCAACTGGCGTAACCTAATATTCAGAGAACAAATGTGATATGTGTATAATTTCATAGTGGAGTGAGGGATGGTGCCATCATCCTTAAAGACCCATGTGCTTCATTCTGGCAGGTACCTATATAGGGATGAGGTATTCTTTCATTTTAAATCTCCTCTGACTTCAGCAGAAGTTTTCTGATTAGGTCTTCTAATATCTGGTTCAACTGCTTTCCATCTTACATTTTTTCTTTACTAGACAAAAAAATCTCATTCAGTAGTCAGAGTGTGCTTGTATTCACCAGGATAAAATTTCTGTATTTGTGTTTATATGTTTTGTAACTGATATGTTGTCAAATACAAACTAGAAGGTGAAAATATTTATTTTTTTTAATTAATCTAACATTAGCTTTGGAAAATATGTTATGCTTTTCATACAATAACACAGCTGCAGAGTATGGGTGTGCTGATGTGGAAAAGTGACGTGGTTGAAACCTTCCGAAGAATGCTTATCAAATACTCGTGAGACTAAAATTTGGTTATCTATAATTAAAGAAAGGAAGAATAAGAAAACCCATCGACCATAGATCTTTCCCTTAACCCAGTTCTGAGAATCCTGTTAATATTAAGGAAGTGTAAAAGTGAAGATATGTTCAATTTTGTGGAGAATGTGAGACCTGTTGAATAATCTAAGTGATTCATGGTTAGACCACTGTATTTGCAAATTTACCCTTTTTCACTTGAATTGCACTTTTTTGGTTTAAATTACCAATTTAAACCAAGAAGTTCTCTGCGTAGAAAATGAGGTGGCCAAAACAGATGGCCTGATCTGAGGGTTTGTTTGTTATCACGCGGTGCAGAGTCGAATTTCACTGTATAAATATATGGACACTGTTCTTGGACACAATGCAGAGTCAGAGCTTGATATCAGAGGTAATATTGCCCAGAATTAAAAACCCTTGAGGACCTAATAATTAACAGATCTGATAGCTGTGTCTTGTATCTCCATTCTTCAATCCTTTCTTTAAAAAAATACCTTCTGATCGTGTTACGACCACCCTACCCCCAAAGACAAAGGTAACTGAGGTTCTTGTAAATATATCCCTTGTGTATATATATATATTTTAGAACAATATGGTTGCAAGGAGGCACGTACCTGTTCTCATTATTATTATCTATAGTAATACAACAATATAAAAGTATAAAGCTGTCACTTAAGAAAACGTCTAAGGAAAAGAAAGAAAGGGCAAGTGGAGAGGAAAGATATCCCCATCCTTGGATCCAACGACAAGACTTGACTGTTGCAGTTCCTTCTGTGTCTTTGGCAGTGTTTGAGGTGGGCAGCTGTGCTCTTTAAGTCCTTAGAAATAGTTCTGAGGGTTTGGTTTGGTTTGTGACTCTCTGGGGTAAGTTGATTGTTGGCTTTTTGTCTCTACCTCTCTGCATAGTGTGTCATAAAAGATAACAAGTGTGCACAGTTTATATTAATTTTAATATAAGGACACTGGAAATGTCCTAGATTGTGCAGATTGCTGTTTATCAGGTAATAGGGTGAAACCTGTGCCAACTGAATACCCATGGGGCAGCACAGCTGGCAGCTTGGGACAGACAGATGACCATTAAATGCTCAAGCTCAGTTTGGGGAGAGGGTACTTCAAAGTGATTGTTAAAACACAGCGTTACCAGCAGCACATAATTTTTTTTAAAACACTGAGTTTGATTTTAAACAAAAGCCTGATGTACCAATAGCAAAAAGAGACCATCAAGACTAATGCACATTTTGTGTTGCCTGAAAAGTAATGAAAGTGATGACCTTATTGAAACTACTTGATCACTTCAGCAGGAGGAAATTCCTCCTTGGCATCTGTTCATTGGCAAATGAAACTGGGGATATTCTCTGAAGCTTGTCAGGCTGACTGCACATAATGTTACTGCTCAGGTGAGCCAGCTCTATTGCAGTGATGTATTCCTTCTTTAAAATCTCATGCAGCTGAAGTGGTAGCCAAAAAAACCCTGTAGGTGTAGGTGTTTCTGTATAAAACATAAGCAGGATATTTTATTTATATTGCAGGTAAGGACCAGAATGCTTATATTTATCATGTATTCTAGCACTTGCTAGATTTGATTCATATAGTTTCTATCATACAGTTTGATAGAAAAATTTGAGCCAAACCCTCCATGTGAATAATGCTAAATTCTGTAAGGTTCACAGTCTTAGCATACAGATTTTCCTGTAAACCCACATGTGTTTGGCTATGTGAAAACTTATTTTTCATCATAGAATGGTTTGGGTTAGAAGGGACCTTAAAGATCATCTAGTTCCAACCCCTCTGCCATGGCAAGGTAAACCTTGCAGTAGAGCAGGTTGCTCCAAGCCCCATTCAGCTGGCCTTGAACTCCTGTTTTGATAACATTAGGTATCCATATCAAGGATAACTCCATGACCTAGGAGTGCTGTTTAGTGACCAGCAGGTAAGCACAGCTCAGTCCTGGAGTTATCTCCTTGCACTGACTTCACTCCTTGGCTTACTCAGAGGTGCTTCTTGTTGCATTTTTTCCTTTCCTCTGGTGGGTGAAGATAATCAAAATGATCTAAACATAATCAAAATGGTCTGAAACCGCCGTTTCTTGAAATAACATTCATCCACACACTGAAAGAAAAAGCAAAGCTTCTCAAGGGAACTATTTTACTGGTGAGTTTTTTATCTCCCAGCTGTGAAATGCGTCAGAAATATCGTAGTTTTTATTTTGCCATCCTGGGAAAGCTTAATTTTTGTGTGTGTGTGTAATCTCCCACCTCTTTTTCATTTCAACTTTCCCCCAAAAGAGAGCTTCTACTGTAAAATTCAACAGCTGACCTAACAGTTGTGCTGAAGATTTTAACTGAAAGTGTCGAGTGCTTTGTTGCAAACCACAACACCTCAGTTCTTATTGTGCAGCAGAAATGGTTTCATTAGAAGTGCAGACTGAAAGAACTGTATACTTTCTAATTTGCAACATTCTGTCAGAGCTGAATGTAATTATTACTGAAACTTCAATATTATATTGAGATTCTTTACTGAATGTCTTGTGTTGATGAAAGAGATGCTTTAGTCCCTGTAGTCTCTTCTAGTTGTTTATAGCATCATTTAATACAGAATAATTTTATTTTTTTCATAAATATCATATATATTTTATGAGCTGTCTATTTTTAAAGTAGATAGTACTGATATTAGATAGCAAATATAATTTGCTTTTCTGAGTTTCTTTGCTGAAGTGCATATTCAAAATCCATTACTGTTAAGATTCCTGCTTAATTTCAAGGTCTTGAATCTCATGATAAAATACTAGTGATGTGTTGCAAATCTCAGTTCTTTTCCCTCCCTTTTTAGAAGCAGAAGTACTGCAAAAAGGGGAAAAAAAATAAAATCAAGTTGTAATAGGAATAGGTGTTTCAATTCACTGATTGGTCTTCCTCGAAACAGAAATTTTAATGAAAAAGTATGTTGCTTTAGCATTAACTGTAATGTTTGCCTTTTTTTTCTGAAATGGAATGTGAGAGTTGGGTTTGTATTTCGTTCAGTGTAAAGCAATATGAATTGGATTTATTTCACTGTGGATCTTATAAAAGCTTTAAAATATACGATTACATTCCAAGTGAAAATTACCACTTTGGAAAGGATACAATATTTTGACTTATTCTTTAATTAATAAGTAGTTTTGATTCCCCTGAGCATATTTGTCAATTCTAATTTATACTGTAAGGAGGTTTAAGCGAGAAGAAATTATGGAACGGATTAAACTTTATGAAGTTAAAATAGATTTGAATTGTTCTTCCTTCAGATTACTGGAGGTCTCAAAACTTCATACTTTCAAAGTTTTGCTTTGTTTCTTGCACGGAATATATCTTTTAAAGTAGGAAAAGTCTCACGCTGTGTGCCATCACTCGTGCTAAATACATCCTTTCTGCCTCCTGCTCATCCCAGACAATGATGCATCATTTGCAGTGTTTGAGTCTGATGATTTGCACACTCAGAAGCAGCACATAATTTGGACATCTAAAACACCAATTTATCTATGTTAGGAGAAATCAAGTTATACAGGTGAACAGTGGGACACAGTCTAATTTGGAATCTATAAAGGGCATTGGAATTAATTAAATTTGGGTGAACTGAGACTGTTTTCAGATGCATTGATTAATACTTTGAGATGATGTCATGCTTTTATTTTCTGTGTTAGACAGGGCTATGAAGAACTGGAAAGGCAGCTGAAAGAAGTCTTCAAGGAAAGGAGCAACATACTCCACCAACTGTTAAAGACTTCTAAAGAACTTCAGGGAATTAAAGTAAACCTTCAGGTTAGGTTCTGTCTCAGTTTTTATAGAATTACTTACCTTTATTACTTACCTATGTTACTTACTTATATTTTCTTACTGATATCTGTTAATTACGAAAAAAAAAATGTTTCTGGTTTGTTTGGTTTTAAACATTAAATATGTGAATAATTATTATTTCGTCTATTTTGTTGGTTTTGTAGTTATTATAAACACAGTGTTTTCATGGCAAATTTTACCCTAGTGAGTTGGGCCCTCCCTTTGTCTACTCAATAGCAATGAAGTAACAAGTAGGTTGAAAATGCTGCTCTGGATTTGAGGTCCCAAAATCACCAGATATTCAGCTAAGAGCTAAGATAGAGAAGGGTCAAATACACACTCTTTTCCCAGTGGAGTCTGTTGGTGTGGTGAAAACTCATTATCAGCTGAGATTTGTCTCTGTATTTCACGCCTTTTTAAGGGACGCCCTTTCTCTGACAATACATTTTTGTCTCCATGTTGATGGAAGCTAGATGGGAAAAATAAAAGGAGGAAAAGCACTGTACCTCTTCAGAGGAGAATATTAGTGCTGTGTATCAGTACTGTGCTGTATTATATTATTGTGTTATATTGTCTTATATTCCAGACTTCTCTGGTTTTAATTAATGTGGTTTTTTTAGTGCTTTATCACTCTTTATTGTAGTAGGGTTTTGCTTCTTACCTTTTAGGGAAATGTGCTTCTCCTTGAAGCAAAGTTATTTTAGAATGCAGTACAGCCTAAGGTAGTGTTCAGCAAAATTACACTGTGAGATGTTTTAGACTCAGCACTGCAGGCATCCAGATACGAGCAAAGAGCTGTAATATTATCTTCTCTATGTACACACTGACCTTTTTCAGACAATTCTAATGCCTTTAGTGATTTGGCTGTTTCTAAATGTACTTATTTGATGAGCTCTCCTTAATTATTGGAAAACCAGTCACAGTAAAAAAAGTCAGTCTATCCCTCCATTTTTCATAAGTGGCAATTTATTAACAGGGGGCAATTTAATAATTTCATGGATGAATAATTAAAAATCTCTTTGGTAATAGAGTTTTTTCATTGCTATCAGTCTTTGAAAAACGACGAAGCATCAACCAAAAGTGACGTACAGAAACTCCTAGAACTGGGAATAAAGCAAAGGTAAGACCCTCACCTCCCTCCTTCTCTTGCCATTTCCTGACTGAAAACTGTCAGACTGGCAAATTTCACCTTTCTTTTGCTTTATAAACACTACTGTATTCCAGAGTCTGCTGGTTGCAACAGTGAAAGAAAGGCAGGGAATGCTCTTTTTGAAGCAAATAATGGATTTGCTGATATTGGATATATGGTAGGAAAAGATACTAAAATGCTATAGAGAGACATCTGCTAAAGGAAGGCATTTTGAATTTCTCAGGAAGATTCAGTCATGAAATTTTCCTTAAAAAAGAAAACCAGACTTTTTGGAAATTTAAACTGTTAAAATGTCTCAATATCTGAATTTAGAGATGATGATATAATATATTTATATAAATATTTACTCAGGCCTCTTAATTAAATGTTCATGCACGCAGACACTCCAAATCACTGGTCATTGTGCAAGGAGTACTTGCACTGGATGATCTATGAGGAAGGGATTTAGGAGGAGAGAGAAATATTCACTTCAAATTATTCATTGAGCACTTAAAAAATAATGAGTTTCCATGGCTGGGAATGCAGGTTCCCAGCCTAGTCCTTAGTCTCAGATTTCCTAGTGCTTCATTGCAAGTAAGTCTCATCATTCTGTGTCTCTTAATTCTTGGAATTCTGACCAGCAAATAGAAACATCAATACAATTTTAATAACAAGAAAACATAACTATAGTGACTGCTCTTGCTGAAAAGATAGTATATAATGTATGCATCTATACTTCGTATTTTTCCTTAGTAAAAACATATAGTAAGAAACTTTATTAATTTCATACTTCTTTCATTGTTAGAAATGCAATAATTAATTTCCATGGCCATCTTATTGTGGATATTGTATTTATTAGGACTACATACGAAATTGCATTGTTATAGAGAAGCCGTGTGAGACAATGACCTTCAAGTCTTCAACACACATTTAAGATCCACACTACAATACCAATAGAAGTCCTTATTTTTGCTGTGATAGAGAAGGGTCAAGTACATAAGGATCTTTCAGGTATTCCAGACTAATTTATTAAATGATAAAGGCAAGACTTCAGCTAATGTCCTGTTTAAACACTCAGGTGGCTTGGGTGTAGTTTAAGGTGGGCATCTCAGCTGTCCTTGGCACAGACTCCATCCTTCATCATACATGGAGGTGGTTTTTTGGTGGTTTGATTGTTGAGCAACTTTCTTTTATGAAATGGGATGTTTAGTAAATAGATTGTCATTGCAGATGGGAAAACTGAGTCTGCTAAGAGAAAATTCTGCTACATACTACAAGTGTGCTTCCTAATCTCTGCCTTAAATCACCACTTACAGTCTCTCAAGGTCCACCCAAAAATACCTGTTGACTTTTACTTCTTGGAAATCCAGCCACTGAGTATCCTGCACAAAAGCAACTCCCAGAGACAGAGACTGGATCAGTGCAACCTACTGCTGAGCAGCCCACCCCCTCCTTCAGAAAATAAAAGGCAGTAATAATAAAATAAACAGGATAGTACAGGGAAGTGCCTTGGAGCTACTGCTGTGGCCAGATATTTACAGACTTACTGGGTTTCATTTCCAGGGAAGTGTAGAAGTTCAGTGTGCGAAAGAGGTGTTAAAAATTGTACCAAGGAATCCTCCTTATAGAATTTCACTAAGGAAAGGTCACAGTTTATTTTCCAGGAGCCTCAGACTGTATTTCACCTGCAGTAAATCAAGAATGGTGAGCGTAGTGTTATACTCTAGATCTATTTATTATTGAAACCAAAATTCAAAATACAGCCCAATGTTAATCTTATGATCTTTCTTTGGACAAACATGAGCTGCATTTGATGTAAACACAACTTTGATTGTGCTCTACAACGATTATATAGTAAAGTTTAGAGTGCTAGAATCCTCAGCTTGTGTAAGTGAATTTCGTTCTGCTGACTTCAAATTAGATTTTTTTTTAAAAATTCCTTCTGTGTAAATTCCTCAATGCTTCCCAAGTTGCAAGTAAAACTTGGTCACTTCCTATAACGCCCCAAGTTTTATTCTTTCTGTGCATCATCGGCACTTGGAAGCCATGGCATCTGTTTGTGCTAATGGAGTATTGGTTTCATGCTGCTCAATCACTTTTTCAATTAAATCTGCTCTGTACCAGCATTGCCTAAATGGCTGAAAGTAGTAGGGCTGCCAGCTAGCAAGAGAGATAATCCAGCAGCTAACAAGTTTTGTTCTTGTATAAACTAAGTGGTTTCCATTCCAGTTCAGTTTTCACTGGGCTAAATCATTATGTGTGTGTAAACCCAGTATTGTGTTGATCTTTGCTGGAAGTTCATCCATGCAACCAACAGCCCCGAAAAAGCTCTGCAGCTGTTTTAAAATATGTTACTCCACTACTTTGCCCCAGCTCCAAAATGTGTCATGTGCTGTGGGTAAAAAATTCTTGCAATGTGGAGAAATTCTCTGCATCAGTAATGCAAAGGGGTTTTTTTTTGTTTCAAATAAAACCCAATCCAAGTAATTATCCTGGTTTTTTTTTATTTTTTCTTGTATGCCAGAATCTTCTACTGAATGTTGTGTCTCTAAAAAGTGCAAAGTGAAGGCCGAATTTTATCAGAGCATGATTTATTTATTTATTTATTTTAAAACAGGTATAAACGCTTCTTATTGACAATAGTATGGCTCCATGTCAATGCATTTTGAGTAGCCCAGTTTCCTCACTTTTTTGGTGCCAGTCCTTTTTTGCTAGAAATTATACACTGACAGATGTTTTGCACAGCAGGCTATTCAGCAGATATAAACAGTGGCTAATTTTCATCATAGCTAATTTTTGTCTTCTATTCACACTGTAGTTCCTGGGGTTGTTATGACTTTATTTAGAAGGCTCACAGACAAAGCACATCTGTCTGCTACTCGGAATAATTAAAAGTGCCCTTTCTTCAATCTGAAGAACTATTTCCTGATGGACACTTGTGTTCAAGTCCGTGTTTTTTGTGTTTCCAACAAACCAGGGAAGAAATGAAATCTCTCCAGGAAGCCTTTCAAAAGCAGCTTAAAGAGGCAACAGAGAAAGCAGAGAAGCAGCAGGCTACCGTGAGTGATTCCCTGTCCTTCTCTCATTACTTTTGGTTTTCTTCTGTTTTTTTTTCCTTAATCTTGCCTTGAGAATGTGTTATTAGCTCAAATAACTTTTAATGTAAAAAAGATAAATGGATTTCACGTATGTGTTAGCACTCTGCAAGCTGCAGAAGAAAGGAGCTGAAAAAAATGTTTATATGTTCAAAAGCTCTAAGATTCCCTTCTTCCCTATTTTCTGTGGGACTTAGGGATGTGTATAAGCTTTGGGAGTCTGGTGGTCTGGAGACTTGGGCCTAAATCCTCTCCCCTGGTTAGATTACCTTTATGGACCCTCATATCTCATCCAAACTAATGTACACTGTCATACATCCACTGACTTCTTTTGAATCACTACAGATTTTCAGCAACAAAATGGATAATGAAGTGTCAAGTTTTGACCATACTAAAACCAATTATCAGTGTAGGAAGGTATTATTAAGAGCCATTAAGATTCCATGCTTTATTGAAATTCTGTTTCTAGATAAATTGTACAATTTTTTGTGTAGTAATGTCGTGTTTTGGAGCATAAATTGCCACATTTTGCTATTGCAGGAGAAAAAAAAAAAGTAGAATCACGTTTACTAAGGTGTAAAAAGGAAATTTTTCCTATGTTGGTTAGTAATATTCCTATAACATGGATACCACTGAGCAAAAGTTGACTAGACAATCCCCAGAGGGTCCTTCAAACCTTAAATGTTCTGTGATTTGAACTCTGTACCTGAAAACAAGCTGCATGAAGGGTTTATAAATCTATTTTTTGTTTCGTATTGAATAACCACTGATTTATTTATTAAGATCCCACTGCCTTCCAGGTTCACAAAACAAGAGTTCCTCCAAGACAATGGTTTAAAAGTAATTATTAAATTTAGCAAATACTTACAATGATGTGATTTTTATGTGGCTTTATGCCCTTGGTGAACAAGATGTAAGAGTGCATGCTTTACATGCTACCTTCTAATTAGAAATAGTGTAGATTTTGGACCAAACTATTCCTTTTGCAAGTTTCTGTCAATTAATATGATTTTTGAAAACACATTTTTTTACCTTTGTTGCTCAAAAGCTTGAAGTGTAACGATACTTTTTTATGTGATCTTGTGTCCCACACATGTAGTTAGTGGGTATTTGGTACATGTAATTTTGTCTAGAAAAAAAAAAAGAAACTTCTTTCTTCTTGAGAGGTAGAGAGAAGTAATCAAAGCTGTACTGAGCTTGGAAAGGGTAACATATTTTGTGGGGTTTTTTCTCAAAAGCCAGGGCAGTATATATCCAGAAAAATAAATCTGCACTTCAGTTTTAACATGGTTTTGTACTGAGGCAATCTATATAAAATCACAGAATCATAGAATGTTAAGAGGTTGGAGTGTTGTCTTTTTTTCGGGTGCACGAGCATATTCCCACTGACTTTAAAAGCACAATGAATTCTGGTCCTACAAATGAGAGGTGGAATACATATTTCATTATTTAATCTTCATATTAGATTTTGATATTCAAGACTAATTCAGCTGTGGGTTACATAAATCTCAGATGTAGTGCATGGATTACTTGATTTGTTTGTTTTTGTGATACAGCACTTCCTTTAATTTGAGCAACACTGCCTTGTGTAAATTCAGTCCCTACCCTAGCTTTGGGAAGAGCACAAGATTTGTTGTACACAAAATCTACTGTTAACTGTGAGCAAAATACCACCTAGTGCAGAAACCAGAAAAAACTCCTCTGAGTTTATAGCAGAGCTTGGCTTGGAGTGTGGGCAGATGGTTAGAGAAGCTGAATTCTCAATACTTGCCACTAATAGCATATTAAACTTGCTGCTAATTCTAAGGAAAGCAGAACTGTGTCCTTGGTTTGTGATATTTACTTCTTTATGCCTCAGGGTACAATGTACCTAATGAGGCTCGACAATACAGCGAGACTGAATGAATATTTAAAAAGCACGTCAGGATCCTCACCTGAAAACCGCAGTGGAAATGGAAATAGATATTATTGCTGACACACAACATTACTTTATACCTGTTTTTTCCATGTGTTTCACATTTTTCTGGAAGCAATGTGAAATCTGTGGAAGAAATCTAGGCATTTTGAGGCAAGACTAGCTAGAGGATAGGAGCTTGAATCTAATTCTAATTTAATGAATTGTGAGACTAGCTTCTAGCCTAATTAAAGCACATCTTATTCTATAGGATTTGGTGAAGTGAATCCTGATTTTCATCAGAGTCAATAAGAGTAGAATTACATTTCTCAAAGACTAATAAAACACTGGTGGGAGAGGGAAGGATGGAAATATATATTTCTTTTCTGCACTTACCATGAAGGCATAGTACAGTGCTTACTGTGGGTATGTTAATTGGCTGTTTATATTCAACAGGCAACACCTGCCTGAAGGTGTTCTTTATTAGGTAAATGTGGAAGTGTAAGTAAGAATTTACAGGAATCAAGTCAAATTACATGCAAAGTAACCTGGGAATTATTCAAGGCCTCTGACCAAACCAAAAGAACTAAGGACACAGCACAGCAAAACATTAGACTTTGCATCCATGTCTTCTTGTGTAATATATGCCAAGGCTCTTCACTATCCTTGCACAAATGATTCATCAGAAAGAGAGTTATCAGTGTTCTTGTGCTTGCTTATCCATTATTTGACCTTTTAAGGCTAGAGAAACCAAGCAACTAAAGAAGTTGCTGTTCTGAGCAGCTGCTGACTGTTGGTAGGTACCAACTCTAGTTGGGGGGTGCTGTCTCAGAGGGCAGCCAGTGGAGCTGCTGCTGGGTAGTAACAACTTTCTGAGGATAGAAGCAGCAGCTCAGGTTTAAGGAAAGTAAAAGGATGTGTAAAGACACTCCTGCTCTTTAGTAATCACACTGAGGGCTGACCTGAGGGGCCTTAACACTCCTTTTCTGGATCCTTCTGGATTGTCTTCTGCATCTGGAGCGCTAACACACGAAGAACAGCAGCACTCTGTCTTGAGATGGGGCTTTTCCAGGAAATTTAGGGCAGACCTCAGACACATTTAAGCCTATTGTGTCAGCTGCTCTGCCTGGGATAATAAAATATGCAGAGAAACACTGGTTATGATAAGGATGCTTTAAATTGACTGTGCTGCCTAGTTCAACATATCTCTGAAACAGTCTTCCAGAAAGCCTTTGGTGTGAAGGAGCTTCTTTATAGACTATCCCACACTAGAACTGTGTATTATTTTTATACCAAAAAGCATTTCAGAAGGGCCATACTGGGTTTAGTTATACAATGTGCCTGTAAAACGTGTAAGACATTGTTCCAAATAACCTGGTATCCTCTTTAACAATAAATGAAGGTTAACAGAGCTTTTTGTGCTGCACTTAACATCAAATACCTAAGCCATTTTTAATAAGTTTTTGTACAGTGAAAAAAAGATATTAATAATGTCAAGCTATTATCTCTAAATGTGAAGTGGAACCACTTCTTCCACGAACAGCATTAGAGGCCACGGACTAATTTTCACTTTAGTTAACAGAAAGGCAAATGGCATGTGTAACCTTAAAAGTGTTTTATTTTGTTTGGGTTTTTTTCAGTGAATTTGTAGAATAAGTAGTAATTCTGTATTTCTTCACTGGGTTAAAAGTCTCTCAGAGCTTCTTGGAGAAGGGCTCTTTGCTTTGCTGTACTTCGTGCTAACTGCTTGCATGTTAAGAAATAGCTATATTTTTAGCAAGTTTGCAAAGTTATTTCCCATTAACTGGAGTTAAAGTTTATAAAAAGATCTGGATAGCTCTGGATGTGGGAGAAAATAAAGAATGAAACATGGAAACACTCAAAAATAATTTGTCTAAAGTAAGCTTAGTCTACCTTTTATATGCTGTTCCTGTTAGTATTTTATGTCATGCTAGCAATTTTTAAGAAGATACATTGATGGAATTGTTTGACAATACAATTACAGTGCTGTCTATCAAAATAAAGGAGAAAATAGGTCTGTGTAATTTCCTTTTTCCCAATTGCTCAGTGTTCACTATGAAAAATGAGAATTAAGCAACACATTATGAATGACTTATAAAAAGAAACCATACACAATGTGGTTATTTTGAAATCAGGAGGATATTTTCAGTAATAAAAGGGTAATATATGGGGAATATATTAATAGCCCTAATAAATTAGGCCTAATAAATTAGCCCTAATAAAGGCTAATATATGGGGAATTTAATTCAATGTTATCCTCACGCCTGTGAGATTTTTAATATAAAGATCAGATGTTCTTTTCACTTCAAAAATATTTATTTTGTTTAGGAAAATTTTTATGATTTTATGTTCCCAAAGTCCTAAATGTTTCTTTGACAAAAGTCTCTTCTACTAATCAAACTGTAACTTGCAGCTTAAAAGTTACATTCATGTAAGAAATAGGTAAAAAAACTATTTAGCTCTGCTTTTAACAGTATTTAACACTTCCTGTCTCTGGGATATGGAAGCAGTGTCCTTGCTTAGTGTTGAAGAGTTTAGCCTCAGAACAACATATTTTCATCAGGTATTTTCATAATTACAGCACTTAAAGGGAGACAACATGTGAAAAGTGCTGAATGTCAAACAAGAACAAAGCGTGGGTAGAAGGGAGGAAGAAATGCAGGAAGTTTTTTTTCTTCAATTATTTTATTTAAGTTTTGTCCCTCTTAATTTAGAGCTGGGTGTAAATGCCTGTTCTTGTTTATTATGCTATGAGGATTTAGTGACTCAAAGCAGAATTTTTACATCTCTTCTGGAAAATGGTGTTATGTCTTGTCCTTGAGACTGACTAAAAGCACCGTGCAAATGGTCTGACACAGACTGATCTGCCTTAAAGCATGAAATTATCCACACAGGCACACTTCAATGGCTAGATTAGGTTATCTCTCTATGGGCTCCAGTAGACAAGCCATATAAACCCCTCCTGTGTGACCCTCCATAGCTAGACCTCGTGACTAAGTGTTTCCTCAGCTGTTAGAGATTTAAAGGGCCTTTAAAAATGCTGTTACAATATGAATTCAAAAATGAATGAATTCTTAATTAATACTGAAATTATTCTTTTTAATGTAGTAAAAATATCTTCTAATTATTCAGATAAGCTTGAACAGTATGTTTACACTCTGTAGGATGTCCATATCAGTGGTATAAAATGCATGTGTATGTGCATAGTAATCAACAAAATTACTGATTTAACCAACATATATTGCTGTTAAATTAATAGTACTGAATTGTCCTAATTATCTCTTTCCTGGAAGATCCAAGCAATGTAGAGATAATAATTTTGGTGTCAAATCTCATTAATTATTTCATACATATTCATAGTTAGAAGCCAAGTGCTTTGAAGGCATATTAATATTCTCCTGAGCGTTAGGTCTAAGAAAGGGAACACTCTTTAATGGAGGTCAGTATATTATTTTTGTCAGTATTTAGTGGTAGCTGGCAATACTTTTGAACAGCTGAAAAAAAAAAAATAACCATGCAAATAGCTATTTTACATTTTTCCCCATTCATCTTGATCTCATATTTCAGTTGTGACCTTTATTTTTTGTTGTGCAAAATCTTCATGTTTATTATCTAGTATACATGGACTAAATTTCAATAATTTTGTCCTTGCCAGGCAGGTGCTGAATATGTTTGTCCTCTGATAAAGCATCATCCTCAGTGGTAGCTGGATGTGGAGTTAGTATTTCCACAGCCAAAGCACTTGGTATTTCTTTTACAAACTCTTCCTAACTTTTGTCTGTTTATGCATGTCAGGTGGCTCTAGTCTCGTGCACTCCCTACCTACATTTCTGTCTTAGATGATAATAGAATTCTGTGACTTCCCTTTTGATACAAGTGAGGGTGATATCAAATTCAGTGACATTTTTCAAATTACTGACGTGTCTGCTTGAGTTTGGACATGATTCTAAGAACAGCTGTCGTGTCATGTAGATTCAGAGTGATTTTTTACCTACATGACATCCAAACCATGAATCTTTGGGTCAGTGTCTCTCCAATCTAAGTATTTTTTTCTTTACAGGGGTTTTATTTTTCTTTACAAGTCTGTCTCAATGTCAGAATGACTGTAGCTTCCCTCGAACTTGGATAGAGTTTTGCATCAACAGGGAGAGAGCACAGCATAGGACATTGGGTAAACAGGGATGAGAATTTTGATAATTGAGGTATCCAAGAGCATCTTCCTTCAAAATGACAGGAATGGGTTCTTTTAATCCTAGTTGTTATCAATACATTGTCCTTTCTCCCATTGTATTCCATAAGCTGTGAGGAAAGCTCGGTCCTGAAAGAAAGTTAGACTGATTTGTAAAAACGGTGTTTTAAACTGTGTTTGATTAAATTCAGTCTCAAACCTAAGATTGGAATTCTGCTTTCCAAGGCAAGTCATTGAGTTAATTAGGAACTAGAGACCATATGTGGATGCTTTTACATGTAATGCTATTGATTCCACAGGTGAGTCTGATCAGAGTCGAGGTATTTATCTCATCAGGACCAGCCCCGTAGCATTCAAATCAAATAACTCTGTTAGAAACCTGCTATGATAGATACATTCCTAGAGGGTAAAAAAAATTGTATGTCACAGAATCAGTTCATATTGTTCTAAAACTCCTTAGTTCTCTGAGGATCACACTGAACTTTCTTGTGAAAGATAAGCACCATGTCTACTGGTGCAAAGCAAAAGTAAGTCTATTTACATACAACAATTTTCTTCTTTGGATTGTAAGTTTTCTAGCAAATATGCTAAATGTTTGTAGATTTAGCAAATATTTAACTGTGGCCTATACCAATTTGATATATAAGCAAAATTTTTTGTTTGGTGGTCGCTTTTTTTTTTTTACGAAGTTGTGAGAAGCATAAAAAAAATACTTAGTGGTCACAACTGATGTTCAGGTACATCTCAACAACTCACACTCAGCGTGTCTTTAAACTTGCAGATTAACTTTTTGAAGACTGAAATGGAAAGGAAGAGTAAAATGATCCGAGACCTCCAAAACGAGGTAAGAGGAACATTTGATTGTCATCTCCATTCAGGCCTCTTATTGAAAGCGACCGTGGTTTGGCTTCATGTATAAAGCACATTTTGTTGTAGTGGGCAGACAAAGCCCCAGTGAATTGCTCTAAATAGCAAAGCAAAAATGACCGTGTGTATTTAGAAATAGTATTTTACTGAATGGAACTGTTGACTCCTTGCTACGGGTGCTTGGTTTGATAATACACCTCTGGAACTCTTGTTGCTTTTTCAGAGGGGAAACAGTTCTGTAGGTTATTGATACAGAGTGAAACTTTGTTCACATTGTTATTACCTGATTTAAAAAGAAACAGCAAGAGGAGGAGAAAGGAAATACAAGATCAGAACTGAGATTCTTAATAAAATTTTAAAACCCCTCACATTCTTAAAATGTTTTCTTAAGCTTTGTGCGCCATGAATATTAATGCCAGATTGATCCCAAAATTCCAGATAAAATATAAAACGTGTTTTATTTAATTTTTATTGGTATTAAACTGAATTTATTTTGAAATTTGGTCTTGGAATAGAAACATTTGCGCAGCATCATATTACTTTTTCCTCCTTATCTTTTTCTCTGCAAACAACTTGCCTAAATCAGGGTGTAGTTACCCTTTCCATTGCTTCATTTTGCGAACCTCTTTGCACTTGAAAATGTTATTTTTAATTTTATTCTTGTTCTCTTGCCTTTGTCTGTTTTGTTCAGTTCTCTTGCTTTTCTTCTAAGTTTTGTGAGAATGAAAACTTGACCTCCTTAAAGCTGTTATTTCACCTGTGATCACTGATGTCTTTGGTGTGTGAGAGTGTATATATACGGTCAGTCTCAAAAATGTGAACACTCCTTTTTAAGTCACAACAGTGTCTTAGTTTCAGCCAGGAAACTTGCTCTCTTTTCCCACCTGTGTACTCTGGATGCTTTGCAACTGAGCCTGTTAATTATAATAAATCGTATCAATCTCATCCTATTGACCAGCCCTAAAACAATCTTGTCTCTTATTGCACGGAAGTACATAAATAAATTCAAGCTGTCTGACTGATAATGATTTGCTTAGGTAGGTCAGGAGACTTCTGTAGTATTTACTGTGTTTGTAGGACATTTTGGAAAATCTGCCTTGAAAGGAATCTTTCTTTTTGGCACCAAAAAGTACTTGTTTCTCAATTTAAAGGTAGAGTGTTTCACCAGCATTTTATTTCCTGATATCCTCCTGTCTGAAGTTGCAGGAGCTGAGTAAACTGGATGTACTGATGTTGCAAGCATTTCAGACCTATCATGGGGCCTTTCAGATTAACATTCAACTTGCATACCTACAGTTTTATGTTTCCAGCTGTGGGGCAGTCTGCAGAGTGACTAAATATCTCTGTCACTGCCTAAAAAAAAAAGGAAAATTAGAATGCTCAACAGTCCTTCCATTCAAAACATAAATATGTTGTCTTGGATACCCACAGATGTGCCAGTTTTATGAACCCGCTGTCCATTAATTTCTCTAAATCTGTCTTGGATGTTGGATACCTCCACAACTCTTTACACTATCAAATTCCCTCTCACTTCACAGTTTAAATTTTTTTATGTCATTTTCTGTTCTTCTCCCTTCAGCAAGTTTTTCTAAACTCTGAGTTGTTCCCTTCTTAGTTTTGTAGAGTCGACCAAGGTTTTATGAGCTTTTAATATAGCATTTTTTTGGCAGCTTCTAGGCACTTTGTATTTTTTTTTTGATCATTTGACTGTTTTTTACTGTTCGCCTTATTCATACATCTCTCTATTTCTACATCATCTCTCATTTATTTCTCTCCCTTTCAGGAGATTGAATGTCTGTGTGATGGGTTTCTGTGTGGTTTACTCTTCTGCCACAGTGGTACCTGTTATTGCACTTCATCAGCAGTTGCAAACATTACTTCCTCTTGAACTCAGCCCAGGGAAACCCTTGAGGAAAAAAAACAGAATAATGTTTTGTCTTGGGGGCTGCAGGGCTGGCTGCAGCCATTTCACTGTGTAGCTTCTTCCAGTCACGTTGCAAATGTCTGGTGCTAAATGCTTCAGTCTGGTTGGGATCTCTGGGCTGTATGAAGAATGAAAGAGATTATTACTTCCCTTTAATATCTTGAAAAGTCTTTAAAGAATAGATAAACAAAGGGAAAATGTGTAAAACTACATAAAAATAAAATCTTTTAATATAGGAACTGTAACAGGATAAAATTTTCCTTTTAAGTAAAAATGTAAACTGAGTGGTGACATCTATCAGATCATAAATATTTAAAGTGTGCTTTTGATATGTATCTCCTGGCACACCCAGTTGGGATTTCTGTCTGAGTTTTTAGGGAAGTACTTTGACTACAAAACAGCAGAGAAGATGGACAGTAATTTTGTGAGTCACTGAAGGAATAGTTTCTGCAGTCCTGCATAAATATTATTTGGGGCATCTGTGATTAAAGCTTCTCAAAATTTAAAAAAAAAAAAAAAAAAAAAGAAATAGCATACTGAAAAATTGTAATTAGTCTTAGAGGTAGAGCAATGATTAAAATTTAGATACTTGTTTAGATGGGAAGTAGAACACATCAAGCAAATAAAACAAATTTCCAGTGTACCAAGGCCTTCAGTGATGTGTGTCCTAGTCTAGCTGTGATGGTTTCAGACTAGGCCTTCCTGGAAACCAGCTTGTAACCAGGAAGGAACTAGGAAGGTGACCAAGGAAGTATTCCATGCTATTCCTTTACGTAACCTAGGGTATAAATAAGGCATTGATAAGAGAGTTCGCTCTCTTCTCTTCCGGCGAGGTTGGAGAACGGTGGTCCCTGTCTGGGCCTGGCTTATCTGGAGCCGAGGCCTACAGTAACTGCTGTTATCGGCCACGCGTGAGGGGGGAGTGCTGGGCCGTGTCCAGACGTACTGCTTTCTTTCAAGGGAAGTGGTGAGCTCTTGCCAATTCTTCAGCTTTGCTGGGTTTTTAGATTGTGTAGATCTGTTTTATTATTTGTCCCTTTTCACCCTATTTTATCCTTTTCCCTTCTCCCTTCCCCCCTCTTCCCTTCGACTTCGGGAAGCTATTTGGGGTCATAGATTCATATATATAATTCTCATTGTATATCTCTGTTTTATACATAATATATACATATTTTTGCTAGAACTTTGGCTGCCTGGTTTTTCGTTTTTTTTTCCTTCCCTCTCTGGGAAGGAGACCCTGTTGTCGAGTTTCGGAGATTTGGCAGGAAGCCAACTCCAAACTTGCACACTAGCTCACCTGATTCTCCTTTTTCCTCCATATATCTAAATTACCTGGGATTTAACTATCGATGAAATGTTCCTGGAATTACAAAAAAAAAAAAAAAAATCCAAGCCACAAAGAAATCCATCTGATTTGTATCACTCATCTTTTTTAGTTATTAAAATTATAAAAAATAAAGCGTGGGGATGTTTTACTTGGAAGAGGAAAAAGGCCACACTCACCCCCTGGAGAAACAGTGAATTAATGTGCAGATACTTTAAATGGAACTCTGGAGTTTTCCAGTACAATCTACTAATGTTTCAAATTTGATGTGAGAATAAAAGGATTAAATCTATAAGGAGGAGCATAATAACAAAGACATAACTGAGGGAAAGAGACCTCATATTATGTGCAGCAAAGAGGAAATGAGGTGTAGTAAAAAAAAAAAAATACAATAAAGATTTGGGCTTCCAGGTTCTCAAAATTGCATGAGAGGCCATAAAGGCCTTTTTCCTCCACACCAGCCCCTGCACCCACCAAAATGCCCCCCTTCCCAAGACACAGGGGTTTTGCACACCTACATGGTTAACAACTGCAGTTATATGTGGTTAAAAAATAATAAAAGGTAGGGAAAAGTTCGGTGCAAGAACTTGATGATGCTCGCATTCAGATGATTCTTTTATTACTACCCTGTCCAAACACATTCATGTAGATAAGCACTGGAAGAGCCTACACTAGTGTCCTGCTTCTGGATTGGTTTGGGTTGGGTTGGGTTTTTTCCTAATTTGATCAAATTATTTGAAATATTTTTTTTTAATGATGCCATCTTGCAAGATGTTCTGAGAGCTGTAGGAAAAGATTGTGGGCGCTGTTTATTCTACACTTATTTTAGGAGGAAAAAAAGAGTAGTAATTGTGATTAAAGATATATGTGTGTAGTCCTAGCATGCCCTGGAAATCAGAAGCTCCAGTATTTTGTTCTTGGCTCAGTCAGCTAAACTTGTCTTGAGAGAAATTTGATTTTAGAGCATTGCTTAGCCCTGTGCATCAGCTACAGTGTGGAAAAGGAACCAAAAGCTATACCTAACTCATGGCTTTCTGTCAAACTCCTGTACCATGTTTGCCAGTTCCCTAAAAGTAAGAACTAACATCAGTTTTTCTGAAATTAGACTGAAATTAAGATACAATTTTGAGGAAATATGTTATCTGAGTCCTGCCTCCAATCACATTGCTTTTAAAAATCTGGTTTGTTAGGTTGGACATGCTATACATTTAAGTAATTGATAGCATTTTATACATAATTTTTGGAAGTGCTATCTGCATACAGATATATAGAGATAGAGAATGAAAGCAGAATAGCTACTCTTGTTCTTTCAAAATATTGCATTCACCCTCAGTTTTTACTGCCAAATCGTGAATTTTGCAATCTCAGGCTCTCTCTTCCTGTAAAAATCATTCCCTGTTTAGTCCTGTTCTTTCAGCACATGCCCTACTGCCATTCAGCTTTGCCATTTGGAGACATGAATAGATGACATTCCAGCTGAATGCAGCAGCTGTGATGTGTGAGGAGAGGACTTTGCACAGAAAGGCAATTTTCAGGCTATTCAAGGCTTTGGGGGGAAAAGAAAGTCGTCAACAAAAATAGTCTGTGGTAAAAAAGTGCCAGATAGAGAGAATGCTGATTATGTGTCTAAAAATCCTCCCTTTTTTAGAGGTCTCTGAGTACTTCCTGCAAATATTAGAAAATATGTGTCAGACTTGCAGCTGTAATATTGTGTGGATTGTGTTAATGTAGTCTAATAAAGGGTTGGCATGTAAATAGGTAATGCTGTTATTTTGAGAGGCTTCTATTATTGCCAAAGAAACCGAGAAGTCTGAAATGCAGAAGCACAGGTGGAGCTGAGAAGCTTGGCAAAAATGTAGAGTAAATTAGAATACGTATAAAAGAGCCACTTTGACAATTTTAACCGCTGGAGATGGGCTGACACAGAACGAGAAACTCACTTCTATGCAGGAAATTATGCCAAAAGTGCTCTAAAAATAAAGCTGAAGCAGGATGCTCTGTTAACCCTTGTTTATGTCAGAAAAATCGTGAGTCTTCACAGTTGCCATTTGGCATTCAGAACTGATTGTTTTGGTGCAGCTCTGAATTTGCATGTACATATGGATTAATTTCTTAAATGAATGGTTTTTCTACACTGAAGTGTGCAGTGCATTTTCTTAGTTTGTTATTAATTTCCTGCTGGTACACCTATAAAAGCCACCTCTTCTCTGCTGAGCAGTAGAGAATTGTTATTCAGGTTTTAACATGAGCATTGTAGCAGTCTTACATTAGACTTAGAAATGTGTATAAAATTGCTCTTATTTAAGCCATTTAATTAGGTTTTATTCGATAAGGACTGGCTTGTAATATTTGGGCAAAGCATTTTATAATCTTTCTGTGAATACCTACATTAAGGTGTGTTAATAGCTTTATGGATTTTCAACAATCACATGTATTTACAGAGTTGATACAGTGTTTTATACAAGGCAGTATATTCTTTTGCTGTTTAGACTGTGACAGAACTTTGAAAAACATGAATTATACAGAAGATGTATAGTAGTATAGGCAATACAAAGTAAACCAGGAATGGAAAATTAGTTACTAACTGCTGTAGCTCTCAGTAATATGTGGTTGGTTTTTTTTTTTCTAAGAAGCACAGTTTTAAATCACAACCTTGTAAACAATACTTCTGCTCTATTCTTATATAAATTGTGGTTATGGCTTTAGTGTCGAGTAAATCATCCTACACCAGAATTTTCTCCAATCTCTCTGTGCTTAGCTGCACTAGCAAAGGATAAAGTCACAGCAGCACAAAGTCTCACCTGATGTATTGGGAATTTCATGCCCTGCAGGATGAATTCAGTTGAATTGCACTGAATTATGATGGGGACAGAAAACAAGAAAAGTCCCTTAGTGAAGCAGAAATTAAATTCTAAGGCTTTGAGACTGTAGACTGATTCTGTTCTATAAAGGAGGACATTGTAGTTCTTTGGTCTTCGTACTCCGCAGATAAAACTAACCTTTTTTTTCCTGAGTATAAAATCCTACCTCCTTGAGAAGAAAACTGGGTAAAATCCTATGCCTTCCTTGGGTGCTGCATTGGTTCTACAATTCCAGAAACTTCCACAAGAGTCAGAGAAAGGGGCACTGCCCAGGGAAGGGAGAAGGAGCCGGAAGGGTGCAGGAGCAGCTGCAGATACGTTCTGCTGAAGGGCTTCGAGTTCAGTATTGTTTATTGATAGATTACATCTTCTTTTGAAGTAAAATAAAGTCCTATTTAAAAAAAATGATTTGCTTAATATTCTTCTGTGACTTTTTCTTACTGAATATGATAAGCCAAGAGTAGAAATGCAATTCAGCCAGTTGGAAATGGCTCTTAGGGGACAGTATCTGAGATCATTCAGAAAATAAATCCTACTGCATCACGATTGTCAGTGAGATATATTTGTAGTGATACTGTAGCAACTGCAGTGAATAGAATAAGTTCTATTTTTATAAGCTTTGTTTTCCTGACCTTGGAGACACGAGAGCATAGGACACGTTTTCTCACTTGGCTGTTGAGTGAGAATCAGGATCAGAGCATCAGTTATGGGAATGTAATGGACCTGCTGTGTCTGGACCCCACTCTCCTAGGGACCACTATATTTTTTGATTCTTCATTCATTTTTTACATTTAGGAGCAGGGTTGAAAGATTCACATTCATGAACTACTAGAAAGTGAAGGAGATGTTCCAATAAGAATGTTTAGGTAAAATGTATCCTTAACAAATGAGAAGATTAAAAGTTAAATCTACACTTACTAGGGCTCTCTTTTTATCTGGTACTTAACCACAATGTTTAGAAAATGTGACTGCTTGGATTTTTCCCAATAATATATATATCTGTTGTCTGCAATGCTGAAAATCATAGCAGTGTTCATCAGTGATCAGCCATTCTGATGTCTTTTCCTCTGCTGCCCAGAAAACTTAAAATTTCTTATTTCTGACATCCTTCTTCATTAAGTCCGAAATTCCAAATTGGATTTTTTTTTCTCTCTTGTTCATCTAGTGTCAAATCTGTATAATAGACTTTTCTCTCCCCAAGGCTTAGTCTTCTTCAGTTGTTATTTGTTATTCAGTTGTCATTTTGTTTCCTGTGCACCGTGTGCTCTGACCCACTGAGCTAAAAGTTTAACCAGCATGGTTGAAATGAAGGGTTAAGAATAGAAAGTCCTCGTAGTTCCTTTGCTACATCTCGTTTCAAAAAGGCAACAAAACATGAAGTATAAGAGACTACCTTGAGTAGTAAAGTTTAAAAAGAGCTGTATTTTCTCCTTTGCACACCCAGCTCTCAAGGACATCTATTGCAGCGTCACCAGGCAACAGGGGCAGCCTGAAACCTACTTAAAATCTCAGATCTTTGAACTTGCACAGAGAGTTTTGTGAATGTTAAGTGTTATCCAAATCAGTGTTTTCCAGCATTTCAGATCTCAGGGGTGAGGTGGCTCAAAGCCAAGCCCCAGGGAACTCGAGGCGTAGATGAAATTTTATAATTAATGAAAAACTTCTCCTGGAGCTAGGGTAAATTTTTGCCAAACTGGAAAAGAGAAATGCTGATCTGATTTATTCATGTTCTTCAGACAAGTGGAAAAAGTTTGCTTGTAAATGTTAAAATTGCCTAGTGGGAAACCCACTCAAAAGGAAGTAACAGTGGTGTATGTGGTTAAAAAAAAAAGGAAATCAATACTTCAAAATAAGCATTGCTGATGTTTATGCTAAGATGAAATAATAAAAGGGCATTTAATAAGCAAATTTCTGTGGTTCAGAAAGAAAGAGGAGATGAGCTGTTGATTTTATCATCACAAATAATGCTGTAAATTAGTGATGTTTTTCACTTAGTATCAAAAAAGAGGGATAGCCTTTGAGGAGCTCAAGTAACCCAAATTCACTGCTAGAATATTCTTTGCCTCTGATAACACCACACAGTACTTAATAGCATAAGAATTTATAAAGATGCATGTGACATAAAAATACACATGGCTTATTAATTTTAAAAAAGCTGCTTGATGAAGTTGTGTTGGACCTGGAATGCTCCTGTCCTGGGCTCAGAGCTCGCCAGAGACTACTAGATTAGTTAGGACATGGCTCTCATGGTTATAACTAGATTTCCATGGAAGTCATAAGAATTTAGAGCAAAAAGAAAAATTCAAAACTGATCATCTTATGCTACCCCATCCAAAACACCCACTGATTTCAAGGGTAAAGTCTTGGAGTGTTTGCCTTTTCTTTCTGATCATACTGTTGGATGCAGGTGTTAATTTACTAAGTGCAAGGGGAGCAGAAAGAACTTTTCAGAAGTATTTTTTCACCCTTCAGAGGTTTTGTATTAAGCTAGTCTGCTGTTATTTTGTACTTACGAATTTTAATCAAGAAGCAGTGTAGCTGGAAAATGTCAACTTTATATGGCATTTTCCAACTGAGGATTGCTAGTCTGTGACTTTATAAAGATTATACTCCTCTCCTGAGACTAATTGTCCTCCAGTTGTAATTTGATCAAAATGGATACCATATTTGGAAAGATAATTCCAAAAAGAATAAGCTGTGTAAGCTGTTCAGCTGTAATGTGACTTCAGCATGTTGTTCAAAAAGAAGTAGAAGCACATGAAGCTGTTTTTTCGTGACAGCAAAAAGAATTGATTCTCACCTACTTTGCAACTATTTCATCCTGAAACCCTGGGATATTTTCAAATATAGACATTTTTATCCTTGCAAAAAATTCAGAGGGCTTGCTTAACGGGAATGTTCAAATTTGTTCAGCCTAAATCCTTATGTATTTCTAATTAATATCATGTCCTTGCTTAGGCAATTGTTTGCCATAAAGATGTGAAAACATTGATTATACAATGCAGTAGGAAAAAAACACTGACATTTACTGGCCTCTTCCTAAGAAACCACTGCAGCAATTCACTATATATTACTCAAGTGTTAGGAAGTAGTTCACCCTCAGTGTCTAGTCAACCTCATGCTGAGTCTTAAATGTAGAAATTGTGCTATTCTGGGCCCAAATCACCAATTTTCTGTTATCCTGAAATATTTTAAATTACTTAGTTCTGGAGATTTCTTTCCCACACAGCCTTTCAAAAACTGTTCATCTGTGTTTAGCTGCAGACATTATTGGAGGAGGAAAGATTAAGCAGATCAATCAACTTGTCACTAGTTTTAGGCATAATAACTCCAGTGAGTTGAATTGATTTTGTTTAGTTGTTATTTAAGTGCTCTATTCATCTTAACAAAGCTGGTTTTATAGCTATGCTATAATTTAAAAATGCAGTTTCCATTACACTGCCTTGAAAAGTGACTTTGCCATACCTGTCCCTGTAATTTTGCCTATTTGTCACGTTTACCTGTTTAAACCCTTCTGTAGAATGAATCTTCTGTTCTTCAGAAGTTGATGTCACAATTTTTACAACTGAAAAACTTGGAAACAACAACGACAGTAATGCTCAGATTGTTCCCTTTTTTTAAATGATTTGTCTTGTAAACAGTTTAAAACATGCTGAGTTTAACAGATGTTTCCTAAGTGAAGTTTTAAGGGTCTAATCAAGCAGGTGCTGCTTAAAGTATTCTGGAGGGTGTTGTCTAATCTCAATTTTCTTAGTGATTAAGGATCTGAGTAGTATTTTACACCAAAGTTCCACGAACTCAGGAAAGGTCTGCAGAGATTAAAAAGAAAATTGTAAATAATGTCAGATTTGTATGGTTCATCCATGAGCTGTGCTGTCTTTTATGTATTGTGATTACTTTCTTTCAAATGCAGAATAGTCATTCTACTTCAGGGCATGAATTTAATCCTGTAGGTACGAGGTATTTGTGCATGTATTTGTATATATGTATTTTTGTGTATGTTTAAATCAGAACCACTCCTTACATACAGATTCAGATGCATATTTATATGTGTACAAGAATATAATGTGGTGTTAAGAAATAGCTTAGAAGTACCAAACTATCAGCAGATGATTCGTTGAAAGCTGTAAGGGCTCAGTTTCTCTGGATGTGTCCAGAAAACTTTTCTCTCTGTGTTATTGACTTGCTGAGCTGGTTTATCTTGGGTTTTGTATCAGAACTTCAAGTCTTCCCATGCCATTCTCAAATTATTCTTGCTGTGGCAGATTTTTTTAGTGCTTATGTAAGCTTATTTCTCAGTTTGTTTCAGTGGAGTTTTGCTCATTTACTGAAGGAGATAATTTGATCTTCAAGTTCTTCAGGCTACCACTGAGCTAGAAAATGCACATTTTCTAAATTGGACTCAGCAGTCATCCCAAGTACAGTTTATGTACTGAATTTATGACAATATACCCATTTAGTCTTTCTTAAATAGCATCAGCCTGACATCCTTAATTTAGACCGTATTTTTTCAATAGCTGGTGTTCTGCAAGGACAAATACCTTTAAACACGAAGGATTTTAGGCCAGGGAGAGGCAGGTCACCAGGACAGCTCTACTTCCACATTAAAATAATATTTTAGTGGAAGAGCATGGGGTGTGCTGTGCAATGGTGGGCCTGGTCCACTCCCTGGGTGTGGCTTTGGGTGCTGTGCATGAAAAGGTATTTGTGCAGTTTTTGGTACTTAGAAAAATCCTTGGACACCATAAAAAGCCAAAAATGGAAGCATCTTCATAAAGAAATAGGTTACCCATTAACAATTTCCTGCTGTGTTCTTTTTTGGTTGTTCACTTGTGTTTCAAGGTCAAAGCAAGAGGGTAGAAAAAATCGTGCTGAAAAAAAGGATGGTTTGCTGTGGGGGTGAACGCAGGTGGGAGGACTATCTTTTACAGCATCCAGTTCTTGGGTTGCTGATAAGAAACTGCCTTCCATTTGAAATGATGTATGTGAACAGAAAAAAAATACTGAGGAGTAGAGATAGTGATAAGAGTAGTACAAAACAAAATTTGCAGGAGAAGGGAGATGATGCCTTATTTGATGGCTCACTGAGGCTCCAGACTGGCCCAAAGGAATGAGTAGGAGTAGATGCCAGATGAACCCCATTAAGTTCCTGAGGTAGTTCCCATGTATTGGCAGTATTAAATCAAATGCTTTACTGTGTTCTAAATTTCTTTTTTTTTCTTTTCCTGTTGCATGGAGTCTGTAGGCAGATTAGATTTAATGGAAGACTTTTTCTCTCCCTGAGTTCTCAATAGCATAGTTTGTGCTTTTAAAACCAACAAACAAACAAAAAAAACCCCAAAAAAATCTCCTCTTGCTGTGCAGCTGTGTGTTACAGCCACGAGCTTTTACATGTTTGGTTTGGATGATGCTAAGCACTGAGCATTTAAACTGTAGAATTTATGCTGATGAACTTGAGTCTCAGGAGAAAAGATCTGGAACCTGAGAGTTAGGATATCCTCCTTCATCTGCCAAAAATGAGCTTAACTACATCAAGGAAATATTAGCATCCAGGCATAAAATTCATATCCTGGAGCTGATTAGTTTTGGGTAAAAGGTGTAACCTGCTGTTTACCAATGCTTCTTTCCTATATTTGTCTTGTTGAATCACCACGGGGATTCACTGCAATACTGGATGGGGGTATCAGCTAATTTTTTTTTATAAAATTCTGGATTTTTTTTGTTCTTTTTTACAATGCTGCCACCTTATCTTAATTTTACAGGGAGATAAAACGTGGCATGGAAATTGTGAAAAGCACATTATTTTTAGCCAAAATGTAAATATGACGTCCCAAAGAACCGGTCAAAGCCAGAACTGCTCAGACAGATAGTTTGTTTTAAAATAACTGGTCCTAGTTGTTGTTCTTTGGAATAATTGATTAAGATACAAGGATGCAGTGTTTCAGTGCTCTCCATTGGTTACTTCTGCAAGGTTCCCCTACCTATATAATATGCCTCCTTGGTACACTCTACAGAATCTGAATTATTGTTTTTTTAAGCTTCATGCAGCTCCTTTAAGTGTCTTTTCAACAACACACAAGAACTGGCTCGCTGAACTGGATCATATGATTTTAAACTTCATCCTTTTCTGGGTGAGAGGCAACCTGTTTTCCTGTGGCTGCAAAAGGAGAAAAAACAACAACATTTCTTGAGCTTTCCACTGTTGCACCAAGCAAAAGCAGATCCAGTTTGACTACTGAAATGGGCACAGCTAATCTGGAAGCAGTGTTACAGCACTGTATTTCACCAAAGTGCTTGCTCAGGTGGAAAACTGCTGATATTTTTCTCTTCATTGGTGCAGACTGTCAGTGGTTGTTGCCAGCTCTTTGTTTTTGTCATTTGGGAAAAGCTCCAAGTTATATTTGAAAGAAGTGTGTGTGCACAATCTATAGGAGTCTTATTTGCAGTGCATTGCTTGCTGCCTCTTGCATCCTCTGCACAGAGCAAGTACAGGGTAGGAAACAATCAGTATGCATGGCTGCTGTGCATTCTTTAAAATTGTAAAGTACTGCACAGTTGTTATGGTGGTTTTTTCCTCGATAAATAATGTAGAAATCAGTAATTTTAGTTGAATTATTTCTAATCATTAAACAGGGAAAAGATTTTCCTTTAGAGGTAGTCCTTTAGGTGTCGAAAGAAATCAAAATATAAGTTTGCCCTGATCTTTGGGAGTTTTCTTCTGTTATTGTTAGGGATGCTTTAGGATGTATATTTTTGGATTTAATTCATATTTCTTCTAAAGTTTGATTACATATACTTTTTATACTGCTCAAGGGATATTACTTTGCTCCTTTCAATTAGGGTTGACTTGAAGTTAGTGTTCTGTGTTTTTCTTGCCATAACTCTTTTACTTGTAGGACACTCAACACTTCAATCTAAAGCTCTCTTAGTCTTTGCAAGTTTATAAGCAGAACTATCTTTTTTTTTTTGAAAGAATTGCAGACCATTTGCTTAAAAGAAGGAGACTATTGCTGTTTGGTGGGTGGCTCAGAGGGAGAAATGTGTGTATTTTGTAGGGGCAGCAGCCTTTTTGTTTTGGAGAAAACTTCAGGAAATGTTGAGGTTTTTTCCTAAGCCTGTGAAAATAAATATTTTGTCATTCCTAAAGTAATTATTTAGCTTCTGCTCCCTTTGTTTATTTTTGTTTGGTTGGGTTTATTATTGGGGGCTTTTTTAACAGTCTCAGGAGTGAGGCTTTGTACTTTACAAATGACAGTGAAAAACAGTTAAACTGATCACTTTGATCTGTTGAGCTTTTTATTAAAGACCCCTGAACCACTCAAATGTTTGCTAATTCTCTGATCTGGTTAAGCTGTGGTACCAGCATCACCTCTGAGATAGATGCCTTTGCTGCACTGTGGGTGATTTTAGCTTGGTTGGCTGTTTTTCTTCACTAGCCCCTAATCAAGATGCCAGTTGACCTGTACCTTATTTTCCCCTTTTCCTTACTTGCCAAATACCTTATTTCTCTGGTTGATCAATCAATTATGCCAAAGAACAACAGCTAGGACCAGTTCTTTTTAAACAAACTGAAATGAGATTATGTCAGTTGTGTTAAATATAATAAGTATAATTGGGAATAGAACCACATATCTGCCTGGCTTGGCAGATTTAATCTACAGTCGTGACTCTGTCATGCCTTGGCTGTTAGTATTTCAAAGCACAGTTACTCATATTTGCCAGAAATATGAGTCTATGAATGTATCTATTTAAATCCTGAACTGATGGAAATTTGGAATGACACAGGTTTATCAGCAGTAGATTTCAAGAAATAATTATGGGTAATGAGACATGCAGCTGTTGAGCAGTAAGTTCATTAGAAGATTGCTTCTTTGAAAATCCAGCTGCATTCAGAAATACTGAAATACATTTTGCAGATAAAAACATTCCACTTTTAAATAGCATATGTAGTCATCTGTGGCTTTAAGAAACATTCATGAGCAGTGCACCTGCTATGACCTAGGGCCAGATCTCTATGATAGTTCTGAAAAGTAGATGAGCATAAAAGTTATTAAATTTGCTGGGCAGATGCATTACTTAGATTGCCTGCCTGTGATTGACAGACCAATATTCTGTTTGATATCATTGGACTGGATAAATTACATTTTTACATCCCTTCTTTTCCAATACAGGTATTAATGTGAAATCTGCAGACAGTCAAATTTGCTTTCTTGTCCAAACCTATTAATGCTTAGTTTCAAGTAAAAATCTAATAGGTATTGAAATAGAAAATTTGGTTGAATATTAAAAAAAAAAAAAAGGTAAAAAGCTGAAAAATTAATCCTGCACAGATTTTTGTTTGTACTCTCTTAGGCTAACTGTCTTGCATGGGGTTTTTTTGTTTGTTTTGTGCAATGTGGAAAGACTTTTGTAGAGGGGTTAAAAATTTCTAATACTTTCCCTTTCATGACAATAAAATACAAAAAATGTCAGGACTATAGCACCCCTTTGAAAGGGTGACTGTGAGGGTATTGGATCTGCACTCATAAAGAAAATCTTGATGAGATGCAAGACAAGAGCTCTCATTCTGTGAGCCTGTGAGGTAAAGGTGAGCTGGGGAGGCTGGGGCTTGCCCAAAGGCAACATGTTAGTCATATGAGGTTTTAATTCTGTGGATTGAAGGACTGGAGAACAAAGAAAGAGAGAGAAGATGAACAAATGTTTATGTATTTAAAGTACCTGTGAGTGTGGTTACAACCTTTCGAGTGTGACTTGTTTGGATTTTATGTAATGTTGAAAAATACAAACCCAGTAAGACCTGTTGTCTGACACTTGCTTAGCCTTAAATCTCTGAAATTCAGTTAGGTAATTTCAGTGTTCAGATCAATATTGAAGAAAAGATGAATTTTTTTGTACTGTTTTTGCACTTATTGTTTTTTCTCAGTCTTTACTAGCTAATTTTTGCTGTTTCCGTGTCACCCCAGAACCTGCACTTCAAGAGCACACAGTTGACATGCTTGGCCTTTTCCTTTCCTTGTTAAGCCTTTTCCTGGGCTGTTGTACATCATTTATCTCCCCCTGCCTTTGTAGAGGAGTTTTCACTCATATCCTTTGCTTGCCATGGGTTTTTTTAAGGTATTCATCATCAGCTTGCACCTGGACTGTCTGAGTCATCAGCATTCCAGTCTTTCACACTTGTGGATACATTATTCTCCTTATCTTTTCCTTATTTTACCCTTATCTCAAGTTCCCAGTCACAGTCCAAATTAGTAGGCGTATTTGGGGAAAAGAGAAAATTGTAGATACCAGGATTTAATGCTAAGAAAATATTTATTTTGCAATGTGAAATTGTAACCATTTTAGGACATGACTCCAAGCCTCACTGAAACCCTTCCTTGGCTTTGAGATACCCACTCAAGTCCATATTCATTAATGAAAAGGTGATGTTTCTGTCAGAACTAGGAACTGATTAGAAGATGATCAGGCAGATCACCTATCCCAGGTGTTCTTAGGGGAAGAATGTCCTATGTCCTCTTGACAGATTGGGCTGATTTTATAAGTACCAAGAAATGTCTTCAACTTTTTTTTGTGGTGGTCTTTAATGCCCTCAGTTTTCTGCTAAAATATTACTTATTGTGCTTTGGTTTTTGGTTTGGTTTTTGTTTGTTTTTTTCCTGAAAATGTTTGGTTTGCAAATATGTATTATTTACTCTCAGAAACCAAAGAAGTTTAAACTGTACTCAGAGCTTTTTTTTTTATTTTTTTTTTTTTCATAACACTTAGGAGCCTGGTATGAAGCATCCTGCCTGATGTTGCTGTACTGAGCTTAAATGGGGGCAAACACTTTTCAGAAGCATTGAAAAATGTCTCAGTTTACTCCTTTCCTCCCCTTTCCCAAGAGGAGGGAGCCTGACATAAAATGTTAGTTCACAGTCATGGATAGGGCAATGATTGATGAAGAAATAGTGTTAGTGGCTCAAAAAAAGGCACTTAAATCCTCAGAATTAGATCCTACTCCTGACTTCATCTTGCTTAAATGACTTTTAGGAAATCATTAAAGGCTAGAAGTATTATCTAGTCCATATTATGTGGGTTCTTACTGCTCTGGGTATTGAATGAGCATGGCATGGTGGAAATACATCTAGTATGTGAATCAATCCAGTAAAACTGCCTTAGGGATATCTATTTTCTTATTGAAAGGTATTGTAGCAGCTTCTTCAATACAACTGATATGTATTTTAGATGTCTGTGGATCGTGCCTGAGAAAATTCTTTTAAAAATTAAATGTATTGGCCAAAAAGTTCTGTAACAACAAATATTCAGTGCACTGCTACTGAGAGAATTCAGTATTAATATTATTATTATTAATATTAATATTAAAGCAAAGCCAAATGATACCACTCCACAGAGAGCCACATAAATGTATGCCTTACCCATCTCCTGCCCTTCTCCTTTCATAACTGTGTCATTTCTGTTTTAAGACAGATTTTGGCAATTCTGGATCTAAGATATGCTTAATGCAGCATTTCATGTCCTGCTGCTATTACATTGGAAGAAAGTGAAGTTGTAGAAAAGCACGTAAACAGTCTGACCCTTCACTCCTCCAGTAGTAGAGGAGCTCATTTTTTTCAAGGTCAGAAATGGGGTTTATATCGAGATGTTTGGTCACAGCACACTCTATTCATTCCTGTCACCTTGCTTTAATGAGAGCTTTCACTGTCTTTTTTGTGGTTTTTTTTTAAGCCCAGCCTTCAGCTTGCAGCAGCATCAAGTTCTGCTTGTCATTCTGTTCACAAATGTCAAGTGAACAGAAGGACCTTTGGGCTAACATCTACTTAACTAGGTGTTCTGCTTTGTTGATCCTGCAAACCATCCCCAGAGCATTCAGCCACCCCTACCAAGGGGAAAAATCAAAGAATTGCCAGCTTTTTTCTCTAAATAACCCTGCATGGCATAGGCAATTACCCTTCATTTCAGATATAAATTCTCTGCAATGGGTTCTGCATTCAATATGCTGCTGTTTTTAATTAGAATATCTGACATGCAAAGAATTAGAAATGGCATTTGCTTTTGCATAGCAAAGTCCTGTTGAAATGACTGGAACACCAAGACAAACACAATCAACACAGAACTCCTGCTAAAAGCTCGAGTAGGAGATTTTTGTGTGTTGCTTATCAACTTGTTCAGCTCAGCTGGACTACATGAAATTCAGGAAGAAATATAACAGCCTCTAGTATTAGCAGGGACAGATAGGCAGAAGAAAAGAAATGTATTCTCTCTGTTTGGGAAAGCTTGTCCTTAAGTGCCTTTATCTGTAACACGAGTGTAAGGCAGGGGGACAGGTTACAGAAGGAAAGCTCAAAATGAACAAAACAGTCCAAATGTGTCTAAGCTTACAACAGTGGTAATGTGCCATGTTTGCAGGGGTTACCCACCAGCTTGGCTGTCAGCCTTCAGACCTTGCATGTGCCTCCTAAATAACAGCACAGGCTGAGGTTTCAGAGCACCGAGAGGCTGAAGCCTGACCGTAGTGGAAGTGGGCTTTTCCCAGGAATTCAGAGCTGGAAGGACAATGGTGCTTTCTGAGTTTGGATCCAGCCAGATCTGAAAAGTGTGCAGCCCCAATATGCATCATCACATTGGTGGGGCAGTGTCCTTCAGCTGTCTGGCACACTTGGCCACTGAAAAAGTGCAGGGAAAAGAGGCTCAAACCTCCTCAAGAATATCGAGGCCAAAAAGTCACATTGTCTTCACTGGCCATAATGACAGGTAGAAATGCACTTCTTAAAGTCTTATTTGGAAAACCTCACAGAGTGCAGGGAGCTCAGTTTATCTGTCTCAGGAAGATGAAGGGCTGAGCCAACCCAGCTGGGATTAAAGCACTCGCCCTGTTCCGTGCGATACAAACCGTTTTTCATCATGGTGAAGTACAAAGCTAATATCCAGAGCAAACTGGATACCAACATGCTGTGAGAGCAGATAAATCCAGATGTTTCATTTTGGCCTGTTGCTGTCTTCTGATTTGTCTCCTAAGGGCACAGTGGAGCACTTTGGTTTCACGGGAGATGGAAGGCAGTTCGTCATGGCAGTTGTTCCCAACACTCCAGCTGAGCAGAGTCTGGGGGTTTTTTGCTGTTCTTGAGTTTGGTTGTTTTCTTCAAATGTAATGCCTGTTAGAGGGAAATGTTCCAGTGATGAGCAGGGGTTCAGCATGGTTTGATTTGCACTATTCATCAAGGGGAAGCACAGCCAAATCTATCTTCTATACAACAACAACAAAAAAATATGTCAGAGCTCAGATAAAATGTCTGAATTGCAGTTGATTGCTGAGAATACAATTTTCTGAGAGAGAAAGTGATTTTCTTCCCCTGAACATACTTCGTATCCTCTGCTTTCAAAGGCCAGCAGACAAACTAAATTGCTTTGTGCTGATGATGTCTAAGTTATGTATTTGTTCATTCTGGGTTTAGATCCTGATGTTGATTCAAGTAGATAACACTGGTGTTTCGAATTATGAAACACAAACAGAAGAGTATTAAAGCACTCATTGTGTGACCAGGGGTCAAGATAAACTAACTTCAAAAAATGACATCTGAAAATTTGTGGCTTTGACATTGGTGGTGTAAGTTTAGCCCTCTGTTAGTAGAACATATGATTCATCAGATAAATGTTAATCCCCCTAACTTCAGATTTATGATGATAATAAACCCCTTTAAATTTGTCACAGTTGCCAGTGCCTACAAACTGTGACTCTTGTCTTATGAGATATTTACTGTATATGCTAAATCAGATGGAGAAATTACAAAAAAATGCAATGTGTAGCTACATAATTAATGATTTTTATAAAATGACTTTGCAGAAGAGGAAGTAACTAAAGCTGCAACCGTAAAAGTGCTTCTATTGAACTTTCAAGTGTACAGTTTCTGCTTTCCTTTGCAAGCCTTTGTCCAAGTTTTCTAATTGGCATCATGGTTATTGTTTTCCTAAGAATCCTAAGGCCTCCTCTCTGTATTTTTCTTCTGTTTAGACACTCATTTATATTAAAACACCTATTTAGTTTGAATATAATGGTATTCTTTCTCTACATCTAAAAGGCCGTTTCTAACTGAAATCATTACTCCATATAATTTTAAAATTGGTATCAATGAGCTATTTAATTCCTTATTTTTTAAGCTTGAAATGCCCAAGACCTTTTCTGCTTAAGTACTTAGTAACAAATGTAGTATTGAAATTAAAACTGTGTAAAATTCTTGTTTAACTTATTTGTTGTTGCTCTTTGAAGGATTCTTAATAGGAAAATAAGCATAATCTTGAATCCATGTAAGTCTTGGAAGTCAGAACTTCTATACTGAATCAATAGGCATTTGTAAACTTGAAATTTCATTGATTAATTAGTCTGATTTTGAATAGCCCCTTTATAGCAAAAGGGGCATATTCTTCTAGGATATGTAGCTGATTAGAATTCTCATTTTGCTACATTTAATTCAGAATCCAGGCAACACTGGGCTCTGTTATATGTTCACTGGGCTTTGTTCACATGTTTTTACTGGTATACTTCACATTCTGCTATAAAAATTAGCACTATTATTCAGGATAAAAAGCTATTTTTGACAGTGACTTGATTTGTGAAGTAACATAAAATCACTCAAATTGTATGCAAGAAGTTGTCACCTGCTCTGTCTAGATCCTACTTATTAAGCTCTTGATGATAGTAACTTTTAATGCTTGCTCTCATTTCTAAAAATGTTATTAAGTTCAGATTAAACCATGACTATTTTGCCTGCATTCTGATAACCCTGCTGGGGTTTTTTGTTGCTAATAGACTGGATAATGAAACAGGACTGGTAAATCATGTTAAACCTAGCTAAACCTCCAAAATGGATTTCATCTCCTAACTTTAAATATTTTCATCAAGTTTTGGTGTGGGGCAAGTTCTTTTAACTATATTCGTTTGCCAGGCTTATTTGGCCTGATGTGGAAATTTCGACAACCATCTAATCCGTCATGTGTCCTGCTGACACACATTCTGGGTCACTGCAGGATCTCCTCAAAACAGCACCTGTAGAAGTTACTTGTGAAATAGTAATGTACTATTAGAAGTTATTACTTATAATATATATATACATATATTATATATATATAATGTGTATAGGTATTGAGATGTGTATATATAGATATATTGGGTGAAAGGAAGATAAATGAGTAAAAATGTAAGGGTTACAACTCACTCTTACTTTGGTTCTGAAATACAGAGTCTGTCACATCTCCTCGTTTTGGAATCAAGCAAATGAGGTTTCACATGGAATTTGAGTTTCTTTGCATTTGCTTCAATGAGACAGGTTTTTCCAAGGAAAACTCAAAGCTTCTAATTCTGGAATTAAAGCTTCCAGTGTCTCAGTGGGATGTGGACCTAAATTTGAACTGGATGGAATTAGAGTTTTGGCTCTAATGACAGCTTGTTCTTGTGCACAATCTTCAGGAAAGCTATTGTTATTCAATAATAAACATATATTCCTGAAATGTCGGGAGTTCAGTTTCTGCTTGTGTATTTACAGCTCATTAGCACAGGAGCAGTTAGTTTCAGTTAGTTTTGGTGTTCTTTTAATTTCCCTTTAGTGTCAAACACGTTGTGTTCAGCACCTGAAGATCTGCTCATTGAATGCTTCTGTTTCTAACCAGTTTTGAAAGATGTTCTCACTGCAGAGAAATCTTCACTCTCGACTGTCAATTATGGGATAATATGAGTGAGGAGTGCAAAAAGAATGACTATGGAAAATGCATTTTATCAAGGTTTATTATTTTCCCTGAAAATGAGAAGAAATACGTTTAAAACTCCTACATGAAAAAGCATATTGACTAGGTGAAATGTTTTATCAGGTAGCTAACCTTCTACAGATTTTGATTACTTGTGGTTTTAAATTATGAAATTTAGCAAAAAGACCCCACGAATTTGGTCATCAAGGTCAAGTGATGAGATCTTGGCCCTATTACTCACTTGTTAAAATGATTTACTGAAAATGATACTGAGCTGTGCAGTTGACACCAGGTAACGATCAGATGGGTTTTTTCTGCCCTTTTGTACCTCAGAGTATTAAATCTAAATTACTTTCAGTTGCCAGAGTGTGTTGGAAGGTTTCTGTAAGCAGTCCTGTTCCTCTTAAAGCAAATTTTATAGCCTTTTAGAATTCTGTAAGGGAGTGTTGTGCCTTGATGAATCTCTTTTGTCTTACCTGTGTCTTTGTTGGTGACTTGAAGGTATTATCCATGTAGAAAATAAAGCCAGTGTGGTCAAATAGCCAATATTTCAGCAACCCTCACTAATAAACATTTTGTTTTTTTCTTGTCTCCCCCTCAGAACAAAAGCCTCAAAACCAAGCTCTTGTCAGGAAACAAGCTTTGTGGCATTCATGCAGAGGAGGTAAGGAAGGTTCCTCTCTATTCTAAATCTAACATAACCCAAAGAAGTTTGCATCAAAGCCTTTTTTACTGAGGTTCAGGTATATTATATATATATACACATACCAGAATATAGAATATATATTTTATATATATGTGAGCGTTCCTAAAGTACTCTCATTCCAGCTCATTTCTGTGACTTCACTAGAAGCAGCTCAAATGTTTTGGAAAGTGAGCTGCAAACTCAAGTCTTAGACAAGTGAAATCATTTGGGCATGCTTATGATATAGCTCTGCAGATTTATTATGCATCTATAACATATATAAAACCGATTTACTTTCCTTGATCTCCATGCCTAGACTAAGATGGGAATTGCCAAATGCCTGTTCTGAAATTAAGTTAAGAGACAGGCAAAATTTATTGTTATTGATTCCTAGAATGTTTCATTACTTCAAGGATAAAAGGGTCACTTTATGAAATTGTGGGAACGAAATCTCCCCTCTACTGAAGAGTGAGATGGAAAAGATAGTCAGTGATAAAAAACCCTATTTGTTGGCAAATAGATCAGTGTAGAAGTACCTGCATTCATTCAAGCAGCCCCTTTAATTATTTAACTTTTCATTAAAAAAAAGATATTACAACATGTGAATCTGTTTTACTCATTTATATTATTTTAGTCTGGGCTTTTGCATATATAATTTCTGTGAGAGTCATTGCACCTTGCCTGAATGAAACAGAGGCAGAACATCTTTACTAAAATTTCCATAATTGTGGTTGAACGTGTTTTCTTCATCAGAGTCTCTACCTTTTAACTTAGAGGTCAATACTTAGGAGGCCAAGTTTCTGAGAAATACCCAATGGTAGGAAATAATAGGACTTATGACCCCATGGAGAACCCCTGCTGGAGCAACCTGCTCCTGAAGGACTGCATCCCACGGGAAGGAGTCATTCTAGGGCAGTTAATAAAGTTAATAAAGCCCATTGGGAAGGACTCACACTGGAGAAGTCTGAGAAGACTCTTTCCCACAGAAACCTGTTCCCCCTTGCTGGAGCAGGGGAACTGCTGGGAGCTGAGGGGGAAACAGCAACAGAAACATGGGATTAGCTGACAGTAATCCCAATTCCTTGTCTCCCCGTGCTGCTAAAGAGGGGGGTGGAACCTGAGAGGAGGAAGGAGTGGGGGGAAGGTGTTTTTAAGACTTGTTTTGCTTCTCGTTGTCCTGCTCTGATTCTGATTGGTAATAATTTCAATTAATTTCCCCCAGTCAAGTCTGTTTTGCCCACAACAGTAATCGGTGACTGACCTCTCTTTGTCCTTATCTCAACTCATGAACCTTTTGTTCTATTTTCTATCCCCTGTCCAGCTGAGGAGGGAAGTGATGGTGGCTTTGGTGGGCACCTGCCACCCAGCCAGGGTCAAACCACCACACCTAGCTGCATAATATTTTGAATCTTTGGTAATTAACTTGATGGTCTTTTTTCTGATTATGTCCCTTTTAATATTTGCAACATAAATGTCTGGAAAGATGAGGCCTAAGAATAATTTAACTGCACTGTAGTGTGACAAGCCCCGGCTCTCAGAAAATTTCAGGAAAATAAACCTACATTAAGTAGCAGATTGTGAGTGTATTTTAAAGTGTGAGAATCTCTGGCTTGATGAATCATCCTGGCAAATTCGTGGCTATTAAGCTTGTTAGTACCTTTAGAACAGGCAAAGATGCTGCAGGAGCATCCTTTTTTTTTGTGGTCGTTTTGCCAGTTAGGTTGTGCCAACCAGAGAAACAAGGTATTTTCTGCATTTAATTAATTAAATAATAACTCAATATCCTTTTAGTTATTAGATCCAAGCCCTTTGGTGGTAGAATAGCCCACCAGGAAGCTCCTGCTTTGTTCTGCTCCCCCAGGCTGAGTGCAAACAGAGTGATTCCCTGCTGTCCCGTAGCATCCATGGGAACATGCTTGGGATCCTGCACACTTTGCATGGCTGGATTTTCTTTGAGAAGTCAGAGCCCTGGAGAGAGGAAGGCAGGGTGGTGCAAATTTTGGTGTTCCCAGGACACGGAAATGGGCACATGCCAGGGCAATATTCCCAGATGCTGTGGTTTAGAGATCCGTGTTTAATGAGGATTTCTCTGTCTGACTGCACTAAGAGGTGTCAGTTTTGTAAGTCCTCTCCCTCAAAGCAGAGAAAACCCCCAAAACGACCAAATTGTATCACGAAGACTTGCAGGTCATATGTGTGCTTTTTGAGTCCCTTATGTGAGCACTGAATGCATTTAGCTTTATGACTCTTAATTTCATCACAGCTTTGATATTTAGCAAATGAGTGATACCTTAACTCTAACTCTCAGATTCCTCTACAGCCTTTTTGTATACCTTGTATATCACAGAGACTGTTTATTTTCTTAAGCATGACCCCTAGAACAATATAAAGTTGGTTAATATTTTTTAATTTAGGTGATGTGGAATATATTCCATAACTCTATCAGTCACATTGCCCAGGTTAGAGGACAGTGCTGTTGGATGAAATACCAGCAGATAAAGTCACAGAAGAATTAATTGAACTGAACTGATCTTGGCTATTTGGTTCAGATTTTATGGAATACCATAACCATTTCGGCCTCACTCTTTAAATATTTAAGGCAGGCTCTAAAATTTCATCTTTAGATTCATTCAGCCTTCCCAAAAGTCTGTCACTGAACTGGACTGCATCAATTGGAAGGACATCCAATCTTTCCAGAAATTTCTGTTTGTGAAATTCAGTTTATGAAATTTATTACTACCTTTGTAATATGTTACATTTATGGATACACTGTTTCAGTAAATGTGAAATAGTCTTCTATACATTTAAAGGAGTTCAAAACATTTGGCATTAACTAATACAAGAAAACATATTGAATATCAGTCAGAACTGTGGATTTTATTTTAAAAAGTTATTATTTTGACAGGATTCTTAGATAAAGGGTGAGATATTGTTCCTCGGATAATTGGGTTTAGTATAAAGAATCCATTTCTATTATATTTTGTTTAAAAAAATAATACATAGGCTATTACTTAGAATTATTTTAAGGGTCAATGTAAAAAGATTTAAAATAAATATCATCGTGAGCTGATATAAATAAGCATAACTCTGCCTGTTTTCAAGGGCATGGTTACAAGCTGAGAACCTAGTTCGTTTGGATACCTGCTGGAGTGCCCTATTTTTTTTTACAAAGAGTAACCTGTGCAATCCTCTGGAGCCTTTATACCCCTAAAAATAGGATTGCTCACTTCAGGTACCCTTCATGGAAAGTATTAGTAACAACTCAAATATAAAATGTGTGAGCCCAAGAGCTGTTCATATCCCTCACTTACGTGCTTTAGGTAAGTGGCAGTTTATATTTTCCTTGATACTTTTGGCTGGTTTTGACATGTCAACCAGGAAAAACAGTTGTCAATTATTTGGGGGGTAAGGGGTTTCTGCATTTTAGAGCTGATCTAGATTCTGCTGTTGTCAGAACTCACTACCTTTTTTTTTTCTGATCTTTAAAGTAAATATTTAAAATAAAAACACCCCTAAACCTGACTTTATTATCATCCTCACTTTCAGTCAAAAAAGATCCAAGCCCAGCTGAAAGAGCTTCGTTATGGGAAAAAGGATTTGATTTTTAAGGTAAGTTTTATTTCACTATAGTTAGCTAAAATATTAGCGTTAATATCGTATTGTGATAATCTAGGAATATGAAAGCTGGCTTTATTACTGCAGTTCTAAGGAATAATTTCATTCTGAAAACAGCTTAAAGCACCAAGACAGACTTAATACCATAATGCATTTTCAGAAATATTGTCTTTTTCTTTTTTTCCATGCAAAACAATGAAACAGGGACGGTGTTTTTATTAAATTGGTTGCAGGGCCAAAGAAGAGAAGATTCTGAGCCCAAAAAGTTTCCTGGTGTCTTTGCTTTTAAATAGACAAAAGCAGTGGCAAGTATCTGGTTTATGAGTACCTGTATTTACGTGCTCCCATTCTAGTTTACTGCTGATGAACAAAACCTGTTGCCCTATTCCATACATTCTGTAACAGGTTTTCCATCTTTCTAACTGAATCATAGAAACAGATGGTTCTTGTTTTTCCTTTAATTAGCAGTCCTCCGTGGCAAAGTCAATTATTGTCAACACTGAAAGTAAATCTTTGTGTTTATGATAAGCTCGAGCAATGTAATATTCCCTGGATGTGAAGCTTCTAGAAAAAGAAACTTCTGTGGCTTCAACAATCTAAATGAATCGTCTGTCTAGCTAGCACATTTAAAAAAAAAATAAAAAAATAAGAAGGGGGGAGGACAAAAAATAAAAACTTTGCTCCTTGTTAACAAAGGGAGAAATTAATCCCTGTTAAAGGAGGAGGAGAGAGATGCAAGTCACCTGACTGGAGGCTGCTGATTGAGTAGCCCTTTTATTCCCAGCATAAAGGATGAAGATTAAGTAGTCATCTTCAGAGTGACTATACCTAGAATTACTTAAAAAGTCATTCATGTCAATATGAGGTCCAAATTGCCTTCTGGAACTGTTTAACTCTCTCTGTTGTATATACAGTACTGTAAAGATGGAATAACGTAGGGCATTTATAATACACAGTGTGATTTCTGTGTTGTTTTTTTTTAATGCATAGGTTGATTCCAAGTTTTTTCAGGAACTTTTAGTTCTGTTCATCACAAGACCAAAACCAGGGAAATAGGTTTAGAGACAAAAAGAATAGGCATATTACACATCTAGGCATTTAAATTTTAATACCAGCTAACATTACCAAAAATAACATACCTTAATTCAAATTCAATATAATTGAGAGCTTAAGCAGAGGAAAAGATTATGAATTCTAATCTTGCCTTGGTGTGAAAGCTTCTTTTCTTTGGCTGAAGCAGAGGAATTGTTCAGCATTACTTTTTACTTGCTGTTTTCATGATGCTGATACACAGTGATCCCAAAACCAGATCTGAATTATCTCCCAGGGTGCATAGTAATGCTTAGCAAGGGAACTCTTCCTAGGTACTACCCACTCAAAAAAAAATTAGAGAAGATGAGAGGGAAAAAAGGCACATGAAGGTATGAATACATGGGATAGGCTTTCCATAGGCAAGTCACCGGCCTATGGACAATGAAATCCTGATCCCAGTTCAGTAAACTCTGACAATGTGCTGGTTCAGGTACAGATGGAAGGAACAGGGGTTTGGGGTGGAAGGCAGGGACAGAGTTACATATTAATAGAGGAAGTGTGTCTAGTGTGAGAGGGAATAGATGTGGGTCTCCTCTGACTGGATATGAATGCCTGCATCATAGTCTCCACTCCGAATCCTTGGAGAGTTGTCTTTTCCTAGAGACTACATTTGATGACATGAATTAGGCCTTAAAGTCCTTGACTTGTATTGAATAAACACAGTTCTTGATTATGAGGGAATACTAGAGCCACCAGCTCGGAAGTAGGTCCCAAGGTAGGTAGCTTGGGTTCTTCTCTGGGAACTGGGTGTGCAAACACTTGGAACATCTCCTGACCACGTGCAGTTCTGTATGAGGTTGACTGCCTGCTTTGCTAATTGGGTACATCCTTTACATGTAGCCAGAAATATTTGTGCAGGTTTATCCGTCAGTATTTTTCCTGACTAAGGAAATTTGATTTATGAAGCAAAGGGAGCAGAAAACTTCTGCTGCCCTCCTAAATCATGGTGTGAGATGTGGGGGAGGGTGGATTCAGTGTGCTGGTTTGTGTGTGCTTCAGGTTTGCAGACAGACACGCTGAGCAGAGTAGAAGCTATTTGGTACAGGCTGGAAAGCCTTTTAAGTGTCTGCTTGATCAGAGAGAGGCTGCTAGATTTGGGTAAGAACAGGTGGCATTTCATTTCTGGTTACTTTGATACTGGAAATGTAGCAGATTTAACGTTGTCATAGCTGTTGAGTCTGTTTTGTGAAGCTCTTATTCGGAACTCTGATAAATGAAATGGATGGATAGTCTTCTGCCAGGACAGAGCATGAATGTTTGGGATAAAATCCTGGCTGCTAGCTACTGTCTTGTCACTGGACTTCTACATTTTTGCCCTCCCACCGCCTTCCCACCCCACTGAACTTGGTTTCTGTTTGCCTTACTGAGGAACTTCAGGGAATTCTGCTCTCCACATAGCTCTGAGCTTCTTGGAGCAGTTCACCAGAAGGATGTGAGCTGCTGGCTATCGGGTTTCTGAAGGGCATGAGAGAATGCTGCAGTCCATGCCCAAGCACTAATGCTTTCTGTGAAGGAATTAATTGTGCAGATAGATGTGATACAGGAAGGGGTTGTTTTGATTTTTGTTTTGCATAATCAACATCAAGGGACTGTTACTTAAATTCTGGTAACTGTTATTGTCAATGGCTCTGTACCAAACTAGACCTCTGGGAATTAAGCGGGAGAGAAAGAGGAAAGGGGGGAAAAGGCAGCTTTCTCCTTTAATATTCCAGTGAATTGGTAAATCATATCTGCTTTTAACATTGTGTGACAGCAAGCTAACAGGTGGTAGTAAATACTAGTTCATCACTTTAGGCGTGTATTTACTCTCCTTATGTTTTCAAAGTGTTTTGTGGTCTATCTGATTAGTTATGGAGCATATATGTATGTATGTTTATGTTTTTTTAACTCTCCCTATGGGATATAAAGCCAGGTGGAAGACAAGCAATGAGCATCACAAAAATTAAGTGATGTGCTGGAGGCTGTAGAGGTTGTCAGTATCTCTAGTGAGATTAGAATTTGAGCTACTGTCTCTTTGTCAGACTTCAGTCTCTTAAAGCATGCAGTGTCCTTAAAGAGCTCAAAAAAAAAAGTGTAAATTTGCTTTGTATTATTATGAGAAAAATAAGAAATTATTAATAAAAATTACCCCTCAGTCTTCCTAATTTTGTCGTTACCTTTGTAAGTAGGTACTTGCTGGTTCTGAATGAGACCACCCTTAATTGCAATAATTTAATTATGGTCCTAAACCCTTGATTCAGTGAAGTACTCCTAAGCGTAAGTGTTTTGCTAGATCAAGGTCTGCATTCATTTCAGGCATTAATGACCACTTCTTATTTAAATTACTCCTTCTTTGCTAACTCTCTTCCCAATCATTTGGCTATGTTATCCTAGAAGTCACAGGCTTTACTAAATTATAAAAGAATTAGAAATATTTTGGTTTTTTTCTGCAAACATTTATATCTGATAGTAGCAGGAGATGCAGAAAAAAAATCTACCAATAACTTTTCACTACCAGATTATACAAGTATCTTGTATTATTGAAATCGCTCTTGTACATGTACAGGGTGACAATGGTTCAGTGCTATGGCTTGGGTACATCTTTTTACTATTTTCTACAGATTCTGCATCAGTTTCAGACATTTCACTTAATGCTTCATCTCTTTTCCCTTTTGTTATTTAAATTCTAAGACGAAATATATTGATAGTCCTAAAAAAAACCAACACCAAACAATATAAAGTTCAATTGTGAGCAACAACTAACTGCACCTGGCCTACCAATGTACTTAATCTTTGTTCCATGGCAGAATTTAACTTTGAAAAAGCCAGCCAATACCATCGACCATTAAAACAAATAATGCAACTTATTACCTCGACAAATCCTTATTACCTTTATAGTAATATAAAGTAATAAATTTGTAGTCAAAACCGCTTTCCAAATTTTTTGGCAAACGCAGTTCTACATGAATCAATTCATTATTTGGATATGTGAAAATAATGTTAATAATTTGCTGTGATAGAGTCAAAGATAAACAAAACTGTGTGAAATTATTTTTGCATCATACTGACTGAATGTGGTATATATTTATGCCATTCCTCCCTCTAGGGTAAAACTGATGCCACCATATGTGTTTTCCTCACTATTAGCAGAAGTTACATGCCACAGTAAACCTATTTCCCAGAGTTTTAAAGTATTTATTTCTGTCATGAAGACAGTGAGAATCTGCATTCCATACAGAGAAAGAGATGAAATGGTTAAAGAAAAACAAAGTGGAAAAAAAAAAACCACACAGAAAACCACTAAAGACCTAACCTGACAGAGAACTTGTGTAAACATTAAAATTGTTGTCTGGGCTTGAAATAATTGATTACATATTTTAAATTTGTGATAACCTTTTACAGAAGTACTTTTTGTGCTTGCACGTGCGTGAAGATGCAAGTTTCAAGTTTTCCAATACAATTCTTTTTCTCTACTGCTGGTGGTCAGGCTCAAGCCAAATCCACCCATTTCTCACATGTACATCCACTTCCCCCATGTTTTCCATCTGTATGTATTAAAATTACCAACAGCAGAATTCAGATGACTTTGCATGTTTGAAAGATTAGTCCATTTAATAGATTTTAAAGCATTGTTCATTATGTTCAAAGTACCATAAAACTCCTATTTTCATTGCAGGAAAGCTTTTTTAAAAAAAAGCAACATTGTTTTACTTAAGCTTTATTTATACATTCATTTATTTAGCACAAAAAAGAATGCTCTTATCTTTCTTTCTGCTTTTACACTGCCCTGTAAGGGTGAATAAAACTTCTGCAGCTCAATGCTGAAAGGAGATGATAACAGAAAATTGAGGACAGTTTCCTTACAGGCCTGTCATATCAACTTCCCTGAGAGAACATGCAATTCCTCTGGCTTTCAGACAGGATCTTCACACTGTGATGTGTTTATTCATCCAATGTATTTCCTCAACATCTGGATCTTCTGCCGCCTCCCTTGAGAAATTCACCGAAGCTACTTGGGAAAGACATCAAAACCAGAAAAAACTATTAAGAAATATCAGTTGTAAACAGAAGTGTAATGCAAAAATGTTAGAGATAGTAATTTTTTTTTCCAGAGATCTTACAACAGTGGCTTTATTAGGGATAACAAATTCTATAAGCTACAGGCTGACTTCAGCACACAGCATAACAACTGAAGAGAGTCTGGAAGAGGCGACTTTCCTGTTATTATACATTTAATGTGTAATACTTTTGAGCTTACTGTTTTGATAGAATAACTATTAAAGACTTCAGATAAGAAAATGCTGTCAAAAAATTTCCCTTGACTTTGTCAGAAATGATGACTGAGTAGAAAGTAGCAAGCTGAACCTCTGTTTAGCTATATCTTTATTTATTTATGATGTTTTCTATTTGATAAATTTAACATAATTGGCCTCCCATGGCTTATATATTGTTGGTTGATTATATCAGCAAAAAGAGGTTGTTTGTCTTTGGATTGTGTTTTCCTGCAAAGGATGAAGATTAAATGAAAAGCGCCCACAACAAAGGCAGACTCTGATAGATGATGAAATGAGGAGTCTGAAAATATTCTCAACAGACTTTTCCTTTTAAACACATAAATAAGACAAACTACTTTGTATTTACTGAGACCAGAAGTTCTACATGTACGTGGCAGTCCCATCTGCACTGGTTCACTTGTGGCAAAAGACCTTTTTCTTCGGAGGCTACGGAAAATAGGAAGGATGTCCCATATTCTCTGACTCCTGACAGGGTTCTGTTGTATCCATGTTATTCTTTCACAAGGCTTATCTAATGGGGCTTTTTTTATAGAAACCTGCAGCAGTTCGAATTCTACGTATTTCTGCTGCTTTGGTCTCTTCTAGTCTGTCAGCCTTAGTAGCAGAAAATGTTTTCTTATATGTCTTGAAAAATACTGCAATGGAATCTGGGTAGTTATCATGCTGTCTCTCACAGACCTGGAGAGTAGGGTTTTTTTAAAATTAAAGCAATATTTTGCTTATTTTGCTGTAGTTATCCTATGTCTTATCATATTTTTTTTTAAATTAACTTATATAGATTTTTTTTTTTCCCAGTCTTCCTTCTCTGCACATTTGCCCACCATTAATGCTTCACGTTAATCACACCTGAACCTGTTTTCTTTGGTCTCTTTGCAGTGTCCTAAAATGGACACTGAATTCGAGCTGAACATTTCGCTCATGCTGAGCAGAGTAAAAAGGATTTTTGTGGTCTATACCCACAGTATTTTTTTGCCTTTTCTACAAAAAAATGACATATTCAGTGGTAATAACATCTTGGGTCATTCGTCCCTATTGTTCTATATTCTGTATTAGTTTTACTGATCATTATTGGTTTTATTTAGCATCTTATACTTGCTTTTAGTGACTGTCATCCTGGTTTTCCCACCTTGTCAGGGTAAATTTAGGTAAACCCCATTTTCTTTGGCACACAGAGTTCTGGTTTGATGTCACTAGAATGTTTTATCAGTATATGTTTAGTTCCCTATTCAGTTCTCCATGCATGGATGGCTGAGGAAACAGAAGTAGAGTATAGATTTTATTCATGTTTGAGGTTGTTTTATGAAGATTATTCTATTTACCTGTGGATTTTAAGAATGTGATAGTTTTACAGAATTCAGTTTTTGGTCTTTTGAGAATTATAGGATTGGATATGAACTTTGGGCCAGGTTGGGTCTTTTGCCTGATCATGGCCTTGGGTGTGCAGAGTTTTGTAACTTAATGTGTCATGAGAGAGAACAGATTTTTTTTCTGACCTCCAAGGATAGAGATTTTCTAGTCTCTAAGGATACAGATTGTTGGATCTTTAAGGTATTTCTACTTTGTAGTATAACGAGCTCTTCTTCAATGTTGCAGTTCAGCCTTAGAAACTGCTACTTTTTTTTTTTTTTTCCATTCCAAGGGAGAAGGCTTATGATGCTTTTTATTAAAGAATTCTTTGGTTGATTATTCACTTTGGGACTTTTTTCCCTTGATCAAGTCAATATGTTTGTGCAGTTTTATCACTGCCTGTATGATTTTGGTTTTCACTTTATCAATTATTTGTGATTAGATCAGGCTGCTTATTGGATGTAGAAAAATGCTCTAAGACAGGATATTATTGAATTGTTTTTCTCAGCAGAAGATGAAGCCCCTGGGAGAGACAGGAAATTGAAATTTTCTTCGTTGATTTTTATAAAATATATTAGGGCTGTTGCATAAACTTCTGTAGTTGGTGTTTGATTGGTAAGATATGGCATGATTACTTTTCAGATAGCTATCTTGAGATAACATAGTTAGGATAACCAACATTTCATGATCTTTTGTTACATGGTCTTTTGTCACTGTATACTGAGTACTACCTGTTTTCCCGAAGCACAAGGCTTATTTTTTTTATTTGGTTTCTTTTGTAGTAGGCAATTATTTTTTTCCCTGATTAGTGGTGTAGTATATTTTCACAACCTTACTAAAATGCAGGTAGAAAGTTTTATCTGGGTTATGTGTGCTTTGCTCAGGAAGTTGTGGTTTAAGCCCAGCTGCGACTAAGCACCAGGCAGCTGCCCACTTGTAGGTTGAGGTAAAAACAGTTTAATAAATGAAACAAAAGTAAAATATAGTAATAATAATAATAATAGTACATAATAATGATGTTAGCAAAAGGAAAAAAAAAACAAGCAAGGGAAAAAAACAAGCAAGGAAAAACAACAGATGCACACCACCACCCGCTGAACAATCCTAGACTCTCCTTCCAGGTAACTCCCTTGGTTTATATACCAGGCATGATGTTCTCTGGAATATCCCTTTGGCCACTTCAGGTCACCTCTCCTGGCTGTGCTCCCTCCCAGCTTTCTTGTGCACCTCCTCACTGGCAGACCACAGCAACAAAAAAAGTCCTTGACTCAGGAAAAACACTACTTAGCGTTGTTATCATATATATTTCTCAGTAAGGACATTGAATTATGTATCCTCACTGAAACAAGTCTCTTTTTTAAAAGGTTTCTTGCAGTTCTGGAAATCACATATATGTAAAATGAGAACACCATTTCAGTACTTAGTAATTCAGGTCTATTAGTTTATTGCCAGATTTTTTTTTTACAGCACAGCTTTGAGCGTGAAGAACTGTGACTTTTTTAATGAACTGAAAAATACCATTTAAAAATTTATATGTGACTCCGAGGATGTGGCCTTAAGGATATGGTCTTAAATAGCTAGCCTGGGTTTCTGAGCTGAGACAAGGCTAATTAAAAGCCACCATGAGACAAGGTTACTTAAGTGCAGCAGCAGCAGCTCCATGTTTAACTGGCAGCACACAGTTATTCAATCAACTTACAGACCTGGTCCAGCTCCCCCTAAAATGAGATTTACTACTGATATCAAATTGTAATTGATTGGCACTTTGACTGGCATTTTCCAAATTGTTTCATTATAATAATGCTTTTGACTGTGCCCAGTAGCATGGAAAAAAACTTCATCATGTGCAGGACTGAAAAATTCCAAACTCCCCAAAGATGGAAGAAAAAAGAATAGGACTGTTTCCTCTCTAAGACCTCATTCTACAGGAATACCTAAGAGCAACTTAATATTTTTTAATTTTTCCAGGCTGGTCTTTTTAAAGGTTCTTTGCAGCTTCTCAGAATTGGGCTCGTGTAGTCCTGCTGGTATTTTGTCTTTATTCAGTATCCAAGGCATGTTAGTTGAATTAGGCTTCCTAAAAAAAACTTGTAAATTCCAGTGGCAGTGGAACTATTGCAGTATGAATTTAGCCTTGATAGACAAAAGTTTTCAAAAAAAAAAGTCTGATTTTTCTGCAGTCTTGGAACCAAGATGTAAATAAATATTACTACTTTCAAGTTCGCCGAAATGCGTTCTTAATGCCAGAATTTTATTCTCACTTAATGTCATTTGGATTGATGTCAGTGACCTCTTTGCTCAGTATTCTGTGAAATAAAATAAATATACATGAAAGTTAACAGCAAATGTTAGTCCATCAAAATACGACAGGATTATGAAAAATAAGGACAAGTCTTGATAAATGATGCATTCAGGAAGACTTCACTAATACAAATGAGCCCATCCTTTGGAAGAATAACTTTTCACCATAAACCAGAAATGTTTTTTTTCTGATGTGAGCAGTGTTACTGCAATGTAGTAATCCTTTATCAGGGAAACCGTCAATTAAAGAAATTAAGTACTTTTTCTCCAACTTGCTTTTTGACATGGAAGCAGTTTCATGTCTAGTTCTAGTATCTAATGAGAGGTGTCTCTGCATCACATAGACCCAAGCTTAAGTTCAACCTTTCAAACGTTGTCTGTGACCATGTTAAACACTTTTATAGGGTTTATATATCAATTATGTTGTGTGGCTACACGTTGAGCTCTGCTATAGTCACCTGTACATTAAGCTACACTGCAGTCAGCAGAGTGCATGAGGTCTTGAAAAGTCTGTCAAGAAAACAGTATCTGGCTGGGGATGAACTCCAGAAATCTGGTGAGCATGGGGTGGTGCTGAGGGGAAAGTGTGCTTGCAAATATTGGCACAAAAAGAGAATGTGTTGCTCTTTATCTGAGAAATGAGAACTTTACCCAGTTACTCTGCACGTACAGAATGTTCGTTTACTTAGAATTTCAAAGACAAAAAGGTAACTAGTTAGTCCAGGGTCCTTCTCTGTGGTTCCTTTTTTGAACAGGGAAAACAATGTTATTTTGCAAGTACAACAGTGAAAGGAACCTGTACCTTGTTCCTTTTGGATGCAGAGTAGTGCTATTAATGACAGGGCTGAAAACTGCAGGAATCTGGGAACTTCCCTTAAATGGAAAGTTCTTGCAGAGTGTATTTCCCTACAAGCATGAATGTTGGGGTGTCTTCTAATTTCTCTCTTTATGCCAAGTTAGTTTAATGTGAGTATCTCGATGCTTAAAACCACAAAATAGTGTTGCAAATTGTTCTCAGAAGTCTGGTAAATGAACAAACTTATAAAAAGCTGTTTCAATACCTTGAATTTTCCAGAAGGATATTTATAGCATAACACTAAATTTTTTTATAGTGCAGAACTAATTTTGCTGTTGACATTGAAATTATTATAAACTTGCATTCGCATTTGAGCACAGTTCCCACGTACTTTTCTTTTTCAGGGAAAAAAAATATCCCTTAAGGCCTGGTCCTTTTGCAAGGAGTTCTGACCAAATTAATATATATTACTCGAAAAATTTATATCCTTTCCTCTCTCACGTGAAAAATTACAGGGAAAAATACACTGAAGATTGCATCATCTTTTTTTCTGTTCCTTTATTCCCACAGGCACAGCAGCTAACAGATCTGGAGCAAAAACTAGCAGTTGCAAAAGATGAACTGGAAAAAGCAGCCCTTGACAAAGTAAGAATTGTAATGGAATGTAAGCATGTTTATCAGCTGTGAATGTTTTGGTGTAATTTGACAAAAAACAAATGAAAGCCTGGCAGTGATTTAGGTGAATACTTAAATACAGGTCCTTGGGAGTGATGCTGCTGAAGTCAGTTAAGCGTGAAGTTGAGTACAACTGTGAGGTTGTTTAATAGGAGGGTGGTAAAATTAGAAAGAAACAGCCCAAAAATATTTTTTTGCACTGATTTTTAATGGATTTAAATATTTATTGAATTTAAGTTTGTGCTGACAGTGGACTTAGTGTCTCTCACAAGTTTATTTACGCTCCAGCACGACACATTCCATCTCCTATTTCTTTGATTTTTCCATATTGTGCCCTGCATTAATAGTCTTTTTATGGTTGTCTTTGATCCTACCAGTGAAATATACTGACAGGCATTGTTTATTTTTTTTAGAAACACTCTTTATTTTTCCCAGTTATGGGATATAATTGATTCCAGTTCAGGGGAACTTTATCTGACGTATAACAGGGAATATTTGTCATGGTCTCAAAAATAAACTTAGCAAATAAACTAAAGCAACATGGTGTATGCCATTGCTTAGGATAACTGTGAAATACTTCTGTATTGTATATGTAATATTTCTCATAGTTAATACGTAGTCATTAATATGTGTAGTGTTACTTACACATGTGTTTTCTAGCAGCTTCTGCCATGGCATACCTTGATTTATGTATCTTTCAAAAAATCTTTGATGATTGAAATGTGCTGATGTTTCCCGTATTTATAGGTGCATTCTTAATAAATAGAATAAAAACTAGGGTGTTTTCTTTTTAGGCCAGATGCTGCTAACTCCCCTTGAAATGAGTGTCAGGAAATTACCTCAATAGCTAACATTTGACCTGTGTCTTGCTCTCATGGAGCAAAGATTTAAAAACAAGATTTCCTCAGTGCTGTCGTTATCTCACTGTTCTTACTGTCTCAGCTTATTTCAATTATAGACTTCTATTTTCATTAATACATCTGTCTATATTTCTGTTAATAAAATAGCAGCGTTCTAACATGAATTGCAAGCTCTTCACCACTTAGAAGGTTTAGTTTGGCCTGATGGACAGCAGTGGACCTGGACAAACATACTCTTAACTGTCCAAAAGACCTGTGGTTTCCTTACTATACACTGCAAAAGTGTTATATGCTCATGAGGGAAGTCATCTCTGTTGGGAATCATCTTTGTTGGATTAAAATTCCTCTTTACAACCTGTGGAAAAATACAATTATTTGGAATGCTGTAAATCAAAACTCCATGCAAAGTCTGTTTCTTTGCAATACTTCTCTGTGGCTATTATACATAAAAGTGTATATATATATATATATATACACGTACATAAATGTATGATATTTTGTAGATTTTCTTTTCAGAAAAAAATATATTTACTTATTATTTGCAAACATCAACATGGATGATCTACATGGATGATCTACATGGAGGAAAGGGAAGAGGGTGCAGTTTGGTGTGTAATGCACAGGAACCTGATTGTATGAAAATACTTTAAACAGCCTTAATTCCATCCATTAGTAAGAAAAAAACAGTTGCTGCTCATAAGTGTTTGGTTTAATGCAGAGAGAGAAAGGAAGAAATTCTGCTCCTCAGAACACATCTTTAGAGAAGTGATGATTTCTTGTTTTCCACAGGAGTCCCAGCTGAAAGCTCTGAAGGACACTGTGCAGCTCTGCCTGTCTTCTGTTCTGCACAATCAACCCCTCCCTATAAATCTAATCCCTTCACAACCAAGTGAGAAGCAGAATTCCCCAGTTACAAAGGGCTCCAGAGCTCCAGTTCAAGTGACAAACACCAAGGTACAGTTTCTCTCTCAGATGTGGTTGGTTTTTGGGTTTTTTTTAAACATCTTTTAAAGTTTGTCCTGTAAGAGCATCAAACTGGAACTAAGGAGGATTTTAAATTAATTGAAAGATTAGGATGAATTTTGAGGATAATTCTAAGCCCGTCTCTGATGTCAATAAACTTTTTTTTTAATGTTGGGGAGCAGCTGCTTTCTTGCTGAGGAACAAAATTCCTTCTGTCATTTGGTGAATGGATCATGTCTGCAGAGCAAATATGCAAGGAAGATGGATTTGCATTTAAAATAAGTGAGGATGCTAATTCACAGGATCATTTACCTGTCAGGCACTGAGAGTGAATTTGTGGTAATACAGCTCTAAAGAGTAAGATGGTTTTTGCTTATCATGCTTTTTTTTCAGTGGAAAAATTTGATATAAAAAGCATAAAATAATCTGGGACACCAAATCAAATTTGCCAGAAGGAATCTGTGAACTTGTTAACAGGGTGTAGGGAATATTCTTATATTCCAAGATGAGAAGGGCAATTTAGGAGAAAGTATGAGGGGAAAAAAGTGTTTTGATTCAATAAATTCAAATATTTTAATACAGTTAAGATTTACAGTGATTAACAACTATCCTAATAATTTCATCTCCAGGGTTGAATTTTGCTCCTGTATTCAACTGATTCAGTAGAGGAATTCTAGATATAAGAAGAAATCTGTGATTTCAGTTAAAAGGAAGTTTTACAGAAGAATGACTGAAGGACACTTCGATGTCCTCTTTAAATTCCAAAAATGAGATATAAATACTAATTGCTAACTCATAGCCAATTAGTAATTTGTATATGTCAGCTGTTGGTTTTCACTGTTAGCGCAGAGCCAGAAGCCAGAAATTAATAATCTTTGTAATTAAAATTGAAACACAACTTCAGAAAGCAGAATGTAATTATAGAACCGGATCCCACGTTGCTGCTCTTACAATAACGATTGTCAGTTCCTTAATAACTGTTTTATAGGAAGAAACCTTCATTCCCCAAAATTATTACCTCTGGAAACAAAGCACTGTATTAACCAGGAGCAGCACGTGAGTATGTTGGTGTTCATTCAGGTTAAGATCATTGGCTGTATGTCCTGCAGGGGAGCAAACTCTTCTTTTGTGGGTCACACAGGCTGAGCAGAACTCTGGGATCTCTAGAAGAATATTTGTCCTGATTAATGTGGCTCTTCTTCAGATTGGAAGTGTTTGTGCCCCTGTCATGAGAGCAGAGAAGGACTGAAGGATAAGGGCAAGACATAAGACACAAGCAAGCCCTTATGTCTGTTTAGGATCGATTTAGGGTCAGAGCCTTTGGGGAATTTGAGGTCTCCTTGGCTTTACAGGTAGCACTGTCACTGAATGAAGGATATGGGAACACAGCACAGAGGTTAGAATGAAATTTTTGATATTTAACTGAAAAACAGAGTAATTTTCCTTCTTTTTTTTTTTTTTCAATGATTGTATAGGTTTTGTGTTTATTGTACTTGGTAAAACGTATCCATGTTTCTGTGCTGCAGCCTTTCAAGAAACCAGCATTTAGTCCTCTGCACCCAGAAGTGCTTGAATAAGTTATATTGCTTCTTTAATAGGCATTTCTCACATTTCTCTGTACTTGGCACATGACATGGAAATGGCTAAGAAAATAATGGTCTGCAATCCTCTTCTTCCACACGTTGACATCTCATTATTATAAATCTGTGATTATAAAACTACTGAAATCGGCTGCTGTGAAACAAGTTGTCAAAGAATCACAGTCAGTCCAGAATTACACTCTCTGTACTTCAGCAGTATAATAGAAGGTGGTTTTTTTATTATCATACCCATTCTTAGGTATCTTCTCCTTGACTTTTTCTTCCTTTGACGAACCAATTAACTCTAACTACAGATGCATGGCTCTCTGTTTTATTATTATTATTAGATTTGCATAAATATTTTTATATAGCAGGCTAGTATTTTTAGGGCAGCATAAATGTGTGTGGTTAGTTAAACATGTGGGAGCAGCACTTACACATTTTGTCATGCCTGATAAGCAGCAGTTTCAGCTTCAGAGGACAAATGATAATTTGTCTGGTAAGCATCTTATTTCTAAGATATTCTCATCCAGCCTAAAAATTGCTGTCTAAAGTGTCAGACTTATTTTAAATCTGTGTAAGGGTAAATCATACAGTATGACAACTGTATCACTTGGGGACAATCATCCCTGGGTGTTTCCTGATTAAAAAGAAAAAAGTCCAAATGAGTAGGTTGTACATTTTTATTCATAATTGGTCACCATAATACCTGTGTGCTCATTAGAGATATTTAGCACAAGAACGTGGTGTAGAAAGGGTAACTAGGAAAGCAAATTGCCAGATTTCTTGAAAATACACATTTTGTTTTTTCTAGAGAAAATAGGGATATGAAAAAGCATAAATCAGGCTTAGAAAAACAGTGCATAGAAGAGCCTGGATCAGTGAAAAAAAAAAAAGGTGGTTGTTCTGGATAACTCACTAATTTGGAAAACTGTGTAGCAATGGGAAATTCTTACATTTAAGTCTTAGAAAAAGTTCCCTCAAAGTGATCAAAAGCAGTAGAAGACTGAGGTGTGTTTTTTGATGTGTCTTAAATAAGTTAATATTTGCAATGTACAGGAACCTATAGTACAGAGTTTACCACCAGTATTTCAGTTCAAAGCCATTTTAGCTGTCATGTACCTGACATGTATAACACAGTACTGGTGCCAAAAGTATTGACAAAGGGATTTAGGGCTCTGTGAATACAAGTTCAATGACACTAAAAAGTAAAAACAAGCATAACCAGGAGGCTGATCATTAATCCTGAACTATGAGGGTTTTAACTTTCTGGATTACTGACAATTCTTCTTGTTATACAGTTTCTTTTGCACTGTAATGTCACACCAATAACCATTTTATGTTCAGCCATTGGAAAAGATTTTCAAACTAGTTGAGAATTAGATCTGTCTCTTGTCAGTTTTTTTGTCCCATTCCGATTACAGAGGTGATGATGAAAGAGAAAAATGAAAACAGAGGAGGAATGAAACTCTGCTTTCCTTTTTATTCTCCAGATGAGTGCCTAAGGACCTGGATGCTTAAAGAGTGTTGTTAATGGATGAAAATCATAACACTGACTAGGCTACCCAAAGCAATTGCAAATTCTTGCTCAAGAATCTATGAAAACCCACAAATATAATTAGGGTTGTTATTTGGAAATAACTATATGCTTACAGTTGGGGGGAAATATATCATGTAACCTCATAACTTTATCAGAGGAAGCAGAGGGTGCACCTAAAGGGCAAAAAATATTTTATATATATATATAAACGACAAAGAGTCCTATAATATATATGTGTATATATACATATGTATATATACATATCCATTATATACATATATATTTACATGTAATATATATATAAATAAAGTGTTATATATCTATTTATTATATATATATAAAATATTATATATATATTTATATATATAATATAAAAATCATATAGGTGTGGTGCTTGGGGCACCGAGGTCTTTTCTAATCTTAATTATCCTATGATTTTATCCGTGGTCAGCTGGAGCATTGAGGGCAGTGGACAGATTTGTGCTCCATTAAAGCCTTAGGATTCAGCCTCTGGTGCCTCAACACTTTTTGACTTTTGTTTCCTCCAACTTTGCTTCTGCCAGAGTTAATGAGGTATCACCAAGACCTGCAGTTTCAGTAACCTGTAGATCACGGTGTTCAACGAGGGGATTGGAAAACTGTAATTTAAAAAAAGGGAAAAAGCAATTACTAAGTGTAGAGTCAGCCACAGTTTGTACTGTGCAGTAATGACATGCAATCATATAACCCTTTCTTAATGCATAAAAACATTAGGAGAATAAAATGGTATTGAAAAATGACACTGTCCATTGTTTTAGGATTTAACTTCAAAGAGTAAGGAATGTGTGTCTCCTAAGGTAGAAATCTCATAGAAATCTGAGGTACTATGAGTATCTGTAAGGCTAATGTAGTAAGAAATTTGTTTTTAAATAGATAAAAGGTAATTTAACTGCAGAAGCCTGACTAGCATGACTTATTTATTCATGTAAGTCTCTCCTGTTCTGCTTTTCATAGCTGCCTTCGGGCTAATGGACTTTTATTCTCATTGTAATCAACTAGATGGCAGCCATAATCCTGTATTGATGCCAGTGGTGATTCACAAGGTTGTGGCTACTCTTTCTCATACCTTTTATTTCCAGAATTTGCGTTAAATTCAGCGTGTTTTTGCTGTTGCCTCATAAAGATTCCACAGAACTTTTCCTACAGCTGTTTTTCTTCAGCCCTTTTTCCTTTGGTGACTAATTTTTAATAAAATTTTATTGCGTGACGGAAAAATATTTAACACCAGAGATTGTTAAATTGAAAGCTGCAGCTCTTAGGTTTTATTGCTTCCTTTAAAGAAGTCTTCATTATTAGCACATTATCTTGATAGTAAATTAGTTTTAGAGGGTTTTTTTACCCGAATACGATCAAGGGAAATTGGAAAAAAGCACCTGGCATGTCTTATTTAGCCCCCTAGAACAATATCACTCCCCTTCAAGTTTTAGTGACACAATCTTTATAATTACTTTCATTTCATTAACTATTTGACCTCACTCCTATTTGTTGCAGGGTGTAAGTGGCTGGACTGGCCCCTTACCCTCAACTCTGAGCTTAGGAAAGGCTAATTAGGCTGATGGGCTGATGAGGTAACTGTTCATTGCTGCACTTTTTGTGGATGTTAACTGCAGATCAGTTTGCCTGTGTATGAAAATTACTCCAAAGACTCACTCCAAATATCCCCTTTTAAAATTAATGTCTCTGCCTATCAGGTGTTTCTGTAAAGTTTCCTGTAATCTGACACATAACGTCTTAAAAATACTGTGGGTGACTGCCAGGCAGTGGTTGAAAAAGTAAATGTGTATACAGAATTTAAGCTTCTTAAGGGATGTTTTAAATAGCACCAGAATCCAGATTTTAGGCATGGTGAAAGGTCTCACACGGAACTTGGGATTAGCATGGACAGCATCCATTCAAATTCCCTAATTCTGCCTCAGTCTAAAGCCAGGACCCCAAGCCAGAGCAGCCTCAGGCTTGCCTTGATGCTCAGCAGCTTTCTGGACAAGCTGACTTGTCGTTGTCAAAACCAGAGAAAGAGAAGATCCCCTTACATACTTTTCAGATATCATTATTTTAGAGATCTCTTTCCTCACCTATGAAGTGGGTTTTTTTCCGATGTTTCTCTCTCTTTATCACCCTGGAGACAGTGGAGATGATTGCAGAAGTGTACATTATTTCTAACTGTTGCATTTAGCACAAAAACAGTAATACACTGTTTTGTCTTTTTTCTTTCCCACCTGATGTGTTTGTTACACGTCCTGTTAACAAATATGTGCCTGTGAGCAATGACAGCAAAACTGAATTGATGTGCCTTTGCAGCTGCACATTAGTAACCCCGTTCTAAAATTTGTTAATAATAGCACTTTTTTCTGTTGATGTTATATGTGAAAGAAGATGCAAAATGTGCAAAGGAGCTAATGAGTTATTTTAAGTGGTTTACAAAACAGAAAGTAATTGTAAAAGTGCTCCCAAGGGACTTTTGCTATCTAGGAATATATAAAAAATTTATTTAAAAATTATTAATGCGTTTGTCCTGTATAAAATAGCTGTTATTAATCTATTGTTGCCAAGTTTCCCTTGATACATGTATAGGGGACCAAGTGGGAAACATTAGAGACAGTTAAGATCTTTCTATGTTAAGACAATTAAGATCCTTTTCTTTAATTTGAGCAAAGATGTGATTTAAAAAAACATTCACAAAGAAAATACTCATTGGGCATTTTTTCGATTATTAGGAATTTTCTAGCAACTTGATTAAAAGCATTTCATTGAATCATAAAGCCTAAGAAATGCAGAATGAACCCAAATGCAGATTAAACCCAAAGCATTTAAGTTCAATTTAGCCTTGAGCAATTTAAGAAACCACTTACTGGCTTACACCTGAAGTCTCATCATCTTCCAAAATGGCTAATCTCTGCCTTTTTCTGTATTCATTATTTTATGTTAAAATAATAATAAATAAAATGCAAAATAAAAATTAGTAAATAAAGTATTCTTTTATTGTCAAATTAAAAGTCATATAATCTGAAGGAATGTGAGCTCACATAATGGAAGAGCAGACATTCAATTACAAGAAAAACCCTTTTAGTATCAAGCCTGTATTGGTTCAAATCCTTAAAAGTTAATTGGATGGTGCTTAGACTGCATGTTTGAGGCAGTGAAAATGGAGTCATATAATAAATGACTACTAAATCTTCTTTATTATTAAATATTTTGAGGTATTTTGTGGATTATTTATTAAATCCTTTTTTCTCATATCTTTTGAAAGATGATGGTCCTCATCTCTGTTAATGGAACTGTGGTCATGATGGTAAACATGTTGTCAGGTAATTTTTTATAGGAGCAGCTCTGTAAGAAGGGACTTAAATAAACAGGCAACGGGGAGCAAACAGAGTTCATTTTTTTTAAAGCTTCCTCTGCCATTCCTAAATCATTAAGAAATCCTCGTTTAAGGCAGGACTGGGGGAAAATGTCAAAGTCTCAAAAGGCAAAACACTTCTCCAAGTGACCCCATCATTCAGAAGGGTTCCAGCTCCACCAAGCTGGTCCTTCTGGGGTCTGTAACTCCTCCAGGGTTGAGCATCTCTGGCTTTGCCTTCCTGAAAATACAGATGTTCTTGTGTGTGTGGCTGTAACTTCAGGAACTGTTTTGTTCCTTTGGGAAGACTCTAATTGCCTATAAAGCACATTCTGACAGTGCATGTTATTGCTGCTGGAAGAGTCAGTAATGTTAGACAGTGTTCATTATCCCACAGATAATTGCTTTTTCCTTCGTGATGCCTGTAGAAAATCAAGGCTGTTGTTGAAGGAATCTGTTCATTTGGTGGTTTCAGTTTCTCAAGTATTACAACATCAACCCCCCCCCCTACACACACAGCTGAACATGCTAAGTATCTTTATAGCTTTAGAAAAGAAAGTTCCTTTCCCTACAGTGGAGGATGAAGGATAGCCTGGTTTAGAACTTTAGAAGTGGTGGAAAAATGAAGTAGAAGGTGTATTTATACATGTAGTATATATATATGTAGTGTGTGTATATATATGTATGTATATATATATATACATGTAGTGTATATATATACATGTAGTGTATACATATACATGTAGTGTATATATATACATGTAGTGTGTATAGATATATACATGTAGTGTATATATACATACAGGTAGTGTGTATATGTGTGTATATATATATATGCTCAAAAGCATACACCCATCTGTCTACCCATCCTTGAGTTCTGCATTTACAAAATATTAGGTATTTGAATGGGCCCACTCTATGAGAAAAAAAATAATGTTAAAATTGGGCCAGTGTTAAAGAAGCAGGAAATTTTAGGTTTAGATGTAATTTAATATGCATAATTGACTCTGAAAAATTATCAGCAAGATTTTTCTCTAATAACACTTACTATGTGCATGATTATTTGTTTTCAGACCTAATTAATTCTATCTACTTTTCTTGTTTTAGCTACAGATACCTTTACAGTAGATACGTAGTTGCTGCTCAGCAAATGGTTATTCAAAGAAATCTGAAGTGATCTATATCAAGTGAGCTAACTGTGTTCTATCAGTAGGAATAAGTGTTTATAAGCAACTAAGCCACTCAAAAAATCAAATTTTGCTGTCTAGCCCCAGTCTCTGATACCACATTAGGGTAACATTTTGTCATCACTGGAAGTTGCTTTGTGCTGTGAATTTATTACATCATCATACACACTGAGGACTGCCAAGAGCAATTAAACTTGGTCAAGATGACCCTTCATCTTCAGGCAATAATATTGTGCCTCCATATTTGCAGTGTATTTAGTGTGCTATAAAACATGTGCTGATCTGAGATCTCCAACCACAGCAAGCAAGCAAGGCTAAATCTCTGGCAGGAGGAGAAAAAACCCAGCCTGTCTCCAGATACACCATGTAGAGATTAAAATGTATACATCATCATCTATGGAAGAAGTTTTGGTGGGTTTTTTATCTCCTCAGTAGCTTTTTTCCCAAAGTTCTAGGAGCTCTAGAGAAATGTGGGATACTGTTGTGATAGATAGCACACAACACAAACAGAAGTCCAGGCCCACCCTGCTGCTCAGTATTTTACAAGTGATGTGCAACCCGTGCCCTGCAGTTGGATATTTTTTATTTAACTTTTCATTACAGCCTATCTCTGAAATTTTGCTATTCCTAATATAAACTGTAAATGAATGTAAACTGCACCTTACTTGCCATCCAGATCTATATTTGTTCCTGTCTTTATATTTTAAATGTGTGAAGTCTCAGGAAGCCAAAAATTAATTCATTCTCTTCTCATGCTTAGGGCCTGAAAGAATGCTTGTATTTGTTTGGAGATGGAATTATTTCTGTATTTTCTCATAATTTTCTTAATTTTGATGGAGTACTGTTTCACTTACTGTCCCTGAATAGAGTAAGCCCTGTAAAATGCAGCGTGGGCAACTGAATGAAACAAAGCTCTAGTCCCATTTTTTCCACTGGTGTTTGCAGGTGGCAGTAAAAGTAGGTAGAAAGTATAATATCCAAAAATGAGTGAGAGTTCTGGAGGTACTAAGTGTAACTGTAAGGGAATCTGCAATCTTGCTACGTACACAAGACTACAGTCTTCAAGGTGCTCCAGGGAAAAATATTTTAAAATCTGTTGTTTATACTTAGAAAGATCTCCTGAATAAAATAAAAAAAAAAAAAATAATCATGCAATACATTGCCAGGCAGTCGTAGAAGACCCTGAAAATTGTGGTGAAGTTTAGTCTTTCTTGGATTTCAAAAATGGATTCAGAAATAGAATTTGAAGGACACTTTTGTTACTGTAAGGCAGACAAACATAGTAGAGTTAATCCTGCCTTTAAAAAAAAAAAAGTTATAAAAAATTGATATCTAAATGCTTTGTATCAGGTCTGTAGAATAGATAATATTCCACAGAATTTATCCTTTAAATAATTATGGGATACCAAAAGTAGGTATAGCTTTTACTACATGCAAAGCCAGCGATTTCTCAAGTTGCCCTAATTCTTTTGTTTGACTAAGAGAAGCAACAAATTAAAACTTTATAATTGAAATACTAATTGTTAATGATTTGCATGCCAGAAGTTTATTATGAAGTCCTTTAACAGCACAATAATTCAAGAAGGTCTTGATGTGCTATGTGGCAAATGCAGTCATATTTCTAGGTCAACTACACAGAGCCCTCAGCAATAAATGCAATTCTTTCCTTGACCGTTCTAGAGGTTATTCTGCCTTTCCTTTAACCTGAGTGATATGGGTTCAGGTGTATTAGGTGCAATAAGGTGCCTTGAAAGCAATTTTGCAATGATATTTTTATGCTCTTTAAAATATTCCAACATACATATGGCTACACAGTATAAATAGAGGGTTTGGGATCCGCTTCTCTTGGCGTATTTATGCAAAGGCTGTCCATGGACCTCAGCAACACGCTGTCAGATGAATTATGGAAATGGCTGCAGCACAACTTGATGCCAACCCAGTGACCCAACTGTAGTGCCACGAGGTCTGAACTCAGCACTCAAATCCTGGAACATTATAGAAATGTTTTCTTTAAAGCCTGTGACAAGAGGGGGAATTAATCTCAGGGAAATCCCGGAACAGAAAGGTCGTAGAAAAATGCTGCATTCAGGGATCAAATAAACAGAGGCAAGGGATGTCTTGTAGGAATCCCTCCCTTTTTTTGTAAGCACTGAGCCTTCTCAGCTTCCACTGAAGTTGCTGTGGTAGCCCCTGGCAGTTTTCAGGACCAAACCCCACATGTGTTATCCACAGCTTTCCCACAGCAGTCAGCTCTCCTCCAAATCCATGATATGCATGCAGCTCACACGTTGCTACATCATTAGAAGCAGCACTAGCCTTCAGCAAATATTTGTATCATTAGACCAGCTGACTTCAAAGAAAGCAAATTGTGTAGCAACAGAGCATTTACCTCACCCTTAAAAATCAGAAGCCTACCGATGTAACATGGTAGTGTCTACCTGCAGAGAGAGTAGAAGGGATCTAAAAGAACTTGATACATTTTCTGACCAGGTTATACGAAGTTTAATTTAGTTGTTGTTTTTTTAAGGCACAAGCTTTCGTATATCGGTACACACTGAAAAAAATAGGAGATGCTTTTCTCCTCTTGACATCTCAGCCAAATGATGAAAGTGAGACAGAAGCTGGAGGCAGCTGTGGGAACACCTACCTGGTTACAAACAGCAGATGATCACAGAGAGCAAATATTTTCACCAGCTTCCACGGCTGCTCTTGTGGAATGCAGTGTGGCTGATGAGAAGGCTTTTTACCAATTTTTTACCAACCAATTTCCATTTCCACGGACTCATTTTAAAGATTCTTACATATGTAAAAATTTTAGTCTGGTGTTTATGTTACCATATTTTGACTGAGTTTGCTCTATGAAGAACAATTTTGGCTATTTTTAGCAGAGGAAGACCTCTTTGGTTTATGGCAGAATGTGTACTTTAAATTCACTTTAAATTCACTTTGCAGTTATGTCCTCTTCAAAAATAGAGCAGGTAAACAATAGGCTAAATTACTGCAGATAACGAATGAGAAATTAGGAAGGTGCATGATGCATCTTTGTTACATCTGTGTTACATTTTTCACTGTATTAGCATAAAATTACGGGGCTTGGGTGCTCTTGTAATTGGGACTCATTTGAAAAACGTTAGTGTTCAGTGACCCACAAAGTTGAATAGCTGGATTTCGTGCTGGGGTTTTACTGCAGTGTCATCTCAAGTAATGCTGGAATGCCATCTGTTCTCAGATTTCAGTACTTTTTCTTATATGACAGAGTACTTCCACTTGTGTGCAGCTGCAGATCTCGGTTCTGTTATCTGCAGAAAGTTACAAATATCTTTTTTATTAAGAATCTTCCTTGTAAACTGCTCAGAAGTGTGCAGCAGTGGAATTGCCCTGTACACAGCACACACTTGAATATCCTCCGTGGCAAACTTTCAATAAATTTCAGACTTACACAGGTTAGTTCTCTTGCATTTTATCAATTTGCACTTTATTTATTTTCTTTGCTTAGTTTCTTTTTAAGTCATAAGGAGGCACACTTCTGGGTCTGTGTGCACTAAGCACTACTTAGAAATACTCGGATTCTTTTGTGTTGGTCATTATTGATTAAAATATAATTCAGTCTGTAAATGTTTAACTTCACTAGGTCATAAAATCGTGTGACATACGGGGTTCTCTTTAGTGTTCAGTTTTTCTGAGCAGCCAATCTAAACAGCTGACTCCAATAATTTCAGTTTTTCATTGTCTCATATATTTCATACCAACATACACTATGAGACAAGAAGATGGTGATGTTTTGTCCTCTGTTAAATGTAGATTATTATTTATGGGTTTCCCAGGTTTAGTACAAGGAAAAGTATTTCTAGTTTTGTTTTCAGTTATTTATGTTATTTTACCTCTTTCTGCTGGATAAACTTACCAGAATTTTGGTTTGTTTATTTTTTTTATTCTTCTTAAAGCATGTGACTTAGATATCCTCTATCTTGTTTGCAGTTAAATAGAATTAAATACATAATTCTGACTCTGATGAAAACTGAGGTACAATGAATCATCACAGAGCTGCTCTTACTGATCCAGAAAAAATTATTGTGTACCTTTTCATAAGGGCTTTCACCCCCTCAGCTGCATGGAAATATAAATAAGAAACTGCACTTGTTCTAAGGAAGTGAGGCAGCTGAAAATGTTGGTTTAAAGGTCTGTTAGAAAACATGTACTGAAATTGTCTTAAATAAGTTGTATTAGAAAAAAACAGCAGAATTCAGTGCACAACATGCACAGAAAAAGGACTCCAGAAACCTTAACAAAATAAAAATTTAAACCAATAATGTATATAATGTCCAACAGAATTTACTAGGAGGCAGTTGCATGTATGAGGGGAAATTCTGCACTCACAATAATGCTATGACAAGGATGATCTGGGAATTTGACAGCTAAATATGTCATCTATCATCCCCAATGGTCTATTAAGAAAAGTCCTTTCACTCTGATGGATGTTCAGCCAGTTGAGATTACTGTGAGTGTTCATCTCAGGGAAACTCCACTGCGACCAACAAAAAATGCCTGTGGAATGTGAGGTGGATAAAATGTGATCTGTTGGTACCCATGTAAAAGATATCCTAACAATTTCCACTTCTGATGAAAGTGAGGTTGTTCTGGATCACTTGCAAAACTCCTTAAGAGTTGTGCTGAATGCTCGGCGTTGGCATAAAAATAAGCAGCTATTTTCCACCTTAAAGCTATTTGAATAAAGTGCAAACTGAAAAAAAAAAAAATAAAGGAAATCGTCAGGGGTAAATGTGTTTACTTAGAAACAGTATATATATCTTATGTCCTAGGATTTGCAGCCCTTTAAATTGCCCTATATAAATGTATCTCTGTAGACGTGCATTAAATAGAGATAAAAGCTAAAGTGTGTCTTTCACGCTTACTGTTGAATAATATTGACTGTGCAGCAGAGAAAAGCTAGTTATCTCTACTTCAAAACACACCAAATATATGTATATACATATACAGTGACCATCAGTCTTATAGAAATTATGTACTTTTATTGTTGTTGTTAGTATTCACTTCTCAATTGTTTTTGCTTGTATGGAAGATTTTTAAATCAGGATATAAAGAAATGCAATACAATGATTTTTTTTTTATACTATACATATAAATACATATTTATCCATTATTTCTGTTGGGGAAAGATATAATAGACACACAATTATTTTAAAATGCCTCAAATTTGGAAGAAGATGTTCTTTAAAGTCCCTTCCAGCCCAAGCCAGTCTATGATTCTATGAAATTTGTGGGGCTGGAAGAGCAAATTAAAAGTCTGTCTTGCACTCCAAAATGACCCTGTGGGCCTTTGTAATTGCAAGTGGTGCTACTCAAAAAAGAAGGGGAAAAGAAAAAATGATAGCATTAGCACCTTTTTTGTGACCAAAATAAATATGTGGGGCGTTACATGGCAGCTGGCCTCTGTGTGTGTGTGTGTGTGTGTGATGTACAAAGTCCCTGGTTTCCAGGAGCAGTCAGACTGAACAGACTCTGAAAAGTGATATTTCTGGCTCTTGATCCATGCACCTTGCCCAGAAAAGCTGTGACAGCTTTGTCTACCTGCTACATACAAAACTGCTCTAGTTTTCTTACAGTAAGCGCTACAAATCCTCGAGCAATTTGGGATTTCCTGGACATGACATCACGCCATTTCCATCTCAAAAGGATAAGACAGGTCCCAGAGGAACACAAAACTGAGAAGTGGGGATGACTTCTGTCTTGTTCCCTGCTTGTAGCCCCTTCACAGACCACCTGGTTAGTAACCTTGGCGGAGGGTGGGTAGAGAAGCACCCCCAGCCCAGGGGGATCTCTGAGATTGGCCTTGCTCAATGTGCCAAACCAATGTCAAGAGGGGCAGACAAGTGCAGCCAGCACTCTAAACACTGACTGCCAGGAAAAAACTTTGGTGTAGGTATTTTTTAAATGTTTGTAGATTGGGCCAGTGGAACCTTCAGTGAAAAAAAAATAAAAAAAAATGTGTTTCTGGATGAACACCAGTGATTTCTGTATCTGAAGTTTTATCAAAATGGGCTATGAATGGGCATATTGGGTGATTACCCATCATTAGAGGAAAACTACCATGGCTGTCATAGAACTGGGTTTCTTTGGACCTCAGATTTTGTAAACATGCACACAGTCAGAAACTGGTTAGTTTGTTTGCTTACACTGAAGATGCTGTGCCATCTTCCTGTTAGATCAGGATGAGCACCCGTATTTTTTTTCTTTTTCTTTTTTTTTTAATGTGGAAATTGATTGTCCCTAGAAACCCTTACTTGTAGAAAAGAGTAATCTGTGACAGTCTAACAGAAAATAGTTGCCTTGATGTGACCCACATTGGTGTTGGCAGGTCATCTGGCGAGCAGTCCTGCCCACAGGCATCTCACAGGAACAACTGCTCACTAGAGACTGGGGGTGGTGCAGTCACGCCAAAAAGTCATGACAAGTCTATTACTGATATAGGAAAGAACTGAGCTACATATCAGAGTCAAAAAACCTTCTGAAAGATGGAATTCAGCTGACCTAATTTTGCAGTTTTATTTAGCAGTGATGGTGTTGTAATAATAGCAGGTTCTTTGAGAAGAGAAGCTGTTTGATAGTAGAACTGAAAAATATATATATATATAGCATAATTGAAGGAATTTTCAAAGGCATGAAGCAGAACTGGGCTCTTGTTTTTTCCAGTGCAGATTTTGAAAGATAACTCACAGAAATGAAGAGTTTGACTTGCTTCTCTGCAAGTTTTTCTGCAAGCAAAGTACTCATGGACAGAGTCATTTCCTCTGCATATACCTTCAGTGCACTGTAAACAATTATTTAAGTATGTGAAATGCAAAGGTTGGTTTTCAGTCAAGCTTGTAAGGTTTCACCAGGAGGATGCTGTAACTCCTAAATTATTGCAAAGGGGAAAAAAAAGATAAAAGGTTTCATGATCCTTGAAAAAAAAATATTTGCATTTGAAATCCTGTATTGAAAAGCTTTGAGGAGGGTTCAGAACTCTTTAAGTAAATTGGAAAGGAGTTCATAATCTGTATCCAAACCATTTCACTCTGGAATACTTGATGGCATTTTTATTAGGTAAGCTATCACTCTAGTAAATAGGCCTCAGTCAGACAAATAATAGCATATTCAATTTTTCATGAGAGATTATTTTTAATAACAAGGATCCTGTTTGCAAAGTCTTCCTCTAAGGCTCTCACAACATCAGCAAGCAGATAAGCCTTCAAAAAAATTTCCTTTTCAGGTAAGAAGTCAATCTTAGTCCTAAAATGTTATAGATTAAAAACCACGTAAATAAGATGCAATAAGCCCTCTGGTGTTCTGGCCAAAAGGACATAACTCAAATTTAAAGGGCCCATTTACTGCTCCCAGGTTTGGTTGGTATCTGAGCAGTACAGCTATGGCAAATTATTTTTAAAGTTTCTTACAGAATCTGATCCTACTGGCCAAGGCAATCATACAAAAATTGAAACACCTCAAAAAAAACTTGCATTTTGTTTTGGGAGAGAGAAAAGAGGGGGACTTCTAGCATATGAAAATGCACTTCACTCTTTTGAAAATTAAAGAGGATGAAAATTGGAAATTTTCCTGTTTTCCACTGTTCTACAGATGGGAAATTCTGTAAACATCTGAAAACCTGACACTGGGAAAGTGCTTTCTTGACAACAGCCTCACCTAAAAATCTCAGATTTGCCCTTGTTCTGTAGAAATGAGTGCACCGTGCTGAGAAATCGTGTATCATTTGCTAAGGTACAATCGTAAGCAGGAATAAAATCCTGAAACAAGAAACACTGCTGTGCACAGGCATTTATTCCCCTTAATTAATAAGGCTTCCAGCTGCCTGGTTTCTCTGGCATCCCGTGTAGATTTACTGGCTCAAGCAGTCAAGAAATCAGGAGAACACACGTACTGTCATTTACTGTACCTTCTTTTATTCCATGGGAAGAAATTTAGGTTTGCAGAACTGTAATTTCTTTCAGTCCAAACAGAAAAATCACTCAACATGTGTATTAGAAGGCATTTATTATTTAACAAAACAGTTATTTATATGGATCTTTTTTATCTGTTCACCCCCTCATTTCTTCCCTGGTAGTCAGTATAAAACTAACAAATCCTCACTGGAGAGCTGTCAACCAGAGACTGTTTGAACTATTTTATTTCGGCTGTGAGTTGGACTATTTTTCATGATTCAAGTTAAATTGTAAATAGTGACCTGCCAGGTTTGGTTTCTCCTGTCCTCCATCATTTATGAAAACTCTGTGACTTAGTCATTCATAAGGGACACGAGACAGGACACTTTAAGATTTCTAAACTGGTGTCTGAATTTTAACTTCTCTTTACAGAGGAATTATTTTGCTTTTTTTCCCTGACTCCACCCTCCTGAAGAGTTTCAGTATGTCTTCCAGACCGTTTGATGAAAGCCAAATCCCTAAGGATAGTTTCAGTGCATTTTTTTTTTTTGATCCCTTTTAATTTTAAGAGTTGCAGGAAATGCAGAAAACCACAATAAAACCACCAGTATTTCGGTGGAAGGAAATTCACTGTTCATATAAAACAATAGCCTGGATTGCAGAGTGCCTGACTCAGCCAGCAGCCCATTTTGAGTGTGAGGAGAGAAGTGAAAGGCATGAAAAGGAACATGTTCTGCCAGCTTGCAGAGATGGGAGGTCCCAGCAGAGAGAGACTGGGGAAGTCTGAATTAAGCTAAATCAGCTCATGAACTTGTCAGCTCAGGGTCTCAGTCTTTCCCAGAATCCACAGAAGTCACAGGAATACGAGTTCTTAAAATGTTCTTTTTTTCTCCTATGGCATTTAGATAGAATATCTTGATTATATATATATGGAAGTAAAGCTTTACAAGGGAGTGCTTTAATGAGAATGTATATTAAGACATGCCCTTTATAAAATTAGCTGAAAATGCAGTGTATAAAATAGTTAACAGTTTGCAGTATCTCCCCTTTCTGTTTTTCATCATTACCCTGATTTTTCAAATGTGACCTAATCGATATTTTTGTCTCAATTATATTAGCTTTTTTAAATTATTATTATTATTTTAATTATTATTATTTTAATTATTATTATTTTAATTATGATTTCAATCATGATTTCATTTTTTATTTCCCAGGTTCGTCGAAATGTCTCAGCAGAGAAAGAGAATTTTCCTGTGGCCTTGAAAAAGAAAGAAAATCAGAGCACCCAGGAGTGTGATTCTCAAAATGTAAGATTAACTCACCTGGAAACCGAGGTCCAAACTAGGCTGTATGAAAACATTAATGCCTCAGGCAGCTGTCAATGGGGCTTTTCCAATCTAAAATGGTACACAGATTTTAAATAAATCAAACAGGAAAAAAAAATCAGAAAAAATGACGGAGGCAAAATTTGCTGAGAGAGCTGGTTGTCTGCTCAATAGACCCAAAAGCACAGTCCTACCTTGGCTAATTTGCAGGTGAAATATATATATATATATAATATATTGTTATATCTCCAGGTATAACAAACTCCTGTGGAGGTAACTGGTTAATCAGGGATCATAGCAGTGTGAACAAAACGTTGGAAAACAAATCTTAGATAATTCAGCATTCAACAAATGGTAAAACCCCTGCATATAGTATCCATTTATCACAAATATGTTCAAGGTTATTCAGTTATAAGTTACTTTCCCTCTGCCACATCCTTTAGAGGAGGGCAGGGACAAGGGGAAATTGTATATCCAGAAGATTGCATAATTTGCTGTTGCATTTGCTGTTGTTTAATGTCTAAAGGTAAAGGAAACTTAATTTCTTTAATAAAAATTGAAGGAGGAGAAGAAAATCACATTAAATTAGGAGGTTGGAGTGAACTCCATTTAGATTATGACTACAGGTTAGTTATCACTTAGGAAACTTATAGGAGGTTTGATGAAATGTAGATTACTTTAGGCAGAGACTGAATTAATTTAGGCTGAAAATTTGTGTAAAGAGGCTCAGGGAGCTCTTTTTTTATAGGAGTGAATAAATAAAAGGAGAAAGAAAAAGAAAAAAAACTGTTAACACATTTCTGAAATCAAAAGAGGATTTAATTTCTCTACCAAGTAATGCAGCGAGAGGCACCTAAAAGGTGCACTTTTCCATAAAATCAAGGATTTGGTATTTTTGATTAGTGGGTAGTTGCTTTTAGCACTTCAAGCAAGTGTTTTTAGCCATGTAGTCAGCATGGAATGCTGCTTGGTATAAGAAATTTTTCAGGGAAGGCAGATGACTCCAATTGGAGTTAGAAGTGTTGATGAGTTGAACTGTTTTTCAAGATTCAATTTAAATTAAAATCTAACCCTAATCCCTGCATTTGTCTAAGTAACATTATAATTCAAGTAAAAATAAATTAGGCTATATATCTGAATTTGAGTAATAGGATTAAATTTTATATCATTTAATCTCTCAATTAGCATATTTTAAGACCAGTTCTATATTCTGTGGGACTCACATTTCCTTTAAGTTTTAAATCTTTAAGATTTGTTAAGTCTGTGTTTGACAAAACCTCCTGCATGGAGGAAAAAGTAGTAAAATGAAAGAAAGCATACCTTAGGGGTATTCAAATTAACTGTGCCTTGCTAGATAATGCTCCTTATCGTAAAATTAAGCAGGCAATGCTTTTCTCAGTCTTATCTTGCTCCTAAACATGTTCCTGCTAACAAATTCGCTTTTCTACTGAAAATTGAGCATTATGTAATATTCATAGCACCATTGTGTTCACTTTTAAAAAAAGAAATTAATCTAGGATTCACACTCATGCACAACATGCTGTGCTTGCAGTGTCTGTTGAAGGAATGGCTTTGATAGCAAATTTACAAAAAGTTTTGTGAGGACGACCACACTTCTAGGCAAGTGTCGGAGGACAGAAACTGTGTGAACAGTTTCCATTGCATTTCTGCGACCTTCACCTTGGCATGGCTGGGTGCAGACAGTAAAAAAAATACTGTGCCACTAATATGACTGCAGGTCCTGTGCCAGGGTGAAGGAGGAGTTATGCTGGCAGGAAAACAAGTTTTATGGACACCTGGTGTGGTCCAATTAGTAATGTACAGCTCAGTGTGTTTACCTTATGTATCCAATGTAACCTGAAAAAGAATCACATGTCTCTGCATCACAAGCAGCATATAAGCTGCTTTTCCTCTAATAAAGGGGACATTTTTGCCAATCATATTGATTTGTGTGCATTTCTGTCTGAACCCCTCCGCCGTTAGGCAAGGAACTCATAAATACTGTGGTATTTACCCCAGTCAGGAACAGAATCTCCAGTGTAATTAAAAAACTTAAAATGCAGGAAGACGTGTTCTCTTTACATGTGAGACTTTTATGATGTATCTTTTTTGTATGTGGATGTAAAAATCTGAGGCCATCGTGGGAGAATAAAACATCCTGGTTTGTCAGCATCCCCTACACCTTAAATATCACAGAAGGTTCAATAATGAAAATGGGAAAATTTTCTTGTAAATTAAGGATTGACTAAAGGAAAGCAGGAAATTTTCAAAGAGAGCTAAAGCACTATGTTTTTTGTAACTGTTCCAACTATTTTACACAGTCTAAGGTCCATTCTTGACCCCTTTTCATGCTGTGGTTTGCTCACACTGATGACTACAATAATTTTCCTGGTTGTTTGTTTAAATTGAAATTTTTTTCTTTATCCTGTACATGCTGTCCACCTGAACATGAGCTAACATGGGCATAAAAATAGTGCAGCTGATGATGTTGGCTTAGCAACCTCTTCCCACCTTTTTTTTATTATTGTTATTATTTCTCTCTCACATTAATATATATATATATATATTTAGAGACAAGGAAGAATTCAAATTAGTCAGTTTTGAGAATTGAACTAAAAATGTCTCTCTCTACAATTACCCTTTGCATGATGACATTAGAGATGCCACCTGTAATTCTGAAAGAACTAGAAGGAATTTATTCTCCCAAAGGATCCTGTTACTTCAGTAACAAAAAGCTGTAATTTTTACCTGTGAGCACTATCACTTTAAGAAAATTCCACACTTGGGAAGAGTTTTTGTTGGATTTTTATCATTACTTGGTTGTGGGTTTGTGTTTGTTTCTGAGGATTTTACAGCTGCTTAACTCCCAATGAAGGAAGAATAAGACTGGAAGGTCGAGAACATATGACAGGTTCTAATTCACCATTTGTTTAAGAAAAATAAATGAAGATGTTATTAAAACTCTGTTGCTTAGAAACCTAATATTTCAGCAGTACTTTCTCAGAACTTTGCAAAGATCCTCTGATTGTGTCTCTGATAAACAAAATGTGATTTATATTTTGGAGGAATTACTGTACTAAAGACTAACCACAGAGGAACAAGGAATATTACAGATATTAAGGCAGAAAATAAAGCAAAATGTTTAGTTGCTGGTTTCAACTGACATTTTTTAGCCTGTAGTCCTATTGTAGTTTTGTCTGTATGGTTTTGTGCCTGTTTACAGTAATTAATGTAGTTTACATTAAAATTAATACAAATTAAAATTTATTGACAAATGGAATACAGACAGGTGAAATTATATCAGCAAATTTGGAAATCAGACACTGTTGATATTTACCTGTCATGAAATTTGGCATGACCAGTAGCAGCCAGAAGCTGGTAGGCCATCCTGTTGCACATAATCTGAAATTTGTCAAAGACCAAAAAAAATATTAACTTCAGTTTTCTTTTAAAAATTCTCATTATTTAGATTAATTTTATTTTATATGGGGAATCTTGTCAATACTACTTTTTCTTAGCCTTATCCAGAGATGTTTGCCCTATAACTGCCTCCTGAAACTCTCTGCAGAACCAAAGTTTTTGCAGAATCAGAGTTCTGCAGAGCTCTTTGCCCTATACTATTTCCCTTTTCTGTCTTCCCAAAAACTTTTGGGAGTTTATTTTGGCTTTTACGCCACCAGGATGGGTTTTGTTTCCTTTTCCTATCAAATAATTCTTACAAGTGTAACATACAATTTAAAACTACCAATTTGGTATTGCTAAAACATTGAACAATTTATAAAATGATTCTCTGTTGTCTGTTCTCATCTTAGGTTTCTTGCTCTTTGTCCTTGTAGAGTCTTTTCTGATAAATAAAGGTGATAGTGCTTTTATTTACTGCATTAATTTCCTGCAGTAAACAAACACTACATGTTCATTAATCATTCCGTGACAAATGACACTGAGTATTGGAGCCAAACTTGCACATGTTCCTAAGCAACCACAGCATTTTGCTTCATTTTTCTCTCTCAGTTTCAATTGCAGAGCTTTGATCACATTTTACTCTCCCATTGTTTCCACGAGGGAGTAATAATAGGAAAAAAAGAAACCATCGTCATAACGAAACTTCAAACTAATAAAATTCTTAAAGTAAATTCTGTTCCCTAAATGAGGACTGTGGAGGTCATAAGAAGTTACATCATCTGAGTTTAACCATACCCTTAGTACACTGTGGTCTAAAATAGGAGGAAGATGTGAAAAGGCATTTGCACACCTCATATACTTCTTGCTCTGTGTCTTTCTTTTAAACAGTGAGGGTTAAAGGAGCTTGAAACACAGAGCTGCAGCAAATCCATGAGCAGATCTGATAAAACACGTCCTTGAATAAACTGTGAACCTACCTTGGCTAGTGACAACTAACATAACTAGTTGGTTATAACCACACTGTCCTTTTCTCCTCTCTCTGGTTTGCTGTCCCCAGAAGCAGCTCCCTGCATTATCCCCCATCACACCCTACAAACACCCTGCACTTCTGCTCTGGGTGCCCCCTGAAGCCAAAAGGAGGGCAGTGGTGATGCCAAGGAACACTGAAAGTAAATCTGGTCAAGTAAATCTGTATGATGCCCTTCAGCAGCAGCTGAATTATTTTTTAACTGCAAAAGCTGTTCTAATATCACGTATTTAAACTTGATTTCCTGCCTTCATGCAGTTTGAGTATTTGACCTTAAATTATTACATTAATTTGACCATAAAGCCCGTTCTTGTACTGGTGGAGTGGAAAACCCTTCTAGTTACATTGTTCAACTGTCTGCAAACCAAGTTGCACAGATCAATAGCCAAGGGACTGCTGAGTTCTAAGTGGCTTGTCGAAAATTCTTTTTAAAAGAAGACACACATTTGGTTTTATCCACATTTGGAGTTTATGCATCCAGCTGCGAAGCTCTCCAGCCCTGATGCATGATTTACCTGGGTGAACTGAATTGCTGGAACCTCTGAAATGTTGTGTATGTTGCTGATCAAGCTGCATGCTTCACAACCAGAGTTTCACACAGAGATCAGACCTCGTGCTGAGCTGACAAAAACAACGCCGCCTTTCAAGCCTGTCATCGAGGCACCTAAATTTTTCTGTCATATTAAATTTCTCACCACTCTCGATTTTATTTCATGTCATAGAGGCAAAACCTACTGCTTAAGGCAAAATGCACTCGTTGGAAAACTCGATTTTATAAATACAAATAGATCATTAATGTGTTTCCTGAAGTTTATGCAGAGCAAGCAGCAAGTGTACAACAGCACTAAATGTGGTCTGTTTGTCTACCATGTAGAAGAAAAACATCCTAAGAATTTTGTTGTACTTAGTCATAAAAATTGTGAATGTTGGCCAAGCTAAATTTTAAGGAGATGTTTGAGAAGAGTCAGCAACAGTGAAAACAGTGAAACAGCCTGGGCAGCCATCAAACACACTTGAATAACAGGGTTTTTTTCCTGAATCCTTCTCTTTGTTAAAGGTTTCATTTTCACCATTTGGACTCTCAGCGCTGTGTTTTAGAGCTTTTCCTATGGCATCATTACTCCTACTCCTGAAGGGACTTTGGTTTAACTATGGTTGAAATTTCAGCACTGGGTAAATCTCTGCTTTCATAACAGGACATCTCTTCGGTTCAGAAATCTACTGAGTAATTAATTTTATTTATGCTGTGCAACTCTGTTTTCCCAGATATTAAAAAGCATATAGGCAAAGAATATGACACTATTCCTGGAATAAAATGACAACAATTAACGTCACAAACTTTTCCATACCTTGGAAGTCATCTGTCTTTCCCATTCAGTGAATACACATCCCCAGTCAGGGATTATTATACCCAAGAGATCTGGTAGTTTAGACAAGAGTGTAGTAATAGAGAACTTCTAACTGTAATGCTGGTTTTCACCTGTTTGTTGCTATTTCCTCACCCATAAAAGACAATTATAATTACTTTTCTGTTCCCTAGGACCACTCGTAGGAGTAAAACTTCACTATTTGTGATGAGATTTCAACATGAGAAAAAACTGCTGGATAGGTTGTTAAACTTGCTGCCACATTAGACTGTTATAGAGATGATGGGAGTCTGGGATTTAAGTCTCGTTTCATCAACTAGGCTTAAAAGAAGACCCAGTGATTTTTTCTATTTTCCTTCTTTTTTTTTTTTTCCTTCTTCTTTTTTTTTTTTTTTTTTTTTTTTGGTTGTTGTTGTTGGGGGTTTTTTTTGCTTTTAAAGAAAACCATAAATATTTTAGGAAAAAAATATGAAGTAGTTATATCTGGCATTTGTATTGACAGGTTGCCAAGACGTGTCTGGGGAATCGCAGCAACTCGACATCTCATTTGAAGGCAGCAGAAACAGAGACAAGCCTTCAGGTATTCCTCTTTCTGAGTAACTGCTGGGGTTTAATTAAAAGGTCTTGTGAAGTATGTTTGCACATTCTACACTAAATTTTGTCTCAGAAGACCACTTTCTTAGTTCAGATTTTGACTGCATTTTGTTGTGCATCAGAGCTCTTCATTTGATGGACCAAGAGAAGGTCAAAACCGTCATGATTATAAAGCAGCATTACACTTGTATGCTTTTGCACTGTAAAAATTGTTAAATATGCTTCCTTTATTAGAGATTAGAATCCTTTTCTAGGTGCAGCTGGCAAATACCATATTCTGCTGTTGTAGTTTAAGGCTGGTACATCAGTTTAACAGAAATACAGCTCTGTGTGCACTAATGCCACGGATTTTTAACACACTTTTTTTATCTGTTTATGTGTTTATATATACACAGAGAGAGAGAGTACACAGTGTTTACACTCATGCTGTTTTCACCTCCACAGAAGTTGCACAGCCTTCCACGGACTAAATCCGAAGACAAAAAATCACCTGGAAGAAATGAGAAAAAATCTGAAGAGTCTGTTAGTACAAAAGAAAAAAAACTCTGAACACTACTAACCTACATTAAAAATGCCATTCACTTGCTTCCACCTTCCTGTTCCTTTTTAGTGCAAAGTCATGAAATATTCCAGGTTTCTAAAGCATGCATTTTTCACTATTTTATGAATGTTTGTCAATTAGTCTAGAATAGACCAATTAGTACCTTCCAGCCATAATCCAAAACAGATGTTTGAAGAAATGCTTGATAATACAGTCCAGTTTTTGAACTCTTGTTCTACAGGATCAGTAACTGCATAGTTTCTTTGTAAACAACAGCCAATCTCAAGTATTTTCTCAGTCTGTCCTATTTCATGTACCTTTTTGGCAGATTAGGTTTTTAAATTAAGATTAAGGGGCAGCTGGAGGGCGGGGGAGGGGAGAAATACCTGTGTAGCCATAGTTGAAGTACAACCCATAAGTGCAACTGTAAAAAGGGAACTCTGGATGGGGGTCCATGTATTACCTTTCAGTAATACCATTTCAAATCTACTAATTTAAACAATAAAAGATGTTTATTTGGTTCTTTTTCTTTGTTGTTTTTTTTCCTAACTGCTATCACAACTAGTCCATTTTCCGAACACTGAAGCATTGACAGAATTGGGTTCTGAGGGATGGAGATAAAGAGAGTCATCACTTTTGGGATTCAGTTAATTGGAAATAGTTTCTAGTGGTGTCAAAGGTAACATTTCTTTGCATATGACACACCTTAACTTAAAAGGTCACTGAAATTGTTTCAGTCATCTGTCAAGAAGGGACATGGATCTCCATGTGCATGTCCCAGAGGAATGAGGTAAGCTGTCCTACCTGGCATTTGTTTCACCCTTCTAAAGCACTCAGCAGTCCTGACAGCATATCTGCTGTTGCTATAGCTGTTTATTGCTGCTGTGCCAAGGGATGGCTTGGGGTTGGTGTTCACAACATGAACAAACTCTACCTTATAAATCAGCAACAAACCAGCTTGCTTTTTCATTTTTGTTATTATTGTATTTTATTTATTCAGCATACCTGAAGCCAGGGAATGGTTGAGTAGCCCTCTGCTCCCTGGGAATATGCATCATTTATTTGGTATATCACCAGCAGATAATTAATGTAAGAAATCTGTTTACTGTTAGAAAAGCAACAAAAAAATACTGGGGGGAGGGGAGGTGTTGTGAGGTTATTTTTTGTTTTGTGTTGTCTCCAAAAGGTTTATTATTAGAAGCTTTCCTCTAGCCATGGGATCATAATCTGTGGTATGCATGCATGCATGTATGGTTTCAGTTTTTGTGTCCCTTTTCCTAGGTGACAGTGAAGATCAGGTGAGACAGAACTGTATATAAAGCCATGTTGGGGGGGAGAATTTGATTAAATATGTAGGTACTGATTATGTTTAGTCTGAGGATTTCCTGGACACCTTGGAATTGGACATTGGTCGCCACTCATTTTCAGTGTGATTAAACACTTCTTGCAGGATGGTGACTGGGGAAATCCCTGCATATCTTCATACCTGCTATTTTTAGGATAATCTATGTAGGGATACAGAATCAAGAAACATAATGATGGATATATGGTTGTTTTTTATCTGTATGTGGTGTAGGTGTATCTGCTATATGTGTAGGGATGGCTGAAAAAGCATTGCTACTCTGAAGAGTCTGAATTTTATGGAGAGGTAGGTACACATCCAAAGGGAAATCTGTCCTTGGTGGTTGTATCTCAGACAACTACAGCTCAACAACTCATACCTCTCCAGTTTGATAGGAAACCTCAATTTGCATGTGGGGAAAAAAATAGTATTTTGGAGAGGAAATTGGGATGTATAAGAATTTGTGTGTTAAAAGTCAAGGATTTTGAAAAGAAGAAAAAAAAAACCCTTACAGTGATGCTTCCAAGCATTAACGTTGCTTTTCACTAGCAAAGGTGTGCATATTTTCCCTTTTTCCCTCGATGGATAAATAGCCATTCTTCATTCCAGGTGTGACAGTGAGTAGTTCAACACCCCACGCTGGGATGATAACAAACAGACCTTGCTGCTTCCTTTGATTTGTGGTTGCTCAGCCTCACAAAGAGCTGGTCACGAGGGAACTTCAGTTTGTACAATTTAAGTCCCGCTCACACTTTCTGGGTCTCCCTAGAACACTCCAAACCCCTTTTGTGTTGGGAGAGAGCCATGTCACTTGGTGTCTCTTGCATTGTGGGCTCGTGGTACCACAGGGCAGAACATATTAAGATGTTTTGTAATTGCCTGCAGTTGCCTGGCAACCAGGTCATGGCCCACATCCTTCTCTCTGCAAAAAACTATAAGGAGGCAGAATGCTTTTTTGTCAGATATTCCAAAGGTTAGCTGTTAAAAGCAATTTAGTTTCCACTTCAAGTGCAGCCCAAACACACGTTCTTTTTTAAGAGTATGAGATGGTTTTTAGACTGTTCCAAACTTTAAACTTCTATTTCATTTTTCCTTTTATAATACACAGTTCTCTGAATTAATCTCTCATCCTATGCATTTGTATCTCTGTGCATGTGTATTTGCAAGCATATATACGCATTAAGCTACATGTAAACCTGCACATACATATTTGAGTGTGCATGTGAACCAGAAATTCTGGAGTGGAATTTCATCCATAGTCAGGTATTACCTTGCCAAAACTTCCTGTGGCAATCCAGTTCAGATGCAGGTGTTACAAAGGGGCCAGAAGGACTGACTTTCCTATTTAAACAAGAATTTCTGTCAGTACGAATGGGAGGAGGCTCTCACTGACTCTTAGAACATTAAAGATAAGATACACTGAGTTCTGTGTCTCTGTCTGACCTTGTGGAAAGCTGTCTCACTTCTTCAAGTACTTCAGTACAAATGATGTAATACACTACTTTATATGGTGTGAAAATATCAATGTGGGATAAGACAGTTTACTTTCATTTTTTAAGTCAAATGTTCCAATTAAAAGATGTTGTGGAAGGATATGAAATATTAGCACTATTTCTTGCTGAAAAAAAAACCCTCAAATTTAATTCCTTAAAGGGAAGCTCCAGAAATGGGTGAGTTTCTGGGAAAATCTCAAAGCAGTCAATAATAGCTAGAAATACCTATTTTATTTGTGTGTCTGCTATTTTACGTATTTTAAGAATTCTTTTTTCTATATATATGTGTCTATGTATAAGGTGTCTATAAGAAAGGGGTTTGCTTACATCTTTCCACTCTTCTCATCTCCTGATGGACCTGGACACTAAAATAAGAGGCTGAATTTGAATTTATTTAATGCATAATATGTCAGATCTATTTTCTTATTATTCCTGAATTGGGACAAAACATATTTGTCTGAAATAATGCAGTCAGTGTTTTTAAAAACTGTTCAGTGATTTATCTGTCTGTCTCCTTAATTTCCTCATTTGCTTCTCTCTCTTTCAAATGCCATTTGAATTAGGAAAAAGGTGTGCATGAAGAAAGAAATGTGCTTCCTCTGGGAAATATACTTATTTGAATTATTATGTAGAGATAAATAATTCACTAACTCAGAAAAGCCTGCATAAGCAAAACAAACAAAAAAGAAAAATACGGAGAAAATCTTTTTATTTCCCTGGGTTTGCAAACCCACGGATTCAAATTTTAGAAGCTGAATGAAGAACAGTGAAGGAGAGAAGGTGTAGACAAGGACTCTGTCATCCTCTTTTTTTTTTTTTTAATGTCTGAAAGGAAAAATAATGAGTTTGGATTCATTTTATGAGGTTGTATTGCCTTTTATTTACACCACTGGAAGCAAGGAAAAAAATTTAGGCAGTGACCTTTGAGAAAAAGTATTTCTTTTGTCAATGGATATAGATCTAGTCCTTCCAGCATGCAGCCAGGTAAAGAAAATGCTAGTTAAAAGAAAGGTGTGTGTTGTGTCTCATACTGATTGGGAACATTTTCTTACAAGTTTGTAAAGTGCTTTATTCACATGGGAGCCACATAGGACATATTTTTTTTTTATAGCAAGCAAAAAAAGCATTAAAGATTCAACTAATCCTGAAATTAGATGCCTGTAAGGACAGTTTAATTCATGATGCCAAGGAGAGGTGGCTTGAATATTACATCTTTCAGTGTTAATCTTTTTACCATATTCCACGAAGCTGGAAGGATTATAGAAAACAACTTTGAAACATAAGTGTAGATACATACAAGTACTTTCTGGTGCAAGGCAGAAACTGGTTTTGATGGTTTTGCCTTTGCTAAGGTGACAATTAGCAGAACTTTATGTAAATTGCAGGGAAGGTACAAAGTTCTGTTGAGCTCAAAGATTGAATATGATTATACACAGCAACTTATAAACCAATTTCAGACTGCAAAGTTAATATGAAAAGCGTTTGTCAGAATGTAAAAAAATCCATGAAATGAACCAACTAGGGTTTTTTTATTGTTTTCATTTAGAATTGTGTCTCACTGAACAGTCTTAAAAACAAATTGGAAACCCTGTGGAGTGCTTTCAAAGTGTGTATGTGGACAGCACTGAGATAATGTGAAGACACAATGATGGAAAAGTGTGCTCAAGGAACATATGCAGCCATGAGGCTTCTCTGGACTTAAATCTGCACACATGGTTTCTTTCCAAAATAGTTGCATAGCTCATCTTAAAATCCAGTTTAAAACTGCTTAATTAAATCTTTATTAATTTTTCAGAAACTTAGGTTTTATTTTCTTTGCTTCTGATAAACCAGAGGCTCTCCTTTTAATCACGTTGTGCCGTGTGACAAACATGGCACACTTACAAGGGTGTCACAAATGTGGCAAGAAACAAGTTCCTATGTAAGATGTAATTTTCTGGATCAGAAATCTTTATGCATCTCCTTTGAGGAGAGGAAAGTCATGGTTTTTAGCAAGTTTTATTTGTGAATAAGACAGTTTCCTTCATTATTTATATACTGTATTACAGTTCTACTTGGCTATTTAAATATGCAAGCAAATAATATCATGCCAGGCATGTTTACATATTTATTTTCTATATCTGCCTTGGGCTGGGGCACACCAGGTTACTGTAGTGATGCTTTGAAGGTACCAGCAATTAGAGTGCTTCATGGGCCAACCTCCAACCTTAACACAAAAAGGTAAATATCACTAAAACTGCGTGTGCTTTTTCCATAACACAAGAATGAAAAATATCCCTTTGCTTATTATCTGCAATCCCCCCCCCCCAAATTTTCACTGAAATAACTGAACTTTTTAAGTTACATTAACAGTCTAAACCTAACAGAGCAATATTCCTCGTGATGCATGGAAGTGCTGTCTCTCCCTGTGAGGATTTTGCCTGGGAAACTGCTACTGCACTGAAAAAAAAAGAGGGAGGAGAGAGGAGGGATCAGGGGAGAGAAAAAGATCAAGGGGCAGGAAGGAGCTTGAGAAGAGCCAGAAAATGGATATAGAGGGCACTGGGGGGAAAATTATGCATTTGGAAGAGGCATAAAAGAGGACTGAGGCAAAAGGATATTCACAATATGCATAGGAAAGCAATGAGGAGATTTCTTATCCCCTGTGACTGCCTAACAACTTTCACTGACTGCCATGTGCTGTCCCCTCTGCCATGGGATGAAAACTAACATTTAAATTTAGTGTAACTCTAAACTCTTTATCATATGGGCACCTTTTGGCTTTTTCCATGAAAGCACAACACTTAAAATGACGTTTCACCTGGCACTGCCCAGAGAGAGGTGACAAAGCAATGCAGCAGCTTCACCTCCACCTCCTTGTTCTGTCTCGTTAGGTAAGTGCAAACTGAAAGTAGGAAGGAAAGGAGAGATGTCCCTCTTTTTCAAGGAATATATCATGAATGGTCAGAAGACTCAGATGTGATCAGAACAAGGTGGTATAGACAAGCCTGGAAAGCGGATTTACGCAGATCCAGGTAGACCCTTTCCTTGTATTTCAAGGAAGGAGATGGAAAAAAAACCCACCCCACTTCTATTAGATTTGGTGCCTTATCTTATCTTAGGCCTTATCAGATCTCATAGAGCAGAAAATACTTAAAAGCAGGAAATACATAGAACTATTCTTTCCAGCAGGGGGTTGGTAGTGAACTGTCCTGTCACTGGCTGGAGGCTCTCCAGGCAAAATTTTTCTGAAACACATGCTGACTGCAGAAGATGTGACTTCACTCTATGTATTGAACTCTGCTTTGCAGCACTGACCAGTGCATTTTGCTCATAAACTGTTCCTCTGGAGAACAATTCCAGAGGAATAGAATTATTCATGAATTTATTCTGTCAGACAGGTTCAGTCTCCCCCTCCTAGAATCTGGCCTACAAGCTTTAAAAAGCATTGATTGGGAGTTGAAGAATTGTTTAATTCAAACTTTATTTGAAGAAAATTGTAAAACTGGCCCCCCAAAAAGAAGGCAGGTTATGAAAAAAAAAAAAGCTATATTGCAAAGCTAACCTGGTAGATCTGTTCTCATGCAGCCCACTCTCAGCAAAAATCTCCTGGTTTCTGACTGCTGCTAAACCAAACACTCAGAGATACATCAGGAGCCAAAGGCCAGAGATTTCTGCACCCATCAGTTGTTAAATTGATCTAGTTTAAACTACAGGAACTGATCAGATTTTACCTGTGACATAAATCCACACACTAGTCACCCCGTTTGTGTTACAAGATACCAAAATTTGCTTTGCATACTTGTGTAAGAAATCATTCACAAGTACCACCAAACACGCTAAGGTGAACAACAAGAACATTCTTGAATTACTGTTTCTTTTGGCTGCTCATATGGAAAGAATTCAGAGCTTGAAGGAAGGAAAAAAAGAGTTGTCATCAGTTTAAAACCAAAACTCATCTCACATCCTAGCTGAGGATCCAAACATGAGCCTGGTTGGACCTTCCAACCTTATCCATTCTAGGATTCTGTGATCAGAGGAACAGCACCTAAATTCAGCAAAACATTGTCCAGATTTTTTTCATTGTAATGTGTTTTCTATATTTGATAACACAATTCTCTGGTAAAGATGGGATGATCCCTGTGGGTCCCTTCCAAGTCAGAATATTCTGTTATTCTGTGACAAATGTGCAGTAAAAAGAAAGATTGAGTTACCTTCTCTCAAAATCTGATGGCTCTAATTTTTGTAGAGTACAACTCTCAGTTTATGAATGAAAGGCAATTGGTTTCTGATATTTGCCCACAGTGGGAGGTAAAATCTGCAACATTTCATGTCTGACACTTGGGAAAATTTTAAATCAAATATTTCATGGATTTGCCTGCTTTGCTTGAGCAGTAAATTGGTTTTGTGTTTGCCATGGTTTAACCCCAGCCAGCAACCAAGCACCTTGCAGCCACTCCCTCACTGCCTCACCAGCAGGATCAGGGAGAGAATTGAAGGGTAAAAGTAAAAAAACTCATGGGTTGGGATAAGGACATTTTAATAGGGGAAGTAAAAGCTGCACAAACAAGCAAAGCAAAGCAAGTAATTTCCTCACTGCATCCCAGCTCTTATCTACCCAACACTTGCCCAGTGAAAGGCAGGTTTCAAAACGTGTTTGGGAAAGTCCTGGAGCCAAATGATGCTTCAGCAATAACACAGCTGATGGGGGAAAAAAATGCCTCATGTTTGCTATATTTTCTCATCTCCCCCGTGCAAAAATATGTTCATTCATTTTAGTAGGTCTTCTTCTGAATAACAACCAGAAAATCACTTTCATCACTGATAATGCCTATTGTACCTGTCCTGAACGACTGCAATGTCAGTTATCCCACAGATGAAATTATGGAAAACTGGGTCTGCAGTTGATGCAGTTTGCAGTGTGTTCTGTCACTCCTTTCAAGGGCTGTCTTTCAAGTGAAATCTGTGGTGTTTGCCCTCCCCAGACAACTGGAGCACCTGTGTGTTGTTACCCTCTAATCTCACCACGTGGAGATTCAGCCATTAAACTCCTATCAAGGTTAATCAAAGTTTTGAAGGGAAAGGTTTGAAATACAGACAGTGCTAGAGAGAAACACATTTCCTCAAAGACTTAAATACAAGTCAGTGGCTGGAGCTCTTCTCAGCTCCTTGTCTTTGTCCAGGTGATTTTTAACTCAGCTGAAGGGCTCGGGACACACACCTGATGAGCTAGGACACCACCTCCAGCTGAAGACCCATAAATTAACCAGAAGTTGTGAGCCAGCAGAATGTGATCAAGCAAAACCATAGCAATAAACCGTTTAACAATTCTAAGATATACAGCAGTGAGAAGGGAATGAAAGTCGGATAAAAATATACATCCAAGAGCATTTGCATAATCTTTTGAAAACGAACTAGGCATTTTTCCATCTCGGTTGTTTGTCCAAGCAGGGTGAATAGTCATAAAAAATGAATTTTTAACAGATCTATTGCATTTCTAAAATGAAACAGCAGATTCAGCATTTGAAACGGCACAGAGGAAGGCTGTTAGCTAACTGCACGCCAGCACTGTCATACAGTTGTCTGCTTATCATGCAAATATAGTTTATTTAGATGCAAAGACACATTAGACTCCACTGATGGAAAAGTGAGAGATGGTGCTTTTGCTCCATGTTGTTCCTGTGTATGTGATCAGAATTCCAGTGTGTCTCCCTCAGTACGTCACATAGCAACACTGGAATGAGCAACGAAAACGTGGGATCGCACAAGCTGTGTGTACAAAGGAGGCTGTATTTCTGATACACTGGGTATTAGTGGTGGATGATGGACTGCAGAACAGATGCCTTTCGCTCAGCAGACCGTTATGCAAACAGCTGTTAACAAGACAAAGCATTTCATTTCACCCACTGTACTTTTAATTGTGCTCCGACCATGCTGAGCACGTGCGGATTTCAGTGTGACATTCGAAAGCAGGCCTCAGCTGCTTTATACAGTACTTCATAATCCTCGATTTTCAAAAGGTCAACTGAATTATATTACTTTTGAATTGCAGAAAATAATACAGCTTACAGTTTTCTGTGGAACGTGAATGGGTTTTCATTAAATCTTACACCTAAACCGCTTCTTGACCTTTCCTCAGTATCACACCTATTATTTTTCTCTCTAAATGATGCTCAAACTTAAATGTTGATACGCCACTTTTATCTATTACTATTCCTCAAGATGACTTAATCATCCTAAAATCTAGTGTAAAGGTCTTGCTTTTGCATAGAGCTGTTGATAGAATGCATAATGTAGGTCCTCAATATAAGGGTAGGTCTGAGTGTCTTATCAGCATGTATCCCACAGGGCACTGCTCTCTACATGCTAAACAGACCACAAAATAGTTCAGCTCCTGGAAAACACATATTATAATATTATTCACATTAGAGCAAGTTATTTCTGAAGGAAGCAGATGAAGGCTGGGGGGGCATGCCTATCACAAAGCCCTGGGGATGGTGAAGATGGTGAACATGGCACTGATTTTCCTGAAATTGGCTTGAAAGGAAATACATGATGTTCAACAAACTTGAGTAACTGCCTGCCCTGGGAGGCTGATGACAATGTGGGCAGTGTTGGCAGGATCATGAAAGGTATCACCATTCAGATACACTGAGAAGGGACATCAGGGAATGAATGCTCTCCCATGTCCCTGTGCAGTGAGCTTGGACTTTGAAGGTACACAGGAGTAGGGGCCACATCCATGTACTCTGCACTATTATCCATCTCCTTTGCTGGGGACAAAGTACAAGCCTGGATGGACTCGGGGAGCATTTCTTAAGTTCTTATATTTTTCCATTTTCATCCTCCTAATCAGCACAGACACAGGGTAAGCACGTGTTGACTGTCAGCTGGAGCTGTGCCCTCCAGGTGAGTGCGACGGGGCTGGTCTCTGCTGCTGCCACCCTGATTTAAAGTGCCACCACCTGTATCACCTCCTGCCCGTGAAAGCTGAGGAACAGGAGGCAGCTGAGCCTCTGGTCTGTATTTCTGTCCCTGCTTTCGTAAGTGCCTCTCTGAATTTGGTGTTTTCAGCCTTCCCTTGTACAGGACTGATGGAGACGGTGCTACTGCAGAGGCTCTCCTGCTCCCTGGGGGATTTTGCTGCTTTCTGTTAGCTCAGTTGTGACCAGCACATTGCAGAGAGCCTGTCGTGCTTTCTCCTCCTTAATGTCACTGGTGCTTTGTTTTATGTGTCCTCTTGCTACTTTTCTCTGCTCAGGTCGCCTCGCTATTGATATGTGAGTTAATTTGTTTCAGGAAAATCTTGTAGTGAGTAAATTGCTTTTCTTAGAAATGGACGAAGGGAGGGAGGGAGAGACTTCTCTTTTTGTCCTCCTCATTCTTAGTATAAGGGAAAGTCACGTCGCTAGAGGTCAGTGTCCACAAAGACAGGGGAGTTCTTGCTTTATTCGAATAAAGGGAGAAAGTTTTCTGAGGCAATAACCCAGCGGGGTCTTTCTCAACTTGCTGGGGGTTCGCTGTCCTTTTTATACTAATTTCCCTGGCCATATACCCCCCTCTCCCTTTCCCCACTGGCTAAGGTACCTGGGAGGTACAGAATTCCTGAACTGCCCACTATATGTCCCCCCCTAAACATGTACAAACACGTGCCCCCCCCCCCCCATTGGGTTGTACGACCATTAAAATGAGCTCTAAGCCCACCCTGTGCGTAGAAGTTAATATATATAAACCTTATTAAGCCTGAAAATTGGAGAAGTTCAGTATGACTTAGGTCAAGCAGCAGCTCTCTCAATGTTTCTCTTAGCTGGTTTGTCCTTCAGCCATTTCCCTTATCTCCAAGCAGACAGACAGAGTTTGTAAAGAGACATTCATCTTGTTCTTGTAGTTAGTGGAAAAGAAGCCTTCAAGTTAGTATGTAGGAAGGTATTAAAAAATCTCGGGGAGAAAGGGTTACAATACAGTCTGGGGGGTTCTGTGTCTGTATTAATTGTTTCAGAGCTTGTTCCCAGATGCAGGTGTGAACATATCATTAAAATGACCACAGTCTGTGTGGTGTCTCTGGTGAGGGGGTCTGATATACGAGTGCAGGCTGTGCTGCAACACCTTTCTGAAACACAGACATTTTTAAACTGGTGGTTGTGATTGTAAAGATAGTGAAATCTGAATAACATGAAAGGCAGAGCATGCTCTAGCATTGCAGGTGTGTAATTATCTTTAACAAAGTTATGTTTTGAAGCAAGGTACTCTATAGGTGTCATGCAGAAATATTTATTTGCCTTATTCTCCAGGTTTGTGTGTGAATGACCTTTTACATTCGTTATCTTTCAAGACTAGAAAGCAGTGGGTTTCGTTTGTGTTAGCTGAGTGAATGTTTTCTGTTCGATTTCTTCTTTAAAATAATTCTGCTCATTCTATGTTATCTTGAAAAATTGTGTGGATTTTCAGTAATGATTGTGGCATAAAAGTCACTCTTGTTCTCTGCTAATGCCTGCCAACCAAGATATTACATCTAAAAATACCTCAGCTACTATCTTATGATGGGCAGCTGTGCTTTATATGCAGCAACAGGGTCTAGAAGAGTGTATTTAACATTTATTAAGTGTTGCAAGGGTACTTCCAGATAAATAGCACGAAATGCTTTTGGCGTAGGAAATGCTGTTTATAGTGAATTAGAACTGAGTATCATCTCAGGCAGGTGGCCTGGGATGTTTAATTGCAGGACTGGTTGAAACAGCAGGTGGAAAAGAGTGATATTCATCTAAACAAGTGTGTGTTTTCAGGCTACAAGCACACTCTCCTGGTCCGGCATGAATTCTTAGCAGTTGTGAGTCCTATGTAGCAAGCAACAGCATAATTTCTTCATTCTATGAAAAACAGACAAACAAAACAACGACAACAAAAAAAACCAAAACCCCCAAAACCAAACAAAAACACCCCCACCAAATGCAAAACAACCCATCCTTTGACTTGTTGGTTGATTATCCTCCACTTTTCACCTTGTTTCCTTAAATAATTGCAGTCACATTTGTTTCACTTTTATTGATAATATATTACTAAATACGTAGAACAACTGCTGAGTTTTATTCATGTCATACTGACAATATGTAAAACTGATTGGTGCTTAGAATTTTCTGATCCGTATTAAAATTTTATGCTTATAAACATAATTTATTCCTTTTTCATAAAATGCATATTATGAGCCTAGGGTTGCACATGGCAGGGGCAGGAAATAATTCAGATTGGCATCCCAATAAAAAATAGGAATTAGCGGATGTCTTGTGAGATAGCATTTTTATCTTTGTGTTTTTCAAATCTCTGTTTTTATAACAAAGATGGACAAACTAAATGCTTACCCAAACAGCTTCACTGGGGAGTGGGTGAGAATTAATTCATCAACTTGGCACGCCAATCACATTGAAAGTGGCATTACCATCTAAACTAAAGCTGAGGTCTCAGGTGACCTTGCACCCATAAATTTATTTCAAAAGTATAAGTGTCCCTTCATCATTTTGATTTGAGAGCCAAACACTGCTTTATTTAATGGACATAAGACATCAAGTCAGTGAAGTGTTCAGGGGTACATCATTATGGTGAAGCTAGAAAAGGAATGTGCAGAGCAGGACTCTGAGCAAGATTTCTCCTGGCACATTTTTCTGTCCCAGCTGGAGCTGGAAACTTTTGAGTTTACAGGCACACTGCAAGAGAGACAGAATACTGTCAAGTGTTTGTGCCTAACTTACTTGAAAAAAAAACTTGCCAGGATTAATATTATTAAATGTATTTTCTTGCTTGAGAAACTTGCCTGAGAATCCTATGAACCTCAGATAAGAGACATAGTTTTTAACCTTATCAGGAGCAATCAGCATCCACATTCAAGGCTGTGAAAGAGGTCGTTTGAAGCTGGACAATACAGCAGTAACTTATAGACTGGGAACACCAGAGTGTTTAAAAAGCCATCGAAAGGACTGTAATCGTAAAAAAAGGACGCTAGACGGCAGTAAAGACCGCGCGACAGTTGCAGTTGTTCTCCCGGCACATTTCTCTGCGCAAACTAGAACTGGAAAGTTTTGGGTGTACAAGCACCCTCCACAGGAGACAGAACGGGATAGTCCGAAGGGCTGGGAAGGAAAGCGCAAGGCAGCTTTCCCAGGATCAGTTCGCTGCCCTGCCTCTGTCCTCAAAGCCTGTATACCCCAGTATCTCTTTAAAAAGTACAGTTCAAGAGCTCCTTGGAATTCTGTTTTCCAAGGTGAAACCAATAAAAAGAAAGAGGGATCATTGTATTAACTATCACTCACAGATATGTTGTTAGTTTTTATAGTAAGTAGAAAACTGTAAATTGCTTTAGGAGCTGCTGAATGCACTGATCTTCATGACAGATTTGAATGAGGTGTGTTGCTAAGGCTGTGCTTTGGTTTTGCTGCAGCACTCCTGGAAAGGATGGTTTAGGGTTAGGAGAAAAAGGGGCTCTCCAAACCTAGGAAACAAATGTGTCTTGTAGCTTGGCCCTGTGTCAGAGCTGGGTACACACACATGCATAGAGATGCCTTTAGTGAAAATACACAGCCCAACAGCTTTCCAGCTCTCCAAGGGGCAGTGCTTCTGAGGTGCTTGATTTGGAGGAAGTCAATCCAGAGGAAGGGAAAACTGAGGGGGGGGGGGGCTTCTAGGGCTCTTGGACCCCCTCAGTCCCTGAATTGCTTCAGGCTGCCTTTGGCTTTGCTGGAATAATTGCATGTTTTATTTTCCCAGCTCCCTTTAAGACCCCATACTTGCATCCTTTTCTTATGTAGCCTTGGAAATTGCACTGAGTGTTTGCTGGTCGTGCCAAGGTTATTGAAATCTTGCAAGGTCACCCGGACTCTAAATCATGGTAGCCTTGCACAGCACAGTGTGGTCCCTTCTGTTCCCTGATACATCCTGGGTGATTAGTGGAAGAAACTGTCCCTTCAAGACCAGTAAAAATATCTTCACTTTACAAATAACATTGGGGAGATTTGAAGGGGAAGGACAGCGTTGTGATTAGCAAGTGCATTATGTGTTCAAATGCTTCTTTTGGGCAATTTCTGTTACTCCTGCTGTTGCTCAGAGGATTTTCTGTTCTGTCTGACATTGGAGCAGGGAAAGGCTTGTCTCTGTTCCTTTGATGCCAGCGGCTATTCCTGCTAGGAATAGCTTGTCCTGCTTTTCCCTGCAGACAGCCTGGGCTGCTGCAGCGAGAATTCTTTGGTGACTAGATTGTTAAACTCAGGATAGGAAGCAATTAGTCACAAGGGTTTCCAGGCCATTGCTGGGCTAAACTCACACCCTCTTTGTTGTAAGGATGACAGGTTCTGCTCCTTCAGGCTCGTCTGCTGTGCAGACAGATCTTCCTTGTTCCATCTCTGTGCCATACAGAGGTACTGGATAGAGGGGAAAGGAAGCCCTAATTTCATTCAGATTTGGGGTTTGTGTAAAGAAATTCTTTTTTGGAGAAGCATGAAAACAATTTTTCTCTCTTCTGGAAGCTTCATCCTAACATGAGCAATGTGCAAGTGCTCCAGGCAGTGTCCAGCTGATGTCACTCTTTAAAGCTGGAATCTGAACAACCACCTGCTTGCTTCCCTTCCTGTCTGGGTCACACTTTATTGTTTGTATGGCAGGGCTGTAAAATTTGTTCCTTCCAGAATACAAAAAAAAAAAATTGAAATAAAACAATATATATTTTTGGAAGGATTTTTGGGTGTGTGTATTGGATGAACTTTTGTCCTGATATTTCATATTATTGACCCCATGCTGCCAATATCACTGATCAAGTTTCGAGTTCACTTCTCAAATCCCTGTGCTATGCTGGGAGTTACAAATATAGGAGTGCCGGTGTTTTAAAATTGTACTTATTTAACTTGGGTTATATAAATTAGATATATGATGGGAAAATACAGCAAAAGCTGCTGGTAATTACTTGGAGCATGACAAATTAGTTTGGTTGGATTATTGTGGGAAGAAAAGTGACAAATGCCCAGGTTGCCATAGATCTACCTAAGGAAAAAAATACATTCCAGTGTATAACCATTCTGGATTGTCAGTATTCCATTTACAGATGGAAGGGAGTGGGGAGAGGGGAACTGGGAATAGCCCTAGAGAGGGAGGATGTCTCCACACATGGAAAACCTCTGACATTAGGTGGCATTTCTGGGATCAGGGCTCCACCTCTCAGCATGAGGATGGTTAATGATTTCTAACTCATGAGGCAAAGCTATAGTCGAGTTGATCCAGCCTGCAGGAATGCTGACACAATTCAGGGGTGGTCTATAGCACACATAATGCATCTAGGAAATAATAAAACTGTAATAATGTATTTTTTCTGCTTCATTTGATACAGGAAACAATGTCTAAGTGTGTCAAATCAAAAGGGGGAAAAAAAGAGGTTTTTTTATGTTTAGATGACAGATTCAGGCGTACTTTATGGCAACTGGACAGGTAAGGAAGCTTTTTTTTTAATTATGCTATTCAAACCTTTTTTAATATATTTAATATATTTCCCTTAATTACGTAACAAATTTGCAGTTCAAAGTAATGTAAAATACATGTTTCATCATCTTAACATAGTATAAATCAAAACCAAAACAATCTAATAAGTATATGTTGCATCAGCTACATCTCTATACTGATTCCCTAGAGGAAAGGTCTTCTGAGTAGAGGAAGTGGAAAAAAGAAAGAGATGCATTCAGAAGAGAAAAATATAAAAGGGAAAAGTCACCCATGCTTTTGCAAAAAGAAAAATGACAAATGTCTTGTGATTACAGCTTGTAGCTACTGGAAATCAAGAATCTTATTTTATATTTGTAAATCTTTATCTGGACAATCCAGATAAATACAGTTTGGAGTCGGGCAGTTCTCAGGGAGGCTCTGGCAAGGATGAAGACTCTGGCCAGAAGTAATGGCAGTATGGAGATATTCCTTATCCTGGTCCTCCGCAGCTGGATCAGGAGAGCAGCCTGGACATGGAAACAGCAGTCTTTACCTCTGAAGGATCTTGTCCAGTGACGTGCTCAGGATCTTTTTATATGGCAGCCTCCTGGGATCAATGGATTGGACATCAGCAGCTCCAGAACACTTTCAGCCGTGCCAGTTGCTCCTGGGAATACCTCGTTGGAATTGCAAGGGCTCCCTCGTTTACTTCCAAGCTTTTCCTGTCGATTTGCATCATCAGGTATTAGCAGGGGCTGCTGATACTCACACCTATGAGGGAGCATTGAGACCTGTTACAGGGTTCCTCTGTCTGGATTCTGGCAATTCTCAGGGAGGCTCTGGCAAGGATGAAGGCTCGTGCCAGAAGGATCAGAGGTGTGAGATGTTCATTATCCTGCTCCTCCACAGTCAGCAGGAGAGAGCACCCTGGAGATGGGAACACCTGACTTTGTCACTGGAAGATCTCTTCCAGCCACATACAGATGGTCTTCTCATATGGAACTGCCGCAGCTTCCTTGAAGTCTTGGATTGGCACCAGAGTTTTGAGCTCAGTTGCTGCTCTGCCACCTGCTCCTGGGAATGCCTTACTGCAATGGCCTGGGCTACCACTCCTACTTCCAGGCTTTTCCTGGCCATGTGCACCCTCAGGGATAAGTGGAGTCCAGAGGGGTCACAGACACTCAGGGAAGGATGATGGCTCTGGCCAGAAGTAATGCAGGTGTGCAGGAGATATTCCCTTTCTTGCTCCTCCACACAGATAAATAGAGCACCCTGGAGATGGGAACAACTGCCTTTGCTGCTGGAGGACCTTGCTTGTCCAGCACTGCACGGAGGCTCTTCCCATGTGGCAGCATCCTGAGAGCCATGGATTGGGCACCAGTGGCTACAGGCATCTTTGAGCTGTGCAACTGGTTTGTGGGAATGCTTTTCTGGGAGCCTGCAACAGGCTCATTCATTCCAGGCTTTTCCTTGCCAGGTCCATCCTCAGAGATGAGATGGGTCTCCTAACACCTGTGGCTCCAAGGGAGAAGGGAGACCTGTCCACAGGGATTCCTCTGTCTGGAGTCCAGCAGCTTTCCCAGAGGCTCCGGGAGGGATGGAGTCTCTTGCCAGAAGTAACCTGGGTGTGCAGATATTCCTTCATCTGCTCCTGCAGGAGTAGCTCCAGAGAACGCCCTGGAGATAGGAACAGCTGCCTTTGCCACTGGGAGATCTTGTCCCGCACCACTCGTAGCCTCTTCCTATATGGAAGCATCCTGGGAAGCATGGATTGGGCAGTGGCAGCTCCAGGACACTTGCTGCTGCACCACCAACTGCTCCTGGGAATGCCTTACTGCAATGGCCTGGGCTCCCATTCTTAATTCCAGGCTTTTCCTGGCCATGTGCATCCTCAGGGAGGAGCGGGCTCTGCTGCTGCCTGCCCCTCCTAGGCAGCAGGGAGACCTGTTCAGAGAGGCTCCTGTGTCTGACTGACTCCAGCAGGTCTCCCAGAGGCTCTGGGAGGGATGGAGTCTCTTGCCAGAAAGTAACTGTGGTGCCAAGATATTCCTTCTCCTGCTCCTGCCATCCTGGATCGGGAGAGAGCCCTGGAGTTGGGAACACCTGCCTTTGCACTGCAGGATCTTGTGCAGCAACGTGTGGAGGGTCATATCCTATGGCACTGCTGCAGATTCCTGGGAGCCATGGATTGGGCCCTGGGGTTTGTCTTTAAACTAAGAATTTATTTCTTCCATTTCTACAAACGTGATTTTACACAAACTGTACAGAACGAAGTTTTCGAACCACTCTGCAGAATTTGACATGGCCTTACCCATGGCTGCAGTTCCTGCTCTGTCATGGGATTTTCCATGACCCCATGCACAGGCATTGATGCTTCAAGGTGTACCTGCTGCACCATGGATTTATCCACAACCACAGATCCTTCAGGCTTGCCCTTGGGCTTATCCACAGCCACTGAAGCTTTGGGGTGTCCTGCTCCCATGTGCACTGATCCACAGGTCACAGTTCCTTCAGTTGGAGTTCACATTGGAGTTCCAGACTGCCCAGCACAGCAGCACAGAAACAGCAGTGATGCCTGGCCACCTGCCAGCTCAGGTGTGTCACCACTGTTGCCACCAGAGTGTCCCCAGGCACAGCACAGTAAGATGAGAACCAGCAAAACCCAAATTAAGCCACTAACGAGCACTAATAACTAACAACCAGTGAGCCCTTGACCAGCACAGGAGCCTGTCAGTGAACAGCTAAACAGCACTAACAGCTACAAATCCAGTTTAGCACATTCCAATCCAACCTGTTGTTCTCTCAAACTCTTCCAGCCCCATGCTGGGCACCAAAAAGGACCCTCATACTTTAACCCCAGCTGGCAACTCAGCCCCACACAGCCACCCTCTCGCTGCCCTGCAGTGGGATGGGGGAGGGAATCAGAGAAGTGAGAAAACTCAGGCTGAGATAAACACAGTTTAATAGGTAAAGGAAAAGCTGTGCACACAAACAAACAAAATAAGGAATCCGTTCCCCACTTCCCATCTGCAGGCAGGTGTTCAGCCACCTCCAAGAAAACAGGGCTCCATCACATGTAACAGTGACTTAGGAAGACAAACAACACCACTCTGAACAATCCCCCCTTCTTTCTTGCCTGAGCATGATGCCACAGGGCTGTCCCACCTGTGTCCCCTCCCAACTGCTTGTGCACCCCCAGCCCACTCCCCAGTGGGTGAGATGCAGAAGAGGCCCTGACACTGTAAATACTGCTCAGCAATAAGAACATCTCTGCATTATCAACAGTCTCAGCACAAAGCCAAAACCAGCCCCACACCAGCTACTATGAGAAATTTAACTCTACCCCAGCCCAAACCAGCAGAACTCAGCATCTGCACAAAGCAAGATTTCGTTTCAGCATCAAAATAATACTCAGTTGGTCGCATACCATATTCTCAGGGGCTGAGAATGTCACTTTTGAGCTAGACTGATTTATACCAGCTTTCACAAACATTTCCTTTAGATTCTAACCATGATTTAACATCAGCGTCTCCAGTTCGGTATTTCTCCGAAAAGCAACAAAGAATAAATCCTCCTCTGGGCTTGTTACTGACTGTAGGTTCTGACTGTCACAAGCAACTGCAGCAGACAACTTCTGTCATAAAGATATCACAGAACTACTTTCCTCCTCTCCTAAATCACTGGAAACTGGTTCCAGAACTCTGCTACTGGGAAAGGTAAGGCCACTTCCCAGCTCTGGGGGATTTCAGAACTCTCAATACATGCAACTTTTCATCTCCAAGGTAACTTGGGAGCTAGGGAGGTACAGGAGGGAATTCCAGGTAGAAGAGTTTTCTAAAAAACGAGGCATTTCAGTGCCTCATTTCATTTACTTTAAGCACAGCATTGCCTGCACGTTCCTCCAGTACAGCAAGGATTATTGTCCAGCCGCCTTTTCTCCTTCAGAACAGCACAGAATGTCCTTCACAAAACCTTGGTATTAGTTTACCTGTGTGAATAAACTCCATTCACCTCAAAAAAACAAAAAAAAAACCCAAAAAACAAAACCCCTTTCTTCTTTCTTTTCCCTGGATTCCGTGTCAGCCTTAAAACACCCCAGGGATGAGCCGGTAGGGCACCGCAGCGGTGTAGCGCGTCCAGTCCTTCCCATATTTGCTGGAACAACGGTGCTCGTCCCTGACGCAGCGGTGGGTGAGCAGAATGGTCATGTAAATGATGTAGAAGTAAGGCAAGATGTGTGCAAAGCCACAGGCCAGGCAGTAGGCCAGCGAGCCCAGCAGGTCTCCTGTGTAGTTGAAGTGACGAGCCCACCCCCAAAATCCCGAGGTCATCAGCTTGCTGTAGTACTTGGTGCCATCCACAGACATGTAGGAGCACTCGATGTACTCGGGTTTCTTCCCCCAGATCCTGCAGTTCCCGTCTGTACGACGGAAAAGGTCCTTCTGGTGGTTGGTAGCTCGGAAGATGTAGTAGCCAATCAAGCCCAGCATCAACACGCCCACGGCGTTGGCTGTGCCCAGCTGGACGGGGTGGTAAACCAAATACAAACCCTGGGGAGCACAGAGACAACAGTTGCAAACAAAATACAAATACACAAAAAACAAAATACAAACAAAACTTGCAATATGTGCTCAGGATGCCAGACCAGTTACTTGACTACAGTGACCCACAACAGATGAGAAGAAAGGATGGAAAAACCCACTTCCCACCACTTCAGCTGTGGAAAACTTGCACAAAACTCTGCATCCTACATTTGCCTTCTCTCTTTCTCTCTCTAAGATTGCACTTTTTCGTGAAACAAGAAGAGAGAAGTTGCCAGGATGCAAACAAAGCAGGAGAGAAGGGAAAAAACCAAACAACAAAAGCCAAACCAACCATCACCAACCACAAGACCTTCAACATGCAGCAGCACAAAAAGAAACAAAGGATTTAGAAAAATACACAGACAAAATAGACAGTGACAGAAAAAGGCCCAAAAGAAGGAAAAGATGTCAATTCCATGCATGGACAGTAAACCTTCCTACAAGTGAATTGTTGCAAGGAATGTTGTAATGGATTCTCAACACTCAAACTGTCTAATAATTATTTAAGGTACAAATTATGCTGCTGGGCAGAATGTTTCTGGAAAAGTTCTTTCCTTTTAGCCCAAGTATGGATTGTACACATTTTTACCTGCAGAGTATAGAGGTAAGGCAGCCAAACACAGTCTCCCCAGCCCAAATACCATCCAAAATGATCATGGCAGATATCAATGGTTTTCAAATACCAGGCTTCGTTCCAAAAGAAGTCCACAACATAAATACCCTGCAACAGAACAATTTCCCGTTAATAACAGAGCACAGTCACCACTTACCCTGTTCAAGAGCATCAGCCTAATCTCTGTGCTGTCTTGGGATATGATCTCAAAATTCACTTGTGAATTCCATGCTAACACTTGAAAAACAGGGTAGTAAGAAGAACATATCACACCAATACAATCTATCTGGATAGTACTATGTAAGGACACACTTCTGCAGTGAACTCACAACTGACCACCCCGACTGCTCTCCAGCTTAGAGCCATGTTGTTACACAGAGGGGGGATAGAGCTTTCACTGGACAGGCTTTCATTTACACAGATCAGTGAGCAAATCCAAACTGTGCCCTGTATTTATTACCTTGGGGTCTCTTCAGTAGAAAGCACAGCACCACACAGACTGTTTTGAGGTGTGCAGGCATTTGTAGTTCTGCCTGTCTCTCACACTCTCACACACACAAAGTCAGGTGTAGTGCTGCCCTCAGAAAAAAAACACCCAATCTTGCTCCATCTAAAGCCACAGAATTTGTCTCTGTTTAATCTGGATTCAAGATCAGGCTATGCCTGTGTCCAGAACAGAGGCTTGGAAAAGTTTCCACTGACGTTTCCACTGAAATCTGGTGCAGACACGACCAAGGCACTGGTGGCACTCTGAGGGAACAGTAGTGTTTCCAGTGGCTCTCTGAAGGAACACAAGTGTCCAAGGAAACCAATACAAGTGTCCAAAGAAGTCCCACTAATTCATCACTGAGTGATGAATTTTGTTCAGGCCAGTTTAATTTCCTGTCTAAGTTTAATTTCCATGGAAGGAGGTTTTTCCCTACTTTAATATGAGTTCATTTCCAAACGGGTTTCTTAATTTCCTCCTTTGCATTTACCTGAAGGACATTGACAAGGATCATGGAGTTTGTCACTTGGCCATACAGCTCCTGCTGCTTGGCAGCATAGGAAAGGTTAATTAGAGTCCAGGCTACAATCCCAGGGCGCCCATTGAAGAAGAGCTTGAAATCAAACCACCTTCCTATTCGAGGGTTAAATTCAATGCCCATCATGTAGTCGTAAAAGAAGTTGCCAGTGAATTTGCTGGAAAGCACGAAAAAATAGAAAAGTGCACAGTTATACACAAGTACAGGCAATTATTATTGTGACTACACATTTCAGATTAATGTGATGTAGTGATAATAAAAATCATAAACTCACATAAGGTGGTGCAAGACAACACAAACTGACCCAACTGAAGCATTACATTAATAGAGATAAATTTTAGAATTTCAGAAGTGTCCTACTTTACTCTTTGTAATGCTTTTGAACAGTCTAACTATAACTTTATTTATAGGGTGGAGGTATCTGTGACACTGACGCTGCCATCGCATGTGTGAAACATGGAGGATGGTGCCAGTGAAGCAAAGAATCACAGTAAAATATTAGCTTATATATTATTTGTGCCAGTCATTCAATTTATATGTCCAATTTTCATTTAACTACTTAATAACTAGCATTCTCTCATTACTCAAAGTCACATACCAGTCTTTGGCATTGGTAGGGAAGAAGTAGCCTTTAATCATGGCAAACGTGGAAACTGCATATCCCAGGATATTGGCACACCACAGCAGAGGAATCCAGTTGTCAAAAATGATGGTAGGGGAGAAGAAGTGGAAGTAATAGGCATTTGCAAACCAAAGCACATGGGTAATGATCCAGGCCTGAAGTCCATTGATTTCATATTTATTCACTACACCTAAAATATAAAGAAAGAATGGACTCTTCAGCGACACTACATTAATACAGCTTTTTATTGTGTAGAGAAGCTCAAGCAAGTGCTCACGACATGACCTCACTTTTCTGAAGGTTACCTTAGGCTCTGCTGTAACCATTAGGCTTTGTTAGGCTGAGTTTTCTCCTCACAAAACCGAATTTAGAATCTCCCCCAAAACTGATGAAACTAAGCGACCCCTTCCAACACTTGCTTCACATCACCCATTTGGTTCCAGTCTCTTGGGCTAATGTAGCTCCAACAGGTACAACTGCCTCGTCACATCAGTCCACTGATGATTCTAAGTGCCAAAATTATCAACTTTTCCATTGCTGGTGTGCTGCCTGCTGTATCAATAGTTTTACTGACAGTAAGAGAGAGAAATTCTATAATTTATTCTACAAGAGGACACAGGCTGCTTTCTATTTGGCTTTCAAGTGAGCACGTGAGGGAGGTGAGGGCAATGACATCCACATTTCCTCCAGCCACAAATGGGCTGTTAAAGACTGTAAGTACAGAAATACTCTAATTTTAAAAGACTGGATGGTGTGAGTGTATTCTAAGGAAGACCTTACCAGCAGGGGTGACAGCACCTTCCTGCACACCGCCCACATATCCAGGAAGAAATTTATGGCAGAAATCAGGAACAAACACATACAAAACCACCTAGAAGAGAGAGACTGTATTAACAGACAAGACAAAACCCCTCATAGTACTATTATATATATATATGTACTCTGCAGTTTCTAATAAATATTGGATAAGCACATATGGCAATATTTAGCCGTTGTGATTTTAGACTAGTAATACATCCAAGTTAATACACAACTCTAAAGATGTATTTCCTGACAGGTTGTTAATCCTTTTTTGGTGGGGAGGCAGAACAACTGCTAAATAGGTTCAGGTCCTCATCCTTTTATTTTGAAATTAATCTGAGTTATAAGTGTTTCCCAATTAGGAAAAAAAATATGTTTGCTAAGTTCGAAGATATTTCACACATATAAGTTAAATTTCATTTGACAGCCTTCTTTTACTGCCTGCCTACAGAAACTATCAGCCCTTCTGCAGTGCTTTATTGGGTATGAATTTTTAAAAAGTGGGTATTGTTTTTCTATAGTACCTTCATCAAGGATTATGTCTCACAAAGAACATTTGTGTATATTCCCCATACACTTATTTATCCAGTCCATAAGCTTCACTTGGATTCCAAAATCCATGGAAAGTGAGAAACAATCAAGAGTAAATGCCAGGGCTACATTCCACTATCCTTTGTGTAAAAGGATTCATCCAAGAGCTGTTTGAAAAACCAGACCCTTCAGCAGTTTATAACTCAGTGATGTACCTGGAAAGCCACCCAAAGGGAATAGATGCCAGCAGCCCTGTAGGTCAGCGTGGGAGTCTTGTTCCAGATGTCAGACAGGTGTTTGTTCCCTGTGAGCAAGTCCCTGAGGGGATCAGTCAGAGAGCACTGGTACTGGTCACAGGACATGATGAAGTAATACACAATCAGTGGGGCAAACAGGAGCAGGAAAAGGATGCTTGCCAAGGAAAACCAGTCCACCTCCCTGCAATCCAAAACACAGTAGTTTTTTCCCTGGTTTTCAGGTAGAGAAGTGGTTTAATTATATTAGACAATTTTTTTTCAGTGGCCCTTCCAGACTAACTGGATGAAAACTGAAAATGTTTCAGGGTATATACACTTCTTTGGGTCAAATAGCCATAAAAAATTTAGCACTGAACATAGAACACACTTTACCTCAAACTGTTATAAAACTACTCTACTTGATCATAGCAACACATCAGACATTATCTCCCCTCAGGAAAGCAGATAATAATTACAGACTTCATGGCTTTGATGGCAATCGTGGCTAGAGCTGGTATTCAGCTGGAAGTGATAACAGAGCCCCAACAACATTATGAAAAGCTTGGGAAGACAGAAAAGATGGACCTTGGATGGCCAGGAGTTGAACTGCCTGTCCCACACGCTGTCTGGAAAGCCACAGGCAGCCGTGGCTGTTTCCAGCTGCAATACAACACCCCACCAACACCTGCTCAGCTCTGGGAGAACAGGGTTATCAGCCATAAATCCTGCTACAGCAGGAGCTGTCAGCTGGGAATACACAGATGTCGGGATGCCCGCTTTCCAAAGCTCAGGAAATATTTTGGTCCTTGAAGGAACTACAAATTTTACCAATTTTTACAATTCACTTTCCTTTTTTGCAAGGACTGTGTTTCAGCCCAAGCCATCTGGCAAACTCTCTGCCTCAAAAATCTTGAAGGACTCTCCTTTGGCATCTGTTGCTACAGGAAAATATCCATGAGTCTTCAAGGGCAGGGCACTACAACACTCTGTTATTAACAGGAATGGAGCAACTTTAGGAGTTAAGTATGAAGCACTTGGAAATACAAGGACTAATTAGGGTCATCAGCTTCTCTCACCATGCTCTTCCCCACTGCACTTGAGAGGTTTGAGTATCATTTTGGGTGGGTTTGTGTTTTCTTTCTTGAGCAAGTTTTTTCTCCTGATAGGCTGCCATGGTGTCTTCTAGGAAAGAAAACAATTCATTACATTACTCCAGCTTGTTCTCAGTAATTCCTATGGCTCCAGAAGAGAAACACAAATAACAGTTATTAAAAACTCTTCTATAGCTTTCTGATTACAAGAAATTTGGGGGTATAGGGAAGGAAGGAAAAAATCCTTAGCAATTCCTTATGAACTTATATTCAACAAAACATAATCAAAACATTGATGTCAAACTAACCCATTAAACTTCTTGCTAACTGGAAATTTCTTTTAAGATATATTATATATGGCACATTATTTACATGTGAAATGCAAAAGGAAAGAAAAATGTTTCCTCACATTCTTTAAACTTCTGAAAATAAATTTCTGTACCTAATTGCCTTCCTTAATTAGAGAAATGGCTAACATTATCTGTAATGTTGTAACATTAATTGTAACATTATCTGTACTGGACCCCGGTAAGGATGTACTTTTGCCCAGATCTCTTGCTCCAGTTGTGCCAGCTACACCAAAGAAAACAGGAGATAATCTCACCAAAGTCAAAAATCAGCTGTTATGGCAGTTGACACTCTATGGGATTTAACACTGGAGCTGAATCTCTGTGGGATCTCTGGTACAGAACAGTGTATTTAATGAATGGTGCTGTTTCTGAACTTCCCTGGGCAAGTTGCAATTGGCTACTGAGGCCAAAAGATTTAGTATAAGGATTTTTATCTTTTGAAACTACAGGCTGAATTTGAGGGATAAATTGCAGTATGGAAAGTGGATAAAACAGAAAATAGTATTTCTTCCTAAAACAGATTTGAAATAGTCCACTTAGGAAAAACTTACAGACTTGTAAAACTCACAAAGCTCGAAGCCTGCTCAGCATCCCTGATTCCTCATCTCCACTGATCAGCAGGAACTGGACTCTCTCCTATTTCAGCGTCTCATCTGTGTACACTGTATTAAGGCCTCACAACTTCTCAAGAAAAGTAGCATTATAATCTCACGTTTCTGGAAAGGTTTCCTTAGCAGATGGGTTTAAAAGCAAAACTTTGTTGCCATGACCAACTAGTGCACAGCGGTGCTATAGAGCCAAAGGTTATTTCTGTTGCTAGTTTTGCTACACTCTCTGATAACTTATGTCCATATCAGTGCTGGCAACAAGAATTCCTGCTGTACACTTGTTTCATTTTTCAGGCTTTGCATTTCAAGAATGGTGAGTTTTTATTGGAAGCTCTGAAACGGTTGTAACTAAGAGCTCCCGCCGCGGCCCCGCTCGGCTCTGGATGGGGAAGGAACGCGCCCATCCCCGGCCCGACACCCCGCGGGGGCCGCGCACCGGGGGTCCCTCACCGGGGGTCACTTACCGGGGGTCCCTCACCGGGGGTCCCTCACCGGGGGTCGCTCACCCGGGGGGACCCTCACTGGGGGGGTCACCTACCGGGGGTCGCTCACCGCGGGTCGCTCTCTGGGGGTCACTCACCAGCGGCCACTGACCGGGGGCCGCGCACCGGGGATCCCTCACTCGGGATCACGCACCAGGGGCCGCTCGCCGGGAGTCCCTCACCCGGGACCGCAAACCGAGGGCTGCCGGCCGGGGTTCGCTCAGCAGCAGCGCTCCCGTCCCCGCGCAGCGCCGCCCGCTCCAACCTGCAACTGACCCACGCACCCTCGGCCGGTGCCGGCCGCGCCTCTCGGCCCCGCCCCCGCCCCACTGCCTCGACCAATCCCCGCCTCGCCCCGCCCACCCCGCGCCCTCCCATTGGCTGCGCGCGCTCAACCCATGGCGCGAGGAGCGCGCGGGGAGGGTTCGGCGGCTCGAGCCCCGCGCGGGGGGCGTTGGGTGGAACCTGGGAAGGGATTCCCGGGAATGCTTGAGGGGGCGGCGGTGACCTCGCGGGGAACAGGCAGTCACTTCGTGTCGCAGCCCGCGACAACACCCGGAGCAGCCTGTTCAGTGCTCTCTGGGGGAAGAACCTTTTTCTAATATCCAGCCTAAACCTCCCCTGACACGACTTCAGGCCGTTCCCGGGGGTCCTGTCACTGGTCACCACAGGGAGGAGATCAGTGCCTGTCCCTCTTGTTCCCCGCACCGGGAAGCCGTAGGCTCCAGTGTAGACTCCCATCAGTCTCCTGTCCAAGGAGGCAGTTTAGACCTGCCCTGGGTCACAACAAAGCCCTGCAGCGCTGCAGGCCTGCCACTTTAGGTGGCCACAGAGCTCCAGCTTGTTACTTTTAGGTATCCACAGAGTCCCTAACCTGGATTGGGCCACCTTGACTTGTCAGCAAGTTCTCAGTGTTCCACTGATCATTATAAAACGTGCCATTATCTATCACTTCAGCATAATTTGCACCAGCCTGGTAGGAAAGGGCCTGGGGGTGCTGGTCAAGAGCAGCTGAACACCAGCCCAGGCTGGGCCCAGGTGGTCAAGAAACCCAATGATGTCCTGGCCCGTGTCATCCATGGTGTGACAGCAGGGCCAGGGCAGGGACTGTCCCCCCAGCTGGGCACTGCTGAGGCCCCTCCTTGAACCCTGGGGTCAGTTTTAGGCCCCTCGTGATGAGAAAGACATTGAGGGGCTGGAGTGTGTCCAGAGAAGGGAATTGAACTGGGGAAGGGTCTGGAGCATGAGTGTGATGAGGGGTGGCTGAGGGAGCTGGGGAGGCTCAGCCTGGAGAAAAGGAGGCTCAGGGGGGACCTTCTCACTCTCTACAGTTCCCTGACGGGAGGGGGGAGCCGGGTGGGGGGGGAATCTCTTCTCCCAAGTGGTAAGCCACAGGACAAGAAGAAATGGCCTCAAGGTGTGCTAGGATGTTAGGAAAAATTTCCCTATGGAAAGAGTTTCCAGGCATTGGAACAGATTGCCCAGGGCAGTGATGGAGTCACCATTCCTGGCAGTATTTAAAAAGCCATGTAGATGTGGCACTTGGGGACATGGTTTAGTGGTGGGCTTGGCAGTGCTGGGGGAACGGTCGGACTTAGTCTTTATGTCTTAGACTTCAGGTCTTAGACTTTAGGTCTTTGCCAACCTAAAGGATTCTATGATTCTAGTACATAATAAAGTTAGAATCCAGTATGTAAGGAGGCTCAGGGCAGCCAAATATGGGATGAGGGGCACAAGAGAAGAGACTGGACTCTGAAGAGCCCCGTCCCTTTGGGATGACCACCCTGAGAGCCGCCGGGGTGTCGCTGAAATGCGAACAGCACACACAAAAAAAAAAAAATCTCACCCTGCTCCACCGAACCGCTCACACTGCGCACTCGGTTTGAGCGCAGGGCTCAAAAAAAGCTGCAGGGCTAAAAAAAGCTGCAGGGCTAAAAAAAAAAAAAAAAATCTGGCTAAGACCGTATTCCCGTTATCCCGGGCTGTGGGGAGGTAAAACTGCGGAGAGCGGGTGCGGGGATGCAGCAGGGCCGGGCAGTGTCAGATCTGTTCCCACGCAGCAGGTGCTCCTAGCGGGGCCGGAGGAGGGAGCGGGAGGGAGCGGGAGGAGGGACCGGGAGGAGGGATCGGGAGGAGGGACCGGGAGCGCCGGCGCCGCCCCGGAAGCGGCCGGGAAGGAAGGCGGCGGGTCCGCCATGGGCCGGGCCGTGACCGTGGCCACCTGCGCCCTCAACCAGTGGGCTCTGGACTTTGAGGGCAACCTGGAGAGGATTGTCAGAAGTGAGTGAGGTGGTGGCGGCGGCGGCGGCGGCGGCATCTGCCGAGCTCCCTGGCTGCCCTCAGGAACCTTCCCTCCTTCCTTCCCTCCCTCTCTTCCTCCTTCCCTCTCTCCCTGCTTTCCTCCCTCCCTCCCTTCCTTCCTTCCCCCCTTCCTTCCCTCCTTTCCTTGCCTTCCCTCCCTGCCTCCCTCACGTTTCCCGTGCCTGTCCTGGAGCCCCGGGCAGGGCCGGGCTTTACCCCCCCGCTTTTCCAGGTATCGCCATCGCCAGGAGCAAAGGAGCGCGGTACCGGCTCGGCCCGGAGCTCGAGATCTGGTAAGAGCGCTTTGTTGGCTCGCTGCGTTCCCGGTTAATCGTGAAAAAACAGTAGGAAAACCAGCCCCGCAGTGCCCAAAGCTCAGTAAATACTTCAAGCGTGCGGCTGTCGGCGCTGAGAAGAGCGCTGTAGTTGCGAGCACAGGATTGGTTTGGCTTGGAAACCTGACCGATGCCGGTGATTTTTTTAACCTGTTTCGGCGAGTTTCCCTTCAGAGAAAATGTGGCGCTTTGAGTTCTGCCTGTATGCTGCCCTTGAAAGGAGTGTCATGGGGCGATATAAAACGCCAGGGAGTTTTAAATGCTGTCAGTAGGGATGATGCTGACAGTGCTCCTTCCTCCTTTTCTCTATAAATTACCTGCGTGGGTGAAATGTTCACAGTCTGAAGTAGTTCTGGTTCTTCACCTCTGGTGCTGAATTAGCTGAATTTTTGATTTCTTAATGTTTTTGTATGCAGTGGTTACGGCTGCTCAGATCACTATTATGAGTCTGACACACTCCTGCATTCCTTTCAAGTTCTGGAAAAGCTTTTGGAGTCTCCAGCTACTCAAGATATTATCTGTGATGTGGGAATGTAAGTTTTGGGGTTTTTTTGTGTACATATGATAAAGGGGTAGGTCTTCAGGGAATGCTGCCTCTGCAGCATATCCAGTGTTTCTGGATAGCGAGGGCTCTGCACCAAACTTTCACATGCATCTTAGGAACTGTACTACCTTCCCTCTTAATTACCGTGACTAGGACTGCAACATGTGAAACAGTTTCTGAAAGATGATCCTTTTAAAGATTTCGGGTGATTGAGCCCTTCAGGAGACAAATAGGATATTTGTTATTTATTTGGAACCCTAACAGCTGGGCCCAGCTCAGATTTTGTGTTGGATGTAACACCAAGGGCTTTATAAATTGACTGTCTTTTAGGAATGTTGGGGCTCAGGTGACTTGCTTTGACTGACAGACATCTTTAAGCAACCTAAGTGTGTGTCAAAATCACCAAAACCATTGTAAGTCATGTGCTGACAGTGACCAGTGATAAATTATAACTGTAAAATTAACACGTACACCGAGGTGTTAGTATTGATTTAAATGTGTAATTGGTTTTGAACTGGACTGGTGGTATCATGGGAAGTCAGGTTTGACTAAATAAGTTGGCCCAGCCAAGGGGACTCTTCTGGTCTGCTTGTGTTCCTAAGACATGCCACTGCTTGGGTAGTAGTTGACACATCTGAGACTGGCAGGATAGTCAGTAACTCTGATTTTTTTTTTTCAAACAACTACTTGAATTAAAAAAATTAGAAGCTAAAACTTGATATATTGTTTTGCTTAATTCCTTTTAGTGAGGTCTTAAAAATAGTTTTTGTGCAGTGAAGTAGATTCTGTAGCTTTTTTAATTTCATTTAATGAGCTTAGTCACTGCTAACTGCTTCTTCTTTTCACAGGCCTGTTCTGCACAGAAATGTTCGCTACAACTGTCGGGTGATCTTTCTAAATAAGTAAGTTTTTTACATGTTTTGTGCGATAACACATTAATGTGTCCTTTCAGACAGCTATTTGGCCTTCAAGAAGGATTCTTCAGTGCTATGTAGACTGATGGAGTTTATCTACTAAATTTTGAGAGAGAATTAATGTTTTTCACTATCTCTTTTTTTTTTCTGGATTTGTAGAAACTAAATTCTCACTGGTTCTTGAAAGACTTAAGAAAAACCCCTTGAGTCTGCAAAAAGAAACTTGAAAAGTGTTTGCATGTAATAATTGTTCAATGTGCATCATAATAGGAAAAAAAAGAGTTGATCTCAACCAGTGTTCATATATAGCCTCGTTTGGCTGTACATCAGGTCTTAACTTGCCCTTCCTGTTTTGTTTTGTGATTTAAGGAAAATTCTTCTGATCAGACCAAAAATAGCATTGGCAAATGCAGGAAACTACAGAGAACTCAGGTGGTTCACCCCGTGGAGCAAAGCAAGGTATGCTGGTGACTGTTAAAACTGTGTTTAAAAACACAGCTGTTTGAAGCTGCAGCAGCAGAATTGAAATCTCTGCAGCAAATAATGGTCTGTTTTTTATAGGTCTACTTTCTAGCTAGGATGGAGCATTGTTTACCATGCATTTCTGAAGCAAAGAGCTAGAACTTGCAAGGTTATAATCTTAACATTTCTGATTTATTTAACTGCAATAAATACTTCAAATATTTTTTTAATTTAAAAATCTTTTTTATTATTTAAATATCTTTTTTATTTTTAAATACATAGAACCCTGTACAACTTCAGTACAGTTTCTTTAATCAGTGTTAGAAGGTGTCAGAATGTGGAGTAAGTTTTTATGCTGTGATTTACCTAATGCATTCACAATCTATAAACTTGCTTTAGGCACGTGGAGGAATATTTTCTACCCAGGATAATTCAGGAAGTGACTGGACAGGTAGGTTGCTTTTTTTTAACTTTAGTGTCCCCCACAGTCAGCAATTAAAAACTGCAGCACATCAAATTCTGCTGCCAGTCATGTTGCAAATTCATAGGTCTCAGTAGTTCTCAGTTACATTTAATGAGAGCATAATTTAACCTTTTGTATGTTAGTATGTGGCAACAAAGCAAGCAAATTTAAAATCAGCCTCAGTTATTTGTGTATACAGGACCTTGATTTTCCTATTTTACACAATTCTGGTACTGCATTTATCTGTGCTTGAGACTGGAATTGGGTATGTGTTTTTAAGTAAAAGAAATAAAACTAAAAAAATCATTTGGCTTTCTTGATTCAGAAGGATCTAAAATTTAGGGTATTTTCCACTTAAGCAGGAATGTGATTCACAGCATGAAACAGTCTCTGTTTTGTAGATAGAAGCAAAGCACTGGATCTGGATACTACTGAAATTTCAACATAAAATCCCAGTCAATCCAGAAATTTGTAATTTAGAGGGTTTTTTTTTTATTAAACTTGGTACAAAAAGAAGGAAGGTGTAATGTGATTGATATTGTGTCACTCATTTTGCATGGGTATTCAATTTTTATATTTTTTTAAGATTTGTTGTTAACTTTTTGAATTGAATAGATTCTTCTATTACATATGTATAAGGATGTTCTTGTTTCTTCCCAGGAAACTGTTCCTTTTGGGGATGCAGTGCTAGCAACCAAAGATACCTGCCTAGGGGCAGAAATGTGTGAAGAACTCTGGACACCAAATAGGTAAAAGGGGAAAAGGAAATGAAAAATAAACTAAAACATACCCTGGGCCTGCCTGAAATAAATGTTGGAAAAGATCTGCTTATTATTCTTCTATGTAATTTATCTTTCAGAAAGTGACAGTAAGCTAAAATATAATTAGGAGCAATAAATACATTGTGGGAAAGATCTCACTAGGCTAGGTGCAGGATGGCCAAGAAATGAGGGTGGTTAAGCTAAATTAATTAGCAACAGAAGGTAGGAGAGAGATACAAAAAGAACCAGAATGAAAGAAGTGACCTGAGGAAACAAATGACAGATAAACTGTAGTGCTCACAATCCAGACACTGTTCAGCTTTTAGCTCAGCCTGAGGCTGAAATGTCCTCTCTGGATCTGTCTCTGTAACTTGATTGAGGCTCAAAGGTATTTTGTATCAATTTTTAGTATGGATTTTGTCCAGCAATCATAACTTTGTATTATTCCTACTCACTGTACACGGTCTCAGAATTTTGAGATTGTTATTAAGTCTTTTAATTACTTTATTCCTGTTAGCTTTGGATTTGACCAACTTCTCTAAGCCACTCCTCTTCACAGACAAATTGAGCTCTCTTCTATTTGACAAGGCAGAGCACAGGCTTCTAGGCAACATCACTTTTAGATGTCTCACTTTTCTTAAAAATTCAGCTGTTAGCTTAGTCCTGGCTGCTTTCTTTTTTAACCAGCATCACACAGTGCATAAAGAAGCAACAAATAGTCACTAAGGAAAAGCAAAGCCTATTAACCTAAGTAATATTTCCTGTTATTATTTTAATTCCTGTTACAATTTTAAAGTTATTCCTAATGACAAAGAAGATCCCTTTCACAAAGGGGTGGAGTAGAGATGTGGCACCATGAAAGCTGTTTACAAAATAAACAAAATGTTCCTGATATATTTCCAAATCTCACATTAATTTCCTTGTAACTGCAGAAGGTGTAGTTTGTCAAAAATGTGATTTTTTTTTTTCAGTATTCCTTTCTTAGGACATTGTCAAAAAAAAAAAAAAGGCAGCAAAAAATCTCCTTTTTGTGGTTCTGTTTTTGGATTTATTAAGAGACAAGGAGAATGGTCCCACAACTGACCTTGCCCTGTGTATCCATGTTGCTTTGACAGCCCTCATATTGACATGGGACTTGATGGTGTGGAAATCTTCACCAACTCTTCTGGGAGTCACCACGTGCTGCGAAAGGCTCACACCCGAGTGGATTTGGTGAATTCTGCCACAGCAAAGGTATTAATTTTAATATCCAAAAAAGGTTATGCACCTCATTGTTTTTTCAGAATAGTCTCCTCTCCTGTGGCAGGATATAGAAAGAGTGTGGGGGCCCTGACAGTCAACATATAAAAATCATCCAAAAGTCTCTTTCATTTCCTGAAAATGGCAGTTTCTTTCCCGATTTTCATTCACATAGCAACGTTGTGTTGGGGAAATATCATTAACTATATCAGGAAGGGGAAATAAAAATCAGTGTTTAAACTCAGCCTTAATTTTTCCTCTGTTATCTTCTTACTTAAAAAAATATTTTTCTGCTTCGGAGGTTCTGTTTGTTTTAAAGAAGACATTAAGTAATTGGACTGTAATCCTAACTGATAGTGATGGGGACAAAAATAAAGCAATGAGTGTACATTACACTGTGAAAAATGTGCAGCTGCTTGACCATTGTAATTTAACAGGCTTTGGTTATATTTAACAGTATCTGCTCTGTCCTCAGATATCCAAACACAGCTTCTGTCATCATCTTCCCCCTTTTCTTAATCTCAATTTGAACTTAGAATTTCAGTTTGGAAGTTCTGCCCTCTCTGTTCAGGCTATTCTTGCTACTAATAGAAGACTTTCAACTCTGTGAAAGGGGCAGAGCTCACTCACTGCATTTACTCCATGTCATTACTTGTTTCTGTCGTGCATATCACATGCAAAGTACCTTTGCAAAAGACAAGGGAGAGCCCCAGCCTTGATTTACAAGGTACAAAGAAGACTGTAAGAAGGGCAGGAACAGAGATAACATTTTGTCTTTTACCATCCTGTCAGGTGCTGTGTTCTGCACAGCATTTTTCCTTGTTTCCTGCATGTTTCCTTCCCAGAATGGTGGAATCTACATTTTCGCAAACCAGAAGGGCTGTGATGGTGATCGTCTGTATTATGATGGCTGTGCCATGATTTCCATGAATGGAGAAACAGTTGCACAAGGATCCCAGTTCTCACTGGATGATGTGGTAATATATTCACCCCAGAGCTTGCTAGTTACAGCTGAAATTAGTAAGGCTACATTGATGCTCAACACATGGTGAACACTCAGTGTTCCAGACATTCCAGACACTGGGCCCAGGTCCCTAGACTAAAAAAAGATGTATTTTAACTATGCTATTCAACTGGATCCAAGCTTTTTTCTTAGTCAGATTGCCCAGATCTGGTCTGCAGTAGCTCTCCTGCTTTTGTGAGGGAGGAAGAGCTGTCACAGTGGAAGAACTTCATGAAAACGTTTTTGTGTGCAATCACTAGGTGGGGGAGAGACCCTGTTAACTTACAGTCCCTTATCTAAAGAAAAAAAGGGCAATGGTTGCAATGTTTTAATTATAACCCAGTTTTGAGACAAAAGGTTTCATAGGTTGAGCTTTACTTCAGAAAACGCCTTCTCAGTAGATTTGTCACCAAAATTGCAGGCGCTTCCTCACATTATGTGCCAAATCCATCTCTTTCCCCAGTGTGCTTCTTGCCTTGTCCTTTGCCACAGCTTTCTGGTGAACCTTTTGTTCAGCCATCTGACAAGGGCCATAAATTTGTTGTGGTTTGTGGGTGGGTTGGTCGTGCTCCCTCTTTAATCTAAGGAATTCTGCTGAGCCAGAGATGACCTGTGGAGTGAGCATAAAAATCCATACGGAAGATTTCCCGCGACTTTTTTTTTATTATAGTCCTGGCCTGCCAAGCGTTGTTCATGTGTTTGTGTGGAAGGATCTGACATTGAAAGCCTTTCCACAGGAGGTGCTGGTTGCCACTCTGGACTTGGAGGATGTCCGAAGTTACAGAGCAGAGATTTCATCCCGTAACCTGGCGGTAAGAATCCTTTAGGGAGGTTGTGTTGGTAAACTCTGCCAAGTTTGAATAGTTACTGAATTTAAAAAGTATTTGCATGTCTTGATTTTTCACAATGTTCTATGGATCTGATGTTTTATAGGTATATGCTGCTTTAAAATCGATATCTTACGAATTCTTCTGTACTGTTACTTAGGCAAGTAAAGCAAATCCTTATCCCAGGGTGAAAGTGAATTTTGCTCTGTCATGTCCTGATGATGTAGCTGTACCTACCTGTATGCCAATCCAGTGGAGGTATCATAGTCCTGAGGAGGAGATCAGGTAAACATACACTGAATCTCTTGCTTGAAAATTATTTTGATTAAAACCAAACCAAAACAAAAAAACCAACCAAAACTCAAACAAACCAAAGAAAGAGATAATCATAAGATGTTACTTAGATTTAAGTAAAGAAAGTGTCTCATTAGAAGACCACAGGAAATATGTTGACTTGCTTAGGTATTATTCCACAACCCTCTTAGAATAATCATATTCTGTAATTTCAGCCTTGGACCTGCATGTTGGCTTTGGGACTATTTAAGGCGCAGCAAACAGGTAAAATAATTGGTTTTGTTCTTTGCCTTGGTTAAACATCATCTTCTGTGCCACAGGGACAGGGCACATTGCAATCCTGTGCAGCTGGGAATGCAAAGGGATGTTAGTCCAAGGTTCAAGGTTAGAGTTTTTCACTGGTAGCTCATTCAGACTTAAAAATTGTATTCCAAATGTGACTTCAGTGTGCTCTTTGCACCTTTCTCTTAGGAATCGTGCTTTTCTTTGCAAGTCAAGCTTACCTAACAAAGGGGATTTCTTCTTACTGTTTTTCAGTAAGGAAAATATTGGAATGGTATAATGGAGATGTGTAAAATAAGCAGAGTGATGTGAACTCATAATTCAGTTTAATAGTAAAGTATATATGAAAAATAATAATTTTTATTATCTCTTCTTTCTTACTAGAGGGTAAAGACTTACTGGAAGTTTTTCTAGCCAAAGGATTTACACTGACTACTTGTTTTGTTATCCAGTTGAGGAGAGTTTATTTTGCTTTTCCCCAGTAGAATATAAGCAACTCGAACAATGCACCTGTCGTTCTTTTACTGCAAGATGTGTTTCTAAATGGTACAGTGTATTTTTTTTTTCTGATTTTGCTACATGGAACATCTTCCGTGCTCTATTTTCAAGGCAGGATTTCTCCTACCTCTTAGTGGTGGAATCGACAGCTCTGCTACAGCCTGCATAGTGTATTCCATGTGTCACCAGGTTTGCCTGGCAATCAAGAATGGAAGTAAGTAGATCTGTGTGTCTAGCCAGCCATGCTCCATAATGGTTACAGAGAAGTTAATATTATTTGGGTGTAGTAGATGCAAGAGGTCATCGTTGGCAGACTCCTTCCCAGTTGTTCCAATGGAGTCCTTTGCATCTCCTCTGAAATTCCAAGCAAAAAACCTATGTGCAGGTTCAGATTTTTTGAATTAGCTTAGTAGTTTTCATTTTGGGTTTAAGAATTGGATGTGGAACTCAGACTTGTTTCTGTCTGGAGTATTGTTCGTTGCTGATGTAGTTTTGGGATTTCAGTTTATCCTGAAAGTTTTCTCCTTCTGTTAAAATGGGCACTACAAAACATGATTAGGCATGGTTCAAGCTCTAAAACTGGCTTTAAATAGACTTTTTGCATTTAACTAAGCCTTTGTACATATTGGGTTATGTTTTCTACGAAGATTCTTTAATAGATCAAAAGGATTTAATATTTCCGTGTCCAAAATCAGAAGCAAACCCAGTAATTCTTTTATTTGATACCCGAAATTTTGTCTGGGCAGTTAGACAATGGAATCATCTTATTTCCAGCTTAACTGGAATACAAGGAAGGCACAAGGTATTTGCACGTCCTGGGTAGCAGGAGTGCAACAGTTTGCCCTCTTGTTGTGTTGCTTTGCCCTGCCCTCAGATGCAGATGTGCTGGCTGATGCCCGAAGGATTGTCCACGACGAGACCTACATCCCCGAGGATCCTCGGGAATTCTGCAAGCGTGTCTTTACCACGTGCTACATGGCCAGTGAGAATTCCTCCCAGGACACCTGCAACAGGGCAAAACTTCTGGCTGAGCAAATAGGCAGGTACAAGCTAGGGGAAAAAAAAAAAAACAAACAACACGTGTTCTGGCAAAGACTTTCATCTCAAACGTGCAAATTCTAAAATGGGAAAAAATAAGAGGAATAGGAGGTGTGTTAAGTAGGATTACTACAGATATTATTTAAGTGTTAATGTGAGGCGAACTTAAAAGTGTTTGGCAAAGCACAGCCTCTGGAAAGTGTTGTTCTTTCCTAAATTTCTTCCTACCAGATCTGGCAGCCTTAAAACATCACATGATGGGTGGGTTTTTTTTGCTTTTTAATGCTATTTTATGTAGCCAGATTGTGCTGGTTGAGTCACTTCTGCTTGAATTCTTCTCAGCTATCACATCAACCTGAACATAGATGTGGCTGTGAAAGCTGTTGTGGGAATTTTCAGCATGGTGACAGGTCGAACTCCCCGATTTTCTGTCTACGGAGGGAGCAGCAGAGAAAGCTTAGCACTGCAGAATGTGCAGGTGTGTGGAGGCTGAATCAGGTCAGACCCTCTTGGTTGTGGTTTTTTGGTTTTTTTTAGAGTACAAAATGGTAAAATACCAACCTGAACTTGTGGTATGTCCCTGAAGATTCGTGGGCTTCCCAGTAAATAAATGCTTGTCTGCAGCAGAAATCTACAGGAGGAGACCAGTTGTTTATGACTTCTGTAGGAGGATCAGGAAGGAAGAGTATCTGCCTGTATCACATCAACAGCACTGGTCTAGGTGCCTTTTAGAAAAGCATCCCAACAGACAGTTGCCAGGTCAGGAAAACAAGCAGCAAAGTATCTCAACAGGCAAGTCTGAGTCCAGCAGGATTATGGCAGGTCAAGACCCCAAAATACTGCTGCTGTACACTTTGCCCTGATGAATGTTGGCAGCCTCTAAAAGTCTCTGAGGGAGAGAGAGACCCATTTCAATTCCTAGATGTCCTCGGTTTTAGAAAGTAGAAGAGAATATTTTAATTTTTTTTCTTTTTTTTTTAGCATCAGGAGGTACTTAATCTTCATTAGGCTTATTTTGGCCTATTCTAAAAAGCTTCCAATCCAACCAGCAACCCTACTTCAATTCTGGCTCAGTGTTGGTCATCTTATTTGGTAGTTTTCTGTTAGTTTGAGGGCTTGATCTTTCTCCCCTCTATTACTGGAGAAATCCAGCTGTCTCCTCTGGAAGCAAACATTGGATCTTTGATCAGCTCTTTGGATAGGCTTTAGTCACAGAGTGTCATGATTTGCTTAACGCCACAGTTGTGGCTGGAGCTGGAGGCTGAATCCCAGGTTGGTTTGGTATTATTACCATCCTTGGAAAAAGCTGAATTTCAGAAAGGGGACAAAAAAAGCAAAGTGAATTTGTTACAAATGTCACGTATTTGAATAAAGGGATTTATTTACTCCGTAAAAGTAGACAGGGTGGTAGACAGATGGTTTATCTGCACACTTCATCCCTTGTGGATCCTTGTAGGAGGTAGAAAATGGCAACTGCTCCCCATTCTGCAGTTCAGAGCAGAACAAACTTGCTCAGTCATGGAAGTCTGTGGCAGTGACAGATACTGAACCTGGCTTTACTAATTGTGTTCAGCATCTTCTCCACAAGACCGCTGTTCATGCAGTACCACCCCTCACATTTTGTTCTTTATGGGTTTTTTTAGGGAATTGATTAATAAAAGTGACTGGGGAGAAATTAACTCTGCTTTGTAAACTTGATTTCTCTTTCATTTTGCTTTGCAGGCTAGGATAAGAATGGTCCTTGCCTACCTGTTTGCTCAGCTGACACTGTGGGCTCGTGGGATGCCAGGGGGACTGCTGGTGCTGGGATCTGCCAATGTGGATGAAAGGTGGGTGGTGAAAATTGGAAATCTAAACCCAGGTCACTGCATTTCCTGGCAACTTTACCAAATCCCAGTGTAGGTTATTACTCAGAAGAGGTAAAAAACCTAAGAATATACTGATAACAGTGAAATTAGTTGAAATAGTAGAATCAGCCTGAATGGAAAATTGTTTTTCAGAAGTTTAGCCAAAGTATTGCTATAGCTTTCCAATAATATGCTGTTTTCAGTAGAGCTTGCCCTGTGCATTCACTAGGTTAACTTCCCAATTTGTGGCATTTTCAATTACTGGATAAGGAATTTAGGTGTGAACTTTGAGTTGAAAAATAGATTTTAAACTCTGGAGTTATTAGAGCCGAGTATTTGAAGATTAAAGCAATCCCTGTATGACTGTGGGATTGTTAACCTCTAAAGCTGTGAGAGTACTGTGTGCTGGTTCTGTGGGTGTTTTGGGATTTATTTTGTTAATTAGTCAGCGTGGTATTTGCATCAGATATATTGCCTTAGTGTGGGCAGTTTGGCAGTGCTTCATAATTGTTTAAAATACCTTCTGCAGGCAGTTCCATGGCTTTAGGATAGCCCTGTTGCAGCTGAACATGTTTGCCCTTTAAGTATAGATACATTACAATGTGCAATCTGTTCCTCCCTTTCTTTCTTCAGCATATAAATTCCTATTTATATGGTATAAATGATTACATGTTATACTACAGCTGCATTATTATTTTCAATGCCAATATAAAATTCCCTCTCTGGCTCAGTCTCCGGGGCTACCTGACGAAGTACGATTGCTCCAGCGCTGACATCAATCCCATTGGTGGCATCAGCAAGACTGATTTGAAGAACTTCATCCAGTATTGCATTGAAAACTTCCAGCTCACAGCCCTCAGAAGGTGAGCAGTGGTTCCCTGGCTGTGTTTGTCTGCAGCATATTTTGGGCTTTATGCTTTGGTTTTCTCTGCCACCAGAGCTAAACTGCAGTAATACTTCCAGTGCTAACCAAGTATTCTGCACATCTCTCTGTTCTGAAATGTGTGGGCTTGCACAACCCTGTGCAAGCATTTGTGGTGTTAATGCCACTGAAGGACCTGTTTGAACCACATGCTTTGTTTTTTAAACCTGGAACAGCTTGCAGGTACCACTTCTTTAGTTATCTAGTCCTTTAGCAGCTTATGCCCTGAAAAAGTTCTGAATAGAGCATTTGATTTTTTTTTTTAACAAACCAGACTGTTTTGTTAACTGACACTCATAAGACTGGATAGAATTCGTGTTTTTCCTTTTACCTTTTCCTTACAGTATCATGTCAGCTCCACCCACTGCAGAGTTAGAGCCCCTGGTGGACGGACAAGTGGCGCAAACTGATGAGGTAATTAATTGCTCCATAAAACTATTAATTATAGTTTCCATAGTTAAGATTTCCAGTGACTTTCTGTGTGTGTGCTTTCAGGCAGATATGGGGATGACATATGCAGAGCTCTCCATCTATGGCAAATTAAGAAAAATTGCAAAGGCTGGACCATACAGTATGTTCTGCAAGCTGATTAATATGTGGAAGGAAGTTTGTACTCCAAGAGAGGTAATACACCAAAAGTAACAACAACAAAAAAATAAAAATAATATAATGTTTTTGCTGAAATAGAGTATGTTTGGAGAAAGGTCAAGTTCCTTTTAACTGAAAGGGTTATTTTCATTATTTTGTGTAGTAGAATATGCTGGAAGAGCTGGTCTGCATCTCTTAAATGGAGCTTGTTGTCTATGTTGCAAATTGTTAAAACAGTAATTGGGTAATTTGAAAATAATTGCTTCAGAACTACACCTTCAAGGGAGAATTGTTCTCTGAAATATAGATGGCCAACTAGTCTTGAAGCCTTTGGTTATTTGTTCTGAGACCAAAAAATGGCTCTTGCTCTGGAAGAATATCTACACTGTGTAATGGTAGAACACACTCTCCAAAATACTCTTCTCCTCTAAATCTTTTAAATACTAAGAAACTTCATCTGATTAAGGGCTATATTCTTTGTACACCAGGTGGCATCCAAGGTCAAGCATTTCTTCAGGATGTATTCAGTTAACAGGCATAAAATGACCACCCTCACTCCTTCCTACCACGCTGAAAACTACAGCCCTGATGACAACAGGTTTGACCTGAGGCCTTTCCTTTACAACACCACGTGGTCCTGGCAGTTCAGGTGTATAGACAAACAGGTAAATGCCCTCTTATTCTTGCATGGTTTTGTATCTAAAATCCTCACAGTGGGTTGAGCCTGGTTCCAGTGAATCTCCAGCACAAGACCACGAGCATTTAGGGCAATTTAGTTACCACAGAAATAACTGTGATTGTTGTTTTCACGTAACTGCGAGGCCAAGAATCCTCTGGTTTCAGTGTAGGCTGTTTGGTTTGGGTGTTGGTTTTTTTTATTGTCATAATGCTATGAAAACAAGAAAAGAAAAGAATATATCTACTGAGACCAGGAACTAATAAGTGTACCCAAACTCATGGAGTCTTGTGCTAGTCAGGACAACAAGCTTATGTGTTTCACTTTCAGTTCAGGACCTGTCTGAAGGGATCTGTCTAATTGCAGAATTAAGACTTGACCTACATCTGTGTGGGGAAAGCCAATAAGAGGCAGGAATTCACTGTGAATGCTTTTCCCACCTGCTTCTGCAACATTTGCTTTTTTAAACCTCACTTCAGTTGACTCACAAATGCATATTTGCTCAAACAACAGTAATGGTACCATTCTTAGTTTGAGCACTGTGAGGTGTGGAAGGGCTCAGGCATTTACAAGAACCAAACTTTTTGTAGTTTTTAGCCAACCCTTCAAACTCTTTTTTAATGCCTCTTTTATGGCAAAAGTGCCAGGGTGAAGGATTTTAGCACCTTGAAAGTTTTTCTGCCAGAGATTTTACACCCCAGTTGCTTTTAAGAATATGTTTATGTATGTAATAAAATATTAATTCCTTCTTCTGTGAAATGCCAGACATGTTGTAATAGTGTTTTATTACCTTGAAACCTGGGATAAAAGCTACCATGTGCAGTACTTTATTGTAGGTCTGTATGGTGGGGGGTTTTTTCCATCATTTTGGACTTTTTCCCACTGAAGTCCAGGACAAAAGTTCTTTTGGCCTCAGTGGGAGTCGGGTAAAATATTTTTGTAGGGTCTGGACCAAAATGTAATTATTTTATGCTTACAGTAAATGTGATTAAGATCTTTTAATGATGCAGGATCTTGTTACACTCTTTAACTAGATTTGTATGTAATAGCAGTTGTGCTGAGCAAGGGTACTGGCCATTGCAACTTATTCCTGAAAACTGGGAGTCAAGCCTGGGGAAGATTTTATTATGCAGGCAACAGTAACCTGGACTGATAAGAGTTCAGCAGTAACCTGAGCTGATAACTCATGTAGCTTTTTGCAAGACTGGAAAATAATAACTTGCCCTATTCAGGAAAGGCAATGTGGTTTCCTCTTACTCTGTGTGTTCAGCACAATTGTATTTCTGAAGACAGTCACTCTCTAGGACAATGTCTCAGTGAGAGTTCTGCTCCTGGGGCTTAATCTGCACTTAAGGTTTTTCTGGTGTAGTAACAAGCCTGTGAAAATAAGTCATAAACTCAACATAAACCCCACCTTTATTTAGGTAATGCCAGGTTTTCCTGTGGAAGAGTCACGATACAGGTCGAGCTCATTTGTGAATGAAAACAGCTTGGAGTGCTAATGATGGAGAAACCCTTTGGATTTGTGGAAAGAGTTTTTCTGCTTTGGATGTTTGTAGTGTAGTCAAACCAGTTTAGTTATCTGCTCTTTTTAAGTGCAAAATTCCCTTTGTATTTGCTGCAGAAGGAACGTGGGTAAGAGGAAGTTTAGATCAGAGTGTTTGCTGGGAATTGCCAGATATGCCCTTGGAGTCTTAATGTCATTCAGCTCTACCTAACTGAGGGTTCCACCCAGGGGGTGAACTTTCTAGTGGTTTAGAGCACCAGTAGTAGCTGTGTCTGTAGCTTCTGCCTTGGAGTTGTCTGAAATAAAGGATCTGTGGTTAGAGCACGCACTTTTTACAACTTCTAGAAGCCAAAATGTTCATTGGGATTTCAATAGGTGGCATAATTTGGAGGAGCAGAGGACAGGTTGCACACCCACCCCCAATGATCGGGTGTCTGCAGGCTGCCTTCTGCTTTTTCCAGTGTTTACTGGTCATTCCACAATGACCAAAAATTTTATCAGCCTTCTAAAAACCTGATATTTGTGTGTCTTTCACAACCAGTGGCAGATACTGATGGAGGAACATAAGAACAGGGAATTTATTATATGACTCTCCCTCTATATCCTCATAGATTTGGGGAATATGGAATAGAATTTTCCAGAGTTAGAGGTAACATGCAGAACATTGCGTTTAGTTTGTGCTCTTGGTCTACTCTCCCTGAGTTTGTAGAATCCTTTCTGAAACTATTTATACTGTTATCCTTAACAACAGCTTAGCTTAATAAAGGTAATTTTAAGCTTTAAGTGAAGGTTAGTTTTATAGAACTGTGTATGTGAGTATAAAAAGCATTTCCTGTGGTCATGTTAATTATTCTGGGCTCTCTGCTAGGGGCAGGATTCCAGGTTTACAACCTGCTCTGCTCTGACAGCTGTCACTGAAAGGGCAGTCTTGCCTGCCTCCCTGTTTTCTTCCAGCTTCTGAGATGGCTTTGGTGCCTGTCTCACTCCTTGGGCAGCCAAATGAAGTCACCAAACTTACAAAAAACTAGGAGGTGATGGGAGCAGGCAGCCAAAGGGAGGGGTGGGTGGGAAGAAAGCTTCACCTTTTAACTGCAACTAACACCCTGTTCAGCTCAGCTGTGCCCTAGAGTGTATCCCACTGTTGGTTCCTGGTAAATCTGGGCTCCACACTGTTTTGTGATGGAAGTCTGAAAAGACAGGAGACATTAAATGCAAGCTCATTTTTACTGTTGAATTGGTTTCCTTTTTTACTTGCAGGTATCTAAACTAGAAAAAAAGGAAGGAATTTCTCCAGTTGAAGATGTGGACTGATTTCCTGTCTTAACTGTGGTAATTAATTTGCCAAAGCAGAATGTTCCAAACTGGATTATACTGTGATAATGAGCAGCAATGACCCAAACAATTGTTGAGTCCTCTTTTTTTTTTTTTTTAATTGACTCCCTGGTTTATTCCCAATATACTTAAACTATAAATTAGCTAAGGAATCACTTTTTAAGGATTTCCTTCAAATACTTAGTTTAAAATACTTGGATAAGCCCATCATTAATAAATAAATGCAGGGTAGTCTTTTGTGAAAGTAAATGCACATACACACATGAAGTTTGGGTCTCATAACTGGGATATAATTTTTGAGTAACATTTAGCTGTAAGTAAAATTTTAACAGTTCTGGCATGTGCTGTTGAGGGCAAAAACTCACCTTACTTTGCAATAAACTTGTAATTTTGTCATGCTAATTGACTCAGTTCTTATTTTTCATGGTTTTTATTTGTCTAACATTCGCTTTGTAGACTGGTCCAGTGTTTTGGAAGATCACATAAAGTCTAATTCAGCAAGGTATTGGAAGCATGTCTACCTTGAAGCAGATAGGTAATCTCCTTGTTAGTGGGATCAAAATTAAGAGTTCAGCTTCTTGTTTTGTTTCAATATTGCACAATGGAGTATAAAACCAGCTTCCTTTGAGCTCAATTAGAGTGTTACTCACCTTCCACCTCCTGTTTGCAAAAGCTTAAATTTAAACTTCACTGATCTTTTAAATGTGTCCAGTGCCTGAGTCCCTTTTCTGCCTTTTCATTTAATGTTTACCTGTTTCTGATTCTTTTTTAAAACTTGTTTTGAAAGGTGCAATTTTAAGAGGGGAAACTAGAAACGCGTTTCTGAAGTTCTGAGTGAACAACACTCAAACAGCAGAAGAGCTTAGACCAAGTGAGACTTCTGTTAAAGTGGTCCTGCATTGTGCTGGTGAGAAATGTCTGCTGAAGAGCACCTTCTCCACATTTGTTTTTCATGATCCAGACAGAGTTGATTCACTTGAAGTTAAAGATGCTGCATTGTTTGTTGTGGGTTTATTGTATTGTATTAATTTAAATACATAACTAACTTACCTTAGTGGATGCTGCTGGTGTGAAGAATGTTTGTTTGTCTGGTGAGATGTGCCTTCTCTCCCAGTTAGTTGGGCACTTTCACTTCCCATTGCAGACAGAGGGAGTGGATGAATTTTGAACAGAAGCTCAAGAATTCATTGTATATTTGAAGGCTTCATATTTCTTTTTTCCCTCCTGAAGCTGCTTGTTTGTCTTTCCTGACAATCACTGAAGAGGAAAGGAGGAAACACTTGCTTTCATTCAATTAAAAAAATAATAGCAAGGATAATACAATGTTTTACATGCACTCCTGGTTAGTGTGGTTACCCTGAATATTTCAGACACTTGGTGAAAGAACACTTGTGTGTTTTAGCAATGGCATTTACACATGTACCAATTGCATTTTATTTCTTCCCTGCTCATGCTGAATATAGATTGTACCAGGCCACCCCATTTTCCTTTTACTATCCAGAAATTTTCACTGTGTCTGTTCCACCTGATGCCTCTAGTTCAACTGTTACCAGAATAGCTCCAATTTTATCAGTGCTTCGTTGCCTCCTCAGAATGGGAAATAACCCCATGTAGATGGGGTCACTTTTTACAAGTGACATCTTGTATTGGGTTTCATGACCGTGTTTTGGGAGTTGGGGGTGGGAGGCTCCAGTGGTGGCTTCTTTGAGAAGCTGCCAGAAGCTTCCACTGTGTCCAATGGAGTCAATGCCAGGTGGCTCCAGGACAGACCCACTGCTGGCCAAGGCAAGCAATGGTGGTAATGCCTCTGATAACATATTTAAGAAGGAAACAAACACTGCACAGATGTAACTGTGGCCTGAGACAAGAGGAGTGGGTCAGTGCAGAAGGAGGGGCAGGAGGTGCTCCAGGCACCAGAGCTGAGGTTCCCCTGCAGCCCGTGGTGAGGCAGCCATGCCCTGCAGCACGTGGGGTTCCATGGAGGAGCAGAGATCCTCCTGCAGCCCCTGGAGGAGCCCCACACCAGAGCAGGTGGATGCCCAGCAGAGACTGTGACCTCATGGGTCACAGCTGGAGCAGGATCCTGGCAGGACCTATAGACCCATGGAGCAAGTAGCCCACGCTGGAGCAGGTTTCCTGGTAGGACTTGTGCCCTTGCGGGGGACCCACGCTGAGGCAGCCAGTTCTCTGCTCCCTGTGCTGGAGCAGTTCCTGAAGAATGGCAGCCCATAGGAAGGACTTGTGTTGGAGAAGCTCACAGGACTGATTCCCATAGGAGGAACCCCATGCTGGAGCAGGTGAAGGACTCTCTTCTCCCCGAGCAGTGGCACAACCAACCTGTGGTGGACTGACCATAACCCACATCCCCCCTCTCCCTGTGCCACTGGGGGGCAGGAGGTTGAGAGAATCAGGAACTACACCTGGGAAGGAGGGAGGAGTGGTGGGGGTGGGAAATGGCCCCCTGGGTATGACAGGAAGCTGAACATGAGCCAGCAGTGTGCCCAGGTGGCCAAGAAGGCCAATGGATCCTGGCCTGGATCAGGAACAGTGTGGCCAACAGGTCCAGGGAAGTGATTCTGCCCCTGTACTCAGCGCTGGTGAGGCCACCCTGGAGTGCTGTGTCCAGTTCTGGGCCCTCAGCTCAGGAAGGACATGGAGAGGCTGGAGCAGGTCCAGAGAAGAGCAACAAGCCTGGTGAAGGGACTGGAGCACATGTGCTGTGAGGAGAGGCTGAGGGAGCTGGGGTTGTTCAGCCTGGAGAAGAGGATGCTCAGGGGAGACCTCATTACTCTTTACAACCACCTGAAAGGAGGGTGTAGCCAGGTGGGGGTTGGTCTCTTCTCCCAGGAACCACCAGTTGGACAAGAGTGCACGGTCCTAAGCTCTGCCAGGGGAGGTTTAGGTTGGATATTAGGAAGAAATTCTTTACAGAGAGGGTAATCAGGCGTTGGAATGGGCTGCCCAGGGAAGTGGTGGATTCTCCGTCCCTAGAGATTTTTAAGATGACACTGGATGTGGCACTTAGTGCCGTGGTCTAGTAACCTTGATCCTGCCGTGGATCAAGGGTTGGACTCGATGATCTCGGAGGTCCTTTCTAACCCGTCTATGATTCCACGAATGGTCGGGGGCAGCGCGGAACCCCGGCAGCGGGAGGAGCCGGGAAGATCCCGGTCCCCGCCCTCCCCCGCAGCCGGTCACATGCAGCGGGCGGAGCCGCCCGGGGCGGGTTAGTCCCGCTCCGTCCCTTCCCAGCTTCCCTGCTCTCCCGTCCCATCCCGTCCCTTCCCGTGCCGTGCCGGCGGCGCGGTGGGAGCGCGGCCGGGGGAGCTGCCGGGGGTGCCGATGGATCCCGGCGCTGAGGCGGAGCCGCTGCTGCCCCCGCGGCGCTGGCGGGCGGCCCGCGGGCTGTGGCGCTCGGCCGAGCGCGGTGAGTGAGCCCGGGGCGCTGGGGCGGGCGGCGCTTCCCCGCGGGGCTGGAGCGCTCCCGGGAGCGGGGCGGCGCGGCATTAGGGCACGGCACTGGGACACGGCACTAGGACACGGCACTAGGACACGGCTCTAGGACACGGCACCGGGACACGGCACCGGGACACGGCTCTAGGACACGGCTCTAGGACACGGCTCTAGGACACGGCACTGGGACACGGCACTGGGACACGGCACTGGGACACGGCTCTAGGACACGGCACTGGAGCCCCGGGCTCCGCCGCCCTGCCCCGGCTGCTCCGGGCGCTGAGCGAGCAGCGGTCGCGGAGCTCAGCCCCGCTGCAGCCCCGGGCTTCGGGGGTTCCTTATGTAATTTTATTCTTTTTTTTCTTGCTGAAGCGCTGGCAAGTTTTCTTCTCGAAGCCGATGACTGTCGGCGGTCTGGCGCCTCAATTCCCCCCCTCCCCACCCCTTCCCTCCCCGGGATAGGATCATCCGGAGACCGCAGGTTCCTTGTTTTTAGGGGATCGCATCACCTAAGCGAACCTTCGCTTCTTTTTTTTTTGTTGCGTGTTCGTGCGGTGCCAGAAGCGCAGCGGGGTCTCGGACGGGTCCTGTGTGCCCGAACCGAGCAAGGGCTTTAATCATCATTTGTGACTAAGTGTCACTTGCCGTGACTAAGAATTGCAGAGTAAGTTGGATACCCATGGCAGAATGCATGGAGAAATTGCTAAACTAAACATTTTTTTTGCTAATTTCTCTGTTTTATTTTTATACTGTGAACAGTTGTTTAGATTCCACCCCTCCAAAATCTCTGCCATCAGCACTAGGCTCGCTGCGTGCTCCAAGAACCTAAAGCTTTTGCTGCCCTTGCCTCCTTTTAACTAATACTGTTCCTTTAAACAACTTTATCTCCAGTGTGAGATGGCATGAAAAAGATAAAGTCTGTACTGCTTGAGCCTGGCTTGTCTCCTGTTTGTGCTCAGTCCTCCTTCTTGCGCTGTGGTTCGTATCAGCATCAGTACAAAACTGTGCTGTTGCTGATGCTCAGATAAAGGGTGACATTTAAAAATTGCTTGCAGTCTTTGTAGAAAATTGATGCCCTTGAATCACGGGGAACATAAAATTGTCTGGGACTTAGATCAGTGGCATTGCGTGGTGTCTGGAGAGCACCGTGGTAGTAGTGGGACGGGCTCTTTCCTGTTGTATCCGTCTCCTCGGAGGAGACGGTATGAAGTGCTCTTTGGGACTCTTTCCCTCTGTGGGAAGGTTATGCTAGCACATATTTTTCATAAATTTAAGCCCTCTCAGCTTTTTATTTTTATTTTTTTTTCCTTCCTCATTTTGACTGTAATTGCCTTTGTTTCTCCCATCGGCTTAATTGCCAGGTTAGTTCCTCAAAGGTCCCTGGTTCAAGTGAACACAAGTGGCTGCCTTTTATTTTTTTGTATAACTATCTTCATGTAGACTTCTTAGTAACAGGTTTTGAAAAGTATAAGTAAGTGGCATAAGTAACTAATTTAGTGATGTTTTATTTCATTTTGTGTACTTTCACCCCTTGCTCTGTCTTGAACTCTGATCTCTTTGGTATGGTAATAAACACTCTCGGGACAAATTAAAAATGCATTTAATTTAGTTCTCATCTGACTGGAGATTCCTGATGGTTTTGGAGAGAACAAAACCAATCTAAACTACAGTACCTTTATTCAACAAAAGTAAAATGACTAGGATACTGGTGCCTGATTTTTCCAGCTTCACTTGACTGTACACTTTGTCAAACAATAATTTGATTGAATGCCCACTATGTTGCGTGTTAGGACTTGTCTCTGTTTAGTCTTATGGTGGCAATTTGACTACTAATGTAATCTACCTACTTTAAGCCATTGTTGTGGAGCTTCTAGTAACTAATAAGGAAGCTGTAGGCTTTATCCAAAACACAGCAGGTGATTATTATTTCTTTATACCTTCACAGGTGCTGGAGCTGATAATGACCTTTACATAAACCAAGCTGTAGTATTTATTGAAGATGCAATACAGGTAAATGTAACTTCTTTGAGAGCTGTTATGCTTCCCGTGCTGGATGTTTGTCACACATTCTGCCACTTTTAAAGTTTTTCTGTGTTCAGGAAGCCTTTATGTCACGTCATCTCGATTCATAAAGCAAAATCAGAATTCTGAATTCCTGTGGTACGCAAGAATCTGTGAACTTCTGCCCAGGAGAAACATTTTTCCACGCAATGAAATAATCTCTTTAAGGTTTTCAAAAGAGATGCTGGTTTGTGGAGTGGCTTTCATGGTGGTTTTCTTGTTTGTTTGTTTGAGTTGGTTTGTTTGTGGGTTTTTTTGAGAGTGACTAACCTACTTCTAAGAGAAATTGAGCAAACCCTCTGTAATTTGCCTCTCAATCTGACTACTTGCACACTTTAAGAGCTGGTAAAAGCTGAAGAGTTTAAGGCTGACTTCAAGTGAGAAAAGCCTCTTTTGTTTCAGCTGAACTTGATACCGTTGGAAGTTTTCATTCCCTCTTTGTCCCTCCTTTACTGGACTTTACTGCAGGTTCTTGGGTCTGTTATCTCCCAGTGAGTGGTTGCAGGCAGTGGGAATGCTGGAGGGCAGTTTTTGAGCTCTCTTGCTGCATTCAGATAGCTTTTGGCTGGGAGGTTTCCGGGGATCAGATGTGTTTAAGCTGTGCCCACCTTTCTAGAATTAGATATTTCTCAGGGTTACAGCAGCCCAGGAGCCATTGCAGAGTAGGGACTGAGCAGATTTTGGCAAAAGCCAAAATTCTTTCTGAAGGATCATGGGGACTTCCTTGACCTTAAAGCATGTTTTATTCAAAGACACAGGTTGAGGTCTTTTATATTCAGGACTAATTTTGCATCTTATGGCTTGTTGGAAAAGAAAGACAAAAGGAAGGTCCATGAGTGGAATGAATGCTAGAAAGATGAATTAAGTGGGTGGATCATTTTGGCAAGTACGTAGAGTAATCACTGATTTGTTACAGGTGCTGTTATTTGTAGTGATGGCAGTGCTTTCTTCAGGTGGCTGCCACACAGTTTGATTACCTGAGCAGTTCTGTGGTCTTTAGATAGGAGAATTTCTTTAAAATCCTTCCCTTTTCACACACGTAGGCTACATCTGTGGTCATGGGTGACTGATACTTTAATAATGAATAACATGTACTTAATTTGTTTTACTTTGGTAACTTGATCTTTGTCTTTGAGACAGACTGAATGTAATGTTTGAATTATCCTTTTTTGCTTCCTGCCTTCAGTATCGATCCATAAATCACCGTGTGGACTCCAAATCCCTGTGGCTTTATCGATGGTACTATTCAAGGACTTGCCAGTGGTAAGAACTTGGTTATTCCTTTTGCTTTCTCGTTTAAGAGTAAGTCTTTCTGAAAAATTGCTCTTCCATCTTTCTTTTTTGTTAAACAATTAGATGGCTCTGCATTTATCCTTACAAGAACTTGCTGTAGGAAGCCAGGGGGTGTGAACATGACAGAAGTGCAGAGCAGCCAGTTATAGGAAGGTCTGATCACGTAGGTGGCTCTTTAGAACAGCTGTAGGACTGCTGCATGAATGGACTGTGAGCATGATTTACAGCACTGTGTGTTAAGAGTTTTCAAAGTGTCTATTTCTAAACACTCTAAATAACGGCAAGATTGTTTTGCAGCTGTTAGTCCCAAAAGAACACCCCCTGAGGTTGTTTGGTGGTCAGCAGTTGCATCACTAACGCAGGCAACAACATGCTAGTCAAGTGCTGCCTTCTAGTCTAACCCATTTGTGTTAAATATGGTATTATAAAGCTTGGTTTGCTTCTGAGGAAAGTGCTTTTACTCTTTAAGTATTTTGCTATTCGTTTGACTTATTTTGTGGTTTTTTTTTGGGGGGGGTTGTTTGTTGTTTTGTTGTTTGGTGGGTTGTTGGTTTTTTTTAAATTTCATCTCTCTCCAAACAGGATTTTGAGTTTAACCATCACTGTAATCCTGGCTCTGGCTTTCGTTGAAGAGCCTTCTTCGCTGACAGTCACCTCGGATGTGCGGTACCGCCCTCCCGCTTGGAACCCGCCCTGTGGCCTGACCGAAAGCCTGGAGCTGCTCTGCTTCCTGGTGTTTGGGCTGGATGTGTCCGTGAAGGTGAGCACTGGATGAAATAGTTGGTGTGTGGGGCAGCCCAGTGTCCGTTTTCTCCATCCACCTCTCATTTTTATCTACCTTTATTTAGTTCTCGTAGGAAAGAAAAAAAAATATCTGAAGAATGTATTTATGTTTGGATTTTGGAGAGCTCTTAATGAGCACTGGTTTAAAATTACAAGTACTTGGGAAACAATTGGTGTATACTAAGATAGATACACTATGTATATTGGAATATATATATATACACACTATATATTGGAATATATATATATATATACTATGTATACTGGAATATATATACACAATATATATTGGAATATATATATATACTATGTATACTGCAATATATATATATACACACAATATATATTGCAATATATATATACTATGTATACTGGAATATATATATATACACACAATATATATTGCAATATATATATACTATGTATACTGGAATATATATATACACACAATATATATTGCAATATATATATATACTATGTATACTGGAATATATATATACACACAATATATATTGCAATATATATATATACTATGTATACTGGAATATATATACACACAATATATATTGCAATATATATATATATACTATGTTTACTGGAATATATATATACACACAATATATATTGCAATATATATACATTATGTATATTGGAATATATATATACATTATGTATATTGGAATATATATGTACACTATATATGTACACTATTGGAATATATATAATATATATTGTAATTTATAATTATATATTTATAATTATCTATAGTTATTATAATTATAATTATATATAATTATATATTATAATTACACACATATATGTTATACATATATAGTATATATTCCAATATTAGGGTATATATATTCCTATATATATATAATTATATGTTCCAGTATTAGGGTGTTGGAATTCATTGTTAAAGTAAGTTTTGGTTGCTTTTTTTTTTTTTTCCCCTTGCCCAGAGTTACTTAATTGGATGGAAAGAATTTTGGAAAAACAAATGGCTAATGGCTTATATACTGACATTAATTGTCTCCCTGACTGATTGGATTGTCTCACTGAGCTTTTTCTGCACAGAGGTAAGAACTGGTTTCTGCAGAAACTATCAGCATCTTGTTTGTGGAAAGTGGCAGAGGAGAAGAGCCTGCAAAGGGATAGTCAGCAGGGTGTATATGGTGCATTGCAGGATTAAGAGATGAGGAGGAGATGGTTCCTTTTTGGCCTGTGATAGCTGGATAACACACAAACACAGAAAAAGTTATTGATGATGTTGCCTTGCTCAGGATTATGTTTGATTCTTAATGTGTGTGTTCACTGGTAAAATTAAATAAAACTTTGCTGCACTGATCTGTCAGCAGGCAGAAAGTTTAAAGAAAACTCACTGCATGGCAGCAATTTTGTCATGCAGTTGGAGAATTATATCCTTAACTCGATTCAACAGCAGAGTCTATGCAGTGATGTGTAAGTAAAAGGTAGTTTAATAGCTGCTTGCTGAGCTGAAGCTGTGCTGTGTTCAAAGCAATTGTGTTCTGAGGGGAGTGTCAGCTTTGTGAAATGGCTCTAGAAGTGCCTTCCTTTATGTAATAATGCCACTTCCCAGTTGGTTTTCTCTGCCACGGATTTTCATTAACAGTCATTGTTAAGAAAACACTAAGATGGTAAAAATGCTGGGAAGTGAATGAAGGAGAAATCTTGAACTTGGCTTCTTTTGTCATTTCTCATGTCAAAACCGGTATCTGCTGTCTTCAGAGAACTTCCAAACCTGTTTTAAGTTACTGTCAGCGTTGGTCAGGATGAGGTTGGATGCAGGTGCTGCTGTGGGTGACACACTGTTTAACTGTTCGTGCTGTTCATTCTCTCATCACTGGTCACTGCTGACCTGGATGTGATGGAGCATCAGACACGTGATCTTGAAATGGTGAATAAAAATGTTATTTGAGCTTATAAGCATCTAACAGTGAGAAAAGTGACTATGTGCTTTTTGTGTTCAAGCCAAATAAATACAATGCGGCTGAAAGAAGTTAATCACCTTGGAGGAAAACTGAGTTTACAGCATGGGGAAGTGATCATAGAATCTTTAGGTGTGATAATGGATGAGTAGTTTGAACAGGAGCCTCCCACACAAAGCAGTGGCAGAAGGAGTAGTTGAACTGCTGGGATGTGTGAACAAGGGGATAGCAATGAAGAAAGGGGTGTTTTGGGGGGTTTTTTTTGGTGTTAAGTGTGACCCGGAGAAGATTGATCCTAAAATCCAGGATGCTGAAACACCTGAAGCAACTGATAAGTTGTCACAGAAATAACTTGAAGGCTGGCAAGTGTCTTGAAGGCAAGAAACAGATTATTTGCTGTAGTGTTGTGGGGAAAAAAAAAAAACAATTACAATTTGAGTCTTGTCAGAGACAGCAATTGCTGAGTAATAAGCAGGCCCTTTAGTTATAAAACAAAAAAAGAAGTCAGTCTGAAAATTGAAATCAAGCACTTATTTTTAGCATGTGTGTTTGTTTTTATTGAAAGCAGCTCACTATTAATTCCTTTCCTGAGATAGGAAATACAAAAGTGCCATCTCTTGCCAGCTTGTTATGTCTAGCGAGCAGTGAAGTTAGATTGTTTCTAATTAGTGGTCTGATGAGGCTGCTGAAATGTCAATGTGTGGTTTTTAAAGCAATCTCTCCTCATTTTAATGAGGCATCTGAAGTCTGAAATCTCTCTTGCCTGTTTTGTGAGCTCAGTGGGGCAGAGTCACCATCTGAGCACAGCCTTCTGTCGCACTGTTGACTTTGTTGGTATTTAAATCAGTGCTTTTTGGCAAATTTGCCTGGAAAGTGTTTGTGCCACCAGTCTTATGGGAACTCAGTGTCTGATCCGTTGGTTTTTGCAGAGTTTGAGGATAAGAAGGATTCTTCGTCCGTTCTTTCTCCTTCAGAACTCCTCTATGATGAAGAAAACATTAAAAAGTATCAACAGCACATTGCCTGAAATGGCAAGGTAGGTAATAGTATAGAAAACATCCTTTCACAGCAGGCAGGGAGTAATCTTTGTGTTCTGCTGTGTGGAATATGAGCAACCTCCCTCTAAGGTCTTAGTGAGATCAGGTAGCAATGGATGGTGGTTGTATTAGGTTTTTGATTCCTTTTAGTCTGTAAAATAGCTCTAGAATGCACATGTTGTGACTCTGTATGTGACAGATAAGGTTTTTGATGCTGGTGCAGTGGGAATTTTTGATTCTGCTTTTGTAAGGGAAGAGCTAAGCAAGGGTTTGTGCTGTGTTTTCTCCAAGGTAACCTCTCAGAAATATGGGTAGACACACATGTACTTGTCTTCCAGTCATGAGGGCCACACAAAAAAGATGCCTCTTTCTTTGCATCTTCAGATGGATGTAAATCTGTCTTCAGAGTGCTTTACTTCAGCTTTTTCCTTTCTAAATAGTTTTAGCAGTGTATATATATATATATATATAAAACTACTTTTAGTGTTAAGCTGGAAACCCCACTGGTGAAATTGTAACCAGACAACGTGATGGTTTTTGATAGAGATCTCTTCCTGTGACACGGGTCATGTGTGTGTAGAGCTTATGGAACCCACTGCCCTTGCCTGTTACTTTTTCACTACCAAGCCCCAGGAGAATCAAAGGTGTGTGTGCAAGCCGAGGTGTTGTATTTTGATTGGAGGGTATAAATATGGTCCTTTCTCTAAAAAAAAAAAAAGTGTTAGAATCTCATTGACATCACAAAAAGTCTGAGCTTGTGCTGAGGAGTCTCCACAAATGTGATTTTTATTTTTGGTTAAAACTTAGATTGTGTTCTATTTCCATATAGCTTCTTAAAAAAAAAAAAACAACCCTAGTTTCCTTTATATTGCATTTTTAGCAAAGGATGTTATTAAGAATAAGATAAATTTGCTATTAATGCACATGGTTTCTTTCCAACAGTGTTGTTCTGCTGCTGGCTGTCCATCTGTCCCTCTTCACCATGTTTGCCATGCTGCTGTTTGCTCGAACAAAGGTAATCACTTCCAGTTCTGCTGTGCTGGATCTCGGGGGGCTTTTCTCTTTACTTGCACAGCTGCTTCATGTCCAGTTTTATGATCAAACCAGTGAAACTTGTTTCCCCTGAAAAGGTCATGTTACCTTGTCAGACTTGCTGTGATGAGTTTGAAGTCCACTTGGAGGGGTTTATCATGTGCACAGTATTCCATCTGTACAAGAGACTTCCTTGTGCATTTATCCAGTTTGATCCTTTGAGTTGCTTTCCCTGCTTTTGTTGAAACCCTCTGTGCTGTTCTGCATCCAAATCTCTTATCACTTTTTCATTTATGTTATCACTCATCTCTTCTTTTTTTTTTCTCTTCCTTATCCAGCTGTTTGCTAATTTTTCTTCCATGTTTTCTCACCTTCCAGTACTGGTACCCCTGGCCATGCCTTGGTAGGTTTTTACCTGCTTTACTCTGATGTTTTGGTTTCTGATCTCTGGGTTTTCCTCTTGTTTTTCTCTTCCTGCTTCTGAAAAGCAAATTTGAACTTTTGTGGTTAAAATAATATTGTGTTCCAGTGCTCTTGGTATGTTCCCTCTCTCTGAAATTTCCTCTATCTTAATGTATTATGCTCAGATATTTTGAGTGGGTTTTTTGTTCTTTTTAAGGCCTTCCATAAACGTGTTCCTGTGAGCACAGAAATTTCCTGCCTACTTCTCTCAGTAATTATAGTCCTCTCCTTAATCTCAGTTTTGCACCTTCATTCCTACTGCAGTTTGCACTTGAGCCTGCCTGTATTCTTCCTCGTGGTCAGCAAATTCTTTGAAGTCCCAATTTATGGAATTTCTGAAATCAGAAGCAGAGCTCTGTTTTCCTGCTTTAAGTTGCATTCTGGATCTTTGTATTATCTTTGTATGTCACATCTAACTTCAGTAATGAACTTTCTCAGCAGTGGGAATATAACTTGTATACCTAAGCCAGTCAATTTTGTGTACATTTAGGTGAAAAATAACAAATTAGAGAGTGGACTTGCCTATTTTGATGTGCTGCTCTGACATTCACACAACCTAATTTTATCTGACAAGGCGAATTACTGAAAGCCAAGTTCTACAAATACATTTATTAATGAAATTCATGCCTCTACATTTTTGCATCGTCTTGTTTACGTCCTCTAGAGGTACATTTTGCAATCTTTGCAGCAGATGCAAGGGCTGTTTGTTCTGTGCTGCATCATTCCTGTTTGTATTGTTTGCACTCTGCATCTTTTTTTATCTGTCTCTGCTTGACCTTGGAGGGGGGGGGGAATATGTGGATGACCCAAGATTAGCCTCCCAGTATGTTTTTGATGAAGATTTTGACACTGAGCTTTAGCAAATCATCTGATGTTTTCCCTGAGCCACAAGATAACTGTGATGACCTTAGTTGCCAAAGTATTTGCAAATACATTCTGGGTGCCATAGCACTTATCCTTTTTTTTTTTTTTTTAAATTTTCTCTCTCCAAGGTGTTTAAGCTGTAGTGATGTTTTCATTGATATTGTAACATAGCATTTTAAATCTTCATTTTTTTTTCAAAACAGTCGCCTGTTTTCTACTTGCCCAGCAATTCCTGTGCTGTGCATGAATTTCCTGCCTGAGGGGATAGCAAGAAGAAGGGGAAAACCTTTGTTTTGCATAGTGGTAGTAAATTTTGTACAAAAAACTGATCCGGGGGATTTTAAGTTTTTTATTTGGAAGTCAAAGGGGAAGTGAAAGACACTCAGTGGGTGTGCTGGTAGAGCTGCAGATGTGATTTTTTTAAATTATTATTATTTTTTTTAAGTCATATTTTATCTGCAGTATAATCTCTTGCAGGCTAAGAAGTGACACTTCTTATATTAATCAAGGGTCGTTTCAGGTTCCTGTGCTGTCAGTTTGTGATATAACTTCTGTATTGAGCTTCCTGTTCTTCCTGGTGGTTTTTAATTGCTGTTAATAAGTGAAGTGATTGCTCTGTATTCCCACATAATGTCTTCCTTTTGATGCTTGGTTTGTGCTTTTTTGTCACGGGGTGGATGTGATTATGTGCATAAGAAATCGATTATTGACTGACTTTAGTTCTTTTTTCCCCCCCTTTCCTTGGTAAGGCAGTGATTCTTCAGTGTTTCTCCTAACAATGATCATCTCTTTGACCAGGATAACCAGCAGGATAAGGAGTGGGTGGTGTATTTCCGGAATCTGCCGGATTCACTGACATCCCTGCTGGTCCTGCTGACTACTGCAAACAATCCTGATGGTGAGCAGTCTTTCAGAAACAGCTCTTGTCTCTCCTTTCAAAGAACAATAGAGTTAAGATTACCTGCAGACTACTGTAACCATTTTTTCAGCTGGTAGTTCTTAGTACAGCCAGAGGAAGGTTGGAAAAGGGTTTTCCATGCCTTTAATAACTTGATTCTTGCCCTTCTTTGGGGTAATCATATATTGCCAGTGCAGCTGTATAAGAGCTTTTACCAATTGCCAAAAATTGATTGAGGTCTCCACTGTGCATCTTAAGCATTAAAATATTATTTCTTTTTTTTTGTTCAATCTCACACAGTGATGATTCCTGCATATTCTAAGAATCGAGCATATTCCATCTTCTTCATCCTCTTCACTGTATTAGGTAAGTTACCTCTTGTCTTCAGTCGTGTAAATGCACTTTAACTCTGACACTTGTGCTTAACAGCCACGGTGGTTTATTTTCCTAGGAAAGTTTAATCATAAATTTCTCCTTTTTTTGTGTTTCTTCCAATTATTGTGTAATGCCTGTAAGATAATTTTCACTTGTGGCCTGGGGGTTTTGGTAACACGTCACAGAGAAATGCACACATTGCAGTACATGAAACCACTTTGGAAATCAAAAACGAGAAAACTAATCCTTTTAAGTGATATATTTTATTTACTACATGCACTGAAACTTCTTTGATAAATATGATATGGATTTCAGTAATTCTTACTGCCTCTTTTTCTCCAATAGGCAACCTGTTTCTGATGAACTTGCTTACAGCAATAATATACAACCAGTTTCGAGGATACCTCCTGGTGAGTAAAGCATTTCTAATTTCTGTGTCCTGCCCTAACCTTGAACCTGTGAAATATTAAGTGTCACCTGTGCATTAAAGCAGGAGGCCTGTTCTGGTTGTAAGTTTTAAGATGCTAAATGTTCTTTGATGGAGATACTTTTCCCATTATATGCTGCTGTAGCTTGATCCCCTTCTGTGACAAAATTATTTGCTTGCATACTTCCATGAATGCTGTGGATCTGCAACTTTGACTATTATGGGGGGGGGAAAAACCCTATTATAAAATTGAACAAGGTGAACGAGTAACTCAGACTTGGGTTTTGTGAAGAAAATCTGCTGTAATGTTTAAATAGCCATTGTTGCAAATCATAGAATCACAGAATGTTAAGGGCTTGGAATGGACCTTGAAGATCATCCAATTCCAACCTCTCTGCCCCGGGCAGAGACACTTCCCACTGGACCAGGTTGCTCAAGGCCTTATCCAACCTGGCCTTGAACACTTCCAGGGATGGGGCATCCACAACCTCCCTGGACAACCTGTGCCAGTGTCTCAGCACCCTCACAGTAAAGAATTTCTTCCCAATATCTAACCTAACTTTCCCCTCTTTCAATTTGTACCCATTACTCCCTGTTCCTGTCACCACAGTTCCTGATGAGAAGTCCCTCTCCAGTTCCCTGGAGGCCCTTTCAGATACTGGAAGGTGCTCTGAGGTCTCCACACATCCTTCTCTTCTCCAGGCTGAACAACCCCAACTTTCTCAGCCTGTCTTTGTTGGGAAGGTGCTCCAGTCCCCTTATCAACTTTGTGGCCTCCTCTGGACTTGCTCCAACAGTTTCATGTCCTTCTTGTGTTGAGGACAGCAGAACTGGATGCAGCATTCTGGGTAGGATCTCACAAGAGCAGAGTAGAAGTGGAGAATCACCTCCTTTGACCTGCTGGCCACACTCCTCTTGGTGCAGCCCAGGATTCTCATGCCTGTGATTTCCTTAAGTTTTAGTGTCAGAAGAAACTTGGTGACTTTGGGTGTAATTTTTTTCCCCTCATTCACATATCTTCTTATAGTTCCTTCATTACTGGCTTCTCCTAATATATATATTATAGTTCCTTCCCCTTACTTACATAGTTTTATAGTTCCTTCAGCCCTTTAGAGGAGTGGGGTGTGGGCTTGGGGGGGAAAGTGAAGTAATAGCTGCCTGCTCTAGTAGAGTTCCAGAGAGGAGAAGTTTTTTGGCTAGTGAGCCTTAAGCAATGTTACACAGAAGGAATGGCCCCCACCCTCTTGTGAGAGAGGGGTGTTTGAACCCAATATGTGCAAAGAGGATTTTTGGTAATCCTTTCCTCCTCCTCTGTTTCTTCCCGTCTTTCTCAGTTTTTCACTTCCTCACATGAGAGCATGGCATAACTTGACTCCCAACAAAGCAGCTGAGTTTGAAAGTGGTTATTGTGGAGGGGGGGGAAAAAAAAGCATGAAAAACTGTGGCTCTGGATTTGTGCCTTTAGGGGAGAAGCTGGAGCTTCACAAGCTGTCTCACTCTTCTCTCTGCACAGGAGTGTGAATTGCTGTGAATCCTTGAGCTTTGCTGTTGCCCGTGTCTCTGGAACAGGCATATGCCTATGCAGTCCAGAATTGAAAATAATTCATGACCTGGATGTTTACTTGGATTCCAGACTTGTTTGCTTTCCTGCTTGCTTCCTTCCTCCTCGTACACAGAGTTCTTGGAGGGAGTGAGGCTGAGGGCAGTCCCCTGTTCTGATCTCTAATCACAGATCCAGGATGTGTGCCAGAGGATCAGTGTATTCTGTGGCCATAGGACAATAGTAGTGCATGAAGTGTGAGTAAATTGTTTCCTCTGTGGTGTTTTTACTGTTCAGAAATCAGTTCAGTCCTCCCTCTTCAGGAGGCGGCTGGGAATCCGGGCTGCCTTCGAAGTGCTCTCCACCCTGAAAGAGACTCCTGCTAATGCCCAACAGTAAGTGAACAATGTTGCAACAGTAGATTATCTAGCAAAAAAAGTACATTTTTGGTCATCTACATTTTGTTTAATTTACTGAGGATCCACTCTTAAAATATGGCAGTGTGTTGCTCATCTCATTTTATTTATTTTTAATCTAACTGAATGTTCATAACACGCTATTTGGGACTTATGGTGTCTGTTTCCCTTTTATTTCTACTTCTAATTTTACCTGTTTTTCCAAAAAAGAAAGGCAGGAATGCATTTGGAACAGCTTTTTTTTTTTGCCAGTTATACAGTTATCTGTACCAGGGCCCCTTCTGTTTTCTTTTAAATAGGTCATATGTCAGCAGTGGGGCCTTACACCAAGTGCTGCAGAAAGTTGAGATGGATTCTCGCTGCAAACAAGCCATCCTGAGGGTAAGAAATGAATTTTCTTAGCCCTGATGCTGGTGACTGTCAAACCCTGTGATGTGACAGCTGTGGAAACTGAAATTTCCCCTAATTACACCATTGATCTAGGAATGGCAGCTTTCAACTCAGCTCCTTTATGCTGCTTTCTCAAAGTGTGAACAGAAGCCCAGCTCACTGTCTGTTTATGTTTTGATCTTCAGAATAAAAGTAGTCCTTAGGCAAGGATTTCACCCTAAAGTTGCTCTCTCTTTGGTTGGTGTGATGAGGGATGCATTCACCTGGAGAGAGGTATAGAGGAATGAAAGCTCCTGTTTTGCAGAGCTAATTTTTCCGTTGGCTTTACTTTCTCCCTGGAAGTATTGTAGTCTAGAGCTGCTCTCTGCTGTGCAGCATTCCTTAGATCATAACATAATAATGGCACTGCCACAGGACTAAAAAAATTTAAGTTTGTCAAAAGTGCCTGTGGTTCCAGAGAGGGGAAAATAGAAAAGGCAAGAGGAATCCTCCAGTCACATCGCAGTGTTGTGTTAAAGCAAAATGGAACCTCACTCTAACAGCTTGGAGTAGCTTGTGTTAGATCTCTATTCCCTGTCTTTTAAAGATTGTCTGAGGGTTTTGGCACTTTTTGCAGAGGCACCTATTGCAGATTCTGATCTGAATGTTTCTCTTTCATGTGCAGTCGCTCAAAATGTGCTCCTGTGACCAACTGTCAGCTGCCCAGTTCCAGAAGCTCTTTGAAGAACTAGACAAAGATGCCATTAAGCAAGTATGTATCTGACCATTGTTTATGAAACATCAGAAGTTGTCTGGTCCTGTGTAAAAATAAGTGGTGGTATTGTCTATAGAGTGTATAAACAGACTTTACAACATGTAAACACAACACCAGGTGCAATCACACGTTGTTGATTTTGAAGTTGTTCATGAGTTGCTCTTATAGTCACAAACAATGTGGCTTTGGGGGCTTTTACAGCATTCATCTGGGATTGCCCTAAATGTACAAAGTTGTTTATTCTGTCAGCATTTTAAAGCGACTTTGCCAAACAAAATTGGTAAGATCTGCGTGTGTATTTGTCTAGTAGGAAGATTCATTACAAGGAAACAAAGAATAGGAGCTGGATTTACAGCACTGGCTCTCTGAGAGGTGCTGTGGAGAAATCAATTAACCTCCCTGGTAAATTGGTTTTGATGAAATAGGAGGGATTTGTCTTGCTGTGACAGTCCTACATTAAAGGAATGCCTCTTCAATTGTGTTAGTCTTTGCAGGGTAACACTTTTAAATATACTCAAAGACTTGTCTCCAGTCCCTGAGTGAAGAACAAAATATGGATTCTTTAAGTGTTCAGATGAAGATGGGCAGAAAGCAGCCTTCTCCTCTTGGAGGGAGAAAGAAAAAAACAAAACACAACTATTTGAGGGTTAAGAAATGTTCTTTTCTATGTTTGCATGTAACCAAGACTTCTGAACTAAACGCTGGGAAATGGGGAAGGAATGGGTACAATTAATACCTTGGTGTTTAGTTTACCTGCTTGGGGTACTGAAGAAGGGTTGGACTGTCTCCCTTCTCTGCCATTCCCTCGTGTTGTGCCATAATCAGAAATGAACTTTTGCAGTGAACAGCCACAGCTTGGAAACATTTTCCAACTGAAATGTCAAAATTAGCCTGTGGTCCTGAAGTTTTGCTTTGAAAATGTCTGGCTTCTTTTAAAAGCTGAGCTTGGGTGTGGGGTTTTATTATTTTAGTACTATTAAAATGCTTATGCTTTGATTCTCAGCAAATCCTTTGTGTTCTTTTCAGCATCCTCCCAGTCCAGAGTACCAATCCCATTTTATGCAGAAATTGCAGTTTGCCTTTGGCCATCCCTACTTTGGCTACTTGGGGAATGTGGTAGCCCTTGCAAACATTATTTCTGTCTGTGTAAGTAAAAGGGTTTTTTTGTTGTGTGGTGGTGAGGGGTTTTTGTCTGTTTTTTTGGTTTTCCTCTGCTACAAACCTAAGTTCTGTTTTTGTTCTTTAGTCTCTCTTTAAACAACCATTTTTTGTAGCAGCTGGCAGGGTTTTGGCATACTTTAGTCATGTAAAGTCTTAAGTTGAGAGGGAATACCTGCAGTTAAAAATATATTCTCAGCTGCTTGGAAAAGGTCTGTGCAAAGCATGAAAGACTCTTCTTGTGCTTAAAAATCTGTTTTATGTAGCAGTAAAGCAGTGGATTCATAAAATATTTCCTGTTTAAGGTGGTTTTGGTGATGGATGCAGATAAACAGCCTTCTGAAAGAGATGACTTCTTCCTGGGGGTAAGATGCAGTAGCATTCCTACAGTTATTGCTGTTCCCTGAGATGTCAGTAATTCTAATGATTGTTTTTATTTTGGGGGGGTGAAGGCCATCAACTGCTTCTTCATCCTGTACTATCTGCTGGAAATGTTGCTGAAAATCTTAGCAATGGGCTTGAGAAGATACTGGTCTTACCCAAGCAATAGATTTGATGGACTTCTGACTGTAATTTTGCTGGTAAGTGTTTTGTTAACTAATGTGTTCTTGTGCTTGTTGGGTAGGGAGGTTGGGAACTACATGAGCTGGTGGGATTGCTCTTTCTTCAGCACTGACAGGCTGAGCTGAACAACATGAGCAGTGGTTTTCAGTGGCTTGAAAGTTTTTGCTGGTGCATGGTTCCTTTAGGGTCTGCTTTCTGAAGGCAGGCTTATTTAAATCCATGGAAAAGGTGGGTTTTCTTATAAGAAGTCTTTTTATTGCTATTTGGAAATATTCAGCTCTTTAAATAATTGCATAAGGAGTTCTGTTATGCAGCTAAGATGACCTTGCTCTTTCAATAAAGAGGCAGGTTATTGTAATAACTATTTGGTAAAAGCCTGAAGCCCATGTGGCAGATGAGGCCAAATTCATGGCTAATGGTATTCACTGTGTATCCTTTTATTGAATGACCTATGTACATTGAGATAATTTGGGGAATAACTGGGCAAATATGACAATTCAGAGCTTTAAAGTGAGTCAAAAAAGCAGCTTAATGCTCTTAAAAATGTCTCCTGTCAAGAAGCTTACAGAATTTCTGAAACTCAGAATTACAAAGTAAAGTTTTGACCTTTTTTTCCTCTCTTTCTTTCCTAACTAAAGATTTTGGAGATTGCAACTTTTGCTGTGTATGGATTTCCTCATCCTGGCTGGTAGGTGACCTCTGTGAACTGCTGCACTTTGCTCAGTGACTGGGCTGGGTCATGCTGTAAAATTTAGTAGAAAAATGCCCACAGACTTAGACTATTTGTCTATACTGGAATACCAAGCAGTTGTATTTTGATTTTTTTTTTTTTAAGATCAAACAGCTTTTGGATAACTCTCCTGATCTTTTTTTTGTTACAAAAAACAACTTACACTGTTATCTCTGCAGAGACCTGGTAGACCTTACGGTTTGAAAATGGCTTATATTTGAACACTACTAAAAAAAACATTACAAAAAAGTGATGGTTGGCAGAATAGTAATTGCTACAGTCTAATGGCATTCATTATTATCTTAGAATTGATTCTGTTTGGGTTTGACTTCGACCTTTGATTCTTAAATGCAGATGATTGATTGCACTACATCTTGGAGCACCAGTTAGGTTAGACTTGTTAGGTCTTTGTGTCAGTCACTGCAAACAGATTATAACCCCCATGAGTCACTGGTGAGTGTGTGCTGTTGGTAATTGCCTGGTCTGTAGATGTAACACCTTCAGGACAGCAATGTGACTTATCTAGAATATGTGTTCTCTGCAGTGTTGTCTTAAATAATTTCTTTCATGAACATGCACTTTAAGGAGCACTCTCTGCATATTTAAGAGCCCAGGTTAAACAGGTCACTTCCTGCAACAGTTGTTGAGGGTGAGATTCCTGCTAAGTAAATGAACGTACTTACAGTTACCTGTAGCCCAGGAGATGAAACTCTGTCTCTCTGTCACGAGCTGTTTCTCTGATTGGTTGTTTTCTCCCCTCTTTCCCAGGAGACCCGAGTTGATGGGTCTGTTATCCCTGTGGGATATGGTGCGGCTGGTGAACATGCTGATCGTGTTCCGCTTCCTGCGGATCATCCCCAACATGAAGGTGATTGCTCATCCCTCCACAACTCCCATTTCTTTCTTGGTCACCTCAGAAATTCTGTTCCAGCCTTTCAGAATAACGTACAGACTGCAATTCTTTTGCCCATGGGTGGGATCAGAGCTCAGCTCTGACTGTCCTGGCTGTTGCACAGCCCCTCACAAACTCCCTGTCTCTGGGGCTGGTTTTCTCTGTTGAGGCAGCAGACAAGCTGCTATTCTAAGGTGGGCAAACTTATCCAGAAACACTCGTGCAGCTCGTGTGGTGCTTCAGTCTTAATTAGATGAGTGGCTGGGATATCCTTGGAGAACTTTGTACTAAGGAGGAGTTAGAGTTGCTTTCACTAGATACTGCAAGACATTTGGTAATGCAAAGGGTTTTGTGGGATAAATCCTTCTCCACCTTCCCAGCAGAGGTATTTCCACCACGATACATGTACTTGAGTCAGAAATCACTTTGATTGTTTGTTATAATCCTGCATTTACTTGCTTAAAAGCTAAGCCCAAATTAATGTCGGGCGCAGGGTTTATATCTCACTTCAGTAAGCCATAAATACCAAACCTGATGTAATCAGAGGTCATGGTGTCAGTGGAAAGTGTAAAATAGGAATTATGTGGGTCAAATATGAAGCAGTCACCCTGGAGCTGGGAGGTGCTGGTGTTTTGCTTGCCTCCCATTCTTTCTAGTCTTACTAGACATAGAGTCCTTTAGGTTGCAGTGCCTGTATATATTTAAGACTTATGATGATGTCTGTCTGTGAAAAAGACTGCTACAGCATTGTTCACTCATTTTAAATAGATCATGGAAATTTCTCTCTATCAAAGATGTCCTGCATGTAGACATAGTTCACTTTCCCTGTTGGTATTTCTTTGTCCTTTTAGTAAAAATAATTTGATGTGGAATGGAAGTGGGATGAATGTCATACATGTAGAATTCTGCTTTGTTTTAGTTCATGGCTTTGGTTGTCACTACATTGCTGGATCTGGTAAAAAACTTAAGAGCCTTTGCAGGAATCCTCGTGGTAAGTCATGATGCAAGATTGTCATTTGCTTTGTTATAGTTAGCAGTCTAATAAGGGTATGTCTCCAACAGAGTTAACAATATCTTGTACAGTCACCAGGATCACTAACATTTCACCTCAATCAGCCAGTTCTTCTCCAGGGCATGTGTTTGAAAGCCAGGACAAACTGCTGTTTTGTTATGGCCTGTGCACCGTGACAGTGCCTCTTTTATCAGGAGGATCTTTATAATATAGAGTGACTGAAGCTTCCTCAGAGTGCTTGCCTCAGGCTGGATACTCTGGTTGCAAATCAAAATTCATCCATGCTAAAAGCGGACCAGCTTTCCTTACCCTGATTTGCTTATTAATATTTGCTTATTAAATAGCAGAACCACTTGAAAATTGTTTTCCAGTTGAGAAGGTCTTGAGATGGCATGTTTGGACATGGCTTTTGAAAGCCTCCTGTCATCCTGTTTTGGGTGTGTCTGTGTAGAGCACATGCTCTGTAACCATGTGATTAAAGGGTGGATCACAATGCATGATGTCCATTACACAAATCCTCCCAAATCCTGAGTTTCTGGCTTTGCAACAATGTCTTCCTGGTAGAGCAAAGAAGTGCCTGGGTAGGTTTGGTTTTGTTTTGTTATTGTCCATGGGGTTTTGTAGGATACTTTATTTTGAGGTAGTGGTTAGAGACTAATGATTTGTGGTTCTAGTCTATACATTTAGCATGCAATTTAACCAGAATGTCTGTTTTTGTCATTAATAATCTCTACTTTTATCTGTAGAGAAGGGACCCTAGGTTAGTGTGTGTTGCAGTTTGAAATAAAGATATTGGTTGGGGCAAAGCAAATTTGGTAACAACTTTTGTTGTGCTCCACAAGCCACACTTGCCACTGGGAGCTATTATTGGAACTGAGAAGTATTTTCTTTCATTCCTGAAAGAAGGGGTGGGAGCCTGTAGCGATAGGCTTGATTTTTATTTTCATAAAATGTGCATTAGTGTTTCACTGTAGTGTCTCTATGCATATATGTGAGACATGATTCTCATAAAGTGGCTGCTGCTGATTGCCCTGAACGTCAGGAGTGTGAATTGTAGTTTTGCAGCAGTTGTGAGGCAAGTCTGCCACAGTGCTTGCCACTTCCATTAGTTTAATTTGCTTTTGCCCCAGGCTGTGTGGAACCTGTCACCGAGCTGCTGCTCTGCTGAAATCTGACTCCATTGCCAGCTGATAGAAAATATCTTTCCTAAAGTTAGGCTGGAACACATGCTGATAAAGTAATGTAACTAATTAGCTAATTTCTCATGCAGTGAGTCTTTGAAATATATGGGGTTTTTTTCAAAGAATAAAATTAATTTTATTGCCCCATCTTCTGGCAGGCTGTGAAATATCAGCTTCAACTTACTCCAGTGATGCTCAAAGTGCTGTGGTTCATAGGCCAGGGCAGTTCTCTTCCTCCCAGACTTCCCCCTCCTTAGGTCTGTTTGTAACAAAATACAAAAAAAAAAAAATCAAATGAAAAAAGTATTTTTATTTTTAAGACTCAGCTTGTTTCAAGCTTTCCTGGGACAAGTGGGTCTTTCTCAGAGGAGCGAAGCTGTAGGTTATTTCTAGAACAATCTTTGTAGGATAAAAACTAGAAAATCACCCAAGTGACTGCTAAAGACTGAAAGGTGTCTTTTTAAAGGGAAGTTTGCATTTCCAACAAGTAGAAGAAAGGAATTTCAAACCCCTCTGTGTTACTGAAAACTTTATTTTTAGGCTAATTGTAACATTTTTAAGAAAGTTGCTGGTGTAATATAAAATACTGGCTTGGTTTTGTCCTTCAGCTGAGTTTAATAAAAGCTTATTTTCACTGAATCTAGCAGAAAACGCCCTAAATAAAAATATTTAGATTATGCTTTGTAAATACTGTCAGTGTGTTTTGGTTTAAGTTGCTATTCTGCAACATTAACAGTTAAATATCAGCACTCTGAGACACAAAAAAGCAAAACAGATCAAAAAGTAAAATAGATCATAAAATAAAGGGATTTAACGCATTTTAAGAACAGAAAGTTAAATAGAATATTGAAAAGTAAGAGCAAACAGTTAAGCTGGGGAGTATTTTCACTTTAAAAGCTTCAGGCATTGTTCTTGACGTAATTCCTTCACCTGTGGTACAAATATAAATTCCACATTAATTGTGTTGCTTTCTCATTTAGTGACAGAAATATTCAAAGCTAACAGCTGCTTGTATTCCTCCCAGGTGGTTTTCTATGCATTTGCTATCACTGGCATAATGCTGTTTAAAGGTGCCGTTGTTCCCTTGGGAAACACCAGGTGAGGTTCTCAACATCACTGCTCACAAAGAATCCTGTCTTTCAAAAGCACCTGTTTGTGGTTGTTTTGTTGTTGTTTGTTTTCTCTCATTCTTGGAGAAATTTTAATGTTTGAATTTTAATGTTAACTCACAAGGCTTCGTGTTCTGTTTCCTCTTGCTGCACTGAAATTGCAGGAAGGCTCGTCTGGTTTTGAACTGTTTCCCTTGTTTTCTGCCTTTGAGATAATGAACTTTCTGCAGGGCACTCAGGATAATTTTGGTTTTAAGGTACAGTTTACAGAAAGCTGTGTTCACATCCCCCTGTAATTCTCCCACAGTGCTGCCAACACAACATTTGCTAATGGCACTTTGCAGTGTGGGACCTACGAGCAGCTGGAATATTGGCCCAACAACTTCGATGACTTTGCCGTGAGTGTGATCACTGATGACATCCTTCCCTCTTCCCCTCTCCTCTTACCTCTCCTCATTTTCTGAGCCTTGAGTGTGTGAGAAATAACCACTGACCTTCTATTCTGCTCACTTTATTTAGGCAGCAGTGGTGACCCTCTGGGATGTGATGGTGGTGAACAACTGGCAGGTCTTTTTGGATGCATTTTCAAGATATTCAAGTCCGTAAGTAGCAGTAACAATACTGGAAAAGTCTCCTATAAATCCAGTTTGGAAGGTAGCTGAACAAGAATTATGCACATGGCACAATTTCACCTGCTAAGAGGACTACTGCTTACCTTTCTTCTGGAAATTCAAGTATAAAGGAAAGAAATTTAATGCTTCTGTGTTTTCTCTGTGGGTGAACAATTTTTTTGGCAGACTTAAACCCTTGGACATATCTTTCATTTGTATTTAATGACTTTATGGGAATGTTTGAATGAACTGGGTGGCTTCTGGGTTGAGCTGTTCCAGTGCTCCTTGGCTGGTTATCCCAAGCCCTTAGTTAAGTTCTGCAGGCTCTGTGTGGGATAAATGTTTAACGTGGTCTGGAGGAGACTGGACAAGCCATGACAGAGAAATCCATTGGATCTGCAGTGAATGGAAGCTCCCTGTAATTCAAGAAATCTCTGAACTGCAAACAGTTGGAGATTGGGGAGGGCTTAGAGGGTAGCAACACAGATATTTTGCCATGGTTTTGCACTCTTTCCTATGTTTCTGCTTTTGATCATTCCAAGGATACTATCCCAGATGGATGTCTTCCTGTGATCCAGCACAACTTCTACTGGGCTGCTTTTCTGTCCCTTCAGAGTTCAATTAAGCAGATTGGGTGGGGAAAGTGAGTCTGGTTGATTTAATGAAGGGCTAAGATTTTTCTATTTTTAATTTTTTTATTCCCTACCTCGTTTGACATCAAAAAAGGAGTAGCATTATATTTCAAGATAAAATGTGATTTCATGGTGCTCTGCTCACTTTTGAGGCTGAGGGTATTTACTGCCTACCTTACTTATTGTCTGTGTAATCTGATCTGCAGGTGGGCAAAGATCTATTTTGTAGCCTGGTGGTTGATCTCCTCTGTCATCTGGGTTAATCTCTTCGTAGCTTTACTTCTGGAGGTAAGGAAATGTGTTTATTTGGTATTGGATCCCAAAGCTGGGTTCTAATTTCTGCAGGAAGTTAAAAGAACCCAGGCAACTTTTTGAGAATAGTATGTTGGACTTGTGTGTGTTCTTTCTTTACCTTTCTCTTCCCTGCCCTTCCCCTGAGGAGTGAAGCAGGTTGGTTTTTTTCCCAGACAATTGTATGCTTTACTTGCAGTTTTGTCACAAAACTGGTTGCATCTCATTGGGTATGTACATTTTCATTATGTCACTCTCTATAAAGATGAAAAATATTATAAGTATTATAAAATTGCTTGTCTCTTGTACATTTGCATTTAACTTCAGCATTAGTTATTCAAGCTGCAGGCTTTTTGCCTTTTAATGTATCAGCAAATGAAGTTAGCTCTTCAAATTTTTAATTTATTTGACTCTCCTGTGGTTCTTCCCACCCTGATTTGAATTAACCATTGTTCAGTTAGAAGAGTGGTTCCACGCTAGAAGAGTGGAACTGATTATTTCTTTTTAAGAGACCATATTCTGGAGTCTTTCAAAGAAGCTGGGGAAATGGAGGTATCCAAGCAATGCCATGAAGAACATATAGTTCTGCCAGTTTCTTGTGTATGTTTATCCTGCAAATTCAAATTTCTGATGGTGAAGGGAATGCTAATCAGAACCATCTCCTCCAGGTTAATAATTGTAGACTTCTCTTATAAGTAATGGAAGGAACTGAGTACCTGTAGAGGGCACTTCACCCCATCTCAAAATCTCTGAAAGTTTCTCTTGGAGATGTTTTTGTTGTTGCTGAAGGTATTGAGAATTTAAATTTATTATAGTAGGAAGAATGGCAAACTTTTCAGTCCAAGACATCTTCTGTCTGCTTACTTCTGCAGGGCTGTGGCCAAAGTTTTTGCTGTAAGAGCCAAGATGCAGCATTCTGAAGGAGGAGAGCAGCATCTCACTATTTTTCTCCCCCCCTTTTATTTTTCCCCTGAACTGTCTTGTCTGCTCCCCAGTTATTAATTTCTCAGTGTTATTCAAGGTGGGGAAGGGAACGTGACAAAACCAGTAGCTGAGCTTTAAGCTGTGATGCCTGGACTAGCAGTAGGTTTATATATGGTTGGGGTTTTAAAGTGGAAGAAATTCAGAGCAGGTGAAAATTTGTGGGTAGTTCACTTGGTTGTCTTGGGGAGGCAGTCCTTGCTAGGAGCAGAAGGCAGCAGGGCTCTCTTGTGCTCTGCTGTTCGTTCAGTTTGTGATGAGAAAGTTATTTCTTTCCTGAACAACAGGCTCGAATAAAGCAGTGACCCACAGCCAGTAAATGTGCTCTGGCACTGAGTTTAAAAACAAAGCTCACCCCCCTCCCAAACCTTGCCTGCAGACATAGTGACTAGATATTTCTGATGTCATCAGAAGTAGTCCTTTTAATTTTTCCCTGTTCCTTTTACGTTTCAGAACTTTATTCACAAGTGGGACCGTCGCTGTCATCGAGAGTCTCTTTCAGATGTTGAATACCAGAGGACAGTGGAACTAATGTTCAGGTGAGTTGGACTGGATTTGATAATCAATCTAGTTTTTTTATGTTCTGTTTTAAAGGAGATGTGCTGCCTGCAAGAGGGCAAAGGCTTGTCTTCCATTTCCTCCCTCTGAAGCAAACTGTTCTATCTGTTACTTAGGAAAAAATCAACAAGTGCTTTAGTTAGGCCTGGTTTAAGCTGACGTGGAAGCCTAACCTTTGTATGCTTTGTGCTCGTAGCAGGGTGGGAGAAGAGGTGCTGGGGGTGAGGGGAACAACTGCTGAGGGGGACAAAAACAAGGGAGAGAAGAAAAGGGAAGATGAGGAAAGTGATGTGTGTTCTTGGCTTATTATGAAATTGTGGGTGGTGAGTTGAGACTTGATGATCGTGTATGAGTGGAACTTCTGGTGCACGTTGGATATTCAATAGTAGCACTGGGAACATGTTCTCATCTGGGAGTTTTTTCAGGAAAACAAATCTACTGACCTTCACTTGTGTTGTACTGCGTGCAGGAAATTGCTTCCCTGCTTCTTGTGGGAAAACAGCTGCTGGTTTCCATGACACATCTGTAGAGGATGGATCATTTGCAAGTAGATGCATCTTTAGGGAGCATCAACTTATTGTGATTTTAATTCCTTGTTTCATTCTTGAAACGAGCACACGTCACATCCTCAGTATGTGCATTGCTAAAACAAATGGTGAGAAAGCTCCCTTTGCTGCCCCTAACAACTCATGCTTTTTCTTTGTAGAGATGTTTTGGAAGAACCTACAGAGGAGGAGTTGATGGAAAAACTGCACCAGCACCCACACCTGCAGTTATGTAGGTGACTGGTGGGAAGGACTGATTTGTTTAGACCTCTGTTTTCTTGAGGTTGTCAGCTGGAAGAAACTGGATTTTCTGTGAGATGCTGTTTAGGAAGAGGGGCTTGTAGGACAGTGTGTGAGGTTTTGCTTGGCAATTCTCTGCAGGAAGGTTATTTTATTTTTGGGTTCATATCTTTTTCGCAGAAGATTTGAGTCTTGCTTAACTTGACTTGATTTTAAGTTGCAGTTTTAGAGGAGCGTTGCAGCCGTTATTTTTATAGACTGTTGATATCAGAACGTGTTTTATTTTCTTTTTTTTAAGAGGGAAAGTGTGTTTAAAATGACAGTGCACTTTAAAAAATGAACTTTATAACCACTAAGCCTCCTACTTTCTTCAGCACAGGAAAATGGAACTGCCTTTTCTGGCAATGTGGCAAGGGCTGTGCCCTGCAAGTCATGAATGGATTAGGCAGGACCAGAACAGAATCCTTAATCTTTTTGTAGTGAGAGTCGAAACACTATTTTTGCTGTGATGTGACACCAGCGTATCTTACCGAATTTTCAGGAGTTAATCACGTTGGAGCACAATCTGTTTCAGCTGAGGGGCAGGGGCTGCCTGCTTTGCACATCCTCTGGTTTCCTTTGCTTTTGCTCAAGGGTTGGTGCCGGTTGTGTCGTGCTGGTCGCTGTGAGAGCGGCTACAACCGCGACCGGAGCCATTGCACTCGTGCTCTTCCATGTGGTAAAAACTGAGCTTTTCTGGAGTAAACATTCTCATGCTGCTTTTTAGTGAACCCTCTTCCTTTCACTTTCCTGTTCTGCCTCTGTGTCGTGTTCCATGAAAGAGCTGAACTTTGGCCGGAATGTCGCACCACGATCGCTGCCGGTCTCCCGCTTAAAGGGGGTGGAAAAAAAAAAGGGTTGAATTGGGATAATCAAAGTGCTCAGCAGTTCAAATTTTTAATTCGAGTCTGTGGGATTAGAAGGTCCTCAACCAGTATTGCAGGATCACATACCTTTATGGCTTAATGGCCACACGTTCCATATCACTGACTTTCACCTGGGTAAAACTTTTTTGGGTAAGTGACTTTCTCAACAAACCTAAAGTGGGGAATTAACAGTAATCTGTGTCCAGGTGCTTTTCACTGTCCCTTGGTATTCCTCTGAAAAGGTGATTTTTTTTTTGTTTGAGTCTTCGCCCTGTGAATAGTAAACTGCTGTGAAGATCAGAATGAATCCCAGCTACTGTTTTGAGATGTGAAAATGAAACTGCTCTTTGAGGTGCTGCCTTCTCATGGAGACACTTGTCACCAAAACAGACACTGTTGTGGTCACCTCTGTAGGGACAAGGGCTTGGGGAAGGTAATTGTCCATAAAACACTGCTACTACTTGTAAGTTATTTGATTCTTTTTTTTTTAAGATAAAAAACAGTTTTCAGAAGTGCCAAGCAATCATCCTGTATACTTTTCCCTCTTTTTTTTTCTCATTAGCCTCTCTTTCTGTCCTGCGTGAAGGAGAGGAAAATATCCAGGATGATGGTGCTTTTTCACTCAAAAGCTTATTTTTGCCTTGTTGTCTCACTGTTCAAAGGTGGCTTAATGATTCTTGTCTGTCTGTTTCTTTATCTTTTTGCTCGTATTTTCTTTTTGCTGTGGAGTGAAATGTGTTGTAGCTTCTACATGTGTAGAACAAAACTGAACTGAGGTGTGGGCTACTCCTGCAATCTTTCTTTACTTTTGTAATCTTGCATCTTAAGCCAGGCCCTTGTCTGTGTTCAGTCTCTTGTCTCTCTTCCAGATTAAGCTCCCCAGGAACTCACTTGCACTGGTTCCAGTGGCATCACTGCTTATTTTCAGTCATGCACTTAAAACACTCATCATGGCAAGCTGATAAAGGCATCAGCACTGTTTTTTCTAGTTTTGAGTTTGTTTTTTTTCCAGTATGGCTTTATGTCAGGATGGTTTCTGCTCCTTCTAGCATGATGTATAATCACTTCCACCAATTTATTGGCACTTATTACACAGTGGTTAAATAGTCTATTTTACCTTTTTACTGAAAATAAAAAGTGGGTTTTTTTCCCACTTTTCTGAATACTCGAAGTAGTTTTGCCTTTCCAAAAAAGGAACTGTACAGTTCTTAACCAGTTTAATTATTTTTTTTTTGCCTCCTAAGGTTGTTTGGGTTTGGTTTTTTGTTTGCTTTTGGCTGTTTGGTTTTTTTGCCATTACATTCCACTACAATCTACCAAAGCAGCATGAATCAGTGTGGGATTATCATAAACATCACAGCTGTCTCCATTATGCTTTCTTTGCATCTGGGCAATGTGAAGAAGGCATTCTGAAGGGAATAGTCTATCTTGTTCTTGTTTCACATTGGTGTAATTGCCTGAAAGTGTAACTAGAATTTAATACAAAATTGTGCCACCTAATGTCACTTGAACTGGAAGATGTAAATGACCACATTATGCAATAACTGTATAAAATCATGAAAATGAATGTACATAATAAGGTAAAATTTGAGGATTGCATTATTAAAAAAACTTTTTCTCAAACTGTGGAAATAATTGGGGTGTTGCGATGGTTCTTGTGGTTTGGTTTTTTTTGCCTTTCCCTTGCTGCTCATTTCTGCAGTGCTCAACATCTCTGCTCCCATTATCTTTGCTGGTTAAAGGCTGGGCCCAAGGAGGAGGTTACATGCACGTGGGACATATCTGCCTGGTTTCAAAATGCAGCACCTAAAGGATGCTGCTCTGCCATTCTCCAGCTCTAGAGGCACAGAATCATCTGTAGGCACTTGGGACGCTGAATTTTTAAGGTGAAACCTCATTGGAACTGGGCGTTGGGGGTGTTGAGCAGGTTGATTTTCACTTGTGCTTCAATCTCTACAAACCAGGTATCCCTTTATCTCTTCCTGGAGAGATCAGTGCAAAAAGCATCCTGCTAGCATGTTGACTGGGGCAGATTTTGCCCATGATTTAGCAGAGTTCGTGGCATTCTTTTGGAACAGGTTCTGATTTAGAAGATGATGGATTTTTTTTTTATGGGCAGAACAAAGTCCTGGGTCAAGCTGATGTGTCTGACAGTGGTTGTTGCAGATTCTCAGGTGAAGCATGTGAAGGCCAAAGAAAAGAGAAGATCATCTTGTGTTATTAAATCAGGATCAAATTTTTCTAGCTTCTGAAGGAGGACCTTAATCACCTAATTAAGGCTAATTTGAGATTCCTCGGCTGTTTTATTTTTCCTTCTTGATTTACTGTGAATTTTTATTGCTTTAATATTTAGGAGTGGAGGGAGAGGATGGATGCAATTGAAATGTTCCTGATTCTTTCAGTAAAAACACAGAAATACAGTGATAAACCTCACAAGCACAATTAACTATGAAGTAACATAAACTGGTTGAGCTGCAAACAGGCAGCTGGAATAACTTAGAAACTGTGTAAGAATTACAGACAGAGGAAGAAACACTGTCTTGGGTTTATATGAATGGAGCATGTGACATGTGCTTTCATGGCCTCTTTTGGGGTTATGTTTACATCTACTGACACATTTTGGGGAACATTGCTTTTTATCCCTCCAGCACTTCCTAATGTGCACAAAAAAAAAATAAAAATAGGGGCATACAAAACTATAAGATAAAATAGGTCCTGTGGGAAAGTGATGGGGGGGTATAGGTTAATTAACACTGATATGTGAGGTAAATGTGTCTCTTACCCTGGTAGATGGTTTATCTTTTCACCTGCCTGTATATTAAGAGTAGTACATAGTGTTACCACAGCTTTTGGTACAATTTAACATTGTACTTTAGTCAGGTGAAGTAATTCCAGAGCTCTGTCTTGGGTTTTTATTGAAAGCAAAATAAAAATAGGTGTTTGCCTGCCTTTTTTTTTTTTTATGTAGGTGTTAATGATTTTTTTTCTTTCACTAAATTTTTTTGTCTGATTAAAAGCCTATACAGCTGTTGGGAGTTTTCCACAGATCAAATGGGTTTGACTTAATCTGCAGTCTTTAGAAACATTCAGAGCCATTTGTTATGTGAGCTCTGGGTAGAGATAATTTGGGGTTGGGGAGTGGAAGGATAAGATCGGGTTTGTAGTCCATCTCTAAGCAATATATATGACACTGTTCCAAAATGACCTTTATAAACCAGAGGAAACTACCAAAATTTTAAAGTAAAATTTAAGAGATAAATATGCACTGTTACGATTTCAAAGTACATGTCAGGGAATAAGTGGTATTAGAAGACAAATATTATAGGGCTGATATTCAATACAAATTGAGTGAACCAACAGCATCTCAAAGAGATCAAAAGAAAATTGCTTTGCTGTAATTTGTAATAGTCCTTCTCTTTGGGGCCCTGAATTTTAAAATCAGCAAGTGGGGGGAGGTGTCCTTTTTAAGAAACTGCAAAGGTGTGAGTTGAGAAGAACTTTAGAGGAAATAATTACAGACAAACAAGAGACAGGCAAATAGTTTTTTTAAACAGTATCCAAATGTGTAAATGGGTGAGAGAAGTGTAGATGGTGTATAATCCCTGTGTGCTGGTTCTCAGAGAAGCTGCAGTTTGGATTTCAGCAAATCCTCCTTTAGGAAAGGTTTGTTTGCCAGTCACCTGCTACAGCTCTGTGGGGATGTTTGTGAACCTGCCCCTGCCTGGTGATGCCTCAGCTGCTCCCTGAGATCCTGTCCCGCCCACCTCTCCCTGCTTTCACCGGAAAGGATTCCCATGGCTGGAACAGACCTAGCTTTTGTTGTTACACCATGTGCTGCTGGATCTAGCTAATGGCTTACAAATGTTTACAGCATTACAAGGACGGTTCTAATAGGGGTAGCAAAAAAAGAAAATGCTCCTTCAGCTTCCTGTTCTAGACAGGAAGATGAGCCTGGACTGTGTGTGCTCTGTTGCTCATACTTGACCTTGCACTGTCTCCCCATAATTCTCCATGCAGTTCTCTCTGCTGGGTTCTTTTTAATCTCATTTCTACCTCCCTTACCTTTTTGGGAAAAAAGAGGGAATGTCTTGCCCTTCTCCCAGGCTGTATTTGCTCACTGACAAGCCAAGCAGGTCGGATAACTTGATCTTTCCCTTGATGAGAAGACTTAATTTGGACACTCTTCTCTGCTTGCTACCAGATGTCACAATATGTGTGACACTCACGTCTCTCAACACTTCAGCTCTTCTTTCCAATGTGGTTTGGTGAATGAATTTTAAAGCTTTGTTACCAGGGGACTGATGCTGCATAAATCCTAGAAGCAACAAGAAAACTTACAAAAGGTAATGATGTATTGCTGGAAATTTTGTTAGTTGAATCTGAAGCTTCCCTGGATCTGTGGCAGTGTAGAATGTGAAGCCTTTCAGTGAGAATGGAACACTTAATCTCCAATGGGGAGAAATGGGGATGGTCCAGAGATTTAATCATGTTCATCATCTTTATTAGGAGGTTTGTAGAAGTGTGGGCTGATGTGTTTCAGAACTGGGAGCTGGGCTTTCTTGCATCCTCCAGACATACCATCCCCTTTTTTTTTTTTCCTAGATGGATCACAGAGTATCTAAATGAAGAAATTAAGGTCATGGGAAATCTGTTGCTAATTCAGGAATAAACACCAGATCATCAGACTTCCCTAATCATAAACTTCATATTTCATTCTGGGCTGAGAACTTTTTCTGTATTTGTAGAGCTACAGTTTTCCCAGCATAAAGTGAAAGAAAAACGTTCAGGGGAAAAAGCCCTCAAGGCTGAGCTGGCATTCTTCAAATACTAAGTACACAGTGATATGTACAGCAAAGCACTGGAGCAGCCACCTGACATTATCTCCCACAAAGAGTATGAGCAAAACTTCAAGACTGTGTAAAATGGACTCCCAACATAAATGCTTATAAAAAGTGTCTTTGTTAACTAAAATTGTTGCAGTTCTGGAGGGAAAACCGTGGTATGCAGTTACCTCCATCATGTGTGCACTCGCTTGCTAAAGGAAGTCAAATGATGTTTTGTCATGAATTATCCATGTTACCCACGATAAGGGGAAACCTAAATGTTGTCTTTGACTTAGAATTCCAGCCACTTATGTAGTTTATTTGCGTTGGTTTTCATATCTGGTCCTATACTTGAATTTCTTCCACAGTAATTACATAAAAAAAAATGGTTTATTGATGCCGAATTTTTTAACTGTAAACCAGAGACAATTGCAGCTTGTCCTTTCCTTTAATGCTAAAAGTTCCTTATAACAGTCTCAGTCATCTTTTTTCCATTAACTGGTTGAGCAGGTGTTGTCTTTGTTCTGCACAGATACTTTCCATGGCCCCCATCATTGCATTGTTTGAGTGCCTCCCAAGTACTCTTCTGAAAACATCCTGCTGGGATAGGAAAATATTGCTATCCTTATTTTGTAGATGATCAGCTGAGATATTTGGTGATCTGCCCACAGCCGAGCTCGAAATCCGTGGGAGAGTTCAGAATAAAACCTGCAGTCCCTGCTCACTGCCTTTGCTCACAGACAATGCTGCCTTCTTTTTTTGCACCAGCTGTGAACCTCAGTTGCATGTTTAGAAGATGATGTTGACATTTCCACATCAGCTGGTTTATAATTTTGTTGCTGCCCGTTCTTGGATGCAACTTTTTTATTTACTTCATTTTAAAATTGAAAACCAAAATATTATCCTGGAACCTCTAAACTTCTTTACTTCCCACCTTATCAAAAGGGGAGAGAGGGCTATTACTGGTTTGCCATCTGATTTAGAAATATTTAATAGGGATGATCTGAGGCTGGCACATGTGCTGGAGGTTTAGTGAGTGTAAGTAAACAGATAGATTCTAGTAATGAAATTACTAACTTAGCTGTACAAAAATATTGGAAAACACAGGATGACCATTCTAAACAACAGTTATTTAGCAGCTCCAGCTTGCTTTCAGGCCTGAAACACACTTCAGCAACGCTTTTAGCATTGTCTTTATTTGTACTTCTTGTATTCTGTTCTTTGAGGTGAGTGAACAGTCTGACATTTCAGAGCTGGTGGGCTCTCAAACATCACTTTGGATTTGGAAAACTGGCCAGGAGGCTAATTGCCCTGCAGGATTTCACTGGATCATCAGCGTTTGAGAGGCTGGAAATTCACATCAAAATAGAAAACTGAGTGCATTTTTAAGACCAAGTTCTGTTGTACAGTAGGTGTGTATATGTGTGATGTGACATATGATCTCTGACACGACTACAGGTTGCTGGGCTGGATGCAGAAATTACTGAGTTCAGTTGTAAGGATTGTGTTACCCAGCCTGTCACTTGAGGTAAGACCAGAAGGGATTTCGGTTTTTATGCTTAAAATTAGGGTTATTGTGTAGGATTCTGGCTAAAGTCAGACTGGTTTCATTAGCTTCTGGAAAGGAATTGCTGGTTTGTGTGTGCTACAGAACTGTAACACTCTAGCATTGAACTGGGGAGTGGTGGTATAACAGTGACCTTGTACCATGAGCATCCTACTGAGGGGAGCTGGAAAGCCAGTCTGGCCTGTATTATTTTATGATGTTAGGTCTCCTTGCATTTAGGAATGAACTGATTCCTCCCATAGTGTGCTGAGCTGCTGACACTGCTCTTATTATTATTGAGCACTGATCTTAGAAAGTAAAACTTGAGTCTTTAACGTGTCTTCACTTACCTGTTTAATACCAGTGAGAGTAATCTTGTATTTTGCCAAAACTACAGGTGTTTAGTTTCCAGCATCCTGGATAATTGATGGTTTCTCTGAAAAGACTTGAGCAATTACTTGGTGTAGGAAAACGCCTCTGAAGAAGTTTTCTGTAAAGCCAAAGGCAAAGGTGTTAAACCCAGACAATAAAACTTAGATCAAAGTAACCAACAGAAGGGGCCATGAGAGGAGCAGATTGTCCTTTAAGCTGCACCATGTTGTGTAAGGTGTTAGCTCTCTCTTTCTCTAATCAGATTTCATGAAGAAAGCAAAGCTATTCTTTCCTGGTGTAATTCAATCGGAGCCCTCAGCTACATCAGCAGGAAAAGCACCTGCTTTTCCTGCTTTAGATTTGGTGATAGACCCCGGTTTTTGATAGGACTTGGTTAATCCATAACCCAGACCTGTGCCCACAGCAGCACCTGCCATGCAGGTGAGCTTTTAATCTTGTTAATATACAAATATAATGTGGACTTTTATATTAACCTCACACATACACACCCAATAGTGAGCGTCGTGCGTAGGGGAATTTAATAAAATGAGACCATAAATGTCCAGTGTGCTTTTTGTTGGGCAATAAAGCTGCCCACGTGTTATAATTGAGGTCTGAAGTTGACTTGCTAGCTGAGGCCTTTCTTGGGTAGATTACACAGACTAAAAGAGCACATGAAAAAAATGTTTTTCGTGCTCTGCTTTTCCTCCTATTTTGTCCACCAGCCTCTCCTCCTTAGCTCTGTCTTGGGTTGGTGCCCACTGTAATATCTACTGCCATCAAACTCAGCACTTAAAAATTAGGCACATGTTTGAAACATCTGCTTGGTTGAGACCCTCCACAGTGGCTATTAAGCTTTTGCCTCTGACATTTTCCAAAGTCCTTGGTTCTCGTCTCATCTCCTGACTGACCCTGATTCAGTCCTCTGGAGATCTGTAAAGCAGAATCCTCTGCTTCCCAGTTGTGCAGATATTGGAAAGTGAGGTGTGGGCTTGAGGGTCAGGTCCAGGCTTAAGTATTCTAAGACTTCTAAGACCTTGTGTAGGTGAAATTCGGGTCTGAAACACTTTATGTGCAGTTCTGCACCGAAGTTTCATGTGTGTGATTTCTGGTTTGCACAGAGAGAGGAGTTACTTGGCTTTGCACCAGCCACTCATGAACAGGTGTTGGGGAGGACCACATTTAGTTTATTAAATGAGGAAGGGTTCAATTAAATCCCATCCAGATAAGATGGTGGTTTGGATAAAAAGAGTTGTGACCCATCAATGTGTGTATGAACCCCACTGAGAGGAAGGCAATTTCATTGTATAAGAAGACATTTCACAAGATTTGTCCCAACTATGTTATGTTACAGCTACATTTTCTGTGGCCACCAGTGTGTTGGTGGGCCAACAGACTTGCCAGAAAGCAGAACTGATGTTTTAGAGAACGTTGTGCTGTGCTATTTTACAGAACAAACTGTTGATGGAATGTCTGTGATGATCTAGCTCTGTTATTTCATTGCTACTTTCTCCTCCAGCAAATTTACACTGACTCGTGCCCTTGAGAGAGACTGAGGGGGTGTTATGGTGCCCTATGATCTTCCTTGACACTGCTTTTCCATGATCTTTGGATATGGCTCCCCTGTTAGATTATGTGACTGAGGCTAATACCATAGTCATCAAAACATGGGAAATTAGATCTGTCTTGTACCTTGTGATGGTGATCAGGCTCGAGTAAGATACATGTAAAATATTGCCATTTGAATTGGGGAGTACTTTACTGCAGAGCTGGGCTTACTGGTGAGGTCTGTGGGATGGAACCCCCTGACCATGACAGTCTGCTTTGCCATTTATGCTTCAAGTCATTTCACAGGGTCGCTGTCACATCCCTGCAAAATCTTTCTAACTGTACGATATCACCTGATTGATTGTGACCTAGAAATGAATGCTCCTGTGCAAGACAGTGGTAGGTCAGACACAATGCTCTCACAGTAATTTTGGAACAAGCTTTAGAAAACTGAGTTGTGTGACCTGTCACAGAAGGCACAGGGGGAGACACTGAGTCTGCTCTGTAAGGTCCTGGGGGCAGAAATCCTCTCTTTTGCAGTCAAGACAGATGAAGGGAAGAAGACAAGGAAAGAACGCTTTCCAGAGAAGGAACTGAACCAGAATGACTTTGAGCACAAGAAATTCTCTCAGGAGTGGGCTCTGAACCCAAATCCTACGTTTGCCACTCTGTTGCCTCTGGTAGAAGATTCTCAGTAAGTCTGACCTAAAGTTGTAATTTTGGCCCTTGTCAAATCTGTCTTAATTGGCTGCTATGATGGTGGATTTCTTGCAGCAGTTCTCCCACCCTGTTTGTAAAGCCTGGCTGGTTGTCTCATCACAGAGACCATCCTCTTTGTAATCTATTGGCAGTGCTTAAGAAGGAAATCCTTTGTGCAGGACTCATCTGCAGAGCTTCCCAGTCACAGGCTGGTGTTTCATGGGAGCAACAACTGGGAGATCAGGAATTTTCCTTCTGGGTGCTGTAAAATCACTTTGAGACACCGACTTGCAGAGGTCGGTAGGTTTTGGGTAGCAGGACACTGCTGTAGGTGCATCTGAATGCTGGAAAGACTTGGGGCCAGAACAGCTAAAAAGATTAAAATCTCTGAAGAAGAGAGAGTCTTTATTTTAGTTTTTTAAAAAGTTTTTCACATACCATTTTTATCTTACTATTTTTTTTTTTTTGCTGTTGTTGGCAGTGTTGTTGGTTGATTGGTTTTGCTTTTGGGGGTTTTGTTTGTTTGTTTGTTTTTTAATTTTGGGCAAGAGAGGATGTTTTTAAGTCTCTAGCTGTATTTTCAGCCAGCAGAGGGAGTTTCAAGCCCCCATTTTAGACTCTGACCGTGCAGGCTGGGCTGTGTGATCAGCACTTCTGGATGCACTTAATGGAACATTCTCAGCATAGTTAAGTGCTGGGGCCTGAATCAAGGGCTTGGAATACAATCGGGTTTTGTTTTTTAAGAACAAAACATAAGAAGGTATGTTTTGAGGCAGTGAATTATCAGTAATACACGTCTGTTTGTACCAAAATGTTTTTATCTCTTAACACTTCTGCATTGAAAATGTAAAAGTGTAAAAGTGACACTTTTTTTAAAGTGCCAAATCCAGTTTTGTTGTCCCATCTGAATGAAATGTAGTTAAATACCACTAACTGCTAATGAGTCTCAAAACAATCTCTGATCTTTGAGAACCCTAGAGAGCAGGAGGGAACAGTGTTTTGGAAATAGCTTCTAAGTTTTAACACGATGATTGAACTTTCTCATAGACAGTTCTTGGGAAAGAAGATAATTCTGCCTTTCTTTAGGTTTTTAGTGTATTATTCTACAACCTGTAGGTTCTGGTGGCAGGAACATCCTGCTACATCTCGTATGCCAAAACAAGAATAATAATGAAATAGGTGAAAATAAATCAAGCACTGCTGGGCTTCCTTAAACCTGTAATTGTGGTTTCTCTGTGATAATAAGCTCTCAACTGAGCATTCATCCATGGAGCAGTCAGGACCTTTTATACCAGCTTAAGCTGATAACTGAAAATGTAAACCACGTTTTAAAGCAATTCATTGTATATACTGGTCTGACAAATGTTAAATTATACTAATTTGAGCAGATGCACGTGTTGCAGCCCCAGAATTCTGGACAGATTCTACAGAACTGAGCAGCTTGTGTGCAAATACATATTGACAAAAATTACTTCGCTAGTTGCTTGAATTTCTTTAAATTGGTGCTCTGCAAATGTATATTTTTACTGCAGGGAAAGCTGAAGTGTCCAAACGTTTGAGGACTTAATTATAGATGGGGGTGAACTCAAGATCCAGGGTACAGCATTTCCCCTTTTCACTTAAACCTGATGGGCTACTGCTTGTGTTTATATACCCCTGCAAACTTAATTTAGGTGTAGTAACAAGGACTAAAACAAGTTGTGCTTTGTCAGGAGACCCAAGGAAGGAACTTGAGTGAAAGCAGGGAGGGGAATCGGCGTGTCTGGCGTTGACATAACGCTGCGAAATCAATGCTTTGAGGGACTGTAAAGCAGAACAGCTGTGGGAGAGGTTTGCTGGGCTTCCCTGGCATTATCTCTTGTGTAAAGGAAAGTACATTGTAAACCAGTAAAAATTAACTGCCGGGGCACAATGATGGTTTTGTGACCGGGAGTTCAGATAAAGTTTTGCTGCTGTTGGCGGAATGATGAAAAGAACCCGGGGCCATTTGCATACAGGTGAGGAGGGGCAGGGTTGTCCCGTGTTCCACAGAGGCCACAGGTATGCAAAGTGCTCAGTTCTAAGTGCTGCCTTTAATTTAACTTGATTTTTTTTTTTTTTTTTTTAGCCTGGTTATGGAGTAGGAGGAAATGGGCTTGGGAAGTGGGCAATCCCGGGAAGCGTCATTGGGTGGCAGCAGAGCATTTACCACTTACCGTGGCATCCCAGCAAAGTAAAGGCAGAAAGAACTGCAGTTCTGCATAACTGTGATATAGGTAGCTGAAAACGAGATCTCAGGATGGCATCTGTGGTGGGAGAGCCCTCTGTGTTTGAGACAGAAGATTTCTCTCCAAAAGTCTGTGTGCATACATATATATATATATATATACACACATATATGTGTGTATAAACATGTATGTGCACATACACATAAAAACTATGTCTCTGTGTGGCATCTGCAGGTGTTTGCTCTGTGATAGTGAGGAGCTTTAATGTGATTACTCCATTTACCAGCTCCTAAATTAGATCCCGTTTCCCTGACGGGTCAAGCTTGTTCCCAAGATACAGAGCGTGGTGGTGGTGGTGTGAATAAAGCCACGTGATAGTTCTAAATCACTTTTCTGCTGGAAGGAATCAAGTGAGTCTGTGAATATGGCCAGCAAAACTGATAGTTTTTACAAGTTGTGTCTGGTTCTTTGTAATATAAGTATGAGAAGCAGGACAGTTAGTGTTCTTTTAGGAAGGATTTAAGATCTCCATATTTATTGTACAGTGTGAGTATTTAGGCTTTTTGGATGATGGGGATGGTGCTTGAAAGACTTCAAAAATCTGTGCTATTTTTGGAACAGGAAACTAAATGTATTTTGGGTGCATTCATTTCAGTGCATTTGTTTTATTTGTTTGGGCTTTCTTTAATACCTCACAATGTAACTGATAAAAAAGAACTGTGTTATGGCCTTCAGGAGAACACAAACTGTAGCACGAACACGTACAAGCACCCTGTTTCCTTTCCATCCCACACATTATGAAGTTCCATCTCTGTTTGCCAGCTTTTTTGAAGTTGTTTGTGGGTTGCTGCTATTGTAAGTAAATATCTTACCTCCTAACTGCCCATTCTGCTGTCACCACCCTGGAAATGCCATCAATCTAATGCTTTATGGGCAATATCGCTGCAAATGTGGAAACTCGGTGACTGGAAGGAATTTAACATCTTTCTTTTGCTGCTTCGCCTGGGAATAAGAAAGTTAAAAATGGGCAGCTGCCTCCATGGACTTCCTAGAGGCATCAGGGACAGGCTGGCTTGGGAATGGCACGTCCCTGCAGTAGGGAGGGACCTCTGGTTCACAGCTCCTGCTGAGCACTGGGCTGGATATCAGCTACCAAATCCTTGCAGCCTGGACTGAAGATGGTGCCTTAGTGATGCTCAGCTTCTCTGAATTGTGCTGAACCCTGAGATTAGCTCATGTATTTTTGGGGCACCTTGTTACAAATTGGGGGTTTGTGTCTGTTTGCAAGTGTACCACAGAGCTCTGGAATTTCTTCTGGTCTTATGTAAAAGGGAATGAATGATTATATATTATTCATAAAATAGTGTTTCAATCATTTTGCCTGTTTCCTTTCCCTCAATTCACCAGCAGAGGGATGAAGGATTTATCACCTACTTAATTTAGCTTGGGTTCACAGCCAAAGTGCTCAAACTGATCTGTTCCTGCCAGGTTTTGTCACTCCCTGCTTTCTGAATGCCTATGGGAGGCTGCAGGCCACGCTGAGCCTGGAGGTACATCCTTTCCAGGTCTGAGTGATGTTCACAGCAGGATTTTCAGGTGTCCCTTTCTCGAGGAGTGTGGCATTTTGAAGCATTGTTGTTTTACTTCAGAGCTGCCTTTCTGGAATGTGCAGTTTTAAGCTTTTTAGATCCACCTAATAGTTTCTGTGGGAGGGGAAATGATAAGGTGACCTGTAATGGTCCATCTTGATCTGAAAGTGATGTCCCTCTCTCCAGCAGCCCTGGCTGATTGCTCAGTGCATGCTCAGGGAAGTTCTTCTGCTCTCCTTGCTGTGTGCCCTGCTGAGTTGGGTTCAAAACAGGACTTTGTATTCTGAGAAAGTAGCCAAAGGTGGAAACCTGAGCTTCATGGGAAAGAAAACAGATCCTTTTGGCATCTCAAGATGGGTTAGTTCTTGCAATATCCCAATGCTTTTTCCCCAACTGGAAGTCTGGGATTCTGAGTTCCCACTTGCTTAAGAGTGGTAGAAATTCATTGGCTACTCTGCTTTTGAGCTGTTCTGCAGAAGAATGAATTATTTCTTTATTGCAACTCCACTAAAGGGTCTGAAAGATCTCCTGATTTCAGTGGCCTTTGGTCAGACCTGGTGGGATGCACTATGAAGATAACAGGGACTCTCACTGTGGCTTTTTTTGACCCTAAAGCAGGTTTGCAGATGACACCAAACTGAGTGGTGCAGGTGACACACAAAGGATGAGATGCCATCCACAGTTCAAGACCAGGTTGGACAGGGCTTGGAGTAACCTGGTCCCTCCTCATGGCAGGAGAGTTGGAAGTATACAATCTTTAAGGCCCCTTCCAACCCAAACCATTCCAGGATTCTATGGTAAGAGCATATTGACAACATACCTATAGCCCAGCTTCTCATATCTTACAAGTGCTTTGCCACTAAGAAAATGAAGTAAAATTGATGTAAAATTATCAGTAAAAAAATATTTAGATGCTGAACATGTTCAGAAACAATTTTTTTTAATGGTTTTATGGATGTCTTCTTGAGTCTTTTGAAATTTTTCTATATCCAAATATGGACTTTCATAGGAAAAGTTTTGCAAGTGAAATTGTTTTCTAATTGAATTCAGGCAGCTCAATGAAGAGAAAGGAGTGATTGTGAGCAGGTATGATTTACTCCTAAGCACCCTGAAAATGAGCAAGACCTGAATAAAAATAGAATTTCCACCCTGATTTAATATATCAGAGACACCTAGAATAGATGTGGGATTCCATTTCATGGTATAAAAATTGTTTAAAATAAATATTTCTCAAAAGAATTGGCGATTTAGGTTCTATAATGTTTGGCGTGTTTGTTACGTGCTTTCTTGGATTCCTTTTTCAAAGATGGATAAAAAGGATTGATATCACTCTGGAGTGCATTTACTTAGGGCAAAGGCAGTTTCTTTTTATTCTCAGTGACTTGAGGCTGCTTAAGATCCAGACTGTGTTGTATTAGTACACAGAACAGTAAATAATCCCTGTCCTAAAGAAACTGTAACCTAAAAAGGCAGCACGAGGAGAGAGACATACAGAGAAGTAATGATATAATAAAATAACATGAATTTCAGTGTTTTGTTTTACTCTAGAGATAAGGTGTGTTCTGGGGGAAACTAAGAGGATTGGTGAAGGAAAGGACCTGGCTGGACCTTCAGAGGAGTTAAAGGAGGATGGAATGAAGCTGAGGGGAAAAGCTGAGAAAGGAGATGACTCTGAACTGGATGGACAATTCTGAGTCAGAACCTTTGGATGAGCTCTGAGGTGGGACTGCTTTGTTTTCTGTTGAGGAGCACGGAGTGTTTCACATATATCTTTATGTGTATGTATTGCATGTGTGTACTCGAGAGCAGACATCTGTCTGCATGAGCTTCCCTAGTGGTTTCTCAGGAAGAGAACCTGTTTGAATATTTACCAGCATTCTTATCATTGTACTAGGCTTTTATTTTTGTCTTGGGGAAAGCATGAAAGACATGTTTCAGAAACATAACATTTTAGAACCTGCCTTCCCATCACATACAGTGCTTCCTGTGCTGTGGCTGCAAAGGGAAATACTGCCCCAAGATTCCAGCGTGAAGTGGTGGAATCTCTCATAGTTTGAGGGAATCTCTCATAGTTTGAGGGAATATCTGATAGTTTGAAGGAATATCTGATAGTTTGAGGGAATATCTCATAGTTTGAGGGAATATCTCATAGTTTGCCTTACTAGGTAGCAGAATTTTTTATGGCTGTGGTTTTGATGCCAAGGAGTCCAGCAACAAGTTTGGCTTCCGAGATCCCAAAATCCTTTTTAAAGCTCTCTACGTTTTGTGTCTCTCTTCAGGCATAACCTATTTCCTGAACAAGGTTCTAATATTCAGAAATGAATTGGAAATATGAGGGTTCTTTTTTTCCATATGTCAAACGTGTTATAGTCTAAAGTCTTAAAATTTCAATTAATCTCCTCCTCATTCATTGATGGGTAAAAAGAACAGGTAAGTTGGGAACTTCCTTGAGTTTGAAAAACCAAAGCACACAAAGGCCTATTCTCTTTGCAGGAAGCATCTCTGCTGAAGTGCTCAGAAAAAAGCAAGGGATGAAACACTAGATTTCTTTTTTTCCTGCAGATTGGAGTTGGGTTTGGAGGTTTTTGTTGGTTTTTTGTGTTTTTTTTTCATTTAGCCAGGAAAGTTGATTATCGCTAATAATGCCACCTCTAATGTTTCATTGTAATCTTATTTTAAGGAAATGTTTGAGCATTAAGCATTTTTCCCACAGCAATGAAACAATGTACCTTTCCCTGCCAACGATCACATTCACATATATCCTCCCCATCCCTGTAGCTGGAAGGTGAAGCTTGGAATTTTTCCAGGAGCCCAGTGGCCAATTTACCATCATTGATCATTATCAGGAGCCATTTGACTGAGGTGTCTCAGATATAGCAAAGAATGGTCTTGCTGTATGTGATTTATTATTCAGATCTTGGGCCCTGCTTGCATTTATAGTTTGCTAAGAGAGCTCCTATGATATAATTAATAGTGCACTGATTAGTTGGGTGGGTGTATGATGGCACAGGGGGGAAGAGTTTGCTGGCACCCACGCTATAAACAGGTTCCCTAATTCAATTCCTTGGCACTCAGTGGAAGTTCAGCTATTGAATTTGATGAGAGGAGGCACATGCCCAGTGCTCTTTTGACTTAAAATCCAGCTCTGTGTCCTCAGTCTGTTAAGAAAGTTATTATGAGGTTGTCTTTTATATTTGATATAATCCTCAGACAGTTAAGTAGAAAAAAAAAAAAAGGAGGGGGGGAGAGGGAAGAAAGAAAGGTCCATCTTATGGCATCACCTTGCAAAGAAATCAGATTTTTGTCATGTGAAGGTACCTCATAGTATTTACTACCTTAGGGTTCACCAGTAGGCGAGGTTGCAAGGACTTGTCACGTCACGATAATACGTGAGATGCTGTCAATGCTTCGCACACAGTTTTATTTCTAAAACTAGAATTTCATCCCAGGCGAGATTTTGATTTTTTTTTTGTGTGTGTGTGTGTGACAATTGAGCACTTGGGCTCAGCACCGTGCTTTGCATCGGTGCCTCGTGTCAGCGGCGTCGCTGGTAAGCTGAGATACAAAACCAGAGGGAGCTCTGAAAATTCAGTTGATCTTTTTAGTATTTTACGATCCACGTAGTGATGCTTGTTGAATTTTAAGTTTTTCAGTTCTGCCTTGTTGGCATCACATATCCCGTATGAGAATTTGGGTAAAGATCGTTTCTACTGAAAGTAAAATTAAAACTGGAAATCTTTCCGTTAGTCTAAGGTTTTATAACAGCTTTTTTGTACCAAGTCTAAATCTGGAGAGAGATTTGACTTGTACTTTTAAACAATAATAGCCTCAGAACACTTCTAATAAATGCTGGAGAACTTGTCAGTGCTCAAACAAGTTTGAAGATATTTGAATTATTTGCCAGACTCTACACTGATGGAGTTTGGGCTAGAGTGTATGTCTTAAATAGCTGGTCAATTAGTATTAAATGCCTAGCAGTTATCCTTATTGTATGTAGTTATCCATACTTTTTTAACATTATCATAACCTATTAATCATTTGTTAACCCTTTATAAACCATTTATAAATGTACCCTGAATAAAAAAAGTGTGACCATTCGGGTTTTTTCTCAAGTTTAATATTAAAGGCAAGTCCAAGGTCAAGATGGGCACAGGGAGGCTTTGGGGAGCTGGTGTAGTTTATATTTTGGCCAGTCAGCTGAGGAACCACGTGGAACTAAAATTAGTAAAGTGTGTGCAGTGAAGAAAGTTCACACGGTGTAATTCGCTGTGGGCAGTATTAGCGTTGATTTACCCAATCTGTAAATGGCATGGGCTGTCTAGACCTTTGGAACATTCCTCAGCTCCTTATTTAATGTAGGAGGAATCATTTCTGAAATTAGCATATAAATTGTCCGGAGTCAGCAGCCCTTTAAAATGGTGTTCTACCCTTGTGTCATGGCACAGTAACTGTTTTAACAAAAATAAATGTCCCAGGCGGGCACGTTCTCATGAAGAAGCTCTTGACTTCACATTGCTAGAAAAAGTGCATAAAGCTGAGAAAATTCATTAAGTTGAAAATGGGGAAATGGTCAGGATTTGATTTGGGTAAGTCGTATTTATTCAGTCCCGCTAATAAGGGGAAGCGTATTATGATAAGGAAACATCTGGCAGGGTCTGTTCATGTAGGTTTATGTAAGTGAAACTGGAGGCTTTTTGGACTTTGACATAATTTTTTTTCCTTTCCTTGGCCTTCCCACATAACTTTTGTACAGGCCATGCTGTGTGGGGCATTCATTCCAGGGCCTTCCTGGTACCCAGCACAGGGACGCTGCTGAAACGAGGTGCAGGGAACCCCTTGGAGGCAAAGCCTCCTCCTTGGCTCTCGTTCTTTTGTTGGATCTTCTGAAGTCCTGTACTTACTCCTTTCCACTTTAGTTGCCAAGAGTAACATGTTCTCTTCTAGGTTATAATTTTCAAGGGAAGATAATACAATATAACAAGCATTCAGGTCGTGAATTTGTGTAGGAACTGGGGTCTTGCTGTTTAAAAAGAGTGGATGTGTAGCCAGAGGTGGAAAATAAATGACAATATGGTGTGGAAGGTTTATTTGGCATGGATCTGAGATGACCACACTGAGCAGTGAAGCCAGTAAAATCTTTGTACTAGGAAATCATGTGTTCTGAACATGCCATGCACTTTACAGAGGAACTATTCCAGGAATGTTGCTGGAGAGTTTTATATGTTTATTTGGTACTTATTTTTCGTCTCCCTTGCTCCAAAAGCCAGGTGCTTTAATCACAATGAAATCCATTGCCCAGGTCACAGAGAAAAAGAAATGGAAAATAATGTATCACAGTAACTCCTAAAAATGATCTGAAATAACATTTTTATATGCAACTGAATAATAATTTTAAGTTAGGGTATTTCCTTACCTCCGCAGGGTTAAATACTGAATTTTTTACTGAAAATGCCTTATTAAAAAGCTTTTCTTCATTCCAGAAAGGTTTGGCTTGTGGCCAGGAAAGCCTTCAAGATGCTGGATCTTAAATTTGTCATGATCCAAGTGTCCATCCTGTATGTCACCCTAATGTTCTGAAGAAAACATGTGTTTCAAAGCAGGGGGTGAGATAAGTTTTTTTCCTGATTAAATAGTGAAGAGCTGTTCAAGAAGGAATAACAAAAAAATCCCGACAAAACAACAAAACCCAGCTCTCCAAAAATAAAATAAGTTGCTTACTTGATGCTAGAGTAGAGTAATTTTGGAAATGCTTTATCCTGTCTTCCGTTCAAGTAGCTTTAAAGTTATTTTACGCGTGGGCAGCCCCAGTGACCTTCTGATAGTGATGTCACGGTTAAGCTCGTTGTAGTATGAGGATCTCAAAAAGGCCGTGCCTTTATCTTTGTTGGCTTTTTGTTTTTTTAACTTCAGTTTTATAAAAAAAAAGCTTGTGTGGCCAAACACTGGGGTGCTGATAAAAGCAGGTTACGTGCGGCGAGCGGGGTTTGCGTTCTGTGCTGCCGCTCTGCCTGGCACGGGGAGGCCTTGGCTGGTGCCTGTGGGCCACAAGCTCGATACAAACCAAAAAATCACAGTACAAAGTGACAGGCAGATGGCTGGGGTGGAACACGGGAGCCCTGGCTCGTGTTTGTGTGTCCCAGTTGGGGTGAAACGCGTGCACTGAGCCTTCCCCTCCCGAGCCGGCGATAGCGGCTGTTTCGTGACTGCGAGCTTGGCAACCAGAATAAACTTCGCGTTTATTCCACAGGCTTTGGAGTGTCTGATCCCGAGATAACCCTGCTCTGAAGTGTCAGAATGTACTGGATGAACCAGTGCAGCCCATGGGAACGTGAGGTGGGTCGTGGTGCTCTGGGACAGGCGCGGATTTGGGGGTTGCTGTGCGACACCTCAGCGCCCGCTGCGCCTGGAGAGCTACCCCTGCCAAGTTTGGGGTGGTAACGGTGGTTTTGACAAGTACCTCTGAGGGACAGGACTTGGGATTATTTCATGAAGTTTGTGCCCAAGTCAGCCCCGATCCTGTGACACGAAAACCTGCTGCATTCCCTGCAGAGTGTGTTTGTGGGGCTCAGAATTACATCCTTCTGGTCTGCATGTCGTAATATCTGCATTTTTTGAGTAGTTCCCAATGGAAAAGGGGCCTTGAATTTTCCTGTCTATGCTCCTGTCATATTTTGTAGCTTGTGGTGTGACTCCTGCGCAGGGCTAAGGGTTGGACTCAGTGATCCTTGTGGGTCCCTTCCAGCTCAGCATATCCTGTGATTCTGTGAAAGGATGTATGCTTGTTTTGATGTTTTCCTTTAAAAATATTTCTGCTTCAGTAGCACTTCAAATGTTTGAAGGGTTTCCCCCTCCCTTATTACTCAATTTAATTGGAATTATGGTGCCTATCAAAAAGTATTACTGCAAGGTGACCTGGAAATAATAATTTCCTTTCATCTATACCAAACATTTGTAGATCATTAAAATGTCACAAATAAAAAAGTCTTAGTCACAAAGCGATGGCTTTATATGAGCACAGTAAAATATGAGATTTCATTATATACAAAAAGGCTATGTTTTGTATTCCTGGTTCACAGAGCAAACCTCCAACACATGTGGAATGCATGGCAGGATGTAGGACCCTCTAAGGGCTGTGTACAGATATGTGAAGGGGAAGAGGAGGGGGAGGGGGGGGGGAAAAAAAGGCACTGTGGGTCTGAGGAAACGACCCCTTTCAGTAACAAATGGAGCATGTGCTCCGGGTCTCCGGGAGGATTTGTGCAGGGATCTTGCTCTCCATGTGCACACATTCCTCTGAATCAGACAGGTGTTAAAGTGAAATGGTGCCCAGAGGACGCAGCACCCTCCTCTGCTATCAGCAGCCTGACCACATGACGGATCCAAAAGCAGCCAAGCACAACTGCTGAGGGGTTTGCCAAGGGCTTGGATGCCAAATGCTGTGAGAGAGTATCCTTGCCAGCTTGGCACCTTTAGGCCATGTGGCTGCTGCTGGCATGGAGTCGTCATTGTAATGTGCTGGGAAGAATGGAAGCAGAAACTGTCTTAATAGTTCCTTGTGAATGAAGCCCTCTTATTGTTGTGAATATAAAATATTAATTACCTTACAAATGTGCTTGAGAGGCTCTGCTTGGCTTTGGCATCTGTCCAGACCTGCAGTGATGAAATCAGAGGATTTTGCCTCTTGGCAGTTGAATTTATTTATCCCCCCCGCCCCTCCCCAGCATCGCACTGGAAATAAGAGGGGAACTATTTGAAAACAATTGACATCTGGAGGAAGATGTTCATTGGCTTCTGGGATTTGGATCAGTCCCTGAGCTGGTGCCTTAGGAGTGGATTTAACCAGTGCTGTAATCTTCTGGCACCTGTTGCACTTTTTGGCAGTGCCACAGGACAGCTTTGATTGCACTGGGACTGGAGTAGTGAACATATGTCTAATGCCCATCCCAGAAAGAATGACTTAGTGCCCTTAATGCCTCTCCTATTGTGTTTTTTTTTTCCCCTACTTTCTCTTGTCTTATTCATCAAGCTGCTGTTAGTAGTTATTACATGCAGGCGAGCACCCATCAGCATCTTCAAACAAAGCAGGGATGAAGCAAGAGAAAAACAGGAGCTGGGGGAGTTCTGCCTTATCAGAACTCAGCTACTTTTTGCATTTGATTCTCAGTTGTTTGTCTGGCCCTGAATCTTTAAGAAGTGTGGTGAATAAAGGACTCCAGGAAAAATGATGCATGTGCCAGTGTTTGAGATGCAATCAGAAGAAGAGTATGTTTTCTAAATACATTCATCAAAATAACCAATTATGTATCTTCAAGAAGGGGATTCAGAGGACCCATTAAAGGAAGTCTCTGCCTACATGTCTCTGCACTGATTGTACATCTGTAAATGGCTGCCATCCAGCAAAGCTCTTAAGTGCATGTTTAACTCTCAGCACAGCCTGGCTACAGCAGTGTTGCTAACTTTGGCATGTGAGCTTTTCTGCTTTTGGGGCATTCACATGCCTAGTGAGAGGCACATGCTCATGTGCCCTTCTGGATAACTGGCTCTTTCTTGTGTCCTACAGGCCCGCGGCCAGGAGCGCGAGCCCAGTTTCCTGCTCCCGTAGAAGGCATGGAAGATGGCAGTAGGGTTGCACATCATCTACAGCCCTGGGGTTTTTATCCTCCTCTTCAACATCACTGAAATACAGAGGTACAAACTCCTGAGAAATGCTGTGAAGCCTCCCAGTGCTGTGTGTAACTTTACCTTTCCTGATGCCTGTGCAGAACTTAGTGCCGTTTGTTTAAAGTGACTCCAAGTAACTCGTGCAAAACTGTGGCAAAGACTGAGAGAGAGAGGAAAAACATCATGCTTAGATATCAAACACTTGATTAAAATCCATACTGCTGCTGCATCACAGTTGTAGGTGTTTGTACTGAGGGAAAGCCTGGGAACTTGCATGTGTTAAAATTTATCGCTGCGTTTGCTGCCTTGTAAAAAGTCAGTCTGGAGAGCTGGGGGGATGGATTAGGTTTGGAGAGAAAGTCCTCGGGTCCTTATGGTGGTTCTTGGAATTACAATTCGGCTTGTTTGTCTAGGAAGTCAACAGAAGATCTTGGGCTTTCCTGTCTACCTACAGATTTCAAGTAAGGTGAACATCAGCTCTTAGATGGCTGATAAAGCTCTTAAATTATAAATGAGAATTTAATTAAATATAATCTCATTGCTCAGATCTCATTCGGTACCTCTGTCAACATGCTCAATTTAGGGGGAAAAAGAAATAAAAAGGGAAAGGAAAAATTCCATCAGTAACAAACAACTGTACCCATAAATTCCAATTCTTACAGTAAAGTCCAAGCTAGTGAACTCGGCAAAATATTCCAGTGTGTGCAGTCCAGAGTCCACTAGGATATTTTCCAGACTGCCATCTACATCAGAAATTTGCTGGGCAAAATAACTCTGATTCTCTCCAGTAGCTTCTTGGTATGCCTGAGGTGGGATTCTGAAAGAGGAATAGCTGGCAAGCTGTGTTTTGTTTTTACCTTGGCCAAAGCCTGTTTGAATTACAGGGATCATAGTGCATCTCTGGTCTTTGGAACCTGCACTCATTTATTTTAAGAAAGTTAATTTCTTGGGGATCATAAAAAAGCCAGATGGGGGAAAGCTATCCTGTTGTGAGAAAGTTCTTATCTACTTCATTGAAATAATTGAAAATGGGTTTCTAAATAGTCTGAAGAAGTTCAGTTATGGGCTAAGATCCAATTTTCTTAAAAAAAAAAAAAAAGGAAAAGGCAAGTTTGAGAAATACTTTAAAATATCTTTGTCCAGCTTTTTGCCCCTGGAGGAGGAAGTGGGAAATTTAGAAAGCAGCACATGTGACAGATGCTGCTCAAGATGCTCAACACATTAGTTAAAGATGCTCTGTGACCATCATGTTGTGAGTAATAAAAGAATGTGAATGGGATGGAAGAGGAACAGTCCAGATTTACTGTAACCACATCTGTAGCCTCAGCACTCTCACATGATGGTCAACAAATTCCTGCCAGTTCCCGGAGTATTCCTAAACGTATCTGGGCAGTGCAGAGCCACGTTGGACTGGGGAGCCCTCAGGTTACCTCCAAGTGAGCTGGCATGTCTGCAGTCGATTACCACACAGGGATACCAGCAGCAGTGCCAGAAACAGTAAAGCTCTGTTACTGCCATACATAGTTAATTAGCTCGGGTGTCGCAGCGAGCAAACACAGCTATATTGCTCCTGGTTCTGCACGAAGTTAATTGAGGCTGGCTTGGGGATCTTTGCCCCAATGTGCAGTGCAGACATACCCAGGAATGCACTCCTATTGTTGACTGAATACTGTATTTTCACATAAATGTGGCAGGAATATAATTGCAGGGTGGAAAAAGAAGGCCAATATACATTCGCTTCACTTTAGAAACTAAATTAAACCTTTGACTTAACTCACTTCTATACCAGCTCCCTGCAGGCATTTCTACAGGCTTCATTAGAGCCAACCTAGAGGCCATGGAAAAGGTCTTTCAAAAGACTAGCCAGGAAGCCAGTCACAGCCCCAGATCCTGCTGCTACAGAATACAATCTGCCTCTTGGCACCTCGGGCTTGCAGCTGCCAGGCACTCTCCTTATGTGGTCACTGGTGTTGGCTCGGAGGCTGGGGCAGATAGATGAGGAGGGCGAAGGGGGAACACATTCATCACTGCCAGCAGCGAGGGGAGGCAGTGCCAAGTCACTATGTAACCAGGCACATGTGCCAATTTGCTCAGTAATTGGATTGCTATTTGAAAAATTAAAGCGGTGTCTAGAAAATTCTAACCTCTGCGTTCACGGGGGACGGAGTTCGCGGCCGAGGGGGCCGAGGAACAGGAAGGGCGGGGGGGGGATCGAGCGGAGGTGTTTAAGGAGAGCAAATGTAGGAAGTAATTCGATGACTTTCCAGAGTGCTGCAGCAGCCTCAGGAGCAGCCCCTCTGTACCAGAGAGACAAAGAGCGAGACACAGTGCAGTGGGAAGCTGTGACATTATGGACAAGCCGTAACCCGTCGCTTACTACGGAAAATTAGCCAGGACTTGTCAGCTGAAAGCGATTGGTACAAAGGAAACATAATTGGAAGGCCAGGCTTGATATACTTCTGTGATTAATTTTTCCCTAAGAAGAAAAAAAAACTGTTAATGGGCATTGTTTTATCTTTTCAGGGTTTTTTCAGAGCCTGTGAATTGTTGCTCCTGTCTACTGTATACGTTGCTCTCAAATACATTCGGTGAACAAATCCCATGTGCTAATATTAAGCATAAATGATACTGAATTATCCAGCTACAGAGAGAGTTTCTGACTCAGAAATCTGCTTCTGCCACAAATCATTTCTGCTCCCACTGAAGCCAAATTCAGACTTTGCTTTGACTTCAGTGGGAGCATAATTACATCCAAAAATATAGTTACCTAAATTGTCCTTCAGGCATTTCATTATTCCTTGCAGTTGAGCTCACTGGCCACCCTTATTCAGCTGAAAACTTTGAGCATATGGAGATGATAGATTATAAATTGTTCCTAAGATAATATTTGTAGTTTAAAGTATAGTCCAGTTGCTAGTAGCTGTATAAAAGTGGTGCCTGTGTTCTTCATCACTGTTAAGCGGAAATTCAAGCTGGAAGCTCTGTCTTTAAAATAATAAAAAGTAAAAATCTATGGACTCATACTGAGGAAGAACTATTTGGAACCTCTGTGAAATGTCTGATTATTTCTCATGCACTCAGTCCCGGCAGAATGAGGTTAACACATGTCAAAGCAAAGGCTAAGGAAATTTTGGGCTGCATTTCTGCCCCTAGATGGAGTATTCTGCACACTGGGTTGGGGTTTTTTATATATATTTTGGGAGAATGGAGCTGTGTTAGAGGCCTTGAAATGCCTCTTGTTCTGAATTCCCTTTACAGTGTATCAAGTGCTGCCCGCTGGGACTAGGCTAACTGGGTCCCAGAGATAGAAGAGAAAAATCAAAATAGGGTTTGCTTGTTCAGTTGATCAGATACTGTAAAGGCCACTGCACTTTCTTAGTGTCTCCCATTTGTTGGTTAGCGATAGATATACGTGTTAAAAAGCAAGAAGCCTCTGCTTAACAAGGTGTCACTAATTACTATGAAACATCTGATATTTGCAGCTTGCAGTGCCGAGTATTTCCATGATTTTCATGGTATTCCCTTCTCTTAGTATGCTGGGAATGCCATGGTAACCTTAACCACTGGTAAAACATTTTAATAGTGACCACTGTAATATAGTGGTTGTGTGCAAACAGCATGCACCATTGCTTCAGAGGTGCTTGGAACACTTTGTTTTTGTCACAATTGGAGTAAAATGTTGCCAGATTTCAAGAACTGAATCCTAAACTTGCCAAATGGGGAGCTGGAAGTGAGGTCTCCTGTTCTCCAGCTTCTGTCTTTGATCACCTCTGGAGTTTCATTGATACATTCCTACCCAACACTCACACGCTTAGTGAACCATGGCTCCAGAAAGCAGGGAGTTGCTTGGGAAAAGCACTTGGCTACAGACCCTGTGTTCGGAGGGGGTGGATGGGTGTCAGATTAGAAGCCAGCTTTTGAAAAACCGAGATTGTTTTGTATGTGTGAGAGAGAATTCAGCTGTAGGCTCTTAGCTCAGGTATGTTCTCATGTGGGCTTCTGCTTTGGCCCACTCCAACAGGAGGGACCAGCTGCAAAGTTTGTCCCTGGACTGGGAACTGAATTCCTGCAGAATCCAGGATTTTAGTTTGGACCTTTTTAGATATGATGTAAATGCCAGCAGCTTCCTAACAACTGTTCTTGAAGCTCAGAGCAGAATGTAGAGCAGACCGTTGTGAGTTAGGGGAGTGCACAAGATATCCCTTCTCAGAAGAGAAAGGAAAAGCCCAACAAAACCTAAGCCATCTGACTGGAGTCCTGAGAAATGCTTACCAGCTTTCAAAGAAAGAAAGGGTCTTAATTCAGATTTGCCGGAATCGTCTAATTAGTCCCTTTAATGCCATGCACCTTATAGTCTGTGCCACCGGATTCGTCCTATAAATGAGACGATGGGCTAATTCATCTTGGCAGCAGTAAACAGACCTTGTGATTGTCCCCCTCACAAACACCGGCCTGATTTTAGGAAAACGCTTTGACCAAGCCTGTGTCCCTGCTCCCTCCCCCGCCGCCCCCCCATGCCCCCGCCTTTTCTGAGCGCTGCCTGTGCTTCTTGCCCTCCTTCTTCCCCACCAACCCAACCCACCCCGTCTCACACACAGTGACATACCTCACACATTTGCCACTGCTAACAACAACCTGTCAACTCTTTCTTTGCACCGTGCTAGGCGCCTTTTGTTTCTGCAGCCCAGCAAGCCTTGCAGCTGTTGTCCGAGGCCTGCTCCGACAGCCTGTGATCAGTCAGCTGCAAAATCCTCCCTGAACAACTCGGTATTCACAGCTCTAATCGGGCCAGCGGACTGTTTCCTCCTCTCTCGCAGTAAATCTTTATCACTTGCGCTCTGCTCGTCAGTTCGTGGCGCCAGCTCTTTGGGCTGCTCTATCCCTTTCCCATACTCTGCTGGGCTGTGTGCTCTGAATGCTAACTCCAGCCTTGTTTAGACTCTGTGCTGCCTCAGTGCTGCAGTCCACATGTTGGGAAGGTCGGAATTCCTGCCGCCTCCCCGTCTTTCGGGCTGTGAATGCGCGTGGGGTTCGTATCTCTGCGAAGGTGAAGATATCAAAGGCTCCCTCCCTCCCTCCCTCGGCCCGTTTCATACTTTGTCCATATAAGTTAGTTGTCTGATTGTCTTTCTGTTTCCTCCCAGCAGCCCGTCGTGCTTCTGCTTAAGAGCTGTCTTTGGTAAGAAGGTGAGGGTGAGCTGCCCAGCCTGGGGAAGCTGGTGATGGCAAGGGAAAGCCTGGGGAAACTGGCACAAGCCTTAATTTGATCGCATGCCCAGGGCTATTAACCCTCCTCCTAATGATCCCCCCGCAGATGGAAACACATTTCCCTCCATCCTGTCCCTGACTTGATGCCATCACAGTCTTTTAAAAGGTTTACATCAAAGATGTTGAATTGTAAAGCAGATTTTTAGAAAAAAAAATGATCAAAGTTTTCTTCCTTAGTATCCCGGATGAGTTGAGGAGAGTCCATGGAGAGTTTAGGGTGAGGTTTCTGTCAGTGTGGAGTTGCTGAGGATTTACGCTGGTGGAGCTGAAGGCACAACTTTATCTGTGCCTGTTGCTGCCTATGATACAGCGTGGAAACCCCTCCTGCCTCCTCTGGGAAAACATTGAGGGGTTTATTTCCCTGTGTGCTGTGTTTGGGCCTGGGATTGTAGATGGCAGCGTAATTAAAGTGCAGTTAAACAGCACATTTTGCAAGGAGACTCAACTAGATCTTAAGCAAAGCTTGCTGGAGATCACTTTAAAGGGATAAATTATTCAGGACAGCGAGGGTTATTTCAGTTTATAAGGAACCTGGGAAACTTTTGTCTGAACACTGGCATGAAGACCAAAAAGTAGTAGGTTTTGGTCTTGTCTCTGACACTGAAAAACCCATTTCTCTTTCTGCATCAGCTTTCCTTCCTCACCTTTAAGTCTTGGTTTCAGCTGTTCCAAGTGTGTGTGTGTGTGCACATGTATGCAGGGGTGAAGATTAACCAAATACAGAAATTCCTTGAGGAGTACGGTATGAACTGGCTTTAAAAATACATTGATTCTGTTAGTTTTTAAGAGGCATCTGTCAAATAGATGCAGGTTGGACAATCAGGCTTCATTTCCGCTCAGGCTTTCTATGCCTCAGTTTCTCATCAGTATATCTTTGGTCAGATAAGTGTGTGTATATGGGATTCTTACAATTTTGGTGTTGCATTGGTGGTCAGTTCGAGTCTGTAAGGAGATGCCCTCCTGCCATGCTCCTTGGTGTGCCCTTGGTAACCAGCTCCCACTTGCTTCCAGGTGGGTTGTGTTTTGTCCTTGTGTAAACAGAGCTATAAAATGTATTTTAGGCTTGATTTGGGAAAATGGTTCAGATTTTGCTGGTATTTGCCACAGAAGTGCCTTTCTGTCCCAGTGTGTTCTTCAGTGAACATGTGTGAACAGGATTTGAATGCTGGCTCTTTTTCTGTCCGTAAAGGCAGGAGTGAAAATATGATCTTCAATAGCATGGAGTGTCCCACAAATAGGCTGATTATACCAGTTCATGGAATAGAATCCTAAAGCAGTTTGTGTTGGAAGGGACCTTTTTTTTTTTTTTCTGTCAAATAGCAAGCTACTGGACATGGTTATTTTGTGATAGGGTTGACTTCTGTTTTATAAAACACTGGTACTTCACCATGCTCTGGAAGAATGGCATGGGCAATCCACCTGCTGTCCTCTGCACAAAAAGCAGTTGGTTTTGAAGTGTTCCCGAAGGACTTGACGTCCTTTAGACATCCTTGCAGTTCCTAATTTTCTATTTATTTATTTATTTATTTATTTATTTTTAGAAAACTCATGGTGGCTAGAATGTACATGTAACCTGATATAGTGGAAGGAAATCTTTTAGCTTTAAATTACAAAGGAAAAGTCTAAGAATCTGAACTGAAAGTGAAAGGAACAAGGAGAAGACTTTCTCAAAATAACAACAACAACAATACTTATTAGTGTTATTAGTGTTATTTAAACTGTCCACGTGCCCTGGTTCTCCTGATCTGCTGATGTTTGTGCCTTGAAGTGAGGGGGTTTTTGAAGGATGCAGCTGGTGCTTACCTTGGTATTGTTCTGATTCTGTGGTGCTTGGTGATGGGGGCTTAGGACAGTTAATTAGGAAAATGTCTGGAAGTTATGACATGAAGTTTTTATCTGTTCTTTTCCTCAGAGCTTTGTGCCACAGAGGAAAACTCACGGGAGGCAAATATTCCCAATGGGAATGTATTGTTCTTTGAAGAATCCTATCTGAGTTATTTTGTCTTACAGGGGTAAGTTCAGTCTTTCTTCATTTTCACCCAGACCACAATGAAGACTTTGTACTTTTTTCTGTTTAGTGGCTGCTGGAAGAGGGCTCGTTCATGGCTCTGGGATGAAGAGGATGAGCAGAATTTGAGAACAGCTTGTCTGTTCCCATTCCAAATTGAAAGTGGACTTGACTTACTTTTCCTAATGCATCTGGATGCAAGTGTTGGAGCAGGATATTTTATTGCTCTGCTTTTTTTTATTTTTAAGGAACAATGTCAACTTTTTTCCTAGCTCCTCCTATATCTGTCTTCTAAGATAATCTCAGACCCCAACATCTCTCTATTTGATTTTTTTATACAGAGTTATGGATAATATGATAATATGCTTACGCAGTAATTCCATTTTAAAATAGTCTTCTAGTCGAGGAATTTTCTTGTCTGATTTGCCTCAGACTTTCCAGAAAAATTCTACCTTGGCTTGAAGTTTGCACCTGGGAAAGTTCAAGGAAATCTGTTTAGCTTTTGCTCTATGAGGAAGGGATTCTGCCAAAATTAAGTTTTTTATGAAAGGCAACTGGAAGTACAGATAGACTAGTTTTGTCATTACTAGACAATATTAGTGTACAATCAGTCTCATCAAGAAAAAATATGACTAAATGGATTTTATATTCCTTATAAAAATGATTTTTTTGTTTCTTCTTTGGCTACTCAGGGTAGAATGCTTACTGCTAATCCATCATGTTTAATTTTGTGAGTCACTTCTTGTGTGCACATTTCCTGTACATCTTGAACAAAACCATGCAAAAAGATGAGCAAAGAATTAGGAGAAAATTATAAATGGATCCATGTGACTGCCTTTTCTACAGATATTTCTTTTTCTTCTCTTACTTGAGAAGTTGAGAGGGAATGCAGGGCCATGCAGTGTTTGTTAAAGCTGATGGAATATCTTTCTCCCTCTGGGTATTTCTTTAATCAATGTTTCTTTATACCATTAGGTCATCTCCTCTTTTTTTCATGGTTTTTTTTTTTTTCTTTTTTTTTCTGAAGAAGCCTTGTTTTGTACATTTCCGTACATCTTGACGTTTATTCTCAGAATTATGGCCTGACCACTTCCTCTCTTTTCCTCAAAATTTCTCTCGTTTTTATCTATTTTAAGTGCCAGAGCACAAAGATAACCCCATCATAGTTCTCTCATTTTCCCCAGCAGTTCCCCCCCGCCTCTCCCCCGGCCTTTCCCTCCCTGCAATGAAAAAAATGAAAGGTCTCATGGTCTTACAGATTTTCTTTATGCTTATTTTGGCCTACTTGCAACCCAAATACATCATCACGCTATAAGACGGCTCTCTAAGGCTCTTGGATCAATTAAAGGTAGCCCTATTCATTGCCAGTACAAACCTTTGCCTATTAACTCCTTCAAAGGGCATTTGTCATCTCAAAAAGCTGTGAATGCCGTCTGGGTACATTGATTAAAAAAAGGTATTGTTTTAAGGCTGCTGAATATCTTAATTAGTTGTAATCAGAGGGCAGCTTGTGTCTGTGAAGTGATACAGTTACCTTTCACCCACTAGCTTTATTTTCTGTGGTTTTAAAAGGGAGAAAATAAAAATAAATCTCAGATGTACCTCAAGAATACCGTTTTTAGGGTACGAGAGGAGCGCACTTGCTGATCAAACTGTAATTTATGACATTATTTTGCAAAGGCAAATATTGAATGTGGTAACCCAGAATGCATCTCGTTGGGCTACGACCAGCCAAGAGCGGGTAAGTGGAGCTGCTCGCTGCCAGCAGTCATCCTCCTTTTCTTCCCTCAGAAATCCAGGGTCTGTGTCCTGCAAATGGAGAAATCTACCCCAGTTCTTCAAGTGCTTGCACGTGTGCTGAGCTTGAGCCCGTGAATCATCCATTAATGCAGGGCATACACAGCTCTGTTTGGCACATCAAGGTAGAACAAGGTAACATTTTTTCAGATCAGTGGTTCATTTTTGCCATAGTTGTCTCAAATGAATGTGTCCTAAAGCTCTGGCAAATAGTTTTAGCTGGCAAAATGTCTTGTTCCGCTGTTCACTGAATCAAAGCATTTCTTTCAGTAGTTAATCGTAAAAATTCGTTTTCTATCTAAGGAGAGACCCTTTTGAAAATGAAAATCAATACTTTTTTCTTCCTTGGGCCTCGTGAAAAGTTTTGTTGGTGCATATTGCTTTCTTGGTTTATTTTTCTGAGAAAGCAACACAGTTTATATTTAATTTAAATGCATTTTGCTAAAATCAATTTTTTTTTTCTGTACATCTAATGGAGGCATCAGGGTATAGGCAAAACCCTTCCAGTCATGTCTTGATGGTACAGCAATGGCTTTCATCCTTTGCCCCCTGCTCTCTGGAGATGCATTTCCAGAGGAGATGATTTGGGGATATATATGCTTTTCTTTCCATATTTGTGCAAATATCTTCTTACAGGTCAGAAAAAACACTTGACCAAAAAAAAATCTGAGTCACACTTGGAAAAATGTGTGCTTTTGTGCTTGATTAAGATGCTTATAGTGATAATGGTAAATAGAATTTAATTTGTTTCATTGTGGGAAAGGAAGGGGACACAAATGGTGTTTTACAGGGAGTCCCCCTTTACCTGGAACAAAAATTCTTTGGAAAACACCTAACTCACTAACCACGTGTATCAAACTGCTGGTGCAGTTTGGTCACCTGGAAAGCAGGGCAGTGCCATGGCTGGGAACCCGCAGACAAACAAATCCCCAACACTCACACTCAACCTGTGACTTGCTTGGTGAATTTTATTACAGGAAATCCAGGCATGCACAGATTCTCAAGGTAATGTGGCAAAGTCATGTAAATGCAAGTGGTGCTGTGCTCAGTCTCTTATTTTCCAGTGGATAAGTGTGCTGGACAATGGATGGCTGGAAGTTAGAATATGTTTATGATTTACCTATTTTTTTTTTCAGAAGCCATGCTCTTGTATCACTGGACAGTTTCACTCTACATGTCTAGATTCAGCAAGAAGTACTTCATCTGTCTTTTTTTAAAAATTTTATTTTTACTAAAACGCTTCAGAAAATCTAGTTCTGTCTTCAAATCACTGTATAGACAAGAAGCTATCAGAATCTCTGTTTCACAGGTGAGGAAAACCGGTCCGATCAGGATTAAAATCCCAATTCAAGGACAAGCAGAAACTTAAGTACGTCTTTTAATTTTCCTGTGATTTTGGCATAAACTATTATGAATGGTTTCTCTGGGATGCTGTCAGAGGTGAAAATAGAATATGCTTTGAGTTGCAGACAGTACCTCAGCCGCAGCACTGCGGTGCGTGGACACAGGAATTTTTCTCTTTATACTTGCTAAAAAATGTGACGCATGGGATGGTCACACAGGAGAGGGATTTATTTCTGTAGTTGGTTTTTCAATTCAGTGGTTGATATACTGTGGTATTGAAGCTCATTTTGGTGTGGAGATCCATGCAGCTCTGAACTTTTCCTTCAGCTTTGTAGGTTTTCACGGAAGTGTGTGGTATCTTTTCTTTGGTCAGGTGCCTTGAAAGTAAACTGGGAGAAATAAATAGGCACGTTTCTACTGTGGCTGTGATAAGCATATGCATGTATATATATAATGGTATTGTGTGTCTTGCTCTACATAACATTTTTAGGTGTCTGTGCAAGTAGATTTATGAAGTGTGACTCGTTTTTCCTTCTCCCCACTGTTCCAGTGGAAGAGCTCAGACTGCGATGAGAAAAACTAGTACACGTTATTAAGAATTCTGATAAAGTAGGCTGAATAAATTTGTTTTCTTTGTGAGCCTTAATCCTGTGTTGTATTGGCTTCTTGGACATGGCTAATTTATTTGGAATTCCATTCTGTTCCCGACAGCATTCCTGATTAGCAGTTTGATCACCCGGAGCAAAGTTACATACCAGCTTTCAACTCTTGTAATCTAGCAGTGTAATTTTTTCAAATGGACTCTTTTCTTTCCTTCTTTGCCCCAGCTCCCCTTCTTTTTGTGCGCAAAGAGACTTTAAAAGTAAGCAGGATAACCTGCTAGTAGAATGAAAAACTTCTTCAAAACACAATGTAGTTTGCTGAATGCCCGGCTTTCATTTTCAAATAGAAAAATGAGGTTTGGAGCTGTGTCAGTGCAGCATGTGAAATGTTTACCTTCCATCACGCACAGAGGATGATGGTTCTTTTCAATAACTGCATTTTAGGGGTGGTGTGATATAATCTTCAAGTTCTTTCCAAGGTCTGTAGTTCGCCAAAGCACATTTTGCTTGTGATAAGTTTAAGAGAGTTTAAATCGTTGTTTAGCAAAGCTTTTCACATCATGGACCTTGTAGGAAAATGGCAGTTGTGTCATTGTTTGCTTCCCTCTAAACTGGCTTATGCTGTCAAAACAAAGGATGCACAGGAAACCCAAATTTAACTGTAAACCAGAGGCAGGTTTTGATCTGTTTTTGGTAGAGCACAGGAGGAGCATCATCCAAGTGAAACCAGAGGAAATGGAGCCTGCAGCAGCCCCCCAAATCTGCCAAAGGTGTGGAGTTACAGACAAGAGGGAAGGGAGTTTTCCGTCCTGTGACATTTCTGGAGGTCCCAATCTGGTTTGTGCACAGTGAGAAGGAAAAAAAAAGATTTTTAAGTCAAGGGAGACGTGGGAATAGCCCAGAGATAGGTGACCACAGCACTTGTCAAAAGACTCAAACTGTGGTTTTATGCATGAGTGCCTTGGCTGTATAATGTTTGGAGAGTGTCTGTTTTGTACTGATCTTGAATTTAATGGATCTGAAAAGCAGCTCTTGACAAATATTTTGTCAAAACTGAAGCACGTTTGGCCAGACCTCTGTGTTTGAAAAACTGATGTTTCAGTTGAAACACTGTTTTGTCCAAAATAATACTAATCAAATTTTCTCCTGAATTTATGTGAACTACTCAGCTATTCTGAACTTTATAACATAAATCCTAAATATTTGTTCTAGGCTTTTTCCTTTGAGTCGCTAAATACGTTTGTATTTTTATGTTTGTTCACAATTAGGTGGACATTTTGGATATTATGAAACTTTTATTTCATTGATATGACTAAGTATCAATGGCTTATGTGTGATCTATTCTGCTACCACCAGGTCATGTTCTAATCACATTCCTAGGAAGAAATTCCTGTAAATGAAAGGGAACCAAAATATCTACTGCCAAGTATGGCCACATCCAGCAGCATATGGAGGTGATCATGGAATGGCAGCTCCATAACTGCAGAGGTCTCATCAAGTCTGTATTTTGAAATACAGATGTCTTCAGGTAATGACTTTTAAGACTGATTTATAAGTTTTTGCTTCATTTTCTCCTAACCCTTTCCCCTCACTTTCATTATGTTGTTCTTTTTTTCCCCCTGCAATCTGTGCCCTTTCTTTTGCGATTGAATTTCAGTTTTGACTGCGAGGCCTTTGAGGATGAGCTGGAGTTTTACAAATACTTCTGGTTTTATGGACACTGAAATTAGTCTTGAGGGAAGAAATATGTAATAAATGTGGTAACTTATTTCTGTCCTTGTTTTTCTTGATCGTGGAAACGAGCATATTGAACTGACTGTGGTGGGATTCTGCTGGGGATTTTCCAGTAGAAGAGCAGTGGGGCAGGTGTTGACTTTGCTTTGGCTCCATGCAACATGGAATGATCTTGATATGTGCGTGTTATCACAACTTATTTGAAGCAGGAGTTGGCTTTGAATGTCAAGTTTTGTCCTCTAAAGCTGTGAAGACCTTGATCTGGCTCTTTTGAACTGGCATTTTGTTTCCAGTGTGATGTAGAATGCTTGTTCAGGAGATTTCACATATGCAAACTGGAGCAAGGTGCCTTTTTGACTCTGATAACTGTAGAAGGCACATGATTCTGAGAGATAAGTGCTGGTCTTGAATTTTTCTTTTTCTCTTAACAAAGAACTGGGAACTTCTTGTTAGCCATGCCAACTACTGCAACTATTTGCTGTTTTCATTTGTAACATATCCTGAGTTTTGAATGCGTGGCAAAATGCAGTAAGTAATATATTCTATTTTTTAATTTTAATTTATTAATGTTTTGGGATATATTTCAAACTGATGGCAACAGGAAGTGTTTTATGATTGATTATTGTTGTATTCTCTGCTTTGTCACGTGTAGCTACACTTGATATTTTGAAATTTTAGGAATGTAGTGATATTTTAGGAGATAGACTGCTTTGTAGGGGAACTGGAAAATTAGATGTGAAACCTGTTGCCTTACATTTTAAAGTCAACAAAACTGCATAATACATAATTATTTTTGCCAAACTACCCTTCAGTGGGCACTGATTACCAGGATAATTAATTATGTACTAATTTAAAAGAAAAATATGGAATTTTAAAAATAGTTCCAAATTAGAGGATTTTTTTAATAAATAGTTGTAACAGAACAGGGTAATAATGTTGGTTATGTGATGAAAACATATGTTAGTAATAAAATATCATCCATCAGGAATACTGTTCTATCGTGCCATTGCTCTCTAGGGAGATGACTAGTTGAGAAATGATTTTAACAAAATAAACTCTGAACAGAGAGGATGCTTTTATTGGTGATATGACACAAAAAGGCAAATCATTAAAAAAACGGTGCCAGGAACATCTGTTGTGTGAAAAAGTAAAATTTTGGAAAATCCAAATAGTGATTATCAATATATAGACTTTGCATAGTGCTTTTCCTTGCTCGTTCCCAAAAGGCTTTACAAAGAAAGGAAGAACAACCATCCGTGTTAAACCGCCTTTCCCAAACCCAGCCGTGCCAGTTTTCATCCGGCGCGTAGATTCATCCTGCTTGTGCTGTGCCACGGATTTTCTGTGGGAGGAAATCTGCCCTAAGAAGTGAAATCCAAGCAGGAAAGCGCTGTCCTTCCATGCCCAGCAGCATTCCTCCGTGTGAACAAACGCAGCCCCGCCGGGGAGTGCCAAGCCGACAGCCGTGGCATGCGGAGCCATGGAGCTGCCATTCCCCGGCTTTGTGTGAGCCTGTCCCCAGCCTGTCCCGGTGCCAGGCGCCAGGGATGTGCGCTTTCTGTTCCAGCTTTGACACCTCTCAGGGCTGAGAAGCACTTGTGAGCCCCGGGGAGGAGGCACCTGTTCACTTGGCACCGGGATGAACCCCCCAGTTCATTCCTCACGTGCCCTTAAGTAGCCGCCGGGCTTGTGTCTGCGGACGGATTGGGCTGGAGCTGGTGGCCAGGGCATGGGATGTGCTGGATTACATGACAGCCCCGCTAGCTCACGTGGGAATTGGTTAAAATCCTGCTGGTGGTTTCCAGCAATCCAGCAGGATTGCACCGGGGGGAAGGAAGATGGTTGTCACCAAAGATGAACTTTCAGGTGCATCCAGTGACATCCCTCCAGGTGGACAGATATTGCTTTTCTGGATAAAGGCAGATGTCATTGCCTCAACGAGTACATTTGCTATTTTATGTTATTAGCTAATTATGCATTACTATTATAATTATTATGTTACTGGCTAATGTTCTTAGCTGTTATTTTACAGCTACAAAGTGAGCCAGCTGCCCAAGTGTGTATGTAATGTAGAGCCCCTGGCTGGAGCTGACAGTGGTTGTGTTGTAGCAGGTAGAGCCACTGAACAGTTTGTCAAACTGTTTTTCCTGCTGAAATCCTCTTCAGGTGAGATGATGATTTCCTTCTTCTCATCTGTGGGGATGTCAGTCTCTTAAAAAAGAAACAGGTTAGAGAAACAGCTGTCAGGAATGGCGTAGTTGATCTTGCTTTAGGGCAAGCTGACAGACCTTTTGGGTCCCTTTCATCCTTTTTCCTATGACTGTAGGTGGCCCCAGTAACATATGTATCTGTAGATATGTTTGTTCTCTCCAGCCTGCTACATTTTTTTAGCAAAAATCTTTGCTAGTTGAAAGGAGCAGTCCCTTTAAACTCAGCATCTTTTGAGATCCGTAGGTATAAAAAAGAAGCTCATTGTTCAGTGTACGTCCACAAAGATTCCTTCTTAATCCTGACTGTGTGTACCCATCCCTTGATTGAGCCTTCCTGTGCAGAGGAATTTGAGTGGATTCACATTCCTTCATAAATGCGTGTAGGGTAATACATCAGACTTTCTTTTCCTCTAAGCATTCTGATCAGTTCTGACACTTTCCAACTCCATTAAAAAATCCATGTGGTAGGTGAGAGAACCCATTAGTGCAAAGAAACTCCTGAAACCCCTCAGAGTATTTGCTTTGCTGTGCCTTTTAACTGTTTACAAAGCCCAGGGCTTTGCTTCTGATACACAGTCAATAAAAGGAAACAGGCTATTTTTATTTTTAATTGCAACGTAGATGTATGTGTTGGCCTTGTAGAAGGCAATGTGTCGACTCTCATGAGGTTACCCCAATCAAGGACAAATTTGACCAGAAAATGGCACTTTGAGAGAATGTTGGCAGTCAGTATTTTGGTATGACATTTGGTTTAATGCAGAATTTTTGAAAATCAGGGAAGCAGCCAGGCTATTGCTTGGACCACATCCAAGTCCTTTCACTTACTGCTGATCCTTCCCGTTTCTGCCTCCACAGCTCTACTTGTCCAGGCCCAGGCAAGGAATTGCTTAAACATCTATAAAAGTTCCTTGTTTTCTTCTTGAACTGGATCCTGGGGTTGTACTAATTCTGACGAGGCCTTGGCATCTACAAGGACCTCAAGGTATTACTGTACCTATTCCCTGATTTTAAAGGAAAGAGAACGTAGAATTCCCAAAGCTTTACATTTCTGAATCAGTCTCTCATTTCTTTTTTAGGCGGAAAGTGCGGTTTCTGGGGAAAGGAGCTTGCTGGTGGAGTAAGTTTGAAAAGATCGTAGCAGTTCCAGTAATTACTCATTTCATCAAGCCATCTATATTTAAAGTGAGCTAAACCGAGTTTTTTCCTACAATGTCTCCTTCAAATAATGCTGCTTTACATTTGGAGAGCCAAATAAGGAAATAGAGCATAATCCTACAGGAGTTTCTTTCCCCTTTAGTTCCTGCAGCTCAGGGACTTGCTGTAACGAGAGCACTTCTTTCTATGAAAACCTTTTTAACATATTCAACTGAACAAACTATCTCCCAGAGAAAGTAAGAGCAGGGTTTTTTTGTGTGTGTGCTTTGCTCTGGCCTTGGCTCTCGAGGACATTTCTGTCGATGCACTAAATGAGCGATGCATTTTGGACAGCTTCTGTGTGTTCTGATTTGTTTTCTTGTGCTTCTTTTTCTTTTTTTTTCTTTTTTTCTTTTTCCCTCCCCCTCCTCTCCCTCCCTTCTTCCCCTTTTCATTTGTCTAGGGGGAAAATAAAAAAAAAAACCACGCTCCTCTAGTGTTGTTTCCTGCAAAGACCATTCTTAAGAGCTCGTTGGACAGCGCAGGACTCTTGAAGTGATAGCTAATTGGTGAAAGAAAGGCCCTGATTGTCTTGAGGGAGCTGGAAAGTGCTGCGTGTGCTGCTGAAAGGGACTAGGGAGAAGGTGCCTGGTTTCGCTGAGCAGCTGCTGCTGGAGATGTTTGGAGATTACATCAGCATTGGAAAAAAGGGGCAAAAAAAAAAAAAAAAGTCCAACTTCACAGAGACAGAGTTTATGGAGGTTTTTTTTTTCCCCCCCCTTCCAAAGGTCTTCTGACAATACTGTCATTGTCAATATAAGAGTTGTTAATTCTTTATGAATAGCACATGGGGCCTCTTGACTAAATAGTACGTTACATGTCCCAAATCTGTCAGCTGGACTCTTCTCTCACATGCTAGTGAGATCACTTTGATTGGAATGTTAGAGGAATTGCTGGGCTGGCCGTGCAGAACTGAATGCTGCATTATATAATTAGATCTCCCAGAGTATTTTTTTTCACATTACCTCATTATTCTAGCTTAAATATGGAATCGGCCCTTTTGATGATTTTGCTGGTTGTAATTATATTAATACGATTCATTTTGTGGTCCTGCCTTAGTGCTTATATAGATTATAAGCTGTCCCGAAGGTTTCCTGACACAAGGAAAGAGGACTGAGAGACTTCAAAAGGCTTCTTCAGATTTGAATTGACAATGGGGAGAGCTGGATAAGGTAAATGGAGCTAGAGGACCTCTTACCTTGGGATCTGATGAGAGAGAAATGACGTGTCGAGACTGCAACCGAGTGAAGATCCTTCAGAAAGCCACATGCTGACAGAGGGGAAGGAGTGACAACTGACTGACTCAAATGACTTCCTCTCCAGCTTGGGCATGGATTTATTGTTGGGAACAGACTTTTGCCAATTAAATGATTTGGACAAACTGGGGGGAATCCTATTGCTGGGTAGTCCAAGAGTGCCAGTGGCCCAGCCTTGACACGTGAGATGTGGTGTGTGGTGCCTGCTGGACAAACTGATGCCCTGCATGTTCAGGTGTCAGCTGGCATGGAGTGAGTTCTGACACCAAAGCCCTGCAAGGTACCTTCATTTCCAGCCTTAAATAAAGACCTTACTAGAGCACGGAAGGATTTGACTACATGTCCAAGGCCATAGTGACTTAGGATTTTTTGGTTAACTTACCTTGCAAAAGGAGATAAACTGTTCCAAGTGAACTGTCTCCTTTTAGATGGGTGTTATACTAAGCCAAACATCCTATATCTTACTACATACCCAACTCAATTTGACATCTGCTTTTAAGAACTGAATTTTCTACCGTAAAAATAGAAAGACTGTATTGCTTTGCCTGAGGCCCAGTCACCTTTCTTTAAAAAAAAAAAAAGAAAATAAAAAGTTCTTTTTGTTTGATAAATTTCTGTGTCATGTAAAAGTGAAGGTTGCCACTTTGTGTACTTAATTCTGTATCTCTTGGTAGCTCACATGATGATGTCAGAGTTCAGCTCCAGTATTCCCATCCAAATTTTCTGACCCATTCACGACTCTCGCCTTCCTACAGGCTCGTCATTAATAACTGTTAATCAGCCCTTATCATTTTGTGTTTTGAAGCCTCCTAAAACTCAGACGTGAGAGCTGGGCTGTGCTTATGCAGCAGAACAGGGTAAATGTCAGGTCTATTGATTTCAGCCTCAGATTTTATTTATGGTGGATGGCCAATGTACTAAACAGCCTGCAATGCCTGAAATGCATGTCATTGACTTGAAATCCAGCCAGAGGACAATAAATTAAATGTGGATGTAACTAACCCCTTGTCTGTATCTGTGGTTCTTAATTTTAATGATGATTCTGCCCGTTTTTTTATTTCCCAACAGCAAACCAGACCACAGTGGGAAAGTGAAATGTTGTCTATTTGAAGATATACCTTTGATAATGAGTGACTGGGAGAATAGGCACAGTGATCCATTTTTCTTCTTTCAGTTAACCATCCCTATTCTTTGCTGTTTTGTGCAAAATCAAGCTTGTAGATAAATTGGTAGTGCCTTTAAGAAACAAGTCTTCTAATTCTTTATTGCAGGATTACTTAAGCAATTATTTAATTAAAGAATAAAAACAATTTACTGAAGACTTCATTGAGATCTTGTTGCCTACTCAGCCCCTTATGCATTCAAAGCAGTTTTATTACCACCTTTTTTGATTTCTGTGGATTCATATAGTTTTTATCCAGTTCTGCAGGACATGGGAAGCCATCCTGTTTATCCTGCATTACAAAATCTGGGCTATCACACTTGCAAGAGTGCAAAATATGAAGGAAATGGAGATCTTCCTCTTTATTCCCATGGGCATTTGCTCTTCCTCTTATCACAGAGATAATAAAAATCTGGGCCCTTTTAAGTGTGGTGTGATTTGAAAGTGTCTGTTAGTATTTCCTGGTGCAATTTAACCATATTCATTTTCCTTAAGGAAAATGTAATATAAATATAATATTTTCAATTGCTATTTTTTTTCAGATACAAAAGATTGTACCTGTGCTTACAAATCCCTTTCTGTTTCCTGAAAGGGGTGCAGCGGAAGAAGAAACTTTGGATAATAACTGCTTCATGTCAACTAGTTGTGGTTTATTTAAGATCCAACTTGAAGCCCATACCTTGATGGACTTTTAATGGGCTTGACTGGAAATCACTTTAGAGTCTTTTAAAATTCATTCCATTTCATTTAGCATTTAAAAGATACTTATGCCCTGCTGATTTTTTTGTGTGTTTAAGGATGTGTTTAAAAATAAGCATGTGCTTAATGTCAGTTTTGAGCTGTGGACAGTGTGAATGAAGATTGCAGTGTGGAGCCCCCTTTCAAAACATGACACAAAGGTAAGTGTAAAGAAAGAGAAAAATAGTAGTGAAATTAAAATCCTTCCTAATGTAAAATAATTACATTTTATATACATAGATTAAAGTCCACTGCATATAAATATATTCTGTATATATTATGTCTATATTGTATATTATGTTATGTATTTATTAGTTATATCACTAACATGCTAAACAGTGGCCAAAATTACCATGTTATCTATACGGAGGGATCTCCACTCTTTGCTTTGTCATTATCAAGAAGAACTTCTAAAACAAGGTTAGATTTTGTTCTGATTTATTTTGGAAAATCAAAGTTTTGGGACTCCACCAACAGACAACTCTACAGATTTTTGCCTCCCAGTGTGTTTGATAGTGCAGTACCTTTGTAACCAACCAGCAACACTGACCTGTTGAGGCACTACTAAAAGCAGGTGTAATTACAGCAGTTCATAAACCACTTGTAGTGCAGTTAAACTCTCTCATATTCCATTTCCTTTGTGTGAAATTATTTCTTGAGGTATTTTTTTGCTTATCTAGTAGTCGGTCCATCTCTGCCTCTTTATATATATATATATATAAATATATATATATATTATATATATATATAATACATTATATTTTTACATATAAACCAAATATAAAACTGGATGATGTATGGATGCAGAACTGTTACTGGCATATTGTAACTGTAGGGTTGTTATGTTTATAGGATGATGCTCAGGTTTGGGTTTAGCCTGTGATTTGAACAAAAGTATAAAGTAACTAGTATAAAGTTCTCATTTTGTGAGTACTTTAGGAAGGTTATCCCAACTTTCATATCTGAATTTCCTCCTCCATAAGACCAGTGTTACGACGAAAACCTGCCTTAGAGGCGATGTCGGGGTCAGTTTATACATGTTGTGGGGAGTTTATGAACTTTGGCTTTGCACACTTGACAGTTCAGATAAATGTGTAGGCAGGTGCATACATGTATATTTTCATTTAAGGACATTAATATTTTAATATCTTGTGTTTACAGCCCTCCCCACTCCAAGCTGCTCAGTCTTGTGAGTGAGAAAAAAACCACAGATTTAACTGCTTAGGTAGCTGACATCACAGAACGCCGCTTGTGTTGGAATGTGTTGATTTAGGGTGACTGTTTTCATGGTACCAATAAAAACTTGGTCCCAAAATAAATAGCCATTTTCAAGTTCCACAACTGATAATTTTTTTTATTTCTTTTTTTTTTTTAACACAGGCTCAAAATCTTGCTGAGCTGTAAAACCTCAACTGATTGTAAATATCCCGTTATCTGCGAGTGCAATTTCTGTCCCACGTCGTGTAAGGTGCATAAAAGTTGACATTGTGGACTGCATCGTGGTATGGAGAACTAATTACAGATAAACTCGTGGTCATCTGAGCATGTAATTATATTTATTGATTAAAATAATTCCACGATTTTATTTTGCAGTCCCATTACACTGGTATCCGTTTAAACAATTACTGTCAAACCACGTAAACCCAACTGCAGAAGGACTCCCTTCAATGGATCTGGCCATGCAACAGGTGGCCTAATTACTTTAGGTAGGTCCATTACAGCAAAATTCGGAGTGGAGAAGCTGAAGACACAAGTAGGGCTACAATTCTGTTGGCTCTTGCAGGAGGAATCTGAACAGCTGAGGGGCCCAGTCACCAGCTGCTTACACGGAACTGCCACAGCATCAGCTGAGGCTCGGGGGGAATCGTGGAACCAGCACTGCTCCCCAGGCCCACGGTCCATGGAACAGCCCTGGGGAATGGAAAAGTATTGTTGGGGTGTCTCTGTCTGGATTTGTGTAGGCATCAGATTGGTGGACACTTAAATGGCAAAAGTCTTGTCTTGGTCAGAGTCGCTCCATAAATGTGGTTGGGTGATGCTTGATTGTCACCAAAGTGGGTGACCTTAGAGGGTGACACTTTGGCTCTCACTGCAGGCAGGGCTTGTAACATCATCTCTTGCTAAGGCTGCCAGGCAACTTCCAGTCCTAAAGGCCTGTTTTCAGCTGTTCACAACTTTGTCAAAGTAGCTTTTCAAACTAGATTTTTTCCATGTTGCATTTGATGTCTGCCTGCAGCTGAGTTCCCTTCAGAAAGTTTCAGCCAGAACAGTTTAATGTCTTCCAAGAACAAGATTAGAGAAAAATATTGTTTTACCCATGCCACAAAAATATTGGCAATGTTTGTTTTGTTTTATTTTGTTTTAATATGTAGTTCTCCTACTCTGGGAGATAATTTTTGCTCGGCCCCACCAGGGATATGCAACTCCTGTTTCACATGAAGAAAATGATGTAGGTACCTACCACAAATTTGAGGGGTAAAAGATCAGATCTGATGTGGGCTGGAAGCAAAACCTGCATGGAAGGGGGTGAGTAGTTGATTGAATAGTGAATGAGGGAGGAGACAGACCAGATGGAATTAGGATAGTTTTGACTAGCAGACAGGGCAAAAGTGGAGTCTGAAATACATGACCTAAACATTTCTATGGTAAGACTGAAATCAGGAGGCTAAGACTTCTTTAGTGAAGCAATTTGACTTGGAATAAGGAAGTCCATGGAACTGTCAAAGGCATAAGAGTTGAATAAAAAGTTTGCTGGATCATTTTCCCTTTAAAATATTGATATAAATCCTGGAACTTAAGTGTTATCCTTTTTTTGGCCGTCAACAGATTTCTGTGAAATTCACTGTCAAAAACTCCTCTGTCCCATCTATCTCTCAACCTCCAGCAAAAAATGCTCTGGATCTGTGAACTCCGTATTTTTTAATATGATGCAACAAATTGGAGCACTGACATTAAGGCAATAATAGAATTAAGGCTTTATATGCAGTTTTTACTCTGCTCCCTGAGTATTATGACAGGTTCTTTTGCTCATTTGTTGCACAGGATGAAATTCTCTGGGAAGGAAGCTTGCAGGAGTAATGCTTTGAATATTCAGAAGTGGGGAGATGGAGTATGAAAGGCAGAGCTCTAGGAAGACTAAAGTTTTGAGTGCAGGATAACATCTGCAAAACACATACACTTTAAAGGACATTCAGGAGGAAATTAATTATTCTTGCATGGGGGACTAAGTGCTGATAATGAAGAAAACATGAGAACTAATTAAGCAAGCACCATCCCTCTCGTCCCGGTGAATGTGACAGGAATATCTTGGAAAAATAATATACTTGGCAAATGAGTATAACAAAATGGAGGGAAATTAACTTTTCCTCCCCGTGTGTTGTAGAATAAAACAATTGTTACTTCTCTCTAAGGTGCTGGTGAGTGGCCAGATATGTGTAGTACCACTAAGTTTCTAAACTCTGTTCACAGTTGACTGTTTCATAGATGCAGAGGTTCCAGCACTGAGATGTGAGTGCTCTGGGTGCATGCAGAAATTTTAAAAAAATAATGTAGAATGGAGACACCCATAGTATTTTAGGTGTATGTGGGAGATGTTTAGTTTTCCATGTTGGCCTTGGATCCCTAGACTGCATATCAGTGGTACATGTCTAAATCCTTTTTTTGGAAAGGCCCAGGTGAGTTTGAAACCTGGGTCCTGTATTTAATGAATGCTTGAACTTGGGACTTTCCTGTGTGAGCTGAGCCCCTTCTTCTGGCTGCCTCCCCTTTTAGAATTGGCAGCCCTAAGACTCTCAATCAGAATTTCTAACTAATAGTTATGAGGTGGATAGTCTCTCTTCTGTTCTTTCAAGAATAATTTTTTTTTTTCTTTGCCGCCAGGTTATAAAAAACACCCCGAATAATTAGTGCTCTATTCTGGGAATTATTACCAAATCACAAAATCTAGAAATAGTTATTTCTCCTCCCCAGTCATTGTATGAAGACGAATTCGTGGAAGGAGGATTCATCAAGGGCTATTAAGTGCAGGAAATCCTTGTGCTGCAGTGTCGAAAGCTGAAGAGGGTATTAGAGAAGCATCACTAAATGCTCGTCCTATTCTTAGTTTCTTTGTAGACATCCACTGTCGGTGTGATGGGGAAGGGGGCAGAATCAGCTGGTTCCTCTGGGTTCTTCTCTGCTGCTCCAGGACACACTGTCTTTGTGTTTGCAAAATAAGAATATTTAGATAAATATTCAGATAGATATTAGATGGAATATTTAGATAAATATTATTTAGGATCGATCTCCGGGGCAGATGTTTTCGGAGGGTTGGAAGAATTGGCTTCTACTGCCTGTGTCCTGGACCAAGAAGTGTTGTGCTAAGGGGTGAAGAGGAAGGTGGGAACTGTGAGATACCTGCAGCCACGTGACTTTGACGCTTCCTGTGCTGGTCCCAGAGCAGGTAATTCCAGTAGCATCCCTCTGTGGCTGTGGTAGGTGATGAGATGCCTCATTTTACGCCTCTCTCACTGTCTCTTTCCTCAGACATGCTTTCTTTGGCACTCGTCTCAGACCGAATATAGCGACTTCCAGGATTTTCAGTCCCTGCAAAATGTCTCCCACCACGCCTACGTTTAAAAGGGCACAGGATCCAGTTAGCTAATTTGTTCCTAGGCAGTTAAACTACTTTACATGAGCTCCAGACCATGGAGTAGATTTAACCTACTATTTAAGGAATATGTGAACAGTGTTGTGTAGGGGGACACATCTGTATCTGTCTGAGAGTGACGACCTAATTGGAGGTCGTCCTTTGTGTAACCCTGTTAATATTTTAGACTATTCTGGGAAACCCCATGGCCCAAGTACTATGGAATGTAGTTAGGAAAAACAGTGTTTTCTCAAATATTTCAGATGTGGAATATTTATTTTGTAGCCAGAGAAACTTGTTACCAAGCAACTGGCCATGAGTGGGGTCTGCTGCCAACTGTATTCAAAAAAAGGAAAAAAAAAAAACTACTTACCTCTCCTTGGGCTGCATGTGAGCATTTACAGTGCAATGAAGAGAAATAAAAAAGAAATATCCATGTGACAGAATTCATTGTTAATGGTCTCAGGTCAGTCAGGTCTTTTCTCTCCACCTGTCCCTGAACCATATAATTGACAGGAGAAGCCACTTGTGAAAATATTGGTGCAGGAAAACCAGTCCCTTTCAAAAACCTCCCATTTTGGAGACTCTTCAGAGCCCTGGATGATGGAGTTTGGTCAATCAATCTTTGCTGAGCTTCTGATCCAAAAGCAGGCAAGGACCTAGGTTGGAATTCTGTTCAGATTGTTTTATTGGCCTGATAGATTCTCTAGATCAGGCATCCAGATATTCAGTTATTGTTTGTTTTAGAAACCGGGTACCAAAGCTGGTTTTCAGAGGAGCTAAAAACGCTCAGATTGCACACAGTGGAAGAAGGTCAAAATGGGACATAAACTGCTTTTTAAGAAAGGCTGTAGCAAAGTGGTTGTAACTGTTCCACACAAGCAGAGCATTCCCTGCTGCACAAACTGAGAAGTGCTTGGCTGGGGCATTGTCTGTTGGTAAACAAACCTGCCCTTTTCACTGGATATAAACACTCATTCTGGATCAGCCCTGGTGTCATCGAGGTTCATTCCCAGCAGAGGGTATGGCTGTGATGAATTTTCCACCTCTGCTGCTGGACAGGGACGGTTAGCAGCTGTCATACTGGGGAAAAGTGTTCATTAACTGCTCTTTTAAAATATAAATGGCCTGTTTGGCCACAAATGGGCACAATAGAAAATGTTCTCTACCTGAATGAAGAGGAAAAGGGGAACATTAATGTTGCTTGATATAAGAATTGGGCTCGCAGCTAAGCCTTATGGAGAAGTGAGTGGAGGAGCTCTAAAAAGAGCTGTGAAATTTTGGAGGCTTTCAGAGCACTCTGTGATATCCAGCAGCTTTTCACAGGGTATGCAAGCACTGTTTCTCGTAGCATGAATCTTCGGGGGTTTCTCAGAGACATCCAGGAGGCACCTGTTTATCTGTTTATCCTGTGTGTATCAGTTTATCTGTTCTTTGTTGTGTGGACAGTGCACTTCCATGCTTCACTGCCTACGTTGGGAGATGTTGCTTGGGTTTCTCCTAGGAGGGGTCAGATGTCAAATTCTTTATGTTTCCGAGCACAATAGAAGCTTGGCCGTGATGCTGCTGCTCAGCCTCCTAAAGCTTCCTCTCCAACCTTGGCTCTTCTTTCCATTTTGTCCTCCTACTTCAGAATAATGCCTGGCAGTTGACCTCGTTTAGCAGTCAAGGCTCCACATGGTGACATCACCTGTTCTGCAGCTTGATCTTCAACTGCTGGTGGAGACTGTGTGCACACATGTTAGTTTGGGTGGCTTCAGTGCCCGCAGATGATTTTGACATTGTGGTGCTACACCGGGCATTTCCGTGGCTCTTGTGAATTAATTGGAAAGTTTGAGTGGTGGATTACTTAAAAAAAAAAAAAATCCTATTTCAAGTCTATTTCAATCACACCACAATGATTATTCCTCAGTAAGACAGGAAAAGATTTACTGGACTCAAGGATAAAGATACTTTACCACATTTCTGGTGGGCTTGGGGGAATTAATCTCCCCCAAATTCTACTCGTTATGTTTTTCTCTAGCTGAGAGTATGTGTAACTGCTGTGCTGATTAGTTTGAGATTTTTATTAACGTAGTTTCATTTGGGGAAAAAATTTGAGGTTTCAGGCTGGATTCCAAAAATGTAGAGTTATTCAAAGTATAGTTCTCTACCATAAAACCAGCTAAATGTACTCTTGATGCAAAATAGTGCATGAGTATCAGTGATGAATTCAGTTTTGGTCCTATTAGTTTAATGTTATTAACAAGAAAATAAGTTCAACAGATAGTGACACTGAAATGTGTAACCTTTTAATATAATTATATGTAGAAATGGATGAGCTCTGAGCAATCTGGTTTAGTGAAAGGCGTCCCTGTCCACAGCAGGGGGTTTGGAACAAGATAATCTTTAAGGTCCCTTCCAACATAGACCACTATATGATGATATGATAGAAATGGGTATTTACCATTTACAGGCTGTGCCATAGGTTGGACAGCCTGGGATATTTCTTTCCGTTACTTTGAATAATGTTCACACACCTATGGTTTGTACTAAATATCAGAATTTTAGGTTAGCCATTTAGCACCTCAATAGTGTGGATATATGAAGAACTGTACTTGGTATCTAATAATTAATGAACCTGTTTTCTCTATGTGCATACAATTTAAAATTAAGTGAATGCTAAAGAACATGACAGTTTATTTTTTTTATGTTGATGCAGCATTTCAGTCTGTTTCCTGCAAGCATTTTGTTAGCACCAAAAGCAGCAGAAATCTTAAAAATAATCTGCAGATTGTGGCTGCCTAAAGCTCTAAGCTGGAAATACTGTTCTGTCATCTTGAACTCTTTCCTGTTTGTGTCAGAGCAGTGTGAGGAAGGAGCGGAGGCAATACAATCTGATTTTGCTGTCCAGTCATAATCAAGAATAACAGCTGATGAAAGTACAGTCTAGTTCAGTGTTTTGCCCAGATTCCAAGGTCAGAAATATGGTTGCATATATTTAACAGATAATTTTAAATAGCAGATATGAGAGGTTTTGTAAGATTGGGAACCACGCTCTCCCTCTTTTGATCACACCTACTGCAAACATTACCAGCTGAAGCTTTCCCAGCTCTGGAGTGGGCATGATATATTAGCTGGGGTATATTATGTATTATTTTGTTTGAAAACCCCTTGTACTCTGTGCTCTACGTGCAGTGGCTGCTCAGAAGGTCATTATTAGTCATCCTGGCCCTGGTTCTTGGCTGTGCTGGAGGTGGTTTGCACTGGATCTGTACCATGAAAGACACTCTGTGAGTGAGTCAATCCTTTGCTGTCCCTCTGTTGCTGGAACAATCCCCATGCTCCATAGGGTGCAAAGCTATAAGTGAGGGAGTGTGGCCAAAATATCCCAACAATGCCTGAAACCTTCATCAGCTCTGAGCCACTGATGGCTGAGGGGAAGCAGAACAGCTCCGAGGATGCTCCGCTTTACGCTGGGGTTTGACCAGGAGGATGCATGGTCTGGGGAGCCCTGGCAGGGTGTACCTGCCCTGGCTCTGCTCTAGGATATTTTTGGGTGGGTTGAATACTGCTGAGAGCCTGGCTCAGCCAGACTCCCATTTTCTGAGTGCTTGTATGTGTTGCACATCGCCTGTGGCTGGGGCTGCACTGAGTTATATGCTCAAGCCATGGCTGGCGAGCTCACAGCTGGTAATAGAAAAAAAAAATTATAAGTGAGTCAATTGGTAGAAATGTGCCTTCATGCTCCTCGTGGTTTGCTGTTACATTTAATTTATTTACAGTTAAATTTATCAATGTACCTAATGCAAAAAACAATGTTAAATCATGTGTCTGCTGAAATGCTGCCTCCGCTTTGTCCAGGATTGGAAAGTACTGAAGTATTTTTATTTTCCATAAGATATAGTGTTTGAGAGTGGTGATAGGTCATTGCCAGACACTTTTAGATGCTTGTTTTGTCCCATTTCCACTTTTTCTGTCTGTCTTCGGCTGAGTTGAAAAAATGGGCTGTGCAGTCTTCAGTTACCTGTGGAATAGTTAGAGCGAAGTGCAATATTCCGAGGCTCCCCTTTCCCAAGGTTTCCTGAAGGAGTCTCTGTTTATCATTCAGCCAGCAGTGCCTGTATTGGGTTACACCAGGAATGTGGAAAGCTATATGGGAAAATCTGTCAGGCTGTGAAAAGATCTCAGGCTTTGAAATTTTATGGAGCATGATTGCTAATGCACATTCCATATTTCAGGGTGTCTGGCTACCCTTGCTCCGTGGAAGGATGTGATGTACGTTGTGGAATATTTGGCCATGTTTTCTTACGGGCACTAGTGAACTGATAAACAAGGGCCACAGGGCTGGGGAAGTAGCAGAGAGAAAATCCCATCAAGGAATAAATTATAATGACACCTATCCTCGTGTTGGTAGAGTTAAAAGTCAGTTCCCATTTACAAAACATGATCTCTAATGCAGTAAGGAACACTCGTGTAACTCCTCTTCCACCACAGCATTCCAGTAAAATCCCAGGTTAGGAGTGGGGACCACGTTTTTCCTATGCACAAATAACTGAGAGACTCACCTACAGGCTAGAACTTTACTTGTAGTAAATCAAGTTCATGCTCATAAGAGGGTTTGCTTTCAGGTATTTCAGCAGGACCTAAATTTGCAAGTCACCAAGTGCAGTTAATGGGACTTGAATCAGATGCTGTGAGTTGTGAATGTATAAGTACAGTGTATGTTGTGTGTGCTTCGTAAAATAAAACAAAAAAAAATCCATTAGTTCATGGAACCAGCCTTTGCACACACAAGATATTGTATAAAGTATTGAAGAGACTTTTTTCCTTGACTTTAACTTCAATTTGTCTTGCAAGATTACCTGCACACCCTGGTAGTATAATTTAAAAATAAGACAAACAAACCAAAAGCTTAGGAGGTGGAAGGAGCTTCCCAATTAAAAAGCTGCAACGAAATGTAATCGTCAAAATATTTTCCTCTTTTTTCCTCTCTGTTGAATGTACACACCAAGTGGGTCAACTTCCCTGACTACCCCTTAAAAAGGTGGGATGTCAACAGCAAATCTGTTGGTGTGTGGTTAACAGATTGGATTATCTATTAGGTGCTTATAGAAAGTGAGGCATAAATTCCAAAGCTGCAGGAGTTTGGTTACACAGTCATGTCCAACACTGTTTCTATAAAGAATAGTCCAGGTTTAAGGATGCAGCATGGAGTCGAGGTCAGTCCCCCACGTAGGTGAATCCAGAGCCATTTTAGTATTTTACACATCAAAAAGATGGAAAATTTATCTTGGAAGGCAGAAGACACTCCATTCACATGTCATCAGTCCTGTGGGTTTAGGGAGAGACTTTACTTGGTAAACGTTCCTTTGCACACGCACGGAAAAAAATCAGTTGGTCTGATTGTTTGCTGGGTGAAATTCTGTGGCCTGGTTTATGCAAATCAGGCCACGTTATTGTAATTTGACTGTAATTAGTGAATTAATATATTTTTTTACTAACTCTGTCTTCTTCGTCCCTATTTCAAATAGGGAATAGCTCCCTATTTCAAATAACGGTAGTTGTTTAGAAACTGCCAGAGTTTTGTTCAGCAAAAAAAAGACATGGCTTAAGACAAACTTCAGGCCCTAATGAGGATTCATCCATGAGGGCTGTCCAAGCACCTGGATAGTTACAGGACAGACTGAATCCCTACCAACACCTGAGCTCGTGCATGTGGGGTCATGGATGCATTAAAGGTGATGGATTATGGACATCCTTCCTTAACTTTTGTGTTGTTGCATCAGGCTTATATCCAGACATTAACATTATTCAGATCTCATGCTTCTTGCTTCAAATATGAAGCAAATGCATTGTGAAACTGATCCATTTCCAAATAATTTTGTCATCGGGCAATTAAAATATCATGTGCTATGAACATCTCTAAGAAGCTATGGATGGGAAAGCTGCCAGTTTCCCAAGTCACATTGCTTTCAAAAGTACAATGAATGTACAGTTCTCTGAGCAGTCTGGAAAGAAAAGTCATTTTCCAACTCTTAAAAAATCTTTTTTTAGCTTTTTGCAGTGCTCTGAAGTCAAATTATGATGATTTTAAAGACAGAACTGTTAAGTGCCAGTGATTTGTCAGTACTGGCGCTCTTAAATTCATAACAACATGGTCGGGCCCTTGCTTAATATCTTAATTGTGGATATGAAATTCTTTTAAAGTAAAGCCAGCTATAAAATACGTGCTTCTTATATTAAAGCAAAATAAATTAATTCACTTTATTATATTAGGGAAAAAAACCCTTCAAATAACTTACACCTTTTTACTCCAGTGTTGCTGTTTCTGGCTAAGCAATATGACTATTTAGACTAGAAATTTAAAGAGGAGTCTGTAAGTTTTGACTCCTCTGCCATGATTAGGCACCAGACTATTTTCCTGGACTTTGAAAATTGCATCTCTCATGGCTTGATCAAATTGATTTCCATTTATAAAAAGTTTAAAAGCATCCCTTGAAGTAATTTGTTGGCTTTAACAGAAAGTGCTGTGAACCTGATGCCTTACAAACGCAGCTGGAGTTCTGGATGTAGTGTGGTTGACTTCAGGCATTTTGATTTACTGTTGGTCTGTGTGCTGGTTTACTGGATTGCAGGATGAGGATGGGGTGCTGTGCCTGCCAGAAGGAGGGTCCAGTTTGGGATCACTTCTGCTTTCAGAGAAATCATTCAACGAGGTGCACTGAGTGAAAGTCTGTCAGCTAATTAATTGTAACCTTCATGTGGTCATGAAGATCTGCAGTGTAATGTACTTAAACAAGCAAACAAACAAACAACAAACCAAAACATTCTAGAGCCTGTAATTTGCTATCTGAAAAATTATTAAATAGATATGACGACTTGAATGACCAGTCCCAAAGTAATAAAAGTCACTTTTAGCCTATTGTTGGTCTTTAGGAAGAAGAATTCCAATGGGAATACCCCAAAGGAGTGCTAACAATTGGAAAATTTTACCTAAACAATTAAGAAGACTAAAACTTGAGGAATAGAATTATTTAGGAAGTGCAGCAGGCCGTGTCTGCTGTATGCTGGTGTTCAAAACACACACATTGGATAAGGTGCTTGTGTCCAGTTGTCTCAGCACAGGAAAGGGGAACAGTTTCTTTCTTTTTTTGTCCTGATGTACAAACAGAGGAACAGGCATCCAGACTGAGTTTGGAGTCCTGACTCAATTGCAGCCAGAAACTTGGCTGATGAGGCTGCTTTGGGGCATGGGATGAAGCAGGGAGCTGCCTTGGGAGAGGCAGAGGGATGGTGAAAAGATCCAGCAACGTGCATCTCTTTTCCTGGTCCTTGGTCCAGGCAGGAATGCAGCATAACTGACTTCCAATGCAAATTTGGAATGTTTTCTTACTAAAATGTATGTATTTAAAGTGATAGTATTTTCAGACACAGGACAAACAGCTGCAAAGTTTTTGAAGAAAGGGATCTTATGCAGAGATACCTTTTTGAATACAAAGCCTTTGTCTCCTTTATGGTAACTGACCCCTCATTTTGCTCTCCTTTGGCAGTGAGAAAGAACCCAGGGTGTGTTTAACACTACTGCCCCTGGTGCCACATGGCACTTCAGGAAGGATGTGAGGAGAAATCAATATAACTGAGAAGCAAGTAGTTATTTCTGCCTGCTGAAGGTGTTATTGCATTCTGATCTGCCGTATTTTTGGAAAACTCACTCTCAAAGTTTTGTTGGAAATCGTATCTGGAAAAAAAAAGAAAGCAATTAGTTCTTTTCTGATGCTTAGTAATGTGGCATATAAATATGACCAAAGCAATGAGCATGAGATTTCACTGCAAGTGCTGAGGGAGTAATAGATGGGAATTAGCAAAAGAATAGGAGGAATGAATGGGGATATGCACTGAGGGTTTATTCTCTTTGAAAGATGATCTCTTCCTGAGTTACTGAATAGCTAATGGCTGATACAAATGGTTGCAGATAGGATAGATTGCCTCAAGATTGATGGCTGACTGTTGTTGGTCTAGGTTTTTAATCCAGGCTTCTGCTGGAATGCAAAGTTCCTAGCTCAAGATCAATTATACAAGGACATCAAGAAGAAAAAGACAGTCACGGTATTTGTCTGCTTCTCAAACTACCCGAGATGTGAAACTGGTTTTGCTTGCAGTGACATGCCTGTTAATGCCAGGCAATGTAATACTTTCTTATTACAACCCTTTGCTTGCATTTAAAAGTGAAAAAAAAAGAAAAAAAAAAGTTTCTGAAACACAGCACATTCCTTGCTCTTTTTGATGCCTTGTGATTGTGTTGTCTACAAAGATAAATCCTGGGGACTTGGGAGGTCACTGTGACAAAGCTGAACGTGCCTGAGTCTCGTGGGGTGGGCAGCACATCAGTGGCTGTGCCCTTAATCTGAATTCATTTCATCACTCTGCAGAAATACCAGAATACCACACGGGACAAAAGAATTACACAGCAAGCAGAGATGGGCCTGAATCCCTTGGTGGCTGTGAATTAGGAGGCACTTTCACGTGAGTTCATGTCCGAAAAACACGACTGGTCTTCACTGGCAGTAATAAAACAGAGGCTGGGGCAGGGAATGGAGCACTGGGCAGTGTAAGAAATCTAAACCTTCAAGTGTGGCTCCAAACCACAAGCCAGATAATGACCGTGAAGCACTTGTCTCGAGTGTAAATGGTGCCTCACTATAACACCTGTTAAATTTCCTTTGATTTTCCATTAACTAAATACCATCGTGGAGGTGTGTGCCCATGGAACGCTGAGGAAAAGATAAAGCTATAATATTTTATGGGCGGTTTTAAAAAAATGGCAACTCCAAAAGAATGCATGCTATTATTTTTATTTGCTTCTTGGTTCTGATAATTCCTCTGATATGCAGAGCTTAAAAATGGGATAAATGTTTTATGCAAAACTGCATGCATCGGATTTTGAAAATGTGACTTAAACTGCTTCTTTGCTCATTTTACTTCTGTGAAGAAGAAAGAATTTCTGCTGGAGTCGAGAGTGACACAGTAGACTGCAGACAATTGATGCTGATAATGTTGTTTGAGATGATATGACCAGCAATAGAAACAAATAAGATTGAGTTTCCATACAATGTAAGAATATTAATTGAACAACTTCCTGCCAGTGGTAAAAGTCAAGAGATAATTGAATTAGAGAAGGCAACTAGATTAATTGAACACATAAATTCTTTACTACAGGTCAGTGTTGGTTAAAATGCATGACAATGCTGGTTATTAATTTTAAATGTAAGCTTCTATCCACGTATCAAGTGCTGTGACTTCCTTAGTCAACCAGCTGTGGTCAAAATTCCATACAAGTGGGGGACTGAATTTTTAAAGAGGAAAGTAGGAGAATTTTTAAAATTTGTTACATATTTGTGGCTGCTGAAGAATTCTCTAGCGATGCTTTTTCTGTTTTTCTACTCCCCATCGTGCCCCAGTAAGTCACCAGAATAGTTTTCTGTGGAACGTGGAGCAGTTGGACTTGGTGATGGGCATAACTTTGGAGGGTATCCCTACTCTCTTCTTGGAAATAAAAGACACAGCCTACTTCCTCTGCTCTCTGTGCCCCACAGAGGTCCCTTAACTTTTGAGTTTCGGCTACGAGACAGGACATCCTGTGTGATTGCAGCAGGTCCATATGGTTCTTGAATGCTTTTCCCAAGGTGAGGATTAGAGAACATCAAACGCCGCTTGACGGGGAGAGGAAATCTTGTGTAATGCTTTTGTTCTGCTAACATCTATGTAAAGAGCTGCCTGGGAGTTTTGGAATGGAATCTGTCATCACTGTAATCCTGCTCTGGAAAATTGTGATGGAGACAGCACAGGCAGTGATGTCATTGGCTGTCTGACACAGCCACTGCCCACAGCGAACTCATCTCCTCACCAAACTTTCCTTTGTCTCTGACATTTGAATGCCCAATTGGCAAAGCTTATTGGTGGGGCTTTTTTTTTTTTTTCCTTTTTTCTTTCACAGCTGTGTTAAAATTCAAAACACAGATATGTGAGAAAAAGCCCAATACAGAGGAGAGTCTGTTCAGCTCCCTCTGCAGACTTCAGAGGAATTTTTGTGCACTCTGCCTTCAGTGTCATATGCAGGAAATTCTTCTTTGCTCCATACAGTGCAATAAACAAACCTCCTGTGTATTAGCTTTAGGTTTTAATACTTCTACTCACAGCCTATGGCAAGTGGTAAAACTATAAGAAAGAAGCAATTTGCTTTATAAGGGTTCTGGCCTGCCCCTGGTTGTCACATACACCTATTTGTTAAGGACCTGTTACCATGTAGGGCTGTGGTAGTTGTATGACATCATGCAAAAATGCTATTTATATACTGTGTGCTAGCAATTAAGTTGAACAATCATATTTGGTTATTATCCTTCCCTGCCTTTGTAAATGGATCCAGCAGTGGTGAGAAATGCTGTGATTTGCATTAGTGGGATGTGAGAAGGCAGCCTGTGTTAGTGGTGGATTGCCTTTTTCCTGGGTAAGTTATATGTTGTTATAGGCCTTGTTTGCAAGGTAATGTGGCAGGTGGTGTTTTATGAATTATATGCTTGTATTTAGACATCTTTAGATATGGGCTGAGGTATTGTTTTACAGATTATAACTTTACATATAACAGAGTGTCTTATTTTTAGAGAAGGTAATCACAGAATGGCATGATTTTGGTTAAGGCAGTGAATGCTCAGTATCATTGAAACTTAGCCCGTGGATATTACGTTTAAATGTATCAAGAATACACCTTATCCCCATAATAATTGCTGCTTGCATGTTATACAAGCAGAGAACCCCCAAAATGTTGCATTTACATGCATTTCTCAGCTCTCACACCAGTGAGTGCTCCCTGGCTGCATTACAGCTTCATGCCAGGATGAGACCTGAGCACGACTCCATCCCCATTTTCCCTGTCCTCACCCCTCTTTCCATGAGCATGAGAGCTGGATGGGAAGGGGGGAGTGACGTACTGAAGCTGCATCCCTGACCTGGACAACGGGAGATCTCCCAGACATGCCAGATAGGTTTTGAAGATACTTACTTGACTAATGAGTTGGATTTTGGACTTTATTTTCAGGTTTTCTGAGTGTCTGAAACTTATTTTACTGAAATTTATTACTGTCTTGTATTTTTTGAGGTGATTCTTCTGTTGCTGGCATAATGTATCCTTGATTAGACCACGTGTGACGTTAGAGTGACGTTAGAGGTGTGAGGGAGAGAAGCAGGAGTGAAATGTGAGCCATTGTACAATGGGCCTACCTTTCTTTCCACTGAAACCAGTGCTAATAAATGGTCAAACTCCTCCCTTCAGTGGCTGAAATAATGTGGCTGCTGTGCACAGTGTGCAGGTTAAGTGTGCTCAGAACCCACAAATAGAGTGTGTTTACAGTTTTGTTTCAGAGAAAAATGAGCCAAGATGGATTGTTCAGATCCATCAGAGCTCCAACAGAGAAGGAGATGGACCAACATTACCCTCATCACTGCCAGCACCACCACCTGCAGGGATTATTGCTGCCTGAGTGGGAAGAATCCCTGCTGGAATCTGAGGTACAGGAGCAAGGACTTGGCACGACTGTTACTTCCCAACGAATCTGACCAAGTGAAGGAAGTTTGTCTATTCCTGAGAGGTGTCTAGGTCAGTCCCAGAGCCATTCTGCTGGGGACTAGGAAAGCTTGGCTTCAACCCAGGGATTCAGGCAGTGTCCCGTGCTGTGACTTGGAAAGTCAGCTCAGCTTTAAAATGAAGGTGAGTGCAGGAAACCTTTGAGACCTGTGGATGAAAAATGCTGCGTTGGTGTTTCCTATGAGACAAATCTTGGTTATGTACTGAGACCAGAAATACCACACCACATGTGGGCACACTTTGAGTGCTGGAGATTTTCCTGTGCACGGTGTTTCTGCTCATGATAAGTTTGAAGCAAGTTCCACAGAAGCAGCTGGGGGCCGAAAACTGAGGTGACTCTCACAGCAAGAATTTATCAAAAGCAGGACTGACTGTGTCTTGAAATGGGCTATGCAGAGAGAAACAGATAGCCATGCAGTCTCTTGGAAACACTATGCTAGATTTCAAGTCTTTAACTTTTTAACCTTTGCATGGTTCCCAAAATCTTTTATGGTGTCACTAATTGTTTGCTAAAAGTGCCTGTCAGTAAGAGATAGTTTTCTTAAATAGCTTTAACTCTGCTTCCACATGGGTCAGTGTGTTTTCCTGCTTTGGTTTTGGTGCTCTTGGGTAATGCTACATGGTGGTGGGGAAGGGGAGCTGGGCTCCCAACTGGGAATCTTCAGCACAAAGACTGTCAGGGGGTGATAAATCATTGGAGGCCCAGCACGTGATTAAAAGCTGTGGCCACCAGCAGTGACCCATGGGGATGGAGGTATCAGTGACAGAGAGCAGGGGGAGGTGTTTGGCATTCCTGTTCAGAGGCCTAAGCTAAGTCCATCCTGGACAAGTAATTTTTGTTGGATCAGGCATGGGGGCATTCCTGTCTCAGGCTCTACATTGTTCTTGGCCTGACAGAAAGCTTGATTAAATAATAGTAAAAAAAAAAAAAAAACAAACAAAAAACTGGCAAAAATCCGTTATGATTTTGCCTAATTTGATACCCATTTGGAGCAATAACAGTATGTGTTGTTGGTGTGCACAAGACACTGGAGATACGGGAACACGATTCTGGGGACGTGGTTTAGTGGTGAACATGAGTGGTGCCACAACAATTTAGCAAACGAGGTGCCTTTGAAGACAAAAGTGATTTGCATTGGTAAAAGGGCTACACAAATATTTTCTTCCTGAATGCCACGTTGTTTTGATAGGCTCTGTAGCTGTTTAGAGACATCCTTTTTTCCCCGTGAATTTATCCTACAATGTGTGAAAGATGGTCCTGCCATGCTTTAAAGTATCACAGGGATTCCTTTATGGACATGTTGTTTTATGTTTGACAGCAGCAACCTCAGATTGCTCCAGAGAAACAGGCAATAAACCTCATGTCAAGTAGATGTGAATATACATGAGGACTTCTTCCTATCCCCTGTCTGCAGAGGTTGGCTTGAGGCCTGATTCAGAAGGTTTTATGTTCCTTCCTGTGCTCTTTTTATTAGCTTGGGCTGGATATTTTCAACTGCCATATAATTCTGAACAACTGAGAAGCGTCTCACCGTAAACTTCTTGCCTTTTCACCAGCACCAGGAATATCCTAAAAGTTTCACTGGGCAACAGATAAACAGGTGATTAACGTGTAATTGATGCTGCTCAGTGGGATAAATGGGAGGGATACAGGCACACCTTGTAAAGAAAGAACATGACACAAAGAAGTTGGTAATAATTTGATGTAAAAGGACTCTTAGCAAGTTTGGAAACATTATGGTTGCCAGATGTGCTCTTCCAGATGTCAGGATTTCCTATTATATGCTTCTTCCGGTCAGGAGAGGCAGTGCCTGTGAGAGTGTGTTAGAGCCTTTGAGACATGAGGGTTACCCGACCCTGAAGAGTAATTCTGTAGCTTTTGCTGAGAATTAATGCTTATTATTAGAAAATATTGTGATTAACTCCCAGCACAACCCTCAGCCGTTTAGAAACACACTGTGCACAGAGTAGGAATTGTCCTGCCAGGATGCTGCTCAGCCAGTGGCTTCCAACAGTCCCCGTTGCATCTGGGTAACCTTATAACATGATACAACCCAGGCTGATTTCATACCCTGCTGCTGGTTCAATTCCTTCTCCTCAGGCTTCCCTAGAACTGTAGCCAGATGTTTGCAAGCCAGTTATCACCTGCTGCAGAAGGGAGCTGGCTGATGTGGTGTCACGCATCAAACTGAAACTAAACCAAGTTTTTTCTCATGACCTCGTAGCTTCTTCGGATTCTAGGCGCAGAACTGCTCCCCAAACTTTCATTTCTGTTCAAGTTCCCTGAAGTCCTGTGGCTTTGTAAGTCAGTGCATGGCTGCAAACAGCTGCCGTTACTCTGCCTCGACCTTGGCCCCCTCTGAATCCCTGGAGACATTTTTTAGCTATTCCCACTCATTCTCATGTGAAGGCCTCAGGTCCCCAAGTCCTTCATGGCAGGGAAGATCTATCAGGCCCTGCCCCTGCTTGGGATTCACCTTAGTTTGACCTGTCTGGATCCTTTGAAGGTTCCAGACTCCCATCAAGCTGAGTTCAATCCCTGTTCCAGTGCGATGACAACGCACGGGGAGCACCTGGGTCTGAGATCTGGGAGTGGCCTGTATTTCAACCATCAGTGGGCAAATTCAATGTTTCTTTGCAGATCATTTTTGCCAGCTAGAGATGGACATGTTTGTCCCACAGCATTCCCTTTGGGAAAAGCAGCCAGCCTGGTTCTCACAGAGTGCTTTTGCACCACACTCATTTTGCAAAACATGAGTCTAAGTCATGAGAAAAGTAAGGAGTGAGATGAGAGAAGGAAGAAAGGAGGAAGGAAAGTCCCTTAATAGAGCACAGAAGTGTTTCATATAGGCTGCCAATAGCAGAAATAGGGCAGTAGTTACAGTGGAAGGGCAGAATTTATTCTTTTGATCACCAGCTCTTTAAGACAGTCGCCTACATCTGATAGACAACCCTAACAGGCAAAGTAAATTACTGCAGAAAGCCCTTGGTAGAAGCAAGAACCACATGCAAGTCTCCTGTGTCTCAGCTCAGTGCTTTATCTGTGTAACACATGAAATATTTGTTAAAAATCTAATTTGTATCCATGATTACGGATTCACAGATGATGGCTATAAAGTGCTTTACTTAGTAACTAATGTATATTCATTTGTAGTTTATATTCCAGTACTTTGTAATTTTTTTCCAGTTATTTTCAACTGAAAAGGATAGAAAAACAAGGCTGGAAGGGTCAACAACAGCCAGTACAGCCAGGAGCATCAATCATCCTAATCCATTCCTAAATCCTAATCCATTCCTAAAAGATGCTTGTTAAGAAGAGTTAAGAAAGATAAAATATAGAGAGTTACACCTGAATTTGTGAGATAAGCCATTTTGCATCTGATAGGTGTGAAGGACCAGCAAATTTCATTTTCCTGGACATGAATTCATCCTTGCGAAGACTTTGGAAAATATGGGGTCAGTCTTGAGGATTTCCCTGTAAGTGTGGAGCATCCCAAAGCTGATCTGTCTTTATGGGGCATATCTTTAACGTTGTGTTTTTGTCATAAACCTTGTGTAAGTCAGAGCACATCTTAGATCCTGGCTGTGGGAGACACAGTGATAGGGATGTGTGTGTGTGAGGACCGTGTCCCTGAGCAGAGCCTCCTGTTGCTATTTGGAGCTCTGTGTGAGCACAGGCTCTCACTAATTTGGTTCACATTCCAAAATAAGCCCTCCTGACAGCTTGTGGGTTTTCTGGTAAGGCTTGAGCAACGTGGAGAAGTGTCTGTGGACTGAATGCAATATTATTGTGAAATATATGGTTTATATGCTCTCGGCAGCAATCCAATTTGATATTTGATATTTCACATGGGCTACTGCTGGAAGCACACAGTGCTATCTCTTTTTAGATAGTTATCTGTGGCTACTTCACAATTATTTGGCTTGATTATATATAGAGAGACTTCTTAAAACTCATCTGTTTTAAAAGACAGTCTCTGCTTGTGGTAAATGGTCCTCTGGCTTTCTGTGCTCCCTCCAGCAAAGTGACTCAGCCTGGTTGTGGGTAAAAAGGCAATGGTGCTGTGAAAACCATCTTTTTGCAGACCCAGAGGGTCGGAGCAGTAGCCTGGAAATGCATTGGGGTCAGCATGCAGAGAGGAGAGACCTTCAACAATTACGTTTAATTTGACTTGCAATCAAACAGAAGTAGATGGCCAAGCAGGAAATGGTGTCTTTAGGCACGACATGAAATAGTATTGCTGTCAACTTGAATAAGAAGATCTGACTTTTTTTAAGCAACTGCATATTTAAATAGCCTGTAGGGTCAAACAGCCTTTCCTACAGCCCTCTGATAGCTGGCCTGATAACGGCACAAACACTATAAATATCCTAAATCAATAATCCTGTATCACTGCTGAAAGCAGGCATGTTCACATATCACAGCAGATGGGAAGAAAGCAAATAATATTTGTCTTGCCTTTCAAATTGATTTCCTGTTTTTAGTAAGCCAGAGTGTGTCCATATGTTAATCAGATTGCTAAGAAAGATAGCTCAGGGCAGCAGACTTTTACTTGACCTGCTGGGAGAAGGGGGGGCAAGGAAGGGAGGAGGAAGTTCTCCATGACCCTAAAATGTCTGTGGCAGAAACAGTTCCTACAAATACAAGTGCCTGTGCTTCCCCAGCTTTCCCTGGGAAGTGCTGGGTGCTCTCCTCTCCTTCCTTAGGCAGATCACCTTCGCAGTGCTCAGCAAGCTGCAGGATCGAGCCTGTTCACTGAGGATTTCTTAATCCATCTTTTCTTTCCTTTTGGAGAGCATTTGCCACGATGAAAATTTTAGCATCCCAAGGTTGGGCAGGAAGATCCAAGGTCCTTGACGTCTCCCCTGCCTTCCCTTGCCCTCCTGCAGTGCCCTGTGTTTCCCTGCTCCTCCACCCTTGCACTAGCACGTGGCCAGTTCAGCTGCCCTTCCACAGAGCACAAAGACCATCCATAATGGCTTCCAAATGCACTCCCAGGTCCTATTATTTTTCCCTTCAGACAGGAGATTTTAATTAACTTTAACGAGAAATAGTTCAGAGATCATTTGTGTGCACATAAACTCTGGTGATGTTTATGGGCAACATGCAACTGCCTGGGAGGAAATGATGGCACACTTGGTGTTCTGGGTGTATTTTTGGTGAAAGACATTTATGTCCTACAAGCTTCAGTTTTATTCTGTTTATAAAATTGACAAAATGTTTGGTATGACAGTGTGAGGAATATAATCTCAGTGGACATTTAGTCAATACCTGTGGTCTGCCAGAAAGCTCACGAGGCAGCTGCAGTCCTCCAGAAGTTGTTTGTGTGTTCATACCAGCGTGGCACACTCATGTTTACCCTAAACATGAAAACCAACCAAACATATAGAACATATTCTACGTCAAATATACAATAAATGCCACGATTAATTGATAGTGCCCCAATTTTGTATACACTTGATGTTTTATGCTTGGGTGATCTGATTTAATAGAAGATGATTCTGGCATCCACAGTGAGTCCCAGTTGCCTCCTTCAGGCTTTTGAGATGAAGGCAGATACAACAGGTCTTAGAATTAGGAAACTGCTTTCAAAAACCTACCCCCATGTCTGATTTCTAGCAAGTTACTGGTCTATACTTTTGTTCCCCTTCTCTTGAAGATTTGAAAAACACACCAAAGATTGGGATGTGGTCAGATTCCATGGAGACACCTGAAAGAAAAGAGTGTGCCAAGGATTAGTTTGTTCCAAATCCTGATTCGTGTTGCTTGCTGTTGGGAGCGTGAAGGGGAAGGAATGAGATGAGAATGAAGCTTTCCTGTGTTTGGTGTGTGCTGGCTGTGCTCGGGAAGCATCTAGGAAGTCCAAATGCAGGGAGGACCAGAGCTGATCATTCCTTGTATTTCTGAAGTTAAAAGACAAAAACAAAAGACCACCCCTTCCTGTAGTGCCTTTTATTATTAGAAAAGACAAGTAATTTTTTTCTGGAGAGGAAGGATGATTTTATGGAGCTGGAAGCCAGATGATCTCACTTCCAATCCTGGTGTTGACACAGATTTTCCTGTGTGACCTTGGAAAAATCTCTTGCTGCATTCCAGTTTCCCATCAGTAAAATGCAACAATCATTCTTTGTTATCTCTGAGGAGCACTCTGCAGTTAATGCATGACTGCAAAACAGATTTGGACACATCTTTTGGTTACTTGAAGACTATATTTTCAAATCCAGTGTTTTTTGGGGGGCATTCCTATGAAAGCATTTAGACAAGTTAGGTCTTAACTCCTGTGGCAGTTTGAGAGCTCTGTTTCTGTCTTCTATCCATGTGTAGCTTAATCCCTTTCAAAGTTCTGTCATAGACTAATGTGCTGGCATAATGGAAAAGCTCTAGAGGTAGATTGAGTTCTTAGAGTGTAATTTAGCAATTCTGTTAAGAGAAATAAGCAGATGTAACCAAGCCAAACCTGTTAAAATATTTTAAAGACTTTTCTAAAATATGTTATCAGCTGACCCTCTTGCTTAAGAACCAAACTGCATCTCCATGGTTGTGCTGCCTAATTCCATGCTGCAGATACTTTGCCTCACTACTGCTTAAGGTGTTCTCTGGAGTACTGGGGGTGTAACAGTTTCCAAAATGTAAATTTTTAATACCTGCTGTTCACCTTTGTCATGAACGGGAAACATTCATAGTGGATCTGAAGGTGAGTGGAAGTCTCAGCACTGAACCCTCTGTTTCTAACTCATGTTGAATTAACATGTGTTTGCCTCAACGAAGATCTGAACATTTTGCAGAAGCCACTAGAAAATGAGTAAGGGAGAAGCCAGAGATGAAGTGATGTGTCTGAGGTTATGGAGCAGCTTATCACCTGAACTAGGAGCAGGATGCAGCCTCCTGATACAAACTGAGTGCTTTAGCCACCAATTTATATCAGCTTCCCAATATCCAGAGTCTTTATCCAGATCCTTACTGTGTGCAATCACCATTTAAAAATCAGCCCCAACATTTTTTTTTGTTGTTCCTTTAATTTACTTGGAATCTTCTCAGCTGCACATCTGATTCTTGGTAGAGACAGGTACTGTAATTTCTATGCTGTTATCTGATCCATTTGTGTGTGGGGGGGGCTGGTTTTGAAAGCAAATAAAAAGTAATCCAGTTAGACTTTATTTAAATCCATCCAGTAGGAACAATTATCTCAAGTGCTCTAGCTTCTGACATTCATCATGCTAGAAAAGAACACAAAGATGTGTATAAAAATATGAGCATTGAACTTGAGTGGTGCTTCAAGGGCATAAGAATAGACTCATTCTGTTGCATTAAATAATATTGTGTGGTTAAAAAGTGACTAACAGGTCTTGATTATGGTCATTAATGTTTGTGTTTAATAAAGAGGGTCCACTAAAGGCACTCTGAAAAGGTTACCAAATATTACAAAGAGTTGCTTTGCTGTTTACATCAGCAAATATTTTAGGTAGAAGGGGGAAAATCGTTAAGTGTTGGCTGTTAATCTTGGGTAAATGTAATAGATTCAATTATGTAATGTGACAATGAGTTTGCTCTGCTTTGTCTTGAGTTAGTCAGAATTTAAGCTTTTCCCCTTCAGATTTATTCAGATTGTTAAGTGGCTGCTGAGAAGCTGGAACCTTGTCAAACAAACTTGGCTTTAAATTTTAAATTATTTTTAATCAATATGTGAAGAGGCCAAGCTCTGCCATATGTTACTCACCATCCATTAGTTGGTAGCTGGTCATTAAACTCTCACTAAGGTTTCCTAACTGTGACTATTGTGGTGATTTTTTTCTCTCTTTCTCTCTCTCTCTGTAGAGTATGGGCAAAGGGGAGCATTCGTGGCAGATTGCCTTGAGGACAATAAAAACTCTCATGTAGTATGGTTGTTTGTTCAGACACAAACAATAGAGACATTTTGCTATTACCATTTGCCAGCTATCAAGGGGTTTCGAGCCCCCTCCCCCTTGGTGCCTACAACTCAAAACAGATGCAAAATCTTTCTTTTCAGTCCCCTTGAAATGACCTGTGGTGGTGCAGTGTCATTTAGAGGAGAAATTATTGGAGTGAGAGTGGCTGGTAACAATAGGGGCCTTGTGCCAGGCACATGACAGAACAGTGAGGGGGCTGTTGGTGACTTTATTGGGGAGGAGGACGGAGGTCTGGCAGGTGCTGCCATTGTTAAAGGTCTCTGCTCCTAGACAGTGGTCGCAGATGAGTTCGTGTCACTTTGTTGGGGCTCTTTACGCCGGGTTCAGTGATGTGACACTGGTCAAGTGGCCGATCCAGCTTTTCTGATCTCCTCAACATGGTCCCTTCTGTAACACGACCCTTTATTGCTGAGATGTGTCAACATGCTCCTAGGCCATATGGCTTCAAGCTAGAGTAACTTTTATGCTCTCTGAAAGGGGCATAATAACCTAATGTTTGCTCTCCTCAGGACCGACCCTGGCACTGCTCTGTGGAGATGTCATCCAGAAAACCAATTACAGTGTATTGATACAAAATACATCCACTGCTTTAATGCTGAATTTGACAACAACAGAGGTTGTTGGTCACAGGCTGAAAGCTCTGACTATATTTAGATATGAGCTCCGACTATATTTAGGTATGAGCTCTGACTATATTTAGATATGAGCTCTCTCACAGAACAGTACCAGGTTCTGATGGTGGGACTGCAGACCAGCAAACCAGGGTGAAGAAGTTTGAATTTTCCTGCCCTCCAAAGAATAACGTGGGTGATGTTAAGCAGGGAAGGTTAAACACATTGAAGCAAATGTATTAATGCATTAATTTTACCCATGCTGTCCCTTCTCTCAGAGCACCAGGCCACACTATAATAGCTGCATCTGCTTCTGTTGTACATATTGTTTAGTTCTAGTTTTTTGGCTCAGAGAATAGAAACTGGTCTTTCTGTGGGGAAACAAAGAATTTGTTTTTGTAAATTGCCATTTTTTTTTCCTGAATAAATAATGAAAAACCTGGCAGATTGAACAGATCAGCCATATGGAAACTGGCAAATTTTAGTCTGCTAAGAGTAATTAAACAGGGATGTTATGTAGTCTAATGAGATACATGTTTGTGGTGCAGGGGGACCAAAGAGACACAAAAGGAAGAGATGGTGCTCAGAAAGAAAAATTACAACTTGAGGGTTTGAACTGCTCTCAGACAAGAGATCTGAAGTGGTTTTGGAAGTGGTTGACAGGCTTGGGGTAGGCAGGTCTCTCATCAAAACAGTGGTTGTACACCCAAAATTGGCAAACAGTTGCACAATTCCACCTAAGGGATAGTGGTTTCTTTCTTAATGAACACCACAGAACAGTGCTGATACATTAAGAGGTTCAACAAAGACTTGGTCATAATATGTAGAGGAACTCTGACTGTGTAAAACCATTTGCACTGTGGGTAAATGTTATGTTCTTATTAGAAATGTTTGCCTACCTTTGGATTGTCAATATGTAACGGAAAATAAAAGATAAATCAATTTTCAAGCAAAGGTCTTGAAGATTTGACCCTGAAATGGACCTATAAATCTGTCTGATTAAGAAAAAATTAGCATATATGAATTACTGTAATCACATCAGATACAGAACCAAACCTTAAAAATAATTAAGAAAGATAACTTTGCAGGAAAAGAGAACTTGCTAGGGACAATGCTAAATCAAATATTGCAAGCCTGTTGTGATATGAGTCTTCATAAAAGAAGATAAACCTTTTGAATTCCATCTATTTTGCTGAAACCCTAAAAATTTACTGTATTTTATCGTATATTTTTGAATGCCTCTCTGCAGGGTCTTCTTGAAAGCTGATAAGGTCTTCAGTTAGGATGAACAGGTGACACAGAAAGGTAGTTTCAAGAATAAACCCTGTAGTATGAGCTAGGAATATATTAGGAAAAGGCAGTAGGGTTTATAGGAATGTTCAATATCAGTGTAATGGGAAATGACTCGAGTATGCAACCAATCTTGCCAAACGCTCCACAAACAAACAAGCACTCCCTGCATCATTGCCCCAAAAATAACAAGCAGAATAGCAAACTGAAAACACATCTTAAGTAGAGGAGAGTATGGGGAAATGTGATTTGCTAAAGAATATCACTAAACCTTCCAAATTGCACTATCTGTAATTCTTGGGTGAGGGACAGGAGTCCCATTTCTGTGGGGTGTACTTGCTCACCTTCTGACTTTTTAATGGAGTAAACCTCTGGTTTCTTGTCTGTATTAGAAACAGTAAAAGGGAAGAGGTTACTGCCCAGATGTGGGGAGGTTTTCCTCAGGTTCAGAAGTGCACTCTGACCCTGTGGATGGCAGAGCCAAAAATACAGAGGGAAATGAGGGCACGTCCACATGGAGCCAAAAACTCCACACCAGCCCAGCTGCCTGACAGGAGCTCGTGTGGTCCAGGAATCCTCTCCCTCTAAATGAATGCCTCTTGCAGCTTCCCAGAGCCATGGTGAGTAATAAATGAGGGGACTAGAGGCTCACCAGTGGGATAGATGACTTTTTTCATACAGATCCTTTCATACAGAGAGTTCAGTTAAGGTGGGGTGGTGGCCAACCTTAATTCTGACTTTCCAGGCTTTCTGAATTTTGATAACTTGATCTTGCCATCCTTTTCACATCTCTGTTTAGAGATTTCCATAAGTTGGTTTGTAACTTCCTACATTTAAAAAAAAACCCCAAACTATACATATGTAATTAAAACTTTCACCTATTGTGCCCTGAGACAACCTCAGGTTCACCAGCATGGCTCGAAATTTTAAATGCAGTGCATAGACTAGTCAAGCTGCTTGTCACCTTAAATAGATGTTTTCACAGGGTCTCCTTAGCCTGAGTCCTATGACCATATCATAGCTCAGCCTCAGTCTTCTGTATTCTCAGTTTGTATCTCTCTGGCATGTTAGCACCCCAAAAATCCATGTGCACAGTTGGTTGTGTTTGAACTGAAGGCCGAAGCTGGCTCAGTCTGTTCTCCAGCTCCAATTGCTTCACAGTCCCCTTTTCCAGCCCATTGCCTTCCATCTCAGGATCCTCTAAATATTCTCAGTGCTGTCAGTAACCTTCATAATAACTCACATACATAATCATAAATGATAAACTCAACCTCATAATGCTGTTACCAGACCCACCTGACAGCACATGTTTGGAAACAGGTCATTTTATGTTTTTTTTTTCCCACAAGAGGGTCATGTATCTCAGAGATAATGGTGGCAGATTAAGGTCCATCTCACCAGTCTGAGTGCACTGAAATCATCCCCAGGGCTTGTGAAGCTGTGAGGATTTTGACAGTACTCAATAATCTCCCCTTATTTTAAATTAGGAACCAATAATGATGCTGAAGGATGACACAGTTTACTTTACATTTATAAGATTTTTTTTTTGTTAATTACACTCCCAGAATTTTCCTTAGAACAGAGATTGTATTCATTAGATGGGGTAACCTGTGATTTCCTCTTTGCCATTCAGTAGACTTGGTTACTGTGGAGAAATAACACAGCATATAAGAAATATATCACTTATGCACCTATAAAATCGCTTCTCTCAATTTTTGAATATAAAATCTTGCAATGGTAATGATATTTTTAATTTTTTTTTTTTGGCTCCAGGGTTTCTTGAAAAGGTAACACCATTTAAATGACACGATGTGTGATACTCTTGTGTGATACTGCATTTGAATTGTTGTGTTTAACACAGCAAAAGCTACAATTGGCACATGTCAACTGCTAACAGTAACTATTAGCTATAAATTCTAGTTGTCATATAAATAGTACTAGTTCTTTAGTCAGAGTCCTTACTAAAAGCCTGTGTGCAAAGTTAACTCAAGAGGAGGCACTGACATACAAATAATTTACTTTAAAATCTGCATTGATTATTTGTTCTTAGGTACATTAACCTACTTTTTTTTTTTTTGCCTCACCTACCTCTCTGGGACTGAGGCCAGAAGTTACACATGTGGCTGTATGTATTTCCTTCAAATTTGTGTTTGTAAATACTGTAGGTACGTGTTTGGGTAGATTACAGTTCACTCAGAACATTGAAGTTTGCTTCTCTCAGGAGAACAAAGTGAGAAATTACGTGAAAATCTTAAATCTCTGTCTTTTAAAAATACCTAGCCTGGAAATGGCTATCCTAGAAGTTATCTTTTAGGAACATGACACAAGAAGTCTGAAAATTATCACACTATAACCTTATCTCTAGGATAAGAAAAAGTGATCAAACCCAAACATGTTATCAGTCTGCACAGTGTGGTGTGAGACATTGGGGGAAAATTCAAAGAGGGCTTTGTATAGCAAGAAACACCAGTCTTTTCATCTGGTAGGCAGGAGTTAGTATGGAGGAGGATAAAATTTTGTCTTTTCTTTTTGCAATCTAACTTCCTTTCTTTTGCACACACCATCCAAAACTGGAAGTATAAAATAAAGTCTGAACCAGCAGACCTTCTTGTGTTAAAAAAGCAGAACTGTGCTCATTCACATGTGATAAAAATGCTGATGTGTGATTAGGTAGGTAACTGTCAGGAGCCTTAGATGGAAACAGCCCCTAGAGATCTGCTTTCACACAAGAGCCACCACTGATGTCTTGCTGAAGAGAGAATCAGGGAACTCACTCGCAACATGTTTGTTCAAAAAGAGAATTGGAATTACAGAGTAGTCATGAAAGCAATACATCAAACACAGGAAATAAACACCGAAGAACAACCTTGCAGGGATGTGATGTTGTGACTTGGGGAAAGGGGAGAAGTCTGTGGATAAGTCAGAGCCAGATTGTGCTGCCCAAGGTTTGTCTAGTGAAGAGACAAGATCCCACAATGTGATGCTCATGGAATCACAGAATCTGCTGAGTTGGAAGGGACTTGTTGGGATCATTGAGTCCAACTCCTGGCCTGCACGGGACCATCCCCAAGAATCCCACCCTGTGCCTGAGAGCATTGTCCAGATCCTTTTTGAGCTCTGTCAGGCTTGGTGCTGTGATCACCTCCCTGGGGAGCCTGTTCCAGTGCCCAACCACCCTCTGGGTGAAGAGCCTTCTCCTGAGATCCAACCTAAACCTCCCCTGGCTCAGCCTCAGGCCGTTTCCTCGAGTCCTGAGGGCAGCCCCTGATCCCCAGAAAAAGTGCAGGAGCTGTGAGCTGTTTGAAGGCTGCAGTCCTCTGTACCTGGCAGAGGTTCCTACTTGCTTCAGGGGAAAGCACATCTGTGAGATGCAGGGCAGCCAGTGGAGTCCAAGGCTTCGGTATTTCGGGATTTGTCATGGGAATTTTCAGCACCCACGTTGTGCAGAGCATGGTGTGAGCTCTGAGGCATTATGTGTACTCTTCCTACTGCACAACAAACACCTTCAGACACTGAGAAGTGTCACTTATTCTCCTTAGTAACAGCAGTGTAACTCATTATAAGGTCATCAAAGCTTGCTGATACGAGAGCTGAGAAGTCCTACAAATTTCTTGGGGTTTTACAGTGTCAGTGTAAGTTCTCTCTCTTCTGTTGGCAATGATGGGAGTTTAGCTGATTCCCTGTCTGTGAAATCAAATGCTCATGGGGGATTTTTTCCCTGAAGTTGCATCTTTTTTTTTTTTTTTTTAATGGGGAATAAAACCGTATAAATGAAATTGAGGGGACAAAAAGAAAGCAGGCCACAGCCAAAGCTCAAGGAAAAGCATACAATGAGTCAATTAAAACCAGTGTCAGGATGTAAGGCAGATATTTAAAATGGTTTGATTTATCAGGAAAAAAAGAATCCTAAGGAATTACTATTAATACAACCAATCAACTATTTTTAAGGACTGTTTTTGTAGCTGAAGGGGGAAGAACAGTGGCTCTTTCATTATGGCAGGCAAACAGTCCTGGGAATACTCTCTGCCTGGTACAGAGTAAGTTTGAAGAGATGATAACAGCAAGGAGCATATCATAGCTTTATGATCACTCATCAGCTTTGGGGAGCCTGTGAAATGAAAGGCCCCCAGACCAGCCAGGGTTGAAAGGTTGAGGCTATAACCAGACTTTTTGTTCCTGAGACGGCCAGAGCCTTTACTGAACAACAGACAACTGTGAATAGATGATGGGCATCTTTGCTTTGTTGCTGCTCCCTGGTTTAAGGATACTCTTGTCCTCCTTCTGCCCCTTCTATATTTGACAAGTTTGCTTTCAGCAGATATGACAGGCACTGGTGGGGGTCACTGGCCCAATTCCACATTTCCACACTTGGCTTGCTCCAAGTTCACTGGCCTGAACTAATGTCTCCAATGGAGGTCGTACTACTGAACATTATGAGTTTTTTTATATATTAAACATGCATTAGTGGGTTTACCCCTGCTTATCTGACAGCTGTAGAAAAATAAAGAAAATTCAGTTTGAACTTTAAAAAGCAGGGCTTAATTTATGTCCGCTACTTTTGTTCCTCCCCTTTTTTCATTTGCCAATTGCAAAGCTCAAGGGAGATAATAAAATGGAGGAGCTGCTACTTTGTACTTCCACGTGCTTCCTAGTGCCTGTGCCTTACTGGGCGAGCTCAATCTAAAACTAGGAAAAGAGTTTTCAGATGGAAATTTGATTAAACAATGCAATCATCTGTCTCACAATCTGTTTTTTTATAAGGAAAGTATTTTTTTTTTCCAGGGGGAATTTTCTTTCAGAGGGTTTTGTATGAAAAGGCAGACGTCATGAATACTGATGGGAAGGGCTCAGTGTTTTGTTATTTCTGTATAACAAAGACAAAATGCTTTAATAAAATCAGAAAACACAGATGTTACTTTGAGTATATTTTGCATCTTCCACTTTGCTTTTTTTTTTTAAAGTTGGGAACAATCCCTCCCTCAGACTGACAATAGCAGCTCATGACAGACAAAATTAGCAGCTGGAAACTTAGCCAAAAGTTTAGGCTTTTTAGTATGTTGTTATTGTTTGGGATTTTCTTAGATGGTGAAAGGCACGCTTGGAGGAAGAGGCACGGATGAATTGAAAGCCCTTGTTTCTCACTCTCAGGATACTTTGACTGGTTTTTTAGTTTTTATAAACAGTTTAAAATGGGAAAATGCACAGCTCTTTGTTTAGAAATTAGCCTATTGTGTTTTTCTCTTTTTTGTGTGTGAGGGCTTCAGAGGGAAGTTCATGTGGTTTGATAATATATACTTTTCATACTCGTTTAAAACCACCACGTTTTTATTAAAAAAAAAAATCAGTTTCTACCTGTCAGTGAAAAAGCAACATTTATCCATTTTTCCTAAGTAATCTCTGTTTCTGGGGAGGACGGAATTGATACTGGAGTTAACTTGTCACCCAGACTCGTGACTAAATGAGTAAAGTGAATTAATTTACTGTTTACTCAGTGATTTTGAGTTATTGTGCTTGTTTTAAATTCTGGACATTTTAGAGTGGCAAAGATGGCTAATAGAACCTTTCCAGGGCCCAGGAAAAAAAATTTCCTGGCATGACAGTGTCCCTTTTATCTTCTGTGCTTCCTGCTTTACTCCCTGCTCATCCAGTGGGACACCACTAGGATTGCCCTTGAAACGCCTGGATTTGGGAAATACACCTTTCCATGAGATATAGCATGGATCCATTCAGTGCTGGTTTGGGGGGAATGTGATTCTGTTGTTTTCCACGTGCTTTTGTTGCATCTTGGACCTCTATGTTGGTGGGACTGTACTTTAGAACAGGGGCTACTGTAGAGCTGAGCTGTGTTTTACTGTAAGAAATGAGGTTTTCTGTTCAAAAGCAATGGACTGAGAGATAGGATTTTACCATTTTCCTGGCTTTGCCACAGGTATGTCTCTCCTTTGTTCAAACTACCTGGGAATTTTCTAATGAAACAAGGATTCTCAGGATTGCTGGGGGATCAATCGTTGCCTGTCCAGTGAATTTGTAAATGGATCCTTTGCTTCTGCTCACTTTTGCTCTTACAGGACACAAGCTCTTCAGAGAACATATCTCTGGATTCATGCTCCCTTTAAGGAACTGGGGGGACCACTGGGAAAATCCACCTGCCAACATTGAGAGATAATATTATGATCAAACCCAAGTGCTGGGATTTGGGAGATTTGGCTTCTATTTTTTTAATCATTTGGGTTAAAGTGTTCTTTAAGTACGTGGCAGTGAAAGGGAACACCTTGCAATGATTTGGTTTTGTTGCAGGACTGTCATAACACCTACTGAATGCCTCTGGACAGAAAAACGTGGGTAAGAAATGATGTTGCCATGGGAAGGGATCACAGAGCAAAGGGGAAAGCACCACTGTCCTCATTCCATTAAAAAGGTGAACCAATGTCATATTCTTATGTCAAACTGCCTAGCTTGTAACCATTCTTTTTTTTAAAGGAGATATCCTTTAAATGTCTACATGAGACAGATATAAACTAAAAAAATAACTAAATCTAATTTCAAATAACGCTCCCTGAAATACTGTGTGATCTCTGGTGTGCAGCTGCTGGAATAACAGTGGTGGAAAACATTCTATCCTCTGGGTCTACCTGTACATACTAGGTTTAGTAAAGGATCCTTTTAATAAGTCAAAATGATTTCTAACTCTGAAACTTGTGACATTTCCTTATTTCAGTATAATTTTCTTTCTTGGACTTCATGGCAATTTTTTCCCAAGCTAATCATGTAGTGCTGCTTCGTATGTGAATATTGTTGCCTATCTATATTAGTGTATTAGATGCAGGAGAACTGAGCTGCTGATATCTTTCTACTATTAATAGAGTATTAATTAGTATTAATAGAGTATTAATCCAACTCTTAAAATGCAGTAGAGTAGTTTTAGAGACCCCAGGCTTAATGATGTAAATAAGGGGACTAGTGAGCTGCGTGGCCCATATCCATGGCTGGAAAACTGAATTTTTAAGGAATTGCCCTTTTTTTCCTGGGCCCCTGAGCGGATTTGGGATATGACTGTCCCCAGGCAAGCAGAATTCAGGGATGGCAGAGGGAGAAAAGGGGGCTTTGGTGGAAATGCAAGGCAAGGCAAATATTTTGCACAGGAAAAACATCTTATGTGCAGAAAATACAGTACTGGGCCCTGTAGGAAAGGCAGTGCTGAGGCTTCTGGCTTTTCACACAGCTTGTTTCTAATAAAGACCATTCCCTCTCACTTCCATGTGGGAGCATTGCTTCACACTTGGAACTGCGCAGGAGCAAACGGAGCAGAAGAGCCTAATTAAGGTTTCAGGGACTTCTTTACAACAGAGCAAATGTTAGTTTAATGATACAGTTACGAGTCACAAAGAAATCGGAGCAGACGCCTCAAGTTTTATACATTTTTGGCAAAGTAAGTGGGAAACTATGTGCTGAAGTGAGGTCAACAGATGGAGGAAGAGAGGTACAGGAGGGGAAGAGAGCCACACACCCATGTACCAAATCAAAAAAAGCCCCCCAAACTCCCAATCAAACAAACAAAAAGAACTAAAGAGACAAACCTTGGAAGAAACAGATTTTTAAACAAAGTTTGCCAAATAAGCAAACTTTTTTTTTCTTTTTTTTTTTTTTTTTGTATGAGAGCAGATGCAAAGTGCCTTTTCAGTTAATTTTGGATAGAAATAAGTGAACACATGCTGTGCTTTAATAAATCTTGGCCCAACCACAATAGGGAAACTCAGACCTTGATGAACAATTCTGTGCTGGAGTTTGGTGATACCCACCAAGCCTCTCTGTGTTCTTTCCTCTCCTCTAAAACTGTCAGTGATATGCAGAGGCCTGTTTTCTCCAGCCTACACAAGGACACAGCCAGGGCAGGTAGATGATCTTCATATCATCTGGTGTTTCAAAATCTACTGTTCTGAATGTGGGGCTGGGAGTCAGAACTCAACAGTTCAAAATCCTCACCCTCTTATGGTAAATGGTCCTGCTGACTGACACTGGGCAAAAAATTCATATTTTCAAAGTTCTTACCTAACCTGCCTTAAATTCCTCCTCAGGAATTCAGCTTCTAAGTTTCCTTCTTGAATTCCTTCTTCAGCTGCAAAGTAATCTGGTTTTCATAAAGCCAAGAATTGATGCAAAACTCTGAGAATCTTTGTGTTCCCTTTTATGAAACGGGATAATGCTGACACTTTATTCCACTCCTTCTATTTTGGGTCATTATTTTCTTTGCTTTGAAAAAAGCATGGTGATGTTTCATAATAAGTTTGCATAACCATGTAGTTCTGTCCCTGGATTTGCTATCCTCTCTTCTCAACCTCCCAGCATTGTGCTGTCTATTGTTTACTCTGATTATTACTTTTTTTTTCCTTCTTCTTTTTAAGACAGGGATCAGGAGTGAAATCTTAGCTCTGTTAAAACCAGTGGAAACAATGCCAGACTTTAGGAGAATTGGGATTTTATCCTGAATCTTTCTCTTTGCCTGGCACCCTTGGATAATTCATAATAATAATAATAGTAAATAGGTATCATGCTCTGATCCCTGCCAAGCATTTTGGATTAAGACTTAATACATTTGGTAAATCTGGGATATGTTATTATCAGGCTCTTATAACTGTATCTAACAAGGACAGAGTGCACAGGGGAATATTATCCTGCCTGCAGATGTGTTGACATTGGTGAGCCTTACGACACGTCACACATTTATACGAAGCCCTAAAGTTTAGTAAAATATACAGTTGGCAAATTACTGCCAGTCCGTTTTTCTGGCCTGCCAGAACCTTTTTGGAGAAAAGCTTTTAAAGCAGAGAATAGGTTTGACATTTAAATTTCATTATGCTTGCAGCAGCTGGATGTCGTACAGATCCTGGGACACGGGAATCAAAGGCATGAATCTTCCAGGTGCACCACTGCACTTTCCAGAAAAGGCTTGCAAAGTTCTGCCTGCTGTATGAGAACTTTGCAGCTCTCTGCAGCTGACCTCGTAGGTAATGCTGAAAGAGGGGTTGCCTTGCTTGGAGGGAGGATTTTTTTTCCAAGCTAAAACGTTCTGCTTTGCTGTACGGTCGTGGCTGAGCTTTCCCTTAATGCTATTTTTGCATGAGGTCATAGTTTACTCTGCTCAAATACCTGTGGAAAATGTTCAGACACCTCCTCTCTTGGAGTCACTTCATTGGTGTCCATGGTCACACTTGCTGGAGATGGATGCTTTGATCTAGGTGGAGATGTATAAAAAGCACGGGCTGCCACAGGCACTGAGGCACAGACAGAATATGCTCTCAAATGGAACATATTTTTCCACCCCCGGAATCCTCGGAAAGCTCCATGAAATTCATGTCTCTGGAAACTATTTGGTTAATATGCAAAGTTACCAGTGTGAGCTTGTGTCACAGAAAGACTGGTCTTACTACAGGGTAACTGAGCCCCCTTAATTTTGTTACTGTAGATTAAATTGCTCTTGACCCTCTTGCCTCTGTGTGTACACGCAGCCCCTGACCACAGGTGTGATGTCAGGCTCTAAATAAAGCATTCCCTTCGATCAGGATAACAGCAGGACCTTGATGAGAACTGAGAGGGGAAATTGCTGCCCGGTTTCTCCTTATTTTAAAGCTGCCAGAGTGCACACGTGGTTCGTGAGTCTGTGAGCGTGAGTGATTATTAGGCTGTGACAGAGAATATAATAATCTGAAGCAAAGTCAGATGTAATTTTAAAAGGCTGGATTCCTTTTATTCCTTCTTAATTGGAAAAGGGTAATGATTGTGAAATGCTCTTTGCAAGCAGAAAAATACCTCTAGTACAGTGTTGGGTGCTTACATTAGACCGTGTGCTTCTGAAGTGGCCCTTGGCCCTCATAAGTTTCCTGCTGAGATTAGTCACAAAAAAAGATAATTACTCATTTCTAGGCCAAAAATACATGAATTGCCTGGAACTTAGTTACGTTTACCTTAATTAATAGATGGAGTCAACAGAAATTTAATACTTCCTTCTCTGAGTGTGATCTGTTCGTGTTGGGTAAAAACCCAAGTGTACTTGACTATCTGCACTATTTGTAACCTATAATCAATTTTCTGTGTTTGGGCATTGTCTGTTTAACGTGGGCAACTGCTTGTTTGGTTTTCATTGAAAGGGTTCATTTAAGACTAGTATTCATGCTGTATTTTAGACATACTGACATAGGGGTCAGATATTCATTCCCGTGAAATATTGGCAACCGATGGAATTAAATGCAAATTTGATTTGCCAGTGATTTTTGTTCATAATGAACAAAAAGGACACAGAGGGATGTTGAGAGGGATCTAGATCACAGTTCTGATAGTTATGAGGAGTAACTCCCAGTACTGTACAAAAGTCAGTCAAAGCTCTGGGCAGCAAACCTGGATTTGGGAAGGAAAATTTCTGGTGCATTTTTGGGCTACTGTCTGAAAACCTTCAAGCTATGATGGTGTAAGTCATATCCGACAGGTCAGTCCTGGACATGTATCCCCATCTGCTATTTGTGTGCTTCTTCTGTCTCTGGGAAAGTCTGGGCCTTGTGAACAAGGAGGGAAATGCTCTTAATTTTGCTTTTGGAATATCACTTCTTCAGGGACCATTACGCATTTTGCCATTTGTCACGTTCCTGTGACTCAGAACTTCCTCCTTCACCTTCTGGCTGTGAAGGTGAACGTGACCTGCAAACGGAGGGACCTGAGATTCTGTGTTCAATATTGTTCTTTGCTTCTCAGTTGTCTGCAGCTGAACCAGGCACAAATGGATGCAGCTTCAGGGATGGATTTAAAAAGCACTCAGGCCGTGGCAGTGCTATATGGAAGTTGTGTTTTTATTTATGTGCTCATGATAGTTGTGTCTGGGAACACTTGTATGCCTTGCCAGATACTCTGGTACCCAGTAGCTGTTCTGTCTTTCCACCAATAATTTGCAGACCTTCGCCAAGTTGTTTCTCTGGTGTTAAGGAAGAGACAAAAATAAAATGGGCTGGACCTTGATCAAGAAGTGATTTTAGATAGAGCTTGGCAACAGCAGCAGACCCTCAGCAACATTTTCCATTGTACAGTCTCTCTTTTCTCTTGACGGGGCAGGATGATAAATTGCTGGTTTCAGGTCAGGCATCTCAAAGTGCAGAACAAAAACAATGACACTACGGAAAATAAAAGGGATGTCCAGAGTACTGAGCTGAAATTTAAATCTGTCTTTCTCAGAAAGCCAGCTTTAGCAACACAGAGGGAAACACACCTCAGAGGAATATGGTTGAATTCCAAGGAACAGGGGTATCTTTCAAATTCACCAAGAAAAGTGGGTTAAATCCTTTCTCCTGAAAAACAGATGAACAAAACCTGATTTTTCCTTAACTTGTCCCTGTCACGTAGAAATACTTCTACTGTGTCTGATTAAATAGGTCTTTTTTTCTCTCAAGTTCACCAAGTCTCTGTTCTCTATTTTTAAGAGGTTGACTTGGCAGCAGTAAAATTCAGTTGCCTCTTTATATGTATCTTGGTCTCACAGAATAAAAGATGTTAGAAATGGTCCCAAAATGGTAGGTCTTCTGGGCTATTTCCTGTCTATATCCAAGCCTGTACCAGTATTTTGAAATATTTCAGAATTGCTCCTTGGGGCTTTTACCAGCACGTTCAGAATTATCTAAGCAGTTTAGGGGTTTAGATACCATTGAGTATAATGGGATTTAGGACTCTCTTGATAACTTCAGATATCCAGATAGCTATAACCATTGAACTGGTAATTTTTTAACCCACAAAAAATCAATGGGAACTAAGTATTTTGTGTTGTAAAATCCCTGTAAACACGATTCTGGACTTTTTGGTCTCTGTTTGAAACTGAGATTGGGCTGTTTAATCATGAACATGGTTTTGAGAAGTTGAAACTTTCTGTGTCCCGTTTCTGAGGGACATATCAGTGTTGTTTCAAAGATCTTATTGTCGTGCCAGTAGCTGTCACATGAATGCTATTCATCTGTGTTCAGTATATTAAATTATTTATCCCCTGTGATTTTACTCTTGGAATATTAGGAGATGTGGTTACAACGCTGATTGTTTTAAACTATGTGGAATGAATATAAATATGTAAATAATTAGGAATTTACTGAATCAAGGTATGTAAATCTTGTTGTTGAGACCTCTCCTATCAAACCAGATCAATTATGATTTTGATTGCACTTCTCTGAGCGATTTCCAGCAAGACAAGGCTTTCTTGGTGGCCAAATGTTTAAAAGGTGAGTACAAAATTTAAATGTTACTTCATGACAGTCCTGTGGTGGCTTTGAAATCCCTGCTCCATGGTGTGATAAAACACCTCATCCTGCCTGGGTTGGTATCAAAACGTCTTTGTCCTTTTCCCTGCACTTTATCCTGTGGCAAACTCCTGTCAAATTTACTCTTCGTGCAGAGATTTTCTAAGGTTTTTTTGGGGTCTAATTGAATAAGAGAGTTTCAGACAATTTCCTGGAGCCAGGAGTTAAGAGTGACCATCTGTGGGGCTGAAAGAGTCATTAACTTTCCATGGTCATTTCCACCCATTGTGTTCCTCTTAGACTATCCAGAAGGATTCCAGTCAGCAAACCAAATGTGACGATGGGCCGGGTTTTTTGTGTCAGGGCAACACCTGGCCATTAAGAAGAAAAACTGAGGCTTTCCACTTTTTTTGTTTTTCCCAAGTAGATCAGGGAGGGACTGTCAGTTGGGAACAGCATTTGGTCACCAGCAATCTGGTACAGGCTGCTCCAAATCCATGACCCCAAACGGGAAGATGGTGTTGCCTGATCAACCTACTTATTCAGGGAAGACAGTTTAGGCTGCAACACGATTTTTTTTTCCCACTGGACTGCGAAATAGCAATTGTATCACTTTTATTATGCTTGGCTGTAATTTTAATGGTCTCTTTCTACAGAATTCTCAGCTAAACTTAGGTGTGTTTTTTAATGAGTGCTTGTATCTGGTGTGGGATTATGGTGTCATCAAGCATAACGTGGAGCAAAATTAATATTTTAAGTACAGAAAGATCCTACATCCTGAGATACTGAGTTCAGAATTATCTGACAAATTCAAAGGGAAAGAGAACATTGTTTTTTGGATGTTTTGTTGAATTTCCTGTTAAAAAGTAATTTGTTTTTCTTCTTAAGGGTCAGACAAATACTTTGCATTCAGTGCCTGTATCGCTGATCTTTCTTTCCTCGGGATCTGATGTTTCAGTCATGAATCTCAGCTTTGTTAATGAATTCTTCTTATCAATTTATCCTTGTGTATATTTTACTTGGTTGCTGTGATTTTTACTTTTGTCCTGAAATGTTGTTCAGTGTCCTGTGTTTATAGGAGCTGTATTCTACCTCTGTGACATCTGCATTTCAGGAACAGGATTTCCTGTTCTTTCTGGTGTATAATTTCCAAAGTGGGCTTAAAATAAGGGAAATATATTTGTCACTGTCTTCCTACAGCACCTACATGGTTACAAGTGCTCTGTGGAAGTGGCACGAAGCTTTTTCTCCTGCCCAAAGGATTGTTCACAATTTTTAGAAAGTAATTTAGCAAGAGGAATCAAAGAAATAGCACGAAAACATGAAATATTCTGTAACAATTATTTCCTTTGGTGAGTTTGGATGCACACACAGCTGCAACAGAAGGGTCTTCTTGCAGGAATAATGATTATTACTCAAAAATTCTTGTGAATGCTGTGGAAACAAATAGGGATTGAAGAAAGGAACTCTGGCTTTTTGGAGCAATAGAAAAGCAAAAGGAGAAAGAAAATGTTTCCCTAATTTATTGAATTGATTTAGTATGTATCTGGCTTTTTGATGGTTGACTAAATTAACAAACTCATTCTCTGGGACTTCCAGAAAGTTACACCTGTGTTGAAGGCCCTGGGTCAAAATGTGATTCCCTGTACTAAGGCTGAGACAGCAACAAGATACTATAGTACATTATTATCACCTCCTGCACATGGAAAAGAGATGACTGCCTATTTTGGGGTTTTTAATTTGCAATTTGTCAGGGGTTTTTTAAGTCCCTCATGATACACTGCCTCTCTTTCGTGCTAAAATACCACAAAGGTGATGCTTTTTTGAATGATCAGCTTCTCTCAGTGGCTGCTATAATTTTATCACAAGTGCTTTGGAGATCTTTTCTGGCTGAGATTGGGAGAAATCAGACCCGGAAATTCGGAATAAAAGAAGACAGGATTTGATCCAGCCTTTTTGGTTTTGGAACAAAACGCAACAATTCATTAAATTATTACTGTTATTAAACAACATCTAATACTGTTCTCCCTTGTTTCAGCTGTAGCTTTTGGTGGTTGTTCTCTGAACAGGCTGATTTTCTGTGGAGCATAGTATTTGACCCTTAATGCCAGCACAAAATGCACAGTGAAAGGCTTGTGAATTTTCAATGTCCTCAACCTTCTGTTGTTACAAGGCATCGAGTTCCTTTCCATTTTATTATTTTTCTCTTTTTGTTGTTTTTTTTTTGTTTTGTTTTTTGTTTGGGTTTTGTTTGGTTGGGTTTTTGGGGGGTTTGTTTGGGGTGTTTTTGTTGGTTTTTTTTGTTTGATTCATGCTCACTGTCATTTGGCAAACAGCTTTGCATTTCCTTCTCTTTTGTAGAATTCGTGGCCACATAAGTTATCAGCTATAAAAAGGCAAGAGCAGGAAAGCTTGTCCTTGACATACCCCGTGGAATTAAAAAAAAAAAAAAAAAAAAAAAAAAAAAAAAAAAAAAAAGTAAACCATTTCCTATGACTTTGTTCTGTTGGTAATTGCTGTTGGAAGTGGCCAGAAGGAGCAGTGTCTGTCTTTAGGTTGGGATGGTAAACTCTGGTGTCCTGCTACACTGAGGAAAATACAGTTTTTGTTTCCTGCAGAGTGAGGTGGAGAGGATGTGCTGCTGACGGAGAACCTTGTGAGCAGGGTAGACAGCAGGAGGGTGGGCAAGGTTCGTGTCCTAAGTGGATGAGCACAGCCTGCTGTGTTTGAAAGAGGCTCTGTAGGTTCTAGTCCTGTTTCACAGTTTAGAGGTCTGCAATTTAAAACTTTAGGTATGATATTGTGTCGCTCTGAGGAAGTGACAGAATCACTGTCGGAGGGTCAGGAATTACTTAAATACAACAATTAGTGAATATTTGGCGGATTCGTTGTTGGAAACATTCTTTAGAAACATTTTTTCCCTTATAGAATCATAGGATAGTTTAGGTTAGAAAAAGCCTCCAAGATCACCAAGTCCAATGTTTCCCCCAGCACAGCCATGCTCACCACTAAACCATGTCTCCAGGTACCTCATCTATGTGGCTTTTAAATACCTCAAGGACCGGTGACTCCATCACTGCCCTGCCTGTTCCAATGCTTGACAACCCCTTTGGTGGAGAAAGTTTTCCTGATATCCAATCTAAACCTCCCTGGTGCAACTTGAGGCTATTTCCTCTTGTCCTATCACTTGTTAACTTGGGAGAAGAGACCTCCATTGTCTCTGGAGGATAATCACCTGGTAGGTCTGAGATTTTTGGCTAATGTACACAGTAGTTAAAGCCTGGCCAAACACATTTCATTCACCCCCCCCTTCTTCCAAACCATACCCAGTGAATTTTTCTACACTGTTGATTCGTAATATAAACCAAACCAGAACAGATATTCTGTATGACTGTTACTTCAGGAAATTCAAAATAACTAATATCAGTATCAAATATTGCTCATTACCTATCAGTACTTTGAGAATTCTCAATTATTGTTACAAAAATATGGACTTGTGAATGCTTTTGGTTTTGAGAAAAGGCTCACCAGACAGAATCAGTTTTGCTTTGCACCAAAGCGCATCGACTGGTGTTCGATTGAATATTACAAGCACAGGTGGGTCAAAACCTGTGACTTAGACCCTCAGAAAGGATAAGACCAGCTTAGAAATAGCAAGACTGTGTTGTGAATTAGTTCATTTTCTGGGCTTGAAAATATTTTTCGGGCTTTGAAACTTGTGAGGGGCAGTCATTGCAGGACAAATGACTGGCACCGGGAACTGCCAGAAAATGGCAGCAACCTCCACCAAAGCTGTGAAAATTGATGCCATTTATAGTTCTGAACGACTTCTGCAGAAGCAGAAGGGTCCCTGCCAGGGGCTCCCGAGAGTGACTGCACGGGAAAGGGTCAGAAAATGATGCTGTAGCTGCCAGCTCTGCAAACTCAGTCCAGCCTGAGGGACAGGAACAGTGTCTGAGAGAGACCGACTCTGCTTGCACCTGATTCTGTTTCAGCTGGAACACTGACAGACCTCAGGGAAAAGAGGATCATGCCACATACACCAGAAAAGTGCAAAACTAAGTTTACCTTAATGTTGAGATAATAATATCAGTAAACTCTGGTGGGTTAGAGCAAGAGGGAGTGGGGAGAGGTGACAACAATCTCTTCTCGTGTCTGGTTTGTACAAGAAGCACTTCCTTCTGTGCTTCCCTGTTTCATTGGTTAGTGAGCTCAAGGCACTTTGTTTTCAGTCTTCTCTAATCACTGCTAATGAGGAAATTGCTCTCTTTCTTCCACTGCTTGCATTGCATTTACACTCCAGATACAGAGCACCCAGCTAATGTTCCATGGCTGATTAGCCTTGTGGTGTTCAGGGACAATCTGAACTCGTTGGGTTACATTTCTCCCCTCTCCAGGTAGAAAGTCTGACCTGGGCAGTGACTGGTTGCACTTTTTTACAAAGTGTAGTCTTACAGATGCTCTTTTTGACTCTAGAAACTCCTCCCAGGACGAGTCATGAGAACTAAATAAGTAAAATAAGATCAATCAAAAACCCTGAGTAGTTTAAATAAAATATTGTGCTGCTTTCCATTCGTTGAGAGTGATTGAAATTTTCAAATATTTTGAGGCTTCTACTGTGTGTTTAAAGAAAGTAGGTACTTGAATAATAAGTAGTTCTGTGAAGTTTTTCTACTAGAAATTCATTCTTCATTTAGAAATAATGAAGCCACTACCTAGGCTGCCTTTCTCTGGACACACAGCTGCCAGTCAGTAAGTATTTGTGAAGGTCTCTTTTGTGTGCCTGTTTTACAACTTGTTATGTGTGACATAAACTGGGAAAAATGAGATTCCTATTGCAGGTGTCCATTTTGATAAGGTAGACCAAATATTTAAAGGAAGCAAAGAAACAAGCAAGTAAATTTTTTTTTGGTTGGTTGGTTGGTTGGTTTTGTTTTGTGTTTTGTTTTTTTTTTTGGTTTTCTATCCTTGCAGATACCCAGAAGGTTAAACACAACTGCTGTAAAACAGGTAGAACTTTAACAATACGAAGAGTGGCAGTACAAGAGGTTGGAAAGAATACACTTGGAGGCCTTTGTCTTCATATAAGAATTAAAAGTTATTTCTAGATTTATTTATTCTGAATTTATTTACTTTTTTTTTTTTGTTACAGCAAAGTTTGGTAAACTGGTGCCCTGTGATGCTGGCTGGTTTTTTTCCTGTGTTGTGAAGACACCTTTGAAATGCTGGTTCACTTCAGGTAGGTCATTCAGCACTCATCAAGTGGGGATGATTTTCAGAGAGATGAATTAGTGGCCTTTGATTTATTTTTTTTTTCTTTTCATCAAATATTTTTCAGTCCCCCTTTTGGTTAAAAGAGTCTTCTCAGTTCCAGTTCAAATATGAGCAGAAGGATGTAGAGGTTTGGATTGTGTGTAGGCTCTGTGTTTAAACATGAGCTTAACTTTAGGCAGAGAACCAGTCTCAGTGACATCAGGGGGATTACTCAAGTATTTTAAGCAGGGCTCAGATGCTACAATGAATCTGAACACTGGGCTTGAGATCTTACATATTAGAAAAGAAACAGGAATTTCCTGCCTGAGGTACTGCAAATTAAACTAAAAAGCTAAAAACCTGCCATGTCCCATTTTAATAACCCATAAAATCACAGATTTTTAAGATGCTATATAGTTATTTTATTTTGCTGGCCGCTTTTTACTGATGTGAAGTCCAAGGCTGAGTTCCTAAAGAAATAAAATTCCTCTTCCATTGCCTGTTGCTGTTAATTTAGGCTCTGTTATCTGTGGGTGCTTTGGTACTAGGAGCATGGCATCACTGTGGGTCTACAGAGGTTCCCCTGTGCTGGATCAAGTCTCCTTTTTTTTTTTTTCTTTTACAATGGGTGAGATGTGTTTAATTTATTGTAGGAAACTCTTAAAGATGCAAGATCCTTTTTAGAGGCTTCTACAATAGCCGTGAAGCACTTATTTAATCCCATTGAATGGAGGGTAGATTTACTAGCTGGGCTAGACATGATTTTTGTTCAGGAGTCATCTCGGAGTACATCGAAGTTTAAAGATCTTTGCAGAAAACCCAAGGAGAAACAAAAGGAGTAAATTTTAAAAGGAACTTTGTCAAGGAGTTTTAGATGTTAAACAGATAGAAAAACCATGGTGGCTTGACTGAAACGAGTGTTGGGTTTGCAGAATCGTTACTGATCCGGTGAGACATGCTAATGAGGCACTTTAAATGCAAGTTTGATGGAAAAAGGGGCAATTTCATACCAAAGTGCAGCAAGGTTACTGAATCAAAGAAGGTACACTTCAGTTCTGCAAAAGGGGACAATGCTCCATTGTCAGATCCTTTTCCTTTTGACTTTAAACATGTTTTAACTACACTATTTACTAAATTGTACAATGTGGCTTGCCCAGTGATTGAGAATTTATGACCAGAAACAAACCCGTTAGGGGGAAAAAGAAAAACTGAGTGTGATCCATACTGTAGCTGCAGAAATAGTTTGAATGAACTTAACCTGAGCACGGTGGGGGGTGCACAATATGGTTTTCAAGCCCAGGGGCCTGGGATCTGAGTTCAAATAGAATTTAGTCTTTCAATAACGATTTAAAAAACAAGGGAGGGCGTCTGGAGACATCTGTGGCCTCTCAACCTGCGTTAATAGAGATGTCTCAGTTTTGTCTTAAAAAAAAAAAAAAAGAAACAACCCTTCAGAATCGTGCCCTGTCAGCCCATCCACCGTGCCAAATTCCTCAGATTGCATCATGCCTGAAAGTTCACAAACATCTTGTTTAACTTTCAGGCATTAAAGCTGTTTTGGCAAAAATAAAGAGCGACAACATCAGTACTTGCTCCTGCTGCCTCAGAAAGTCGTCACACAAATCTTTCCCTTCCATGAAGGAGAATCCAGGCTCCTTTAGGAGATTTATGGGGCGGCTTTGGGGCGTGATTGCTGCACACAAACACAATGAAATGGCCTAATTTTTGCCATGCTGTTTGTTAAAAGAATGGACGAAATTCAGTCGCAGCAGAGAGCAGGCTTCCTCCTCCTCCTTGTCTGGTTTAGTAGAATTGCACTGGATAAATTATAAAACATGTTACCCTGCCTTGGCATAACAGAGCCCCAGTTCTAAAAGTTATAAGAAATTTCAGTTATGAGCCTTTTTTTTTAATTTTTTTTTTTTTTTCCAAACTGGAACAAGCCTGTGGCAATATATTTACTATTTCTCATCTTGTGAAAGGTTGCTCAGCCAGGTTCTGAATTTAACCTCCAACTTCTGTGGGTTCCCACAGGCACTCCTAGTCAGAGTCAGAAACCACAGAACTGGCATAAAAGCAAAAAAGGTCACTGAAATTGAGAATCTTAACAGTTCCTTTCTCAGACCTCAAAATGGAACTTATATGAGGTTTCAAAAATTGCTTTAATTGTTCTCCACATTTCTCTGTGTTTTATTGCTGAGCTTTTTGTTCATATTTTGGTCTAAAAAGGCCTATCCCAATACAAGGGTTCTCTTTACACACCTTGAAATAAAAAATACATGGTATCTCACTGAGGAGTCTTATATTGCAAGGCCTTTCTGGAGGATTTTGGTAGTCCTATATTAAGCAGGAAAAATGTTATTTGTCAATGGCAACGAAAAAGATCCATAATAAAAAATATTAGATTGAGTGTCAGCTGGCAAAGATCAGCTGTAGATCTACAGACCCCTGTGATGTTTCAAACTTGGCTCTTGTTTTGATCCTGCATAGCAAATTTAGGTTGGGGTTGCCCATGGTGTTTGTATTTGGGATTAGTAGTATCTACCCTTAATATGAATTTCAAGATTGCATCTGGGTGCGTGTAGATTTGTTTAGTAGGGCTTTATCACTGCACAGTTTTCCACTGTTTAAATACCTCACGGGATACATGTAACCTATGACTAAAATGAAAATTTTCAGGGTTTATATATAAACTTTCTTTTTTTTCTTTTTTTTTTTTTCCATGGAAAATGCAAAAGTCTAGGTAATAATAATAAAAGTTGAAAACTAGGTGGCAGTAATACCCAGCTGTACAGCCCTCCTGTGAGCAGTGATGGGATGACTCAGTTTTCTCAGGAATTCTGAGGGTGCTGCAGTCCCATAGTGAATGGCTCAGCTATTAACAGACAGAAAAAATACAGCACCAACCCTTCAAATGAGTTCATTTGCTTAAAAACACAGAGTTAGTTACAGTCAGTCCTCTTCTAAAATGGAATAACAACAAGAACTAAAGTGAACGTCATAGGAGAACTAATTAATGAGATTAAGCTTGTTTAAATACATATGTTAAAAGCAACTTCCTTTCTGCTTGCAGTGAGTGACAAAAGAGGAGATGTGGTGGCTTCTGAAACTCTTGTTTCTCGTGGTTGAGGCCAGGGCCCAGCAAGTATTCCAGGGTCCATGAGCAGGTTGCTGGTTATGTACAGCCTACAGGATGGATACTCCACTCGTGTCAGAGTGAGCTAAAGGCAACAGGACTAAAATCAGTGGAATCACTCTGTGGGAGGACAATTATTGGCTCTGATCGCAGGAGTTCGTGATGAACATCCCCGTTTGTCTTGGAGGTAGGGGCTGAGGCTGCAGCCCTGGGAGAGTGAGACAACTCTGAGATTTATTGGCTGACTTCATTGTTTAAGTGCAGCGTGCTCGCCCGAGATCCACACCATCTCATGGCATGCACAGGGAAGAATGCAATGCCCTTTTCTGGTCAGCTGAGCTGCCTGTGGGGCTGCACAGGAAGGTCTGGGCAGTCCTGCCTCCTGGATGTGCTTCTCTGGCAGCACTGGAAATATGTAGTATTTGCTTTATTCCTGTAAATTATTTTGTTTGAAACCGGGTCACCTAAATATTCTCAAAACTCTCTGAGCTGCCACAAACTCATCTTCATTCAGCAGATATTGCAGAGGTTTGTTGTATACTTGGTTTTAATTTATGTAGCTCTGTCTGTGACAAAGATCTTTTGATATCTTCTCCTTTTCCAAAGGAAGGGTTTTGTACTTGGCACAATCTTGATGTACAGTCTTAAACTCAGAATGAGTCAGTGGCAATCCTGCCCATAATATAATCAAAGTTGACATGCTTCCTTTTGTTCTTCAATGAGAAATACTAAATATATTATAACTCCTTCTTCTGGGCCACTTGTTGGGTCTAACTAAGCTAGAACAATGATCTTAATGTCAACATCTGTTGAGTCTAACTAGATTTTAACAATGGTCTTAATGTCCAAAAATACCTTTGCCCAAACCAAGCAATAATAGAAAGGCAGTTATATATATATATATATATAAAATATATATAATATATATAATATATTATATATATATATTATATATATTATATATAATATAATATATATAATATATATATATAATATATATAATAGCTACAGGTACCAGTCACTGACTGCCTTGCTAATAGATAACAATTAATAGTGATGTTTTTCCTTAAAACTCATAGTTCATTTAACTTTCTAAACAACTCTTGTTTTCCACAGCCTCTGTTTTCATTCTTCCCAACCCATTCTTCCTTTGCATAATGGTAACAGCTATCAACCCAGTTTTTCTAGCGGTCTATGAAAAAAATTATAAAATAATTTTATTTGCTTTGGTTTTGATTTTGTTATGGGGGGGGGGGGGTGTTTGCATACGTTCAGGTGTTCATTATATTAGGAAGTAAATGTTATGTCTTTTGTACCTGAGCCAAACTGACTCCAACCTCTCCCAAACTGGATCTCCTGCAGGGATGGGAGGAGTTTTGACCTGCTCCTAAGGACATAGGGAATAGGATATGCTTTGGGGGTAACTTACTAATTCTGGGGATCATTTAGGTAAGCACAGCATGAATTTGGGCCTGACTGGAATACAGGCTCTCTGCAGTGATTATCCCCACTCTTATAGGTATGAAGCCAACGAGATGCACCTCACCTCTGCAGCTGGGAGCTTGCTACAAGCACCAAAACCATACCTGTGATTTTTTTGTCTACATGTGGTTTGTAGGGTGAGAGTGCTCTTGGTGATAGACTTGGTTTTGCTCTGCTACAGGCTCAGAGGAAAAACACAGGGTCAAACCTGAGGCACACATTTGTGGACTTTTGCCCCAGCAAGATTGCTGTCTTCTTTTGATGAACAGAGCTAAGGGCCCACTGGCTATGATCCAATGTTTTAAACTTTAAAAAAAATAAAGAATTCTATAGCATTATATTGTCAAGAGTTCCTGTTGCTTATAAGAATGCAATTTAAAACAAACAAACCAAGCTGTGGTAGATATAGTTATCAGCAATACAGAAGAGATCTCAGCAATTACTTTTACAACAGCAGAGATCTGCTGAGGGTAATTAACATGTATTGCCTTAAGGTTGTATCACACTTTACAATCACATCATAAATAGTGGGATATCTGTGATCCCTTTCATGTCTGTGACTCTGCTTTTGCTTTTACTTGAGTGTTAACCAGATGACACTTCTGTCCCTTCATTTATTCTAACAGCCCCACAAATGCCAAAGCTCCTGGGGATGGAAAACCTTGTCTAAAGAAGGGAAAAAAAAGAGCAAATATAATTTTGGCTGAGCTTACAGGATCAGGCTTTCTTCCACACCCCGGGCAATTATACCTTGCAGAAGTTGATGCTGCATTTTCCTGCAGATGGGGATTGCAAAATGTTACGTAGCAAAAGGCAAACAAAGAGAATTCTTTGTCCTTTCTGGGAAAGGCAACCATATATTTCATATTTACAGGAAACCAAAAGTAAATCATTAATGTTAAAAATTTGGAAGTCAAAATACTACTTGGATCTCTATATGCTGAGGGACAAGAATCCATATAAGTCTGTAGGAAGGAACATATTTTTCTGTGCACTATTTCCCCAGTTACCCTGCATAAATCAGTAAAGAAAGGTGTCTCTGTTTCAGGTAGTTGTACATGTCTGAAGAAAATGAATATACTTGCCTTTAAAAGCAACATATATCTTTGCTTTTTGAACCTTCCAGTGAGTTCAGAAAAATAACTTTCATGTCTGGAAGTCAAAGACTATTCTGCCTTTTATTTCAGTAGCATCAGGATTGAACCCCAGCATTACATTTCCACAGCAGTCACTTGTGCCTAACATCAAAAAGAGAAATGGAAGTTTTCCAGCAAAAGAAATATCTGTTCCTAAACCAGCCTTTTTTTGGCCTTGGTTCTGTGAATATGTATGACCATTTTTCGTGTGCACACAAATCTTCAGGATAATAGCCCTTAAAATCTCTTTTTTTTTACATGTAGTGTAGTTCTAAGGTCAATACTGTGAATGGCATACACCAATTGCTATGAATGCCTTAAATTCCAGGCAGAAAGGTGGCAATTCCAACTCATATTTACAGAAACATTCACTGGCAAACTTTTAAACCCTTCTATGCCTGCAGAAAAATAAGCACATATTCATCACAGTAAACCTCCACGTTGGTATGGTTTTAAGAGAGTAACATTTGCAGGATTGGAAGCCTTAATCTAAATATATATGTACTGATTTTTGCCATTACCTTTCTGGGCGGTTTTATGTACAGAACTTTTCTCTAAGCTGTTCATCTATAATATTGATAACAGTGCACATATATGCTTTTATAGAATTGTGTAGTCTTTCATCATAAATGAACCAGCAGACTCGTATGGAAGCATCAGTTCTTGGATGTGTGGATGTTCTTGGATGTGTGGACTGGGCATAGGGTTGTTGTTCAGCCTGAAAGGGCCCCAGCCCTCGTAAGTAATCAAAGAGCAGCACTGGGGAGGATGAACAGTCTGTGGGACACATTCCTTTTGAACAACTGCTGTCATCAACCTTATTTTTTTTCTTCTGAGAGCTACACACAGGTACAGCAACAGTGCAGATCTAAAGTTATTCAGACCCGAAGAAGCCCTGTTAAACTCATTTCCCCTTTTGACTAGATTTGTCTGTGCCTGCCCAAAGCATCTTTATCCCACTCTAACTGTGCACACTGCACTGAGATGAGCTGTGCTCTGCCTATCTCTTTAAATTTACTAGCATTCCTTTGTGTGCCAACACCACAATCTGATCCTGAAAACCTTTCTTACTCCTGTTGGAATCTGGATTTTCAGGCTGGAAGATTGCCTTTAAAAAAAAAAAAAAAAGCTACAAATAATACCAAGGAAGTCTTCCCTTGTCAATCCATGCAGGAAATGCCTATTTAATTTTTTTTTTTTTTTTTTTACATTACAAGACCTGCAGATTTCATTTTCTTAGGTAACAGAATTAACACTGTCATTTAGCTTGTATATGCCAGCTAAAAGGCTGACCCTTGCAAGAGGTTTAATGGATTCTAAAGCCTCTATGGCCTCTCTCATTATGATATTTCAATTACTACATCATATATTTTATGAAGTTTTCCGAAAGAAACATTACAGGGAAGCTACATAAGATCTTTGCTGTTGTCCTGCACTTTATGTATGGCTCTCAAGGAAAATATAACCTTTTGTTCTTCACTGATAGTGCTCTACACCCAATTTAACTGCTCACTTTGCATTTTCCTGATACAAAACCCATGTGTGTTTACAGATGACTGATCTTAGTTTTCACTGCTGAGTTGCCTTATTTCTGAGGCTGTCTAAAAGCTTTACAGATTAGAATAAAATACACCCCTGAGTGTTGGTATGACATGTGAGAAACGTTGCCCTAATGTTATGGGTGGAGAAAATTCTGACAGAATTTGATCAGATTAGTAATTTTTTTTTATGTTTCAGTAGAAATAAAAAAAATAGGACAGAAAAGAAACAAAAAAGAGGGATATTTATATTGTGATGTTCCAAAATTGGTTAACAAGACCCCCCAGCACAACAAAATGGAAAACATTCTTTGTTAGACTTGGCTTAATCCTTACTATAAGTTAACACATTTTTGCAGAAAGGTAACACAGGCAGACAAAAAGTCTTTTTAAAACACAGAGCAGTTACGAGTTTTTAGAAAGTGCTAAGGACAGAATCAAAATCTCCCTTCTCTTCTCATTTCTTCCATCAGGAAGAAATTCCTCTCTCCCCGTAATCCGCTCACGTTCAGATCAGCAGGCCTGGAACAGCAGGTCTTTGCCAGAGCTAACACGGAAGGAAGTGCCTCTCCTGCCGTTATTCCTACAGGTGGGAAGGCAGCCTCGGATGGATTTGCCTACACCTGACTGACTGCCTTGGAGGGTGAGATGGGTGGGGTGAAAATAGACACAGAGCAAAGTTCTTGCCGTGACTGTTTCCTGCGGAGTGGTTCCCCTTCGGTGTCAGTTTTCAGATGGAAAATATCCCCTGTGTCACCACAGGGCAGAGATACTGCAGAATTACAGAACGTTGCTCCTGAGAGCTGCCGTGAAATAAATACACGTAGGAGGTTATAAAAACGGGGTTTGTATAAACTGCCCTCTTTTAGCAAACACTTGGCTTCCTATAATTGTGTGCGCTGTTGTTTGAACTTATCAAATATGTGATTGTTCTCCTTCTCCTTCAGAGAGATAAGAAATCCACCCTCCGGATATGCAGAACGATGTTGTTGTAATCACCCTTCAAAGGGAGACCCACGGTAAACAAATGCCGTGAGCCTGTCACCCCTCTCAGTGAGCAGCAGAACTTCCAGGAGAAGGCCGGGATGAAGAGGAGAAATTCAGCTGAGGAACAAGTAGATAATTTCCCCTTTCTTCAGTCTCAGAAAGATCAAAATTCAAAGGTGTGTGTGTGTAATAACACCTCAAAAAATACTTTTATACAATCTTGTCTCCAAGCAGAAAGTGCCTTTGCCTCAGAGTAGGTCGATGCTGAAGTTTGCCAGCGTTGCTACAAACCATCTAGACTGGGAAGCAAAATTATACCTGAAGAAAAAATGCTTGGACCAGATAATGCTGGATAACAGCAAGAGGGTTTCGGTGCACGAGGTACACAATTTTATTGCTGCAGTTACACCTGCCAGAGCCACATGGCCTAACGTGGAGCTCCTATGGTGGCCAAGCTTTTAATTGCAGACTGCAATTTGTAGCTCCGTGTTTTGGTGTTGTGCTTTTTGTTGTTTGTTTGGGGGGGTTTTCTGCAAAGAGAAAATTCTTAAATATGATCAGATCAGCACTATGGAACCAAGGTTTCCCAGCCTGCTCAGTGTTTTCCCTTTGTCAGGAGGAGCCCGTCTCTGAATGACACAGCTGGCTCTCTCCACCCTGAGCCCCCTGGATTGGGAATCCTAACAAAGCCACCGAGTGCTGACGGAGGTGTGGTTGCTTTCTGGACACACAAGTGAAACAGGGCAGGGCTGGGCTGCTGGGCTGTGGTGCTGAGGGTTTGATTCCTCGGGGGGGCTGATGCAGAGTGCTGTAAGCAGGGTCAGATCTGGTGAAGAGGCTCGTGAGGGACCAATGGTCTCTCACGTGAGCAGTGGAGCAGATATGACTTTCCACCGTGTGGAGGCACCTGGCTCATTTCTGCCTTCTGGATGCAGCCAGATTTGTGTGAGTATCTTTCCTGAAAGGAAGGATATTGAGGGGCTGGAGCAGGTCCAGAGAAGAGCAACGAGGCTGGTGAAGGGACTTGAGCACAACTGCTGTGAGGAGAGGCTGAGGGAGCTGGGGTTGTTCAGCCTGGAGAAGAGGAGGCTCAGGGGAGACCTCATCACTCTCTACAACTCCCTGACAGGAGATTGTAGCCAGGTGGGGGTTGGTCTCTTCTCCCAGGCAACCAGCAGCAGGACAAGAGAGTTCAGTCTTAAGCTCTGTCAGGGGAAGTTTAAGTTGGACATTAGGAAGAAATTTTTTACAGAGAGAGTGATCAGACATTGGAATGGGCTGCCCAGAGAGGGGGTGGATTCTCCATCCCCAAAGGTTTTTAAGATGCGACTGGATGTGGCATCAGTGCCATGGTCTGGAAAGCACAGCAGGGTTGGATCAAGGGTTGGACTTGATGATCTCAGAGGTCTTTTCCAACCTGGCTGATTCTATGATTCTGTGATTCTATGTGTGTGTGACAGGTTTCTCCTCATGGCTGCTTATTACCCAAGGAATCGAAAGAGCAAAGTCCCAAATCCATACGTGGTGCAAACCCCTGTTTGTTCACAGCACATCTCCCGCTGGTATTGATGCTCTTTGATTTGGTACCCACCACCTTGCAAGCTGGAGAGAGATCCCTGTAGCTCTGTTAACAGAGTGAAATTCCACATTTATAAATTACAGATCTGACAAGATTCATTGTCATGTAGTTCGAGTTCCTACCCAGATCTGATGTGATCTCAGTTCTGAAACTTTGAGATTTGCTGATCCCAAAGATAAGCCTTGATTCACAAAAAAGATCTGGAAGGTCACACAGAAGTCAGTGCAGTCAGATGCTGCTTAGGTCACGGGCAGTTAAAACCAGAAGGTGATTGAGATGTTAGAGGACTTTCTGCACAACTACTGTGGGAAGAATCATCTTATTTTTCCTTTCACCAATTTTATTTGAGCTCTTTCTGACAACAGTGGCTAAAAAAGTGTTGTCTATCAAATCAGGGGGAGGTAAACATTCAGTGCTGTTGTCAGCTCTTCACAGACTTCAATCTTAGTTAGAAAAGTGCTTGTCTAATTGAGATGTATTCATGTATTTCAGTTCTGGGTGTGCTTAATCCTGGCATGCTCAAGCCAGCCTTGGTTCAAATGTCTGGAACTTGGGCCTCAGATTTTCCACTATCTGGTTGCCTCCAGTTCTGTTGTGTACTCAGAGGACGAATTATGAAATATTGTCTTTGAGAAAGACTTTGTACTTTTCCTGTTTTCCACTGTTCCTCATGAGAAGTGCATTGAACATATTTACATTTGAAACAAGATCTAACCCATTAAAGCTACATACATCCTTCAGTTTAGGCATATACATGGGTATTTTGCAGATTAATTATTTTACACTTTAATTTTTATTATTTATGCTACAAATCTTACCTGTGACTAAAACCTCTTGGCTAATATTAAAGGTCTCATAATTCTGAGTGACTGTCATTGCCCTTGCACACAGATCAAACAAACCCATTTGAAAATGTAAATACAAGTTGATTTTTCTTGCTTTGGAAACAAAGGCTCAGTTGTCAGAATTGTCCATTGTCTCAGCATTTTTGCAGGATGCACATGGATTCATGTCCCTCAGCACAGTGCATCCTTTGTTTGATTTGCTTTCAACATTTTTGATGTAGGTGATTTTTTTTTCTTTTCTGTCCTAAGAAAAGTGGTTTCATTTTTCATCACTTCTTTTCCAAACAGTTGGTCTTTACAAAGTTTTCCTTGAATGATAATCTGTACATTACTAACTGTTAATTCACTGGAAGAATACTTGGTGATACAGCAGTGAAATACAAGTCTTGTCTCAGTGGAATCTGCATTTCCTCTCTTTACATTTGTTTTTATACCTAAGTATCAACAAGCAGGTTGGTCTGTAAACACTTTCAAAATTAGACCCGTATCTGAGCATCCTCATCAAATTCATTTTCAAAGTGTCTGGCCCACGCAAATCCTGCCTGTGTCAGTGAGAGATGTAAGGTCTCAGTAATTTAAAAACAGGCTGTTGATTTTTAAGTGCCTGAAGGTGGATTGAGGAGGGTAAATCTAAACACTGAGATTGAAAATGGTGGGGTTTAATTCACTTGAGACAAACTCTTAATGTCGTTGTCCCTGATAAAATGAGGCTGTGGGAGTTATGGCTGCTATTATACCACAGGCATATGGATATTAAAATGTATCTCCTCAATGAACGTTGGAGATCTGCAATGTTTGATGGATCGTTGAAGCTCGTCTGAACTCTAAAAGTCCATAAAAACTCCATTTTCCATGTTTCTCTTTCCATGGTACTTCTATACCCAGAATGCCTTCAAGTAGCTGCGTTTTCCACTTGAGTCTACTTGCATGGAGGAGCACATATATACAAATATCCTTTCTGGGGGAAATTCCATATATAGCCTCACCTGTTGCATTAAAAATTTTCCTGACAATCCCTTTCTTCTCTCGTTCTCACTTCCTTCAAATAGTTCATGTTGTTTTTTTTTTTTTTTTTTGCAAAATTAACTTGCATAGATATTTTATTCAGCACGGTGGTCTCATCTTCCTTGCATTATAACCCTCACACAAAGAAAACTGAGCAGACAATTTTCTACGTTGGACTGAGAGGGTTTTTTTTTTCAAAGCTTGAGTTTCACATACCTTTTATGGTTAGGTTTGCAGTGCCTTGTTTGGCTGACTATTGGCTGATACTGCAAGATAAAAAAACAGGGGTACAGGTTGAATAAAATCTAAAGCATCTGGGAATAACCAGCGGGAGCGAAAATCAAATTGGCCAGTCATTCTTAAGAAACAATCAGTAAAAAGAATACAAGTAAACTTTGCACAGTGCAATGGTTCAGTTCCAGGAATTCAGCAGGCAAATATTTATATCCCTGTTTCACACTAGTGCCCATATTCTGCTGCTCTCTAGGCGAGGGATCTCTCAGGAATAATCCACACTCGGAGAAGTTTCTGGATGTTTCCACACATGTAAGAATGGAGAAGGTGTACATATTGTACAAAAACACGGCCAGAAATAATGGTCTGTTCATGTTAGAATGTTCTGTGAGTTCTGCCATCCTCACAGTCCTTTAATTAAGAGAAACTATTTATATATAACTTTGAGAAATGGGGCTTAGTTTATATAAGACTTACCCAGGGCTGCAGCGGCCAGGATGGACAGCACATTGTTAGGGGCAGAAACCACTTTCCATTCTATTTACTGACCCAAACCACAGGAATTCGTTCATGGCTTTCTTTCTCTTCATGCAGGTACCATATCTGGATGGGTGACCCGTCTTGAGCTTGGAAAATTAACCCGTGGAGAAACGACAAAATGCAAGTTAAGAGGTTTCTGATTTTAAGCGACAAAAATGAGCTTCAGACCTGAGGTGATTTATATAAATTAAATGTGACCCCTCAATATCAGAAGATACTCCACTTGGGCCACTTAAGGACAAAAACAAGGGTAAAAAAAACGTGCTAATGGTCCACGCTGCAACACCAGATTATGGTTCTTATTGTGTGAGAAATAAGTAAATAATAATAATTTACCAAGCTTCTCTGTCTTCCATCTGTTACTTGAAATTAGAAGAAACAAAGATTCTGGTGCAGTGATTTCTCTCTTTCCTTTCACAGTGCTAACTTGGAGCTGCCTCTTGCCACTCAAGTTTATTGCTTTCTTGGACTTTAAATTGGTTTCTTCTGAGCGAACCAAAGATTGTACTGACCTAAATGTCACTCGAATTAATGTATTCTTGCTTCAGCCTTTATTTTTCTCTTGGAGCCACTTCTCCCTTAAATTACCTTGTATTTCAAGGCTTGAAGACAAGGTCTCAGTCGTGCAAAGAATTAAAAGTATGGGATGTTTCAAGTTTGCTGTAAGAGAAACAAGTTTGAAACACAGTTATTCCCTGAGCTTACGTAACAAAGTAACTACATCGGTACTAATAGCCATTATTAATTTATTTCTTTTTTACATTATTACATTTTATTCCATAAACCCACTTGCTTGGTGATGTACTCTCCAGCAAAAGGGGAAGGGAGTGACTGGCCAAGAATAGTGAGCAAATCATATCTGGAACTGGAGAACTCCTTGGCCACGAGTGACTCTGCTGACAATTTTCATCTTATTTTTCTGATGAACGTTCCTTTTCCTCTGCAGAGACCACAACCCTCCCAATTCCACACACAACACTTGGTCTGTCAGCTGCTCACCAGTGATGTATTGCACCCACTCGGTGTGTTAGAACCATGGCTCTCCTGGCATGGCTCTGAACTGCCACTAGAAAAGCAAAATATTAGTGTCTGGTATCCAGAAATATTCTTCAGGGAGAACAAGCACCATTATTAAAGCTCACTTTGTATGAGAACAACCAAGCTATTCCATTCTGCTGGTTACATGGTCATGGTAATTTTCCTGGAAAACGAAGGCTGGGAGCACTATTCCAGCATAAGCAGAGCTTTTTCTGAGGAGTGGACTCTGATATTTTGTGGGATCCCTTTAATCCTGGTGGTTTTCAGTGTGCTCTCTGCTTTTTCAGGGCACGTTGCTACATCTCGCTTTATCCTTGTAGCAGAGCAGCGTCAGGGGTTTTAAACATTTAGGGGGAAATATTTCTCTGTGCGTGAACTTGTTCTCGACCACACTTTCAGTGGCTGAAAAATTAGGGAAACTGGAAGTGGGAATAGGGTGACTGTGATGGGGGCTAAATTAACAGAAGCAATTGCTGTGAGAGAGAAGAGCAGAGAGCTCTGGACAAGCAACAAGCAATACTCAGGTAAGTGAGAGGAAAGAACAGTTAGAAAGTAAAGAAAAGTAGTAACAGTAAAGTAGACAGTAAGGCCAGATTTTTTAAGAGGGGGAAAAAAAGGGGAAAAAATAAGTTCTGGTGAGTTTCTATATTTAATTTCTGGGTACTTTATATTTCATAGTTGTCAAATATAATGTGCAAAAGAGAAAATGAGCCTTACAACTCGTATTTTATATAAGCTTACCCTCCTTACAAATAACTTGTATTAATATTTGGCATAAATTGATTGTATATAATGTCACGTTTCCTGATCATTACACTTCCAAATAACAATATATGCAGCTGGAGGAATGCAGAAATGTCCTATAATACTAAAGCAGGAACCATTCTTCCACAATTCTCTCATAGGTTTTTCTTCTGTTTTTCTTCCCTATACCAGAGACATTGTTCCTCCTGATTGTCACTCTCTGTTCTCTCACCTATCATAGCTATAGATGAGTACAGACTCTAATTAATTGCTTAAAATTGCAGCCTCTAAGTGGGTTTCTGTTTTAGAATATATCTTATTCTTTTAAAGAGGCTTTTAACAGCTGCTAATAATTTCTTACGGCCACTGTTAAAGCAGAACATTAAATGGAAAATTTAAAGCAAAGATATGCCCAGTTTTATCTTAATATTTTACTTGTTAGGTGCTGATAAAAATTAGGAAATTGCTTGAAAAAATGACCAAAAAAGGCAATTTGCATATGGTATTTGCATAAGCTGCTTTGAAAAGCAAATGCAATGCTGATAATTCTGGATCCGTTAGGAGAATTGGCTAGATCTGTGCTTGCTTTTAATTTGCTGTGAGCCTCAGGTCAGGGTCAGAAGGAAGCTGGAGGAAATTGCTCCCTTTAAATGGCCTGTTTCTTGAGCAGTTGGGTGGGTCCAACATCTACCAGTGTCAGGAAAATTCCCTTATGTAATGTGCAGCAAATCCTCAGCTTCATCTAAAAGCTGTGGCTCATCAAACTCATGAGCACAGTATTCAGGGAGATCTGATGTTGCAATGCACATTACATCAGTATTGCAGATACAGTACATTTGGTGCTGCTGTTGCTTGAAATTGCTGACTTGTAATTTCTTTTTTTTTGCCTGGATCCACTGAGTCAGCAAGTACAGTGTATTTGGAGTTGTTTCATTTCCACGGCAATTCTGCTTTCAAGTGGTTGCAACGAAAATACATCACAACATTTCCTGCATTCCTTAGTGAAAGTCATCGGTTTTAATTTTAGTTTTTTACTTCATGTACAGCTGTGACCCCTGGAAAAGGAGGAATCCTCTTTATTCTTATCTGACAAGCACTTGAGCCTAAAAGATAAACACCAGGACTTGAGTGCACTAAATATGATACACGGAAGCAGTGGCAAGGACCTTCCTATCCATTCTTCTTGGATGTGGAATTTCTCGTGGAGTTGATGTCCTGCAATAGAGCAACACCTGGTTTTGCTTCACCTCCTTTCAGGCTTGATCTGTGTTATCAAATGTTGTTACTTAAAACCAGAGAGAAGGGCTTGCAGTTCATCCACCTGATTTAAAGGATGAGGAGGAATGAGGTCAGGACATGACAGCAGACCAAAAGAACATTAGGGTTAGGTGCTGATGACAGAGTTCCTATTTTTTATGGAAACACTTGCAGATCTAAGCTGGTTGCATGCCCTCACCGGGTTTTGAGAGCCTAATATCACCTTTTCTTTTGGACAGCAGGAGCTGCACTGGGGCATATTCACCTTGTGTGTGGCATGGACTGAGGGGCCCTGGCACAAGTGAACCTCTGCATTTTGAGTATAGAACTGAAATCTGGAGGAATATCCACAGCTAGGAAAGTCTTTGTCTGCAAGGGAGTGGTTGCAGGAAAAGAGGTGTCTTGCAGTACCTGAGAAAACATAAAGAATTACGTGTAACATCAAAAAAGTTCCAGCAGAGAGAACAGGCCAAGATTACAGAAGTCACTGCTGGTGAAGACACAGACAGAGCATGGCAGGTACGTGGGAGGAGAAAGGATCACACTGGACAAAGGATCACAGAGGATCACTCCACAGGAGTGGAGGCAGAGGAGAGTGGACAAACAGCTAATTGCAGAATAATGCAGTGGAACAGACCAGTCTGCCATCGTCAGGGCTCATAAACCACTGATCACTGAAGTACTTTTAAGCAGTTTTGTTGATCTCTTTGTAAAGCACACGTGCAAAGTAAATATGAAAGTAATGTTTGTTTTGTTAAAATAAGAAAGCATTTAAGTTTGGTGGACACCAAACAAATATTTGAGAATATTGAGGAGTAATTACGGCCTCAGAAATCATGGAGTTAGTAAGAACAGCTGTAGATACCAACGTGAGGGAAAAAGACTGTACATTCACTTGGCAAAAGATGGGAACATATTTGTAAAGATGGTTTAAAAGCTTCTGGCATACAGCAGAGCATAGACTCAGAGCAAATATATTCCATACATCACTGGAGCCTAACTCACAGGTTGGCAAATGTCCTGCAGACTTGAGTCGGAGCTTTAAATTTGGTCTTTTGCTTGCATATTACCTGTGGTTATACAGCTGTCTCACTGCTTTCCTGGCTTGTCTGATCTCAGCCTGTCTTCTCTCTGCTTGGGGGCTACAAGGAGATCCCCAGGTCTGAAAATTTTTAGGGAAAGCCATGGAGGTCTTCCTATTTAGCAAACAGGCTCAAAGGCTGAGAGCCTGGTGAATGAAGGTTATTCAGAGAGAAGAAATGGGCAGCCTTCAGATTTTGTTTCTTGATATGAAATGGGTCTGAATTCCCGTCTATCTGAAATCTGCCAATCACCTCTGATACTTTAGATGGAAAATTCTTGGCTTAACCAAATTAGATGACATGTGATCCGTGTGTTATATGCAATTAGTGGAAATTAAAGGTCAGCTGCAATTATTCATGTATTTGCTCTCCTGTTATCAATGTTGTTCCACGTTCTGGCCACTGCCCTTCGCAGAATGGTGGCCCAGAGCTGTGACAGAGGCTGCTGAGACTGAGGGTGAGAGGCCTCTGGGGAAGAAAGGACAGGGGGAGTTTAAGTACTTAAAATGGTTTTTGGGTCAAGCCACTTGTCATTCCCAGAGTAAGAAAAGAAGGTCCACCCAGAGGGACAGGAGGGACTGTGAGGTGCTTTGCCTTGCTCCAGTTCTCTTGGCTCCCAGGAGGTCAAGAAGCGACAGTGACATTCGTTTTTTCTCGCCGTTTGTCCTCTCCTGTGTGTCTGTGCGAGATATTAGGCAAGGTTTGAGACCCGATGGTGTGGGAAAAGTGCTAATGGAAATATTCCTCCAGTGGGAGCTAGATGGCGCCGTGGATTAATGCTCCAGCCTTTTACCTGGGACGTTCTGGGGCAAACCCGGTGCGTGGTCAGGTAACAACTTGGCAACTAGTTTGGGAATATAAATCTAGATCAGTGGAAGCATCCATATTCTTATATCCTCCTGCGTGCCCAGCCTCTGCCGGGCATCAGCAAGGACTCGTGGCTGGAACTGTACCACTACAAATGGAGTCACAGTCCTTGGTGGACATCAGGACCTGCTGCAACATGGGCCACGTGCTGGCTCCAATGGAGGGCTCTAAAAAGACAGGTGGCTGAGATAGCAGAAATCCTGCACTGGCATTAATATACCTAGGTGGAGAAAAACACAGGTGCTGCTGCTACCAGCCATAAAAATTGTCTTTTTTTTCTTTTTTTTTTTTTTTTTTTTTTTTTTTTTTTTGAGATAGCTTGCATTAAATAAAGCAAAAGTAAGGAACTTACAGCCCGTAACTCCTCTGGCAGCACTGAGATGTATTTCCAGTTTTTCAGGCTATTTCTGTGGTGGTGTTAAAGGATACTCGCCTGGAATCATCCAAACTTTCCACTGAACTACTTTAAAAAAGAAAAAAAAAGAAAAAGTAAAGCACAATAGAATAAACTGGAAAGCACATCTCTGTGCACAAATGTCAGCACACTGTCAGGCATGGGATTTGTATTCAGACAAAGTCTTGCTCTTTCTTTTTGTAAGAAAAAAAGAGTCTTACTTAAAAACAAATGGCTTATAAAACAATGCAAAGAGAGTGGAGAAGACCACTTTATTGTGAAAAACTGAACATTCAAAGAGCACCATGTGAGAACTCAAGCAGCAGTCAGCAATGGGAGCAGCCACAGGACAATTTGGAGGGTGATCAGTGGGGACTGGAAACCATTTAATGGGGGTTACAAGTCCAGCTCAAGCAGATACACTGAATTGTTCTGTGGCTGGTATGAAGCAAACTGAGCGATAACCAGCTTCAAATTCTCCACCCCCAGCCCTTCATCATCATCACTGGCCCCAGCTGTTGGCAGAAGGATGGACGAGTAGCTGGCCTAGGGAATGGGTTACCCTTTGGCCTCTAGGAAGGTGGGAACACCATGTCATGAGACACAGGCGGTTCAGAGCTTCATGGGGTGTCCAGAGCAGAGGGGTTTTCAGCCTCCCTCTCTGGGGTATCAGGTACCATTTATGACTGGGAGTGTCACTGGTGGCACCAGGGCGGTGAGGTGGTGACTCAGGTCCCATCATCTCCGGGGACAGGCTGCTCTGCCTCCCACCGTGCTGGGTCCCTTCCTGCCCTTTCTCTTCTGCCCGTTTCCAATGCTCAGCAGTAGGCAAAGAGGGGCTCTCTTCCACCCCGTGCTGCCCTGACGCGAAGAACCTCTTCCAACCTTCTAAAAAATAACTCAGACAGAAAAATAATATGACTTAGACAAAATACCTCGGGAAGAAGCTTCCAAGATTTGTTCCAGCAAAGACAGGAGGTGCATGTGTCTCCTCGCTGACCGTGTGAGGGGGCAGACATTCATTAAGGGGCACATTCTTAAAGCTTTACTTCTTCTTCCTATTTTTTTCCTGACATTTGCTGTTTTATACTCTCTGGCAACCAGCAGAGCTCCACTGATGCTGACTTGCAGAGCCCACAGAGATACTAAGGAAATATTTTTCCTAGCAACAAGCGGCACACGAAAACACCGAGAATCGCTTCCCCTGCTCGTTGTTTCCCTTGGGTTTTTTTTTTTTTGGTCATCTGGTGCTGAGATAAGAGACACACACGGTGAAACCTGCAGCTGGCTCGTGCTTCATGAGGTGAAGCCTTGCAGCTGGCCTGTGTTTCGGGAGGCAACCTGGAATGGAGGGACACGGAAACCCGTGCGTCAGGTTGTGCGGGTGGGAATGCCACAGTGCCTTCCCGAGGGATGTGGAGGAGGGTGATGGCTCCCAAGGACACCCCTGTTGGTCCCTCCTGGCTGCTGGGCAGGTGTCTGCCAGGCACCATGGACTGGTGCCCGCTGGAATCCCAGCCACAGCAGGTGCCCAGCACCAGGTGTGTGCCGTGGCACTGCTCCATGGCCGCGATCCTGGAGTGTTCCTCCCTCCTGGCCCTGGGCGGGCAGGCTGGGGGGGGAGAAGCCAGAGGAAGGGGTTGGCAGGGGACAAGAGAGTCTGGTTTTGTCCCTCTCAGCTGGATGTGGTGACTGGAAGCAGGCTGGAGTCCCAGAGCAAACAGGTGAAGCACAGGCACCACTCCCTTTCCCTTTACGCCTGTGGGAAACCTGGGAGAAAAATCAGGGACGGTGCTTCATCCTGGGAGTATTTTCTATTTTCTCTCCAATAGTGAGACACAGACGAAGTGTTAACGTTATTTTAAGGAAAGTGTAGTTTTCTGGGATTGAGTGATTAGCCACGTGGGGGCAATGCCTGGTACTTGTGCCGTGCTGTGAGCGACTCCCCCGTGTTCTCTGTCCTTGCCCAGCCATGCTGAAACAGCGGCAGAAAGGCTTTGTCAACACCAGCAAATCACTGTTCCTGCCCCTGCAAGGTCAGCTGCTGAAGACAACGTGTCCAGGACCACGACTGCAACCAGGGAGGGACAGGGAGAGCTGGGAAGCATTTAGAAATCACACAGTGTTAGTGGGTAGAGTGAAAGTATTTTCATGGCAGAGCCAACCTCTGAATTTAAGGTCAACCTTGCACCCATGGGGTGACTGCTTTGTGAGTAACATCAACAGGGTTAGGATGAAGCCCAGGAGGTTCTTACTCATCACTTGATGGGTTACTGAGAAGAGCAGCCTCTCCATAATATGTTCCTGTGTCATCAGTGTGTTTCCTGAATTTGTCCTCTAGTACTGCAGAAGGATTTATCATTTGAAAAAGCTCAATGGAGCAAACTGAAAAGCTCTGTCTGCAGTGGAGAACACTTACTTCCATGGTTGTTTAGAAATAGTTTGCACAACGATAGGAGCAGATTTGTAAAACTGGTTTGAAAGCTGCATGTAGGCAACAGAATACATACTCAAGGCAGACATTCATGTCCCAAGATAAGAAACTATCCTGCAGGCTGAAACTGGAGATGAAAATCTTATATTTCACCTGAATGTATATCTACATGACAGTGTGATTCTTACAAGCTCTACTTAGCACTTCCATGGATTCTGTGTGTGGAGCTGGAGCTGGGGGTTTTTCTCCCAGTGAAACTGCAAATAGTGCCCCACTATGATGACTTTACAAACTTTAAAAGAAGACCAAATTGTGAAGGATAACGTTTTAAAAATAACCTCCGAGGGTTTTTTTTTTAACTGAACTTGAACTCTTAACTGGTTTCAGATTTGCCAGTTGCTCATTATAATTTATCCGGGAATTGTACTGCACTGAACATCCTAACATGTAGGGACCAGATAGAAGACCTAAAGAGTCTATTGTGTGAGGAAGGACAAATTTTCTGGTTTATCCTTCACTTTGGAGAGGAAAACAATGCGAGGAAATGGTGTGTTGATCAGCATGTTGTACACACCATGTTCTATAGAATGAGAGACATAGGGCAGTTGCCTTCTATCAATTCAAATAATGCACTATGGGTAGGTTTTTAGGGTACATACCCTGTTCCATACAGTGCTTAATGTCTTCTCATTATTTATGTTCTGAACTGCTGCTGAAAGACTCTAAATATAAGTCAGAGTAAATTCAAAAGCGTGTATTTATTTCGAGACAGAAGTGGAAACATCCCCTCCTTGCAGCTAATAATAGGATCAACCCTGTTAAACAATTAAATTGAAAAATATTCATAATAGGTGCTTTATGCACGTTAAACAAAACTTCAATAAGCATTCTGTTTGATTGTTTAACTGTATGCATGAGTCATAAGGAAAGTGTTAATGTCCAGGATCGGATATGAATCATGTATTTGTGAACAATCTTCCAAGGCCAGCACTGAAACCCCAAACACATTTATTCTTTGTAGTTAGCCAGCTCTGCACTTGGAAACTGAAAGTGTAATCAAAGTGAGAGTGTGTTTATTAACTAGCGGATGCTGTGCATCTTATTTACACAGATTGATAATGGGGGGTGAAAAATAAGGAAAAAAGCTGGTGGTGCAGGGGGCAATGTGTCCCGGGGGTACGAATCACAAAAGGAACCTGAGCAGCACTAGCACCAGCCATTAAATGCTGAAAGCATTCTGTGACTTTAAAAGGAAATCCCATATTCATGAAGGGAATCCATATGGCACCCTATTTGTGAGGAGAGGTGCCCCATTCTCCTAAAAGCTGACTTGCAGCGTTTGTATTTTGATTGCTTTAGCATTAGGGTGAGAGAATTCACTTCAGGGGGAGCCAATAAAGCCAGTGAAGTGCAGAGGAATAACTTGGATGTTATTATATATTGCACTGATTTGCATGACAGATAGAAAACTGGGATTACTGAACGATGAGCTCTTTGTGCTGTTTGTATTTGGGCATGCTGGGGGAATCAGGTGCTTTGTAGAAAGCAACCTCACCTGGTAATTATTTCCAATTATTGGTAACAAGTGTGTTTCTAATTACCTCCTCTTTAGAAAGGAAGGCTGAGTTGCCTGTTCTGGAGAAGGGATGGAGCCAACTGCCAGGATTCCTGCCCTGTGTTATAGGCTACAAAAAGTTCTACAAGAGTTCTAGCTGTGGTTTAGGGAAGATCTCTGGAAATCCAGTTCAGCCTCTGACCCTGAAAAAAAAATTAGGTTTTCTCGTCTGTTTTCCTGGCTGTGAAATGGATCCTGAAAAGCATTTGGATGAGTTGCTGTTGGATGCACAGTCCCTCCTTTACTCAGCATATTGCTGCTGAATTTTAGCTGTGCTGGGAGTGTATGATTGATGCCATTATGGCACGTGGCACGGAACTGCTTCGGAATATGACTGAATCAATGTGGCTTTTGCAAAGGTATGTGCTTGCTTGCCTAATTTTAAAATGTGCTTAACTTTTAGCCGTAACAAAAGTTTTCATGTTTCTATGTATCTGAGGTTAATTTAACACTACCATTCTAATCTTGTGAGACCATAAGAATCTGAGTATTAATATTATTACTAAAAGGAAGCAAAAAGGAGTTCAAAGAGCTTGGCAAGGCTTTGGCAGAGCCTGTGTTTGGATGGAGAATTCCTGGCCCTGTGCTCCTACCACTAAACCTCACTTACAGATAAGAAATGACATATATTCACAAAATGTGTTCATACACAGACTTTTCCTGCTTGAGAGCCTGAATAACTGGTATTACCACACACTGAAATATGAATGGTGCTCCCAGGTGACAGGATGCTTGGAGTCACCTCTGGCACACTGCTGGTCTTTTTAGGAGGCTACTGCAGCCACTTCCATGTTTCCCCATGGCATGGCTTTGAAGTGATGTGGATAGAAATGTAGGGGGTTTAACCTTAAAGAAAGTGATGATTACTGTGTTACTCAAAGGAGACTTGATTCAAGTGAGATTTGGTGGCACCTGACCAAGCAGAGGCAGATCTAAATTACAAACCAAAAGTGGTTTTACAAGGAAAACTTCATTTCCCAACAAATTCCTAGTCTATTCAGCTCCTCAAATATAACTTTTTTCTTTTTCATGTGTTAACAGTCACATGTTTAATAACAGAACTAAATATATAAAGAATTAAAAGTAGTTAATTTTGCTGTTTTGGTCAGTATTCATGTTCTGATTAAACAGATGTGTCTTTTTTGAGTGGGGCTAGACCTATCTATTGTTGTGACTTTTTTCTGTTGCAGAAACATAAATTGGTAATTATTATGAGTGCTTCCTCCCTCAGCCTGTGTTGATTTCTTTCTATTTCAACTCTTATGCCCCATCTGCTCTGCTTAAGCAGAAGTAGAGAACTTCTACTTGTAATGTAAAAGCAAATCAAATCCTTTGAACATTAGCAAATTCAGCTTTTTTTTAAATTTTGTGACACCCTATAGATCTCATCTTCTTGGAGCAATTTCAGTGGGAATACAAATACAACTGTACAAACCAGTGGCCTGTTGATGGTCTATGGCAAAGTACTTTCTGGATGCCGAAATAAAAATCGCACATTGGAATGTATTAGAATTCAATAACCCTATTGCAGAAGCTTGGTTTGGTCTGTCCTGCTGTTCTGAGCACGTTTATTTTATTGCTTGGTGTCAAACAGTGTGTCTGAATGACAATGTCTGGGCATGGATCTATATTTACGTCTCCAGCTAAGAACCTGCAGGTGTGTGCTGTTGCTCTCATCAGGAAGATGAGCTCAAAGAGCTCTTCCACTGCAGCCCAGGGGGAGACGATGCCTTTTTCTGTCTCGCTTTTGTGTTGGTTACTGTTTGAGAACTGCTCAAAATAAAGGAACCTCCTCTACTCTGAGCAGAGCTGTTCGATTTACTCTTGTCTTTATGCCTGTCCTTGTTATTGATTATGAAGGGATGAAGCTGATGCATTATTGCCTGTGGGTGTTGGAGTTTAACTCCATTAACCTGGAGGAGTTTAAAGATACCTTCCAACCTTTCCTGTTATCTCTCTGCTGAGCAGTCCTCATCCATAATTTCAGATGCAGTCTGGTGATTTTCCTTATTTGCGGCTTTAGCAGTAGGTCAGACTTATTGAATTTTTTTCTCAGTAGAAGATGAAGTGTGTCTGCCTTTTCTTGTCTACAGAGAGTCTCTCTGGCTTCTGCCTGCCCTCAGCAGGGTCAGTTTGCAAAGCTTGCCGCCTTCTCAAGGTTGAAAATTTAAGCTTTGCTGCCATACATTGTCTGCGGGTTAAATAATGACTGTGCTGAGCTGATTAACAGGGAACATTGAGTTTCCTTATTGCTGATGAAAGGACTGGGATACGTGTCCAAACCCCATTAGTGGAAATCTAGTCACTGCTGAGCTATTTTTCAGAACCCGTGTGGTATAAATATACAAATATGAGGTATGAAAGGGGAAAAAAACTCAATTTTATGAGCTGTTTCTGTGTTATTGGAGTGTTGTGGGGTTTTGGATGTTTTTTTGTTGTTGTTTTAAAGGCCACAATCTGTGCTGGTACAGGATCAAGTAATTGTTACTTAACATTTTATAGTTTGAAGGTGCAAGGAGCATCTATATAACATGAGTAGTTACACATCTTACTTTACAGCCTCCAGAGCCTTACAACCAATATCCCTGCAAAAAAACCCCAGAGCAGCTGCCAAGCTCTGGAAAAGCTGTGCATCAGAGGCATTTATTGTTTGGTGAAGTTAAAACCTGTCCACAATGTGCTGATTACAAAGTCCACCTTACTGATTAAGTATTGGAACTGGCTTGTAGTATGGGAATAAGTGTGTTAATGACTCCATTTTCTACAATTCCATGTGTCCTTTATTCTGATAGTAACCATTTATGGCTCACATTCGTTTTCTCAATAATTTTCTAGAAACAAGAATATGATAACTATTCATATATAACTAAATTACTGCTGTGTTCTAACATGGCAGCTTCAGGATTTGTGTATTGTGGACCAAGGGCTCTTTCAGAAAGCATTTTATTCTACAGGAAGAGATGTGAAAAGGGAGAAAACAATGCATCCACCAAAAGTTACTGCACTCCCCATCAAGTAGGGAGTGTGGGGCCAAAAGCAGCCCAGAAGGGAGATTTTTGTGCAGCTCCTTTGTTCCATGGGGAGTCTTCCTCAATAATGGGAGTGTTTCAGTTGGCCTCTAAACAGTGACAACTGTGACAATGTTGAGAAATATGATTGGGATGGAAAGTGGATTGTATTTCTTATTCCCCTCCCCTTGTGCCCATTTTTCTGGCAACAAGAAAAACCCCCCAAACTGGCATTCGGCCCAAGTATTTTAAACATTGGAATTAACACCCTGGGTTGACACTCCCATAGTTCCCTGCAGTTGATACCTTTCACTGGGCTATTGATAATCACTGGGGTTTGTTTGTTTCTTCCACTTTAGCAGCTTTGTGGTTTGAGTGGCTGTTTGTATAGTATTATTAACAAATATGCCACTAGTCTGTCACTGTGGACAATTATTTCGTGTTCTTGTATGTTTATTATCAGTCCTTTACAGCCTTCCTGTCACTTTTTAGACAGGTAACTCTACTGAATTGCAGAGGAAGGCACTGATATTATAAAAGAGCTCATGGAGACTTAATAGCTTAGAATGGTTTATAGCAGCAGGTATAAGAGATAAAGGAATAGTGTCATGTTTATTGGTATATGACATTCCAGTGAGGGCCATAAAATCTAATCCAGGGCATCAAAACAGAAAGTAAGTTGTTTTATGGTTTTGTTTGGTTGTTGTTGGGGGTTTTTTTTGTTTTGTTTTTTTTTAAGCTTGGTACCCCTAACATTGTTGTAATACTTTGAAGTACACTTGTCTGCCTTCTGCTTTTACTGTCTTCAGATCAGCCCAGTCATAACATTCTTCCTATTAAAACTACAAACACAGTCACACTGCTGATAATGTATTTGGATCCAACCTGTTCTTTGTCACTGAAATAACTCTGGTTGTGGTTTATGGTAAATCAAGAACTATTAATTGGAGCTGTCTGACAGTTACTGTTCTTAATTAGAACTGAGAAAATCTGATGTGCTGAGAAAAACCTCAGGTAGCCAAGTTCAGGACAGTCTTATTGCCTTTGACTGAAACCAGGACTTGTGTTAAGACCTTTATAGTGAGAGATTCAGTTCCTGAATGGGCATTTCATTTGTGTGTCCCAAAATTGAAAGGCAGCTTTAACAAATATACTGGGTTTGCCTCGTTTCTGCTGCAAAGGGCCCCTTACAAGATTTGTTGCCTTTGGGGTCCTCTCTGGTTGCACTGGAAAACTTTTACAAAAAATACTTCCTAGTACTGTTACTTGAAAACACAGAAGCAAGACTCTTACTCTACAAACGGTGTATGTCCAGTCCTTCATTCCCCAGACTGGGTGGATGTTACTTGTCATGACTCTAGAAGCACTTAGGCATCCAGTCACCTGTTTGTCTGAAAGGCACAGAGCAGATGCCTCTGCTTCTTAGGACTGTTCCATTCAGGTTATTTCCTCATTGCACCAAGACTCTGCTGGCTCCAACCTACCACTGTGTTAAACAGGACATATAATAATCCATTTAAAATATAACACATTTATGGCTCGTCTCAGATCAAAGGTGGGTGGCTTCAAAGGCTCTAATTAAATTGTGGTGATGTAGAACACTGGCTTTATCTATATATGTTACACACTGATGGTTGGGTGGTTTCATTGGGTTTTTTTTTTTCTTAAAACCTGTTGAGTTCAATATTGCAAAACTTCTCTAAGATGCTTCCCATCATTGCTATTGATCAAAGTGTTCAAATAAATCCAGATTTTACCTTAAGATTATCTCCTAGCTAGAAAGAGTGTGTAAACTGTTCTATGGTATTACAGTTCTTCCTTGCTGTCTCAGTCTTCCACATCCCTTATTTGCTGTCCAAGTTCCCCCAGCTTCCTTTCTCTGACTTTACTACTGCAGTCTGTAAACTCTTTTTTTTGAAGATGCCACAGATGAGTAATATGTCTGTTTCTAGTTCAGTTTTTGGATGTGAAATTCAAGCCATGCTTAAAAGTTTGTAAACCATTTAGGTCAAAACGGGACTGTGTTTTGGAGTCCAAGGAGTAACTACAGCATTGCCTTGGACATTGCCTTCTTCAAGGATTTGGACTCAAATTAAACCTGGTTTAATGGTTTGAAATTAAACCTGGCTTGATGGTGAGATGTCTAGGGATGGTTTTGGGAGGCTGGAAGCATTTCTAGAAAGCGAGGTACCCAAGACTTCAGCTCTACAGTCTAATAGAAATTGATAATAAGCTCAGTATTGGGTGCTTTTATGGTCAGCAGTTTAGAGACAATGATGAGGATAAAATAAAGATGGAAATACTAATTTCTATAAATAAAATTTAATTTTTCTATTTGATTTCATACTCTGCTGTTTTCTCAGTGATGGTGAGACTCTCCTGAATATAAAGGGACAAACACTCTTCCTCCTATTCTTTTTCCCTTGTGACCAGCCAGGACCGTATGTTCCACTTGCCTGTGAACAAGGAATCACCATTTGCTTCAGATTCCCTTGTAAAATGACATATTCATTTAAGTTTTGTGTGCAAAAACATGAAGCTCCAGTTCTGCAAGCTTGCAAGTAGTCAAGTGAATGGCCTTGTTTAATTCAGTGGAAATGCTCACATAGGTTTTTTGTGAGATTGGTCACCCAGATGCTAAGCTGTGTTTTATTACAGTATATTCTGCTTTGGCCTGTATATACTGATGATGTTTTGGGAATTATTTTTTGTTGTGATTATTTTTTATTGGCAAAAAAACTTTAACTGATATTCAAAAATCTGGAAAGCAGATACTGCATAAATAAATAATTCACTATTTCTATATGAAGAGGAGGGAGAAGAAGCAGATTCATTATAGTTTTCCTCACCACACATTTAAATTTGGTATGCAGAGTCTTAAAAAGAGCGCAAGTGAGAGCCAACTGCCTATAGAGAACTCTCCTTTATTTCAGCCTTTTCTTTCAGTGCAGCCAAGTCATGTCTTGTAGTAAACTGCTGAGTCAATACATTTAAAAACTCACCAACTGTTTCTTATTTCTGTGTAGTTAAGAACCTGTTAAGGGTTACACCCTTCCGTATTTACAGTGTTAAGGCAAACATGGTTATGGGAAGCAATTCCATTTAAAATTTAAGGTGTGTATTCTGCGGTATCACGGTATTCTTTTGGCATATTTGCTTTTGTGTGTGTGTGTGCAAATGTGGCTGGAAGCTGGAGAACTGCCCTCCTGGTAATGGGTACAGCAGGCAGCTTCCTTGCAGAACCTTCTCCCAGCCTTTCCCTTGACCTAATCCTCGATGCTCCTGGGAGTCAGCAAGTCCTTCTGTCCCCTTTGATGGCTGAAATTGTAGCTGCAGCAAGAAGTTGCTGTTTATTGAGATGAAGAGAGAAATCACACCAGAAATGGCACTGGGAAATAGCTGCTTTACCCTCTTCATGTATTATTGTCCCTTTTATCTCTCTGTGGGAATTCAGGAAATTCTCAGATGACCACAGAGGGTAAAGGGAGAGGTGCTGTGAGCTCCAGGTCCAGCACGAGCTCCCTGCAGTCATGGGGGGAGTTCTGCTGAAACAACAGCAGTGAGCATCTGCAAAGCTTATAAAAACTGCTCCACAAATGTACACACTGGAATGGAAATGGTGTTTCTTCCAGCAGTTTTCAAAACATTTAATAGATTTAATAGATTTTAGATGGGGCCATCAACACAGACACATTTGGAGTAAGGTGATTTTTCTTTTCACATCAGAGCTGTGAGTCATAACTCAATGCCATATAAAAGGGTTTTCAAAAACTCTCTTCTGGCTTCCTAAAATTTGCACGTCAAAGACGAAATAATAAATGTCTTGTGGTTTGGGTGTTTGATTGTAAACAGTCAAGAACCTTCACCCCATCATGCCTTTTTGTTTCCTACTCTCATGGATGATGTTTTGGCCAAAGCCAAAATAGCTCTGTTTCCACGCTCCCTCTGTCTCCTCCTTTCACCTTTTGGATAAGTTTAAGAAAAAGCAGCTGTTTGGGAAGGGTGACAAAACTCAAGAACTATCTGTGGGACAGGGCAGGGTTAAACAATGTGGAAACATGTAATTTCTAGGGTGAACTACTAAAGGGAGAACTGGTATCAGGATTGTAGTTAGGAAGAAATGGTTTGGGTTTGTTTTTTTTCTAATGGATAAAATAGAAGATGGGAATTCATGCCTTTTGTTGTCTTGTATCTTCTCTGTCTGGTTTCTTCTATCTTTTGACCCTTAACATAAATATTGCAGCAAATAAACTGATTTATAAAATTTATCCATGTCATTGGTACTGCAATTGCTCTTTCTATTTTGCAGTGGTTAAGTTACCACTCAGTTTTTAAAAATCAGCATTATGAGACATGATTTTGCAGGGCATCTTAGGAACAACCTGAGGAAAGCCACCAAATGGGAGGTTCTCAATCCAAAAGGGGAAAAAAAAGAGACATAATGCCTGGACTTAGGCTGTGCTTGTACATGACCTGTGGGTTGAGTTCTTCAGCCTTGTCAAGACTGAGGCTTGTGGTGGGTGTTGGTACAGAACAAGATTTTGGATGATGGCACTCACTTGTATTCACACTGAGGCATGAAATGACATTCAGGAATCGGCAGTGAGGTGACAGCTCAGGTAAGAGTTTCCAAAATTCCCAGTCTGCTCTCACAGATTCACTCAAGGTCTTCTTGCAGTACTTACCTTTTTCCTGTGCATAACTCTCCTCCCACTGGATTTCATGGGGACCTGGGTATTCTGATGGCCTTTATACCTTTGCAAATCTCCACCAATTGTATTTCTTTGATGTATAATCCAGTCCAAAGCCACTATGATATTTAACTTGACTGTCTTTAGGGCTTTTGAAAACCATGGATTATAGAAAAGTTAGTAATTATCAATTGTTTTATTGTAAGAACATTTGCCTGGGAAAAGGGCTATATGTGGTTTCTGTTTGGAGTAACAACCTTAGGCTGAGTTTTTGGGATGTTACAGTAAGAATCCAGATGTTTCTCAGAATGAGAATGAAATTACATTTGGTCGCCCGTGTCAAAAATACTCTGATCATCTTATTTTGGTTCATTAATTGTGTTGATGCTTGAAGCTTAGATTGAAAAAAAAAAAAGAACAAGTCATAATTTGGATGTACTTATTAGAGATTTGTGATACTGCCAGTATTTCATTCCTTGAAGCATGCAAAGTGCTTTTGGACTCTTCAAGTCCAGAGCTGAATAGGATTTTCCTAGATCTAATTGCAATCCTAGATTGCTGTGTCCCGTGTTAAACACGGAAAACTGTACAGGGGGATTTAATTTTCTTTGCTCTAAAAGAGTTGTTCCTGCACAGTAGCAGGGAACAGACTGCTTGGACAGCAGGTGGGACACAGGGAATACAGGTGAGAACCAGAATCTGGATTTTACTTTAACAAATTAAGAGTTGCAACTAAGGAAAAAGAGCAACATTTCATGGTAGGATGTTGGAGAAAAATATGATAAGAAACCAAGGGGGTGCTTGATATGAAAGGTGTGAGGGAAGGATGTGGGCTTGAAGAGAGAAGCAGGATTGCAATAAGGAGCCTGGAATCTGGGGACACTTGGATACAGAGGCTGAAGAGGAGCTAGAACATGACACAGGGGCAACCAAGACAGAGCTTTGTGACTGCAAAGAGAGTTGGAGTTTTGCCAGGGTGAGGCTTCTGCGTTCCTAAGCAGAGAGACTGAGATAGGGATGGGAAGGCAGAATGGGAACTGGGGTTATGAGAGACTGAGATAGGGATGGGGAGGCAGAATGGGAACTGGGGTTCTGAGAGACTGAGATAGGGATGGGAAGGCAGAATGGGAACTGGGGTTATGTTACCGTTAGATGAGCTGGTAAGTTTTGCATTGAAAAATGCTCGGCAGTTATTCCCTTGATCAAGCAGCATTTTCATGTCTTCAGTTTGCACTGGGTGTAGTTCTGCAGAAGGATCAAGCCCAACATTCCAAAAGTAGCAGGAGCAGGTGTAGATAGAGGAGAGCCCTATTGCTGAGGAATCTCTGCACATCCCTTTGTAACCAAAGGTTTCCCATTCAGCTGCAAATTGCGTCTCACCCCCAGATAGTTGCTCTGGCAAGAGAAGGTGATGATTTGTGTAATGGCTCGCTTGAAACAGGATAAAAGGGCATCTTTCCATTTGTTTAACAATTGCAGGGGGATACTCCCAGCATCTCTGGCTGCTGCTTGCAAATGCAGAACGATGCTCCAGCGAGCCTGGCTCTGTGTGTGCCACTTCTGAGCTGAATCATCAGCATCACAAACCACATTCAATGCTTCACTCCGAGCGCCCCTGGTATTTCTGCAAGGGAAGTTACAGTCACACTGGGTGGAGGAACCTCCCTGTCTGGCTATGGGGATAGTGAATACTAGGAAATGCTTGCGGTTCTGGTCATGATGGCATCGTTTGGTATTCCTCTGCTATTTTTTGCCCTGATGCATTTCATTTGGCAGTCGAGAATTTCATGGCGAACACTCTGTAAGATGCAAATGCTCTGTTCCAATGTTTTATGTTTTGGAATGTTAATGGATTTTGTTGGTTTTTTTTTTTTTCCTTCCCTGCTGAATGTTTCTTTCTCTTGTGGAGGTAAAGCTGTATGTGAACTGCATACTGAGGGGGCTGCTGCCCAACTGAGGCAGCCACACAGATGCTTTTAGTGTTCCTGAGCATCATGAGTGGGCTTTGGGAGCTGCTCACAACCCCTCCTGTCCAAGACTGGAGTGTGTTTTCCTTTCCATTCTCTCTCTCAAAACATTATGCAACATGCATGTGATCCCCAAAAATGTTTCTTAAGATTCAGATGAGGAAAATCATTATTTATTCTGGTCAGTAGCCATGTAGCACTGGAGAACGGACAGTGCTCTGCTTTACATTCTGCTACAATTGCCATCTCCTTTTTTTTTTCCCCACTCCAGCATTTTCAGCCAAGGATGAGAAATACTTGATGCTCACAGTCTCTGTTCATGTTCTCTTTAATGGGACTTTGGGGGCCTGTAGGGAATATTTTGTGGGTCTCGCTAAGTGTAAGTTCCTGTGTATTGTGATGAGAAGCGCATATTACTCAAATTTTTGTGGGCTTCATTGTATTGGCCTAAACTTTGCCCCTGTACCACTGTGACCCAGCTTCCTGGCAACTTCTGAATCGAGGCCCTTTCATCCCAGCTGTGTGATAGATCCCAAGCAGGAGCGTGGAGTAAATGTGGTTTCTTATTCATGAATTAAGCCTTAAATGAATTGAGCAACACTGGTGTATTGTAAAAGGCAAGGAAAGATTGAAAAGGTCTTTTTAGAGGACCAGTGTTGAAGGTGTTTGGATTGAGACAGAATAACTTGGAGGAGTTACAGCTGGGAGGATCAGTTTATTATTTCTTCAGATTTTTAAGGCCTCCTTTCACTTATTAATAAATTCTAGTCTGCTATCTTTACCTATCTAATTCTGAAGAAAAATAAAAATGATCTGTGGCATAATTCTCCTTTCTTTAGTCTCTGTTGATGAAAGCAGTGCTTACATGCAACTTAAATAATGAAGGCTTCCAATGTGCACTATTTATATTCCCCCTTGTCTATGCTTATGCTTTTGTGAAAATTAGACTTAACTGAATGTACTTTTCATTTCCTCTTCAGTATTTCATTAATACACAACCACAGTTTATTGAATTCTGCACAGAACAAAATGTAGCCATATAATGAAATTGGTGCAACGTGGAATGTTAAGACACAACACTTTTTGCTTTCTGTGGTCATGACATCTGAGAGCAGGTAGATAATTTGACTTTTAAAATACTTGCGTGAATTTTGAGAGGACCTCAATTTATCTTTCAGCCACCATCATTCTCTGTGTCTTCAGTTGAAATTTTGGAGTGTCTGTCGCTTGGGATAACCAGGTGTCTCACGAGGAAGACATTTATGTAAAAGGTAGTGGCATTCTGTAGCTGCCATGTAGTCTGGAGGAAACCTTGGATAGTTAAGAGACAAGTGGAAATAAGAGAGCAAATGAACATTCACAGTCACTCCTGTGCTTCTTGGTGGTTTTGAGTGCCACTGCATGGCTGGAATGCCTTCAAACCCTGCTTGTCTCCAGCATTTTGGGTTGGTCTTGGCTACTGCTCTGGTGCTAAGAGCTATTCAAATACTAGCCAATATTTGAATTAAACCCAGTCTGTCTGTTCCAGGTGACTACTGTTTTCATCACAGACTTACTGTCACACTTTCAATTGATTTTTAGGCTGCATCTGATATGTTCCCTTCTGACCTCCCAGTGAGATTCTGTGCACTGCAACGGGTCATTTTTAATTTACCCGTGGTTTTAGATGCGTTGTTTCGAATTTATGCAGATAAGAGGCGTACTTAGGTGTTCAGGAAGGCTGTGGGTGTATTTCAGTTACTGTTTCAGCACTGGCCAATGGATACCTTGTAAAAATATATAAACTCCCCACCTGTAGCCAGTAATTGTGTGGTTGATCAACGAGTCCTGTATGCCTGGGTCTGGGGTGCTTCCAAGGGGGAAGTGAATGAAGGGAACATGGAGTTAGGGTTGGATGATCTCAAGAGTCCCTTCTAAGCTAAACAATTCTGTTTGTGGAGGCTGTGCAGGCAGAGCAGGGCCCCTTGTGCTGCTCCACCTCACTCCTCTCCTCTCTGAATGCATCAGAACCTCCATAAGCAAATGTGAGGTCAGTGGGCTCTTGCAGGGAGCTTTTGGCTTTAGGCTTTAGCTGTTGAGGAGCTTTAATCAAAACATCTTCTCCCTTTTCATCTCTTTGCTGTTTTGTAGCAAAGAGTTAAATGATGTGAGAATTCTTCTCTTGATTCAGTGTCTCAGCTGAGTTACTGATGTAATACCCTGGGGAACCCTGAGTTTAAAATACTCTATTGCTGTCATTAGAGCCTTATATTCCATGTATTTTCATGCTGTTCTCAATCCCTGCCTTTCCAGCCGTTAATGCCACACAAAGCTTTCCCTTGGGAAAGTGAGCAGAAGCAGCCTGGGGCTGACGCTGGGGACCTCTGGGGAGCCAAACAGAGAAATGGAAACTGAGTGTAGCGTGCACAATTTCTAGATGAAACAGATATCTTGTGGAAAGTGGATTACTTTTTTCCCAAGCAAACCTTCCCCTCTATTGCTGCTGCTGTAGCAAATCTGTTTGCTAGTGGTACAAAGAAAAAAAAATTAGTTTAATTCACACAGACCTGACTCTCAGAGTTTCACAGGCCTTCCTGTGGCTTTTGCTTCTGCCAAGCAAAGACACAAACATCTGAAGTTTGACTCTGTGAAAACATATGATGACAATAAACCAATAAAACTCATGTTCACAGCAGTAACTCTTCTAAGTGGGCTTTGAAGGGACTGTGATTTAACCAGGGGTAAATTCCACCTGTATCACCTTTAATTTTCTGAAAGTATCTTTACCTCTGCCTGTGTGTCTGCACTGGTCACTTCACTTGCTGGTAATGGTACATCTATAGAGGGGAGGAAGGTTTCCTGTGCAGTTTATTTCAACAAACTATTGTGTATCAGAATAGATGCCTGCATTCCTTTGCAATTTAGTTTTCAGCAGTTTGTCCGAAGAAAAATAGAAGATGAAATAGCGGAAACATCCAACTTCCCTGTATCAGGAAATCATATGTAAAAGTGTTGTTATTGCTGGCTTAGCCCAATCTGCTGTTAGCCCTGAATCCTTGTTAGTGACCTGATGAGACCGGATTTCATCCCGTCTACCTGCTGGGTGGAAATGCATGTCACAGCAGCAAAAGCATCTGCTTCCTCTAGTTCAAAGCTTTGGCAGTGGTGTGTTTGATTCTTAAATTGGTCTCAGAAGTTGTTTGGCAAGTGTGTGCTTAGTCATCTGTATTTTTATTTTTGGTTCGTGTCACTCAGTAGCAGCCCTTGGTTACATTCCCCCATTAAAAATGCACAGGTTTGCTGTCTTTTGTAGTTTTGAATATCTCTGAGTTTGAATGGTTCACACCCTGAACATCTGGTTGGCAACAAGAAGTGAAGAAGCTTTTAATTCACAGAGCTGGAATGATTTGAGACAAGCACCAATAACTTCCCTGCCTTCTCAAAGAAAAGAAAGTTTATGAATGGGTGAGTCATATTGGTGCAGATGGTGACATCGAAAATAATACCTAATAGAACAAATATTTAAAGTGACTTTCACCTGTGAACAAATATACCAGGTGTCTCTCAGCAAACTGAACACTGTGACAGGCAGGAAGACGTGCAACTGGGTGATGCCTGGTGCACGAAGTACCTTCCCAGTCCTGCTGAGTTTTGGAGCTGTGTGCCAACAAAATACCTCATCATCCTTCTACTGGATGATACTCTGCCTCTTCAATATTTGGGCTGTATCTGTTGCTAATAGGCAGGTCTCCCTGTAGTGGTGTCAGTGGCTCTGGAAGCAGCTCTTTGTTTCTCTTGACTTCTGGCAGTTCTTTTGCTCCCAGTGCCTTGTGCACTAATAAGGATTTATGGGCAAATTTGTTTTATGAAATAATACGTGACCATGTTGAAGAAGGACATGAAAAGTCAGCAAGTCTGTAATGGGAAAGACTTGACTGGTCACCTAGCCCAAACCTACCATGTGTTAGTCACCCAATGTACTCCTCTGTGGGCATAGGCAAAAATAAGAATTCAATGGAAGAGCTGCTGCTGAAATTGGGTATTTTGTAACCAGAAGCACACGGCACTGACATGACTAGATTGACACCCTACACTGTAAAAATATTTGCAATAGTTTAAAAGACCTTTTGTGGAAATATTATCTGCCCTCTCTTTTACCTTTTATCATCACCCCATTCTCAAAAAAGTAATTAAAGTGATGGGATGAACCTACTTGTTTAGATAACTGACCTCTCTTTGGTTCTGCTGTCATATCGTGCACATGGTTAATCATGAGAAGCTTCATCTTGCTTTGAGAGATAATAAGGGCCATTGAACTCTAAAAATGTGGTGTCACAAAAAAAGAATGTGTTTGTACTATTTCCTATTAGCTGTGATGCCGGCACTATAAAAGCTTCTGTACATGTTACACTGTTTTATGTTTTAGTTGTGAGCACAAGACACTGCTCATTAGAGAAACAGGAATATCAAAACAGCATTCTGAAATCATTTTGGTGGAAACATCCACGGAATGTATTATCCATACATAAATAACACTAGTGGCATTATTCATTCTGGCCTTATTTATTCAGAAGAAATTATCTCTTGAACTCTATGCAGGCAGGACTCAAAGGCAGCAGGGTGGGAATGGCTGAACTGCAAAAGAAAAGAGAATTCTTCAAAAATAAGGTTGCAGCAGCACTGTGAGAAATGGTAACACAGTTTATGGAGACACAGAGTGTAATACTTACAGACTGATAACTTGCATGTAAATCTTCTGAACACTTTATAATGGCAGCTCCAGCTGCATGTGTTTGGGTCCTCTCAGCTCTTGAATCAACCTGACACCTTTCTAAGACAAGAGGTTGCTGAAGGATCTAACATGCTGTGAAGAGATGCACCAGTTCTTCAGTAAAACAGTAAAAACTGAGTTTTCCTTAGAGATTTGGGCTGTTGCTGTGTTGTTGGAACCCCTGATTCTGAACAGGATCTAAAATGGAAATCCTGAGCTGGTTTTGACCATACTGCAAGGCCGGGGGAGAAATCCTGCTGCCCTTCTCTGGGACAGCAAGTAAAAGATCCTCTATGATTTTGATAATTTGGAGCTGTCTGGGAAGAAAAGTAGCTGATAGCTGGACCTCGTCACTAGATCAGTTTTCTAAAATTTCTTCGGTGTGTAGGAACAAAACCAGCAGGGTTACCTGGGGTGCAGGGGATAAAGAAGATAATGAAAATATAATCAGTATTGCACCAATACAAGCTGCTAAATTGTGTCTTGAAGCTGGAAATAGTGGAACACTATCTGTAGATGCTGATTATAGGTATGGATGATTTCTTCTAACTTTTTTCTGTTGTTTTTGCTTTGTTTTAATTTGTTTTGTTTTGTTCCCTACAAGGCTTTGATGTTTGCACATTAGGGCTATGATTTTATACTGGGGCACTTATTTTTGTGATTTCTAAGATTTCCTCAAAATTCTGCTTATAATGACTCCAGCAACCTGCTTTCCTTCTGACCTGTGGCCAGACCTGCTTCAGGAACTTCTTTGTAACCAGCTGCTAATGGCAATTGTCAGGGAGCAGCAAACAGCTTAAACTGAGAACATCTTATAAGAAATGAATCACCTTTTTCTTAATATTCAGGTGAGATACTTTTCATGAGTTGGAAAAAAATCAGGAAGATTAGCTTGTTATAGCCCTTGTAACTCTCTTGGCTTTAGCAGAGCCTATTTTAAAAGAGGTACAAGTGCTGCGATAGCCAGTCAGGAGAAAACAAAATACCAAAAAAAGGGTGTTATTTAAGTTGTCCCACTCGCTACATAACTTACAAGTTAATCAATGTTTCAGAGTTCAAAAGAGAGGAAGGTCAACGTGAATTCTGATAAAGTTTACCTCGCATCAGTAAGTTCAGAGGCTGGAGAGAGGAGATGTGTAGTAATTCCCCAAAAAGTCAGTTAAGGGGATGGGGATACAGGTCATATGGGCCCCTGGCTAAGAAGCTGCAGTGGGTTACTTTTGAGAAGAGTTGTAGTACAGATGGAATATTTTAATAGTTCCTTGTTTTCATTTTCAGTAGGATTTCCTCCTTTATTTTTGTGGACAGGCTCCAGAAGGTAAAACATGCGTGGCCGCACACACAGTGCTGTGACAACAGTGAAAGCAAAGCTTCGGAGTTAAATATTCAAAACTCTTTATTACTTCTGAAGTTAAGTGGCTTGTTTAATTCCGATGAACTAAGCACCATGACAGAAACAAAAACTGGGGAAATTCAAGGCCCATTAAAGCCAGAGGAATTTTCCCAGGCTTTTGCTAAAGGCCTTCTTCACTTGCAAGTCGTCCACCTGACTTGATTTATGGTGTTGAGATTCTGTTGCTGATTTGCTCTTGGTTTAGGATGTGGGACTCAGCAGGGCAAAGAGATTCTCTCCTAGCAGGGAAGCAGAGTCTGTTTTGGCATCAGAGCAGAACATGACTGACAGCACGTTGCAGTGAGAAATGGGGCATTTTAGAGATCTCCTAAAACCTTAATGATTCTGTGATTTTTTGCAAAGAGCTGCATCTGGAGATGCTGCAAGCAAACCCTTCCATTACTTGGAAAAGGAACCTTCAGCAAAATCTGATCTCTTACAGTTTGGGCATTCAATGCTGAAAGTTGTCTTGACAACAAATGTATTTCCCAAATGATTTTTTTTTCCCCCCTAGCAGGAAACATAGTTGATACAAAAGTCAGAATGATGTCAGAAAATATGAAAAGTCTGCTAGTTAACCCAGAGTTCAGAGATTTGCTTAGAAAGATGGATCTATAACAGAGATCTCCCTGGGTGGAGGTGAGGAGGATGAGTCCAGGAGACTGGATTTTGGGACATAAACAGGTTCTAATACTTTTTTTTTTTGGCCACATGTGGAAGAAAATGCAGTTCATTGAGAATATTGACATTGGCCTGTTCTGTTGGAGGTACTGGCAAGTCTCTCTTCATAATTATACTGTACATCTCCAGGTTTCCCCTCATGTTTTTTTCAGAGTTGTAGTTTTTCCAGCTAAATATACATGGTCAGCTAGTTGCTGAAATAATCCAAAACAGATTTCATGAGGCAAATGCATTGGTTGGGATTTTAAATGCACTTATCCCTTAGTAAATAACTGTCCTGTACAAAAACATCGACTTTGTTTCAATAACTAGAGATGAATTTATTCCAGTTAAGGTGGGTATCTCTATAGTTCAGCTTGCTGTTCTGGAGATGCAATGATCAAAAATAGGATTTTTTTTTTTTTTTTTTTTTTTTTTTTTTTTTGATGCTTGGTGGAATATTTGTTGACCTGTCATCATAATGAAAAAATAAGTCCAGCTCCAGTTGAACTCATTCACTGTTGTTCCTTAGAAGTTTGTCTGAAAATCTATTTTCTCAACTCTTAATTTCAGCTTGCTGTCAGCACTGTAGATAACATTTGCCTTGAGTCTTGTTTCAGCTGTTGTGAACTGGAATTACTAGGCTGCTTTTGTATGAGTACCTTCAGGATTTGCTGCTCCAAAGCTGCATCTCTTGTCCATTTGTATAGGAGAGGGAGCTGGATTTGATCAGAAGTGAGTGGGTCTAGTTTAGTGCTGATCTCCTTCTGCACACCACTGTGAAATGGAGGGATCTTTGCACCAATTTACTGGGCACACTTCCCTGTAGGATTCCTGAGACAACTCTCCTCCCTGAGCAGAAGCAATCATTGCATTTTAAGCCAGGAGCTGTTGAGATGCTCCAGGTTTCTCCCTGGGCTCCCCTCGCAGAGAGCTCTCCCCCTGAAGAGAATCAGACTGGGAGTGGGTGATGAAGCAGCACCATGTGAGCTCCAGGGCCTCCCCCCAGTAGCTCCTGGGCTGGACTGAGCCAAGCCAGAGGTTTAGCTGGATACTCTGTGGGTGATGAGGCAGTGGCCGTGCTTTTAACGCCGTCTACCAGCACTTCTTCTGCAGCAGGATGAAGTTCCTTCAGCTGTGTCTCAGGCAGCTGAATTTGTCTGTTGTAGCAGTTGGTAAATAAACCTCAGATGGATCTCTTCAACTGGTAGAGGGTTTAAAAGAGGATTCCAATATCAAAACTTTCTTGATTTCTCCCATGTACACCTTCAGCTTGCCATAGTGTCCACAGAAGGCTTTTCTACCTGTGAAATATTTTTGTGTCTGGCTTTCAAATTCCTTCTGTGTTCCTCTTGGCATTCCTAAAGCCATAAAGTGTATTTGCCCCTCTTATTTCCTTCTGGAGGCAGAAATCAGGGGTCAGCCCTGCCAGTAGGGGTCAGGGGATGCCTGAGCTAATCCTGCCTTGGGCACAAAGGGAGAGGTGGTGGTTTAACAAAACTGGGACACCTAAACCTGCAACCACTTTTGCACAGAAATGGACAGTCTTGTTAAACTCTCATTGAATTTGATGCTTGTACAGACTATGCACAAAAATATTTAAATTCCTTTCTGCCTACAATACAGGTGCCTCAAAAAGCCAGAGCCCCATTCAGGGGTTTATAAGGTCTGAACTCCTCTGGGTTTTGTTGTTGTTGGGGGGGTTGGTTTGTGGGTTTTTTGTTGTTTTGGTTTTATGTTTTTTTTAAGAATTGATACAAAACAAGCCTCCACTTAGGTTAACTCCACATGTTACATGGCTATGGAGGACACATATGGGATGTGTGTATATGTCATGTCACTGACCTCAAGGGCCGTTCTCTAAATGCCAAGTTTCCATACCTCCCCAGTAAAAAAAAAAAAAGGCAGATTTTGTTCCACCCTTCTAATTTTTAAGGGATAATTTAAATTCTGCAAGCACGTCCACCTTTCAAAATCAATCTTGAAGCTCAAACTGTTTCACTGTTTGATGTTGAGAAGTATGTGTGGGACACGCAGGGACCGCATTCCATGGCTGCCACGTCATCAGCCCGTGTTCCCTTTGGGAATAGGAGCTGTCTACAGATCCTTCTCTTTAACCTGCACCAGCACCTCAGGTAGAACACAGATTTCCTCTGAGTTACACAGTCCTGTGCAGAAGAGCAATAAATCCTTAAGCATCATTAAACTTGAGTGTATGTGCACACACATACAAGCTCATGCAGTGTAACTGTTTATCAATCACCATCTCTCTTTGCTGTGCTGCCTTTTTTTTCTTTCCCTTTTGCTTTTTCCTTCTATTTTTTTTTTTCCCCCCAGTCTTCCCTTAGGAATTGCTTTGGAAGGTATTTTGATTAGTTATGTAACTAGCCACTTGTACAGTTAAAAGCAAACTTTCAGGTCACATACCGTGTGTTTACTCTTTGGCTTTAGGAGAGCTTCATTCAGAAGAAATTGCTATTGTTTCTTTGCCTTCCCATGGGAAAACTTTAGTTTTGGAAAGCATTCAACAAATGTAAGGTATGCAAAGAATACTGTAAAGACAGTTCTTGGGTTTGCCAAACTTTTTTTTTTTTCAGTGAGTAGTTACCAATTACTTTCCTCTGTGTGAAGGCAGAGGTTTTTCCTGTGCATGCTGCCATGGGCTGAGCTTTGGTTTCTTGGTGACCCACAAAATTGATAAACTGTCAGTGCCCTCTCCTCTCTTTCCTTCCCATCCTCCTGTCCCAGACTGTAGCAGCTTTCAAAAAAAATAAAAATAAATTGCTTATTTTAGCCAATTCTGAGTGATTGCCACAATCATTCTTGAGAAAAAGCTAACACCTAGAAATACAGTCACATAATTGTCTGAACTGGTACATTTTTGTGCTTAAATCTGCTCACCTCTCTTTTACTTCTGGTAAAAGGGACATGTATTTCAACAATAGGTAATTTGTTAAGGCTGGGAATTCATTGGAGACCCGAAGATGCTCGTGAATAACTTAACATTGGTTTTCATCAAGAAAATGTTCTTTAGATGCCTTGCCCATGGTACTTCAGGAATAGTTTTTCTGAATGTCTGTCATATCATAATAATCCCATCGCTCTTTGATTATAGATTTAATGCACAGTTGCACTGATTTTGAAATACTCATTTCTATAGCAACAAAACACCTCTAGCAGCGACTGAAGGATTAATCTGGGTTGTGAAACGTATCATTTCACTTCAAGTGGATGTGTAAACTCTCTGGTTTGTTTTGGTTCCAGGCTGAATTTCTCAATTATTTAATCTCATGTTATTATAGTGATAAGGTACTTCCTAAAGAAAATTCTGAGTGTAGCTCTTGAAGATAATTTTTGAACACTTAAACCATAGAGAGATGAGCTTCTCATCTGAACATGATATATATATTTTTTTAAGCATCTTATGCTAGATTTGTGGGGAGAACAACTTGATTTTTAACAGATGTAAAGCAGAATTTCCTGTAAAATACAACAAATTATTATATGGTTGCATAAAATCAACGAATTGGTGCTATCAACTTTTCTTTTTGGTAAATATCAATCTTGTAAAATCCAAATGTTGTCTTCAAAATGGCACAGTGGAAAATCAACAGACACTTCCAATTGCTGTATTGGTCAGTAGAATGAAACTTTTTCAGAATTATGCTCTTGCTCTAGTATAAACCATAGCATGAAAATAAATGTGGTGATTGCATCCCCTGTTACAAAACAAACAAACAAACAAATCCATCAAATACTACACCTTATACCTTGCCTGTTGATACAATTGCAATGTGAATAAAAGAGCCCCTTAAACGTAACAGGTAACATTTCCTAACCATGTGAGAGGCTGTCATGAGGAAGCACTTGGGCACCACAGTTACATAAACTCTTTTCTATTTAAAGTCTTGAAGCTCTGCATAACTGTCATGCATGTGATGACCTTTCCTTCTATTGCTGTATCCCAGCAGCTGAACTTTGACAGGCTGCATGGGACACCTCTGCTGATTCACCTCTTCTTCTATGTGCTAAAAAAACCTCTCTGAGTAGAACTGCCCAAAAAATTCTCAGGGAGTGAACTTGTTCCTGGGTGACCACAATTTGTATCTTCTCTATTTGTGTTGCTGGAGGTGACTGAAATACTGCATCCAGCTTGTCCCACAATTCATGTTCTCTTTGGCTTATTGTCACTGACTACAGGTTTTCACGGATTATCTTGCCATAGATCATCTGGTCTGCGTTTAAAACTAACAGCACTTGGAAGCTGGCAGGGAAAAGTTTCATCATTACTGATGGCAGTGTTCTTAACTTGGGCTAATGTGACCTGATTTAGCTCAGAAAGAAATCTCACAGCTGCCAGTCTGCTGGGAATTCATGATCGTTGCATCTGTCACTGTCTTGAAAGCTTTTGATTGCATGTTGAGTGAAAGACTTTACAGCACTTGGGCTTGGGAAGAGCAGGATAGGGTTAGCTGGGGGCAGCTAATCCCTGGAGCCAGGTAAGGACTCCCCCAGCCAGGCTGTGATGCCTCTGCTTAACAAGGCAGTGTAACACAGCCTGGGAGAAAGTTTGAGGGTAGGGATGGGTTGCTGTGCTGCCAGAGAGCTGGGTGACTTCCCAACACCTCTGCTGATAGCTGAGGTTTGCTCTGGTCCTGCTCTGAACTGAGCAGTCCCACTGAAGCACCTCATGCCTCGTCCTTTTATCCCTAGGGCAGAACGAACTGCGAGCCTTGGAGGGAAATAAAGCAGCAGCATAATGAAGGTGTGGGTGTTTGTGTATATAAAGCAGGGACTCCATATCAAATGACCCCAGGGGAAGCTAACCATTCCCAGGCAGAGGTGTGGTGGGAACTCAGATAAAGGTCTGTGCATAGCCTGCAGGAAGAGCAGCTCGGTGTAAAATCTAGTTTATTTAAACTCCTCACGGTCTTGCAGCCTGTGGTGCTGTGGCAGACTCTCCATAAGCCAGGACTGAGACCTGCTTGCAGGTAGACCCCAGTGGAACTCTCAGGTCAGGGGTGCTCCACTACAGCCACTGTGTGATGTCACATACGTGTCACCTTTTCAAGAATGTGCTAATTATGTTCTTTTCCTTGATTCTTTGTGTCACTGGTCTTCTTGCCAGCTTGTGTGTTTCAATGAGACCAAAGGATTTGTGTCTCCTGATCTTTAAAACCCACACTCTGGGATTTGCTTGCGATATATTGATCTTCCCTATCAGTGTCTCTGCCCAAAAAGAGAGGAATAGAAAACAGAGCCTTGCAATAAAAATTTTTTGTGAGGGTCCATTTTAAGCATTGACAAAAGATATTCAGTTATTCTGAGGATATCCTTACTCTGAGGAAAAGAGAACAGGCTGCCTCCTCTCACCCGCTGTTCTAGTTTTATAGAATGCTTTGCTTTAATCATGACTTAAATAAATAAACAATATATCTGTGAAATACTCCAGATACCGAGAACCACATTGTAATGCAGTAGCTTGGGAGGTGGAGCAATAGCAATTGTTTCTCCTGCTTCCTTATTAAACTAATTGTTACCAGTCCTCACAGGATCATGTTATCCCTAGGTGGGGCAGGGGCAGAAGTGTCTGAAAGGACTTCTCTGGGCCTTGCATTTCTGTTTTGTCAAGTGTAAAAACTACTCTGATCTGACCAGAGTTCTTTAAATCAGTATCTTATCATCAGGCCTCACGTTATCAACCAGTAGGAAGTACAGCAGGGTTTTATGAATGGAGCCACATAATGAATTTGGCTGTTTGAGTCTGAGAAATTATGGGAAGCTGCTGAACTGGAATTGCAATAATCCAGAACATGCAATGAGTTTCCTGGTCTCATTAACACTGAGGTTCATTGTATGAGGCTGCACAGAGCTTGGGTCAACAATTTTTATCTCTTACATAGTAGGAGAGATTCAGTGATCCATTTGCCTAACAAAAAAATCATTTATAAATTAAATCAAATACCAACGGGTAGTGTTTAGGAAATGTTTTCTGGCAAATGGGAGGTCATGGTTCAACACACTGGAATCAAGCAGAGAAGGGGAAATGAGTTTGATTTTTTCAGCAGTGCAGGTGACCACCAAGTCAGTGGTATTTGGGGTTAAAGCATATTTGATTCTTCCCTTTAAGTCTGTTTAACTGTAAATAATAATAAGTTATCAAGGAAACTGTGGATTTTTAAGAAGGAATGTGTGTCTTTTTACAATGATGCTGTGCAGGGAGTTGCAAATTCTATCCCATGATGCAAATATTTGAAGTAGATCAACCAATATCAACATGACAAAGTGGAATTTCTTTCCTTCTTCCTTTCTTTCCACGCTCCCAGAGTGCTGTGGAGCAGCAGTTTCTAAACTGCCATCCCAAGTAGAGTCATTGTTGTTCTGAAGGTTAAAAGTACAAGCAGTGGAAATTTGGTTGGAGTTTGCTACAAGGCAGGTGTAGGATACCTACCACAGTAGGTGTTGGTAGAGTTGCAGTGGGAAAACGTAGGAAGTGAAGGAATTTGGCTGGGACTCAGGTCCCCTAAGTTTAGGATCTGATGGGCTTGAGGAGAGAATGGAAAGACCTGAGTGAGCATTTTCATAACAGAATTGATGAATGTGCTGAACAGCTCTGTTCTTTAGTAGCTTTGCCAGTCAAACCCTTCATTTTCTTTTCTTTTTTTTTTACTTTTTTTTTTTTTTTTTACAATGGACTGAAAATAATATCTTTTGTGGAATGTGACATTTGAAGCACAAACATTTTAGTCTTTGTTCTACCAGAAGAAAATAACAAAAGTGAAATTTTCTTGGAATGGAACTGATTTTATTTATTTGTTGGGTCATCAGCCGTACCAAAACACCAAAAAATTCAACCATTTGTTTATTTAAGGCACCCCCTATAAAAACCTTGATGCGTTAGTTAAAACTTACAGGAGGTAATGAAGCTTTGAGCGTTGGTTTTAATCGATTCAAATGCTCCAGCTTGTATTTAAAGTGCCGAAATTCAAATGTCTGAATTTCAGAGTTCTAAGACAATAAAAGGAGGGTGTGCAGAGTTGGAGCAGAGGTGCACCTGAGTGGAAGAGAAAAAGAACATGGTAAGTGTAATGGTGATACTATTTCAGAATGCTCTCCTGAGCAGAAAAACAAGCAATATTAGAAATCTTATTTCTCAAAGGTTTCCCTTTTTTTTTTTTTGAGCAAACCCTTTAGTTGCAGTTCTATCCTGTGGTTAGGAATTCCCCAACTTAAACACACTGAATGAAGAGAGATCTCCTTTTGTTCATCTTAAATGTGTCACCTGCAAGTTTAATTTCTTAGTTCTTATATTGGTAGCTACAGGGAGTAATTGTTTGCTGTTCACCTTTTGCATGCTGGTCATGATTTGAGACATCTTGACCCTCATAATTACCTGTTTTCCAGCCTGAGGACTCCTAGACTGTTGTTATTCATTGTGTGGAAGCTGGTCCTTACTCTTGATCATGACTACCACTTTTCTTTCTCCATTGTACATTTTATAAGACAGGCAGAACAAAACTGTAGTATTTAACCTGTGGGCACATCATGGATTGTTCAACAGGGTATGTTGTTTCTTTCCTATGATCTGTCTATTTGTTTTGTGACTATCCTGGTAGAATTCCAGCCTGTGTTATGGCTGATGTTGTGGAATGAATTCACTACCACTTAGTGAGTTATTCAGTAGGTTCTTCCTACTGTTTACTATAAATAACCTTGTTCATCTCTGTTTCCTGCTCCAGTTTCCTCTGCTAATAACTCACACTTGTGCACTTGGCCAGGCTATTTACAGAAATCAAGTAAAATGGAAAATAAATGGATAATTAAGATTGGCTAATGTAATCCTGGTATATGGTACTAATTAAGTGAATGTTTAATAACTAAAAATGAGGACGTGAACACCTTATGTGTCCCCTTGGTTTGCCAGTATTAGTTTTTGCACTTGCAAGTGTCATCCAGAATGCTGTGAGTAGAATAAGTCATGGTCACCTTGGTTGTCTTTGCTCAGGTTGCTACCAAAAGCCACTTTCACTGTTAATGTGGGTGATTGCCAATGGGAACTGGCATAAACCTTCCAACTTGCTTTACATAACTCAGTGAATATCTATGCCAGCTACCAAGATCTCAACATCAGCTTGGAGATTAAAGGATCCATTGTCCATGCAAATCACAGGGTAAAAAAATCTTCTTAATGATATAATATCTGGCAATTGCTCTTGCAAACTATACCAGATGCCCTTATTTGTTGCTCTTTAAGAAATGTGTCTTGCAAGCATCCTCCCTGCTCTTATACATGAACTCACAAATGTGCCTTGCAGAAGCAATTCTGCTGTATAATTGCATTCTATTAGTAGCTCCTTTGAGGAGTTACTAACATCTCTTTGAGGGCAGACTGTAGCCCAAAATGAAGAACTGCATGAGATTCAAATTTACACCTTCCGACAGCAAGAACAATTTGAGACCACAAGGAGGGGAGAGAGTGTTACCTCAGCACACAACTGCTCGCTGGCTCCCTCCTCATCTCCATCTCTCTCTCTCCTCTCCCTCTCCCTTCCTATAAGACCAGATTGTTCTCTGAAATGCAGTTATGTGGTTTTTGTTTTTTTTTTTCAGCTGCAGGCAGCTGGTTGAGTTACAAGTAAATTGCCGCTTTTCTTCCGTACCTGTATTTCAGATGAGTTCACGTGGTAGAGTAGATTAGGATAAAGGATGGAGGCTCTTAATGAGGGCCAGGAAGGATGGTGAGGGGAAATCACACATGAAAAGTTTGCTGCTTTTTTTTATTTTCCCACCTTACCTCTGTTGCATTTTGTGGTGGCACAAAGATATGTAAAGAGCAGAGCACTGGGTAAGTGGTGAGAATCTTTTCTTAATATCAGGTGGACAGTAGTTATTTAGTTATTAAAAGCACTCACCACAATGAATAATATCCTTTCCACATAAAAGGATATTATAAATTAACCATCTTGCTACTAGAGATCTCCATGAACTCCCGTGCTTTTCAAGTCTTTTCCAAAGACTTTTAGTCTTTGGAAGGGGAATTATTGGAATAATTTTTAGATTTTAAAAGAATAAACAACCTTTAAAAATGGCCAACCCATTTCAGACACTAGCCTGGAGTGTTCTTTACTGGTTCTTTTCTCTGCATAAACATTCCATATATATTGGTGAATTTAACTTTCTTATAGTATTAAGTTAAACCCTCAATTTATGCCTTTGTTTCCTGCTTCCTTTTGTAGCTTAGTCTGAGTTAAGAATTTAATGCAAGTAACAATTTGAATTATCTAGGAGTTGTCATTAGAATAGAGTCTGGGACCTTGCAATGATCTCTTCCATTGTGAGAAATGCATCACATGGACTCTAGCATTAAAAAAATTATATAATCAACATAAAAATGTCAGCTGTTTTATAGCAGCTTCCTATTTAGGACAAAAGATTTTATCAAACATTAGTGAATTCTCACAAAGGTTCTGTGGGAGGGAAGTTATGTCAGTTATTGGAGATAACAGAGGAAATCTTTGGCACAAACTGGGAACACTCCCTTACTCCCAGTTTTGTGTGGCAACCATAAATGGTATCTCAGCTTCAGAGCACTACCTATGAAAATGTCTTTGTCAGGGTGAAAATTGTCTGGCTTCAAGCTGCTCAGACTAATTCTGACCCACAGAAAGCGACACATTTCTCACTGACAAATAAAATATGTGCTCTTAGCTTGAGAGGATTATCACTTTTCACTTATGGGGGTCCTTTGGATTTTGAAGCATTCTGTGAAGGGGGAAAATAGGTGAATCAAATACTGCAACCTAAACCCGGCCAAATCTACCATTCATCCAAAAAAATCCTACTGACCTAAAAGAACTAATTGTCAAAAGAACTGCTGTTTGATTTCAGTAAGTACCGTGTTAATGAAATCTCCAGAAACTATAAACTGAGACATTAGCTTTTGTCCTCATTTCCGTCTCACTAGTACACCCCTGTGACTAAAAGTGAGGTGATTTATGATTTCCCTGCTACCTGTCTGGCTGTTACAGGGGTGCAGCAAAAGGGTTCATGAATTTAAACCTGCACATGGCCAGGAGCTCACGGTTCTGTTTATTTTACCTATTTGCGTTTTTTATTTTTTATTTTTTTTAAAGCTGCATGAAAACCTTGGCCATGTGTCTGCTTGCAAATATCTGTCAGGGAGGGGAGGGGTGTTCAGCAAAATCAGCTCCAACTTTATAAGCTCCAACACAGGCTGATGGCAAACTGGGAAATGTCCCTTGTCCCCAGCATCCAGGAGGAAGTACTTTGTCATATGTCAGGCTGCACTACATGGTCAGTCCAGTTAGACTTTGTCCAATGCAGCCTGTACATGTGGAAACAGCCTCTTGCTTCCCTTTAGGGACCTATTTAAATGAAACCTAGAGGTAATAGTTTCCAGTCATAAAGGAACCTTACATTCAAATTCATTTTTCTCGTCTGTGTTACAGTAGCTGGACTTTATTCATGCTGTTCTTCAGACACCCTGAGGAATGGGACATACACAGGCAATGTTTTACTGCAGTTATATATGTGGTTTTCATGCTTTTTATTTTTGGTGAAATTTCTCAGGAATATATCGAAAAAAAAATCCTTAAATTTTTTTTCCCTACTGTCCCATCTCTTTTTTTTTTCTTGCTTAATTAGAAAGAAAGAAAAAACTTCAATACTTTGATGTTAGCTTTAAAAAATGTGGTTAATTTTGTTGCTGATTTGCAAGGAAATGCTCCAAATACAGATATGGAAGAAGCTTCACTTTCACCTGTTTGAAAAAAAAACAAAAAAACCAACAACACAAAAAAACCCAAAACAACCAAACAAACAAAACCCAAACCAAACCAACAAACCCAAACCAAACAAACAAAAAACCAAACCAAACAAGCAAAAAACAAAACAAAAAAACTTATGTGGGGGAGAATGATGCCCAAATGAAAAATAAACCAGGCATTTTTACATCCAGAGAGGCATAGTAATAATTGGCTAGTTGAGAATAAATATATGTGCATGTGTGGTAGTAATTGCAGAGTATATGTAATATATGCTATGGAAGTAGCACCATACAGGTATCCCTAAATTTAATTGATTTTTGACTGATTATTTGCTTTTTGAGTTTGTCAATTCTCAGTCTCACAATGATGAACCCGAATATTGTATTGATGTTTGTGGGTAGATCCTGAACACTCTGAACAGCATCCCTCCTACTTCAAGGGTTCACAGTCTGGAAGACCAGAAATCGAGCTGAGAAAGGGCAGAGCAGAAAGGATTTGCTCCAATTTTGGACAGTGAAAATTTATCTTGCGAGTAATAAAGCACGAGTAGCTCACCAGCTACATTCCTTGCTGATGAACTGCACACAACTTATGAGACTGACAGTATAGATGCTTTTTTGGTTCCTTGGTGAAAATTTGGAGACATTCATGCCATTAATAAGAATTCAGCATCTAAGAGTTTTATTCTGAAAGAGTTTTCATATATACATATATATGTCTGTTTTCCCCGCAGATTAATGAGTTTCTTGTAAAGTTTGGTGGTGATGTGTGCTAGGTCTTGACTTCACTATCAGAAGTTCTAGTAACTCAAGGAGCTGGTAGTTCTTCATGAAAAATGCAGGAGGTTAAAACTGATGTCTGGCACAAATACATGGTGGTGAAAATGAAAATGCTGGTGAAATTCAAGATGATGCCTATTAGAGACTCGTATCGAAATTTTATTAATTGAGTGTTGGTTAACTAAGATTAGGCTGGCTGGCTTTTCAGGCTGAGAGTGTCAACCACTGCTCTGTCTCTGAAATCCAGAGGCCTGGGGAGGAGAGCTGTGCTGTTCAGCATCTTTTGTGGCTGCTTGTCTGCAGCTGGATCCAACTGGAAGTGCTGCAAAGCCATAGTGGGGCTTTAGCAAAAGTAGCAAAGTGGCCTCATTACCTAAGGAAAGGAAGTTATGAAAAGCCTGTCACCGTTAACATCTTTCCCATTCACTGATTGTTTATTTTGTTACACGTACAATGGATCCTATTTAGCTTTCTGGTTACCAGGGATATGGTAAAAAGTTTTGAAACTGTGGAATTGTGTTCCTTGGATAAAGTTCACGCCTCAAACAGATCTTAAAGAAGACATAAAGCCTGTTCTGGTTCTCAGTTGGGAGCTAAGTGGAACTTAAATGGAGCATAGACCATAGATTGGCACATAGTAATGGATTTAATAGTAGCAGTAGTTATATGCAAGTACTAATAATACTTTACACTCAAAATACAATTTGAGGTACTAATGGCAGTGATGACTATGGTATTTTTCCCCTGAAAGTCCTGAGAGTGTATGGTACATATAACTGCCTGAAGCCTCGAAGGACATGCAACCCCTAACACCAAAAATGTTCTTCCGTGATTACATTTTATTATTAAAAAAGGTAAATCCCACAGATTCCGTCTAGCTGACAATTTATTTTTTTTTTTAGGGGACTGCACAATGGTATGTGAAGCATAAAGATGCAAGCTAACAATTAAAGGGAAAGGTTGTACCCTTTAGGTTTTGGGGTGTTTTTTACCTTTGCACTTTTCCCAGTGTAGGCATTGTAAAGAATGATAATGATTGTCCCCTTCCCTTTAAACTCCTTCAATGGCCTTTTCCTTCCCTGCCTCTCTGGGTTACTTGATTAAAAGGTGAAATTCATCCTTGTTTGAGAGGGTTTAAAAACATGGCAAACCCTGCTCTATTGGTGTCCATCAAGGTGAAATCACCTCAGACACCTTTTCTCCTCAGCCTGTGGCGTGAGCTGTGAACGTGGCCAGCCCATATGACTCGAGACCAAAGCTGTATGGAAACAGGAGACCACAGTGTTGAAGAGCTCTGAAACTGCTTTTGAGCTTCACTCTTTCCAATGGATTAAGTGAGCAGCTACCATGAGGTTATTGCAAAACCCTGTGAAATATTTTTGGTAGCTGGGTCTCTGGCACCAGGATAGAATTCAGCTCATTTTTTTTCAGAATTCTGGCTCGTGTTACAGAGTATAAAATATCTATCTCTCCTTGCTTCTATTTTACAAACCCCTAAACTATTCAGCTTGCCCACGCGTTGTGGTCCAGAGCATTGTGTGTTTTGGATTGTCCAAATTTTTATTTTGGCTTTTTTAAAGGTACACTATTTATATGATTTAAGATGCTTAGTGGCATGCATACTAATTGTAAAAAAAAAAAAAAAAAAAAATCCATCAGATATTACCCAGTAGACTAGACAGGCTCCTTCAGGGCTGTTATGGTCCATCAGGTAAATACATACTTTGGAACATGTACTGATGTCAAAACCCATGAATTATTTACCCAGGAGATGCTGTTCCAGTATACCAGGCAAATGTGTATCTAGGGTGGGTTTTTTTAACAGCTGACTTTTAATTTTTTTTTCAAAGTGGAAAGGCTATATCAATTTTGAGAAAGCTGCCATGACCACTTATTGGAAAAACATGCACATATTCAAAGCTAACATGTGCCAAACTGTGAAAACGTGGGCTGTTATTAATATGCATTTATATAGCACTGTAATGTTGCATATAATGACCCCTGGAACCAGTTCTCTAATAAGCCCATATATTACTGTGTTCTTATGTAATGCTGGCTTTGTTTTGCTGGTGATGGAACAGATGGATTGTTGTTGCTCACGCCCAAGCACTTTGGGTAGTCAGGCCAGTGCCAGGTCCTCAGTGTTGCTGAAGTCCTTTATAAGAGATGAGAAACAGTATAAATACATTGCATACCTCATATAAACAGTGTTTTTTCTGCACATTAACCACTTCATCTCTGCAGCTGAGGTAGCTGTACCCTCTTCAGTTTGTTTTGCAGCTGAGTAATCTGTGGTATGGAGAGATGTAATAACCTGTCAAAGTTTCACCAGCAGTTTCACCTGATCTGGGGACACAGATCAGGTTGTTTTCTCAAACTAAAATTTTCTGGATGTTCTGTACACTTTTATCTCACCCCCTCCTATTATTCTAAATAGCACAAGCAGGTAGCAGGCAACTTTCTGTTCTTGTTGTTGAAACGAGGGTCTCAAAAAACACTTTCTGAAAGCATCTGAAACCCAAGTGCACGGACCAACGCATCCACCTGAGACAGAAGTGTACAGACCAGTGCTTTTGAATATGCCCTTGGAATTTGGATGTCTTCTATTTGAACATTTTTAGTCTATCTTTAAAGACCAGGTCCGGGGTGATGCCCCCACGGAGATGTATTTAAACGCCTGCACCGTAATCTTTTCCCTCTCTGATTTTACTGTCATCCCCTACTGGGATTTCTCAACAAAATGCACCCTGACTTGGCACTTTATTTGCCAGGTTCCGGGGATGCAGCTACATTTTAGTGCTCGAGCTGCCACACCAGGTATGGCAGTGCAGGGAGGGGAGGGAAGAGGCTCCACGATGAGTATGCGGACGCAGGTTTTTTTCCATAGGAGCACCAACGGCAAATTTAACAGCACATTAAATTATGCAGCAGTAGAACCAGAGGGCCATTAAAATGGCCTGAAAATTCCTCTGTTGTGCAGTTATCTTTATAGCTTAGTCCTATCTAGTGGGTGGCGGAACCGTGGCTTTCATTCACGTGCCAACCGCGTCCTGCGACAATGATGATATCCCGCTCATAAAACCCAATTGCTGTGTGCACAGGACACTAAACTCAGCTACAGCTCAGCAGATGAGGTGGTGATTACAGCCCCAGCTGCGAGAGTTTAAAAAAAAAAAATAAATAAAAAAATCTGTGACATTTGGAGTAAAAACTGAGACTGATGGTGGTGTTATGCTCCATGTTCAAAGTGTCATTACTGGCTGGTAATTAATGTTTTGCATGTTAACTGGGCGGCCTTTCTTGTGTGCGTTAGTTTGGGCCACAATGCATTTCTTCATATGGGAGGAAGCGACAAAATAATAGCGAGAAATTAACCAATCGAAATCACGGTAAATAAAAGTCCCTCTCTCTCTTTCTTTCTTTTTTTTTTTTAAGGCTCAAGAGGCAGCTGGCACTCTCAGGCTTTGTTATATTGAGGAAAGAGAACAGCAAACTGCATGCAGTATAGAGTCAGTGTCATTGAAACTAATGGCATGAATGATCTCACACCATTGTAGTGAGACGGAGATTTACTGTGCTTAGGAGAGAACCCATATTATGGAGAAAAGCATCGATCTACTTCCACATTTTATTCACATGAACGACAAACAAGTTATTCACTACTATGCAGTCACATTCAATCCCTTAGTGTCTAAGTCACAATGCCTCCCAAGTCCCTCACACTTTACAGCTGTGCAGAGCACCTACCCAATAACTACTTGTCTCCACTTTACAACCAACAGAAAAGGATTATTAGCCCCTCTTACTTGACCAGTTTGCAGTTTAGGCTTGTGTTTGCTGGATAATTTTAGCCACAATGTTTGATTCCTACAATAACATATCCATTAATGAAATGTCCTCTCTCTGCCACTCTTTTTTATTTTTTTGTGTTAGGCATTAGGCAGGTGGAGAGAGAAGCTGTGACTACATTGCCAGTTTCACTTGTTTGATCAGATTTTGACACTTCCATGGCCTAGACATTCTGCTTCCAAATACTCAGTGCCTGTTTCCTATGCAAACAGGGATAGGCTAAAATAAATGAAGATAGGAAAGGCGAGGAGAGATATTCAGTGCAGTGTAGATGCTTTGTTCTTAGTCTTTCTGTGTTTATTGACTAATGCCACCTGATATTGATTTTTTTTTCCTTTATTTTTAACTCTAACTTTAACATCATAATGGAAATATCATAGTGGTAACAGTTGCAAAAGAAGGAAAATGCTGGTGAATTATTTTACTTCTGTTTGTGTTTCCTTGTCAGTGGGAAGAGAACAAATAATGGTGAAGAACAGTCAAAAAGAGCACAGATAAAGCACAAATGTATTCTGTGTGCGGGTTAATTCCCTGATTCTTCACTTTGCATTACAGCACCTGTGCAAGTCCTCCTTAACCATAAGAGGATGCTCTTGGTACATGAACTCTGGATGATTCAGAGTCCCTGCCACCATCCTCCTCCTCACTTTCGGTGTAGCCTTCGGGGCAGATTAAGGATAGGACTGGGAAATCTGCGTACACCATTTTTGACTGTTTTGCTGGCCCTTTGGGAAATTTGATCTTCTCATTTCCTTTAAACAGGAGAGCTCAAAGTCACTTTTGAGTGAATCTTCAGTATCGTTGTAGCTCCACAGGTACAAGACTCTGCACAGTCCCCTTGTCTTCATAAGCTTTGTTGTACACTCCTTAACTGCTCGTATTTTCTATGGTCTCAGAGATTCCAGAAAACTATGGTTTTCTAAAATTGTGTCACATCAAATCTGTAGCTACTGCTTATCATATAGTTTATGCTTATTCTTCAGTCTTCTCTTTCAGGTCAGTTATACTTCTTAGGGACTACAAGTGCTCAAAATGCTAATGTATCATAACATTAAATTATTTGTCCCAAAGGAACTGGTGGCCAAGTCAGGAAAGGAATCTGTCTTCTAAACTCCTGCTCTCATTCTTAAAGGACATTCCCTTGAGGTTCTGCATCCCCTTGGTACGAACTCTGAACATAGTATGGAACAAATGGAAAAACATCTTAGTTTTCCCCACTGCTCTGAGGTAACACTATATCCTGCATTTCTGCATCTGTCTTTTTAATGCATATTTTTGGTAGGCTCTTACGACCTCCTTCTCAAAATGACATCGAATAACTGCAAGATCTTGATTGTAAGAATAAGAAACTTTTTGTTTTAAGTCTGTCTTTCTCCTGGGAGCTTAGTGCAGTAATCTCAGCATAAGCAAGATAGGCTGTCGAATTTCTTAACCTTAACATTTGCCTTCCATTCCACAACAGCTTTTTGAATTCTGGTTTCCCTTGTGTTTTTATCTTTCCCCTGTCTCAGTTAATCTGTACTATTATCTATTAGTAATTCTAATCCAAATGTAACATGGAAGCTGCAATCAGTTAATAATTTGGTCTCAATTATACAATTATTTTTCCTTCAGTTGTTAAGACATTTTTTGTGATTCTTTGTTTTCCCATTTCCACACCTTGGAACTCAAGAAAAATAGGATTGGAGGAAACTTCAGAACACCTTCTAATCCATCCCTCTGCCCCAAGGTGGGAATGTTCCTGGAAAATGCTCGTCTCTCTTGCTTTTAAAATCTTCCAGCGATGATTATTCCACTGCTTTTCCAAAAACATTAGCTCTTTAAGTTAAAGTGAAAAGTCCTTGGGTGTCTGGTTTAATTTTAAATCAGCACTGCAAAGGACTGGTTGTAAATGTGCTGTGGAATATGACTTTAAATAGGGTATAAATTGTCTGTAACCTTCGGGCATATATCTGAAATTAATCTTAGCAGAGGGCTTTATGTAGGACTTAAATTCATTTTTAATGAACTCTGCTATCATGAATCTTTCACAGTTTTTGCTATTCTTTTAAACATGATAGTTCTTGCCATTTGATTACAGAAATTAGTTTAATCATAGATTGATGCCAAACGCATGATGAAACACAAATATACATTCAGAAAATTTAAATACAAATTCTTACCCACTCAACACAAACAGATTCCTATTTGATAAATGCTTGTTTATAGGAACTGCCAATTTTATAATTCTGCTCTTAATGAGAAAACTAACATACCTGTATGCCAAGGGTGGAATATTCTTAGCTTCTGTGTGCTTTGCATGCTTTCCATTTATATGGAATTTGCTATTAGAAATGTGCAGTTGCTGCTGGACTTAAAATATAGCCACAGTGACATGAAAAAAGCAACAGTTGTAGCATTTTAAGACCTGTCAATCTTCTGCAGCCCAACATGTGATATTTCTGTTGCTGAGGGTCTTTTTAATTTCTGAAAATACTGAAAGTTTTTTGGTAGAAGTGTATTAAAATTGTAGCCGATCAGAAATCAGTCACCCTTTAAATGGGATGTTCCTGGTTGTTGTTTTGGTTTGTTGTTGGTTTTTGTTTTGTTTTTTTAATACTGAGGAATTAAAGTATAAATCTACATTCTGTGAAAACCTCAGACTTGGTCAGGAAGATAACTAGAATTTAGGGCTTTATTTACAGCTTAGTGTTATCCAAGGTCCCTCCAAGGAGGTGCTCAAATGCTTAAGATTTGTATGTTTTTGTAAAATTTCACAAAGACATTTAATGTCTCAGTTGCAAAAACTGGATAATTAACACTGGCTTTGTCTTGTGATCATGCATATTTGTTTATGGGTTTTCTCTTGTGGGTTGCTACAGTTAGAGAGGGTTCCAGATTTCCCAGACCCATTTCACTTTCATTTGCTTTCATTTACAGGGTGTTCCCTGCTTTCCTAAATTTTATGTCCCCAATTATTCTTTTATTTTTGGGAATTGTGGCTGCCTTGCGTCCACTACCTTGCTAATCCTGGAGTTGCTCAATCCAGGTGGAGGATGGAGAGTCTCCCCTGGAGAGTGGGGTGGGATACCCATGGGCTGGTGGCTGTGAAGCAGCTCCTGGATAACAAGGCAGGTTTGCTCTGGTGCCTGCTGATCCTCAGCTGGGAGAGTTCAGGAGGTCACCTGGAATCCCTGCACTCCTTTGCTGTTGTTCTCCCTCTAAGAGCTCTCAGTGTGTTAATGGTTTCTCAGCAGCAGAGGGAAGGAGGAGGAGAGATAAGGGGAGCACATGGGCATTATCCAGCATGGCAGTACACGTGTGACTTGTTTTCTCAGGCTATCACTTAGCACTCATGCTGTGATACTGTGCAGGAGGGTTCTTTGGATGGACAGGAACCAAGCAGCACCAGTTTGGAAAGCAATGGATACTTCAGTACCTCTGGCATTTTTTGGGTTCATGAACCAGAAGGGGCTCCTTTGGAAAATGGCCCCTCAAAGTGTGACTCTCCAGTCGTTCTTCTCTTGCATGATACAGTCCTGTGTTTAATACCACTTCCAGCTAACCTTCAGGAAAATGTGTCTATGTTTGCAGAGGAGCAGGAAGAAGAGATTTTGCTCAGATATAAAATGCATTTGATGTGCTAAAAGAGTGAAAAACTCTACAAGCAAAAGGTGTTGACACATCTTATCTCAGTTGTCAGAATTGGCTTGTGAAATACAGTGAGATGAAATCCATGCTCTACATATGGACAGTACAAGCATTTCTTGAACTTACTCTAACTTCATTAGGCAGCCTTCATACTCACAAAAGGTACCTGCCATGACAAATGTAAGTAGACTCTTGCTTGTCTTTTTTATTTTGTTATTTCTTTCCTAACACCCTCCCCATTCTCCTGTTCTGCCTACTGTCTGGCAGCCTGGTTTTGTTGCCCTTCTGTCCCTGTAGTTATAAGCTGACAGGGAAGTGAAGTGGTGTCTTGTGACATCCATGTTTTCTTGTGGTTTTTTTTCATTTTTCTTTTTCTCTTAGAGAGTTAGATATTCTCTTAGAATATCTGTACGTGGCATGCAATATCTTTTCCAAGTAACATCTAAGGATGGAAAAACAGTCAAATGGACAGTGACTATAAGGGAAGTGACACAGCATCTAATGAGAGAGTGTTAGGCACACAAGTGTAGAGCTGATGTTACAGCAGTGCCAGTTAATGAGTTTCTAATAGGGTATGCAGATGGTATCCAGGAGGGCCGTGCCTGCAGGGAGTGTAGGTCCTAATATGCATCAGCAACTCCGTGAAAGAAGATGCAGAAAGATTTTTGTGACAAATGGGTTGTTAAACCTGGTGCCACCGGTAGAGAAAAAGCTCCTTTCCCCTCCATCATTTAATTAAAAAATGTTTTGCTTGAGCAGTTTGTTCTGTATGGGAAGTTTGCCCTACATAGGTTGTGCTGAGGGCTTTCAGATGTAAGATATTGGCCTCAGTGCATGTGATAACATTGCATCAACAACGAGCCTGTTCTCCAGTGTGCCGGGGCAGATCTTTCATTCAGGACAAAGGAAGTGTGGTTTGTGTTAAAGATATAGTTCAACTTTCATAATGAAGCAAGTTGTGAATGATGAATGAAAGCACTTATTGAGCTGAAAGTACACACACCAGATTGAGCAATGTTGGTCTTTGTGCAACAATCAGCTGAGTAAGAGAAAGCAGGGGCTGAATTTTTGACTGCCTCGGTTTGACCTTCATTTTGTACTTTTTTTAGCTGCAAATTAACACATCCAATTGTCAGGCAAATGACTGCTGAAGTTTTTGCCTGTTACTTGGCGGTGCAGAAAAGGTGGATATGCAAATTGCACTCACAAAAGGGTAGGCCAGTCCTCTGACAAGATGAGCAATAAAGTCCAGTTGTATAAATTGTTATGCAATCAACATATGCCGTTATTCAAATCGCTAATTTAGAGGGAAAGATCCCATACTCTCTGGCTGATTCTGAGCCATTTCTCCTCCCTCTTCCCCCTCCCCACCCCGCCCCCCCCTTTAATTTTGTTTTTTCCTACAAAACCAAACAGTGTCTTTTTAGCAGATTATTCGCCATGAAGAAATACCTTGATTGGAACTCAAGCTGAATCAGATTTTAATTTACAAGGAGTGTTTGAAACAGATTTTCAAATGGCATAGCAACACAAAGGTAATTCACAGAGGCGTGTGTTTAAAATAAGGGGCTAGTTTATAGGAAAATCCGGAATGTGGGCTGGAACGTGTTCCAGAATTCCACCCTCTTGTCCTGGCTACACAAACAATGTGACCGAGGCCTGCCAAGAGTTGTCGTGTTTAAATAGAGAGAGAGAGAGAAGGAAAGTGGTGAGAATTCCCTCAGCACCATAATCCCTGCAGCCCTGCTACTTAGCACTTTTAAGAGAAAGGCGGGTACAGGAAACAAGAATAAGACATAGCACACTCCATCTCTTCTCCCCAGTAAACACTGCTTAGAATTCCATCTAATCTGAGAGAATAAACATTTCTAAGGCTTTTTCTCTGAACATTTGATCTCTGTGACTAGAGCAGTTCATCTTAATTTTTTTATGCCTCGCTACTTTTCGGACTGAACGCTCGCAGCCTCAGCTTTGCACGTTGTGCTCTCCAAGACATAACCTGCAAACCAAATCCTGAGGTTCCTGCTCGGGTGAAATCCTACAAATTTTTAAAGGATGTTTGGTTTTAGAAAAAAAACTACTGGGCTTGGCACTGTGACTGCTGCAGAGCAGACAACTAGCAAGAGTTGAAGAACGTGTCACTAAGGGGATGGCTGTTGTGTAAGGGGATCTTTACCTATGTTGTTATTACTCAAAAGACAATTTGAATTGTCTCTCTCTATATATATATATATAAAATATAATATTATATATTGTCTTTTTATTGGGCTTTTATAACCACTCAGTCAGAAATGAATACATAATGTACTGGCACAAAAGTGTCCCTCCCACACGGAGGCTGGCAAGTATTCCTGTGTTTTGAGGTAACCAAATTTTTTTTTTATTAACCATCTGCCTCGTTTCTAGTTGAAATGAAAATAATGGGTTTATGGTCCCCTTTAAAAGTTTTTGTTAAGTTGATTTGCTGGCCTTTAGTGTTAGGCAAAAACTGTGCTTGGGGGATGTAGCTAGAATTGCTTTTCCGGGCTGTGGCAGTGCATGGCTGAGGGCTCAGAAGGTTTGATGTTTTCCTTTCCATGCTCTCCAGAAAGATGCATCCCACAACTGCCCTGTTTTCCCCCCCTCTGTGGTAGGTTTGCCACCCACTGCACCCTTCACACGATTTTCATTGACTTTTTGCTGTAGGTCCCTCTTCAGACAGGGGATGTTCTGAAGGGTCAGAATAATCACACAGGCAGAGTCTCTCTGTAGCATAGAGAGACTAGAGCATAGAGCTTCAAATTCATGTAGGGAATGACAGATCTTTCTCTCATCTATATGCTCCTCGATTATGTGTGTCTTCAGTCTTGCCTGAGGCTATTGCTATCTTCTAAAATATTCACCTTTCTACTGCTACTTTTTAATACAAATGCAGAAGACTGCAGAAATCCAAGTGTGTGATAGCTTTTAGTCTAGATTTATTGTTAGAACAGGTACTTTTGCATTTATTTTATCTATAAAGTGGGAAAACCCATGGTTAGCTTCCCAAAAGCTATTACTAGACTCTAATAACTAATACTGTAAATTATGAGAGACACTGAGTAAAAGGCAATTGTTGTGCTCAGCACTGCAAAGCTATTAATCTCCAGGCCAGGTTTTTCAAGGAGCTGAGCACTCAAGCAGTTGTTGTCAACTTCCAATTCAACTCCTAAAGGAAATGCCAAAATAATCAAAACTTCTGCTGGAGGCCTAGTGCTTCAGGAAATCCAGTCATCTGATTTGGAAATGCACGTGGGCAATTGAGGTCTTTTGAATATCTGGGCCCTAACGGGTATGTTTAAGGCTGGCACATCCTTCTTAGACAACCGGCGTATTAAATATTTTGAAAGGCTCTGCCTTAATTTGATTCTGAAAATAATGTTTAAAACACAAGCCTTGGAATACATTTCCTTCTCATTTTGCTCTCTGGGAGACCAAAGTCTCTTACTCGTGTACTACCCAGGCAATTACAGCCTGCTGTTCCCCACCCAGTCCTGCCAATACCCTGCATCCTGACCTGGGGGGGTAGGAAGCAGCTTGTTCTTTATGCCCCATCAGTCTTTGGCCTCCCTCCTCAGCTATCAAGAAGCAGTTTTTCTTGTGCAATATTGCCAACTAGTATCCAAATTGAAGCAATTAAAAGGCTTTTGCACATGTATGGTGTGGTAACGACTTCAGATTGCCGAGTGAAAATCTCCAGAACCCAGTTAACAACGTTTGGAACTAGTTAATACCCCTCAAAATAACTTCAGCTTTTGTCAGTTGATTGTGTCTTAGTCTTCCCTTTCTAAAGCCAAAGCACAGAACAGAGCTGTGTTGTATGACCACTGCCATAAGCATTTGAAAACGAGTTGCTATGAATAACTTGCGCTCTCTCTGTTATATTTACATACAAATGTCGTTTTAAAGGATCAGATTTTTTTTTTCTTTCTCCTGGGTTTCCTAGATGTAAATGGAGCAACTCAGATAAATGCAATAAAGTGGAACTGAAACCGCTGATAGACTCGATTGCCTGTGTTAGCTTTGAAGTTGTTTGTTTTGTCTTGGAGAAATGTACATTCCAAATGATCAAACCCTCGTGTATTTGTTAGGAAGGGTCTGTGTTATGCCTGCCCTCAGTTGTGAAAGCACTTCATGCTTTCACGAAAGCGATCTATAAGAATGAACTATGAAAGCTATGACTGATGCTGAGAAAGGAGAACAAGTTAAACTTGTTCTTAAAAACTCCCCCATTCTTCTGGAAAATTAGGACTATTGCCTAACATATGGGAAGACAAATAGTAGTATACATGCTGCTGAATTACCTATATACAATGGAATGAGAGGATCTCCTATCCCTTCTTGCTTTCAATTTCTTGTATTTTAACACTTTTTTTTTTTTTTTTGAGATTTATATGGACAATATCAACTTGCCATTCCGTTGGCCAAGGGAGTCTCTTCCTTTATTTAATCTTCCTTAAAACTGCTCGAATTGTTGTATTAGGCATGCCTGTTACACTCATTTCGAATGAAGGGAAAAGGGCAGCTGCTTTTAACAGTTGTCTTTTCTGTTACAGCCTTATCGGGGCGGCTATAAAAATATGGATGTCTTTTTCTGTATGCATGATTTTATAATCATGAATAAGCTTTGTGCTGCCCTGAGAAAAATGAATATTGCCACCGTAGGGCTCAGCGTTGTCGAAAGCACAGGCGTCTGCATGAGCACACGGGGGCAGAGACCGGAGAGGAACGCCTGGAATAAGCCTTCCCATATACAGGCTGTGTCCTTTAGGTGGTGCCATTGTGTTTTTTTAAGGTGAGACTGCCCGCTCCGGTGAGCGGAGGACCCGGTAACAGAGAGGATGCGGTGCACAATGCATCCCTACACCCCGAGCGACTCGGAAACATCTGAGCGCACAGAAACATCCCCACGCACAGGATGTAGTGCTGCTGGAGTAAATATAGAGCGGCTGGTGTCAACAGAGGGGAAAGCAAGAGCTAAAAGAATGGCAGCTTGAAACATTCCCTTTTAATTTTTTTTTTTTTTTTTTTTTTTTTTTAAACTTTGAGGCACAGTTTGGCTTTTAAGTGTTAATATCAGCAAGGAAGGAAAAGCGAAAAGGCTTGGTGAAAAGATACTTAGTTATTAGCTATGGGTGTGGTCGGGGGAGCTTGGATCTGAAGTGCCAGCCAACGCTGAACCTATCCAAAAATTGGAGTGTTTGGATGTGTCAGTGGGGTTCACGCGGCTCTTGGTTGATGATGAATCATGAAGAATCTTAAAAATATGCACAGAGAAATGTCCAGGGTGGGTCTCAAGGCAAAAATGAAATATATTTTGTTGCTAAGTGGGCAGGCAGTGTTGTCTCCCGGCAGGGGAAGGACCAGGGAAATGAGAGGAGCTCAAATCCCTGTTTTTATGGCCCCACTGCTCACCATGCTTTTTTTTAAAATACATATTCTAAGCTGTCTGTGCTTAATTTCCAAGCAGTATTCTTGGACTTAACGCCTTCAATGTATTTTAGATGCTTTGAGAATCTTGAATTAACGGGATCACATACATACAAAGTGTTGCTGTTGTTTACATATTGTTTAGGTGATGTTTTCTTAAAATTCAAGGCACCCTCTGTCCCGTGTTTTCTCACTGCACGCGGGTCAGAAAAGCACAAAAGTGCTGTATGTCTGAAACATTTCCAGCAGCTTCCCTGGACCTGCTTCCAAAACTCATTGAAATCTTGTTAACAGAACACTCTACCTCCCTCGGATACCTCACACTGCAAAACAGCTTTGAAGGCCTGGGCTGAATAATGAAGGAAACAAGGGCATCTGGGGTCCATTATTTACCCCATTTCATAAGGCGCTTCTACAAAGTCTGCTGCTGCCTTTTCAGATCCATGACAGAAATAAATACAAAGCCTGGAAAGAGCGAGCAAGTCAGAGTTGTCTGCTGCCCTCTCCGCTGCCCCCCTCCCCTTTTCTTCCTGTTTCACAGGACACATTTGTTTCATCTCAGCTACATGGAGTTCTCTTTCTGCCCCAGACACTTGTTCTTCCCCCTTGGCCGGTTGTTTATTCGGAGGAATTCCTTTTTGCTTGGGAAGACACCTCAAGCACCTCGGGGTGTTTCTGAAGGAGACTAGCGTGAAGCTACTCAGAGATTTTTATTTTTACTTTTTTTTTTTGTTTTTATTTTCTTCTCAAACCGAGAAAGACTTGAAGACTTGAATTGTGACTGTGGCTGCTTTAGGAAAACACATATGAGGTGTCAGTAAAGCCGATTCCCATCTCGGTGTGCCAATTCACAGGAGGGTATTTTAAAGTAATGGGAGTAATCTGAAATGTTAATGCATCCCAAAGGCTGGAGTTGTCACAGAGGGAACAAGTTGTGGAAATTTTTGTAAATTCTAGAGTGTCTGAGCATTTTTAAGAGGGTTGGCCCAAATTGCCTCTACATTTCTTGTGAAAATAAACCCTCTGCAAAGCTGGCTTTCCAGCAAAAACCTTTTGGAATGCTCAGCCAACACTGGAGCACTTTCTCCAGGCACTTAGCATCACTAGTATAGGTAAAGTATCCGGGTGGCTACACTGTCACAGAGGAATTGTAAGTTGCAAAAAATTAATTTCACACTTTTTTTGTCCTACGGTTTATTTTCTGATTAGATGATGATTTATACTAATTTGCTAGCTGCCACAGTTTGTAGTTGTCTCTTTGAATATTTCCACCTGTAGCCTCTATCCACAAACTTTCAAGGGGTTATCAAGAGGGGGCAATTATTTGTGAGCTGAGCCCTGCCCTTGTTAAAATCCTTTTCAAGAGCTATTCCTAAAACCCATAGACCTTTTTTTAAACTATTTTTTTTTAATTATCCAGGTGGGACATTATTACCTTTATACGTTACTTCCACTTTGATTTAGTTCCAAGTTAAGTTAATTCCTTAAGTAAATGAGTGTCTGCAATCCATCTGCAATGGACATTCCTTCTGCTGCAGTTCAACAAAGCAATAATGTTATTAATGTGTCAAAAGAGGGGAAGAAAAAAGTAGGAGACCTTTAAATAAGTAGTTATTTAAGACGCTCCTAAAAATGGTTCTAATAATAATTTATTTATCCTAAATTGAGTGTTCAGGTCTGAAAGAGAAGTACATGTCCTGAATCTTAGGGTTGCTAAAGCCTCTGCTGTTTATTTGCAGCCATCCAAGCCATTTTCAAAACGAGGTAAGGTTTGTGTTTCAGTCTCACTGCTTATTGTTCCAGGAGTAAATGATCTTGTGTTCTTTAAGTTGGGATCAACTTTACTGGACCTTCTGTGCCTGAAACATCATCCAGAATCAACCTCTGAGGTGCAGAGGCTGTTGCTGATTCCTTTTAAGTGCACAAAGCTGCTTCCTGGTTATATTTATAAAACTAATGGGTGACTTTTTTTCCCCCCTTCAGAGAAAATGATAAATCTCAGAGTTTCACCAGCATGTGTTTCACGGGCAGTTACCAACCTGTGATCATGTGCATATCATCTAAATAAGAGACAGAAAAATCTCCCAGAAACAGCACGAGTACCATTTATCTTTCTACCATAATAATCTCAGGCTCAGCCAACAAAGTATCTCACAGGATATTTATCTGACAGCCCACACCACCAGCCTCTGCTGAATCATCAGCATGTTACATGTGCCATTCATTCCTTTTTTATTTTTTTTTCTTCAGTTTTTTAGAGAGAATATTTTGACACTGAAGTAACTGCCAGGCAAAATAATGAGCAATTAAAAATAATGAGCAAAAAGTAAAGCAAACTGAAAATTTATGTGTAATTCGACCATAACATCTCTTAGTTGGCTCTAAAGCCTCTGGATTGCTCAATAAAGATTTGCCTGTTTTCAGCAAGGTGCTGCCCACCAGTCACTGTTCCTTTATGACAGCAAGGCCCCAAAAGGTAAGACTTTCTGCCAAAAAGCACTCTCCATTCTGAGGCCTAGAATTTTTTGCACAGATGAGGAGTGAAAGGTTTACTGAATACCTGTTCTTAATTGAAAGCTTTTTGTTGTACCTTTGCTACTATTTCAGAGCTATTTGTGTGAGCCATGGGAGGTGGATTTAGGACACTTAGTCCCTCTCTTGCCACAGAAGTTAGAAGGATGCCACAGACTGCACAGCCAAAAAATGAGCACAAGTTAGCAAGGTTGACTTGGACAGGGGTACAGGGGCTGTAATATTGTTCTGACTGCAACCTTTGCAGGCAAATTTGTCTCATTTTCACCATACTTATACTGGAGCAAGGAAAGTGTGTGGAAACCAGTGAGTGACTATGGGGAAAGCTTGTGGGAGTGCCAGGCATCACCTGCTTGATCAAAACCCAGTGGATAGCACAGTTAAGTCAAGAAGATGGTTGCAGTCTAGCTGCAATTATGTCTTTCTTGCTAACCTGACCTCCCTACACCCCTGCTTGGGTACAGCAGCCCTTTGTTAGGCTGGAACTCTGTGGAGGTGGGTTCTCGTGCTCTTCTGTGCTTTGCAGACGTCATTGCCTGGTAACTGCAGTTGCTAGACTTTGAAACCAGTGGGTGAACTAACTCTCCAGGGAGCTCAGGGTATGTGAGTTGTTAGGTGTCTCCATGTGCTACATTCTGCATTGGTTTAGATTTATTTCCCTGTAGCTCGCAGCCTTGGTTTGCTCTACGTTGTGTTGTTCCTCTCACATTAGTTCCCTGCACTTTTTGTTCACTTAGTTTCAGTTTCTGAAGTAACTTGGGTTTTCTCACTGGATTTCAGCATTTCTTTCTTTCTGCTCTATTCCTTTTTAAATACATTTTTTAGTTTTTGCAGTTTGAGCCTTCTCTTCAGAAAAAAAATACTATTGGGCTTCTAATTAAGGCCCTGACAGTTGTACAGATTTCAGTTATGTCAGTAATGGATTCTGATTAACCACAGGGTGTAAAATGAATGACAAATAGGTAAAGTCTTATGGTAGTCATCTGTCTTGCTTTGAGGAGCTCAGGAATAGCAATACTATCGATTACTACTGTCAGAGAACAGTGTTAAGAACTTGTTTAAATCCCTGCTTTGGGAATTAACTTTCCCCGTGGTGTAGTTAAATTGTTCAATTTATTAGTCTTAATTTTCTGCCACGTTAAATGGTTGTAATACTAATTGCTTGGGTATCTCATGGCAAGTTGTGAGGAATAATTAGTGCTTGGAAATTAAAAGATGTTACTGAAACACCCCAGGGACCAAGCAAGGAAACAGTTGAATTGGCTGGATTCGTCCCCAAAGCGATGGGTCCATCGCATTTATCTACTTGATTTTCTGTGTCCTTTCATTTTGGGAGACACTTGACTTGTCAGGTTGCTTAGAAATCTTGGTGCACACCAACACAGGTGGATGGATGAAGGGTGGGAACTGAGGGAGAACTTGGTGGGGTGGGCAGAAGAAGAAAGGAAGAGTTGTCATCTGTCAAATTAGTAGCACCCAGCGTGGTCTGAAGTGTTGCACGTTCTCCTCCTTTCATAGCACACCTGATTTGCTCCTGCCATGGTGACATGTGTTAAAAAAAAAAAATAAATTGCAGCAATGAGAAACTGTTAGTGCAGCTATTTTTAAACTTTCTCTTGTCCTCCTTCATAATGTGCCTGCCCCTTTCCTTTTATCTCAGCATTCTGCATCTTTCCCAACCACACACACATCACTCACAGTGCAGTTTCCCTGCCCTCTTGCCCACATTCCTGTTCTTCATCCCCCTTCTAGTATTTTCCTCTTTTAAGGGGCAGGTTTATCTTGGGACTCAAGTCATCCTACATGTCCTACATGCCTCCTGTTTTCCTTGCAGAGTTATGTGGTGTGATGCATTCATTGTGCTGTTTGTCCAGCGGTTCAGGCTTGCCAAGACAGCATCTGATTATTGCAGACTTTGAGATATTGGATGCAGGATTAGCTGGATGGCTGAATGATTAATGAACCAGGCTCACAACCACATCTTGCTAAGACTGAGTTTATCAAATCCATAAGGGAGTTGCTCAAGTCTGCTATTGTGGATCATTTTTCCTTCTTTAAAGAAAACACCCTCTCTCCTTGTTGCAAAAATATTTATTGTCTGGTCATACCCTACCCGGTCTCCTTTATCTTGTTGGTCTGCTTTAATGGCCAGTTTCATCATCATGGCTGCATCCCTCTTGAATTATTTTGATATTTTGCTCATCTTTACCATAGAAAGACCTAGAATATCTCGGTCTCAGTAATTTCTGGTTCTTGTACAAATCTTTTCAGGCTTGTTTTTTTTTGCTTTTCCTTTTGCTGTGGCCTCCCTCTCCTCAGCTCCTAACACCTGTCATGATTCAGAGCTGCCTTGTGCTTTCTCTGTAAAATTTCTCATTTTCTTAGTCTTGCTTTGGAACCAATACTTTTTCCACTTTTTTCACTGCTCACCAGTAATCTCCACAAGCTTCTTTCTCAGAATTCCTGTGGCATGATCTGTCTTCTATTCTGCAATAAACTCTTGCTCATGTAAGTGGTTCTAGTAAATGTCATCCCCACAGGCTGCAAAATCCTGATGCAAAGAACTGATTTTGCAATATCTATGCACATATAAAGTGACTGTGTACATTGTTTGCAGGCCCTGGCCTGTGTAATATTGTTAAATACATGACCTGACACCTGCCCATCAGCTGCAATTCCTGCAAGCATTTGGTAGTGGTTTGAATCCACCACATGTGAAAGTGCCTTTCAGTTCCAAGGTCTTCGTCCTGGCTGGTCTATGCTTAAGGTAACGCACTCCTACGTGTGTGAAAGGAGCCATAAACTCAACTGTGTTGCCATCATAAACCTTTTATCTTCCTCAGTGTATTTATATAAGGATGGTGTGCACAATAAAGGCGGGAGATGGGATAATTACGGGGCAGGAATAACGAGACACCGACTCACGCAGGTCAGAGTCCCCTGTAAATCCACGGGCTGGTTCCCTGGGTGCTCAGCTGCACGAGGGAGACTTTGTGCAAAGAACCCAAATATCACAGTGTGAGACAATGCCTGAAGTGTTACAAAGGGTTGTACTCCAGCTCCCAGCAGTTACCTGCAGCGAGCAGGAATCTCGTGTCCATTATGAGCCTAAGCAGGTATGAGCAGCGAGCAGGTGTTTTCCTATAGGCACATCTCACATGCAGGCATGTGTTACGAGATGTACCACAGATCTGACGTTTTTTCTTAGTGAGCTTGGGAGAAGAATGAGGTGGAAAAGGGAGGGGGAGCAGAAACCAATCAAAGAAAGCAATACTTTTTATCAATCATATTTGATGCTATTCTTTCTCTCTCTTTCATCACTTTGATCTCTCGAATAAAACTGATACTTTGGCCGCTTTCCAAACCCTTAGCTTTGCAGTCTGAGAGGGCTCTGGGTTAGCTGCTGAGGGTATGTGTTTGCAATTATGCATTTGAAAGTATTTTCCCCTCCGCTGAGATAACATTCTTTTTGTGTTACCACACACTTCTGCTGTCTCGTTTTTCTTCTCCCATGGCACTGCAGGCTGAAAGGCCTCACTGCGTTTCCCCCTCCTCCCCTGATCTTTGCAACTGATATCTGAAAAAAATACTTTACTCTGCTGGTATTTAACCTGCTGAGCCTTTCACTTTTCTAGCTGTGAAACACATAAAAAGGGTATCGGGCAGAAACATCCCGGCAGTTTCATTTCTTAATATGCCTCTAAGGTAAGGCAAGAATGAACAGGGGTGGGAAAAATTATACCAATGTTAGGGACCTTCAGGGTTTTATTTATAGATTAGCATTCAGTGAGAACAGCTTTCCATTTAATCTTCCAACCAGTATTTTTTCCATAGAAGAAATTTGAAAGTTCTCGTTTATCTTTTTTCTGGCTATAATTAAATGGGTAAAGTTTGTGCAAATAATGATCTGTCTTTCATAGGAGAGATAGATTTCAGGGCAGGGGTTTTTTTTCAGTTGATAAATTTTGGCTTCACAGTAATGCATATATGGAATTAAATCAATTATTAGCATGAGAAGATAGGCTTTGTATGCCCTGACAAATAGCCAAGTTTCTTGAGTTGAATAACAAAATTCTGTGTGCAGATCCCTGCAACCTGTCCTACCACACGTGATTTGTCTGCCCTTGGACTTGCTCATTGTGGTCCAAGGAGGAAATACTATTTCTCCAGAAAATACATTGTATTCAGTACCAACAAGAAACATTCTCCAAGTGTAATTTAAACCTTCTATACGGAGTAGGGCATTCAACAGGCCTGAAGTGATTGGGGTCAATAAGAATTTGAACACCACTGCCTTAGGTCTGATGTAACATATTTCACGTTAAGTCTGTGTGAAAATTAAACATGTGGGGTCCAATCCAATGGTAATCCCTCTCTCCCACTGGCTGAGAAAGTTGGTTATACACACTCTCTCCCTTTCATACACGTGTGTGCTTGCAGCCACACACCCCCACACACAGGGTTTTACAAGAGTAGCTGCTGCAGCAAGAGATGTGTCCTGCTTTTTTCTGTCCCATGAAGAGGAATCCTGTACGATGGTGCTCAGGGAGTGGGATTATTCCAGATGTTTTGCACTGAAACACCTGAGCATTCCCTGCTTAGGCTAAAGCTGAAACCTTTTGAAAATCTCTCTGGTTTTTAATATCAATCAGGGAAGGTTTTTGCAGGCCTGTAGAGATACCTGGGACAAGATGTAGGTTTTTCCATTCTTGCATCTTGTGTAGAATTGTCTAGGGAGCTTAAAGTACTGAGGGAAATAAAACCATTAGTCCAAATGAAGTTCCCAGCTAAATATCTCTGATGTTAATGGCAATGCATACTTCAAGTGAGGGTAGGATTCTATAAACTAAGACCTGAAGTCAAAACTTTATGTTAATGATTCCTAAGTTTGTTTTTTTGCTCATGATCAATTCAATATTTTTCAAAGATCCCCATATACCCTTTTACATCAAACTTTACACTGAAAGGTTATAAAGTAAAAAGGAAATCTTGTTGGTTTAATGCAGGTCTGCAGACCAGCTTGGCATAAGGATTGTTCACATTAGTCTTTGTGACTTGGACCCAAACCCAGCAATTCAGGGCAGAGAAAACCAACAGTAAAATTATAAATAAAGGGCAAAATTCACACCAAAGTATTTGTAGGACATGGGAATGGCAGTTAAATGTGAACTTTTTCTTGGTCATCTTTCTTCTGCTGTTTTCATACAAGTTGAGACATGCTTCATTGTTACTAACATCTTATAATTCTTATCTAGCTGAGTAGGGTGAACCTCTCTAGTCAAAAAGGCTGTTCAGAGAATTAAGGATGGGCTGACTGGGGGTCTTGGTGTCTGCTCTTTGTGAGCTCTGTGTTCAGCAGCCACTGACACTCACAGGAAGGCATTCTGCTTCTTCTGAAGTCCAAAGTTGGTCTTAATTGCCTTAAGGAAAGCACAAGAGGCTGAAAGGGAACCAACAGCGCTGAATACTTGAAAGCATATCTTAAAAGGTAAGGGTTTTGTGGATGAGTATCTCTCGTTTTCTGTGTCAGTCAGTCTTGGGATGAAGTGCAATACTGGATGAATAAGTAGCTCTACAAGTACCAGCCATTTTGAATCATATTTCACAGGGCTGGTTAGTCCCTTCTACCAGAAGGCCTAGACTTGCTTTGCTGTAAATTGGTGTGGTCACTGACTTCGGCAAATGAAGGATCTGCCCACTTCCATGGAGCTCCAGCCCATTTCCTCTTGATCTCAGTAGTATTTAGAGTATGCCACAGGAGGAAGGACACGATGCTGGCTATCACTGAGCCTCCCCTCCCCCTGTTTCTGACTAATGTCTTTTCAGTGTGGGAGCAGAATCCTGATACGCGTGACACAAGCAGAGTACGTGGGAATTAGTTCCATTAAAGCCATGCCATATGGCTCGCAGGGTGCTCTGTGATACCACTGTGCTGCTTGACACTCTTTCCCTATGGATGGGATCAGAGCATATTCCCTGATTTGCACTCTTTTTTTTTTTTTTTTAGCGTATCAAACAGGGACAGACTTTTAATTAAAAATGACATCATCACGCTGCTGCTAGCTCGTTGCAGGCAGTCCACATATTAATGCTGCTTGTTTCAGTTTTCAATGATCCTATTATGAATTGTAACCTCATTACACAAACCTTGCTATACAGTGGAATTTCAAATGGGGTTTTGTGGTTTTTAGAACTTAAACAGCTAGAATAAGCACAAAGGCAGTTGCGGTCAGGCAGCTTCCTCTCTCACCGCAGCAGTTGTGGAGATGCCATTCCAGTGACCACTGTTTCTACAATGACTCAGTTTCATTTTTAACAATCTGACTCAGTTCTCTTCAAAGGGGGGTAGCATGTTATTTCTGCATGATTTTTGTGTGCATGACTCTCCGCCGAGGGGTCAGTGCCAGCTTAACCCTTTGGGACCCAGCCGTCCCGGAGCAGCCTGGCTTCTCCTGGTTGCTCCTCAAACACGGCAGGGTTTGGGCTGCTGGTCGTGCATCTGTTCTGCCAAACGTGCCCCAGTGTTTTCAGCCATCAGAAAACATGTCAGGCACAGCTACTTCCACCAGCAACCCAGAGCTCTAGGTGCATCCTGCAGACTTTGCAGAAGCTCTTGCAAGGAAACTGAGGTTAAACCGTTGCCTTTCTGAAAGGAAAATGTGAAATAAAAAGCGCATAGGTCCTTCATAAAGCAGAAAAAAAAGGGGGGGGAAAAAGTATAAATAGGTGAGGCAGTGGCAAGAAGTAGTCCAGTTATTTCTGTGCATGGTGAGTTCTGAATCTCTAAATCCCCACAAATGACTGTCAGTCGCCTTCCAGAATCGATGATTAAGTAAACAGGAGTTTATGGAAGTTCAAGCTTTGCACAGCATTCAGCTGCAAGCCCTTAAAGCTCATTCATGTAAATTTTAGAAATGAGGAATGCAGTAGTTTTGAACCTTAATGAAATATAAGAATGTCTCTTTTTTTTTTTTTTGTTCAGTATGACTCACAGTTTCGTTTTGAAGTTTCTGAGCTTCTCTTAAGGTTATGGAGTGGTCAAGCGAAGCGGAACAGGGGTTTTGAAATCAGGAAGCCTGGGCGCTGTTTCATTCAGAAAAAAAAAGGGAGAGAGCGAGAGAGGGAGGGAAGAAAAAAAAAGCCCTATTCCTGTGTTTGATTGAAAAATAAAACTGCTGCTCTCAGTGAACCTTTGAAGTCCCCCAGCCCAGTAATTGTTTCACGACATTTGCAGCTTGAGGCAGCAAGAATGTTTGTGGTTGTTTTAAAGGCATCTGAGTGTGGATTCCATATGGTTTATTTTTATTTTGGTTTTTTTTTTTTTTCCTAATTTTTTTCCTTCCCCACTTGGAGCCTCAAGTTCTTGTGCGTTGCCCGATACCAGGTCCCAGCCTACTCTATTTCTGCATGAACTGTCTGTGAAAGAACTGAGTGAGTGCATTGTAGCCCAAAGATTCAAGCGTGCTTAATTCAGACAAAATATGTGAATGCCTGTTGAGGCAATAGTTGATTTTAGCCCTGTTTTATCGATACTATATTTGGACTGTGGCTCACTAAAGAGTGTACAGTTTGCTTTCCTGAACAAAAGACCTCTTCATATGGCCTGTACTTGGAGCGTGATACTCCAACTGCTTACTATAGAGCATAGTGCTCGCTGTCATGCTTTCAATAGGTAGTTTGCAGTAGGCCTGATAGTAAGGCATTGCAGTCAAATAAAGGGCCTGATTCACCACTGTGTTCCTCCAGTCTTAGAGCAGGCAAACTGTTTTGTTCTTCAACAGAGCAAGCTGAATCAGACCCAAAAAAGTTCTGAAAATATGTACTATAGAAAAAGAAGCAGCCTAAAGTCAATTTAAGATGTGTAAACTTGGAAGTGTCACATGTGCTTGCAGCTCTCCCTCACCTTCCTCCGGGGCAGAAGATATACAATATAATAAGTGACACCATCTGCACTGATGATATGAAGCTCTAGGGTCCAGTTCCGAGCTTATTTATAAAGGAACACTTGCAAGACAAAGTAAAAAGCACAGGAGTAATTTATAATCAGCCAAATTCAGAGTTTGCAGCTTGGGTTGTGGTTGTAACTGTGTGGAACTCATTCATTTGCAGGCAGAGGAAGTTCTACTGAAGACCAGCATTAACCTTTCAGTCTATTGTGGAACCAGCTGTAGTGACAGAGGAATTGAATCTAGTCAGTTCTGAAGAGGGAGTCAAACTAGAGGGCACTACAGGCTTCACCCAGAGTGGTCCTTCACTTCCTTGAGGAGACTAAATGCCTTCCAGCTCTTAGAGTCTGACACCCTCACCTATGCATTCACAGTGCTGTCCCCAGGGCAATACCAGCCCATAGGGCCTGAGTGCAGGTAACACATGGGCTTTAATGGGAGAATCTTGCAAATAGAGGCTTTGCCTGTGTTAGTGTGGAGCAGATCCACAGAACAAAACAGCAGGTGTTGAGGACTGGGCTCTCCTCATGGCAGCGTTGGACTTCGGACTGGCTACGGGTGGGATCTGGTTTGTGGGGTTGATGTCCACTGCTGGTTGGAGAGCATTAGTGCCCTTCCAGTTTTGTTTTGGCTGAAAGGAACTGAATCCCTGCTCTTAGTTGGATGTGCAGTGGGAGTTGAAATGTGGTATCTGGGGATATTTGAAGGAGGAAGTTCCTCCACAAGCAACGTGAACTTGAACACTAATGCACATACACCTGAAAAAGCTGATGCAAGTAATTTTTACTACTAGTAACCTTTAAACTGTGTATTTTCATAAATAGGATGTGCATTTTCTAAGGGGTAAAAGGTGTTACAGAGCTTATGTCTACCAGGGAATAGCACAGCACTGATCAATATTCCTGTTCTCCCATGGTGTTACGTTGTTGGAATGGCCCCGGCATAGTTTGGGCCAACTTGTGTTCTACACAATTCCTGAGCAAGCCAGAGAGGTAAGAAGAGTCATTGGCTATTCCTGGTAGGCAATTGCAAATGGGCAGTCTGTTTTGTGAGGAAAAAGATTTAACAGTGTGGGAGTGGCCAAACTGTGCTAAATGATGTAAAGACCAGGGAGGGAGTCCTGCTACTGCTTAGCGTGCAACTGTAGATGTAGCCTGAGTGACCATAAATATAGTAAGGATTGCCTATTATAACGAATATCATATGAATAAAGTAGTCAGATATGTGTTAACCACAGAGACACAAACATGGAAGATCCTCAAACAAAAATGTTGTAACAGCAAAATAGTGTTTTATATGATTAATGTCCTTTATTCCTGGGTATCTGTTAGAGGGAGCTCTGCTGTTGCTTTATGCTTTCACAGTACATAGGCTGAGTATTGCCTCCTGCTTAGTGAGGCCTGGAATGTTTAACTGAGAAATAGTGGAGGACTCTCTCAGGGGGAATCAGATGATCCTCAGACTCCATGGCAATGGCTGGTCTCTGATGACAAGCCTCCACCGCAGTAAATGGTGCTTGGATGATGATGCTCAAGGAGCTAATTTGTAAGTGCAACCATGGCACCTGCAGGCCTAAACTGAAAAAGAAGGAAATTTCTAAGGGACAGCTTAAAAAAACCCAAACCAAACCAAAAAAAAAAGAACAAAAACATCAGTCTTTATCAGTCCATAACATTAAAAGGAAGACCAGTGGCACTGCAGAACTTGGCCTATGAGAAATGGAAATCAAAAATACTTGTCTTCCATTTTTTTATGTGCCAAACCCACGACTCACTGAACATCTCCAAGCCTGCCTTCTGAACTAAGACCAAACCTAGGCTAAATTGTTGAATTTCTGTGAACTCAGGGCACAAGCTACACTGATAAGGGGTTTACAAAGGAGGCAAGTCCAAACTACTGTCACTGAAGCATGTGGAACACAACAGCAAGTGAAAATCCCTCCTGAGAAGTGGGAATATATGGAGTGTTAGCTAGCCTGAGCTAAGCTTCACGGCTAAATAGTGACTGAGGTAACTTACTCAGACCTTGTCCTTTCAACTGTTGGCATTGTGAGGCTGCAGCTGGACAGATAAAGGGGGTAAAAAATAGACTAACATAACAGCAAGTCTGATCCAAGGCATAGTTAATGGGACTAAACCATCATCACAAGGCAAGTGCTGAATTTGCAACTCAGATTGCAAAAATGCTTGTCCCAGTGGAATTAGAATATTTGCATTATTACGTGCTGAATGTGGAATGCCCTAGGAAAGAGCAGGTCCTGTTTTAAGGGTTCTCATTCTACTACTGCCAATCATGCACTGGCCACAGATTGTAACTTGCAGTAGCATTTGTGAGATGGATGTCCACAAGAGCTGAAGGGAAAAGTCAGGTGCAACCACAGACAGGCTTTGTCCACCCAGTGTGGTGCTGCTGAAGTGGTGCTAGTTCAGTGGGTGGATGAAGGCTTGAGAAGTAGGTTAATTTGCTGAAGACTTCTGCTAATTATCAAGCTTATAATCATAAGTCTGACCTTATGTCCAAAGGAAAAATACACATTCCATAGAATCACAGAATGGTTTGGGTTGGAAGGGGCCTTAAAAGATCATCCATAGGCAAAGACTCCTTCCATGAAACCGAGTTGTTCAAAGCTCTTTCCAACTTGGCCTTGAACTTCCAGGAACGGATGAGGCATCCACAACTTCTCCTGGGCAACCTGTTCCAGTTCCTCACCACCCTCACAGTAAAGGATTTCTTCTGAAGATCTAATCTAAACCTACCCTCTCTCGGTTTAAAGCTATTCACCTCTGTCTTATCAGTCCACACCCTTGTAAAAGCCCCTCTCCAGCTGTCCTGTTCCCTTTAGGTATGGAAAGGGGCTCTAAGGTCTCCTCAGAACCTTCTTTTCTCCAGACTGAACAGCCCCAACTCTCTCAGCTTGTCTTCATAGGAAAGGTGCTCCAGGCCTCTGATCATCTTTGTGGCCTCACTCCAACAGATCCATGTCTTCCATGTCTGGAGCTGAGGGCTCCAAAACTGTATCCATCTGGAGTCTCACCAGAGCAGAGATCCAATGTTACTTTTAGCTTCTTCACAACATGGAATGAGTGAGTTCATAGAGAGCAGTGCTTTTAAAAAGAGCCCTTTAAGTCACATCCATTTCAGTTGGTGTGGTTTAATTATTCTGCTGTGTTCTAGGATAATCTAACTACCCTGTAGAGGAGATCTGAAAAAGTTGTGGGGGCTCCACTGTGGTTGGGCAAGCTGGGAAATGTCTTATAAAAGGCACACTGTATCTGACAAGACTAGACTACATTTGCTTGGTATTTTAAATTCCACTAATTTTTGCATGCCTCTGAATTAATTATTCTTCTTTCAACATCAAAGAGAAATGGAGGACATTTTTACTTTTAAGAGTTTAGTGCTATAACAATTATCCTATTGCTCCAATGACAAGATCACGTTTCTCGGGGTTTTGAAATTACAAAGGGAAACACAGCTCTGAGTACCTTTATAGCTTTGCTTCTTTATTTTCTCAAGGTGGGTCAAATCCTGCAAGATCCTAAGTTTTTAACACCCACTGACTGCATCTGGAACTGATGGGGAGTTGAGGACTCCTTGCAGAATCTGCCTTTGGTGGTGCCGGTTGATGTTGGTTCGTCACGGGAGCTTAAACGTTCCTCCACAGAAATGGGTTTCAATTGGAGCCTCAGATTAGAGAACCCCTGACTCAAGAATTTTGGTTCTACATCCAAATGTCATAGCTGACTTCTTTCTCTAAAGCTGGCCAGGCAGGATGTAAGCATTTTCTTTAGCGTGGGAAAGTTCACTCCAGTTCCAGTTCACCTTTCAGGGTTCAAACCCGGTTCTACTGAATGGTAATTTTTCACCCTTCAGAAACCATGATGGTTCATTTATGTGAAACATTTTGATGAGCACTTAGATTTAAGATGACTCTCTTGAATTTCACAGAGTTCTCCGTGCCTCAGTCTCCCTGCAGGCAGCACAGCTATGTTATCCTTTTTCTCCAAATCCATTCACAAAATTTCCCTTTCAGTTAGCATTTCAGCATCAGTTTCTCCTAATCTTATTATGTGAGGACTCCAAAATTGAAATTTCAGAGGAAAACCACCATGGATTATTTTTTTTTCTCATCTGCACATTGACAGAATGAGTGCGAATTTATGTAATTTCATCTTCTTTAAGTTTCCTGTGACAATTTTATACATTCTCTCGTTCTCTATGCCAAACTAAAGCAAAATTGATTAAGAAAAAAGAAATTAATCCAGTTTCTAATCTAAATATATGTCTGCAATTGGAAATTAGGAGTGTTGAACAGGTTACATATATAACGTAGATAAGTTAGTTATCTCATTTTTGATTAATTATTTGAAAGAATATAGCAAGTGCAGTATTCAGGCATATCCATTTTATGCCTTGAAGCTTTCTTATATAAGAAACCTCATCACCATGAGCTCCTACTGCAGTTTTTATGTGTTTGGGTTGGTCACCTGAGTTTGCCCTTCCCGTTTCTCAGCCTTCTGCCACCTCTGGGAGGGCCATAACCTGACGGGGCCTTGTCTGAGATGGGTTTTACCTCACTCACGCCAACTGCTTCATCTGTTTCTGCATTTGAAAGCTCACTGGGCTATCTGGGGACTCGTTTGTTTTGATGTGAAGGGTCTGAGAGGGTGGGAGGCAGCAGGTACTGGTTACCCTTTTCCTGACCTTGATCAATCTGTGTATGAGCAGCAGAGTCTGGGGCTTCCTGCCCCTGACAGCTGCACCCTGGACGGGAGCAAAAAGAATGATAGAGCTGGAGAAGTCCAGGGAAGGAAGTTTATGCAGCATGGAAGAGTCATATCCTGAGGAAATTGAGTGGAATATGTGTGTATAACTATATAGATAAATATAAACTTTTATATTTAAGGAATTAAGAGCATCAAGTAGAAACAAGAATAGGTCTGAAGAGGGGAAAGATGTAAGCAGCAATGGCAGCAAGCCCAGGGCCACTTTTTCTGGAGACAAGGAGATGACTGTTAAAGGAACAGGGAATTGTGAAGATGCATATTTTTTGATGGAGTAATTTTCCTTTTGATTTTATACCAGTTTTCGGCCATAAAGTAAAGCATAATGCTGATCTGTATTAACACTGGGTATGATGAGTTTTGTTACTTCTCTTCCATACCCTTTTTGATGTGTCTGTAATCTCTAATTAACCCCTGAACCTTGGGGCGATGTAGGAGGACACCAGGCCAAAGGTGGACCTCAGGCAACCACAGGAGGCACCAGGCAGAAAACTCCTGCATGTTTGGTGGCATGCAGAGTTAAGGCACCTGCACCTGTGGAAAAGAGAAGGGTGGAGGCTGTCAAATGGGAAACACGGGTCTAAACTGTGAAGAGAAGGAAACCACTGCCAGAAAATCCGACTTGGCCATAATCGTTGTGACTGGAACTTGCTGTTCCTTTTGTTGCCTGCAAATTTTTGAGTGTCTTGCTTAGGCCCAGGTGCTCTTGGAGGCTTCTGCAGGAAGAATTCCCAAGCTTATGCTGGCCTGGAGTCAGCATTAGGAGGGTTTGTACGTTTACACCCTGACTTTGGGCAGTTCTAAGTGATAAAGGACAAAGCTCAGATCACCATAATTTGGAGTTAGATCTAGTTATCAACAGGAGTTTTATTCCTAATTTGAAGGAAACTTCATATTGCTACTCTTGGTAGTTTAGAGAGATTTTTCATGACACGTGATCTGAGGTGTGCTGTTGTTTCAGGATTGTGTCGCTGTCACTAATTAGATTTTTATTGTTCTTCCTGAATAAATTGGTGCAACAGGTTGCGTTCAGAATTTTGTTGTGGTGAAGCCAAAGAAAATTCCCCAGTGTAAGTAGAAGGGGAGCAATCTTTTTGGTGACAAGTTTAAGCCCAAACTGATCCAAATCATGAGTAGATGTATTGAAGCCACTGGAGTTCACACAACTTGAAGTCATAAAGTAGGGTCATCATCTCTCAGTGGTGGTTGTGTACGTGCCAAAAGACGACATGATCTGAGTGTCTCTTGCCTTTTTTTTTTCCAGAAACACTTGAAACTGTAAAAGTTGTCAGAGAAAACTGCTGAAGGAAAATAATTTGAGGAAGGAAACCTGCAGTTATAAATTACAGAGCAATTTACTCCTCATGGTTCCTTTTCAATTATAAACACTTTTGACTATCTGGGGTATTAATTTCCAAGGATGCATTTTTTCCCTGTCTGATAGATGGTTCTGAAATTTTAAAAGTGAAATGCTACAAGTGGGAAGGTGTGGGAAGACGGCAAAATGGTTTTTAAGTGTGGAAGAACTGAAAAGGTTTTCAATAATTTTATATCATTTCACCGGCATTCTCTCTCTCTCAGAATGTCCAGGAATTAAAGAAAGGAAATATTTACATTATAATTATATTTCTGTTTATTTAATTAAGTTGTTAAGCAGATCTGGCATACAGAAGCAGCTCCCTTTAGTCTTAATTGTTTCTCCTAATGTTGCAATTACAGCATTATTGAAAGAATTCGGTGAAGAAAGGCCTGCCATCTCTGTCAGGATGCAGCAGGAGGGCTGGGGGGGATTTGTTCCATGGGAAAGAGAGGCAGTGAAACGGATTGCTCAGCTGCCCCCTCCGAAACAACACAGCAAAGAAGTTTTACAAAATGAGACAGAAGTCTGCAAAGGGGGATGGGGAAAGATGGCTTCTATCCTAAAAAATCTCTCCCTAGTTACTAAACAGTTTACATAGGTCTGTATATGAGGAGATTTCTTCCAATCTTTCCACAAAGCCTTCTAGAATAGTAATTTTTATGTCAGGATATTTATATTAAGAAGCCCACAAAGCCACAGTCTACTTTCCATACATGTAACTTGCATGGATCCATACAGAAAGTTTCCATTAAAAAAAAAGCACTAAGTAATGTATTTACTCTTTAGGCTTTAATTTCTACTTCGTTGTGTATTTGTTTATTCCTCTGTCAGCTTTTTTCTGAGGACCCTACTCCCATTCAGGGAAGCACAGTAAAGACAACTGTAAGGATAAATGCAATTATGGGTGCTAAAGAATCTACACAAATGGCTTCATGAAGTCTTTCATCTCTCAAAAACAATGCTTCTTTGCTTAAATGGGGTTATATATATATATCTATATATCTCACATATGGATTTTTCATTGCTTTTGTGAATTCTGATCTGCAGAATCAGATTGGCTGTCCCATTCTTCTTAGTGGCTTACAGTCCCTTAAATACAATGATGCATCCCTTCTTCTCTGTCTGTCTGTCTATCTATGTATCCTATTAGATAAATCACTTAGTTATTTCATGCTGATACTGCAACTCCCCATGGGGAACTCAAAGTTATTAAAGGCCACAGGTTTAATGTTCTTCCCAGCTTATCCAAAGGCACTGTAAGTATTTCTGTTCATTTTTGTGAAAGTACTCAGCTGATGCTATTTACCAACTAGAAATGTGCTTTTAAGAGCTCCTGATTTAGGAGGAAGGTTAAAAATATTAAAAATCTTGAGGAAGTCCATATGAAAAGGGCAAAACTCACAAGCCCTTTTAAAAATTCTCTCTTGGTGGTTGGCACGAGGAAGGAGAGAGACTGGCGCCGAGATGTCTCTGGAAAAGTAGATGCAGGATTAAGAAACAGGGGAATTGCAAACAGAATGGATGGGCACAGAACACTTTCCAGTAGGCAACTATATTACTCTACAGAAGAAATAAAAAATTTCTGATAACTTCCAAAGATTCACTGAAGGTGTGCAGTCTTATACAATATTTGTCAGTGTTTCTTATGTCTTTTGAATCCAATGGATTCAATAACCTCCCAACTAACTATCTCCAATGTCAGGAGGGAGTTAGTCAGAAATTAGCCTCTGGAGTTGTTTTCAGTGCCCCTGTGTAGAGTCCATTTAAAGAGCTGGACAGCCTCTTTCATTGTTGTGTTTATCCTATTTGCCAAAGGGGAGGAGTGGGGAAAAAACAGAGTGGCACTGACTGTCTGAGGAAACAGGACCTCCGTGCTGCACCTCACCAGTTGAGCCCTGCTTCCTTCCCCCAGTGAAGAGCAGTGAGCCCAGACTGGTTGTAAAACAGGAATCCTTTAGGAAACCACTGATGGAATCTGTTGAGTACCATTAATGACATGGGGTTTTTTTCATACTGCTTATACTTACTCACCTGTCCCTTCAGTTATGACCTGTCTGGCATGGGGGACCCCGCCCAAGGCATGTACCATCACCAGCATAGCTCACCACTGCAGAGGGGCACACAGGCTTCTGCCCCACTGAAACAGTCAGGGCAAGCCTTTCACTTCCTGCTTTTCAAAAAAAGGCAATTATCAAATGGTAAAACTCATATAATATATTAGGTACATCAGTTTGGATAGCTGAGTTAATCTTGCTGCAGTAAGCTGAAAGTAAGCACTGATTTGCAGTCACGTTCGATTTACTGTTAAGTGATTACTGGACTTTAATTTTTATGCAGTGTATGGAATCAAAATAGCTGTGCCTGCTGCTGAGGTCTGTCAGATGTAAAGGCTCATAATCAGTCACTGACCTAGTTAGCATTACAGTACTTCAGATATACACGTTGATGATATGTTCATAGCTGAATTTGTGGTAATCCTAAGAACTCCAAGTCACCGAGTGAGCATCGGAAGAACCTGTGTTGTCCAACCAGCAGGACAAGCTGAGTCATAGCTGAGTGAGTGGAATGCTTAAAAGTAAATCTTTTTAAACCTTCCCAAACATCAAGAAAACTCACCTTAACAGGAGCTACAGAGTTGTGGCACCAACTGAGGCCATGTTGCTGAGAACACAGCTGCGATGGGCAGGGCACGTCTCCAGGATGAAGGAACAACCACTGCCTCCCTAAGATCTTGCTTTATGGTGAACTTGCCACTGGCTGCCACAAGAGAGAAGCCCCGAAGAGGAGATACAAGGACTCCCTGAAACAACATCTCAGCCTTGGCCATATTGATCACCATAACTGGTCTACTCTGGCCTCTAACCGGGAGGTCTGCAGACACACCATCTATAACGCTGCTGATGCCTTTGAGAACGCACGCAGGATCACCCTTGAGGAGAAAAGACAATGCAGAAAGAATCATGTCCTGCAGAATATACCACCTAAGGAGTCTTTCTGCTGTGCCTTTTGCAACTGGACGTGTCTATCTCGTATTGACCTCTTTAGCCACGAGCGTGCTTGTAACAAATGTGGGTAGAGCCCTCCCCAAATCTTCATTTGTGAAGCCCAGCCATGATTATGATACTTATTCACATACTGGACCAAAAGCAGGTGAATAAGTGATCCACAAAGAGACTGCTAAATTGTTTTCCTGATACTCAGGTAGGTGGCCCACAGCCATAGCCTGGATAAAGACTTGGGGGCACCGAGCAGAGCCACATCATGGTGTAATCGTGGGTTAGAGCCACCTCTGCTGACAGTGAATGCCTGTCTCAGTTCTCTGAAATCCACTTTCCAGGTGAAGCACGCAGTGCTCTTAGTCTCCAGTTATACCCTGATCATGTAAAGTCTCAAGCTGGGGGTGATTCCTCGATAGGCCTGGCTTAGAAGAGCCCTCAGGAGGGCAGAGTGAGCCTCTGGCTTGGCTTTCCTTCACTGTCTCCTGCCACGGGCAGGCTATTTTCTGCCAACCCCACACATGGGGAGACAATCTGTGTTCCCCCTTTGGCACATCCAGGTTGAGGATGGTGGAGCCAACCACTCTGCCCATTCCCTCACCTCCCAATTTAGTGCCTAGCACCTGTTTGTTAAAACATCTTGGGAGCTGTAATCACATGCAGATTTAAAACCAGGGGTGAAAATCATCATAAAACCACGTGTTAACTTTGTGAAGTGCCAAACACTGCTCGGACTTCAGGAGACCTTCACCTTCTCTTAGATCCAAAGAGGGGCCAACACAGCTTTTTGTCCCAAATGCTGCACCTCCCTCAGTCTCCATCTCCCGTGGCCCATAAGGGATGCAGTAACACGGAGAGGGAACTGGAAACTCAGAGACAAGTACAATTGCATTCTTCTGGGACCGAGCTTTGCTGGCTTTTCCTGTCGTGGGACTGTTCAATTGCTTTAGGGCGAGCAGAAGGGACTGGATCTGAGGGTTTCCCGTTCATGCAGCTCTGCCGCCACCCAAGCCGACAGCTGCCCGCTTGGCTGGGAGTGTGGCATCTCGTAGTAGGAGAAACTTCTTGTTCCAGCTGGCACTTTCTTATCTAACAGTCAGAGCTTTGTAAGTGTGGACAGCTGCAGTTTCAGAAATTGGCTCTATCTGTATCAATTGGATTTGTGAAGTCAGTGAAAGGGCATGAGGCAGATTCATGGGATTTCCTGTTAGTATTAGTAAATGGAATCTACTGCAGAATTTTAAAAGAATAGGAGACTCAGTGGATGATGCCTAAATGAGGCCTGTGGTTAGGGACAGCTACCAAAAAGAAAAATCACTGGTCAGTGAATATGCTGGGCGTGACTTCCAGAAATCTTAAATCATCTTGGAAAAAAAAAAAAAAAGGCAAGAAATAGCTACAGTGTCTGTTGTGCACCCTGGATGGCGAAGGGATCGTCAGGAAGCAGGTGGTACGTTGGGTTGGATGGTCAGCCTGTGATGCAGCAGCATTTCAGGTTTTGAAAAGAATGTGCAAGGAATGGCAGGAATGTGGAGCCTTGTAGGGGTTCGGCAGCGTCTCTGTCGGGACCTGCAGGTTCCCCTCCCACCTCTGCCATTGGTTTGCCCCGTAGCCCTGAGCGAGTCACATACCTTTTCCCTGTCTCAGTTTCCCAGCCTCCAAATGGGTTTGATCACGCTGAAAGCGGGAGGGCTCCTGCAAAGGCTCGGTGCAGTTATGTAACAGCCCAGAAACGAAAGTCTGCGCTGAACTTCCACTCCCTCTTCTGCTCCTGGGGGATGGGGGAGGGAAGAAAACGCTGAAACGTTACTGTTTACTCCTTGGATGTTTCTGTGGGTACTGTGTAGGATTTCCCCAGGCTGTACCAGATGGGCTCTGAGGGAAATCATTGACAATGTTTTAACCTAGCTGGGGGTTTCCTAAGTTTCAAAATCAGCAGTTTGCAACAGTTTCTAATCATATTTGCTTGGCTGGAACTGAACTGCTGTAAACCCAGTACTGCAGCATCAGACATTATTCATACAGTACAGATATTGAACTTGTTATTTAAATATCTGTCTGTGACTAAGAAAGTCGTTTGGTCTCCCTTGAGATACGTGAAAATTTGCACAAAAAAGAGGCATTGCCTGTACCAAGAAAGTCCTGTGTTAATTCTACCAGGATGCTTAATGTGTCAGCTTTTCCTACCTTCCATTCCATTTAAGCCATGGCAGAGGTTTATTATCCCTGTCCAGGACAGCATCTGCACCTGCACACGTCAGCAACAGCTTGGGCAAAGGTGCACAGCTATGATTTGGCAGTGGCTGAAGTGCTGATGGAGGTTTAGTTCTCCTGGCTCTGTCCAGGGAGTGGGAACATGGCACAGGTGGAAAGCCAACAGAAGTGGGGGAATCATGTCTTTGAACTACGGAGTGAGGCTTCTTTTCTTAGCTGATATCTGTCAGCAACCCTTGCCCCATAAATCAGAGGTGAGGACAGTCATTTGAGGGAGGGAATATACCAGATCTGGTCCCACAGCTCCTTCTGCGTTTTATCCCCTCATTCTGCCCTTTTCTGTAAGATTTGAGAGTTAGCAAGGGCAAAAGTCTCTTGTATCTGCAAGCCTGCTGCCAACAGCAGTCAGAGAGGGATTTGAAATGTGACTGATGTAATTCTGCTTCTCTCTGTCTATTATGTGATCAATTTTACAATTTTGGCACTACTTCTGAAACCACATTATACAACATGTGATTCTGCCTGACTTGTTACTTCCTAACAAGATGATACAACTCCTTCCATAGGAAGTCACGACCCGTGGTGGATCCTGGCAGAACCCTGGCAGGCAGCCAGCGTGGCCCCGTATCACCTGAGCAACACTGCTGGTTTGTTTTTCTAAATGCTATGATGTGATTTTTTTTTGTTATGCATTATTATTTATAAAAGCCATCATCTGCCATCAGTGCCACAGAGCTGAAAGACAAGTTGGCCTTTCGGTCTTTGCACAGCAACAGAAATGGTACTTTTTAATCACGTGATTAGGCAGTGCTGAGAGTTTTAAAGCACATTAATCAGCAAAGAGGAAGTTACTATCATCATATGCTTCATTTTTTAAAAACTGGATAGTTTCAGAGGACCCTATGTTCCTCTTACACCAGGCTGGTGTGTGCAACTTTAGGATCTGCAAAAGGCCAGCTTAGAAAACTGCTGCGCGACATTCCGGGGGCTGTAAAATCTGTGGGATATAGAACCCCGGGCTTCTGCTGTCTGCAGGATTAACGTGACTTTTTATGAAGGATGCAAACCTTTTCTTACAAAAACTACAATGAAGGTGTCAGCACACACCTTTAAGCTGGATCGAAACCTTTCAATCAGCAGCTGAAGCATAAAATCTTATCAACATCAGCTGGACCTTCTCCACGTGAAAGGCCCCCGACACATTTATATTTAGCAGCAGTGACATACATGTGATTGCCTTTTGCATTGCATTTCTTGTGATAATCTAATCACATATAGTATTTTCCTGACCATCTGTACACCACCATTTTTCTCTTCAAACTTTCTTTGGCGCGATACCAAGTAGGAGGTTTCCCACTGTTTGGGCTTTCTAGGTTGTGTTTGGATGAAGTGAATATACTTTTCTGGCAGAACAGTGGTATCAGGGCTGCAGTACAGTGGGAAGGCTCACTAAAAAGAGCAGCCACTTGCTGTCAGACAGAGAGATCTTTATTTTGGAATCATTAAGGCCAGAAGGCAGAAAGAGCAAAAGTCTATGTGTGTGGGGGGGGGAAAGAGGTAATGCACCGTGTTTGTGTCTCCACTTCTGTGCCTTGGAAAAAATGACAGCTGTTTGTGTGGATATTATTAGACAGAAATTTAAATATGCAGCATATGGAAAAGAAAATAAATGTTTTATAGCTACATCCATGATGGGCAGGTGGCTAGGAAAGGTTGCTTCACATGCCACATGTGCTACATGCAGCCCAGCACTGCAAAACCCGCACCCTGAACATGCTAAAGTTTGGGGCAGGTTCTTTACATGCTTATATTTCTCTCTTTGAAGGTGTGTTAATGTCTATTTAAAAGCATCCTGACCATAGAGCTTCTAATCAGCAGGGACATCAGCACTCCTGGTTCCAGACAGACTCAAGAGTTAAAGGCATGATTAAATTTGAGATCAATTGAGTTGCTCATAAACTTGAATTTGAGAGCATGTGTGATTGTTCTGTCAGCTCCAGGGCAGGATGCCGAGCACCATTACAATCGAGTTCCTAAAAACTTAAGATCCAACTGCTTTCCGTGGGAAAGCACTTGCTCTCCAGAAGATGTTACAAGCCCAGCCCAAACTGTTCCTTCCATCCCAGGAGACAGCTCTAAGGATTGTGTGAAATCCACCCTTGCATACAACTGTATATTGAGCCTTGCTGCTGTGATTTCAGCTTAAATTACTCTGGTGCTCAAAGTTTTCCCTTTAATGCATAGGGGTTCTTCTTTATCTTGTTTGAAATTTAACAAAAAGGAAGAAAATTGGTCTGTATTCCTTTGGAGGTAAATACATAGATGACCTCAGCAGCCAGGTTTACAACTTTTGTCTTCTGAGAAAAATGTGGCCGGAATTTGGCTTGCAACAAAACTCAGGGCACAAAACTTCTCATATTTTGGGGAGATCTGGAGCAGGCATCTTGCAAAGATCTAATATCAAATCTAGCTGCTGCTGACAAACACAGAGTTTGTGCTATTTATTCCCCCACAGTGTATAATATTGACAGTGATGCTGTGAGCCTGTGCTGACCTGGCGGGCAGCCAAGAGACAGTTAAGCATCTGATGTTCTTTTATCCAGTAAAGGGTGTTTTAGGGGGTTGTTGGGTTTTTTTTGTTTTGTTTTGGGGGTGGTTTTGTGTTGTTTTTTTTTTTCTAAATATGATTAGGGAAGCTCCTCTTTGCTACTTGCTTCCTCTGACTGAGTGCAGCTCTTGGCTGTCTCCTGAGCTAAAAGCTGCAGCTAACCAGACTTTTTTTTTTTTTTTCATGCTGAATAGCATGTCTCAACGTTTTCCTCTCAACCATCATGTAGGTCTAGTTGCATTGTTGATTCCCATTACATGTCTGCTGGTATGTAAATTATTTCAATTCCCCCCACACCCCGCCCTTCTGTTCTTGTACTTTCAAGGAGTTTAATCCGTGAAGGGGACTACTTCAAAGCTCTCACAAGAAACTAATTTCTTGATGGATAGAAGGGCCAATAAAATGAAATTAGAGTTTTATCTCATTGTCTCTATAGGAATGAAGTATAATAATTATTTCAGGCAAATACATGTTGGAGACAATAATTAAGATCACTATCACGTCTTTAAGGACAAGCAGATTCTAAAATAAGCATTAGTAATGGGATTAAACATTATTGCAGTGCTCTGGATCTCAGCACTGCCAAAGTGCCTAACACATCTGAGAGTATGAAGCTTTCCTCACTGGAGGAAAAAGGAACCAAAAAATAATTCTGCATTTTACAGAACCTTTTTGGCTTGTGTCCCATTAAAGAGCTGAGGCTCCAGTCTGGGAGAGGGGAAGTCTTGGATGCCTGAAGGAAGTGGAAGTGAGGTGGAATTTGGTATCTGTGTCATCCAGAAAGTCTGCTGCCTAATGGGTTGGGTGTCAGCATTTTTACCAGAAAAGTTCCCAGGGAATACTTATCTGGAACAAAACTCTCAGCTTCTTAGCTGGGCAGAGTAGTTTGCCATTCCAGCTCATTTGGGATCAACAAAGCAGGTGTCCCTGTCTCTAAGTGTCTAAAGGACTTGCAGGACAGGAGACTGAGTTAAACGTAAACATCACGTAAATCTATCACCTGTAAGATATTTATTCCAACAATCTGGGTTAAATCTGTGACAAGCTGACCTTCAGTGCAGCATAAACTTTGAAGATGGACAGTTTCTCTTCTCCAAAGATTTGTTTTCTTTTTTTCTTTCTTTCTGTTAATCTGCCTGCCTCAGTTGTCTGTATCTGTACTGTTCCCTCATCCAATTCCCTCCTGCCTGTTCTCAGTGCCATTACTGCTCTAGTCAGAGACAGGGGATTTTGGCCTGTTTCTGCATACATTCAATTTTGTGTGTGTGTGTAAAAATGTTCAGATTGGCCCTCATTAATTTTAGACTAATTAGCTGCTCAAAACTGAGAACCTTCCCGTGGAAAGACAACAGGCTGTTGTGCTCTGTTAGTGCCTAACACTTAGTACACAAATTTGAACCATCTGGCTCGTGGTATTAGCTTTGATTTATGGTAATATATCTTCACCATACCCAACACCTAGGGGTTTAAAATCAAATAAGGGAGGATTGATTCTGCAGGCTTGTTTTTCAGCTCTTATTGTAATTTTCTTTCTTTCTGAGGGAGGTCAGTCACAGCTATGAGAGCACATATCACCTGTCATCTTAAGATCTAAGATGGTTTTTACTCTAGTTTAGTGTTGTTTTATTTTTATTTTTGTTTTAATTAAAAAAATTTCCTTGATTATCAACAAACAAACTGTCAACAACTTTCCTGGCATGCTGTAAAACACAAAACTCCCGGGGCTGAACTAGTTTCTAAATAGTTTGGGACAAAAATAAGTGGAAGCAGCAAATACAACTCTGTTGCCCATATCAGCCAACTGATCCCTGCTGTGAGTTTCTTGCTCAGCCAGACCTTCTCACAGGACAGAAATAAAGAAATACTCGAAGCAGCCTGACCTGCTATTCAAATGTATTTAATGATTTTTTTTCCAAGTAGTGTAAAACAAATACAAGTGGTAGCAGCAAGCAAAGCTGTAATTTCAACACTCACATAGTCAGCAGAGCCTGTTACCATGTCTAATATCTGGCTTGTTTAGAAGGCAGGTAAGGCCTAGGGAAAGAACATGGACTGGGCTGACTTGTTAAAAACATTACATTCATTCAGTCCTGTGTAGATCTTTGGAATTAAATGTTTAAAATGAGGGAAATACATTTGGCTGATAGGAGAAGTCAGTGCATGGTAACACCTGGAGCATCCCTGCAAAGCCAAAAAGTTGGACCTCCCAGTCTTCAGTTCACTGAATCTCCCTCTCCATTCTTAGACTGTTCTCTCTCCAAGGTGATGTTTGTTTTGGTTTCTCCTTTTAGTGCTCCTTCCGTAGCAGCCTGAGGACAACCAGGGGTTACAGTTTCAACAGTCCAATTAACTGCCAAACAGGAATTCTTGGGGCTTTGGCCATGATGGCAATAATAACAGAAATATTTAGCACTTGCAGTATGTAACTCCGTCCTTCTTCAAAGCATGGTACAAAAGGTGGGCGTGCCAAGTGCTGTGTTGTTTCATCAGGATCACTGTTATGTTTCTGGAAGGGATTCTTCCATTTCTGTACCTGGTGCATAGAGACAAAGTGAAATGAAAAGGAGTGAAGTTCTAGGAATATGGGATCAGTCATGGATGCTGTGGGATGTGCCGGGGGACAAGGTGTTTGAGACATTAATAAGTGAGAAAATAGCATTTGGCTTCAGCCATAGGTGGTATCCTGACAGCAAGACCAATCCTTATCTTGCCTGCTCTGCTCACCTGTTCTACTAAAACCAGTTTCAGTGTCTAGAAATCATGGCTAATAGAAATCTTGGCTAATAAGCACACGATGAGGCTCAGTGAGTGATGGCACAAGAGTTCCTTCACAGAGAGCACCCACCAAGCTGTGAATGGTGCAGGAGCTGACTTGGCTTGACAAGCTGAGCTGGCATGTGTGGAACAAAGATTGTCAGGGTCCCAAAGCAGGTTTCTTACGGTATATGTTGCTCTTGATAACAACCAAGTATTGTTTTCTTCCAATCTCTCTACCTAACTTGGGTACAAAACTTGAGTGAAGTCATATGAGAGCTACAGGTCAAAGTTTTTCTGGGACAATTTTTGATGATGTCAAATTGCATCCCTGTAAGATGAGCACATAATACCAGAACTGCACAAAGAGGTCCCTTTTTGCATCCTATAAAAAGGCCAGGCAGCTTAAAATTCTTTTTGTATAATCTGAAAAGCTGCTCTTCAAGAGAAGCCCAGAAATGTTGATGATTATTCATAAAAGTATGACATACACCGTTCCTTCTGCTCTTCAGTATTTGACCCCATTTGCAAGCCTCTGAAAAGGAAGAGAAATTCCTCCCAGAAAATGCAATCAAGCAGTAGGTGGAAGTTTCAGAAAGGGGGTTAACAAAATTCAATCAACTCATCATCTTGAAAACAATAGGACAATTTCTGAAAACATATCTAAAAGTGCATAAAATAATTGTAGGATAGATAATTATATTAGATCATTTAGATTGAGTTTATATACAAAATATCATATCAGTCAGTCCTTGAGGATAACTGAAGGCCATCTCAAAACAAACATCTTATCTTGAGCTGTGAGCTGAAGATGGCATCACACAGGGGCTTCTGTGTTACCTTTAGAAACTTGTTGCATTAGTTGATTGCAATTTTTAAAAACTTATTTTGCTTTGTCTGGATGTAATTTTCCATCATTCTGAAGAGCCTCTTTAGTATTATGTTTCTATTCTGTGTAAATATGATTATACTCCCCAGTCAAAGCATCTGTGATATTTTTTTTCTGTGGCACAGTGCAATGCGAATTGAACTCCTTAACACCCCTCTCACCAAAGGGCTTTTTCTAAAGCTTACTGGAGTTTTAGGGACTTCCCACTGCTATCAGTGGATTTTGGACAAGGAAATGGCACAAACAGGGCTACATATGAATAAAGTCTGGAGAGTCAGGTCCCTGATAAAAGCAGCTGGCACCCTAATCTCTTGGTTTGGTATCAGATCTAAGGGAGCTGTTTCATCAATATATGCTGACAAGAACTGAAAAGATTTGGTGGTGCCTTTGAACATACTGAGGATTTTGAGAGGACAAAGTGGGGGAAAATAGGGACAGCTGGAATTTGTTTTGTTGGTTTTTTTTTTTTAATACAATTTAAGGTTTTTGTTTATTTTTTTTAATAGCGTGAATGTAACGCTCATGAAAACCCTCGCTATAGACTGAAATCTTCTATGAATCAACAAAACATGTACCAGCAGCACAAACTTCACCTTGCCTAAACAATGTACGTCTCAATTCCGACTTGAAAAGACCACCTGTAGGGGAAAAATGTTAGTTCGGTATCCAGGGGCCATTCATTCCTTTGCCACTTCGCTGAGACTGCCAATTAGTGCCAACTTGTGGTGGCAGATTTTGTGATGTAGACACATGTTCTCTGGAAAGTGGGCTGAGATATTCGACTCATTTCACATAGGGTACAAAGAATTATTTGCTCTGTGCTATACAAATGAGAATTGTCCAAAGCTTTCCTCTGTGTTAGCCTCTGTACGCTTACTGAGTGTAAATACAGGGGAAATTGGTGTTATTGCAAGGACAAATTAGCACCAGAACTGAGCTGTATTTTTTTAAATGTGCTGCTAATTGTGCCCAATTTGTGCTGGAGTACTCACTCAAATGCAAAAGCACAAAACCAACCGAACACATTTCAGGGTGCCAAAGAGAGCTTGCACTTTTCTCTTAGCAAATTATCCTTCTAGTTTCACACTGCAGCAACTGCCAATTGGTCCCACTAAGACCTTTATCTGGAGTAATCAAATTAGCACTGCATGTTAGCAAATTAGGTTGCATTTACAAAGGTTTATATTTGCTGCAGGTTGGAGCATTAAAAGAAAGCATTTTCTAAGTTTTACTTGAAAATTTCTTGTATGAGGGACACTGATTCTCTCTATGACATTTAAAAAGAGTGAGCTGCTGAAAGGGAAGAAACGAGGCAAAATTGTTGTTTGTATTTCACTTTCAGAGAAATGTGGATTAGGAATTGCAGAAGTTTCTAAACTTCAAGGTAGAACTGAGAAAGCTGGAAGAGGTTTATTCTTGTATTCCCAGGAGGTTCATTCTTCCCCTGGGTTCACGGTGGGCCAAATACTTGCCTCTGGTTTTACCCTGGAAATCACTGGGGCTGCTTGGCTGTTGTGGAGGGCAGGATTTGATTCCGTGCAACCATCAGGAATTTGCTTCTGCCAAAAGGTATGACAAAACCAATAGAGTGGGAAATGCAAAATGCTCCCAGGGTTGCCAAAAGCAGAGATGAAAAAAAAAACTGTAGGCTAAATTTCTCTCTGGCAAATGTCCACAGAGTTTTATTGGAGCTGAATTTCAGCTCCTGAGATTAATTAATTAATGTTTGTATTGCACAAATACAAGTTTAACAATGTAATTGTTAAGTGTTTTTGAGGCTTCTGCTTCCAATATTGTCTTTGGTTTGAAGTTTGCGAAACTTGCCCAAAGCTGGATTATTCTCTTCTTTTACGAGGCCTGCTGTGAGAAGGCAGAGAAGGGGAAAACATAAAAGTGCATCTGCCATTCTGCACTATCACTCTCCTGCTTTTAGCTCATCATGGGGCATAACTTTAGGAAATCCTGTGGTACAAGAAGACAGAGGAGTTCCCCAACCTCTTACAAACGAGGCTGTGCCAGAGGCACCGGCTGTGCTGTGGCTACAAGAAATCGATGACTTCAGGACACAGTAGCCTAAGTCATCGTATTTTATTGCTGTCAGGTGCAAGAATTTATTTAGGCAGAAAACTCTGTAGGATCTGTAAAGTGCACGTGGAGAGACGGTAGAGCCTGGGTTTTGCTCCCGGTTTTGAGGTCTTGGCCCAGATCGCTCCTTTCCTGATGCAGTGCCCTAAGAAGTGTGCGCCTATGTAATTTCCAGCCACTGCTATAAAAGAATAAACCACTTGTAATGGGGTTTCTGCAAATAAGCTGGCAACAATCGTGCTGTAGATCTGCTCCTCGCAGATCGATATCTCTGGAGAACGTTGTTTCATTGTCTCAGCTGCCAACACACGATTCGAGAAACAAGCTAGAGGTGGTGAAGAGGGCACGACCAAAGAGGCCTCACAGAACACCGAGGAAGCATCAGTCACAGCCTTAATTATCAGCAACACAATGGCACGAAACAGCTCTTGAGCACAGTGATCCAGGGGAGCATCACATTCAGGAAGCGTTTGCACCATTTATTTCCAAAAAGTGAGAGGAAGCCAGGGGGCAAAAATCCCCCAAACACTTCCTAAATGCCCTGTTTTCGATACTCTTTGGCTAAGCATCCTCCAGTGACAACTTCCAGGGGTGGGATATGGGGCTACTTCTAGCTTTGGTCTGGCACGGAGTTGTGACATAAATACAACTGTCACTGTCCTCCTCTGGTTACATCCACAGGAACCCAACATATCTATAAAAACACATTGTACAACTAAATAAGACCAGAAGCTTTGAGGAGCAGAGTAGACACTCAGTTCGCTGAGCCGGGTTTGAAACGAAAAACCATTTTTTCAAACAGTCTCTGAAGTTAAGCCCCTTCCCTGAAGTTTACTGCATGAGCCAAGAGAGAGAGCCCATTCTTTCTAACAATGCCCTTTCAGCTACTTTGATGCTAAAAATAACAAAAATGTTTGATAGCTATCCAGGCAAAGAAGGTGAAAACAGTAATTTCCAGCTTTTCTAAAGCTCTTTGGCTATATGCATTTGACAAAAACCCAGTCACTAGCAGATGAAGTCAGATTGTTTTTTCCTGCTCTGTATGCCCATAAACTCCCTTTCGCTTTTCCCAAGTCAGAAATAGTGAGTCTACTGAAAAATTTATTGAAAATATCTGCTCATTAATAAACTTACAGAGCAACACTAAGTTTTCAGTAGAGAGAATGCATATTGCTTGTAGTTACTGGAGTTTTTGGGTTGCCTAAATTTATTTTGTAAGGGTTTGCCTAAATTTATTTTGTCAGAGGGGTGCCTGCCTGAGGACAGTAACTAGAATTCTTTTCTTAATGTTGTGAGTCCAACATTGTCTGTCTAAGATAAGACTGGGGAAAAAAAAATCTCATGAGAGCATTTAGTCATTGATTTATAAAAGTATTTCTCTTGGGATCTGATTTTGCAGCCCCGGGGAGAGGATTGAAAAGGAAATGACAGGGAGAGTTGCTGAAGCACTTAAACCAAACTGATATTTTTATTGTTGTTGTTGGAACTGTTTCTTTTGTTAGGCTTTGGGAAAAGGAATTATTTCAACTAGAAATGCGTTTTCAATTCTGTTGAAGAACTGGAATTCTGAAAATGGAAGTACTGGATGCCCTGCATTTCATCACAGTACTGCTATAAAGGAGTTAAAAGTTCTGTGAGTGTCACCTCCTTACCCTCCCATGGGTGAGACTCCCCAGGAGGTATCATTTCTAAGGATAGAGAGTGATCCTTGGATCCCTGCACCATCTGCCCTGGCCAGGCATGGAGAGGGCAGTGTGTGAAGGAGGAGGAAGTTGTGTCCCAGATCCCTGTTCAAAGGACCTCAGTGTCTGGAATGTCAACTTTGTGAGGAAAAATGTGCCTCTTCAGCAGAAAAAACACCCAACTTCCTATTTTCCAGGCAGCTCTATTTTAATAATTTCAACTTCTACCAGTTTCTTTCCTATACTTAGCTTTATTAATATCATCAATGACACTGATGCTCTGAAAAATAAACCCTTCTGGTACAACAGGCAGTGTATGTGGTTCTCTTGCTGACAGGCAAGTCTCCAGTTCCTCCAGACTGAGGCTTTTCCTGCCAGATGCTGCCCTCAATTTTTGATGGGTCGGTGGTGATAAATAACTTGTGCTGACTGGGATGGAGCCCATCACATTTGGTTCTCCTCATTGTTGGGTAAGAACTTAAAAAACCTGAGTCTCTGGGAGCAAACTGCTGTGTTATTTACTCTGCTGCTAAGATCCCTTTCTCAAAACCCGGTGTCAGTAGCAGGAAGTGCAGCCAACACGTCGGTTTGTAAACACATTTCTCACTTCAAAAAGATTACGTGGGCTCTCACCCTCTCTCTAGAAAATATACTGCACCTTGGAATGAGCACTAATACGGAAAAATATTGCTGCATTCCAGAAATATCTAATCGTTGCTGATAAATGGTATTTGTCACTTGTATGCATTATTATGACAGATTCCTGCTGAAAGCTGAGGACAGTTGAAGTCTGCACAGGTTAAATGCAGAGCCTTGAGCGTTTTGCTTCACACTTTTGTTGCTGGATGTTAAAGACTTAAAGAGGATGCTCAAGCATTAAACAGGATAAACAAAGTGTAAATAAAAAGAGGTATTTTGCTCATGCAGAGGAAGGTTGGGATGATTTAGCGAGGATTTTTGAGAGGTGTGGGTTTTAAAGTAAAGAAAAAAAGTAGTTTTCAAAAATACAGGTAAGAAGAGGTCTTTCAAGCACCTCAGCAAGGTGCTTTTGGGAAAAGTCCAACCTCTCTTCATTGGCTGTAAAGGAAATATGGGGAGATCAGCACTGACATGAGGTAACATCAGGTACATCATGTGCTCCTCCCTGCTGGCAACAACAGTTCCTTTTTCGCACTGAAAGATCCTTTTTCAGGCTGTTCACTTCAGTTACAGTCTAACTGGCCTTTGGAAAAAAAAAATAAAAATTAGATGCCCGAGTTACCTAGATGTCTAAGTTATTATTTGTTCTCTTTACCTTGGCCTGTTTTGTTCTGGGGACTCTTTGCAAGGTTGGAGGAGTAGCAGGATATTTGATCCCTGCCCTGATCCTCTGGTGACAACATTGGAGAGGCTTGCCTAGTGCCAGTTCCTGGAGCACTCAGCAGGAACCGCAGAGGAAAAAAAGAGTTAATTTGGGTGTCTGCCTGTTGGTTGCTGCTGGTAAGGGAGGTTTCTCACCTCTTGTTCCAGCATGGACAGACTGCAGAAGTGCCAAGGGAGGGACTGCTGGTTAGTGATGGTGTCATTTCCCAAATTCAGGTGAAGAGTTTGAACCTCTCAGTGGGTATTGTGGTTTCCTCTGTCCTAGATAGACATGAGTGGCTCATGCAACTCGGGATGCTCAGGTGGGAAGTGTGTGTTCAAAGCCTCACACAGATGAGGGACCTGAATATGTATTTGCCACCTGCTGAACGAATAACAGCTCATCTGAGGATCATTTTGATCTTCTCCAAAATCTTTTATCGTGCACAGGCACCTGAGGGAAGAGTAAAAACATGTTATTTTTATTTTCAAACAGTTTTAAATTTCTATATGATTAGAACGGGGAGATACTTTTTCATTCCAATAGCAGGAACAGGGAGAAAATGTGACTTGGATCAAGTTGATTTTGAGCTGACTTTTTTTCTCATTCGATTTTCACTGCCAAAAAAAACCCCAAATCTTATGGTTTTTTGTAGTCCTACATGGAAAAAGTTTGTCGGACTCCCTTCACCGCAATAGGCATCAGAGGAGGCTCCTGATGTAGCATTATCTTTGTGAGGTTAGTTTTAACAAAAAAACAAAAAAAAAAAAAAACAAAAAACAAAACAAAAAAAAAAACAAACAAACAAACAAAAAAGAATAAAAGCTGTTCAAACTGTCCCTCACAGTGGGGAAATTACATGGATGGAGAAATGCTTCAGAGATCCTGTGCTAACTCAGGTATGCCTGGGAGGCCCGTTCCTCAGAAGCAGTCTCAGCTCGTGATAACAAACAAGCCTCACAATGGAAAGCTTAAAAAAATCACACCAGTGACTGATGATAAATACAGAACCTTGTAGTTTTGGGGGTAAACAGAGATAGTGAGACTTTGGAGAATGTTCAAGAAAAGAACATCATGATCTTCTTTATAGCAAGTGTTGTAACCAAAAGCAAGAATTGGACTATTTCCATGATCAGCTCCGAGCACTGTCACAGGTCATGACAGGACTGATCAGTTAATCTACATGTCTAACATGACAGCATCCACAATCTTTATAAAATAACAAATTTTGTCAATCTGTACATATTTTCCAACTTTCTGAAATCCTAGTGGCAAACCTGTTTTAAGTCTTCCCTCCCACCCCCCTGACCTGGCCTACTCTGCTTATTCAGGAAATGATCTCTAAAGCTTGAACACTATTTACATTATCAAGATTTACTTATCTTTTCTTTTTTTCCATTGAAACACTAAGCAGCTCTTACATCAATGTAGGTGTGTTTGAGAATTATGAGAGCCTTCAATTCTCATACCAAACTACACCCACACAAACCAATTCCAGTTCCAATGACTAAAGGTCATGTGAATGGCAAAAAGTAACAGGTAAGAACCTAATTTTGCTATTAAGAGTAACTGAATTTGCAGTTATGGTTTATTAGTGGAAGAATTAGTGCCACGAGCAGTAAATCCTTTCCCTGCCTTACTTTTGTTGGTGTTTGTTCCCACTATTCCCGTTACTATTTTTAAAGACGATTCTAATGGAAAAAAAGAAGCCTGATGTGTGAGAACAAAGATTTGCCTTCAAACACAGCAGTGAGAGAGAGACATTGGTGGGCCAGCTCCTTGCCAAGGGATGGGTAGCACTCACTATCCAGCTAAAAGCAAGTGTTGGAGTGCTGGGAACTGGCAGGTTCCCCGAGGCTGATGGCCTCCTGTTTGTGCATTATGTCTTTCCCAGGAAGATGTATTCATCTTCCTTAGGTATATACCTGAATTCTCACGTTAATTTAGTGATTCCAGTCCTTTAGCACTGCTCTTTTCAACCAGATATTCCCCAGGGTAGCGAGGTCTCTTTGTTAAAACCATACCTGTTTTTAACATTGTTTAATTTGTGCAGCCCACCTGAGAGATTTGTTAATTTAGAGACTCTGAAGACCAAAGTAATGAAGCCTCTATGGCCTCCATGTGCTGTCAGGGTGGTCTCATGAAGGTGTTGCCACCCTTAGAGACTTTCACTGAATATACAGCCTCTGAAGTGATATGTGATTTCCCTGATTTCAGTCATGTGGGAGCCTTTAGCTTTCAGTGTTCCCCTCAGCATTTGTCAGGGTACAAAAGGCTGGGAAGTCTAGTTATAGTTGCTGGGACCAACATCAAAATATCTTCCAGTGATTCAGGAGCAAAACCAGTGTTTATGGGTACAATGTGTTACAGCACTTTGCTTGCAAATTACTTTTAGCAGAGTGAGTTTGAGGAATAGGAAGAAAATCCATGTGTGGACATCCTTCTGTAATAAACCCCTCTCTTCTCCTTGGAGTCATCTCGTGACAAGACAGGACCCTTGACTGAGATAACAAAAGACTTATAAAAACTTCAGAAATTATCTTCAGGACGCCAACAGCCTTGTTTTCTTTGGTCTCTTTACTTTTAGCTGTAAACTGAAAGGAAGAGTCAGTGGCATTTGGAATGGTGTGACAGATGCTGTTTCTGTATTTCCAGCAAGTGGTACTGCAGCTCCCAGTCAGTGGTGCTCCATTTCCCTTTAATTTACAGCTACCAGATTACAATTTTCCTTTCCAGAATAAGCTAGGACTTGCTGTGAAGAGAGCCATATGTTATTGTCTGGACCAAATCAAGTTATTCTGTAGCTCATCCTTATTATTTGTGACTCCTACAAAACTCAAAGGTCAGGGTCTTTTTTTGGGGGGGGTATTTTATTTTATTTTTTTTCCTGTCACAAACTTGCAATAGATTAAGCTGCACATTTAGGGTGATTGTGAGCAGGTCAGTGTCATCTAACCAGACAGACTGAGCTTGTTTGACCAGGCATGTGGTTTTCTCAGTTGTTTGCCTGTGCTATCTGCCCATCCTTTTCAATTTTTGCTGTTGAGACCTATTTAAGTATATTCACACAATGAGAATATTTAATACTGTTGCAAAAATTGGTGGGATTTTTGTTTAAATCCATTTCTGATTCCATTAAGTGCAAAGGGTTATCGTGACATCCATAAGAGGGAGGCAAACCGTTCAGGCTGGCAACATCAGGAAGAAACACAAAGGGCATGAGGGTAAATAGAGATGGCAGAGAAAAACTGGGAAGGAAGGACAGGAAATAGGAAAGAATTCTTCTACCATAATTTGTCTGGAGCACATTTTATAGTGCCCGTTGCAGACAATGGTGGTTTTAACAAAAGAGCAACCCAAAAAGTAAGAAGCTGTAAGTGCAAGGTTACATACAGCCATATAACCTCACAGCGTGACTTGAAGTGAGTATTACATCTGAATTTGTACCATGGTTTATGTATTAGGATCCACGGGATCTCTTTCTGTGTTTGGTAAATTTTGGTATCTTCCAGCAGAAGGCGTCGTTCGGATCCCGTCTGCAGCCATTGTAATGTGTATTTTCTGTGCAGAACTGTGTCTCGTTGTGCCTAAACAACATCTTATTTGGAACACTGGGATGCAAACCTCAGTCCTAGCTTCCAGCCCAGTTCTCAGCCTCCTGCCATGTTTATCTACACTTCCTTGGTGGTCTTGTCTGTGCTGGAGGCAGGGAAACCGATAGCTCCCCGGTGGCTGCCAAATCCACTGCCCTGATCTCGACTGCTGTGGTGCTACCAGTAATTACAGATCTGTCCTAAGGCCCCAGAGCTCCAGTGACACGAAGGTGAAGCTGTTGTTTTGAAAGAAAATAAAACTTCCTGGGTTTTTGGTTGGTGCAGACACACAAAGCTGCCTTCAGTTGGCTAATCAGTGGCATTAGTAAATAATAATACGATTATTATTAACACAAGGCCTGATAATACTTTCCCAGGGGAAAAGAAACAATTCTTTGCACTTCAAAATTAAGCAGGTTAAGCTCCATAACTTTCCTTGCATAGGACACCAGGATGAAGGATCACCCTTCTGATGTGTCTTTCAGTGCTTTACTCTTTGTAGATCTGAGTATTTCTGTAGCTCATGCTTTCAGAATACAGGTGAGTCAGGATGTGTGTAGCAAAAGGAGCAGCAGGGACACCATAGCTGACAATTTTATTTTTTTTTCCAATGCCCTGGCAAACAACTGAGTGCCAGACAATCTGATACCAATTGCAGTTGAGGGTTTAATGGATCACCGTGCAAGGAATTTTCCTTCAATGCCTGTTAAGTTTCAAGACAGTAACTCCTCTGGCAAAATTGCCTGATGCTTTCCACCTCTACTCCAGAAAGTCCAGAAATGAGAAGGTAGCCTTCCTTGGGACTTGTCAGATACTTCAAGCAATGCACTGAAGTCTAAGACTTCTTAATTTTTTCTGGTGGTCTTTAAACCATGGGAAGAACCCTAGCAAAATAATTAAGATAGAAGTCATGGTTTCCTTTTCAGATGAAAGTCATATTCCCTTTGAAATACTAGGTGATGATTTTTAGTCATGTTTTGGAGGGCCCTGTGTCTGCCAGAAGCTGCTACCTTTGCACAGCTCCAGAGAAATCCCTGGAGTACACCAAGGGGACGGGAAGAGAAGGGAGTTCAAACAAGGACCAAAGGAAAGTGAGAAATCTAAAACAAAACCACTGGTCCAGGCAGTCTTCCACGTAAGGCAGCAGATTCAAATGCTGTTTGATGGTGTCATTTTTCGGAGCTTCAGCTAAATGCAAGCCAAATCACAGATATGTCAGAATTTTACTGCGTGGGTCAGGCTGTTGTTTTCAATGAGCAGTGGTAAAGCCCCTGCTGTGGTTTAAACGTGGTTAAAAGTCCCGTTTTTGCTGTTCACAGTGATTAAAAAAATAGCACGTTTGATACGCTTTCAAGTTATGTGAATGCTTCTGTTTTAAATAACAAACGAGAAAATTGTTAACAATAGGTTAATTTTTTTGTTTGTTTGTTGCTCAGATGGGACATTTTAGTCCCTAAAATTGAGTGTTAGTGTAAATCACTGTTTCCACAGCATTGATAGGTTTGCTTTCAGATGGATTTATGGAAAGGTTTGATTTTCTTTTCCTTTAATCTTATATTGGTGTATAATGGAGCCCACACCAGAGTCTTCTGGTGAACCAGGCAAGTATAGCTGTCTTCTAGCTCATGCCTCAGCAGCTGCCATGTACTGGCACACAGCAGAGTAGCTTTGTGTCTCAGGTTTTTGGATTCCATTCAGCTGGTTCCACTTTGCATATTTATTCATAGTAAAGCGCCATTAGTTCAAGACTAATAATTGGAATGGTGTGAAGAAAACTGTATAAAGAAATGCAGTCCACTTGGCTCTTCTTAGACCTGACCTGGGGGAGATCTGACTGATCCTTTGGGTCAGGAACTCTGTGAAACCTCTGAATAACATATTAATATATGTTGTTATTTTGCTCGTCCTCTCATTTAGCATAAGGAATTGAGGAATATTTCAGTGATGTCAGTAGAGCATTTCTTAAATTATCTGGGTAGGAACCTTGCTTACCTTTTTAAAAAATAACTAGAAGAAATTAACATTTATAATTGCTAATAAAGAGCAAATTCAATGTCTTCATCAATGCCACAACATTTAAGCAGGCAGTTTTATGCCTGCTATATTTTTTATTTGTAAATGAAAACTGAATATACAGCTATCACAGTTTTATTTTACAAAAATCTCCCTTCAAGCTGCTTTGAGTTGGCAGGAGCCTTTTGTCATCTTTATAGACAAATCACTGCAAGAGCTGATCCTTCAAAGTTCCTTATTGAGACAATCTTATCTGCCTATCTTCTTACCAAGCCCTTTGAGTTCTTTGGATGGAGAGCATGCTGTGACAGGAATCTTACAGAGAAAGGAAAAGATTCTGTTTTAGGGTCTCTTGTTTGTTAGTGTTTCTGACACCTTGAAAGTATTGAACTGCCAGAAGCTGATTAAATGTTTGGATTAAGAGAGCCATGACAGAAACATCCCAGGGAGGGCCAACACTGTAACACTAAGAGCCAATTATCCCTAGTTCAAGAGGGACATTGAGATGTGAATTTATTTTTACCTATATTTGCATCTGGATCTCCAATTGTTAGGCCTTTGTTCATTCACTCTCTACCTGAATGGCAGAGAACAATAGCCAAAGAAGCCATCCCAGGAACCAGTTTTATTCCAGGGGGCTTCAGTAAGGGCTACAAAGTATTTTAAGGATCTACCTCCTATTCTCTTCCTGCTGAAGCCCAGAAGCCTGGTGGTTTTATCATACACTGTGACAGCAGAGACCCAGCTGCAGAGCAGCATTAAACCCATTGCAGGTCAGAAGATGAAAGAAATGTCAGGGGAGCCACTGGCTGATTAGGCAGCCTGTCATCAATAATTGATTTTGATGAAGTGGGACAGCAAACGTGTAGGAGAAGACAAAAATAAGTCAAAACCGAACCTATACTTCAGGCTGAGGTACAGTTATAAAGCAAGGAAATACTGTGCTGGACTTCTGGTCTTTTAATTTATATGTGCAGATAGGAAGAAGTTGCTTCTATTTCCACTTGGAAAATGGATATTAGACCCTTAATGCACTTTCTGACTTGAAGTCAAATAAGTGAAGAGGGCCAAGCTAGTAACAGTATAAGCAAATAGACCTCTATTGCGTCAATTAAGCTGTGGCTATTTATTTTAGAGCTGATTTTTGGCTAGTGTATTATGCTCAATATATTGCATTATGGAACAGTTGACTGTGCCTCAGACCACTCCTCTGCAGTATGTGGTGAAACCATCAATGCAAAATATAAACCCAAGTGTGGTTCAGTTGTATCCCAGGAAGGTTCCACGCTGCAGTACTCCATGGAATGCTAAATGGGTCTGCCTGCAGCACAGCCAAAGCCTTCTGTCACATCCTAAGCTCTCTCAACGAAAGAAGTGCGGTTTATACTGTTGGAAAACACTTTTAACGGTATGGCTTCACATCAGGTCTGTCAGTGAAATAAGCCACTTCAGCAAAAATAGTTTTGTGTGAGTATAACCATGTTTAGGGCTTTTGTCCTCGTGGAAAAACTAAACTGAAAAATGACACCAGTAAATGATCAGTAAAACACCAGCAAAGGCTTCTACATTTAACCTGGTATCAACCAAATCTGCAGGGATGTTATAATCTCAGGAGAATGAACCTCTGGGTACTTTTCAGCAGTTTTTTGGGTTGAGAGATGAACGAAGCAGAAGATTTCCCACCCAGCCTCATTTAAAGCATGTGGGATATCAGCATCCATATGGGCTGCTTCATGATTAATCATTGTGGAGATTTGTCTCTGTGGAAGATGTTTCATTTAGCCCAGGATTGAAAAACAAAGGATATGTTGCTGCCACACTAATGAAAAACACAGACAATCTGCTGTTCATATGTGCCAATTGTTGTTGCAGTCCTAATATAAATGCACTTAAAGATGAGAAAAATAATTACAGGCAACCATTCTGCAGAAGGCTTACAGGAATATGGTCTCTTTAGGGTGATGCTTCCAAGTGTATAAAAAGCCTTTCACAAACTTAGTTCTGGTTACCAAGTTCTTCCTTGTGCTTTCTTTTGGTGAATCCATCAGACCATAAGAACGGAGTCGAAAAACTGCCAAGGGGTGAGAAAGGTCAACAGGAATTTCAAACTTTAGCTGGTTTTGTGTATTGTGGTGGTAAGACTGGGCACAAATACCAAACCTGACCTGAATCCCAGAAACCCACAGTTATTTATGAGGATGAGCATGACAGGTACAAATGTGCACATGCTGGCGTTGCAGTCGGTCTGTGACAGGTTTTAAGGGACAGAAAAGTGGAAGCACTGCCACTGCAAAATATCTACAGAGAAATGGCCACTTTTATAGACTGAATAATGCATCACCTGCGGGTAGATGATACCTTTGAGCAGACCTGGTTTTGTTCACCCAAGTTTCAAAAGGTGTTTTGTAATACTATTGGTCAATATTCAGGCTGTTGCTCAACTGAGGTTCAGATCATTACAGTAGGAACAGATACTTCTATAGCCACAATTACCATGGGAATTGTTGCTGTTCCCTTTCTCCTGTGGTTTCAAGAGGTTCTTCTCTCTTCTTGTCCCAAACAAGAAGTGGCCCTGGAGCATTGGAGAGCTGCCACTATGTCATTCTGCAAGCCCATAATTCACCCTGGTGCAGTACTGGCTCCTCTACTGCCAAAGAAAGAAACACAACCAAAAACTACAAAAGGCCCTGAAAAGGGCAGAAAGAAAGACCAAAGGTCTGAGCAAAGAGTGACTGAACTGACTGGGACTCTTCAGCTCAGAAAATGAGTGAGCAAGGTGAGATCTGATAGACGTCTACAAATCACTAGTGGAGTGGGCATGTGGATACTGGTTGCCAGCCCTTAGAGAACAAGTAAGGACTGTCAAAGCTGGCAGGAATCATGTTCAAAACAAAGAAAAATAACTTCTAGAAGTAGACTTCCTGCCAACAGATGCTTTGGATACAAAAAAAGGTCTGCACAGCTTTGAGACAAGGCAAATACCTGGAAGGGACAGCTCTATTGAAGGTTGCTAAATGGCCACCCCAAACTCAGGAAATATATTGAACTTAAAATAATTACAGACTGGAAAATTGCTCAAAGTGAATATCATATATGTTTCTTAACTTAGACATGAGGTTTGCTTATGGCCATTGTTGAAGACAGGATGCTGAACCAGATGGCCATTCTGCAGCTCTCATAGACCCAAATGCTATAGCTGAGGGTTTGCCAAGATATTTTAGCACTTGGTATCTGAGAAGTTGATTTGGGGTTTTTTTCCTTGCCCGGTCCCTCTTCCAGGTCCCAAATGCAGTGCTGATATTTCCAGACGTCGCTCAGATCACCTTGCTGGTGATATCTGGAGAATTAATACAGTGGAGTTTTGTGTGATTGGAACAGGACTTTTGAAACAAAAATTCAGAGGGCTTAGGTCCTTTTTCCACCCTCAGAGTAATATTGTGAAAATGGCTGTATCTCCCTTTGTTTCCATCTGTTACTTCTAAGTTCCCAAATATGCTGTGGGCTTGCTGCATTGGCTATTATCCATACATTGCTTTTACAGTCATCCCTAAACATCTCTCTTAAACTGTCTTTCTTGGAAGCATAAGCCTCACTTTCCAAGCTGAATTTCATTTAGTTATTTCATCACGAGTTTTGGTATTTTAGCCTTCCACAAAGACCAGAGAACGCCACCGTTGGAAACCTTACTGGCAAACTTTTGATCCATGATATGTGTGATACAGGAACAGTGAAAGTCTCTCATCTTTGTCTTCAGTAGAATACAAGGCAAGTACATAAAATACCTCATTATAATGCTTAGTAGTAAGTGTTGCTATTAAGTCATCAGCTAATTTCTGATTCTGTGAAAGAAGCATGTTTTGGGCAGAAATTTTCCAGGCCTAGGTTTGTTACAAAGTAAATTGTTTGCTGAATAAAAAGCTTTTAAGCAGATAGACAGCTGAAAGGCCTGAAATTCAACAGTTGCAGTTTGCATGGAAATTGTCTTTATTGTGGGGTTGTCTATAGGTTTTTTGTTTTGGCCTTCATTTTCAGTTGTCTCCTTTGCTTTGCAGCAGCCATCTTGTTTAGTCTCTGCCATTAGAAAACAATCGGAAAACCAGTGTTGCCAAGTGCAAATGCATCTCATTTTTAAAGTTCAGCTGTTTTTTGGTGGGTTTATTTCCCCTTATATGATGAATTTTACAGAGAGGCTGCTGCATGACACATTTCAGATATATGGCCAACTCTGCCAAATCTAACGAAAGGAGCATTTTGGCCAGACAGTATTGTTGCTGCCATTATGAGTTCCACCATTGCCAGACTTTCTGGGCTAAAACAGCACAATTTTCTGCCTTCATATATAAGGGGCTGACTGGCATAAAAGAGAAACCTTGCATTTTGTCTAGGTGCACAGCAGAAAGAGGCAGGTGCACACGCAACAATGCAGAGACCCAGTAGGAGAGATGAAGCATCTCTAGGATTTTCAATATTGCCTAAAAAGCCTTCCAAACAGAGCTGCAAAATAGCTGCAGACTAGACCGTGTTAAAGGATAGAAGAAATCTAGCAGATTACCAGGAGAAGCTGACTCCCTGTGAGAAGCTAAAGAAAGGTGGAAGTGAGTACAGAGGTGGACAGACCTGATGGAGAAGGTCTCGGTGTGAGGTTGAAGGCCAAAAATTTGCCAGGTGAAAATTAACAACATCTTTAGGTATTCTAATGCCCTACCAAGACACGATGCTGGGGCTTAGCTGAACATGCTTAGTTGAAATAACACCTGTCTTAAGCCATCCTATAAAACAGGCTTCTGGAAGGGCTTCTGAAGTTGATTAACTTTGTTCTCCCACCTAGTTTGCTTTTCATGCGTGTTCTGGTTTCACTCAGGGTTGGAAATGAGAGTTGTCAGGAAGGCTAGTTCTGTGGTGCATGAGGAAATGTAAGAGCTTGCCAATGGAAACCTTTGCCTGGTGAGATTTTGTTAAAAGTACATTCACACAAATTCGAGGGATGAGCCAAGTGAGTCAAATTCCTCTTTCATTTTGTGATACACCAGTGAAGTTTTATGTGACATGACAACCTGGGCATGATACAGAGCAAGATTGCAATCAAACTGCATTGTCATGAGCTGGCTGGAAGACAAGCATTGCTTCCAATATTTGCATCCCTGATCCAACAACAAACTGCAGCTTTTAGTTGGCAAGGTAGACCAAAACATGGCAGATCATGTTTTTAACTGTGTGTGTGTGTTTTTGGGGAGCTTCATTCTCTTTTCCTACTTCCCCCCTACAACTGATTTCAGGGAGCCAATATTTCTGAGGCTGGCAAGACACACTTTTCCTTTATTGCCAAACTGGTGAAATTACTTCCAAGAGCAAAGATGTGGGGGGGTTATGTTGGTTTTCAAAACTTACCCTAATATTGTTTTTTACCCTCTCTACACATCCTTTGCACTCAACAAACAAAATGATTGGACTCAAAAGAAAATGTGCTCAGAAGTCAGTGCCTTTTTTGTAGCATTTTTAAGTGAAAGTGCAATCCAGCTGTTGGCAAATCATAACCTCATTGTTTTGGCAACGCTGTTTCATTTACTTTTTTTTTTTTTTCCCTCTTCTACTGACTTGTTTGCTCAGGTATTGGAATTCGGAGTTTTTCCTTCTTTTTAGAAATTCACACCCTTTCTGGCAAGGCTTGAACTGTTTTTATTGCTTACAATTATACCTACAGGTAAAATAAATACTTTCCCACGGATGCACTGGAATCCGGTATGGTTATAAGCTGATGTAGCTGGAAGAGCTGAGTTGTACAACGAGTATTTCTGCTGTTCTGTCTTTTCCTTCTGTCAGTTCTTAAAGACACAGGGCTTGAATCTCTCCCTCCTCCTGACTAATCAAGGCAGTTCTTTATAAAGGTTACAGGGATTCCTGATGAGAAAAGATCCAAACGGCTCGTAGAGAAAAATACAGCCTGATGTGACTTTGCAACACAAATATTGCCATGGCCATTGGTGCATAAGCAGAGCAGAGTTCTACACTGTGCACACAAGGAACATCTTGATGTCACAAAGAAAAGCAGGGAAAAGTTAGGAAATGCCCTAATTAAAGTTGCCTGTGTAATTCATTATGATTCATTTCTTAATTATCTGATCACATACTATTTTTTCCGCAGAGCTCTCTCTACCTCTGTGCACAGGATGTTCAGAGCCCTCTTAATGAGCAAGCTATTCAGTAGTTTGTTTTATCTTCATTGTTCCATGTGTGGCCCAAGGCCTTATTTACTGCGTGCTATTAAATCCTGTTTTGAGGGCTAAATCCATAAAAAGGCTTTGGCCCGGTGACCTTGTGTGCTGAAGTATCTAACTTTTCAGCCCCCTGCTGTCTAGTGTTGAGAGGTAGAGTTTATGACCCAGGTGTGCTGTGGCAGCTGTGTCACCACCAGAGCAGGGCCAGTTCTCCAGCCTGAGGTGTTGTGTGGATGTACCATTCCCAGCCATCCCTGGGAAAGCTCAGGTAACTTCATTAAGCACATGCCACTCTGTGCTTCCAACCTGTGCTGTTACACAAAGTCCAAGTAAGCATCTCCTTTCATTACACAGTTAAACAGGAGTCTAGGATTTGTGACTCATGCATCCTGTTTTCAGCAGTGCCACTTACTGCTGAAAAGCCTTGGAAAAGAATTTCACCAGTTGCGACCCAATTTTCCTCCCCGTAGAAAGGGAATAATGACATGGGCCAAACCATGTCACAGAGGTGTTCTCTGGCTCCAGTGTTTACAAGTCCTTTGGAGTCTTAGTTATGGGAAAGACAATGTATTGCTGCTTCATCCAAAAGTGAAGGTCAAAGTTCTGGAAATATCCCCTTGTCTCACTGCCTGAAGTAGATTTACAGTAGAACTCCTGGTGATTCATATTTTTACACAGGAAAATGGGCTACTTCTGGTGTTCTTTAAACTGGGATCCCACAGGTCACCCCTGAAGTCCCACCAACACGTTCTAGAGAAGAAGTGAGGGGTTTATGGAGAGATAGTGAAGCAAGCAGTTTTCTTCTCAATCCAACTGTCAGGATGTAGCCGAACACAATGAGCCACAGATGATTCTTTGGCCTGGAGATCAAAGAACAAGGCATGACTCAGCCCTATGGCTGAGCTCACCCTCCTCCCCTCCCAAAAAGCCAAGATACCTTGGCTGTGCTGCCTGGTGGAAACAATTGACCTTTGCTATCTCTCAGATCAGGCTTAAGCAAAGCTGAGAGAATAGGTTGGCAGGAGCCAAAACCAGGCTGACAATGGTGTGGGCATCATCAGCCAGGCTTGTGCCTGTGCTCTGGTCCTATTTAGTTTATCAGTATAGGCAAGGTGCTCAGCTTTCCCTGAGAATTTGTCCCAGGGGAAGTGGGCAAATCCTTATGATTTGATATGTTTCCTTGTTCTGACTCAGACTAGTTTAGAAGGTCTGGGTTATACACATCTTGTGATCAGAGCTAACTAGAAATCCTGTGGTAGAAGGGCAGCAAGCCCAGCACTGTGTGGTAGAGCTGTGGGAATGTTCCAAATCTAATGTTTCAATTCAGCAGAAATTTTGCAAAATAAGAATGTAGGTTTTTTTCTAGGTAAATAATTCTCTTTCCAGAATAGTGCTGGGTTTTATATTTCAGAGAGCAAGGAAGGGTCAAGAAGTAGCTGCTTGAACCTGAATCTCCGACAGTTTAGGATGACACCCAACCTTGGAATCGCTTGCTATATGGTTATTTTTCTGTTTTTCTGTTGTTGTTTGGAGGTAGACGTAACAGAGGTAGTGATTTTCTGTTTCTGGGGAAAAAAACATCAAGAGATTACCAGAGTTTTTCCTTAATGGGGTTTTGGCCATGTTTTCAAGGGCACAGAAACAATTTGCTGCTTATTTCTAGCCCGAGGCCTTGCCAGTGTGACCTCATGTTCATTTTCAGCCAAAAGCTGCATTGATTTTCTGCATTGATTTTCTTTCATTTATATTTAATCCAAATTCAGAAGTGTGTAAATGATACTTGAATTGTTCCTTCTATGTTAACATATTGGAAATTTTCCTCACATTGACTGAGAATATTCTTCCAAGCATATGCATTCACATAACAAGTCAAATAGACCACAGCTAATATGTGTAACAAGAACAGAGACATGAGAAGCAGGCTTGCTTGTCCAAAATGAGCATACATTTCTGGAAACAGAACTTTCTTTCACCACTAAGGGCCTGATTGCTCTTTAATTTAATCCTTGGTGGGCCAACACATGGGAAATAAGCTTTGTAGCGGGGAACAATCTATATAACTCTTCAAATGCAGCTTGGAAATCTTGCATATTGTATAATTGATCTCTACAGCAGGATATATATATTTTTTTTTTTTTTAATCCAGCAAAGAAACAAAAACCACCCAAAAATCTATGCTAGATTTTTTCCAGAAAATGGGACTCAGACCTGAGTTGAGTTGTATACAGCTGTCTGAATTCCTCAGTGCTTTGCCTTTGACACCTTCCTTCAGCCTGAGCAGGAACTGGGTTTCAGTGCTTTTAGTCCTGGCCATGTCCCTGTTGTACTCACAGCTGGGTGAGTCTGACCTGGGGACCCACGATCGGTGCTCACATACTTTCCTGATCCCTGTCCAAACAGCTCTGAAGCTCTTTGATTTCTATAAATGCGGTGATTCAGCCTGACTGGATCCTTGTGGAAGGCTATGACACAACTTGGGTTAACTTCAGAATCAGCCCTGCTGGCAGGACAGACTTTCTTGTGAGATTTATGGTGCTTCCTGCTTCTCGCTGGGCTGCGAATGGAACAAGAATAGCCTTTCTCAAAGTGCCTTGGCACTGCTCCTTCTAGAGGGAACCCAGAACAAACAGGATACAATGAAAAATACCAAACTTTCATGAACTTCTTTAAAAAAAGCCAAATGCCTCTGCTTGTTGTTGGTTTTGGTGGACTTTTCTGGGGTTGTTACGTGCTTCGGTCGTGCCAGTTCACTCACCATTAGCTTTTATGAGAGTATGCAGAGCGAATACATCAACTTATGACTCCGTGGGTTAGATATAATTCAAGTTGACTTGAAAAGGTGATGTTTTGGCACATCAAACTCTTCATGTTAGCCACTATTTTGCTTTTCTTGCTGTTCCATTTGCACTGCGGCTGTCTGCATCTTTTCACCATTAGGTTAAAACCCCTAAGACAGACAGTCCTTGTACACCTGCCTGAGGCAGATTAATGGCAGTGGACATTAAAGTGACCTGCTGAAAACCACAAAAAGGGGAAACAGAGGAGCAGAAAATCAAGGACTCCCAAAACCTACTGTCAGGTTTAAAAAACAGGACGCAAAATCCATAGAAAACAATGGGTCTTTTTATTATTAACTTCATTAACCTTCATGTAAAACTCTGAATACCTGCATGACTTTTCTCCTATGAAGCATAATTTTCATATTTTTGAACATGGGTAACAAAGATTTTAAAACTTGAGCTGGCAGCTGGGATGATGTGCATCATAAATAGTTGCAAAACAATAAGACATTAAAACTACAATTATCTTAGCTAATCTGAATTTGCTTTAAAATTGTGTGTGCCATCCTTATATGCACATTAGCAAAAAAAAGCAGTAGCTAAACAGGTTAATCAAAATCCCCCAAGTCCCATAGCACTCAGGTCCAAAACCTGCTGACACTAAAAATAACCTCTTCACCTGATGGAGGAGCCCGTGTAAACAAGCAGACATTGTCTAATAATAGATGCAGATGTTCAAAAATAGTGTTTATATTTACAGCCACGAGCCCTGCATTTCTGCCCACAAGCCACGTGCTTTCTTTCCTGACACTTTGCTAAATATATAGATCCACAAAAAAAAAATCTTTCTAAAATTTCTGTGACTCAGGCAGAGCTCTAGCTCATTTTAATATGACCTAAGTGATACCCCTCCCTACCTTGGGAGGCCCTAAAGCTCTCTCTTAATCTGCCCCTTGTCTACCCTCCTCTAAAACAATTAGAAATATTTACTTGCGAAATAAACCGCATTAAAATAATTTAATGGGGCAAAAAGAATCCTAAATCCCAAAATGAGAGGAAATATTCAATAAAAAAAATGAATACAAGAAGAAGTACTTGCTTTTTATTGTATTTTTCTCTTCGAAATAACCACTTGCAAACGAATATTTGTCAGAAGGACCACTCCAGGCCAAGAACTATTGACTGCATAATGACAACCTTTGGGTGGCTGAGGAGCCTGGTGTTTCACAGTGTGCCCAAGGCATGAAGTGTGGTGGCTCCTTGACATACATGGTGGCTCCTTCACACATTCCTGTGTGAATAAACTGTTTCCTGCAGCTCTCCTTTCAGTTTAAACACCGGTCCTCGAGTATCTCTTTAGTCATCCTAGTTACTCACGAGGTAATATCAAAAGATGTAAATTTGTTGCAAATTCTAGGCCTAATATTTTTTTTGATGTTGTATTTGTAAGTGGGCAACAAATGGACACACCACAGAGAAACTGATATAAATGGCCTACTTTGTGGTTGTTATTACAAAAATAAATACATTTGTTTCATTAGTTTTAAATTTAATGCAATATCATTTTGGTAGGAAGGTGGCAATTGAGAGACACTCTGGTTATGTGCTCGTAAAATCCTGATTTTTGTCTTAAAGTAGTAGGAGTAGAACCAAAGACTGTTAGAGCTATTTGGAGTAACAGCAACATCCAGCTCTGCTTTGTGACTCCTAATGGATTTCTTCTCCGAAGTGCCTCAGAGGAAATTATTTTCCTTGCTTTAGTGAGATGAGAAGAGGCTCGGGAAGGCTGGGAAAATCTGTCTTTTCTCTTGCTGAGATATAAATCAGCCAGATCAGCTTCCAAGCCAGTGGAGTTTAGGGCAGGTTTAAATTGTCGTTCATGAGATATGAGGTTTCACAGACAGTTCTACAGCTGCTCTGGAGGGTCTTCATCATCTCCTGGTGCAAAGCAGGGTGAGGAGTCTTTCCAGCAGCTGTGTGGCAGCCAGAGAAACCCCGAGCAAGGCTCTTGGGATAAAGCAGGGGTTTCCAGACTGATACACATCCCACTGGTGGTGCACAAACCGCTTCCAGATGGGGGAAGAAGGCAGCTCTTCCATTCCTATATAGGGCTGCTTGTGGAGCTGCTTATGGATCTACAGGGTAAATATTTCCACACCGTTCCTGGAAGTCGTTCCGTGCCTTTGTGTGGACACCCCATGGCACAAATCAGCCCCTGCCTGTACCTTTAACTCCAACAGCTTGGAGGTGCCAACCCGAGCTGTGGGTGGGTGCCTGCACAAGATGTGACCACCTGGGAGCTGGTGAGATCAGGCTTGGGAGGTGAGTGGATGCCACAGGTGGAGATGAGGTTCCTCATGTGTGGGCACGACGCAGCCGTGAAACCAGGAGCTGCAGTTAGTGCTGATACCTGTGCCTGCTGGTGCCAGGGGCATCCACTCAAACTGAGCTAGTAAATCCTCAGCAGACCAAGCTAATAAGCCCTTAGCACAGAGGACTAACCTAATTAGAAAATAATGTGATGGAGAACAAGTGTATTGTACCCACAGGACACTGAGAGTAGGGTCTGACCTGAGTGTGCTCTCAAGTGCAGGTAAAATGCGTGTCTGAAACAGCTACAGCACTGCCTCGGCCTCTCACAGGCCTTTTGGTGAATGTACCAGAATAAACTCATTGAGACAGAGGGCAGGACAGACCTGAGGCTCTAACACCAGTCTGGCTGTGCATTTGTGTGTCAGTAAGGACAACTGTTCTGACTGCTGTGAGGAGGTGTTCAGCAGTGCCTGAGCTAGGATGGAGTGCAGCTGGACAGTCACAGTGTGACCATGTCAGTGCAGGGCAAAGACTGAGCTCAGTAACCTGGCTGAGAAGCCTTTGCCAGTGAGACCTTTGCTTTGTGGTTTGCAGGGTCAGGATGGACGTTTTTTTCAGTTGTACCTGGTTATCACTGCACTGCTCACCTCAGCCAGGGCTCTTCCTGGGATTTCCTGCTGATCCCTGTGCTTCCTCTCTGTTAATCCATGTTGTTCTCCTTTCCTTCTTGTGAGGCAAGTTTTGTTTGTCAGCTCATTTTTAAATACTTCTCAGTGGCAGCACAATGTAGTTCAACTGAGAAAAATTGAGTAGTCTTCTTCAACAGAAACCTACTTAAGATAGAGTTTTGGATATACCTTTGTAGATTTTTCAGTAACATTGCACAGACTGTTTATTTTCCCCCCATTGTTTTCACTGTCCATGATACCATATCCATTCTCTGATCTTGTACTAATTTAATGATAGGTGACTGTTGCAGTGGTGCTATTCTTTCAGCAGTGAAATAGGCTACACAGTTTTAACCTTCGGGAACCACAGGCATTCAGATATTTCAAAGATAATGTTTTTCAGCAGTGATCTCACTAGGAAGTGATTTAGTACTTTTGCATTTATCTCTGTAGTGATGTAGTGGCTTTGGTTGGCATGTGACACTCAAGGTATGCAGAATGTAATTAAGGTGAATTATACTTTGCTCTCAACAAGTGTTTCTTTACCAAAAATATCTCTGGACCTTATTGTGACCATCAGGATCTTTGTTTTACTTCTTGTTGGTACCTTGTGTCTGAATGACATAGATCTCCCACACCACTGGCTTATGGCCAAGTCTGTGAAACCTTGCTGCCACTAACTGTAAAAAAACAGACTCTTTTTTTCTTAGAAAACCTACAACACAGCTTTTAAACTGAGCCCATTTGCATATTTTCACACTTGTTGATTGTCAACTTTTACTTATCACTTTTTTTTTTTGGCCACTCTCTCTTTAGTCTCCCATCAAAGCTTTGGGCCTAACTCAAGAACCTCTTCTATTGTATTGCTCCTTAGCTCAGAGCACTTCTCACAGCACCTTTTCTGCTGTAGCATCAGGGTGTAGTGAGTTCAGCAGCATGACTAAGATCTGTCACCTGTGGGTTGTTCTCTCTCATTCTCCCTCCAGGGAGTCTTTCCATTGACTTCAGTGGGCTTTAGATCAGGCTGAAAACTTTGGATTGAGTGTGGGTTTGGGTTTTGGTGTGTTTTGGGGGGTTTTTCCTAAATTTTTCTAATTGTCTTCTAGCTTTGCCCATAGCCAACAAGTGGTAAAGACAGCTAGAAAAGAAAAAAAAAAAAAAAAGAAAGAAATTATTGCTAGGATTGAGACTATTAGATGGGGAGATTTTTTATAACTTCTTGCAGCTGCAGCAGTTATTGCTGGTGTTCCAGTACTGCCCATTCCCTGCTTCTCTGTCTGTCTCAGACAGAAGGGAAAGCAGACTTGTACTTCTGTCTGCTGGAATCTCTTCCCCACAGGAAGAACAGTAATCATATAGTTTTCATAATGGAAGAGAGTTTGTGGTTATTAATTTCTGTTAGTCCAACTGTACCTTTCCATTAGCACACTGGTTGGGCTTATCTTCCTTAAGTGACTTCTTTACATATCTAATTTCTTTCTTTTGCATTCATTTTAGCTTCCTTTGTGGACATAACCTCTGCATGTGTTTGTTTTCAACAACATTCACTGGAGCAGAAGAAATGGTTTATAGGAGATCCTTTGAAATGCTCATTGGGGTGAATGCAGGGACAATGCTGATGTTTGTCTCCCGCTTGCATATATTGCAGCAAATTACACATATTGCAGCAGATAAACTTTTTTATTTTTTTCTGCCTTTCACAGGCCTTGGGATCACTGTAAAACTGACCTTTTCTGAGTGTTGACTTTGCACAATGAACAGGGTGTTGTGGGCTCTGAACTGCTTCCCACAGAGAACTGTTGCAAGGTTTGGAGCACCATCAACTCGAGCTGGCTGTCACTTGAAAAACAACTGAAAAGAATGAAAGCAGTTCTTGCCACAGTTTCTGACTTGTTCACAGCTTATGCAAAGTAGCCCTAGCAACAGCTGTAAACTCCCAAGCTGTCAGGGAGTCCTTAAAATATGGAAAAACATACATATTTTTTCCATGCTGTTGTGGACATTGTGAGAATCGTGGTCTTGTTGTTCATCCATTGAATTTTAGAGTTTACAATTTCACATAATAGCATGTTTCATCCCAGAAAGCTTCTACCCACAGATAATAAGTTCCATACACTGAGGCTACAGAAATTCCGTGTTCTGTACCAACCTACACATTGATTAGGTGTCTGAAGCATAGCTTAATAAAACTAGCAATAGCTATTGGCCCTGTTGAATGAGTGATCAGTTTTCCCTGTCAGCAGTGGTTATTTGTGTAAATGCCTGAGGATGAGCTCTTTGTGTTTCATAGAAGAGGAAATTTGTCAAAAAGAGACCTTCGTTTCGTCGTTGTAAAGAACTCCAAGTCAGCAGGTACACAGGAGAGAAGGAAAATATGCAGCTGAAAATCTGGCTGGCTGTAGGAGTAAGGTTGAAATATTTCACACTCAGATAGGGGCAGACATAGGAGAATTTGTGTGTATGGCTTCTCTCTCCACAGACACCTCAGTTCTCCGTCCCATCCCTCAGGCAATCACCTCTTAGTTGTGGGTTGTGAATGATAAATGTGGGTTATGAAAGATAAAAAAGCCTGATCTTGCCCTCAGATGGGTGAATGTGAATCAGGAGCAGCTCTGCCAAAGCCAGGAGGACTGTTCTGGCTGAAGGCAGGCAGAGGCCCCTGGAGAGGTCACTCCAAAGCTGGATTAGTAGTGGCTTCGGGGTGAGGTCACCTGGCAGGGTTTGAGCAGCTCCATCTGACTCACCCCGTTTACCTGTGTTTACTGGGGTTGCCAGTGTGGGGGTTGGTGACCTGCATAGTTTGCTGATCTGTGTGGACCTGTAGCACTTTTCTGTTTTGAAATGCTCCTTGCATTAGTGACATCAACCTTGCAGGGAGGAATGTTAGCTCCAGTGCAACATCTGGGCAGCTTTTGCTGCCTGTGTTAACTGCACAGAGAGTTTCAGTGTTGCACATGGTATGTTATTAGCAGAGTTCCTGTCAGGGCACTTTGGCCTATGGAATTGGTCTTCCCACCCTGTAGCTTTCAAAGTTATTTTTTCTATTTATATGGAATAACTGACAAATCAAATATGCATCAACATAACTTATAAGCAAGGTCTAAATTCTGGAAGTAGTCTATCTCAAAGGCTTGAGTCTTTTAAAGTGCCTCTGTCTGTAGCAGACACACCCAATTTGCTACACTTTTGAGTCTCAAGGAGGTGTACCTGGAGTCCTCTGGAGAGGTTTTATTTTACATTAGTCTCTTTTTGGAGGGGTAGCCTAGTCCAGCAGTCAGAGCCCAGGATGCAAAGCCAAGAGTCCCAGGCTTCTCCCTGGTGCTGTTGAGTTGTTCTGCAACCTGGGAGCTTTGTCTGCCATCCCTTCCTCTCAGCATTGCTATTTTTGATTTGGTGAATTGTAATCTTCACGTTTAAGACTGACCATTCAGAGTTTGTGTCAGTGCTCAGCAGTTAATGTTGTTTGAGCGTTTGGCAGATGTGAAATCCCATATTCCCAGATGCATAGATTGTAAAGCCAGGAGGGACCCTTGCTCATCCAGGCTGACCTATTTATTGGAGGTGGGCCCAAATCTAGACATTGGATCAAACATCCCTGAACCCTGGGGAAGCTCAGTTTGGAATTCAGACCTGGGTATGAGCCCTGTGGCTCATTCCCATGTCTATAAACACCAGACAGGAACACAAATAAACAATTTTGAATATAGGGAAAGTTTGGATCCAGAACTGAGCCTTGTTCCAAACTGTCCCAACTGCTGTGTATAGGTTTCCCAATTCCAGTTATAGAACTCCAGAAATGAAATTATTTTAGCAAAGCTCACACTTCTGCACAGAATATTGTCTGTCCTCAGCAAGGTTACAGTAGCGGGTTGACAGAGAATTTAATCCTCAGGATGCTGGTAAAAACTTGGAAAAGCTCCATTGCCTTTTGTGCTAGAGATTAGGATCTGGTTTACTGCATCTCTCTCCTGCTGCCTTTTTGTATCTCCTGATTTTAGTAAACGAAAAGGGAAGGAGAGAAAAGGAAGGAACTCATCACAGGCTTTGAATGATGCAAACAGTTTAATTAGGAAATAATGCTCGATACTGTTTCCCTTCCTTTGCTGTTTTTCAGGCAGGATGCATCCTTAGGAAACAATAATAGAACTGAGGATTACAAAGCCTTTGTAGGCATTGCAGCCAAGTGGCCACACAGGAAAGTGATATACGGGCAGGCGCTTGTGTAACGTGAGCGGAAGTTATTCAGCATTCCTTGAGGAAACATAGCACTGACGCTCGCTAGCACGACAAATATTCCTGTCAAGCTGAAAGGGAAGATAATGCTGGTTGCCATTTTATGCATTGTCTCCTCTTTGTGGAGTTGGCTGATTTTTTCTTCGCTTCAAAATAATAGCACGGGCTAAAAATAACCGCACGTTTGGGCCCTAAAATGTCCCCGTGACACGAGGTCAGGCAATAATGGGCATTTCCTACTCTTTAACCTTTGCAGCAGGCAGAAGGAAAAGTGTTCAAAAGGGGCATTGCTGTAGAGGTCAACCTGAAACATTTGACCCTGAACTGGTTTAGTTCTTAAATTGTATATCCAGGGGAAGCCCGTGAGACACCAGTTTTCAACTCCTGTACGTCGAATTTCTCTCTGTGCTATTTATAACTGTCACGGTGCTCCGCTGGGGGATAGCAGTGTTTGCAAATGCATGTGCAATTAAACCCTGGAGAGCCAGGCCCTAAAAAACAGAGCCCATGACTGCAGAAAAACCCTCATCAATCCCCGGAGGTTTGGTCTGTAAACTGCTGATATCCAGTGCTCAGGGCTGGGAGTCAGAATGCCCGTGGTCTGGTCCATGTCCCCGCTGGGTGAAGGTTGGAAAGGCTGACTGCACTTGTGAGCCTCATTTTCTCTCAGTCCCTAATAAGCTCTATTGAAATGATGGAAAATCTCTCTTAAAGAGCACGCTTAAAACTCCACATAATTTTACATTGGGTTTCTATGGAAGTGAAAAGCCTTGAGGAATTGCTCTGTTCTTTTCTTTTGGGGATAGGTACCAGATATATTTTTCACACCCTGGTCTCTCATCAGAAATTAATTGCAAAAGAATGCTCTGTTGTATTCTCATCAGTACATTCAAGTTCAATATCTCTTGCATTTTCAAGTGTGATTCCTGTCTTCCCTCAACAAAATACTCCTGTTTTCCTACTTTGGATTGTGGGAAAAGCAAATTTAAGGATGATATTAAAAAATACACTTAAAATACTGATATTTGTTTTTTCTTCCCTCTCTGTACAGAGGTCTTTTGAAATGAAAACTATTATCTGCCCATTGTTTTCTCTTTAGTCTTTGAGTACTGAATTTTTTAGTTCCCTCAATAGTATGCATAAGTCTAACTCTCCAGTCTGCCCACAGCCACTGTCTTTGAGCCCTTCAGAGGCTCTACCTTCAACCTAGTCTTTTACTTTGGAGACCCTGCATGACTTAGTGGTGCTCTTCCCTCTTGGCTTATCATGAAAGTGATTCTTCCCACTCATTATCTTTTGCATTTTCATGCTGCTTCATCTGGAATGCAAATATCTACCAGGAGCCCCAAACTTCCTTTGAATTTCCCAGTATCACACGAAGGGTGGTCAGAGCTGCTTTTGAGTGGGTAACAGGGTTTTTTGATATTTTTTCATAGAAAAACGCTGTGAAATCTGCACAGCTTCATCTTTTACTTGAAAGCTAAGAAACCAAAGAACAAATTTTCCTCTGGGCCAAAATGAAATGAAATTAAAAAAAAAGAAAAGACCCAAACAAACCAACAAACAAATCCTTGAGGCTTGGAGGTGTTTGTTTCTTGTCCAAACCGACATTTCTTCCCTTCGCTTTCATGGATATGCTTTCTATGTCCATATTTCTATTTAGACTTTTACCTCTTTGGGGCACTTCATGCAGGAAGGGAGTCACTGACCACTGCTGCCTTTCTGCTTCACAACAACGTGAAGAACTGGGCTCTTGCAGGTGCAGGCTCTTCTGTTTCTGCCTCTCTGTGGGGCACTATCATCTTGTTTTGCTTGAGACTCCAAAGACCCCAAAGTTAGCTCTGTACAGGGCTCTCAGAGATTAAATAAATTCAAAATGACATGCCCTGCATCCTGAGGGGTCATACCATTATGCATAGCATTTTGTGCAGAACATTCTGTTATGATGAGAGCTTTTATTGACGCCATCATTAGGATCTAAAGAGAGAAGGAAGATTGATTTGCTTTGACAGAGCATCAAACATTTCTGTTCGGGTATAAACACAGTTTGTTGCCCATGAAGAGAACTGTGGAAAAGTTAAAAATTAAATTATATTAGAAAAATACTTGTTTAAAAATGAGAAAAAAAATTTTGCCTGGGACCAGATCTACTCAAGTTTGTAGTTTCAAACACAAATAATGAATGAAATCACTACTTTGGTTTCTCACTCATCTGCAAAAAAAATTGTTCTGATACAATTCAAAAAACAAAATCTGAGTTTGCTTCAAGCTGTTGCCATCTAATGATAAATACAGGCTCCTTAGGGCAGCTATTCATAGTCCCATGAGTCTTTCAGGTACTTCTGAATTTCTCTTTGTCTCATGACAGGATGAGGTTTTTAATATTTACATTGTGATAATTGTTTTTTTATCCTATCTATTATCCTATACCAGCTGTAGTTTGAATAATTTGGTTCTCATCCCAAGCTGTAAATCAGAGAGTCAGTTTTTTCTGCCTCAGAATCTTTTTCTGTCGTTTCCAAGCAGTATGGAAGCTGGATGAGGTGAAGCAAGGAGGATGCATATCTGTAATGCTGAGATGATCATATCAGGCAAAAATTATGTACCCTTGCTCTCCAAACCCAGAGTTTGTCAACAGCGATATTTGTTGTAAAAGCTGTAGGAAGGGTGAGCCCACAGCTAGATTAAATATGAATTTGAAAACTGAATTTTTACGTTTGAAACTGGGTTTCATGCAAAGACATAGAGCCTCATCCAGGCCCATTATTTTATTTTACAGATTTGCATTAGACTCAAAAAGTTGGACATAGTTCAGGAGATCTTGGGCCTGACCCAGTCTCTGCCCTGATTTACCTTTTTTTTGCCTTGCAGTACCAGGCTGGAGTCTCAAAACTCAGTTGCTCTGCACGGGTCTATAAATGCACCACAGATTTCATGAGTCAAATTTCCCTTGCTGGGGCAGAGCAGCTCTTCAGATTACTGTGATTACTTTTTCTCCCATGTTTTATAGGAATTAGCTGGGCTACTTCTGCAGTCAGTGTGTCACTCCATAGAGTGCAGGATAGATTTCCTTTCAGTCAAACTGTGCAGAAGTACCTGAGACACTCAGATACACAAGCCCCAGTTCCTTTCTGTCAGGACATGTTGCATTAGCATTGAAGGAGTATCCTTTAACATCAGCTCCTGTTTTTCCCATCTGTGAAATGAGGAAAGCTCCCACTCTTTTGTAGTTCTGGGGTTTGGGGATTTGTAAGCGATAAATTTAATGTAAATAATGTGAATGAATGATTTAACCTGGTGTGGAATATAATATTTAAAAAAAAAAAAATAAAAGCACTGCTTTATTTAGACATGTTGAGGCAGTTGTTTGGGTTGTGAAAGAAAGCACCGTCTTCAAAGCTGGATTAATGACCCTTGGGGCTACACGGGGGAGATGGTGGAGAGGTGACAGGGGGTATATGCCAAGACTGAGAAAAATATACATTGAAGTTGTGCTGAAAACGCCTGAATTGATGTTTTCATTCATTCTGCCAAGATTCTTTCCTGATTTAACGAGCACACTAACTCGTGCTGACTTGAACTGTCCAGTGAACAGAAGCCATCATATTATTTACACCACATTACCAAGCCACCCATCTTTTGTACAGAGAGAGTAAATGCTCCTTGTTGTTGTTTTGGGATAGTGCTGATTGGCTAAGTGAGTATGTTTAGCAGGTTTTTGTTCATGCTGTTTTTTGGAGTCTACCTTTTTTTTGGAGGTGTGGGGGGGTCTTCTATTCGTAGGGAAATATTTCAAGCAAGTCCACCTGTTGACTTCACCTTGTTCTCTCTGTCAGTCAAATCCTGTGAGTTACTGATTTGCTCTGCAATGGCCTTGACACCTCTTAGGCCAGCAGTAGGTGAGGATAAGTAGTACCAGTCAAAAGATCCTCAGCACGCAGTGTCAATGCCTCTGGGCATAAGTGGATCATAGATTTAATTTCTTTATGAGCTGCCAGTTCAGCCTCACCGTGGCAATTTTTCCTCGAATTTTATATTAAATAGCACATATCTTATCTTCTTATCTCCCTGTGAAACAGTTACATGGAAGAGAGTTCAGGATCAATCTTGCACTTCATGAAAATGACCTGGCAATATTCATTTGCCGGAGCATTCTCACGTCTTTCAAAACAAAACCAAACAAAAACTCCCACCAGTGAAACGCTTGGGCTGAGTTTATCCCCGGGGAGATGAGGAGAAACAAACAACACGTGACAGTTGCTAATCACACTCTGCAATATGAGGCTCTGAGACACTGCAGAGAAGGGCACAGTATTGAGAACAGAGCAGAGTGACTTTGATTTGAGGTTCATTTTGGGTTATGCTGTGCTAAAAAAAACCAAACAAACAAAAACCAACAAACTCCAAACAAACCTTGTTCTGTCACAGAGATAAAAATGACTAAAGCATTCATGGTGAACTTTCTGAGCAGGTATCTCAGTAGATTCTAGGAACATGCAAAACCTGAGTAGCAGGGTTATAAGCACATCAGTAGCATGATTATGTGCAAGAGTTGAAAGCAAACTAATAATCTGCAAATCAGTTGTAAATTTTATTACACATTAATTATTATTTATTTGCTATAATGAAGTAGATTCGTTATTAATTGTTCATATCATTATTCATCAATCTATTTATTACTAATTCATCACTTCTAATTTGCAATTAGAACAAAATTTCGCGTGCAGTCAGTGAACCAGTGCCCAACGAAAACCTTCAGTTACAGAATCTGAGAGCAACAGAGGATTTGTGGGAAGACACCTCTGGTTGTCTGATCCCACCTCCTGCTCAGAGCAGGTCCAGTTACAGCGAGACGTCCAAGAGCTTGTTGAGTTTTTAACCACCCCAGGGGTAAAGAGTTCCCAGCCTCTCTGGGCTCCTGCTCTGGTGTCTGACCACCCTTCTGGTAAGAAGTTGTTTTCTTTTATCTTTTCTGAATGTGCCATGTTACGACTTGTGCCCACTGTCTCTCACCTGAACCATGGGCACCTCTGAGGAGAGCCTGGCTCAGACTTCCCTGCATCCTCCTGTGAGGTTCAGGACAGACCACTGACCTTGAGCTGTATTTCATTTGGAGCCAAATCACTTGTTGGTTGGTTCTTCTGTTTGAAAGGCAGAAGAAAGTCTTCTGACTTTTCCAGGGTTTGCCTGTATAACACAACTTCTTGCCTTCTCTTCTTTATGCCTCTACCACAAAGCACTTTTGGGGAAGGAATTATGAAGCCAATAGGAGAGCCAGGCCTGAGAAGTGACTGATACACACCATCTTCCAAAGCTGTCTGCTTGATACTCTGAAGCACACAGATTAGGATTCTGCTTCTAAATCACTTCTTTTTTCATTGTTCTAATATAAGTGCAATTGTCATGTGTTGATACACTCCAATTAAGTGATGGATGCTTCACAAAACAATGTTATTCTAGCAAGCTACTGATTAGGCCAGTGTTTTCCAAAACACCAGTATTGCTTTAGATGTTACACACCCTTAAGATACCAGGCACTTCCTTTGGGAATTTTACATTGATTGATTGTGAATATTACTCTTTTATTCCCACCCTGTGATTGTGGCTGCCAAAGCACCCTTGTCCTTCAGATTCATTCGTGATCAGAGTTTTGGAAGGTCAAGCCCAGCAATGCCTTTGAAAAATGTGCTGTACACTGAGGGAGGCAGGGCACAACCCTGCTCTTGGTATTCACAAGATTATATACGAACCAGGACTTTCATCTTTCATTTCTTCAGTTCTTGGATGTTCAAAGGTGGAAAAATATGCAGAGATGTGATGTTGTGGCAGGTGATCATTGTTATGAGGCAGGAAACCCTCTCCTTGCTCTTTGCTGGTGCTGCAATGGGAGATAGATGGCAGTGCAAAGAGACACAAGGAAACATAATTTCTCACTGATTTCATTTGATCTGCTTCCTTTCTCACATCTCTGTGTGTGGGTCGAGGGGGAGGGGAAGGAGGGTGAGGAGGGGAGGACGAGGGTGGGAGTTTCCTTCATGCTTCAGCAGTGGTGCTGAATGTGAAGGAAACAATAGTTGGTCTGATTCCAGGCATTCACTCGTGCAGGGGCTGTTTGGGGAGTGAGCACAGACCTGTGATTCTCACAGGTACCACTGCCAGTGGCTGGATTACCTGTGGGATACACAGGAACAGATAGGAAATGAGTATGCACTTAAAGCCCTGTCCTAAATATCATCCTATGAGGGTTTTTTTAGGAAACAGATTTTTCTACCCCTGCTCATTTTCAAAATAAGGCTTAACACTCAGCTGCCAAGATGACACTTTCTCTTCTGAAATGATAGCCTTCATTTGATCTGACACACTGAAAGTGCACATGGCTTTTATGTGCTCAAGAGCAATGTGGAAAAAAACCAAACTGAGTATTGTCACAGGAAGAGAGAGGTCCCACTGCAAAGGAAATGCATGTAATCAACTTGCTGGTAGTCGCACCACAAACCGACTGAGCACCACATTGCTTTCTCTCTTCCCAGCTGTGATTAAAAGGCCTGAATTACAGATAACAGCTTTGGAAAAATGCAAGGGCAAGCATCTGCTGAGCTCTGTAGGCAAGAGCAACCAGCGGTTCTGCACCAAAAATAAGTCCTGCCTACCTCTGCCTGACAGCGGGCATGTTTTTTTGATCAGCTGTTCTCTCCTATTTTCCCATGATTTTATTTCTCAGATAGACTTGATTCCAAAGCATGGGTTGTGATTTATGTGGGGCAAAATCCTGCAGAACCATGTTATTTGAAGTTATTGCAATTTACATTATGCCTTTTCTGCTGAGGGAAAACTTTTATGGTGACAGTGGTTTTACAAGTGCTGTGTGATTTTCTCTGGCTTTGACTTCAACACAACAGTCTAGATATTGTCAAATCTGATCTGGGCTGCCCAGGCAGCCTCTCACCTGCAGAATGAGCTCAGGTAGCTAATAATGAGATGTGTCTTGAGATTCCAATAGTACCTTCCTTCTGATAAGAGCAATGTAGAATTAGTCTTCTCATACATCTTGCTGCCTTTGGCTCCAGCTGCCGTTGTGATGTACTGAAAAGGAGAGCAAAATTCTACCTGAAAAGTTAGAGGTTTCATTTGGCTAAAGTTCAATGGCAAGTCAGGCAAACATTATTTAAGGCTTAATTGTTTGTTCTAGACATGGGCCAGAAACAAGGGGTGGAAAAGAGCTGCACCCTGTCAGCAGGTGAGGGGACACATTGCTTTTTTAGGGGTCCTGCCCTTATAGAGGCTCCTTTGCACCCCTTGCATCCCTTCACGCTCTCCTCATGTCTTGGTTCAACTCTGCTGACCAGATTAGCCCTCCTGAGGAAGCAGCATTCAGGGTGTTTGGAGGAACAGTTTCTCTGCCACCTGAGCTGTCAACATTACCACTTGTGCTAGTCCAATCCTGGAAGCCCAGAGGTGTCAGAATAGAAAAGAAAGTGATTTCCCTTCTTCCCTCCCAACTTTTTCTACATATAACATGACTCTGAACAAGGATAAGTGATCCTGCCCTTGATTTTTACGTTTTTTTCCCTAAAGAGGGCCTGTGTTTTGTTTTCCCCCTCTTCTCCCTATTTATTATCATTAATATGCATTTGAGGAGGAAAAGGAGACGGGAGAAGAGATGTGGGCAGCAGTGTGCGTGATGCAAAAAGCCAGCTCTAAGATATCAGTCACTTTGGGAGGGGCTTGTGAAGAAAAGGAAAAAAAAATCACACGAAAAACATACTTTTTTTTAATCTTGGGGATTTTTGTATCATTTGAGATGTATGTTTGGGCTCCATTTGGGCAGGACAGGTTGTGAGAGGATGGGAGAGACGAGGAGAACACATTTTGTGGCAGCACAGGGACCTTGCCCAGCCATGGTGTTGCTGCCACGAGGCCGTGGATTCTTCAGCTCCCACATCACTCCCAGCTTAGTCAGGCAGACCCTGCAGGCAGCAGACTCTTTAATGTGTTGCTGTTGTTTTGATTTTGAGGCTCTGGGGCCTGGCTCTCAGCTGGCTTGGGCTGCAGTGGGACAAGCAGCAAACACAGATAACTCAGAGGATGCAGGAAATAAAGGACATATACGTATTTTTAAGGATATGGATGATGGGGGAGGAATTGCTGGTACTACTGTGAACTCTTGTGATATATTTAGAACCTTGGAGTAAATCTCCAGTTCACTGAAGTCAATAAAAATACTGCTGTTGAATTCACTGGAAACAATATTTCTGTCCTCTGTCAAGGGAAAGTATTAGTTGAAAATATACATCAACAGTGCTTTCACATCAGTGTCTCCAGGGAGTAAATGACACTGTACTTCCATAATGCCCACGCACAGGCATACATCTTCCTAAAGATGCTGTCATGAACCCTGAAACCCTTCTTTTTTCTTCTTTTCTCAGCTTCCAGGTCAAGTCTTGGGTCAGGTCATAGGTGTTACCATTGGGGAGGAGGAAGGAAACATGTCCTACTCGCTCCAACCCAAGTAAGTTTTTGTGTAGGAGTGGAGTGGTTTGGGTTGGGTTTTCTTTTGTTTTGCTTTTTTTGGCTTTTTTTTTTTTTTTTTTTTGCAATGAGTTATGTTCTCCGTTCTATTTTAAAAACAAAGAGCATGTAAGTCATTTACACAGCCACCTTCAGCTTTACTTGTGCAAGATTCAGCAAACACCTCTGCAGCAAAGGCAAGGCAACAGTATTACAAGTGAACAGAAAGCATTTGTGGGGTTTTTTTATAAATACCTGAGCTCTCTGGATCTGCCTGAAGTGGACACTAGGGGTTGGTGTGTTTCATAACCAATATCAAATTATTTTCAGTATCAGTCACTTAGATGTGGCACTGTACTCCAGCTTTGTCTCCTGTGGTGTCTTCTTGGGAATTGTTAACTGAACTGACTTTGTAATTTTTCCATGGCTGCTCTCTCTGCAGGATGTGCCCTGTGCCAGATGGTTGACTTGAATGAATTCTCTTTACATAGTTAAAAATCACTTTCTTTTATTATTCATGACTTGTTTCTTCCATCTCTCATGTTTCTCAATTTTCTCTCTGCTTCATAGATGGACAGTCATGCCAGACTGAGATGAGGCTGTTATTTCATCTTATATTAGGAAGCCATGTTGGGACAAAAAGCCTGTCAGAAGGACAGAGGGCATTTCCTCAGATTCCAGCTCTTTTAACTTCCAGTGCCTGTGTTGTTAGAAGATGTAGAGAGCTGTTTTTTGTAAAGCAACCATGCTGTCATTTTGAGGCTGTCTATAAGTTTTTTTGTCTGCAATAAGTGAACAAATGGATAGGAAATTGAAAATAAACTACACAGGAAGTTAAAGTTTCTGTAACTTTTTTTTTCAGTTGAACAGTTCAGTTGTATTGAAGTGCTCTCAGTATATATGAGAGTCATGATGAGTCAGTGTCCTTCAAGATACAGCACCCACATGGCTCCCAAAGATCACTAGCTGCATGTAAAGCTGGCCTGATGAAAAGATTATTCCCTCATTGCACATGCAGTACAACTAGGTACTAAAAATCAGGCTCTGAAGCATTTGTTAAAAACAGATCTAACTCCATTGATGTCAAATGCTGACTTTCTTTGGGTAGGGATCGATCGCTTTAAGTTTATATTCAATATAAACCTCATAGGCAATAATAAATCTTGGGAGCACAGGCTCAGATTATTTGATTTATTATTTCATTTACTGCAATGCTATTCCATTTCATTCCATTCTTGTATTTCTAGTTCTTCTGTAACAACCTTGTAAAAGTGACAGGGAGGCTCAGATCTTTGCCCAGCAAACAATATATATTATTTGTTACATGAAAGTGGTGCACAACTCCCTTAAATGTTCCCTAGCAGACTCCTATTGCATTCCACAATGTGCCTGCACTTGAACCACCTCCATTCATATCAGAGTCTTTTTATCCCAGCACACATTGAGCAAGCTGCTCTGAAGCTTAATTCTCCTGACCCTTCAGTGCAGTCGGATATTGTCACCTAATCCCCTTTTTTTCCTTCTGTCCCATGTGTGGTTTTGACTTCTTTCTCTTCTCAATTCCTTTTTCCTCTTCCCTTTTTCTTTCTTTCTTATTCTATAAGCCTCTCTCCAGGCTCCACATTCCAGAATTCATCCTTGCATTAGGGCTGCAATACAATGCTCTCCCAGTGTTAAAGGATTAGACATTAAGGAGACTGTGGCAACTCCAGCCTTGCTATATGAACAGGGGGAACATAAGGGGATGGAGGAGCACTTGCTAAAGAGGAAGGAGGCTGAGAAACAAGGGGGGAAAATGGCATCTTAGCAAAACCAGAGCGGATGACAAAGGGATTTATGTGACTAATAGTAGTTTCTGCTCAGTTTAACGTTCTACGTTGTTCCTGGAAGACATTAAACCAGCTGGAAAGCAAAGCAGTGTTACACATTGTACAGGCACTGGTACATTAAATGCCATTTTTATTCCAGCATCCATCTCTGAGAAGTGGCCAGTTTGGAGCCATCACGTGGTAACAGTGCCATTCCAATGCACGTGGGGAGAGTGTTGTCTGAAGTGCCAGTGTTAATCAATATTGCACAGATTTTTTTCATAGGTAGCTGTACCTCTGACTCCAAGATTTCCAAAGGTCAGACTACTCCCAGAGGAGTCCAGGGTCTTAGCTTCCAAATATGTCCTGCAGATTGATTTTCATTTGTTTCCATCTTCTTGAAGAGAATGGTCTTTGTGTAGTGTCTCCTCTACTTTCATTATTGGATTGGAAACACGTATGTTACTTTTCAGTACACACAGGTTCATAACAGTGCAGAAAAACCTCTTTTGATGAAATTAAGGTTAATTTCCTTTTTTGCCACCACTTCACTCCTGCATGCAAGTCAGTGAAAGTAAATTTAAGGATAAAAATCATACCTCATTTAAATTCATTAACAATCTCCAGAAGCTATTTAAGAACCAAATTCTCGAAACAAGAGGGGTTGTTTTCTTTTTTTTTTTGGAAGCACGTGGTGGAGCAGCAACTGCCTGTTAGAATCTGCAACGTGACTCACAAAACCCTGTAGAGGGGCTCTTGTTTTCCGTTGAGGTTGTTTTGGTGTTTGCTGGTGGGGTGGGAAAAGGGAATTTTGAAGGGGTGAGCTTTGCCTTTCGCAGGGGAGGCGGCGGAGCTCGTGGTCATCCCTAATCTATTACGGAAGTGAGTCCTGCAGCCGTGGGCCAGCTGCCGAAAAAAAGTTTTGTCACCCAGGCTCCTGAGTCTCACCCTCGTGGCTGACAGTTTCATTGTTCCCCAGGAACGTAAGTGTCATGGGAGGTCATGGTTGCATTATTATTATTCAGCTACATTTGAATAAATGTACTTGGCTCTGTAAAGAATGCTACAGGCCTACTTACCCCGCTGTACCCCACAGCCATGTGGTGAGGCTTAAAGATTGTAAAGTGCTTTGAGTTCCTTGGAAAAAAAAAAAAAAAAAAAAAGGCACTATATGAATGCAACAGATTCCCATTTGTTCATATAGCATCTGGTCCCACATCACTGGTGTTATGATGTACGGGATCAGAGCCGGAGCGCTGTACGTGTGTCTGATTATTCCCAAACGTAAACGGAGAGATGGCCCCAACCCCAAGGTCCCTACAGTGTAAAGAGCTGACCTGGCAGCCAACCAAACACACCTTCTGCAAGGCACTGAGTGGGGCTTTTTTGGCACCAAGCGATTGAGGGTGAGGATTGAGACTTGGAGCAGACGGGAAAAAGAGCACAGGCTGAGCATTGGGAAGATGAGCAAAAATGGGAGGAAAGATTCACATCTTGAAACGAAGGTTGTTTTGAGTGCAGCAGTGATGTTTTACACTTGGGCACATCCGCATTGCTTGCATGCTTTACGTTCTGATGGGAGCAGAAGGAGCAAAACCTGAAGTAGTAGCACTAAGAATCATTTTAATAACGAACAGCTACTAGATCAAGTGAATAGTTCTGCTGCTGGTTTCTCAGTCTGCCTCAACTGGCCTGTATCAAGGAAGTTTTGTGGTTTCTGGTATTTTATTCTAGCTGTAGATTTTTTTTTTATTTATTTCTTTTCCTAAAAAAAGGAAGAAAACTTTGGCACCAGAAAGACATTTGTGTCGTTTGCATGTGGAGATTCTTCTGTCAGCAGGGTAAAGTTTGCTGCATTAAGGCCTTGGTCTTGATATCCTCCATTGCATACACTCCGCAGTGGCTTTCAGTCTTTCATCTCCAAAGTTCCCCAGGAAATAGAAAATGCAAAGTGGATAAAGTGTGGAATTAGTACTAAAATAGCAATGGAAGTCAAGGTTTCTGTTTTACACATAAAGCGTCTGTTGTTCGTGGCTAATAAAAGAAAGTATCTGTCAATAGTGCTCACAAGAGCACAGGCACCATGTAATAGCCCAAAAGAAATGCTTAGAATGACACCGTAATTTCCCCCACCTGTTCCCCAAACTGTCAAAAGGAAGCACGTCTCTCATTTCGCTCTGAATAAGACGCAGCATGTTTGTGGTTTGGGAGATGATGGCTCGGTTCTCTGTCAGTTGAAACAGCTGGCTGTGAGCTGGAGCTGTGACTGAGAGATCTCTGTACCTGCCTTGGTTTCAAGCCTCTCAGGCAGAGAAATCTTCGCTTGCTGCAGCTGAATATTTAGCAGCCAAATAGGCCAGGACGTAAGTTTGAATCTATTTTAATGTAACTTTGAAATGGCAAACGTGAAAGAAAGGATGCAGCTAATGAAATTTCAGAGATAAGGAATAGAAGAATGAACAGGTTGGAGTTTTTTAAGAAACACTTACGTGGTTATTCAGATGTTTCTCACACATGCTGTTCCATGTTATTCCTGAAGAATGTAATAAACTTAGTCTCTGTAAATTTTTTTTTTTTTTTTTGGTGCAAAAATCCATTGTCCAGTCTCATCTCCCATTTCTTCTCACTCCTGGGAATCCTTTATCCATCACGTAAAAATTCTTTCACATCCTCCTATCTGCCTTCCCTACCTAACTCTTTCATCTCTTCACTCTCCTTTATTTACATTCTGTCCTGGATCTGCTCCTGTGAAAATAACCCCCAGTTCTGCAGGCTGGCAACGTTGGGTTGAACTGCTGGTGCAGTTTGTCTCAGGAAAAAATGAACTGCTGATGGTGGTGGGCAGCACATCCAGGCCAAAAGAGAGGCTGGCAGGGATGGAGAAACTGGAATCTCCTTAGGCTTCCCCTTTTCCAGGCTAAAATGAAGCCCTGTTTGGGATCAGTCCTGCCACAAAAAGAGCTACCTGGTCAAATTGCTTCTTGTACATTCTGGAAAACCTAAATTGTGTGGTCTTGTAAAAGCAAAAGTGGAAAGTGAATGATTGGGCAATAAAGGCTAGATTCTGATTTAGTTTAAATCTTCTACATAAAGCTTTCCCGTGTTTTATTTTTATTTATATGTATTGATTTATATTTTATTTATTTACATGTATTTCCATATTTTTTTTATTTAAATTTTCCCAGTTTTCCCAAGCTGTTAAAATTTTAGGGAAAAAAGAATTCAGGCTAGAAAAAAAGAAGGAAGTGTCTGGAGTCTTTGCTTTGCTCATGTCCTAACCATTCTTGAAAGATCTATTTCTACTTAAAAAAAAAAAATCAGCAAGTGTTTAGCCCCCATTCTAGTTATGACATGTTCTTTTTGTGCTATCTTCCCAAAACAAGAAAAGAAAAAGAGAGGAAAAGGAGAATAACTAGATTGAGAACAACTCTCAGATGACAACAAACTGACTCAAAAAAGTTGAGAACCTGCTGGATCAACCCTTTAACAGATGGGAGGTTTTACTCTTAAGAGACACTGGTAAATCATTTGGCATTATCAAAGATACCAACCACAAAAAGGATCTGTAAAAATATACGTTTCCAATTTTTCATCATCTGGGTTTCTGTAGCTGTTAGTGGTCCATGAGTCACTGCTAATATTCGAATGTTATATATTCATTTGGATAGGTGCATCACAGAAACCTTCAAGAATGAAATAATTGCCACCCATATGAAAAAAATTGTGGTTTCACATGCTGACATATGTAATCAAAATACCTCTTTTACTTGAAGCAGATCTTCTGAGCTGTAATCATGGATACAGAGCACAGCAGATGTACCAGTTCTGTCTCACCACTCTATTAGCCTGGCTTTATTCAAGCACAGCTCAGTTGAAAAAGCTGGAGTTACACCAGTATGAAATGGAACACTTTGCCCACCAACACAGCCCTGCACTGCCTCGTCTCCTGCCTTGGGATCTGCACCACACAGGGCAGATGCACAGAACTATGTGTCTGATTTTGATTGTGGGCTTTCAGTAGATGTTTGTGGTATGTTAAAAAGCTGCTCAGCACTGGGGGAGTAACAGAGGAGCCGTCCCACCACCCTTGTCAGATACTTTGGCTGGTGGAGTGCAGTTTGTTGCCCAAAAGTTGTATTTACTAATGGTGGTGGACTGGGATTTCTTAGTGCAGTCCAGGTACCCTCCAATATGTGTCAGCATCTGGAATTCAGGATTGAGACAGGTTTGAGGACAGCTGTGGAAATAAGCATTACCAAGACATTAGAAAACACGATATTATCGTGTCTTGCTTTGTGATTTTTGGAAGTGGAAGTTAATAGGCAAGAGACATCATTTTATATGTTAATTCCGGTTTGAGTTCGGATGGGTAACATTTTGCATGCTTTTGGCAAGCACAGAAGGACTGGGTTCCCACAAAATTTTGTATCTCCCAGTTTCTTCTTCTTACACCTGTAAGCCATCTGTACCTTCCACCCACAGCGCTCCCAAGTAAATGGGCAGGATGGCATTTCAGTGGCTTTCTTCCTGCAAATCTTCAAAGTCACCAAGTAAATTCTTGAACCTCAAAAAAAAAAAAAAAAAAAAAAAGAAAAAAAACAGCTGAAAAACAAGTCAGAAGTTGATTCAACGTTTCCTATTTATGCACACAAAAATTACAGCTTAATACGCTTTTTCCCAAAAGAGGCAAGGGTTTAGTGTGCAGCATCCCCCTAACCACTCAGCACTCTCCAAGCATAAACTCAGTAAAGCTTATATAAACTAACTGCAGAACCTCACAGCTGCTGCAAAATTCTGTGGGACAAACTCATTTGGTTTAAGTGGAACAAAAACCATGAAGGTCAAAATGGGGGCTAAGTTTGACCCTTCTTTTTTTTGCAGAAAATACATGGACCCTTTCTATTTGCCTGACGTACTTCCAGTCCACAGAATGGAAATGCAGTCCCCACCCCTACCAAGTTAAGCAGTACATAAACAGGGAAACATACCATTTTATCACTGGAGTGAAAATGTATGGGTGAATAACTGTTTTGAGTTACTTCTAAGGTGTGAGATTCCTGGCTGGTTCTTTTTGTCTGAGCTGGAGTTGTCAACAGGTTGTCTTATTGTTCCTTTTACTATTTAACTTGAGAGACTTCATCTAAAATGCAGTGCATAAGCTACACAAATAAATATCAATCATCTCCCAGATGGTGATAATATGCCCCATGGGAATGGAGCATAGACTTGCTTTGACACTTCTGCCTGTGTGTGTGTACGTACACACACTGCATTTTCTGAGCTCTCCAAAATCCAGCACCCTTTGCTCATCTCAAACTCTGCACTGGGTTACACTTCTGCTGGTGTTTCTTCCCGTGCATTTCCTGAACATAGTCCATCATTTGGTCCTTTTATATCTGGGTGTCTTCCTCCTTGGAGCCAGTTCCTTCAGGTTTTGGTTGCTTGCTGGCTTATTTTGTTCTACCTTTACAAAGCTTTTACGCATCTGGTTTTGAGTGTGTAACCCAGACCCCTGAACGAGGCAATTCTGCTCCCCATAAAATGAACGAGGAAAGGGAGCTGCCTCAGGCTGGGCCTCTTGGTAGTGAGATCCCTGAGCAGAGAGACTCCTTTGCTGGTCAGTAGGAAATGACTTCAACCCTGCAGCTCCTTCTCCTGGGCTTAAGTGCTTGACTGTGAGCTGCAGAGAGGTATTTCCCTGAAACCTTTCCGGGAATAAGGTACTTATGTCATTTTCTTGGAAACTATCGTGGAGATCATTCCTTTCTTTTAAAGTATAGCCAAGAAAGCACTGCCAAACCCTTTTATGCCGTGTTCACAACCCCAGAGCATGAATAGCCCCTTCCCTGTGCTCTTGGCTGAGTTTCAGGCCCATATGGCCGAAGTGCCCTGAGGATCCCCTAAACCACTAAACCATATTCAGAGCAGGGAGCAGTTTTTATCCCTTCTGTTGAAGCCATTCTGCGTTGCAGAAAAGCCTCATGATTTTGCTGGACCAGATAACCCAAGAGAAGGTGTACTAATGATGAGTGTGAGTCCTAGGTTGTCAGCTGTCGAGAGGACATGGGTTCTAGTTCCTGCGTTCCTGCACTGGTGACTGTTCCCACAGTTTATAATGAACAGTTGTTGGACGAGAATTCACTGAACATCAGGGGATAACAGGCCTCTTTTCACTTAGACCATGTCCTAATCCTGGGCAGGAGACTGTCTCCGGTTTTTGGCCTCATGAAATAATCTCAATGGAAAAGTGAGGAGCTTATCCCTCTCTTTCTGACACACAAAACTTGGTGGATGGCCCCTGGGGTAAGAAAGGTTGTGAAAGAGCTCATCTTTTACCTGCTTTTGTGAATTTCTGCCCTTGTGCTCGGTAAGTTTGAGCCCTGAGATCTGTTCCTATAAAAAGAGGTGACCTCGGATGGGGATCAGAGAAGGTTTTCCTTCTGCCTTTCTGTTCACAGTTCACAGGGTTGCAAAAGCAAACCTGCACTTTGGCCATGCAGCCACCCATCTTTTCCACCCCCAGCAGACCTGGGAGCAGAGAGATCACTTAGAGGCTTTGAATAATGGACATTTTTAGGAATGGTGCCTGTGCTCATCTTATGGTGGTTTAGTTGTCACTGGCATGGCTAGTTGGGGAACTTTTTGTTATCATTGTAACACATAATTCTTCCAGTTATCCTCCTATAACTTCCCGATAAAACCCCAAATATTTCCTTAAAAGGATTATTTATAATTGTAGTTCACAAGTATGAAGTGAAAAACAAATACAAAAGGTGTGAGACAAGTGGGCATGAAGAAGCCACGGCATTTTTCTTTCATTTTTGTTTTCTGAGAATATAGGGTTGGGAGCAACATATGCCTCAATTGTCAGGGCAGGGTATCAGATGATTATTTTTTCTGTGTGATACTTGAATACATAGGCAGGAACATACCTGGAAAATTCCCTGATTTGCATGGGTGCATCTGTAACCTGAAGATAGTTTTTGCCAGAGGGGGAAAGGCAGCAGTTCTTTTTCTCTGTTTTCAGTAAATTTCAGGCTTTCAGATTTTACAAAAAGAAACATATTTTTCACAGTTTTTATGTGAGACTTGGAAATGTATTTGCCATTATCCAGCTCATTCAGCCATCCTGCATTTTATATAGGGAGATAAAAGGGGAAGATTAATCAGTGAATGTAAAGATAGTCAGTCAACAAACCTTGAGTTTTATATCTGTGTTACTAGGTCTGCTACCAGCTACCAGATTTCTTTTTCTATTGTATTTTCTCATTTGGAGGAAACAAAATAATATGTTAGCTAATGATTATTTTAAGAGAAAACTGAAGCTAGTTGATTATTAATACTAAAACAAGCAGCACTGCCTTTTAATTTCCATTGATGGATTCATCCTTCAATCAGTATAAATGACATAGCTCAAAAATGGGCCTGTCCTAATTTCTATTAGCTGAGGACCTGGTTTATCACACATTATCAAGTAATGTATGACTTGCATTACAATTATAACTCTAAGTGAATAGAGACAACTTTTTTTTCAGTTTGCCATGTAACTTGAGTGCAAAATATGAACTGAGCTCTGCTACGGGGCACAGAATACCTGCAAAGAAAATAAAAAGACTGCAAGTAATAAAAGTTGAAGTAGAAAATAAATTTGCATCTCCTGGAATAAGGGAAACGGTGTCTAGCTAACATAGAAAATAATAGAAAGCACTTAAAATTTGTGGGGGTTGTTATTGTTGTTGTTACTATTAATATCGTCATCATCATCACAATATTTTAGTATTATATTTAGTGTTACATTTTAGCATTATTATAGTTTTATAATTATTTCGAAGAGCATTGTTCCTCCTTAAGCTTATCCTGCTTGACCCTCCAAGATTACATTAATTCTTCCTTCTTCAGCATTTCAGTGCTGCCTGTGAAGTCACCTGCACCTTGAAGTTCTAACTCTTCCTCAGCAGCACTGCTTTCCATATTGTAGGTCACTGGTTTTCACCTCTGTCTGTCATCAAATCCCAGAGATGTAACATTTTACTGGGTCAAATGGGCCACACTTAGCCCTGCTCTGAATTTTTCAGTGTAAATGACCTTCATTTCATTCTACTAGCCTTTACTAGAGATACAAAGTGGCTTGGTTTGTTCTGCTTTCATTTTAACAAACGTTAAAAATTGTTTCAAATCATTGGACAAAAAAAAATACTGAAAAAGTTTGGTCATGGGGGAGTCCCCTAAAATGCCATCAAAGCAATTGTGATTCCCCATTGATGGATTTAAAAAAAAAAGAAGTACTCAGCCCATTCCCAATGCTTTTAACATGTACTTTATTGTCACCATGTGGCACTATTTTTAACCACAGTGTTGCACTGTACATCACATCTGCAGAATTGCTGGTAATGTCCATTGAGAACGGAATCACATTTGTCTGACACGACCTATTTCCTGTTAAATACATTGACTGACACGAATTCTCTTTCCTTTCTTATTTCCTTCTTGGTTGACTCCTGCAGCAACTGAAGCTTTCTTTTCCCCAGGACCCAGGTCAGCCTCACTGACCTGGTGCTGCCTGTGTCATCCTGCCTGCCCTTTTTAAATACAGTGCTCTTGGATTTCATGGGAACCTTCCTGGTCTTCCAAGAGACATTAAAAACGTGCCAGAGATCTTCTTCAGACAGGTCTTTAGGACTGTTTGGGATCAAATCTATGGGCTGCCATGTTTAAAGTACTTATCAGTAACTGATGATCTTTACCATCCTCTAGAGTTATCATCAGACCGGGGAACTACTTTGTCATCCTCAAGTGAAAAAGTACTTTATGCTTTTTTTATTCCAATGTTTTTTAAGTATTTACCTCCTCTCCATCACTAACTGTGTAACTTCTTCAAAAAACTTTAATCATGGGAAGCTTTCTCAACTATTCTTAAATACTTTGGGAATTATTTTCACGTTAGTTACATATCTCTTGGGTATGGAAATGTCTCTGATGCTTTTAGCTTCCCTTTTCCCCTGTTCTTCACTGCTTTTTGTATGTGTGTTGGTTGCTATCTACTCTCTGTCTTCTCTATGTCATTCCCTCTGAAGCAACATTATAGATGTGCAAAAAGAAACTGTGTGTATATATATATATATATATATTTGAGTAAGGTCTCCTTGGTCGGTTTTAATGTTGCCTTGAAACACTGGAAGTCTTTACATCTTGCCAAAGGCATGAAAAGATTGGAAATCTTTTGATCCACAGCAGTCACTGTGGGTCATTGGAGAGTGGAGAATAAGTCCACCATGCTGAGTGTGAGTGGAAGGCATGGAGGAGATGAGAAGGGAAGGTAACACTGTAGTTTGCCTGTAAGAGAACCACAATTGCTCCAGCTCGGTGATTTTGGAGTAAGTTGCTTAGATTTTGCTTGGAGAGCGAGACAGCTACTGTTTCATGTATCTGCTTCATTAAGTTTAGACTATATTTGTCTCTGTTTGCTTTTCTACTTGTGCTTGGAGTGTGTCTATCTGTGCTCTGTTTCACAGCGCCTGGAGTTTATTTGCCTAAGTTTGCTTTCCACTGCCTTTGGACTGTGTTTGCACTGAGCTCTGTTTCATTCAGTCTGGACTTATGGGCCCAGGTTTGTTCCACAGCATTTGGGCTGTGTTTGTTTTGATTTCCAGAGCCTGGGAATGTGGCTGTGCCTGGCTTGCTACTGCCCCAGAGTGTCTCTGTCTGTACCATGGTTACCCAGAGTGTTCTGCACTCACCTGGCTGTTGGCATCTGCCTTGCCCTGTGCCTGGATTCTGGGTTCACCTTCTTTGTAGGAAGGGGGAATCTGACATAAACAGAGTTGCTTGGCATGAAGTGTTACATCAGCACAAACAGGCAAATCAAACTTATGTGAGGCCAGAGAGGGAGGGCCACCAAATTCCTGGCCAAAAACAGACATCCTCAGCTTGCCCTATCTTTGACTAAAAGTGCAAAAGTTAGCCATGTCCTGTAGTGCTTACTTTTTAAGAATGACATTAACTGGAAATGTAAATTCTTTCTGACATGTCCTTTTTAAATCTCTTACTTCCACTTTATCTTTTTGGGGTTTTTTTAACTGAATCCTGTTTTCCTGCATCTTAGCTGGTGTATTCTTCAGTTATCACCTTTCCACATCTTCTGGAGATAAACATTTGGTACAAATGCAAACTTGCTTTGAGGGTCCTGTCTAGAAGAAGTTGCTTTGGGTCACTAGAGACAATTTCTTACCTACCCAAAGAGCTGCTCTTTGCTTTTCACCCCACATGAGCTGATCCTTTGCAGCACACAGCAGCCTTTGTTGGTTTATTAGTTATAACCTAAGATTTTCCTGATGTATGTGTTCGTGTAAAGCAATTATTTCTAGTGTGTTGCCTGCTTTTGACAAAAACTAAACACAGCACCATTTTAAAATGAAAAGGTTGGGTATTAAATCGGCTGCAAATACCTGTGGGGCAAAGCACCACCCTTCAGCCTCCCACCTTCCTCATTTTGGTTCTTCCATGACAGAGCAACAAATATCTCAAATAGAGCTAATTCCATTTTGAAATCCGTGCCCTGCTGACAAGGAATGTTCTCCACCTCCTGCGATGTGGAGAATGTCAATCTCTGCCCTTACATTTGATCCCTTGCAGTGGTCACGACTGCTGATTTTATGCTAAACACTAAGCTGTCCCATCATAAATGGAATATGTACACAAATTTGAAGGGATTGCATAAAGTTACACGTGCAAACCTCTTTTCTTTTTTTTTTTTTTCTCGCTGCAGCTATTAATCCAGCAACAAGAGAACTGGAATAACCCCAAAGAATAACTTAACTAGGGTTGGGTTGAATAAGCTGAATTATGGTGTAGTCAGAGGATTGATTGAGGCTCCAGAGTTAACCAGCCTTGTAATATTTCTGTGATCACTAAGACTAAAGACAAACAGGTCTCCAAATGCAGAGAATGTGCCACCTCTGTGCATGTTTGGTCCTACCTAATGATGGACTAGTCAAAGCCTGTCTCAACACAACCCTTTTTTGGTCTATAATTGCAGAAAGGTCTGTGTGATTAGTTTTGTTTGAAGTAGATAACCACACTGGGAAGGCAAATTGTTGTGACTTTAATATTTGGATTTTGTTGATTTTAGCCGTTGATGTTCTTAATCTTCAGGGATAAAAAAAAAATGGTCATAAAGGAAAGGGGTTGTGTAAATGTACAAATAATACATGGGTTGTCTAAAATTTCGAAGGTTTTAATAGATTAAAATGCTAAAAATACAGGTAGCATTTGATAGATCTGCAGCATTCACTAAACTGGTCTCTAGCAAGGTTTGGTGATCAGCTTTAGATGGTTTGAGTCAGGAAAGAGATGGAAAACAAGGATTGTATTACAATCAGAGGATAAAAATGACCTGATTTTAGATTTTTAACGTGTTATGCAAGTTTTTCATGTTACAAGAAGCTGATCATTTCAGGGTAGGTATTCAGCTGATTTATTGTAAGACACAATAAGAGTCCCAAAAAAGGAGATGAATGAGAGTTTCTGCTGTAGAGAAAGGGGATATGAATTTCTCCTAACTTCAACTATCAGCTCAGCTAATAAAAATCTGCTATTGCTGTGACATCACAGCCACTTTCTACAGGTAGGAAAGCAGTAGTTTTATCAGCCCTTAAAATCAGACAGGGGGAACAGGAAAAAATGAGCAGCAGCAAATGAGAAAAGCAGTAAGAAGATTTTTTTTTTTCAAAATATTCCTGTTGTTATGGAATCCCCTGTGTGGTTTCCCATGAGAAATTATCTGAAATCAAACTGGGAAGGGGTTGGAGCAGAGCTGGGTGGATCTGGCACACGGGGGTTTGTGTCTCTTCTTGCCAATGACTGACACTTATCCTGGGACAGGATGGGCAGGGAATCCCCTGTCATATGTGGAGAGGAAAAGAGAAAGGATTAACCTCATCTTCAGGCTTAGGACCTCCTACTTCTCCTGTCCAAGACAGGATGTTCAGGATGTTGTTTCAGAATACTTTCTTGAAGCTTGTGAACAGTCCACTTGACTTTGTTGCTTCACTTACATCCTTAAATTTAGGCATGTGTTCATTCATCCTCAGACTTTACTAAAAAAAAAATCAGCCCTGGACAAGAGAATTGTTAAGAACGTGCAGTTTGGGACAAAATAGTGCTAGTGCTTAGCAATAATTAGTAGTACTGCACCTTAAATCTGATTTTAATTGCTGTCAAAGTGTGCTGCCACTGTATCCAGAATGTTTCCATATGGCCATTTTTCAAATCTTTTCCCAAAATATTGTGTATGCTTTTATCACATAACATTGTGGTAGCATTTCTTCCACTAATTTGGATTCTCAATCCTCATAGCACTGATATTATTCATCAAGAGTAAGACTTTAAGCTCTTATTGTCTAGGTGAGCCCAATCCTGCCTTCACTGCTGAGTAACATCCACTGACATCAGTTCAGCACATTTAATTTAGCCCTGGAATAGACTCAGTGGGCAGCCAGCTCTTAGCTGTGTCTCAGTTGCTCACACTAACCATCCCAGAGATTAACCCCTTACCTGGTTATTGCCAAAATGCCATCAAACTATTAAAATTAAGGAGCTGAGAGTGGGGAAAATTAATATGTTTGGGAGAATATGCAATACTTATGCCGTGTTTTTAGTAGTTTCTTCTGCAAAGTACTTTACAAACAAGTAATAAGACATACTCCCTCACTGAGGGTTTAAGAGAGGCATGAAAATTATTATACCCATTCTGCACAGAGGAACCAGGGGGATTAGCAGAGAGATTAAGTGAACTGCCCAAGAGCATGAGGAAGGTCTGAAAACATGGGCAGAATCACCAGTCCAATGCCTCAGCCACGACATTTGTTCCGTGATATTTGTTCCTTAGTAGCTGTGCTGTATAATCAGATTTGGGAGTCTTTCCCTGGCCACAAACCCCCAGTAAGGATTTCACTGTGGCTGTTTGCTGTTTGACTGAAAAATCATCTTATCTCTGGTTTTCAAATGGAGAACAAGTGCTGTCTAATGGTCTTTGTATTAGGAGGATATTCTCATTTTCCACGTGCTGTCTGGCTCTGGGTGATGTTATGAGACACTTAGATAACACTCTTTGAAATAAAAAAAAATTTTAAAAAAAATAAGAAAAAACACCAGAGGGGGCTAAACCTGATGATAAGTAAGACCCAGTGTGATGTATCGTTTTTTTCTCAGTGTTTTCAGTGGCAAGGAAACAGCAAGTTCCATGAGGCTCTGCCTTTATGGACCCTTGGCCAGGAGTCTGAGAGCTACAACTTGTTCTGGGGGAAGTTGAGGGTGGGAGATGAGAACAATCCATATGTGACTTCTACTCTCTCCCAGCAGTCTTGGTATCTGCAGTTACGTGATTATTAATTAGGAATTACTGCTTCAGATGCAAAAACAGTGGCTGAACATCAAACAGATGGGCTGGGTAAAGGGTGTGCACTCAGCACATACTTTAAATGTCAGTAATATACAATATCCCTGTAGCTGGGTACCCATGGTAGTTTAATCTTACTTTTCCTTGGCAAGATCGAGGAGGTATCTGGACTGAATAGATAGAATGGAACAGCCTGTGCACTTTTTGGATCTCACAGAAGGAGAAAATCTTTCAACTGCTTATTTCTATTCCTTTTGTTTAATAATTTATTTTTATTGCCACCTTTCTTTACACTCTTAGACTTGAATAGCTATTGGTTGGGTTAGGTGAACTAATGGTCTAATAGGTCAGAGGATCAGAGACCTTCTGGAGGGCCAAGACCACCCATCCTTCTCCTTTCAGATCTCACAAATTTAAAAGAAGATATATTTCTTCAGGTTTTGGAGGGCTGTTTTCACAGCTCCTAAAGCCGGGAAGGTCCTCCCTCGGCTGACACAGATTACATTGAAAATCCATTGAAGAATCATGAATAACCTGAAACCTTCAAGTATTTTTTTCTTGTTAGATCTGGTGTGTGATGAATATATTACTGTGTGTTAGTATAAACAGATAAGAGAAGCTGTGAAAATGTCCCTTGCCACACATGCACTGGTAGGGATATTCAGAGGGTTATGGAAGCTAAACTCAAATCCTAGACACTAAAATTCCTGCTGTTTGGAGTGGAACAGATTCAGTCTAACTTTGTTGTCTAGATTCATCTCAAATAATGTGAGGTACCCACCTATGGTACCTAATATGACTTTAGTCCCTGGAGAGAGAAGGACATGCCTAGAGAGTTAGTCTGTCCTGCCATATGATTGATGATATATAGCTCTATATTAACTTCACAAAAAACCTCTGTAAATATCCATCATAAGATGAGAATGTGATTTTTAAAATTCCAGCCTTAGAAATTCAGGCAATTTTCCGTGGAGGCAATGGGTGAATCCCACGGGTTTTCACTTCACGTGATGTTTCACACTCAAAAGAGAACTTAAATCTCTCAAATGCAATTCTCTGCTTTACAAATGTTCTGGGTGCTGCAAGGATTCATCTTTTTGATCGGGGGAAAATTATTTGCTCACCTGTGAAGAAGAGAGGAAGAGAAGCAGTGGCCTTGAGATAAGAGGTGGGAAATCTATGACAGAGTTTTCAATTTCTTGATTTAGAGGATTGGACTTGCCCACACACCATAAAAACTTCTACTTGCTTCCCTGAATGAACTAAATATCAAGTCCCAAATATTCAACCTTGAGAGGCTGCAGGACTCACAACCACACAAGACACGGATTTTCATTGGCAGAGCAGCAGTGTAGCTGCATTTGCTACATTGCTCTTGTCCATTTGCTCAATCTATATAACCTCTACATGTATTCAGTCTATACAATTTTTAAATATATACATATATATATAAAAATTTCTGGTGTTCTTGAGACGTTTTCAGATATTAAAGCAGTTAAGTCGTTGTTACTCATCAAACACTAGGAGATACAAAATGAGCACAGATATTTTTTGCTAGAAGTAGTAATTTACTGGAGCAATTTTAGAGGCAAGAGAAACACAGGCAAGTGTTAAGATCACGTGTGGGGAGGGCTAAGATTTACTTCCTCGTGGATTTAGACATTTTTAGTCGCAATGGACAAACAAACATAGGATTGAATTATTGCTTTTAAGTCTTCCCTGAGGTATCAGTAGATCACAGAGGAGCATCAGATTCACCACTTGCTCACCCAGTTACATCCCTGACCAGCAGCCCAATGAGGGAAATCCAAGGGTAACTCCCACTGCTCTCCCCTCTTCTGGCAGGAAGCTGCTACTTTCTTCCTGCACCTTGTGTGGAGCTGAGTGCAGCAATAATGAGGGTCTGGCTTTCCTTTCAGCAGCTGTACCATGTTAGCCCCGAGTGCAGAAAGGAAAAAAAGGTCCTTAACAAACTTAGAAACAATTGGAAATTCAGATTTCAGGAACAGATAACTGAAAAAGCAAGGTGGGGAGGTTTCTTCCACACTGGATAATAAACATCACCACTTGAAATAAATCACTTGATTATAGTATCATATTGTATTTTATACCTTTTTTTTGGTCAGACATTATTACTCACAAACTAAATAATATGATCATTTTTTAAGAGCTGAGATCATGCCTAGAATTAAGTCCAAACATGACTAGACATTGTAATTCATTTTTTCAAGGTTTTTGCTAGCCAAGAGCCAACATCTGTAGTGAAGCAGAGAGGATTTTAGAGGGGATGGGTTGTTTCTAGAGAAACTGGTGTGTCATTTTCAGAATGCTGCTGGAATTAATGAGTGTACTGACAGTTTTCTTTCTTTCCAAAGAGTCCACCAGTCCGTGCCTTGTGAAAATGTTAATATATAAATATGGGAGGGTTTAGCTGTATTTGATAAAGGGAAAAAAACCAGAGCTACCTGGTGACTTAAAGCAAGGTAAACTCTACACAATTAACATTTTGGACCCGGAGGCCTTTCACCTCACAAGGCTCCATGCTGCAGACAGGACCCTGAGGCTCAGTAACCCTGAGCACAGTTGAGGTTTGGGTCATTTGTATGCCACTGAAATGCTTTTTGTGGTGCATTACAGTGGTTTCCTTTAAAAAACATGTAGGCCTCCTGCTTCCCTCTCACCAGCACTGCTGGGTTGGGATCTGAACTGGACTTATGCCTGCTCATCCAGGGCACTGGAGCTCACCCAGCCCCAGGTCTAGAGCGATTCGAACTCAGGCTTGGCTCGTCCAATATGTTTTTATAATCACGCTTAATTATGTGCACGAGGAATAACTAATTATCAGAGCGCATCGCTTTCCTTCCCCCAGGAAAACGTGCCACAATCATTTCTCCCCTTAGATTTTTGTCAGCAACTATTGTCAACAGAAAAGGTGCTAAACACGGAAAATATTATTTCCCTCTCCCGAGTGTTTAGGGTAACAATATAAGCATTGACCGTTGTGTACTTTGGTATTATTTTCCTTTCCTGCTTATAGTCCCTTCTCATGTTTCTCCATCATTTTAGGCCCCTAATAGGGATAGGATGAACCCATTGATGTCGGCACATGGAGGCCTGCTAGTGGCATGCCTTTGGTTTTAGTCTCCTAGCAGCAGCCATTCATGTTATGTGGGCTTTCTTTTTTGGGCATTGCCCACCCCTGAAAGTGACTTCAGGCATTTTTCACTGCCTGTTCTGCATGAATAGCCACAGGCCCCTTGCCAATTGTCCCCCCTTCTTGAAAGCCAGCCTCAGCCAAAGGCCTTTTCAAGTGTGATCCCAGAGTGCCACACAGGCTTTCAGGGTATTGTTGTCGAGATGAGGGCCCTGCACTGGAAAGTGGGGTCAGAAGAGAAAGCACAATAAGGGGTGATGGAGGCTTCATGCAGTCCTCAGATGCTGGCCTGTTTATTAATTTACAAAACTAATGTCACTGTCTTTAGAGAAGAGATTGAGTGAAAAAGATGCCCTTTGAAGAGAAGAACTGCTTTTGATGCATTACCAAAACACTGCTCCCCTTATTAAATTGATTTTATGGAAGAAAGTACAGCTAATAAAAGTTCAGAAACACCAATAAAATATTGAAGGTCTGGATCCAGCGTTTTCTTTTTCCCTCATCAGCTCAGACACAATTCATGTTAATGGGTTTTACAAGCTGTCCTTGGGCAAAAAAACCCCCTAAATTTGCAAATGTCTGGTCTTCCTTATGCATGTCACACAAACTATTAGTCAAGACAGTATAATAATGGAATCCCTTTAGCAGAGCTCTTCCTCATACACAACATAATGACATTTTTTTTTTACCTTTCAGTGTTTTTTGAGGGGGAAACTAAAAGAGTAGGGGTCCGTAAATCTGGAATATAATATACACAAGTGGCTTGACCTGTGAAAAGATGCAAGGCTGGGCTTAAATGTTGCTCCTGAAGTTGCTGCTGGTGCAGATTTGTGGATCCAGGCAAACAGTTCTCTGATCTGGTAGTTCCTGTCACATGGGATGGAGTCCTGTTTTCTGCTGGCATGTAAGGTTTGCATTGCAGGTTTTAGTCTAAGAGCAACCTTGGGAATAAATGTGGTTTCTTGACTTCCTTACTCTTCTTTCCCTCACCTGGTCCTTCACAGCCACATGCACAGTGGTTCGATTTTGCCGATTGCTGCCACTTCCAACTGGGAACTCCATTCCATTGCTCTCCCGCTTCCTAAAAAAAGATGGGGATGCTGCTCCCTCCATCTCAGATCAGCTCATGAAACAACCAGTTGAATCATGTTCTTTTATCACCCTAAAAAACCAAACCAGGACAAGTGCCTTCATCTGTAGATGGCTTATCCTTTCCACAAGTGGTTGTTGCCACGAGCTGCCAGAGAGATGGGACGATTATCATCATGGATGCTACTTAGGATTGCATTTAGGGAATTCTGATGCCAAAAGTATGAAACTCTACAGCTGGAACTAGAGACAAGTGTCATTGGACTTGTATCCTCTGTAAGCTGGAGGCAGGAGGAAGGCATTCCAGTCTGACCAGTGGGTTACAGATGCAAGATTAGGAGTCAGTTTAAAACATGTGGCCATAAACGTGTGATTGAATTTTAAGTGCTTTCAATTAATGTAGATCAAAAGAGGCTTTTGCAGTTGGACAGACTTTCAAAAGTACCAGACTTCAAGCATAAATCTGTCCGGTCTTCCTTTGTTTTTCATAACTTGTCTTGCCATGTTTGTTAATTATGGAAGGCATTTAGGACTTGCTCTGTCTCATCCAGTTTCTTCTCTTCTTTAGTGCTCCAGCAGTGAAGTCAGCAGTTTTACAATCCACTGCCTTGAACCTTGAAAGTCATCTATAGCCAGCAAGTGGGTGTAAATTGCTCATGGTAGCATTTTAAGTCTACTCTCTATGCAAAACAATGGAGATTGATGCGTGGAACAAAAATAGATATAACCTGCTCACCTTCCTAGTAGAAGATGATAATTAAAAGGCTTGTTATCTCTTCTTTAAATGATAATGCAGGAGAAATAAGTTTATGATGAGGAATGCCCTTACCTGAGAGCAAATTCCAGAACATCACCCAGTGTGATTAGCACTGGTAACTTTTAATTGTACATTTATTTCAGTTTTCAACTCCGCTGCAGACACTGCAGTTCACAGATTCATACAGATTCAACATTTGTCTCCATGCTTCTGTCAAATACATGTTCTCAGACTATTATATTTGGATATAAATATATATTTGGTTATAAATGTGTATTTGGTTATAAATATATTCATTGGAAGCATGAAGGTGTGGGGTTTTTTTCAGAACACTATTACCAGTTTTGGTGTATATATATATGTATATAGATAGATAGATAGATAGCTAATTCTCTACGAATTATTTTTGCTTAAGAAAGGCTTAGTGTATTTTCAATTCAGTGAAGAATTTCGGAATTCAGTGAAGAATAAGGAGAATTGGTTGGTGAATTAGTCTGTGATTTTTTAAAAAAATAATTTCATATCCTTTCGTACTTGCAACTATCTGATGTGAAGATACTGCACACCTTACCAGAAAGGTGTGAAGGGCTTTTGCATACTTCATCCTCTCATTATAATTAACTCACTGAATTATGTTAATTCAGATTATCCAGCCTTTTACAGTGCTTTCATGATTAACAGTCTCTAAGAAAAGGTAGATAAATAGGCCAAATATCTTCTTAAAACATTAAATCACATCTTTCTTCTCTTTCTTAATAAAGAATGTGAAAGTAAAATGTTGCTAAGGTGACACTGCTTCAGTCAAGGCTGAAAGCCACTGCTCTATATGAAACACAACATCTTTGCAAAAAAACATAACTGGAGTGCATTAATGGGCATCAAACACCTCTGCAGCCTGTGGTGATAAATACAACACTCTCAGCCAGTTTGGGACTTGCCTGTGCAAGATCTGTTTATTTTGGCTTTGAGTGGAGGAGAGGATTTGTCCTCCATATGTAAACAACCACAGATAATCGGGATGTCAATAAACATGTTTCAATATTTATCTTTTAAAAAGTTATCAAATGAACCACGGAAAAATACTGAGATAGAAATATGGCAGGTGCCAGTAAACTTGGCATGAAATATTTCCCTTTTCTTTCCCTATGAAGAGCAATAAGCTGCTAAAGTACCCAGGAAAGCTGCTCTGGCAAACTTGGCGCTTCCATGGCCGGAATAAACATAGTCATGACCAGGTCAAGAAAATCCCCATTGTGGGGAGAGGTTTTATGATGGCTTAGAGGCATTAATGGGTAAAAAAAAAAAAAGGTGTCTGGTAAAGATAGGGGCTTGAGTAATTCTCAAAAGAAGTTCAGCAATTTGGTTCAGATAAGAAGCCAAAGAGATCATCTGGAGATTTCTGAATCTCACAGAGGTAAAACTCAAGCAACAGTCTTCCAAAAGAAAAGCTTCATGTGACATTTCGAGCTTCTGCTTTACTTAAAAATTAAACAAGAAGTACAAGAATGAAATACCTTCTTAAAAAGGAAGTTAATACAACATGTTTTAGAATTAACTGAGTTTTGAAGTGGTTAAGTTTGGGTTTAGATGTGATTTTGGACCGCCTTTTGCTTGTTTTAAACCACTGTATGTTCTCTAAATATTTGGGGAGATTTTTTTAGCTACCTGGGCAATATCTATATCAGATTCCATACACAGCATGAGGTTTAGCATTAAATGGGGTTAGTAATGCAGATATCCACATCCTTTCATTTTTTTTCTCTTCTTGGAGCTCTCTCACTTCCTTCATGGCTATTTATCATCTGAAGGATGAAGGAAAGGAGAGAACAGGCAAGTTAAAATAAATTTTTAGAAAACAAAAAATAAACAAACCTGCCTTCCTTACTCAGATACCGTTTTCTTTTTGCTCCAAAAGATAGATAAACTGCCTGAGAAAATTAGGTTAAGTGAAGAGCAGTGACACTGTGATAACTGGGGATAGAGACCTCAAACCAAATGGTCAAGTTATGAGGAAAAGACACACGTGGGTATTTTGCAATGGAAAGAACACTGTTGCTGAGTAAGGTTTTGGAGGCCACGTGAAATCCTTCTGCAATATCCTCTGAGGCTGCTGCTTTTGGTAACTTAAAGCTGTGCTATTTTCTCCTTCGTGTAAGGAACGTGAAACCTCCTATGGACAGGGAATGTCCAGATCTCATCCCAAGACACAGCCTTGCTGCAGATATGAAGCAGTTGCTCCTCCACTCGTAGATAATCTGGCATGGGATTGTGGCCTCTAAAGCTGTTTATAGCAGTTTTTTGTCTCTCTGTCTTTTTTTCAGCAATTTTAGGAAGGTTTGTGATTTTAGCACGTGGCTTTTGAAAGGTTCAGCTTCCCAAAAAAGCCCAAGAGGTAGATGGATTTTCAGAGGGAAGTCTGGCTCTGTGTCTTGCAGTGGGAGGTCGTGGATATGGACTGGTCTGTAAAATCTAGCTACCCAAATGAGAGCTGTGTTGTTTTGAAGTCCACACCTCAACTGTAATGACTAGGAGTCTTAAAAAATATCTGAACTCTGCTTTTGAGTCCCTTTGATGTGCTTCCACTTGTGGATGTCATCTCCTGAGTCCTGCCTGAGTCCTTCTGTTGTATCCACACCGAGGGAGCGCCTGAACATGGGGCTGCAGATGGACTTGGGCAGAGTTTTGTTACCCCAGAATCCCTCATACATGAATTGATTTCTCCTGTCACTGCCTGAAATTACAACACCAAGCTGCTTCGTCTCAAAGCAACTTTGTTTTCTGTTTTTCCTTTGCAGAGGAGTCTGAAATGACCAGAAGATCCACGGGGATGGAAGTGTTCTGAAGGAGGAAGGTATGGTTTCCATTAATATTCAGCTTCAGTGGAGTCAAAGTGTTTCACAAAAATGCACTCATTTTTACAGGATTCAGACTTTAAAGTTCAAGTTTGTTTCTGACCAGGGAAAAACAGAGCCACCTGACATGAAAGCCCGTGGGATTTTTTTTAAAAGAACACAAATCAATTTTTAAAATGTTTGAAAAATTCCAGTTTTACTTTATTGCAAAGCAGAAACAGTGCTGGGGATTCAGAACTAGTGTAGAAGCAAATTTGGCATTCACTGGCTATTTCCTTGGAACATAAACATGGAAATCAAAGAATCCCTCTGATTACCTGGGTATTACTGCTGTCTTCCCAGCTCTTCCAGTCTGGAAGTGTGACTGACCTGTAAAGCTTTAAATGGTAATAAAGTGTTGGGAATAGGATTTCTGTGTGGTCCCTGTGCCAGCATCAGAGAAAAGATCCAATCCAGCTAATCTGTTCAAGTTTAATGAACGTCCTGCTGACTTTTAAGGGAGCTGGCTGCCTCACTACCCTCGGAGACTTTAAAATCTCCTCCTATTTTTGTAGAATTTTGTCAGGCAACCATATTGAGCAACCCCATACAGAAAATGCCATTGCCGTTCCTACAGGTTTCCACAAGACATTTGACCCCTCCTCTCCCTTTCTTTCTTCTTTTTATACCTCTCTGGAATGCAGATATTTTGGTTAATTTCCTCCAGCTGTCACAGAGTCTCACAGGAAAATGACCTCGCAGAGTGACCACTTCCCCTACTCCTTGACTTAAGCAGAATTTTTTCTTTCACAGCTTTCACCACACCATCCACATCACTGTCTGGTGTCTTTCATGAGTCAGGGAAAAAAGCAAAAACGAAAATTTCCACCCTTTAGGAAAAAAAAAAGGGGGGGGGGGAACTAAATCAGGTCATTTTGGGTCGGTTTTATCTGCTATTTCAGATCAGTTAGTGCAGCAGAAAGTTAGCATTAACCATTCCCACCGAATACTAATATTTGGATATCTTCCTTATAAGAATGTTTTTCAGCATGAAATTACTTCATTCATTTAATAATGACAGCAGTCTCAGCAAATTCTTTTAAGTATATTGTTTAGAGGGGGAAATTGTATTGCAGGAACTATGCATCAAATTTAGTTTTCTGAAATAGCACAACAAAACACCACGTGGTAAATGAAATAAATATATAAATGAGATGCATATACCTCAAAAGGTAATGATTTTTTTAAGTACCAAAAATTCCACTCTGTAATAGTCCTTCGTATTCTCTGCCTTATGTTTGGAATGACTATCCCAAAATATTGGCATTTTCTGTAGCATTTTGAGAGTTTTCCTCCAGGAAATTTTGATGAATGTGCTCTTTTTGAGTGTTTTTGCATTATAGGAATACTTCACCGAGAACTTTTCAAGGTGAGCAGGTTGTAGCTGTGGTTCATTTCTCTGATATCACCATGTGTTATTTTTGTAACATAGACCTTTTAGTTGTTTAATTTCAGAATTTTGGGACTGATTGCTTGGCACAACCCCCAGCAATTTAGGCATTTTAGAAAGAAATTCATGATAGATTTTCGCGGGTTTTGGTGTCAAGTAGGCCATCTGGTATAAATATATACCTTACACAGTTCTAAAAGCAGGTTATTCTTGTGCAGTGACAAGAATATTTTGGGCTTTTCTGTCCTGTGTGCAGAATAAACACCTGGCAGAGTAGTGAGCTCACAGATTTGAAAGAGTGGGCCTGAGGTGCCAAAGGGCCGAGTGTGGATTATGGAGGTAATTATGGCATGAGCTTGGTACGTCCCTCATGGAGACAGGGTGAAGGGGGCTGGAGCCAGAAAGTAATGAGATTTTATCATGTCTCAAAGGCTGCCAGGAAGGGACTGAATTAGGGTTCACAGCCAAGCAAAATCATGGTATAACTGCTGAACACTCGGGTTTATAATCCTGTTGTTGCATAGAAACTATAAATCCTTACTCTCTCCAATATTTGTGACCACACATTGCAGGGATGCCCCAGCTTCAAACAGACTCATCCCAGTTTGTGATGGGGCTGTATATTCCTCCTCCCCCTCGTAGGTGCTGACCACAGTAATGTGTGGGAAAAGCAGCTTTGTTTGCTGGTGCCCTCAGCTGGATCCCACCCAAGTTTTCCAGCCCGTGTGGGAGCCCAGCACCGCCGCTCAGGTTCGGTGTGTGGTCAGATGTGCTGCCTCAGCTGCTGCTGATTCAGGTTGCTCTTCCTGTCTATCCCAACCACTTCATTCATTCCTCTTAAACCTCCAGCTGGAAGGAGGTTCTGCCAAAAGATGTGGCAAATCCTAGGAAGTGGAAGGGAGGAGGGGGGGGGGGGTGTGACACAACCTCTGCAGGAATGTGAAGGGTCACAAGCTCCTGACTGGAGTTAGCCACGGCCTGGGGCAGTGAGTCCAACCGGGCTCTTAGGGGTGTTCAGTCATATCCCACTTTCTGATGGAGATGGAGCTTGTGGAGCATCACTGAGAGCCTGCTGCTTCCTGAAAATCGAAGTGGCCATTTTGACTACATTGTAACTTGGGAATAAGGGAGTAGGAAAATGCCTCGTGCAACATTCTTTCACTTCTATGTATGCCGAAGAGACTCGACTTCATGAACAATCCCCTTTATTTCAGTGGAAATTCTTTCAGAATAAGCTTTGGCTGAGGTTAAGAAACATGATGGCATCTTTTCCTAAATGATTCCTTTTTGCATGAGCTGAATTTTTACAGCTAAAACCTTTGGAATTTAAGAAATCTGAGAAACAGATTTCCCAAGTTCTCTTTGTCTTAGTCACAGAAGTAGAGGTTCTAACGGTATAATGATTTTATATCCATGCCCTGTTTCAAATGCTTGCCTTACACAGGATGGAAAACACTACTACTAATAACATTAATAATATGGATGATAGGTGACATAACTATTTCCTTGGAATTAGTATCTGTGAGACACTGTGGCTTGATTACTTTGCTTCCTTCTCAGAGAGACATAAAATTTCCAAGGATCAGTCAAGATAAAAACAAGTGGTCTTAGTAAATTGTTTAACCTGGAAAGTGATCATCCAAACCTCTCCTGTTTATGAAATTAAAATGGGTTCTTTGTACCTGCTGTATATGTATAATTACATAAACATCTCCCTGTTAACTTAGATGGATTCTTTGCATTACAAACTCTAGAAATTCTAGGAGGAAAAGAGGGGATGAACCAGGGAATGAATTCCATATTCCAGCTGATAAGTGTTTCCTCACATGTATCTGTTTCAGGAAAAGACTTCAGCATATGTTTAACTTCAGGCATGTGCTCAGGTCTCACTGGGTTTAAACATGCACTGATGGAGGATGCTTTCTTAAATAGAAGCAATATGTTGTCTCGCTGAAGTCAACTTGATTTGCCAGCTATTCCCCTCCTTTACATATAGGTGATTTCAACAGGCATCTGTAAAGAAAGGAAAACTGAGGCCTTCAGAGCAGCTCCTGCCTCCAAAATGGATTTTGTTCTCTGTGGTACAAAGCGCATTCCTTCCAGTGCCAAAGCTTTTTCCTATCAAAATAAACACAGTGTAGCATAATGGGGCTGCAGGCTTCTTTTGTAGTCTATGGGAAAATAATAAATCACTTGTTATGGTGTTTTTGCATTATCCCCTTTTTTTTCTGTCTTTACCATCTGATCTCTCTAAAGACCAAGTAGATCTGGCTGCACAAACACAGGAAAAGTTACTTTATTATGAAGAGCGAGAATAAAAGGTGTTGGGAGCGACTAGGTCATATTCCTGTTGGACCCCTGTATTTAGACTCCTTTCAGCTCAGTTTTTGGTGACAAACTGCACAGCTGTAATGCCTTACATTTACCAGCCTGCATATATGAAGGATGTGTAATGTTAACTAAGCCCTTTCCCGTCCCTCATGGAAGACCACCCTGCCTGCAAAATCTCCGGAGGAAAACGCGGCATGTCCTGATCAGGAACTGCCTTTCTTGGCAGAAATACAGTATGTTGCATTAACCAAAACAGCATTTTTTTAAAACATTTTTGATGGTGGCTGCTTTTTATTTAAATATTCATTTTCCTTGTGTAAACGGAATCTCATTTGGTCTTCACATCCCGACATCACAGGACTGTCTGAAAGCCTCGGTAACGTTTAGCATTGGAAATTGTTTCAAGCCTTGCACAAAACCTTCAAAACCTGACCTGCTCAGGGCAGAAAAACGTCTGCATTCTCCTCTGCAGTTTTCTCTGGGACAACCTCTCTGCTGCTGAAAGTTCCCTAATCATTCCTCACCACTGACAGTGCAGTTTTTCTACTGGGTAGGAGTTGTTACTAAGCAGAAGTCGCTTCCAAAACTTGTTTTGCTTCTCTAATATTGGCTTCACTTGTTGCTGGGTATTCCCCAGCTCCCTGACTGTGAGTTTAGCAGCGAACATCACTTGTCCTGTGAACAGTGAGTAATGCAGCCCCCAATAACTGCAGTTACTGCAGAAATAGTATTAATCACATTGTGCTGGACACAACCACTTACTAGTTGTGAACACAACATCATTTCGTCCCTAATTGCACAGGTAATGGGAAGACCTGGGATAATGAGTCCAGGGGAGTCACTTCAAACTCGCAAGGGCACAACTGCATTTAGAACCTGGCCCCGGGAAACCCGTCCTGGCACCACCAATGTGTCTGAGGGCACAACAAACATACCTGAACAGTGCCCTTCTTGTTCCTCCTCGAATCATGGGTATATGAGGCTTCTTGCTTCAGCTGTTACTCTATATACATGTCAGCACAGCGTAAAACACCCCGTCTAGACGACCTACTTGAACTTGCAAGGTGCAAGGTCCGCAGAACTAAACCCTTCTCTCTTTACCGGCGTTTCGGCGGCGCGATTTCACTCAAAGCAAATAAAACCGAGCCCGGTTTACCTCTGAGTAACCTCAGGGGCACTCGGCTGTTGGGTTGGATCCCACGTTGGGAAACTCAAAACCCCAAGTGGTGTTTTCCGACGGGCGATTTACCCGTCGGAAAGGTCGGAGCCGCAGGGCCGGCGGTGACAACGAGCCGCTTCTTTGCCGTGTCCCGGTTTTCCCGAGCGTGTGATGGTTGTAATTAAGTTAATTTGCCTGTCCTGGAGACCGTGACGAGTAAATTGCAGGAGGGCTCATAAAGGGGTGTCAAATGTGTGGTTCTAGATGTGAAATCTCCAGGTTTAGACAGCTACTTTCGCAGGTCCCGGGAGAAGTGTCTGTCTTTTCCTGCCCGCCAGTCAGTCCTTCATTCAGCAGTGCATGAAGCAGTGGCCATCCCACACCAAAATCTAGGCTTTGTTTTATGCATCTGTCCAGGGTTTTTCCCATTCTGACCATGGTGAGAGGCATCACTCTCGTCTCTCTAATCCTAAAACTTTTCTGCAAGAGCAGTAAATATTGCTCTCTGCGTTTTGCGGATGGAAAAACTGAGCAAAGAGGTTCAACACTGTAATCTCATAACAGACAGAGATAACAAGCATGGGAATAATATGGATGGGCAGGAATTTCAGGCCTCTGGGAGGGTTCAGGATCACCGTGCAAACTCAGCTCAAGGCTGAACACAGCTTTCATGTGCACCTGGAAGTGTCTGCTTTCCTGTGTGTCTCCTCATAACGTGGTGTAGATCCTCATAAAGCCAGGTGCAGATGTGATTATGGTGGTAATGAGCTTTACTAGAGCACATTTTCCACAGTGATATTGATCCACTCAAATATCCATGGAATAATACCCCAAATTTTCTTCCTTATTATATCTCACCTCCCTCTCTTCCTGTGAGATTTAAGACCGGTTTCTGGATCTACAGAGGAGGCAGTTGGCATCCTTACCTTATTCCATCAACTCATGTCTTCATTAGGAATGGAAGGACCAAATTCTGCCAAGTTTCTTACTAATTTTCTGGACTGTGAGGATTCAAGGGGGATTTTTAGAGGTGGTGATTTTCAGAAAGGCTTATAGGTCGTCTTCCTGCCTTTCTGTGTGCAAAGTACAAAGGATTTTTTTCCATTTTGAAAGAAAATATCATATGCGTTTATTTAATCTACTTCCTGTGGTAATGTCATGTACCAATGAAGCTAAAGAGAGAGTTAGTGCTGGGATGTCTTTTATTCATTTAGTGTGTTTGGAAAATAAAAGGAATAAAACTTCATTAGCATAACACAGTCTGTTAGGTCCCATACTTTTACCCCCCAAAGGTCTTCCTGTTTCCTTGTGTTTTGATAAAATGGCTGATATACTGCTAAATTGCTGGGAAAGTTAGGAATAACATTAATTTAATGAGGGAGTTAGATTAAAAAATATGTTGTAGAGCTGAACTGCTGCTTTTTTAACTGCCTGGCATTCCTGATGCTGGGTCTTGGTTTCTGTAGCCATGCAGCATATGAATCAGAGAGAACCCACCCTGTGCTTTGGCATAACTCTTAAAGCACTGACAGTTCCTCTTTCTTCAGCAGTAATTAAACAAGTAAAAACTGGTTACTTTGGTTAGCAGATATAAATGTGGAAAATATTCACAAATACATATCACTGGGCGTGTGTGTCTAAGGAATCTGGATGAGCTGTGGTCGGACTCTCCTTTCCCACATACTTACAACAAAGGTGCTTTATCCAACAAAGCAATCTGGCCAAGGTCTTTTATTTCAGCTAATTCATGTTCTCTTTTTTTTCTTTGTAAGGCTTGAAGGTTTGCTGATAGTGCAGTTCAGTACAACCCTTGACGACAGGAGGCACTGTTGGGGATAGGACTCTGCAAGAGGAAAAAATCAGTTCAAACCAGGATGAGACAGTCTGTAAAAAACCCAGCCTATCCTTAATTTATTTTTTTTTTTTCCTCACTGATTTGACCCTTCTAGTGAGCTCAGCAACAGTGTGGAAACAATTGTGACACTGAAAAGATGCCTCTTCTTCCAATAAGTTCTCTGGTAAATGAGCAGTGTACAGGTGTAAATGTGCTCTCTGTGGCGCTGGAGGGGTGGTGTGCCCGGGCTGCAGAGGCAGGCACATTTAAAAACGCAGCTAAAATGAGTCCTAACTGGCTGTTTAAACACCTACATCTTCTGGGAGGAAGCCTGAGCTAATGACAAGGCATTAGCAGTGTTTAAAGAGCAGTCTGCTTAATGATGACTTTCTTGGAGTCTCTGTTTACAGCCATAGGCAGGAAAAAAGCTTTCCCTTTGCCTCTATAAAATGGGAATAATCACACCAGAGTTTATAAACCCTGAAAATCCTTCCTGTGATGATACTTCGTCATCACCTTTGTTACCCACCCTGGAATGCAAAATACGGAACTTCCTTGGATTAACTCCTGTCAGAAGTAATGCAGATATTTAGGAAAAATATATCACACTGATTTTAACATTTCTTCTAAAACACTTGGTAAGTTGATGATACCTAAAATAATAACAGGAGCATAACCCTGATCTGAAGGAGGCAGCCTGAGACTCCTTATAATAAAATATCCCAACCTTCAATAATGAAGTGAGGAGGAGACAGGGCCTAATACTTAATAACTGAAAAGCAGGCTTGTCTTTTTAATCTAATGCTGTTTCACTCCAAATTCCAGGAACACCTGTGGCAGCTATGCTGATGATCTGCCTACTGCATTTTCTGTTTCCCATATTTATTTTCCCCTGACTTTCTCCTTGTTAGGTTGATGCCTGATTTTATATTTTTCGGGTTGTCTTGTGACTCTTTTCCCAATGTCTACTTTTCCAAACCACTGGAACAACTGGCACCTTATCCATGCACAGGTTTCAGGGATCCTGCCCACCACTGGGCAATGACAGAGGAGGGTGAAGTTGCTCAGCACATTAGCAGGAAAAGCCCATTAGGCTTCTTACCTGGTAATTCAAAAGTTTGTGGAATTCATCAGGCTTTAAACCTGATAGTCTTAAACCAAGTAAGGGCAGTTTTGGTCTTATTTGTTTTTAACAAAATGTCTTCAGTTTATCCCTGTAGGCTGTTTTACTTTTCTCAAATTACCCAATTCATATTCACCTCCCGCAGGGTTCTATTTTCTCACTGCTGTTTATTACACACTGCAGAGTTGCCTCTCCTCTAATTTACCCCCGTGGTACAACCCCACTGACTGGAGAGGAGAAATTCCTGCTTTGTACCAAAATAAGCAACAGGAGAATGGGTGCCAGATTTGAACTTTGGTGAGCAGCTTGTTTCTCTTTGCCTGGAATCATCCAGCGATACCACAACTGGGAGCTGCAGTCGGACATCCAAATATAACAAATATTTCTGGGTTTGCATGTTACACTTTCCTGCTCCTCAGATGCAGGCCGGGAGGAAGAGGAAGATTATGAAAGAAAATGTATGCATGGTTATTTTAGCAATCTGCTGTGCTAGGAAGGAAAAAAAAAATGTAGAGAGCAGATGACTGATTCATGGTGTTCTGGCTGAAAATATTGTAGCTTTTAAACATTGCCTCAGTGTGGTCGGGGTGCTCACGGTAAATACGTTTCACAGCAGATGTGGCCTCGACTGTACACGACTCAGAACTTTCCTGCACACAGTAACTGCCAGTTCTGGGAGCCTGAGGATCCCCAGGTCTCAAAAAGACTGTTCCCCTTGTGGCTGTCCTGCCCAAGGGGTGCCGGCAAAAACGAGCAGAGGGGTTGGGGAGGCTGCTGACCCCTAAAAATCTCAAGCTTCAAATAGCCTCTGAAACATAGATGCCAGTGTTCTGCTCCCAGGAGCTGAATAATGCCCTTTGTTCCCAAACCACGTGTCTCTGCATCAGGAGGAGCGGGCACCATCAGAAGAGGTGATCTTCCACCGACCCCATAACGTGCAAGCTCAGCAGATGCAGAAGGACCCACAGGACATTTTCCTTTCTCAAGTGGATAATACATACATTGGCTACGTTGTTATAGGGTGCAAAAGTGGAACAGTGGGCTCCTGACCCCAGCTGAAAAGTTGTCGACTGCCTACTCTGGTGGCCTCCGTGAAATCCTTGGGACAGAGAAACGCGTATATTGTGATTTCTGACATTCACCTGGTGCCATCCATACGTGGGATTTCTAGAAAGAATTCAAAGAAGTAAAAAAAAAAAACCAAAAAAAAATAGGTTATTTTTGATGAGTTGGATGCGGATGTTCCCTCACAGAAAGATGCTGAGTACACAGAAAGATTCTGAGTACTTTAGTATCAGCAGAGTGTTTTGCCAAGAGTATATTACTTTTGGAACTGAAGTTGGAATTGTGCTTGAATGGGGGAAAACACGAAGCTGATCTCATGCACGTGAATGGGCAGCTCCAACGAGACCTCTGAAGGAGTCTGTGTGAAACTGCTGCTGCAAAAGTAGGGCTCATTCAGGGCATGTGTGCAGACCTTATTTAAATGCTTCTGATGCAAGAACTTAAGGGGAAAAAGGAGTATTATTTCTTAATACTGAGAATATAAATACCACTTTTTCTCCCAGCAGGACTGGGACAGTTTATGGCAGTGCCCCAGTCAGCACCTGGGCTGTCCCTGAGCTGCAGTCGGATGTGACACTGCAGTGATGCTTTAGCTGATGTGGCTTTTGCAGCAGGAAAGCTGCAACACCTCGGGCTTTGGGTGATCTACAAATGGTATTCCCTGCGTGAAACCATGAGCAAATATTTGCCTCTTTGACAGCTGAAGCCTGTGGTACTCTGACCTCATTGCTTTCAGCACTCAGACCTGGTTTACAGCCAGTCTGAGATACCTACACGTGTAACAGCCGTGCCTTGCTGTGAGCAGATAGTCCAGACACTTTGCATCATTGTTTGACAAGAATCAAGCTCCAACCTGGATGTCTCAGGTCTCAAAGAGCCAAATTCGTGTTGCTGAGTCCCCACACAGCCATACAAATGGAAGGATTTAATCGTGTCTGAATGTAATTTTGGGCAACTGAGCACTTGACGTAATACCGGTCACAATATGTTGGCTGGTGAGGACCACAATAAACTGTGCATGTCAGCTAATCATGATTAAACACTGATGAGGCCAGGCTAAAACTGCACTTAGCTGACATGTGCTGAATGCTATTTGTTCTTGTCTACACCGATTCACATTGCATTGAATGAGGCACAATATAGATAAGCCCTTTGGGGAGAGTGTAGCTCTGGTCAGGTCTCAGTGTTCCCTGACTGGCCAACAGCTGCTCAGAGCAGGTTTATAAAGGCACCACTTACCCATCCTTTGATGGAGAGATAAGCCACTGTAATGTAATTACAACCAAGGAGATGGGAGAGGGGAAAGAAAAAAATATGCCAATCATGAGGGGGGTACACGGAGAGCCTCAGATTCCTTCTAACCTAAACATTGTGGCAAGGAAAGAAGTCTTAATTAGGAAACGTGTAGGCATAGAACAGGAGCCCATCCTAAATGAATTGGGGTGTGATGAGCATAAAGAAAATGCTTTTTAAAAAGATCTTTGACTCCCACTGAGTGCTTGTTTCTTAGACTTCCTTGCCTAATAATGTCAGCATTTAAATGGCCCCAACTCCCAAATAACAAGGCTTTGAAGTTAACACCTCATTGAGGTATAGAGTTCATACGTTTGCTATTCCTATTATTTGGCCAGAAACCGTTTTCTGCATGGCTAGCTTAATAGGGTAACAGAATATTAAGTTGTATGGGGATTGAGAAAGCTATTCACACAAAGGAAAGAGCTACAGACTTCATGTATTTGAACAGAACCTGACAATTAAGAGAAAAGAGCAAAAGTCTGGGAAGTGCCCTGAATCACATAATTGCATGAAATTTTTTCATACCTGTGATATTTCCAGTGGCCAGGCACAAACACAAGGGGTTTTAGGCTTGGACTGTGTCAGGGAGTTTTAGTTGTAATTAAGAGATGAGACGAGGTGGGGTTTTTTTTTCCATCCTGCCAAAGTTTTAAAGCTTCAAAAAGTATCCTGTTCTTTAACAGGACAAAATCAAGATGTTTTGGATTTTTTCATTAAAAAAGGTAAAAAAAAAAAAAAAAAAGGCTGAAGAATGATCTGGTGCTGGTTGGACCAGTTACCTGGGAGATGGGTGATCCAGAATCAAGTCTCCCTCTGTTGTTTTTCACCATTACAGAGGAACGTCTCAGCCACCTACTTTAGAATCCTTTTCTCTTGGGTTTTGGCCCCAGCACACAGCAGAGCTCTGAGAAAGACATCTTCGGAGAGTATCTCGTTGAATATATCCACCAGTAAAACGTCTTTTCATTCATCTGCAGCTTCTGACACAGTGATTACCAGTTGTCTCCACTTCTGGTGGCTGTGGCAGAAAAATTATCACCACCCCAAGACAGCTATTCTAAGTCACAGTTATCTGTGCCATAGAAAAGCCTCGAGCCTGCAGTTAAAGACAGGGCTCTTTGGTGCTTGCTGCCATATGGCAGATGTTTTCTTACCCTGAAAAATTCATGAATAATCTAAAAGGTGCAATGGAGGGAGTAAATGATGTTATTAAGCTCATTTGCAGAGGTAGGGGACTGAGTGATAACATGAATTGACCAAGGCCATGCAGGAAACTTCCCAGTGCCAGGATTAAACAGACTTGGTAGGATGTCCCAGGCTTTGACCACAAATAAAGGCACCTAAGTCCTTTAAGTGCACATAAAAGAGCATGAATTAGACATTGCAATGACTACAGAAGTTAAAATGGTTTAGAAAAGATCTGCTTGTTCCAGTGCTCCTCTGAATAACAGCTTCTACTTTTTTTTTGTTTCTTATTGTCTTCAGTTTAGAACATGTTGGGGATAAAATTGTCTTGTGGTCAGGATTCAGGAGATTTCTTATCATTTATGTCATTCTTTCACTAACTTAGGCTAAGCTTATGCTTCAATTATTTCTCTGAATATAGGTATAAAACTACCTACCTCCTCCAGGCTTCCGTTAATGAGGAGTTCTATCTTCATTGCTACCTTGTGTAATTATTTCACATCTATACCACTGTAAATACCATGGCAAAAGCCACATTAGGTATTCAGCTACAAGCAACTGGCATCCATGTTTAAATTAGATCATTGTTATGGGTATGCAACCAGAAGAATCCTCTGCAAAAACATCTTTTTTTATTCTCTGAGCCCTCTTAGGGCTTGGGAATGAGATTGAAGGCAATTGCATGTGTTTATGTTAACTTACTGCTAAGAATGAATCACGGTTTCCTTACAAATCCACTGAAGTGGTAATAGCATCTGTTCATTTCATAGCAAGTTATGGATTTAAAAATGGATGAATGGAGGGGGAAAACAGTCCCATCACCCCGGTGGTCCCGTGTCCAAATGACATATTGTGCTTAACAGCAATGATTTGATTTTTTTTAGGCTGTTTCTTTAAAGAAAAAAACCCCTTTTGCATGTGTAAGCATCGTTCCTCAAGCACTGTGTCCTTCTGAGGGGTAAAATCACAGTGACAATAATTGCTTTGAGAAATAAAAGGAGTCGGATTCCTCTTCTGTTGTATAACAAAGTTGTAGATTGGCAGGGTGGACAGCCCAGGTGTCTAAATGCTCTGTTTCCTCCACGAGCTTAAAATTTAAATTCTCAAAACCCCTGTTTAGTTGCAGCCTGACTTAAACTCCCTCAAGACCTATGTTTCTATGCCTAAACTCCTCCCTTCAGCCCACAGCCCAGTGAGCCGGTTTTTAATCTGGGAAGCAGATTTATTTCAAATAACAGTTGTATGTAACCTTGTGGTGATGGCATTTACTGGGGGGAGAAAGGTGGGGACACTGGAGTTCCAGTCCCTACATCAAGGACTGGGAAAGAAACAACTGTTGGATAGCACACAGAAGTTCTCTCTCTGCTCCAGAAGGGACTGAGAGAGAGAGTCAGGATGTGATTTTGATCATCAGCTTGGGCATATCTGTGATGGAAAAGATGAGCTTTCCAGCCTCTCCATCAGGCCCTGTGAGAAACAAGGACCATGGCACTGTGTCATGAGATGGGACAGGGCTCTGAGCTCTCAGGGTCAGGGACAGCTACTCCTACCACAGGTGCCTGTTTTGTGCTGCCTGCTGCACTTACAACCACTGATGTTCCCATGTGCAATGTGGCAACTTCTCCCTTGGCTGAGGCAGGGAAGCTGGAGAGTGGCAGGGATGCATTGGCACAGGGGGTGTAGAGGAAAACACAATAAAAATAAAAGTTTAGGAGCCTTGTTCCAGTAGATCCATGGCTGGGTTTGAACAAACCTGAGTTAAAGGTGGGAATAAAATCTGTGTGGCATCCCCTGTATCAGAGGCACAGGCTGCCTTCTCCAACAGCTCCCTCCTTCTCCAGCCCTGATCCTACCCCCTGTCTCATGCAGGTCCTGCTTTCATCTGACCACATGCTGAGATAATTTAACCCCCTAATCTTGCAGAAAACTATATTTTGATGGATCAGTTTTTCATTGGGTGGGTGATTTGAGCCTCTCAATCCCCAGTCAGATGAGCTTTAGAGCTGACACAGCAGCAGACAGGAGGGACTGGAGCAAGAAGGAAGTAAGAAAGGAGTAAAGAATTGTCCCCTTTGGGCAGTAGGGATGCTTTAGATTAGCTCAGCCATATCATCTCCCTGGACTGTGAGAGTAAACTCTGCTCTGTTTTCTGTTATTGCTTGCTTTATGCTTTGTTTGTTTTGGTTTTTGATAGGAAGAAATGTAGCTGTATATATTTGGGAGAGGGTTTGGGGCAAACATCCTGATCTGACATCTGTTCAGTGCAGCTTGGATAGGGATTTCTAGACCCCTCCCTAGCAAAAGTTTGGGTTTAAAATGCTTCCCTGTCCAGCACATCACAATTTCCAGCAGCCTGCAGGCTATTTCAAGAACACTGAGATGTTTAATTCATCCCAGGCACTGTGCAGGTCTCCCTGCTTGTGGCTTCTTCCCACGGTGCCAGCTACTGCTCCCACTCCCTTTGAGGAGTAGCTCTGGGTCACTCAGAAAACTAGGGCAAAGCCAGGGATGACAGTCTCCTTTCCTGTGTCACAATCTGCTATCTTAATTATTACTTCAGTTCTTCCTGTTCAGTGTGAGGGTCCCTCCCCCCTCCTCCCAGATTTGTGTGTATCTTCTAAGTGTCAGCAAAGGAGGAAAATCATCTGCAGAAATTCAGCTCTGGGTAAAAAGGAAAAAAAAAAAAAAGCCTTAGAAGCATTCATTCATTCATATTTAAGAATGGATTTCCTTCAGCTGTGCTGTGACCTCACTGGTACTGTCAGGAGAGCTGTTGGATGAATTTAAAATTACACTACAGTGCCTTTCTTAAGTTCCCTTTTAAAGGTGTGGGGTGTTGTTTGGAACATTATTTTGTTCAACAAAAGAATGGAAATGAGCTAAAATAGTTCATCATCAGAGCCTTTATGGCCTGCTGGAAAAAGTGATCCCAGCTATTACTATCTGCATGAATGTAATATTTCCCTCATTTTAGCCAACTTCCCTGATGCCTGCCTTGTTTTGGGGTGCCTGAGCTGAATTAAAAATAGACAGATTCTGATTTGTAATATTTGTGCCAGAAGATCAGGCCCTGAAATACTTTCTGAGCTATTAAGCTGTAACTGGGGAAGGGTGCCACATAAATGGGCAGCCCAAATATATGCTTCTACAGCAGAGGAACCCTATCAGTCTTCATATCATGGAAGCTGGGGGTTTTTGCCTTGATTCAAAACTTTTAGAATTCTCATCTGTTCTTATTTCTTAAAAGCTTCTCTAATAATGGCACCTGGCTGGTGCTTTAAACCTGTGGAAAGCAGGGAGCCAGTGATCATATTTATTGTGCTTCCAGGATTTCTCCATCAGAGCTTAACTGCCACAGGATAACAGCAACAAACCACCACCAACAACAACAAATAATGAGAGCCCAAACAAGCCAAAGCACCGCAGGGACCTTACATGCCGTGGGTTTTGTGAAGAGAATTAACATGAAAGAGGGTTCAGTTTGGGGGTAGAGGTCAGGGCAGATAAACTCCTGTGTTCTGATACATTTCCTTAAAGTGGGAAGTGCTTTAGAGAGCGAGGCTGTGGGAAGAAGCTGTCAGCAACGGGGTGGTCAGCAGTGTCAAGGGTGGTGGCCTATGTTTTTCTTCTGTTGCAGCTTTTCATCCTCCATCTGTCAAGCCCCATAATTTTCAAGGCAGACAGTCAATTTTTAACGCAAACCTTTTAACTTCTCCCAGGTCTGAAGCGCCCCTTTTGTCTCGGAATAACACAAAAATGGCACTAACTGGGAGGCTGTTTAAAGCTGATGTCTCCCTGGGATGGCACCGGCTCCCACCTGGGCAGCGGTTTGTGCCCTTGGCCGCCGGTGCCGTGACGGAGCGTGGGCCGTGTTTGCCCCCACGCTGCCAGCCTGCAGATCCCACACGTAGCTGTGATGCAGCACCACGAGGGAAGGGAGTTAGCCAGGGAAAGACCTGGATGCAGACGTGCTGGTGGAGCACAGCACAGCCCGATGCAGGCTCCTTTCTGGAGCACCCCCAGCCACGCTGGCAGTGGGATCAGCGCGGCCTCACGCGCCCCACTGACCCTGCCCCACCTGGCATCAGCCCCACTGCTGGCTGGTTTGCCCAGTGCCCACCACAGGACACTGCCACGAGGGCTGATGTCCCCGGGCAGGCACAGGGCTGAGCCTGGGCTAAGGACTAACACAAGTCCAGGCTTTCTTCACGCTCCGCTGCTCTCCGGCGCTTAGCTCGAGCTGACATCTCAGCACGGCTCGTGTCATATAATTTCAGCATGAACAAGGCTTGGCCCACACTCAAAATACACAGTGTTTTAAGTGTTTAAATTAAGCTTTAACTGACTCAGACACCGAATCTAGCTCCAGCCACTGTGTTGCTGTGTTATTAAATGCTACAAACCGGAGTTCCTCCACTCATCTGCGAGGATTATCACAGTAGAGTTGGCAATAACTGAAGCATCCAGATGAGTTAACAAGGTGAAATCCTATTCCCAGTTAAATCAGTAGGAAATCTTTTAAGTGGCTGTTTTGAGGTCTATACTTCATCCAATCATCTCAGCCTAAGTTCTCCCGAGGAGGAAGCTGTATATGTTCCTTCTTTCATTCCCCAACACAAATACATCCCTTAAGCATCCAAGGTATGGTACTGAAATATTTGCAATAAATGGACTTAAGTTAAGAAAGCGTGATTTCTTAGCCTGGAAACCTTACCTGGAAAAAAAAAATATTCTTGTATTTAAGTGTCTCTGAGTATAATAGGATAATTGGATATTTCTTATTTCTTAGTATATCCTGACATTGCTGTCAGTTGGACTTGTGAGTTCTGCTTTTCTGTGTTTTAACAGAAAAATGGCCTGATCTGTTCTTTACCTGCTTGTGAATGAACTCTGTGAATAATGACTGGAAAGCCAGGTTACTTCTGTGCATATGTTTGAATAATTTAATGCAAGAAATGCCAAAGACTGAAATCAGGATTGGGCAGGGTTAGCAAGTTCAGGTCCAGGTCTGAATGCAAATGTTAGCAAATGTGGAACAGAGAGGGAGTTCTGATCCAGGCACTTCACACCGCTGGTTATTGAAATTCAAATTCAGAGCAGTTGCAACATTTGGAGGTGGATCAGAACTCCTCTGGCAGCAGGAAGTGTTTGGATGTGGGGATCTTAGGTCATCATCAGTCTAGAAAGGTATCTGAGAGCCCAACTGCCTGCAAAGAAGTGACACGGTGCTACTAATGCCTTTGCTCATAAACATTTTCACATGCAACCTACTGCTGTCCTCTGCATTGATGTTGGGGAGTAGAATCTTAGAAACACAGGGAAAAAAAACCCTAACAGTGCCCTTCAGAGCTGTACACAAACTTTTAGGTACTAAGCTTCCTAATCACTACCTTATGGCTCATAAAAGGAGCAATCTGACACCAAGGACCAAGAGGTTGTTATTCCTCCGCTCTCCCCTATCCCACTCCAAATGTTAGAACAATAAATACATTTACCTCTTGTTTAAGATCACTTAAAATAAGTTGTTTTAATTAAACCTCCCAGCGATCTATCTGCACTAAGTGATTAAGTGCCTCTTGTTTCAGTGAAAGGAGAAGGGATTGTCACAGGACAAGACTGATTGAATTGTGGACAGAACCAGGACTGGGTAAAACTGATGAATGTTTTCCATCGAAATTCACGTGAAAATACTGTGAAGTTTCAATTTGTGTGGCGTTATTGCTCTCAAATATTTCCCCTCCTTTCAGACCTTCCTTCCCTCCCCACTGTCCCAGAGTCAATGAAATAGTTATTTCCCTCAGGTTAAAGTTCAGCTTTGAATATCAACTTTAAAAGCTGCCCAAGAAGAGAGCTTTCTTTACTCAGTGGGCATCATTTTCAGCCAATAAACTTAAAAATTGAAAAGTAGCAACTGTGTTGATGAACTATAGCTATTTAAAATTGTATCAAATGCCTAAAAAAATTCGAGTTTCATAGCAATCAGCTCTTTGAAACAGTATCATAAAAATTTCTGGGGGTTGTTATGCTATTTTTACATTTTAACTTGAAATATCTTGCGTGAATTAAAATGGGGTAGTTATTCTTTCAAACCAGGCTTTTTACATTGCTCTCAGCTTAGGAATCACACTGGTGGGTTTGTTGTTTTACTGCTGGCCATATCACTTTCAGGATGGAGAACAGTCACAATAAAAGGCTCTTTTATGTCTTGTAGTATGTCTTGTGATGGTTATGGCAGCATCTGTCTTTTAGCTTTCCTACACCCAGTTTCCTCTTCCAGTTCCCATCTTTCCCCTTCTTTATCCCTGCTCTGGTACCTGCCAAGGTGGATTGGGAGGCTCAAATAGGGTCTAGATCGTGGCCCAGCACAGGCAGCCGAGCTCTCTGGACAAACTGCTCCGCTAATTTATTTGGGTTCTTTACCTGCAACCTCCCTGCTGTTTTAGTGCTGGGGCCTCTCTCGGGCACAGCCAGGCCAGTGTGCTGTGTGGTGGTTTTATGGTGATGTGGACAAATGATAATGAGGGACTGCCTGGAAACTATTGGATGTACTCCTTTGCACTGGTGGTATTTAAAGGTAAAGGCATTAACAGCGCTGCTGCCACCTCCTTTTATCTCACCCAGCAGCATGCTGCAGGCAAGGCAGGCAGGATGACACCTCTGATTGCTGCCATTTGCATTTTATAACCAATCTCCAAACAGGAGCAAGAGGGAAAACGCAGACAAAACGTGGGAGTTCAGCTCTGGCTGCAGAGTTGTCCCTAATTTTAATTTATCCTATTAGCTGAGGGGGGGCTGTGTTGGGTTAGGCTGACTGGCTTAGGCTCTGGCTTTCACTGAAGGGCAAATGAAAACATGTTAAAAGGTTATTCCCAGTGCCCTCCCACTGGGTGGGAATTGGATATTTTTGGCTCCCAATTTTAAAGATTTCTGAAGCAAACAAGACACAGTACCAATCCCAAATATGATTTGTTTATTTTTTTGCTTGTCCTAATACGTGGCATTGCCAGCGCTAATGTGATATTTCTCTGTGTCTTCCTGAGACTAAAAATAAGAAAGAAAGAACAAGAAATGAACCTGGGGGACTTTTTACTGTGTGGCACCTCAGGATATATGTGAGTATGAGAGCAGTGAGGTGTCACTGCTCTGCTTTAGTGTGTTTTAGCAATGGAGAGAATCTCCTGACCAGCCAAAATTCATCTTGGTTTCAGCAGAGGGTCGTGGCCACTGTGCTTTTTAATCACACAGTGAGGAGTTTGTGTCCTGCATAATTACATCAAAAACTCAGTTTTTTCAGTTTAAGTACAGAGCTGTATGTTACTAGAATATACTACAGCATCAAACTCCTCCACTTGTGAGAGTCTGTCTTGCAAATAATATTTACCTTTTTGATAATTTGGAAGAATCAAGCTTTTATTTAGCTGTGTAGATATTGGTTTAGGTTTTTAAAGGAAAGAAATTCCAGAAGGGCTGTTTCATCAATAGAGTGAATTAATAAAGAAAAAGACAAAATTAAAAAAAAAAAAAAAAAAAAAAAAAAGGAAGGAAAGAAAATTGAACGTTCCCTCAAACATATTTTCCAGTTCAAATGTCTAAAATATGTGTGATCTTCCAGCTACATTTTCCTCTTGCAAATCCTTGCGGTTTTTATAAGGACAAGTTTCATTTTATTGCCTTGTTTTCCTGTGAAGTCAACAAGTTAAAACAACAGGATTTAATTTTGGGTTGGCAGGCCAGCTAAGAGATAATACATCGTGTGCCCCCCCTTTTATCTTTTGCTTTTCCTTCCTCCTCCTGCTTCCTGGTCTCCTTGAGGTGCTCCACTCTGCCACTGTGCTGCTCAGCTTATTGGCCTAAAAAAACCCCTTTGCAGGTGATTTATAGAACCCACTGGTTATTGTATGGCTAATGATTCATGGAACTTCATTAAATACCAAGTATGTGCCTGCTTACTGTCTGTGCACACTGCATATTAGAACCTTTGCACTCCCCCTTGCAAATTGCCCCCATTAAAGTCGCAGACAAAAGGTCCTCTCAGTAGCTTACATATTTTCCCACATGTGAGAGAGCAATTGGAAACTTCCTCTTGATAACTAAAAACTTTTGAATTAGAATTTATGAGAAGGGTCTTTTGGTCTCATTGCCCAAGGGCTGAAACAGATCCCAGTGTGTACAAGCGTTCCTTTGATGCCTGGAGCTGCACAGGGTAACATTTTTTAACAGGATCAAAAAGCGTAATGCAGGGACAATGTGCCGAGGCCCTGTGCTCTGACACAAGGAGTCAGAGCCTGTGTTTTTCCAAGGCTAAAAAATCTCAAAGTATGTGTCCAGGGCAGCAGCAGCAGCATTTTATATTCTCTTTAATTGCGGTAAAGTCCTAGATAAAATAATGGCAGTCAGTGTTACAACTTCCTTTTCTTTAATGTTCCCCTAAAAATGCTTTGAAGCTGCTTTTACCTTTGGGAAAGTATTGTATATGTGTTAGGGGAAAACATATCAAAAAGAAAATAAAGGGCCAGTTCTTTAATTGGTGGAAATCAGCATGGCTCTATTACAGGTATCGGAATTTCTCAAGCTGTGGATACGGTTAAAAACTTTCTGCCATTCCTTACCATGGATTAATATATTCCTGCCCACTTACTCACCTGGACTATCCTGTTCTGAGTTTACTGTTGATTTTTCTTTGTAAAGGCAGCAAAAGTCTTAAAACCTGCATCTAACTTTCAAATCATAAATGTTTCCCATGGTTTCAGCTGCACTGCTCCAGAGTTTAAAAAGGGGCACAGACATATGTACCAGCTGATCCCAAGTCTCTACAAAAAAAAAAGGTCTTGATAACTAGAATTTGTCTCATCTAATAGACTTGGTGCTCATTTAGGTGGTCTTTCATTATATCTCACTTCACATCTATAAGCAAAGAAGAGTGGAAAAAAAAGGAACTGCTTCATGTGGCCAACACATCACAGGCATTATTATGAAATGATCACATTACCTCCACCTTGATGATTACATTACTGAAAGAGAGATGTTTTTGAGATTCTGTATTCACACAGGCAATATTTGTAAAACCTGCCCTGCTATTCAAGTCATACATATTGGCTCAAAGGCATGTTTTCATCAAGCATTTGAAATACTTCAGTGGTCTTTAATGCAGCACCCTAACTTACTACTTATTCTACAGCTGATAAATCTCTCTCTTTACACCATTTGTAGGTCTTCCAAATGAGACAGAAGATTTAACTCTTGATTACTTCTGTGGTCAGTTAAGAGCCAACTGAACTTTTCAACATAAGCTTGGCTTGGTCTCAGAGTTGCACATTTTTTTTCTTCTCCAGTAACACACTGCCAGAGTGTCTGAACCTCAGTGGTGACCTTTAGAGAGCACAGTACATGGGATATGAAGAGCCCAGAGAAAGTGCTGTCTGAAAGACCAGAAAAACCTTCCACATAAGCCAGAAAATGTAATGGAATTGGTGGTGGACAGTGAGAATCTTCCTGGGGATGGAGGGTCCCTTTGCTTGTATGGTGCCAGCATGATGGAGTCTTTGTCTAATTTAGGTTTGACTGTTTCCTTAGGTTTGTTTATTATTATCTCTGACTAGACATTAACAGTTATACATCATATCACGTATAAACATACATGCAATGTCTGCTCTGTGTCATCAAATATTGTCAGCTTACTCACAGGACAATATTTCATTAATTTGGCCCCAGCCTTGCCTCATTTTGGGTGTATTAAATTGTGACTCCAGTAGATTTGGGCTACTCAACTGAGAAATCCTCCAATCCCTTTCTTTTTCCATGGCAGACTGGAAACACATAAACGGAATAAGGTGGCTGACAGTAAGGAAGTGAGTGAGACAACAAACTACCTTCCCCCAAATTTCAGTCTGTAATCTCAATGGGAATTTGGGATATGTCCCTCAACAAAGGTTTGGGTGCACATATGAAAGGTGTTTATTTCAAAACATTCTTTTCCTTCCATTTGGGCAGTGGCTTGATTGGAGTCATTGCCTTCTTAAACTGGAGTGTCTCAGACTAAAAATTCCAGGACTGTAAACGGGGAGAGAAGTTTTTCTTTGTGAAACAGTTTGAAAGTTTCAAATTCAGACATTAAATTATTTGAGTTTCACCCAGCCTCAATAAAAGCTCCTCTGTAAGTACTTCATCAGGACAGACATAGAAATATCTGGCTGTTAGATCAACAGAAAGTAAGATATGTTTAGAGCAAAATTAGGCAAAAGAAGAGGTGAATTATTAAGTGTGGGTAAACATAAAGAATTTGTTACTATACTTAAGAGTAGGTTAAACATTGTCATGTGGGATAATTGCAATAAACTGTTGGAGTAAGCAGGAGGCTTCTCTGCTTCACAGAGGCACCAGCAGGTGGGAGTTGGCCCTGTGCTGAGATTTCTTTTGCCACCGCTTTCATTTCAGCTGAGAGGTTTCGTAACTCCCACAGGGAAATCTGGGAAAGCAACATTGGGAAACGCCGGTGATTTTGAAAGTTCAGTCAGTTTGGGTGACATTTGGCATCGTGGCTTTTTCCTTCTGGTGAGATTCCATTAGCTCTGCTTGCTTTCTTGGCAATAACTAAGAAGGCTATATAGTTTTTAATTGCGATATGGGAACTTCTACCGGGATGACTTTAGGGCAAAACAGCTGCACCCAGTCTGTTCTTCCTCCTCTTCCTGAGCTTAAATAAAATCTGGTCTTATCTGAATATGCACCCAGAAGGCTGGATGGTTATTTAAGCCTCGGTTAGGGAACATATTTAAGAATATGCCTAATTTTAAGCATGTGCTGAAATCAATGCGACTTAAGCAAATGCTTGAAGTCAGGCATGTGGTTGAGGTGTTATCCTGAATGTGGGTCCTAATCCTTAAACAATAGCAAAGCCCAGAGGAAAGGGCAAGCTATCTGGGTTCCATTCTTGGCTCTTTTGTTGGTCGTGTTATAGTCTATAAAATAAGGATCATTATTCTTATCCCTCTTTGTGAGGCACATAGAAAATTATCAGGGAAAAGCACTCTGAATACTGTTATTATTGGCTATACTTCTTGAGACTGAAAAAATTTAGAGACAGACATTCTCAGTGGATTTCTGGTTCTTCCTCCTTTCACTGGGGCAGGAAATACCATGAGAATGGAAAGAAGGATGCGTACCCATGATCGCAAATAATCTTAATCTCCTTCTTTGCGCCGCCGCTGTAAATAATTAGATATTGCCACACTATTGTTTCTGGAAGTTCCCGCAGCGTTGCAGCCCTGCTGAGTGCAGGAGTACCTGCTTCAGATATCACAGGCCAGCTGAAAACTGTGGTGGGAGATAATAGCTCACAATGGTGGGTGGGTGGGTGTGAGGGAGCGTCTGGGGAGGAGGGGAGGCCGTGCCTTCCTGAGCCCGCATTATCAGCGCTGCAAATGAGAGGCAGCAGCTTGTGTGAGCTTAAAAGCTTGCTTGAAAAGATCCTGGTTGCTCAAGGGGCAGCACATTAAGGCAAAAAGGCTCACACAGCCTTGTGTTCCTACCAGAGAGGTGTTGCAGGAGCGTGGTGCTGAGCTCCGGGTGTGCAGCACCGTGTTACTGCTGGGCTGGAACAGCTCGAGGCAGCAAAGAATCCATTATTGATGACAATTTGGAGTTCCTCACATTCTCACCACCTTAAGTCAGCGCTCATTCCCCGGCTTCCATGTGAAGGGCCTGGAGCCAAGGCCGTGAGCCTGTGTGTATGTGTTCGGGACAGTTAATATTTATGATGCATCTTACTGGGAAAATTAGTATAAAGCTGTGTTCCAACAGTACATTTATCCCATGACCTAGTTTTATGAATAACGTGCTGAAACACGGCCTGCTTGATTTAAACCTTTGTCACCCATTCTGATGGATACAGTGCCTAGCTGAGGCTTATGCAACACAAGCCAGGATTTGTGCAAAAATGTGATGCGTATTAGTGCAAGGTAAACAGATGGTAATGCTTTTGTTAATACCGAGTACATACAAAGATATTTATCAAAGGACCACATGTAAGGTCCATAGTCCTTGGCAGGGATCCCTAAGCTGTTACATCAGCTAATAAGAATAACCATTTTATTGCATTACACACAGTTTTTGTTGGGTTGCTTTAGACTGTGCAGGCGGCTGCAAAACTCGCCGCAGTTCATGCACCAAGAATGTGATTCTTGAATAGTGTTGAACATCTATAATACCCTGTTGTTTTTGTTGTTATTTTTATTTTATTGCTATGACTCTTGGCGTTCCTCCAGCTCAGCTCCCTTCTAGGGAATTCCACTGCTGTTTAGCAGCTCTGAAATGAGTGTAAGAGATCCAGGAGGTGAATACACCGAAATGTTGGAGCACAGGTACAAGAAATGGTTAGTGAGAGATTGCAAAGGGAGGGAGGTTGAATTGTAAAGGTTGGAAGGGAACTGTGACACTACCCCAGCCACGGAGAAGTGAAGGGAACTCTGGAGAAGGCAGCAGTTATTTCTAAAGAAGAGAAGTGTGGCTAAACACAGTTTATGCCAAAGAAGGTTGCATCTGAAAACCACAAAGTTTAGGTTGGCAGAGTTTCCTTATCTGATTTGTACTCTCCTCTTCCATCATCATCATCATCAGTGGAGATTACTTGTATCATGTACTGGGGAATCTCAGTCCTTGGAACACAGGCCATGCCCTGGAGGTGTAGTTAGTAACTCTGCAGAAGGAGGAAGGTACTACAACCGAACAACCTGTGTTTTGATTTTCGTCTCACCAGAGGTTTGTTGTTTCTCTGGAGAAAGGTGGGACCATTTTGAAGGCTGTTTCACAGGGCTTAGTCTTGACTGTGGAGCCACCTAAAGAAGCACCTGGCCCTGACTCCAAAGCCCCCTCACCTCTCCTCAGTGTTTTTGGGGACACATTGTAGGCTGGATCACTGAGGCTGTAGCTCAGCGGGATGTGAGCTGAGACAGTCATCCTTTCCTGTCCCCTGGGCCAGCTCTGCTGTTCCCACCCAGTAGCACTTCATCTCTTATGCTGGCAGAGCATGACTTGTCCGTTGGCTACATAGGGAAACAATTTGAAGAACCAATTTGGCTGAAAATGGACAAATTTTGACTTCTTTTTTCCTGCCAAGTGTTTTTTTCAGCCAGATTAGTTTCCTAATCTGTTTTGCCTTGATGTCCTGCACTGGCTTGTGCCAGGATGAAGAAATGCTCAGGAGTAGGAACAGGGAAGAGAAGCAGGTAGGGAAGGAGAGAAGGGCTTCTTTCAGGTGACAATGCATTGACCTGAAGTGTTTCTTGATACTTCAGTAGGATTTGATCAACAGTAAAAACAACCTGGAAGAGAAGAGACAAAGGAACATGTTTCACCCAGACCTGCTTTGGATCCCCTTGTTTTCATTCAGTGGTGCTTTATTCCACAGCACTCAAGTTATTAGGATCCTCACAAGTGAAGCAACACAAAAGATAAGTAAGGGTATGGTAGTGTGGGTTATGATTATGTAGCACTACTTCTGTCCCTAAGATAGTTTCAGGCCAGACTACAAACTCCTTTTTCCTTGGAAACTTTCTATGAGGAGATGTAGTTCCATTGACTTTATAGATCTGATTATGAATTTTCCTCAGAAATGTAAGATCCTTATGATCTAGACCTTATTTATATATTGCCTTCCTGTCATTGTAAAGATAATTTGCTCTTTCAAAGACTAATTTGTGGCATTACTTGAATTCTGTATATAATTAGATAAGATGTAGGGCTGAAGAAAGGACTGTTACTGCAAAAATCTTACTTAAATCATGGCAATTCAAATTCACCCACTTCAGCACCATTCATTCACATGCTTCATTTTAAAAACTAAATGTCTTTGATTTTGGAGCAGTGGTGTGACTCGGAAGCAAACAATATAACATAAGCTCTTACAGTCATCTTCCTGTTGAATTTCATGTCAGGATTTTCTAAAGTTAAAATCCTAAAATCCAGCCCCTGATCACTGGGACAGCTCCCAGAAATTGTCACCAGGAGAAACACAGCAGTGGAGCACATAAACTCTTCGAGTCATTTGCCTGCATATCTGCAGCAAAGCTCTCAAACCAGGCAACTCCTCGGTTGGAGGTTTCTCCTAAACTTTTTCTCTGTTGTAAATATTCCACTCTTTTTTCTCCTGCATCGTGGCAAATGTCAGAATTCAAAGAACTGTCATCAGCTGCCCAGGTGACCACTGTCCCTTCCCAGAGACAAACCATGCCACAGCATCTCTCCCAGGACTGCTGCTACCCTGCATTCCTGGGGGTAAGTTTCCATCCTTGAAGTTCCAACAGCTCCATGTCCTTCCTTGTGCTGGATTTAGTCCCCCAGTTTTTTTCCAGTTAGTCTCTATCAGCTGAGGTTCTGCTTTTTGTGAGTTTGATTCCCAACATTTCTGTTATAATTTTACGAGCGTTTCAACCACCTGCCAGTGGGTGTGACAGTCACCTTGTCTAATCTTTCCTTTTGCTGATTCTTGTTTCCCTGGGTGCCTCAATAAATCATTAGAACCGGGAAAGGGTCCAAACCAATAACAGTCTGTAATCATGACTGGTTGGGAAAGTTTGGGTTTAAAAGCAGAAATTCAGATTTCTGCTAAAATTGCACCCAAATCTGAACTTCAGATCTGTTTTCTTCCCCTCTGAAGAATATGAATAGATTTTCTGAACCCATATCAATCAGATATGGGTTTAATCCATCCTAACCAATTCCCTTTAGAGCACCTTGTCTTCCTGATGCAGTTGGGTAGAGCTTCAGAGACCAGGAGAGAAACTGTCTAAATGACACAGGCACTTTAAAAAAAGCACATTTATGTTTGATCTAATTAGTACTCAGAACTGGACACTACCTGGTGTATGTAATGACCTCTAATGGACTTTGTGATCTGTGTGATCATTGGACAAGGAAAACATTATGGAACTTCTGTATCTAAGGGCAGAATTATTACCTACAGCCACAGCCACCCTGTGCTGCAACAATAAATAGAAATAAATCTATCTGAAATAATTGTTTATACTACTGATACTGCCAGGAGCAGGAGTGGACATGAAATAACAGCACTTTTATTTCAGGACTACCCACGGTATCTGATTGATTGTAGACCTGATACTGCACCCAGGATGCCCAGGGTTTTTCACTGTGGTTTTCCCAGTTTGTTTGACAAGTTGAAATATATGTTGTGATACCACATGGAAAATGAAGGCCTCGATTATGCAACCCATTTTCAGATGAATGATCCCATTTGGTCAAAATGGATCATTTGTGTTTGTAGGAATTGTAGGACTTGCTTTTCATTTCTACATTAATTCATTTTTTGCATGAACAGATGAAATACCACTTGTGGAGATGGGCTGATATTTTTAAGGCAATTGATAGTTATTGCAACTTTATAACATGACATGACAATTTTATTTGGATTTATTTCCTTCACACTGCCATGTGCCAGCAGTACTAGGAGGTGGAAGAATAGGATGCTCTTTCTGTGGTTCATTCATTTTAAGAATGTTTCTTTTGTTAAAAATTAGTCCAGTGTCCCTGGGACAAGGCAAAGGCAGGGAGGGGATTTTATATTTGCCAAGGGCACAGTGTCAAGACTTCTGGGCTCTTCTGCTTGAATGAAGTCAAGAAAATGGATTGTATGAGTGAGGCTGCTCCCTTCACAGGCACGGGGAACAAACCTCTGCTTCAGAGATGGTGCCCATCTGCTCTCTGTGCAAAGAGCTCCACTTGAGGTGCAAGGTGTTTACTTCTCCCAAGTGGACTCTCAGTTAGTGTCACATTCCACATGACTCTCATGTTAAAAAAAAAAAAAATTCCTGTAGTCAGAAGGCCAAAATTAGCTTCTCCTTAAAAGCCTGAAAAGGCAAAGAGAAGATTAAAAACCATGTGGGTCACAGCAACCCTCTCAAAATGAAGAGACTGATACAGAATGCTGAGAATGAACTTTCTTTCCCTACTTCCAGACCAAAAAAAAAAAAAGGAATAGGTTCTTCCAGGCTCTGGTTTTAAAAGCAGTGGCTCTGATTCCAGGTCCAAGGTCATCTATTTTCAACTACCTGGATCATCTTATGTCAAAAGGAAAACCTTTATTAAATTTCAGCATAAAATGAAGCAAATTAAGAAAGTCAACTGAGCCAGGTAAAACCTGGGGGGGGGGGGGGGGGGGCAGGGGGAAGAGTGTGGTGTCAAAAAGAGAGAGCAATAAGCCAAAAAAAAATCAGAATATTTTCAAAAAGCACTTGGAGCCTTTAGGCATAGAAAGATATAGTACAATCCATCATCAAACAGTCCCTTCCATAAGCTGATGTGGGGTAGGGTTGGGAGAGGGTGATAAACTCTGTGCCCAAGTAGATCAAACCATTAAGGAGCTGAGGAAAAGAGTACATGGACATTTATTACACAGGGGCCTGGCATGATTTCTGCCCCTTTGCTGATGGTTAAGTACCTGTTTAGAACAACCCAAAACTAAAAAGTTACTTTTTATAGAATTTTTGTGCCAGGATAAATGCTAATAAAATCTAATTATATGAGGTTTATGAGTACAGCTGTGCAAATACATTTTCTGTAAGAATGAAAAAGTGGGAAAAGAGGGAGAGGAAGGAATTATTGGGGGGGAGTGAAACCAGCTTACAAGTAAGAAATGGGAGAGGAAATGCATTTCAGTTTGAATGAGACATCTCATTTGGAAGATTCTATTTGTCTTATCTCTTTTATTTTAAGTAAAATGTAACTGAAGATCCAAATGAAACTTTCATACAAAATGAAAATGCAAAGTGTTCTGTCTTGAAACACTGTGAGATAAATAATTTAAATTTTCCATTGCAGTGAAAATTGCATTAATTTCTTTTTGCACAGATACTTTTCTCATGCTAGTATTTAATTGAGCATTCTGAATGTAAGTGTCAGAATTTATAGAGGCTGGGGTTTAGGTCTGTATATATATTATTATATTTCCTCTTCAATCTGATCTTCATGTAGTTTATACCTTGGTCTAATAATTTTGGATCCCAATAACATTAGGATTTTTTCTTTTTTTTTTTTCTTTTTTTTCTCTAACCGGAGTAATGGTATTAATATTTATGTGCTATTAAATTGCAATCTTATAGAACACATTATATCTATTCCCTTTCTGAACAGGATAAGGCAACTATACCAATATAGCTAATAGTGCAAATTAGGTGTGGCAAAGAATATATATAAGTGATTATGAGCAGTGCCTTGATATTTTTATTGAATTGTCCACACTCTGCTTCTTCTCCAACCCCAAAATAATCATGCACTGCACAGATCTCCAGAATGAGCACCCTAGTCCTGTACTGGAATACAATAATACCTCACAAAACAACCAGGGTGAAAAATGTTTCCCAAATTCTCCCCAAGAGGCATGGGGGGAGCCTGATGGGTAAATGTAATGTTTCAGTGGAGATAAAGGTATTTTTTCATCCAAAAAATATTAGCTTGTGTGATTTTTATGTTCATCTTCCTCCTTCTCTTTTTTTAAAATTAGATTAATTTTCAAGAGGGGGAAAAAAGTGTCAATTTACCCTAATAAAGAGTCCTTTGAGTTCTGCCTAATGCTCAGACAGCAGGCCTCTGAGGAATGTCAGGAGATGGAGCAGCAGCATTCTTCTGGCTGCTGCTCCCTGAGAAATCAGCATCCCAGTCCCTGGAATTCCTGTCAGTCAGCTTAGATGTGAAACTCAGGGCTGAATCACAGAACACGCCTTTTTCCCGGGACTTTAAAGTCACAGCCAAATCACTGGGATAATTTGATCTTTGGAGCTGTGTGTTCTCCTACCCAAACTCCTCTTACAATTTCTGTTTGAAACGTCAGTGTTTGCTCAGTTTCTGTCCATGCTTTTCTGTCCTCTTTGCCAGCTTGTGCCCTTTTTACCCAAGGTGACTTTAACTGGAAGACAAAATGATTTGGTCCAAAAGGTTCTGTGCAGGCTGCAAAATGCTATTATTTAAATAAAAGGGTGTACAAAGCCACCTTCCACAATTAAACCGGTTTATACACGTGCAGCATGCTGGCTGTGTTACGGAGAAACCACCATTTTAAATTTAAAACATGCTCTGCCTCATTACAGAAATATATTCCACTTTTTTTTTTCCCCTTTCCCTTTTTTTTTTTTTTTTTCCCCTTTCCTTCCCCCCTAGTTCTTTTAAACAGAGAGGCCATTCCTTTCTCCATCTGAGTTAAATACCACAGTATCCTTTTCGGCAGGCTTCTAAGCTAAATCTAATCAAGCTGTGTCACAGCTCTGTCAGGCAGGTTGCTCTTTCTTTGGCCTTGAATAATTGGAAGAATGTTGGCACTTGTGCCTGGGCCATGAGAACGTGACCCGAGTTGATATTTAATCTACTTCAGTGCTAGGCTGCACTAGGACTGGGGTCTAAGCCAGGCCTGGGGAGCAGTGTGTTAGCCATCAGCAGCACTCATTTTACCTTGGAATGGATTCCATTTGATGTATCATTACACCGCTCCAGGAGAATGCTTTAATGAGACAGATACATGCGCTGGAAAGGATTAAATTGTTGTCCTTTAAACTCCTTTTTTTTTTTTGCTTTGCTGGCCTAATAGCTACAAGGTGCTGGGAAGTACCTGAGAAAAGGCAAAAAGGTTACAGAGGCGGCCAAAAATAGCTAAAACTGAAGGTCTGTCATCCCTGGATCTGCAAGCACTTTGCAACGATTGTAGATATCTGGTCTGTACTTCCCTTTCGCAAGCTCGGAGTAAGCACTGGATTTGTAGTTGTGTTTTCACCTCTTTTCAGGGAGACTCGGTATTAGGAGGGGACATCAGAACTGCTTCGTGTATTTGTGGCTTTGAAGCAGCCCCTCGGCGCACAAACCATCATCACTCGGGACGTGGGAGAGGAAGGTTTTCATTCCCCTTCTCACAGGCCCATATGAGCTCCAGGAGCCCTCAGGAAAGAGGAAATTCCTCTCAGATCGGCGGGTTGTTCCTGCCGAGCAATCCGAAGTCACAATGGATTTCGATCGTTTTGTTCACACTTTTTCTTCAGCGAGAGCTTGGGAGGTGGGGGGTGGTAGAGGGGGAGAAATAGCTATTAGAGCCTTTTCCAGTGTAAATCGCCCTTTTTTTGCCTCTCAGGAAAGTCTTCTGCCTCCTGCCTTGGATGACTCGCTGAAGTGTTTGGAAATGCCCTGCACTCAGGTCACACAGCCCAGCAACTATTTGAGCTTTTGCCAAATGGAGAGAAGGGGAACATGCCCACAATTTGCAAAGGAGTCTGAGGCAACATTTAATTTGCATTAAAAAAAAAAAAAAAAAAAAAAAGGTGATCTCAATGACCCTTTATCTCGGATAATGAGATGTACCCGTGTGGACACCACAACCGACAATTTCCGTATTAAATCCCCGTGTCAGAACTTACATTTCTGCCGTCCCGTTTCGCACCGCTTGTCCTCTGTGCTAGGGAGGGATGCTGAGGGCCAAGAGGCAAGCACCTCTGTGTCTCACCGCATCCTCTAAGGGATGTGAAGACTGGGAGAAAGGATCTTTGTTGTGGAGTGAAGTCGTGAGACGCTAATCAGGTGTGTTACTGATTGACTCGGCCTCCTTGGAATGTCAATGACTCCTTTTCTGCCAGGCTGCAGTATTAAGGGATGGAGTGTTTGTCCCTTCCACATGGACTCCCCCAGCCTAATTTCCACTTACTTTGTTAGCAGAGGCCAGCACCTGCTTTTAAGTCGTTTTAGCCCCTGACTGTACCTTTTACATTTTACAGTATGTGAGTCTCGATAAAAGCAAAGCACCACTTCTTCAAAATATGATGTTAACTCTATTTTTTACCTCTTGCTGTGATAAATCATCCCGTGGTCTTGGGAACTACCTCCTCAAACCTTTCAGGGCAGGCTAAGGATAATGCTAACCTTTGAAGACAGCTGATGATACAGCCTTCTAAATTTCTGTTTGTATTCCATGAAAGATCCTGGCTACATTAGCAAAGGTAATGCCAGTAGTCTTTTTATACATCTTTTTGTGAACAAAACAACTGGATAAAACCAAAAAACTTTCTGTAGAACAGACAGAGCACTCACTCTTGTCCATTATCCACAGTTTCTTCTCTGTTTGTTTTGACTATGAACCCTCACATCACTAGAAAGTCCGTTCCTCGCTGGGAACGTTTCCTCACAAGTGGGACAACAATGTCAGCCTGACCTAAAGGAAATTGTTCTCTCTTACATTTCCTTTGAGGTTTTTTTTTTCTACCTTGAAAGTGACTTGTTTCAAATTAAGTGAGGCTATCAGAGGTGATCTTGTGTTGCTGTCAAGCGACAGCTACCACATTGTTCTGCTAGTGGACATCTTGATTTTAATTTCAGCTTCAAGCAGCCCCTTTATTTCATCTGCTGACCATTGGGGAAGAGCTTACTGAGCTTATTTGCAGCATGGATTTCCCCTGGAGTAGTCAGATACCCCAGATTTTTGAACAGGTGACATACCTTTGCCATTATTGTCTTCTTGCCTGATGGAACCACGATTCATTTCTTTCTAAATTTTGGATAACAAACCACCTGGGAAACCAACATTTCTCACTGAAACAGAATGTTTGGGGCCATGTTTTCAAGGACAGAAACAAGCCCAGAAACCAGAACATTTGCAAGAGAGGACATTCCTCAACCAGTTATGGTTTCAAACACAAACAAACAAACTCTCACCCAAATGCTAGAAAAATGGTCACCTTTCTGACTTTTGTCGGATCACCAGGTCTTTCCAATGGATGTCAGTGAGAATAACAGATAAACAAGGAGTGCAGGAGCAGAGGCTTCTGCTGCTTCATTACTTTTCTTACACCTTGTGCATAATCTTAGGCAAAGGCACATCTCTGTTTGCAGAATCACTGTCAGATAAATATCCAGGGGAAGGTCTATTCTCTACTTGTGTGGCATCCATGAGCAAAAAATCACACGTTTATTACTTAAATGTATTGCATTCATTGATTACAAACAGGAAATTGGGATTTGTCCTGTTCCCTGATAATATAAGGCATTATTTAATAATTTTCTAACTGCTGTTGTGTAGAAATGTAGTATCTTACTGGAATGTGATAACACAGTTTATCAGGTACCTACTTCAGCTGGCAGAGAGTGGGTTGGACAATTTTCACTTAAGAATTGTTTGCTGTATTCCCCTTGTTGGCCCTTTGTAGGAAACTGAATCAGGGAAAAGTGGAATAATGCACAAACAGCCAAAAAGGTGCCTTTTGCTGGGCAGCAGCTGAGCAGAGGTGAAAACATTGCTGGATCATTTCTGCACAATTAGAGAAGTATAAAAAGAAAAATATAAAATTTAAAAAAAAAAAATGTAAGGTGAGGAAAACCAGGAAAAATGTAAAGCTCATGAGTGCAGAGGAAGGAAAGACTGGGATGTGGATTATGGTTCTTCTACAAAGTGGTAAGCAAACTGAAAAGAACCAAGGAATGTTATGAAAGTGTGTGACTTAGGCAGTGTTCGTCCTTACTGGCTGTATCTTCACTCAGGGCAGGAACAAACTCTGGCAAAGGCAAAGCTGTGGGTTTCCCTCACTATACTGCAATTATATTATTTGGAGCTAAAGAAATCCCGAGCTTAGGAATTTATCTAACAGATGAGACACGGCTGGAAAAACATTTCATCTGACAAAGACAGCTGAAAGAAAATGTGCTTTTTTCATAATTTTGTTTTCTCCCAAATCACAAAATGCTAATATTTTTGGCAGAACTGGAATACAAGGAGTTGCCTGCTATTGAATTTGGGGGACTTTGATTTCATTATGCTGTGAAATAGGACTTCAGCATAAATATTCATAGCCTTATGCTTAACTTTAAACAGCTGCTTAAGCTGCTTGAGTTCATAGACCTGGTCTTCATATGTCAAAGGAATGACCAAACACATGCACAGAGCAAAAGCAGAGTTTTTAGAAAGAAGGAAAAAAACCTTTTCTGCGGCATTTCAGAAAAGTCCACAGAGTATCTCCACAGCTTTTGAAATTAGATGCTAAATGCAGTGGTTGGATTTAGGGCAAACAGAAGAGTTTCCTTGGGTTTGCACAGTCCTGTCTCTTGAACTGCATTTGATTTTGCAGCCACAATAACACAGTGTACAGTAGGGAAGTGAACAACTCCCGAAGCCATTTGAGGAAAATCTGCATGGAAACTTCCTCTGCAACATTCACTAGAGGTGGAAATGGAGATCAGTGGGCTCAATACAGTAGGATGTGGTATTAATCTGCATTTCCTGAAGTGCTGGGAGTTGTTGCCCAAGTGCTTCACATACATCTTGCTTGCACTTAGATTCATAATTTTTTATTCTACGTAAATACAATTGTTTGGGTTTTGATTTGTGGTTTGTTTTTTGGGTTTTTTTCCCTGGGAGAAAAAAAAGGCTTTCACTGTTCAGTTGAGAGCTGCTCAGTAATACCAATTTTTTTTTTCCCTGCTACAAATGGAAATATCTGGCTTGTATTTAGAGCTCAGGCCCAATCCTCTAAACAGTGTTAGTAAACAGAGCCTATCAGAGATTCACTGAATTAATAGCCACTGGATTTAAAAGGTAATTAAAATAATTTCAAGCATTTTCTTTCATTCTGATGACTAGGCATGAATTTCAGTACCACGACTGCAAAACAGTTCATTAGTGCCTGGTAATGTTAATAGACCTGATGAGTCTATCCCTGTCTTTTCATAGTAGGGAGCTCACACACAGTGGAGAACTTTGCCTTTGAAACCTCTTTCTCTTTCTATTTTTTTATCACTATCTCCTTTGCTCTTTCTCACAGTGGTGTAATTTTAAATATTTGTTGTGGTTGGATAACCAACTGGTTTCTCAATGTGGAAATACTCTTTTTAGTTGCAAATGCCCCTCTTATCATGCACAACATTGTTGTTTTTTTCATTGTAACAAGCCATTGCTATTAAAGAAGCAAAAGACTTCTGAGGTCGTGGCAGGCATATTCATGCCACTGGAGGATTGTTCTCTGCAGAATGCTTGATCACTATCTAGTTGTGAAAGGTCCATGGGATGGAATGTCTTTGGGTGGTTATTCTTTGCAAATTCTTCTCCATTCTGAGAATTCTAAGAATCATAGCTGGATTCTTAGGAAATTCTTTCTGACTGCATCTGGCTTAAAAAGCCCTCTCTGCTTTTTCTGCTCCCTCTTACCACTTCCTTTACCATGGCCATGCCTTCCCTGAGCACCTACAGACTCTGCCTCCCTACCAAACACATCTGGGCAAGTGTTTCCTGAATTCACCCTCTGAGTCTGGAAAAGTCTTGCTTGGAATGCAGAGCCCTTCCTGTGAAAGGCAGAGCTTGCATCTCCTGGAGCCTCACACTTGTAATTCTGCAAGGTGCTGAGGGCCCTCTGTTAGATTGCTGTCCTGATGGATCAGAGCAAGGCACAGGATGTCTCCATCCATAAATAAAAGGGGGAAGAACCCCTTTTCCAAGTTCAGGAGGCAGGGTATGACTGCATGTTCATAAGGCCAAGTGTTCTCTCCAAAGAGGGTGGTTTAATCCGTGCTACCTGATGGAAACCAGGGTGGTCTCATTCCATTCCTCCAACTGCTCTGGAGGGTTGTCCAGGGCAGCATTAGCTGGCTTAGGCCAAAAGTGTGCTGCCAGTTTAACAGGAGGGATAGCTGTGTTCCAGTGGGTGTCCTGGCCTGTGACCAGGTTTATATGTAGCCAGAGAACCCTTAAACACTCATGCTGTCATCAATAATATTATCAGGGTGTTAATATTAACATTCCATGAAGGTGATTCTCTCTTTGCCGTGGAAAGGACATCTCCAGTAGCAAAGATGACCAGGGTGGGAAGGAGGTGACTGGGTCTGTGGAAGGACAAAGAGGTCTGCACTTAAACCAAGCAAGTTTTAAGGGGAATGACTGTTTCACTCCCTCCTTTTCCTGCCAGTGGGAGTACACAAGCAGGACACCAAGGAGGCTCATTAATGCATGCAGAAACTCAGAAGGAACACCAGGAATGTCAGAAGGGAATTGGGAGTGTGAGACTGAATGCAAAGGGACAGGGAGGGCTGGCCTAGCAGGAGGCTGGACAACCAAAGCCACGGCAGCCCTGGGAAATCCATGACATGGGACATGCGGGGGGCCCGTGGCCACTGATCTCTGTATAGGGGAGGTCAGGGTTCAGCTTCTGCCTCTGCCTCAGGGGACTCGAGGCTCTTGTCCCACCTCCCAGGAGAGCTCCCTGGCCAATGAGCAATGTGCTGTTTTGGGTGAGGATGCTCCCAGTCCATCCTGTCCAAGCTGTGCCACTAAGCAGAAAGGAATTCATGAAACCAGAGGAGGAACACAAGTGTGTTGGGATGATGGGAGAAGCACACTGGAGTTGGAGCAGGGTGATGGGAGTGAGTGCTTGTCAGTGTTGCTGCTGTATTTATGGGAAATAAAATCCCCTATGCCCTCCGCAGGGCCATTCTTCTTCTCCCCAGTTGTCTGAAGCTCTATCAGTTTGGTATGGACAAGGTGTGACTATTAATCACTGTCCCATCTCCAGAGATGTTACCACCAGGAGCTTTCATTCTCTAACAAAGTGGGAATCTTCAAAGCTGCGTTTAAGGAAAACATTTAAGCATACCAGGAAAAAAAAAGGGGGGGGGTAGTTAACTGCATGAATGTGATGCTTCTCTAGGCAGCTTATTAGCACAGGTTAGTGTGTCTCTACTTTTCTGTAACAATTTCAGAATGAAAAATGTTAATTGTCACCTTCACTCAACCGGTGGTACGAACTCTAAATTATTTCTACAAGGAGGTAGTATCTGCTAACTTGGAGATTGTCTTATGATGAGCTGCTTCATACAGAGACGACATAAAAAAAGAATTTATATCACAGGGCTTAAATTTCACTCCTCAGTTTGGTAAAACTCTCACTGGAATTGCCTGGTTGGATGTTGGTATCAGTGGGCTAACTGTAAAATGCTGTCAGGAAATAATATTTCATGGAATCTGAATATTGGTAGTCTGTGGATATTCTGTGACTCTCTGTATCATTTAGGCACAGTATTTCTCCAAAGGTCTGTGTGTCTCCAGGTCTTTGTAACAAAAACCATCACACCTTTCAGTACTGGTTTTGCCTTCCACAGATGGAAATGAGTACACTTAGGATTGCACTTGTTCTTGGGGTGCTACTTCACCAGGAGACTTAATTACTTCCAAAATCCCTGCTGACAGTGTGTTCCTCACTGGAGAGGTTCTGGTCTTCCATGTGATTAGCTTGGTAATGCAGTTTTACCTGTATAATCACCCATTATTGCTCTGCACAGCAAAGATTGAGCCCCAACAGTTTGTAAGTTCACCAATGCTGAGCAAAATCCCAGCAGCAAAGCAAATGGAGCCCCTGGTCTGTATAATTGAAGTCCTTTTTTCCCCCCCTCTCTTATCTCATTTTGGAAAATGAGAAAGTTTCATCAAAAAAAAAAAAAAACAAACCACATAAAATAGCCTGAGGTGAATCCATGGAAAATATTGGGCTGGACAATTTGTTTAATGAAGGAAAAAGTCCAAAACTCTTGGAGAGAAAATTTTAAGTAAACATGATTACACCTACTAGTTCTGCCTTAGAAGTACTTCCTGACATTTTTTTTTTCCTTTCACACCTTAAAATAAAGGAATGGAGCGAAATATTTAAATGAACCGAAACCTGGGCTTTTAAAAACTTGGTTGTGTGAAATATTTGCCACCAAAGGTTAGGATTTCACAGTATCTGGTTGCTTTAAGGCATTATTCAGAAGGCTTTTAGGTTTTATCTTTCTTATTGACAGTAGAGTTTACTATACTGCAGGGTGGCAAACAGATTAGGAAAAGCCTGAGCTCTTCCTCCGAAGCTGGATGAGGAAGCAGGGCCTGTGCACTCTGTTCTCAAGACTTCAAACATGCCAGATTCTCCCCCCAACGTTTTTGCATAATCCAGTGGAATCTGACAAACAAAAGACTCTCAGAAGTCAGATGGCATTTAATTTGAGTAGTAGGTAATCAGTGAAAGAGAGTATCCTGGAGAGAAGGTAATTTGTCTTGAGCTGACAATTTGAGATGGATGTGCTGGGGTTATCTGCAGTGTCAGTTCAGTCAGAGATGAACTGAACTCCATTTCTCTTGCTAGAAGTCTAAATCAACAGAGACCTCGGAGATAATGAGGTATTTAACGGGTTCCCTCTTCTCCTGGCTGGAGATCTCATCCTTTCTTGCAGAAAGAGACCTTGAAAGGAAAAGGAAAGGAAAAAAAAGAAATTACAAAAGGGAAAATAAAGAGGAGGTAAAGGGAAATTTGCTCAGTAAATTAACTATAAGAGCTGCATTAATCTAATCTGACTAGTGGCCCATTTTCCCCCTCGGTTGGAGTAGATCATGGAGTCAGATAAACCACCCCACTCTCCTGTCTCTTGGCTCTGTTTTCCAAGCTGTGGTTCATGGACCACTGGAAGACTAAAGAGTGCTTGCTGGAGTCCTTGGAGAGATGCCAGAGGTTTACTTTATAAACTACAATGTTTTGGGCATTCCCTAAAATAAAGTATGGCACAACTGACCAAACCTGAGTTACTCTTTTGGGATAGTAGCCTTGTGATTTTAACACTGGGTACAGTCCAGATGAATTCTGCCCGCTTTAAATTGGGATCCAGTGCCACCCAGTTTGGGTTTAAATGTATTCTTCCATGTAAATGGGAAGAAATTAAATAAAACCCTCATTTTAATAAAGAGAATGCCTAGAGAAACAGAAAAACTATAAGACCAAATAGCTAATGGTGTTGCTTTAGAAAATATGTGAAATTAATTTAGAAAAAATTGACTTTTTTTTTTTATTATTTACTTGTACTGAGAAATGGCATGTCCAACATTTGACTAAGGTGAACCTACCATATGTTTTATAGAGCACAGGTCTAAATCAAGATTAGCTCTATCATAACATAAAGTCTCAAAAAGCTCCAAGCTAAAGGTCATGGCTCAAGGAAGAAAAAAAAAAGAAAGTAAATCCTTTCCAGGAAACCACTAAAATATGATCTTAACTTGAGAACTTTAAAGTTGATAGCACTGAAACATTTGCTTAGTATTATGCACACACTTAAATATCTGTCCTGAATACGAACACTGAATAACAAAAGAACTGAAAGAACATTGGGTGGCAGAAAGAAAGAATATTATTAAACAATGTTCTTTAAACAGCATGGCTTTAATTTCTTCTGTAAAATATGCAAGTCTTTCCAAGAATCTGGCATTCATTTTTCCCTTCCTCTTTGCCCCAGCAACTAGATGTGTATGAATATTCCGATCGATAATCTGAGACTCTGTCCTGCAGAAGTCTGTTTTGTTTCAGAGAACTGGTGGTCAGGTTTCAAAGTGGATGAAATATCTGCTACTAACAACCCAAACATTTGTTTAGCTCCTTGTTCATACACAGATCTTTGCATTTATACTCTAAAATAAAAAGAAGTAATTCATGTTTTCCTTATGAGTCACAGATCATTCCGTTTCCTTATGAATCTCAGGAAGTTTTTGTACATTACTGGCAAACAATTCAAAACAAGACCTTTCTTTTTCAGTGGTGTTTTAAATATGGCTGGCCAACACTTTTAAAATTCAAAGTTTTCTTAAGAAATGATTTATTGTTAACAGTGTAATATTTTGCCATTACAATGTGTTCAAAATCCAATTTTTGCTGTAAATCTTTCAAGGAAAATATTTTCCTGAGCTCTTCTTGTCAAGACATGCTGTGGGGGAAGACGATTTTCTCGCCAGAGCCATATTTGACCTCTTACATTTCCCCCCCCCAGAATTCTCGGGATTTCTCACCACGCTGGGTGGAAAGAGGCACGTTCCCCAGCAGAGAGATTTTGCGTGCCAGCAGTCAGGGAAATTCCTATTCCTTGGAAAATTGGTCCCAGTGCACTAAGACTGAATGGCCAGCCTAGGGCAGAGTTTCCCTGGCTGTGGGCTACAATCCCCCCAGGGCCAGGAAGGAGTTCAAAGGGGGCTCTGAAGTGTTAGAAAAAACAGTGCTGGTCAGCAGCTGCTGACTTTTTCCTGGCTGGAAGAGTGAGGCTGTGGTTTCACAAGATTAAGTCTTCAACACCAATTCTGGCTTCTGGTATTCCCTTTCCAGCCTTTTCCTACCGCCTGTTTCATCCTCCCTCCTGCAGTGCACGGGCCCCTCGGTCCTCCCGACGTGTTGCTTTGTGGCTCTGCTGCAAGAGGGATCGGGAACTTGATCCAATTTGGAGGAAGACACATGAAAAACTAAGTGTTTCCCTGCCAGGTTATTTTTAAGCTGGACTTACTCCCTGCCCCAGTTCGTTGCACAGATGCATCCAGGGCTGTTCTGGTGTAGCAGGGGAGTGATGTGTTGCAACCCCGGGCAAGGGACGAGGAGCAGGAACGCACCACTGGAGGGCTGTGCTGGCAAAACCACAGCCACAGGGGAGATTTAATTACTGGTGGCAAGAGGTTGTGCTCTCTAGAGAACAGGGAATTGCTTTTTCAGTGCCTTAATTGTTGGCAGCATCTCCATCCCTCCAGAGAAGGGGAGCGAGATTTATCCCCAAAGCCAAAATTGTCTTGCTCTCCTTGTGGGACATGAACGGCTGCTGACTCGGGGGGGTTGCATGGAAACAAGTGTTTCAGAAAGGGGCCACCTTTTCCAAAGGTTTGAAAACACAGGCCTTGGAATCCCAATGGAATTTTTCACTCTGGGTGCTCATGGCAAACCCAGCCCGGTCTGACGGAGAACACGCTGAAGCAGAAGCTGACTGATCTCAGGAGGACATTGTCCCCTTGGAGGACAGTCATGATCTTGTGTCACTTACCACTGACTTCAATAACTTTATGTTGGTGTACATAAAGAGAAACTTTGATCCAGGGAAGCCACTTCACAGCCAGAACCAGCTGTTGCTGGTCTGAACAGTTTCAGCCAAACAAAAAAGGGGTTGGTCTGAATTGCCAAGAAGTTGTATAAATAACTTCGAGACATTGTTACAGCAAACTGGCCGAGCTTCGTGGAGGGACTCCACGAGAACAGCGGAGCTGAAGAGCCTAGAGCAGGGTCTTCTCTTGCAGAGTTTTAGGTGTTGCTGTCTGAGATGATGTGACACATAAAAGCAAATGTTACATGGTCCCAGCTCAATTTGAACCATTCCTGCCCCACAGACAAATGAATTCTCTAGGTGAACTCAGCTCCTTTTGTACTCACGGAAAAAAAACAGAAACATCATTTCAGTGGGAGGAAAAAGCAAGTTAGATGTCCACTGTGACTGTCACTGTTCTATTTTTGCTGGTTGAATTCTAGCACGTTTAAGATGATGGCAGATAGTCAAGATTCACTTAATTGTAATGATGAGGGAAACAAGAAAAGGTTCAGCCCATCAGACAAAGGGCTGCTTTCTCAAAATCTCAGAGCTACCTAGGAACCTTCCTGAAATTAATTAGATTTATTGCCTAAGTGTGCTAAGTTCATACATTCCTAATATATGGACAAATCCCTTTGGAAAACAGAATCTGGATTCCTACATCATTTATATGCCTTTGATCATTTAGCAGGAGCCATTTATAGACCAGAGTTGAGAAGTCCAAGACTCTGAGCATCACACTGGTTTTAAATTGAGAAGATGTTATATGAAATCTAAGCACCAAGTTCATCACCCACATGGAGCCAGAATGAAGATAAACAACCATCTCCAAGGAGTGGAGTAACTTTGTCCTGCTGCCTTGTTCAGAGGCTGTGCAAGAGCACAATTTCCATTTCACATGGAACCTTTTGTCTGTGGCAGAACCCTATTTCTGCCATGTGCCTCGGTCAGAAACCCCTCACACTGGCTTTGTCCCAAAGTCTGTGATCTCTGCAGGTGTAGGTGTTCAAGGCTTGTGTTTTAATGCTCTCCATTAAAAAAAAAAAAAAATTCAAAAAATTGCAAAATTTGAAACCCGATCAGGATTCCGGTTTCCGAAAAACAGCTCACAAGTTTACTGCGCCTAAACCCAGGGCTTGAGTTTAAAATCCAGGTTCACAAAACCCTCACTTAATAAAGGGTGATGCTTCTGACCCTGCCCACATGGACACACACACACACAGAGCTCGGTGTCAGCCTGGAGCCTCCACCATCAATCACTCCGACATTGCAAACACTATTGCTGTTACCAAAACATGTCAACAATACGAGCCACATCATTTAAGGGATGCTGATGATGTTTTCCTCCTCTTTTAACAAAATAATAAACACTTACTTGCCCTAGGAATTGGAAACAAACTATGAATGGCGTGAACTTCGCAAGACCTTATCCCGTGGAGGGGATGTGCTCTCTTTTCATTTGGATTGATCCAGTACAGCCAGCCCCAAACATGCAAAACTCTTGAATCAGACTGTCTAGAATAAGACTTACAAAATCAATATTTAAAAAAAAAAAAAAAAAAGGATGTTGAGTTTTCTCTTATTTTAGAGCCTCTCAGTGAATGTAGACCTTCATGGCAAGGTTTTTTTATGGCAACACTGAGGGTAAATAATTTCCTTCTGATGGTAAATGGAAGCTGAGATTCTTAGAACAACTTGTATTTTATAGATATTTGTTGTTGTGGGTTTTTTATATTGACATGTTTCCACTTACACATGGAACAGGAATTATCTGTGTTAGCAGCTGCACACATAGATGGTCCCTGTCCCCAAGAGGTTCCAGGTTAAGCTCTAGCTGAAAAATGTTTACACACAAAGAAAAAAGCTGTTTCAAGTGATCATTGTCAGGTAAAGCTACAGTTTCTTTTTTCTTGGGGTTATTTGGGGATCATTTTATCTGAGAAAGGGTTGAAGAAAGGCAAGTGAGCGACTTTACAGATATTTGTGGTGAAAACATAAAGACAGAAGTGCTTCTTTGTGTGTTTGCCTTATTGGAGAGGGATGCTGGCATCCCTGAAAAATCAGGGGAAGAAGCTGAAATTTTAACAGAGCTCAGAGATGGAGGGTGAGGTTTGGCTGGAATGGGTGCTGGGCTTTTACCAGGAAAGCCTTGATTTCTCTGATTCCATGATAAGGTCTCATGAGTTTTGAGAGGTGGCTGAAGATGCTGCTGAGTTCGCATATGGATGAGGAAAAGGAATGGAATGTTTTTGGATATGAGTCCTTAAGCAAAGAGGACAGAGAATTCTAAGGAGAAAAAAAGGCAGTACAGAAACCAGAAGGGACAGTGGAGGTGTGAATTCCAGTGCTAGAAGAGAAAATCAGATAGCAGGTTAAAATCAGATAAGGAAGAGGTGAAGCAAAAGGACAAACAGGAGGATTGGACCAAAGTGGGAAAATATTAAAGTAGGAGAGTCCTTTTGCAGGCCAGTGGCACAGTTCATACATGGGGCACGTGAATGGTGCTCTCTGGGGAGGGCACAAAGGATGCAAAAAATATCTTCTGCTACAAGCAGCACAAGCAGTGGAGCTGTTCAGAAACAGGAAGTGAACTGGTGTTTCTTTTCTGGTGATGCAGAGCTCTGCTCTTGCCCACTCGCTCTGGCTGCCTCTTTAAAACAAAAAAAAAAACCAACCAAACAAAACAAAAAAAAAAAAAAAAGAAAAGAAAAAAGAAAAAAAAAAAAAAAACAGAGACATAGTGCAAGGAAAAGAAGCCCAAACTATGTGATAGGCAGTGCCTTGCTGACAGATATTAGGGCAGTGTGGGATGCATTGTTTTCAGATTTCTTCACCTCACCTCAAAGAATTATATTTGTTTCATGGATCACAAATGAGGCTTTTTTTTTTTTTTTGACTGTCAACCTTGGGCACATTCTTGGGTGCCTCCTTCACACGGCCTGAGCAGGCTGTTAATGATCTGAGCTCTTCTAATTTACACATAGCAGTGACTTAAAATTCCTGTGTGTACAGCTCTTACTGTACTGTATTTCAGTACACTGTGGGCAAACATCCCCATTGTCTCCCATATGTTTCGAACAACAAACATAAAACAGGTGATTAAACTCCATAAACAAACAGGGTTTTCCCAGCAACAAATCAACACCTCTCCACGTCTGGTATTTGTGGAATTTGATAAGCCACCCACTTTGCTCCCTCCCCATTCTTGTTATGTCTGTCCTCAGCCTTCTTCATCTTTTATCCCCACCCTGCTTCACTCAGTCTCCAAAGGCAGGCATTCATTGTTAATTAACTGCTGAAACAGTGCAAGCAGCTTGGTTCATGGGATTGAGATGGGAATGGAGCTTTAGGTCTGACTTTAAACTGTTTTGAAAGGCCTAAAAGGCACATTTTCTCTCTCAGAAGGAGTGAGGGAGGCAGGAAGGAGTAACATAGAGGAGAGAGAGGGTTAGGGAATGTAACTGGAAAACCTCAAACCAGTAAATTGAGACACATGTCTTAATCAGTTTGAATGATAGGGGTTTTTAAAAAATCAAAGGTTCTGGTGTTTCTGGTACTTATGTGCTCCCAGATGTAAATACTTGCCTTGTATAAGGTTTCAGGGCCAGATACTCCTCTCAATCAGAGTGGTGTAAATCTGGAATTATTCAGGATTAATAAACACTTCCTCCACATAGGAATTACACTGGCGTAACAGATCAGCTGTCTCTTATTGTGCTGGCTTATCAAGAGTACTTAAAATTGCAAGAATGATGAAAATAGAGAAATTGTTAAAAATTACTCCGCATTCATTTTCAGTCAATGTCTGCTAAATATCTTGCCTGGAACCAGTAGATGGATGAATTACTGTGTTCCTTTGACAAGCAGAAGTTTCCATCTGCCTGTGCTCTCTTATCTTACAGACTGTGTTTTCTTTTTTTGACAAAATGAGGATATTAATAAGTGTTCATGTCCCTTCTCCACCTGTAATGAGATGAGTAGTTGAAATGCTACTTCTGTCTGATTTTCCCTGTTAAAAAAGCTCTATCCAGTGGGATGGCTCAGAGTCTCACTTGAGGTTTTCCTTTCCAATTTTATTTGCTGATTCCAGTAAGAAACATTCTCAAGATTTGAGGGGTTGATATTTCTGTCTTAAATGTTGAGGTTGTAGCTGCATCCACAGTAAAAAACTGTTGTTCTATATTCCCATTGTATTCTGCCTAATTGGAACATGATCTGTAGTTGTCCCCAGAAATACATATAATATTCAGCTTATTTAGATCTATTGTAATATTAATAACTCTTCCACGGAGTATCCTGCAGTCTTGCAAATACATTTGGCCTGTGTTGATCAGAAGTGAAAGCATTTAATTCCATAAAGAAAATGGGAGCTCTACTGCTGTCAAATTCAGCAGTTAAATGAAGCAGAAACTCAGTTCAAAGGCCAACTCCTGGAAGCATTTTCCTTTGCAGCAGTTCAAGAAGCAATACCTCCCTTTTGGGATTGTCCAGGAGAACATGCTTATAAACTAAATGCCATGGTTTCCTAACAGGGACAAATATCTCATGTCTGGTAAAAAAAACCAGAGTGTGTGAATTCAGCAACTCTAAAGCAAAAAATTGATTCAGAGGATTTTTGCTGCACTTCCCGTCCTGGGAGAGGGCTCGGACTTGGGAAGTCCAAATCTCTCCTCTAAGCAACATCCACGTGATGAAATGAGCTATTCCCTTCCTATTCTCTCCCTGAGGCCAGGTGTGTTAATCCTACAGACTCCTGGATACACCTAAGAAATAAGACTTGGAGGGAGAGCAATGGGTTGCCCACAGAAGCTTTCCAGGCTGCCCCATGCCTGGAAATCTTCAAAGCCGGATTGAGTGGGATTTGGAGCAACCTGGGATAGCAAAAAGCGTCCCTGCCCATGGCAGGGGGTTGGAACTAGGTGAGCTTTAAGATCCCTTCCAACACAAACCATTCCATGATTCCATGAGAGCAGCCTGCAGAGGCCTCATGTCTCTGCACGTTGCTGTTGCAGGACACAGTCCTATTCCCAAAGCAGCACGATTTCCCCCAGATCATATTTCTGTGCTGCCTGCTTTTCCTTTTCCCCTCCAGCTTCCTTCTTCTCTGATGTAGGTATGGAGTAGGTATGGAGCACAACACCTGTGAGGACCTGGGCACTGTCATCACCCTAAATAATAATCACCAGTAATGAAAGGGCAAAGGAGAGGAGGGATTTCTGGCTCCTGCTCCCTCGGAGTCTTGGGTGTTCTACAAGCCTCCTTTAGATGTGCTAATAAGGAGCGAGATGCTGAACTCGAAGGACCCGGATTTAAATATTCTGACCCACCAGCGCAGATACAGCAGATACTCCGGGGGGGGGGTTTATCTGGGAGCCTTTTCTCAGGTGAGGAGCAGCTCCCCCGTGCCCTGGAGGTGCCCGTGCGGTTGCTCTGCCCACGGCTCCCTCTCAGATCCCGGCTGAGGCGCTTTTCCTGCCTGTGAAAGGGAGCAGGGGGGGCTTATCGGCAGCATCTGAAACGTCGTGTGCTCCACCGAGATCTCTGCACCAATCACGGGGGTGTTTTTAATCACGCCGAACAGGAAATAGCATGCTGCATTTAAATACTGTATATAATTATCATGGGAAATATAATTAGCAAGCGTAATTAAATGGGCTTGACTGCCTATCAGGCTGTTTCTTGATTTTTCACTCAATCCAGCTGTTTCTCACAGGCTCTTTGCTTTGAGCACTGGTGGTCTGTGACAGAACCTCTGCTCAGAATGAAGGAAGAATTACTTCTTTAAAAGCTGTTCATTTAATCTAACTAGGCCAATTTATTTAAATGCAATCATGACATTTTCCAATACAATCTCCTTTACTTATTATTTTAGAAGCTTCATTTTGGAATGTCTAGATTCATCCAAAATATTCCAATTTGAAGGTTTTAAAAAAACCTCAAGTATATAGAGTCACTGATGGCATGGGCTGGTTGTTTATTATGTGTTTGTTTAGTGTGTTGCACAATGGAGGCCTGACTCTTGATTGGATTCTCTTAAGTGCTACCAGCATATACAAATAAATAATGATGGTAAAATAAGTGTGGTTAATTACTCACTACAATGCTGGTTTATGATTATTCTTTTTCTTCCTGCTCAGAAAGGAAGCATTCTGAATTACTGCAGAAAATATTCTGCATTCCCTCCAATAAAGCCATAATACTGCAACAGTGTTGCCAGTGTTGGGAAGGATATGTTCTGAAAATGAGTGGAACTACATTTTTATATTAAAAATGGCCCTTTTTTTGGGCCAGTGGGCAAAAATGGTTGGATTGAGTCACGTGGGTGGCTGAAGTGAGTGAACAGTTTGCTGCCAGTGAAAGAGGCAAATCCATACTCTCCCTTTCCTGAGCAGGACACTGAATTTTTAGGCCAGGGCTAGAGCTCATGCAACCCCTTAGGAAGCTAATTCAGGTCCCTATGCCAGCAGATACCTAAATATCTTTCCCCTCCCCTTTTTTTTTCCCCTGAGCTGAATTAGCTCACAAAGGAATCAGATGAGCATTAGTGTCAGTGAGAGGGGCATGCATGTCCATCCATGCAGGGGTGGGGGGGAAAACCTGCTCTCAGTGTTCTCAAGAACACCCAGAGATGAACAGTGTAATAAATCAGTTCAGGGTGTGTAACAGCAGATACAGTGCTGTACTAACTAATCATATGATCTCTTAGTTAGTCATAAGACACGATCATATTTTCATGGACAGTGAATGTGTGAGCTGTCCAATCCCCCAGCTGTATCCACTGCATTTGTATCAGGCCTGAGCACTGAGTCACATTCCTGTTGCCTTTGCCAGAGCCCATGAAATGCAGTTTATGCCACCATGGTGCCAGTTTTGAAGGGACAGGAAGCACTTGATGGAGGACTAAGTTGAACAGTGCAAACAGACAGTACATGCTCCAGTGAGAATCCTGCCAGTGAAAAATGAGCCTCTCAACAGACTGCAGAACAACTGAGACCTTGTGAATGATCTGCATTTTGTGTCACACAGCTGTGGCATTTTTAATCTGGTACTAGCCCCTCTAACCTCAGATTTACTGTAAAGCCACAGCCTGAGTGCATTGTACAGGTCCCAGAGCCCCTGCTCCCTGCAGGACCTGTATCCTTCTCACAGGGAAAGAGTGGTTAAAGTAGCAAACAGCTTCCTCGTGCTCACTGGAGGACCCAGGACTCCACACTTGTGAACCATCTTCACCAAACCAACAGGCTCTGCAGTATTCTTTGAGCTTTAACAAATACTCAGTACTTTATATCTTACTGAATATAATACAAAGAAACTGAAGAATCTATGGCTGACATCACTGCTTAATACCAAAATGCTCCAAGAAGCTGATTTCCAAGGTGATAGAAAAGCAAAAGTCTAATTTATTGGCATAGTGAAAGGATTTAGCTGCCTTACTTCTCCATGACAAAAGTTACTTCATTCCAAGTGTAGGGGAAAGATTTGACTTCAACAGAAACAGTAAATTCAATACAAAGTATTGAATCTAATTCCAATTCAAAGATGACAGGTAGCTTTTCCAACATGTGACTTGTGTCAATATTTCCTGAAGTCAAGGGAGAGAAGCTGGGCACACACTTTACAGATCATTAGCACAGATAATTAGAGGAAGAGGATGGTGGCTGTTGCTGAGAATCATATTCTGCTTCCAACCAGAGATGCCTGGCTGACCTGATAACCACACAGCAGCAAATGGCAGTCCAGAGAGTTAGGGGCCCTCTAATTTGCCCAGTGCCCAAAATGCCAAACCCCAAATTCCACGGTTTCTTCTCCAAGCATACAGCAGAACTAGTCAAAACAGCCATAAATACATTTCCCCTGTATCTGCACATTCCATAAATAGTACAAATATAATTTTATAGCAATGGCTGAGACTTGAAGACTGGGATTATCTGCTTGGATTCAGACACTTGTAGAGTTTAACTTCGGAGCTTGAACTTTGGAAAGATTATGACTGTAAATCTATTCTTGCTTTTACAACACAACCATGTGCAGGCTCACATATGCCAGCAGCAAACAAAATTTTTCAAGAGCATTACTGCTTCCCCTGGAACCAGTAATAATGTTGTCCCTGACTTTGTAGAAAGACTGACAGTACCCTCTTTTATACACTTTTAAAAGTACTTTCTTTCTGCTTTTGTTGTATTTTTCTTTATTTCTTGAGAAATTATTTCATACTATTTTTTGTGGTTACTCCTTTGTAAGAAGTCATACCAGGTTAGGTCTTTTCAGGTACTGAGAAACCAGAGAAATTAATTTTACATCAGATCATATATAAGCATGTGCTGAGGAGCCAGAAGATGCCAGAGTTGCCAGACCTTCCTGAAGGAATAAAGGGGAGACAATCAGAGCAGAGGGAGCAGCAGATCTTTCACTGCCTTTGAGGAATCCTGGAAATCCCAGTGCTTTCTGAGGCTGTGGAGCACCAGCCCATTTTAGACACCAAAGGGGATCTGAGCAACAGTCCAGCCATTCACTGCCCAGGCACTGACTCCAAGATATCAACCTGTGGAGAAGGACGGTGGGTAGATGAGGAGTAGCCTGTCCATTATGGACATACATTTTATTTTGTGTTAGAATGAGGTATCTGCAGCACACTTGGCCAGCTTCCATCCTTACCACTTGTTGATTATCCTCTGAAGTCATCAGTCACTTTTCTGTTCCCTTTGGTGGGAGCTGGATGGAGGTTTTTTTCTGGCAGTTTATAACAACCATTTTATCTGCCTTCTGTCAGCACTTAGTTAGTGCTAAATTGAAGTCAAATAGGCAAGGACAAAATTTGCCATCTAAGAGAGACTCTGTGTTTTCAGCGACTTGGTGATTAGACCACCAGTCCAGATGTCGGGAGACTGGGGTGGGAAGGGCTGGAATTGATGTCACCCGTTTCTAAGCTGGTTCAAGGCTCCTGGGTATCAAAGGCAAACTGAATTTTAGTGGAGACACCGGATGACAGGTGGAGCTGGTATGAGAAACCAGCTGGGTTCTGATCCTGCAGGGCAAATGCTGCTGGCAGTGGCTGCCTCTACCTGAGCAGAAGACATTGCCCCAGGCAGCTTATCCTCAGTGCAGGTTTGTTTCTCACTGGATATGTGTCTGTGTAAGAACTCTACATGTGCTTTCTCCTCTTGGTTCTCTCTTACCTGAGAGCTGAAGTATTTTCATACCGTATTTTCAGCCTTTCAACTGGATGCTTTGTCTTCCACCACTTATCACCAGCAAGAAGCCAGTGATGCTTCACTGACCTCAGTGGATTTTGTGTGAGCTACCCCTTGTTTAACTGTATTTGATTATCAGTGTGGTATTGGCAAGGTCCAGTGAGTACTGGATATCCAACAGGGACCAGTAAAGCCAACAATGCTTGTCATACAGTGTATTATATTCAGTGCAGAGAAAGTTTCTCCATTGTTGTCAGATTAAAAGAGCCCACAAAGACATCCTGGAAAGAAACAACTCTTGGGTAGAGTGTAAAAACAATACTCTTGTAAAAGTACAGAAAGTACTTTGAGCAGTAATAAAATAATAAAGCCCCCTAATATTACCCACCTATTATTTTGACACCTAAATTTATGGCATAAAACTCTTTCCTGAGCCACATACCTTTAAAAGAAAAAGCAGTGCATCAGCCCCTCTTGCCACAGAGAAAACACTCAAGGAATAAGGTGGAATGGCAAATTTTTCTCTTGCTAATTATACCTTTAATTCTGAAAATAGCAAACTGTTTCCAAGAGTTTGTTATGCAGAGCTGTAAATTGTTCTGCCTGCCACCGTTTGCTTATTTTGCTCAGTGTAACTGCACCAAGAGTTGCTTAATCTGAACCACCCTCTTTTTTCCAGGGTAGAAAAAAGGTTTGCTTTTCAGGGAATTGTAGTCAACATTGGAAAGCTGAACCTGGTAAAAAGTTGAACTCTTTTTTTGTGAGCTAAACTTGTAGGGAGTGTTATGTCTGTTCAAGTAACAAGTAAGGCAGAGAAATAATAATTTCCTTCTCTAAACAGACTTGGATAGGTTGCAGAAACCTGCTAAATATTGATTCTGTTCAGGTTGAGTTTCTAAACCTTGGAATTTCAGTAGAACTTGGGAAAAGCTTTGTAAATTGATTTAGAAACAATGGTGTACTACAGTTATTTCAAATTACAGTAATTTTTAGTTCATTTTCATTTAATCCTGTGTTTGAGGGAAGTAACAACATATATTTGTAGGAAAAAGCATATTATATGGGAGCAGGTGTTTCCCTGGAATCCTTTAAAGGGGCTTTTCCCTGTTTTTCATGTGATTGTTCCTTCTTTCTGTTCATAAAAGTTATCACCTTAGGGGAAAAGACAAGGAATCATTATGTATTCAGACATTCTTACAGTCCAAATCTGCCACATGGTCAGTCTGATTCTGCAATGTCAAAACTGGAGAAGCATTAATAGCTGGTGGAGAAGTGCCAGAAAGCTAATCCAGTTTGAGGGGGGAAAAAAAAAAAGATACTTAAATACCTGTTTCTTCCTTTTTTTAAAATGTGATGTTGTGAGGGGTTGTAAACCCATATTATATATCGTACCTAAAATGCTTATTTCTTGGTGGCTTCTATTCTGCCACGTTTTTGGACGACCAAGTGGCAATAATAAACACAATTAATTTAGGGTTATAAATAATTTTAAAATTAAGGATGGGGATAAAATGGGAAAACAGCTGCCACAGTAATAAATGGTTATTCCTTATTTAGGATGATCTCTTTTTGTCTTGTAAATACAGGTCCCCAGTGAAAAGGAAGGATGAGTTTGAAGCATTACTTTCCCTGCAGTTGCAGTGCAGTGCTCTGGGAAACAGGTGAGCTTGCTAAATATTGACATGCTGCAAATCCCCTGACAACACAAGGCCGGTGGAAAATCAGGATACCCAGCAAATGCAGGGGAGCAAATCAGATCAGTTGAGTTCGAATTTCTCTAGAATAACAGTAGCTACATCCCACCTAATAGCAAAGCATCGGTAAGGTCTCTGAAGACTGTGGGCAAGGTTTTGGCTCATTTCTTACCCAAAGGACAGACACAGGTGAACTGGCAAGGTTTTGGCTCATTTCTTACCCAAAGGACAGACACAGGTGAACTGGCAAGGTTTTGGCTCATTTCTTACCCAAAGGACAGACACAGGTGAACTGGGAGGGTTTGACCCCGTGTTTTCTATCGTGCAACGTGGATTTCAGCATCGTGGCCGCGGCCTCCCCGCCAACAGGAGGGAGGGAGGGGGCGATGGCTGCAGCTCCGCCATCAGCAGCGAGCGCGGCCGGAGCTGCCGCGGGGAACATTCCTGGTCGTGGGATGCATAAGACAAGGGGTTGCCGGCGGCCATGGGGTTTATTTCCCCACAACCGGGCTTTCCCCCGGCGTGTGCCGCCGAACGGCTCCCCGATCCCGGTGTCCCGATCCCGGTGTCCCGACCCCGGCATCAGGGCAGTCGCTCCCCGAGCCCGCATGGCAGAGCCGCGCTCGCACCGCCGGGAGCCGGCAAGCGGCAAGAGACGGGCTGCAGGGAAGGGCGGGCGAGACGGGACGGGACAAGGATAGGACGGGACAGCGGCGGGACGGGACAGTGACGGGTAATACAAGACGGGACAGGACAAGGACGGGACAGGGACAGGACAGGATAAGACGGGACGGGACAAGGATGAGACGGGACGGGAGAGCGACAGGACGGGAGAGCAGTGGGATGGGACAGGGATAGAACTGAACAGAGATAGGACAGGACTAGGACGGGGCAGGACGAGGACAGTACAGAACCAGGACAGGACGAGACTGGACCATGACGGGACCAGGACAAGACCAGGACGGGACGGGAAATGACAGGGCAAGACAGGACCAGGACGGCACAGGACCGGGACAGGACCAGGACAGGACGGGACAGGACAGGATCAGGACGGGACAGGAAAGGACAGGACAGGACCAGGACGGCACAGGACCAGGACAGGACGGGACAGGACAGGACCAGGACGGGACAGGAAAGGACAGGACAGGACCAGGACGGCACAGGACCAGGAGAGGACGGGACAGGGCAGGACCAGGACGGCACAGGACCAGGAGAGGACGGGACAGGGCAGGACCAGGACGGGACAGGAAAGGACAGGACAGGACCAGGACGGCGCAGGACCAGGACAGGATGGGACAGGGCAGGACCAGGGCGGGACAGGACGGGACAGCGGGGACCGCAGGGCGGCACCGCCCCGGGAGCGGCCGCGCCGCTGATTGGCCAGTCCCGCCGGCGGCGCAGCCAATGAGGTGGCACTGCATCCCGGCCATTCATCATCCCGCGCGCCCCGCGCACATCGCCACCGGCCCGGAGCCGCACTCGGCTCGGCTCGGCTTAGCTCGGCTCGACTCAGCTCAACTCGGCTCAGCTCAACTCGGTTTAGCTCAGCTCGGCTCGGCTTAGCTCAGCTCGTCTCGGTTTAGCTCAACTTGCCTTAGCTTACCTCAGCTCGGCTTAGTTTAGCTCAGCTCTGCACAGCTTAGCTCAGCTCAACTCAGCTCAGCTACGTTCAACTCAGGTCGTTTTAGCTCAGCTCGGCTCACTTTAGCTCAACTCAGATCGGCTCGGCTCAGCTCAGCTCAGCATGGCTTGGCTTAGCTCCTCTTGGCCTGGTTTAGCTCGGCTCAGCTCAGCACAGCAGAGCAGGACCAGGGTTACAAATCCTGCGGGGCCGCCTGTTTGTGCGGCTGGAAGCGGAGCTCCCGCCTTTCCCAGCGCACGCCGGCCATGAAGTCATCTCGTGCTGCTGATTGAAATCATCTGTTTTCAGTTCTCTGACAAATTAATTGAACTTTCCTCTGACTCAGGGGCCTTCTGACTTTTGAAGGAGATTTTGTCTACACGCCGTCTCCCAGACGAACACAATTTAATTTTCTGGGCTTTAAAGGAACTTTATGTTTCCAGAAAGGCAATGAAAGAGGCATTTGTTCGGTGATAGCATTGCAACTTCTACAAATATGGCACAAGAATAGAAGCTTATAAAATGTTGATTTTACTGCAGCTGATAACCAGCTCCGAAACGTGTTAGATCCTGAGATGCACAGGACTGACAATGTTGCAGGCCAGGAGTTACTTTCTTTCAAGTATATTAAAAGAATGCTCCTTAAATAACTGTGAGAGCTCTTGCAGGGCGGAGCTGAGACAGTGCTGAGCCTGTGCCCATTTGCTGTGTTGATCAAATAACTACTGATAAAGGACATACTCCAGTTCAATTTTGTTTCAGCAGGAGTAGCAAAGTTCAGCTAGAGTACAAATCCCCACTGCTCCCAAGTCCTGCATCCAGGGTTGTGATTCAGGCTCTCTAATGGTGTGGTTTGTTCCACTGCTCTTCATCTACCCTTGAGAACTTTTAAAACTTGCTTTTCAAGTACAATGAGACAAATTCTGCTTTCAGGTACCTGAATGTTGCTGCCTGTGATCCTCATCTGGGCATACCCAGTATTTGCAGTGACTCAGGGCAGGAAAGACAGGGCAATGCCAGGCTTGGACACTGAAGAAGGAGCACTGAGGGTTCAGACTGTTTGCCATGCTCAGCTAAGTTTATATGTACACTCTGCATTTTTTAGTTGTACCTGTTAATTTGTCCAGTTCAGAAAATCACCAAAGCACATAATTAACTCTGTGGACTTCAGCTCTCATTTACTGGGGCAGATTTAAGCACATTCTCAGAGCTAAGCACAGGCTTATGTTGTTTGCTGAAAACAGAATGAAGGGAATTTGCTGTTTCTCTTGGTCCATCTGAGTTCTTGTTTCCTTTTCTCTCCCACTTCCCATCCACTCTAAAATCCAAATGATTTGTAAGCATTCATTGATTTATCTTTTAAATAGTCCTGGGAAATAAGGATGTTATTTGTAACCCTTCATTTACATAAAAAACAGGTGATATAGAAAAAATTTTCTGATGTTATCTGGAATCAAATGCAAATTCAGTCCCATGCTTTGGCTGTGGTGGCCAGGACCTCAAACAGCTCTAATTGACTGCAGGACTTTCCTCATGGGCTGACCCTCACATTGTTTCCAGTTCTTCATCATCTAATTTGCAGTTGCTACTTTGAAAAGTCAGCTAGACAGCGCTGAGTTAATCAAAAATCTGTGTTCCACAGAAGTGTTAGAAAAGAATTAAAACATAGATACTAAAATCATAATAATAAGTGGCTGACATTTCAGCACAAAGCCTCAGACCCAAACATTCCCAAATGCCAAAGAAATATGGAAGTGAATCCAGACCCACACATTATGACTTACCTCTTTCTCTGATTTAGCCAGATCAGCCTCCCCCCAAAATTCTGGCTGTGTTTGAATCCTTCAGTCAGTGTCTTTAGTTTCATTAAAGCTTTAATTCTGATGGCAACTCTGAGCTTTGCATCTTGCATAATTTAATTTTTAATTCAGGTACGTTATAATTTCTAGCACTGTCACTCAGAAAAAATCATCCTTTGATTTCTAAATTCAGCAAAGTCAACAACAGACTCTCAGCAAAGCTTTATTTCAGTACCAGTAGCAGGTGAGTTTAGAGCTGGTTTGTGTAACTTATACAAGTAGAACCACAGTTTTCAGACCTGTATCTACCTCAGGAATGCTGGTGCTCCTAGAAAACAGGAAAAAAATGGCAGGAAAATGTCTAAGTCTAATAACACATTTTAGGATGCTGAGGGGTTTGCAATCTGCTCATATGATAATGTTGGTAATGATATTCAGTGCCCTTGCTTATGCTTTTCTGCATTTATTATTCAAGCCCAAGAAGTTCATCAAAAACTTAAGAGATTGGACATGGAATCTGCAGCTGGTCAAAACTTTTATTATCCAGACACAATAGTTACTAAGGCACATTGAAAAAGTTCTAACTGTACTATCATCACCTCAGGTTGTGAAGCAACATGAAATACAGTTGTTGTTTCAGGATTTTTCAGGGATATCATGGAAAGGGATGGCTATATTCATCTGGACCACCCCTTCCTATCCAGTATTTTAATTCTGTGGTTGCATGTAGCCCAGCTCTGTATTTTCAAACTTTCACTCCGTTGTGGCAAATTCGAGTTAAAGGAGATTTTGTTTCTTATTTCGGTCAAAATTCCCACTGACTTTAAAATTCTCCTTTCGGACTCTTCCAGTTTTACTTGACTGAAAAAGAGGCACAAAAGCCATCAAGTTGCTTTGCAGTTCTGGGGTGATGGTGGGGAGTAATTCTTGTGCCCTAGGTGGAGATTGCTGCTGCACGTTCTTGAAGGTTTAGATGTGCATCTTTAAAATATTTTATGTCAATGTCTAGTTCTAAAATGTGTGAAAGAACCTTGAAATAAGGAAGTCTTGTTTGTGTCAGTCTGTAATAGCCCTTCCTCACATTCCATCTGCTGATGTTTAAGAATGGCTTTCAGTTCACTTCTTAGTTACCCCTGATTTTTGAAAGTATGTATATATTATGCAACTCTACACCACCAGAACATACAGTGCAATTCTCTTTTACCACAGATTTATAGGTTAGTGTCTCAGCTTTTAGTGGCACAGTGGAAAGTATAACTGCAATAAATGCACGTGTAGCCACCAGACATGGCCCAAATATCATCCAGTAGTGTCAACTCAAAACAGTACAGGATGTGAAACAAAAGGCATTCGACCTCTCCATGAGGGAGTGACAAAAGCTGCTTTTTGTTTTCTTCTTTTGACACTAGGATCTACCTGAATTTGTCTCTTATTTTCCCCCTTTCCCTGTAGCAGGAGTTGATTAGATAGGACATGTCTCCCTGGCTGAGATCAACACTCTGAAGAGTGCAACAGCAAAGGCCTTGATGATAACCAAGGTATTTTACAACAATAATTGCTTTGAACTGTGCACCATGCTTCAGAATACCAGTGCAGTCGTGAGGGAGTGAGGAACAAAACAGATTTTGTAACTATAAAAGAATTTTTTTCTGTTGTGCAGAAATTGGTTGTTGATGCAGAATTTGGTCCCATTTTATTACAGAGACAATGAAACCAACTATTACAGGGGTTGTTTTTCTTCTATCAGTATGTGCCTCTAGCTCTCCAAAACACCAGAAGAAAAACTGCCTTCTTGGGCCAAATCTGTCTTATCTTTATACTCATGGAATAGTCTCCCCAACTTCAGTGCAATTAGTCACAAGTGAGACAAGTGTCCTACATCTCTTGTAAAAAAAAGGAATTGAAAGTACCCATGATTATTCCTTATGACATTGGCATTTCTGCAGCAAAACTTCACTTTTCTAATCTAAACTGAGCAAAGTGCTCTTAGGATGACAGTCAGATAATAAGGGAAATGAAGTCAGGGAATCTTTTTCTAGATTTTAGATTGAATTTCTCTCTGTCCACATTCGTTCCCCTTTTAATTTGGTTTGTTTGCAGATGGAGCTTGTTCAGGAAGGCAAAGTGTTGATTTAGCAGCCAACACTTATTTAATAATGAAACAAAATTAGTTTTGCAGTGAAGGAGAATTCACTTCAGGAAGAAACAGGAGTAACTTTTAAAAGATTACATCGACCAAACAGGAAATGGACACAGCCCCGTGTGGTTTAGGTAGTTTGATTGCAGTGCCAAGGGTGTGAATTGCCGAACAGCTTTTGCTGGCTGAGCTGTTGTCGGCTCTCCCCTTCCTCCCGACTGCTCCTAGGTGTCCGCTCCTGCCGGAGCCATCCCCCTTCCATCTGGATCAAGCTGCCGAGCTGCCTTCCAGTGCCTTAGGGGCAAACGTGGCTGGAGGAGAATTGCTAGCAGCTGCTTGCACTGCTTAGTCATCGCTGCCACCAAGAACCACTGTCTGAGAGAGCCGAAAAATATTTGCAGCGTGTATTTACAAACAATTGCTAGACAGATTTTGTCTGCACAAAGCACTTGTCAAACAACTTCGAGCAGGAAATAAATACAGATAAATAGATGCTCTTTTGCCCAAGGAGAGCATATGCCCAGATTTTATGTTGTCTAATTGTGCTGCCACAATATTAAATAAAGGCAGTGCAACTATGAGATGTAGCAGGATGGGACTTTTTTTACTTTTTTTTTGTTGTTGTTTCTTTGGACCTATTCTGATGAGGGGTTGTGTCAGTTAAACATTTTAGGAAACAGAAGCCACTTCTCTATAGGAACTTAGCAGCAGGACTCCCAGCTAAACCACAGACAGTCAGTGTTTGAGTAGGTACTGATACCAGCCTTGGCTGAATGACTTTCAAAAGCAGCATCACGTAAATGTGGCTGAATAAAACAAGAGCAGATCAGAAGCAGTTCCTGAGACTTAAGTGAATGACCTTCCTTGCTGTTGTCGTTTCCAAATGTTTGGCAGACTCTCCCCTGACCACTATATTTCATTTCCATGCACCCCTGTACTTCCCAATTCCGGCCAGCAGCAGAAGCAGAAGTAATAAAATACCACAAGAAAAGTTATTCTTGTGATATTTCCGGTGCTACTGGATGCAGCACCAACAGGAAATCTCATGAGAAAGGCTGATCCTTCACAGTTTCCAGGCACACTTTGGAAACCCAAGTGACTTGGTCAAAATAAACAGTAAATAATTATCCTCCAGCTTTGGGGAATAAAACTCCTTCTCCCAGCATTTCTGGTCCAGTCACCTCTACTCCTCTACTCCCAAGGTGCAATGGTAGTCACAGAGAAGACTGTGGTTGGCTCAAAATAGTCTGAACCTTTATTTCTACCCAGTTATCTAAGGGGAAAGAAGAGGCCTGAAGACATGAAGCCCTCTCTCTTCTAAAATGCACCAGTCTTGAGAGCCCACTGTGCCTCAGGATTGCTGCTCCATCCTCCACACGTGTCTGCTGCTGATGATTTGCAGCAAGGAAGGTGTTCTCCTCCCACTTCAGCCTGCGTGGATGTCCTCCAGGAGGATTCCCAGTCTCCCAAGGGACTAAGAAGGTGGAGAGAGAAAAGATCTCAGGGTAAAAAAAGAGGGAACACTGACAGTCTCACAGCCAGCTGGTGAAGGAGCAGCCCACAGGAACCATCTCAACATACACAAGAAAATCCCACGAGTCTCAGGAGCATTCAGGTGATTCTCACCTTTCCTTTCCTGCTCTTCCACCTACCCCTCATTTCTTTGTGTGTGTTATGCAGGATGGGGAAGGAGCTGTGCCTATTCTGCCTGAAATGTTAAGTTTCAGGTGATAACTCAAGCGGTTTGGCCACATGCTTGGAATGATTAATACCACTTCCAAGCCCAAGAATTGCCATCCAGGGGTCGGTCCTCAGCCCACAGGAAGGAGACCTTTCCTTTGACAGGGCAGCAAATGAGGTCCACAGAGGCCTGCAGGTCTTAAAACTTCCCTGCAGCATTTTTGCAGAAGCTCTGCAGCTCAGCTCTCTGGTGGACACACACGCCAGCAGAGATGATGACTCAGATGTAAACCCTTCCTGAAGTGTCGCTCTCCAGAACAAATGCCTTCCCTCTCTGGTAACTGATACAACATTTCTGGCCCTCCAGCTGCAAGACCAGATTGCATTTGCAGTGTCACTTTGGCAGTTAAAAAACAACCTTGTCATAGTCATCTGCTTCAGCACTAAGCATCTAGTCCAACTGACTGTGGGCCTCTTTGTTTCCCTCACATGCAGCCAGGATGCAGGTCTCTAGCAATGCTTGATACTCAGGACATTTGGGGATGGAATGTAACCACTTAAAACTGTTTGGTTTGTCACTTTTGGATTTGCTACATAAGGCTCTGTTAATACAAATGGGCCTGTTTATAATATTCATCAGACAGTGGAAGAAATTCCTCTGATGTCTGTCTAATGCAGCGAGCAGACTCCTTGATTATTAACATACTGATTGTGTACTCTTACTTCAGATGTCAGCTCAACACTGGGGAAATGGAGCTGGGGGAATAAGAAATGCAAGACACATGACATGCTCAGGATTTGGTCCGTGAAACTGGAAAAAATATTTACAGGGTTAGATCGTGTTTTTGTGTCATTCTTTCCTTTTATGTAATATTTGGAGAAGCCGCTGACTTTTCAGTTCTTACCAAGTGAAGCCACACCTCTGAGCACTGGAGCAATCATTGCAGGGGAGGGAATGGGAGAAACATGTCCTGGTCCTTTCTTAATCCCTTCATTGATGTGCTCATTAGTGTCGGCACAGGGATCATCTGATGCATCTCATCCCTCCCCCAGCACTTCCTTACGCTCCCTCGGCATTTCCAGACGTTCTTAACTTCCAGCTCAGGGGCCGGGATGCTCCAAGTGTTTTTCCTGTGTGCTTCCCGGACCCTGCCTGTGGTTGCTGGATGCACCAACCCCTCTCACCACGTGCAGCTTAACCAGATCTTCATTGCCAGACCTCAGTAAACGCTGCAGGGGAAGGAATCCTGCTTTGCTTGGTCGTGCATGAAAATACCCCTTGGAATGTAAGTCACGGCTCTCAATGTGCTCAATATTCTCTGAGCAGCAATAACTTTGGTGGGTATCAGCTGCTGCATCCTGTCACCAGTTACTTACCCATTTGCAGTACTTTCAGTTGTTAATAAGGCCTTTTTTTGATGCCTTAGTCATAGAAAATCCAGCAGATACTTTTTTCCTGATGCAGTGTTCTCATCCCTTGGGTATGATATCTTCTTTTCAGTTGCTGCTCGTTGTTTTGGTGAAGGAACTTTCACTTTTGGTTGGTTCCAGAGCCCACCCTGGATATCCCCTGGATGGGCTGAAGTACAGTAGATACGACATTAAATAGCGTTCATGTGGAAATTTAGAATCCAAATAGAACTTGTCCCGTTGCCCAACAATGAGTCATTGTCCTTTTTCTCTTTTTAGCCAAAAGCAGATTCAGAAGCTGTGAGACAGTTTCCTGCAGATAAGAGATAAATCGAAGGGAAACCTGGCAAAAAGATGATGGTCAAGCTGCAAGATATCGTTTCCTCCAAAGCCTCTACATAGTAATTAACCATTCCAAGCATATTTTCAACAGCATTTAGGGATTTCCTCATCAAAATAAACTTCCTCCCATGTTATCTTCATTTTTGACATCCGGTGTTACAGTCTGATACAAGAGTCAGGGTTAAAAATTCCTGATATTGGGTTGTGCGTCTGTGTGTATAAATACGCACGAGCGCGCGCGCACTCACACGATTGAAGCTTTGCCAGTATCACTTTGGAATTTTAATGCCTGATCCAAAGTCCTCTGTAGTCAGCAAGAGATTTTTCTGTTCACTTCAGTAGTAGCAGGATCGAGCCTCTCTATCCCTCCGCATCCAGATTTTTTCATTTATGCCTTATGACTTGTTTATAACAAACTGCAGATGGGCTCGAGTCATAAAGTTCGGAGTAACTCAGCTTAGAGGTTTTGCTTTGGGCCCATCCCTTTAATGTACTGCTTATTCCAGACCTGCCTTTTAAAAGGAAAATATTGTCAGAACGAAAGTGTATGTGCAATAAACAAACTCCTCATTTCCTTCCCCTTAAGTTTTTTTTTTCCTCTTTTGAAGCTGATTTCTTAACCGGACAATTAGTTTTAGGGCTGCCATTGAATGCAAACTTGTCATACCTGATTTGCAGTCCTTTCTGTTTCAAGTGCTATCAATTATTTTCTAACTAGATGCTCCTGTGGGATCAGCTGTCACTAAGAGCAAATTTGAACACAATGGGTTGCTTCCTATTTCCAAAAGAATCTGAAGATTGTCAAAGCTTGACAGGCAGCTCCAGTTTTAAGATGAAACAGATAAGTTAGGTTTCCCTGGTAGGGCTTTTGAACACCAGCAGATAAAGGAAGTATTGTTTCTAAAGAGGGGATGCCATTTATAGTGCAAATTCCCCCTTGTTAAGAACAAGCTGCAGTTGCTTTAAACACACAGTCAAATCCATTTGTACTGCAGAGGTAATAAAACGCTTACGAGTCTTTGCAAATATTTCTGTAGACCCTGCTCTTACAAATTTGGTTTTCATATTTCTATTTTTTTTTTTTAATGAGAGACTGAGTAAACCATTAAAAAGATCAGTAGATTGTATAATGTAGCTGTTGTGCAGATCAAATACATGAGGTGTTGATTTTATAACTGAATTCATCGACAGTCAGCTGGAAGTTAAATTTATGTAGCTTTGTTTTTGAAGATGCTCCATATATTGTGTGCCTTGGTAATTACTTATGTGTGTTGCACATGAAGTTCAACTGCATGTTATTTTAGGCAGATCATAAGTGAGAAGTGTTACAACCTTTAGGTCTAGGGCAGCAGTGAGTTCATTTTGTGTGGTGCCACTTTTGTTTCAGGGTGGAAAGGTGACACTGAGTCGTTCCTTTGTGCAAAGAAATGGGAAGGCATCACTGAATGTGCACTTAAAAAAGTATATTTTGGAAGATGACACTAGATGAGTGGTCCCAAGGCCTAAAGTGTTCCAGCTGTCCACAGGAGAGATTCACTTTTTGTACTGGAAAGACTTGTTACTTACTTCAGGAGAGAGAATAGTCCTTCCAGTCCATCTGGTTGGATTTTGGGGTGTCAACAAATACAACATCTAGTACCAGTTTTTGGCTGGGCCTGTTGTGTGTCCTCACTATGAAGAGGGTAAAGAATACAAGGCAAACCCCCCTAGTTGTTCAGGTGACTGATCAAATACCCAATGACTTCAAGAATTAGTCACATGCCAATACATCTGCTTTTCTTTTGAGTGCCTTGCTGAATGAAAGACTTGATATGGGATGCAGCAGATCCTGAGCTCTCAGGCTCTTGTGTAAAACCTGGCTGAAAGAGCTTTCTCCCTCCCTCAAAAACCTGAAAAAAAGTCATAACAGGAAATATGGAAGGACACGGCCACTTGGGTTTGCCATTTGTAGCCAGTGTGATACTTTAAACTCACTTATTTTGAAAATTTTCAATTAAAGCCAGCATCAAGGGAGATAAAGTTTCATTCAGAATCATTACAGTTGGGAAAACACCAAGGAATGGGAAATATCCTCAGACAGAGGGGTGTTGTTCAGCCTGGGTAGAGCTGCCTCCACGCTGATGGATTGTACCCAGAACGGATCAAAAGGAGGAATTTTGGCCACGAGGGCAGTTCATGCAACCTACCAGTGGAGAAAGGCAATGTTATTTCCACTTACAAAATCATAGGGCTCCATTGCCACACTTTCACAATCACCAAATTAGAATCAGGTGTTAATTAGCACTTGTGTTTGGCAAGCTCACTTTATTGAGAACATTTGCCTTGGTCAGACTTTTGATTATTTTGGCTCTGAAACCTGGTTTACATTGATTTAATCATTAGAATACCCTCTTCTAAGACTTTCAAATGATGCAATTAAGTGCAAATACCACATCTCCTGCACAGCAACAGGGATCTGAGCAGTTATGACAAAGCTGGGAGACAGCAGTAAGTGCAATTTTCTACCTTTCATTGGGGTCTAATCCTGTAGGAGAGTCAAATGTGTCAAATATTTAAATAATATATGTTTTGATTGCCCATATTCTTATGTGCACATTGTAATCCTTGCACATCTCTGTATCACACCAGATGTTTTTACCTAGTTTCTAAATGAAAAAATACAGTGTTTATTGATGGAGACATGACAGTCCATATCAATTTATAACCCCAACCATTTACAGAAAAATCACAGTCTTTTGATTGCATCCAGAGAACAAATAAAGGCTGTGGCACAAATGTAATACAAATGTGTCAGCATCTACAAGAATTATTTACCTATTCTTAAGATTTCTCTTCAGAAATTAGTTATTTAGGTTATTTCCTTTTAGAAGCTGCTCATCTACTTAGCCACATGTATTCTTCTGCCTTGCAACAGTGTTTCAAAGGACTCATTTGCACATTTTTGTCATTATTGGCGTTGTTGTGCCATTTGGAAAAATTTGCTAACAATTTAAATCTCTATATTTTTTAACTGACTTTTTCCATTTCCGATTGTCGATATGAGGGTACAAAGGTAAATGGAGAAGGATGTTTCACCTGCAATTAAAAAAGCTTCCTGCTGCTGGACGTGGTAGTGAGTAATAATTCAGTGTAGTCAAGTTTCCGTACGAGTTGAATCAAATAGCAAACGACGTGGGAAAATTTAATAGTTTTTTTGACTTCTAAAACTATGCAGGATCATATATTGTTCATTTTTTGTAACCTTCCTCACCTTGAGCAGTGATGCTTACCCTACAAGCATCACCAGAGCTTCTAAGAGAGCCACTGGCAGCACCATCCCACCAGAGCTGAGGTGTCAGGACCTGCACTCTGTATTTATTTATAATTTCATTCCCATATGACTGAAGAAAAACACCTTGACAAAAGGAAGTAATTGCTCTGAGGAAGGCTAAATCTTTTTTTTTTCCCCCTCCCTCCTACTTGAATAGCTTTACAATGGTGATTTTTATCAGATGAGTCATCTGCCAGGTTTTATGGACTCTCATGTTGCGGATCCATTAGGGGTTTGTACTTCTCTCCATGACAATGAACTTGGAGGGAGTAATGAGGAGGCAGCTGCTTAGATCAAGTGGCAGTGTCTGTCCACTCCTGAGCCTGTAGCCAAAATCAACAGTGTGTCTTTACAGTTGATCTAGGGAATGCTGTTACAAATATGGGATGTTTGCACTAATGACTTAGTCAAATACATCTGGAGCCTTTTTCCCTGAAGAAATGAAGCTGATGTAATAACACAACACAGTCTCCTTATTATGTAAATCATGAGGCAGAGGGCTGAGGACGTTATTTAAAGAAAACTGAGGAAAAGCTGAAGATTTGCTCAAGTAATTTCCCGTTTTTACTCCTTATGAGATCTTGCAGATGGCAGGAAGGAATAGAAAAAGCAGCAGCCTCCTGACTTCCAAATGTGAGACAGCTCTCCTCTCACAATAAGGTTTTGCACCACTGAAAACCTGGAGTTTTCCATGACAGAAGCACTGGGATACACTGTAAGAAAATCCACCCAGACTTTATCTACACATCCTAGATAGGGAAAATAAAGGAATAATGTAAGTTGTCACTTGTGATGGATTTTTGGAGGTGTGAATTTGTGTCAGTATTCTAGTTTTGAGCCCAGGAAATCTCCCTAGCTTGCAAATAGAAATTTCCTTCTTTTTACACTAGCTGAAACTTGGATGCAGTGGAAAAGTGGGAAAGAACAAACTAGAAGGTTTTCTGTAACTTTGGGCTAATCGTGCAGTATTCATCTTTATTTAGTATAAAGTTTGTGGTGAAATTTTTGGCTCATTTTATGCAAGTTATGTGGGATCATGACGTATTTTGGAAGGTTTTTCTTCCACAATTTGATTTTTCTATGGTATTCAGAATGTATCATCTGTATGTGAATGTAAAGCTTTATGGGCTGCTGCCTGTGGATGAAGAAAAATAAACTTTCATGCCATTTCCTTTTGCACTTAGCAAAGCCAGGCCAGCACCCTGTCACAAGAAACCTCAATAGCTTTAGTTTTCTGGCACAACAGGGTTTTCCTAAGTAGATAAACTATGCAAAGAGACATTTTTGAGGGCATGATTCATACACAAAACTCTCTGGGGAGTGCAGGCCATCACAGAGCTCCCCACCCTCTGCTCCACTGTCAAGGTCCACCCTCTTACATTCTATTTTCTGCAGAGGAAGAGATGTAGGAGGCCTTGGTGCATCACTGAAAGAGCTCAAATACTTCAGGGGTTGAGTGCATGTAAAGGTTTACATACATGAGAACAAAGAGGAGTCACTTGAAGACTTTGAGATTTGTTGCAGACAACTCATTTTAGTGCTCCACTACACTCACTGCCCTGCAGAGGATGTTCTGTGGCCCACTGTGGCTCAGATATTGGTGAAGAACTGACAGCTTTCAGCAACTTCAAACCTGTGTGACTTTTCTCATGGAAGAAAGTGATTTTTTTTACACCTTTAACTCTGCTTTTTCCCATATTTCTGATTTATTTTCATTCTTTCTTTAATTTTCTTTCTCCTTATTAGCACTGTGAATCTCCTCTTCGGGGACCAGGAAATTCCAGGGTGTGAAAGAAAGCTGTTACCATGGAAGGAAGCTATGGGTGGAAATCAAGAACCACGACTACAAATAACAAAACATTCCTGTAGAAGTAGAGAAAGGGGGGATTTTCATTCTGCACTTAAAAAGCTAAAGATTTCACTTAGCTTCTCAAAGAGAACAAATCATCACATATTCTCACTTTCACAGCCCTTGCTCTAGTGATACTTTAAGGGGTCCAGCTGACAACCTCACCTGAATCTCACTGGGGCAGGAAAAAGGGTTACCTGTGCCTCTAGAAAAGCACAAGGATCAAATATATCTCCTCTGCTACTGTGGTTTATAACACAGTGTTTTCAGACAAAATCAATGGAAGTGAAGAAGGCATGACAAAGAGATCATGAGGATACCCTCTGGCACAGAGGCAGAGCAGAGAGCTGGCAGGGATAATACCTTGAACTCTCTGGAGTGTTAACTCCAGCAGGACCCATCTGCCAGAGCCTTCAGTTTCTGTAATTTTGCACCTTTTTTCAGTATTCACCTTCTTTTATTTCTGGTTAACTGGCATCTGCATTCCTAATCCCTGTAGGCTGCAGTGGGCCTAATATTCCACTGCCTTAAACAACATAAAACACACAACAGCACTTTCACAGGTTTACAGGTACCCATATAAATACAGAGTACAGAGGCTCAAGTATTACTGTAGATGAAGGCTATGAGATATATGTGTATTTTGCACCTTTTAATCCTACAGCCTTGACTAGTTCTAAGACTACATGGAAATTCTCTTCCTGGGTATGTGAAGATTCACTTGCACAAGCCTTATTGCTGCTAGAGGATTTTAATCTTTTTGCCTCTGACGAGCCTGATCTTCTGGGTCAGTGTTTCCACTTGTGTAGATCTTTATTCCTGGATGTTTTTGTGGATTGCAATTAAGCCAAGGAAAGCATTGGGGCTTTCTGGTGTAGAGCAGGGGCTCTTCAGGCATGGCTTGGTTGGCTCTAGCATAGACCAGGTTAGCACCCTTAATGAAATACTGTCCTGCTGAAGACAGAAAGGTCCTTCCTCCCATGGTGTGCAAAATCCTTTCTCTGCACTGATGAGATCTGGGTTCAAGCAAGAACTTATTACTTCTGAAATATGGAATGCATTTGCTCTTGGAACACATGTCCTTTTTATGCCCCCTGGTTCATGAGCTGGTTGCAAAGCTACAAATTTGCTATAAAATTCCTTTTAAGGTGCAACGCTGCTAGAAATTTGTAGAATAATAGAGATCCTTTCATCCTTTGTATTTAAACATGCAATTTGCTTTAACGGGATCTGATCAGCCATTAAAACCCACTCTGTGTTTTATGTGTCTAACAAAAAACATACTTGCTCAAGTAAAATAGACTGCATGCAAGGCTACAATATACCTATTTATGTTTAACATGTAACGAGGTCTTGCAGAGCTCCTTTTGTCCTCAGGGGTTTAACAGCTCCATCCCAACACCACCAGAGTGAAGCCCTTTGGAAGGAAAGCTCCAGCTCAGCACTCTGCTGGTGTAACATGGTTTTTTTTAGGCCACTGGGTTCAAATCCCTAAAGAGGGATACTCCATCACATCAAAATATATCAGAGATCCACTCCAGTCATCATCTATCCAAGAATTCCAGCACTTTACAGCAGGAACTGTTCTGTCAGGTGATGGTTAGTGAAGTGGTCAGTTCAAGGCAGCTCTCTCATTTAGCTGAAATTCTTACTGGGGGAGGATTCTTAACCACAAGGGGAGTTTTTAAGTCCAGGGAGTTTTTAAGTCCAGGAGAGGATTCCAGCTTTGCAGAAACATTTGTGTGGACTCTGCAGTGTTGAACGTCTCTCATGTTGTTAGTGGGACACCGAGAAGGAAGAATTTCTCAGTGTTCAAGGCTTGTCTGAAAGACACACAGTAAAACTGAAGATTGGCTGTCTAGTTTTAAAATTGATTTATTAGCCACAGAATTACAGGTTTTACTATTTTTTTCAATGAAGAAAATACAATTTCTCATATAATCCTGCTTGTTTACTTAAATATGCAGAGTTTTGTTTGGTTGAAGGCATCAAACAACAAGGGAAAATATTTTGGTTTATATTCAATTATATTCACAAGTTCCTCTTTGCTCTAAAGCCCATCCATGAAGCTTTTCTCAGGATCTTTTTTTTTTTCTTCTGTCTCTGTGGTTTTTATGTCCTTAATTCCTAATTGTTTTCTCTTGCCTTTTTTTTTTTTCCCCAAACACACAAAAACTCAATAACAACCAAATTTACTCTGCAGGTTGTATTGGAGCCCCCATGATTTCAACTGGGAAGTTATTTACAGGGCACCAGAAGGACATCATGAGCATAAGCATTAGTGCAAAACCAAGAAATTAATTGCAAGAGACAGTTCAAAGACATTTTCAGACTTTGGAAGTAAGAACTGATAACTTCTTTGATATAATATCCTCTATATTTCTATGTTTTCCTTGCTGTCATGAACATTCTAAAATGAAAGCCTGAATAAATGATCTATTTAGTAATTTGAACAGAAAAAAGGAGAATACCAACAGTGTTAAGCAGAATCAAATAACCAGCAAATATAACTGTTTTAGTAGGTGTGTGAATCTAATATATATTCCAATCACAGTTAAATATCTTATTTGTCTCATTTCAGGTCTAGAAAATAGATTTTGGTTTTGGAAACACAAAGACCAAAAAACCAATTTTTAGTCTGAAGGTTCTTTTATGCATTGCATTTGTCATATCAGAGCTGAAGGTGGAAATTAAAAAGATTTATCAAAACTAGGAGCTACATTTTGATAACGTTCCCATCCTTTTAAGTAGTTGTTTACTGAAGGCTTCATCCATTCTTTCGAGGAAAGGAAGAGTTTAATTTTACTCTGTATTGGAAGCATTTTGTGACCATGAGCACCCCAACCTTCCCTGTCAGTTCAATGGATATAGCCAGGACTGCAACCCACTGAGTCATTGCAGTTCTTAACATAATGGTAAAAAAACCCAGACTCTTGATTTTTACATATATATATATATTTAATGCTAAAGATTACATCTGTGTAAGTAGTTTTAAGAGAATATTTACCATGGTTGCCATGAAAACTAGTACATACCATATTTGTCTCCTTGCTCTTTTTCTAAGCCCAAATCTTTTGGCTGACCAAACAATCCCAAGACCTCTAAAATATTCTGTGATCTTTCTGATTGGATACACTGATGTCTGCTGGAAAACAGATGCGATCAACTGCAGTCATCTGTGAGCTGAAAGAAAATGCAGCAGGTTTGGTTATTTTTTTTTTCAGGAAAACTTTATCAGTAACTCTACCTCCTTCCAAGGCAGAGATGTAATCCATAAATAAAAAAGTTGCCATTTGATGAGAAGGAGGAAATTCTATCTTAGTCAACGACAGGGAAAGTGAAATGTGGTCGCCCAGAGTTCCTGCAATTCAAAGCCAACTCATGCCCACTTTAATTATTATGATGTATGTTCCCATTCAGCTTTAATAGGGCTGCTTGTATGAGCAAAGGATCTCAATTGCAAGGGTCATATTTGCTTCACTTTTTTCCTCTCTAGAGTTGGAAAACCTGCAAGAAAGGACAAGGATCCTTTGAGGGAACCATCTGTTCCTGGGGCTCTGCCTCCCCCAGGAAAGATTAGCAAACCCAGGGTGGTCAGTTTGGGTAGACCCCTGGACAGCAACTGAATGGAAGGAAGGATAGACTGGCCTCATATTGTCCCAGGGAGCTGTGGGATTGAAAGCCAAAGCCCAAGGTGTTTTTGGAGAGGGCTGGATTAGTGTGAAGATTGGATGTCAGAAAGCACCACTTCCCCACAGGAAACAGGTCCCTCCAGAGAGGGCAGTCGAGGAGGTGACTGCAACAATTGCATGCATGTTCATGTGATTTCAGCTTTGACTTTGCCACAGGTTTTTTAGTCTCAGTAGAATATTAGAAAGCAGAAATTTCATGTAGCAAAGGAAGGTGGATTCAGGAACACAGGGATTTGGGAACACAGATCTACAAAGGCCTTGGAGGTAGATGAATGGTTGAGTAACTGGGCTGTAGGCACTGCAGGATTGGAGAGGATGGAGATTGCAGATGCTGATTACTGTGATTAGTGGAGGATTTGGTACTGTCAAGGAGTTTAAAGAGTTTTGATTCTTTCCAAGCTCTTCAGGCTCTGGATGGGTTCAGACAGTCTTGAGGCTTTGGCAATCCATGATGGATTTGCACTCGGGCAGCATCTCTGCTTTGTGTGTAAACGGTGAAGTTCTCCACACGAGAGCTGTCTGTGCTGGATTCTCTTTGGAAAACACTGTGTTTCAATCAAACACTCTTTATCTTTGGGCAGGCTGAGGTGTGTCTCCAAGAGCTCAGCTCCAGGCAGTGACAGGGAAGCCACGCTGGTGACTCAGTGGGATTCCTCCTGGGATGTTGCCATTGGGAACCACTGGGCTGCCTCTGTTCCCAGGCAGGGTTTCAGCCCATTAACAGGATTGGCTCAGCCTGAAAACTCAGACACCCATAAAACAATTAAGGAAGGCAACATCTTCAGGCACTATTTACCTGTGAGAGTTAAGGCATGTCTTGCTTTTATGTGAAAATTAGAGTCCTGATGTCAGCATGGGGCTTTGGGAGCTGTGGTTACAGCCAAGGACCTCTAATACATGTCCTTTTATCCTGTTGCTTTTTAACACAAAAGTCTTGCAGATACCCACCATACAGAGATGGCATGTCTCATTACAGATTTATAATTGATTTTATTCAAAGTAATAATATCAATAATCAAACGGAAATCAAAGACAAGCAGGAATTTGATTTTAGGCTGTCATTCTATTCTTAACCTTCTCAAAGGCCATTCAGAATAAATAAAAAATTCTGACAATAAATGAATGAAATAATATGGAATCTTTTCAGAGGACACAGGCTCCCAGTTTCCATGAAAACTGCTCTGCAGCCAGCTGCTTCTGCAGCTGACATGTGCTTATTGAGCCAAATCCATATCTCAGGGCAGACCAGAGGGAATGTGTCTATTCTGGTTCCTGAGAAACAAAGCAGACAAGGGCTATTTCTAGTGGCCTTTCAGGTCCAGTGTGGGTGGCTGAGAACTTTGAATCAAAGTCCTGCCTTTCAAACTGAACCCAGTGATACGAATTTTGAACAGGGCTCACAGACTCGAAACCAGTAAAGGACAAATTTGAGACAGTTTGTGGTGAACTCTGCTTCTTGGAATGAGAATATTATCTTCAAGACATGGGGAAAGCAGTAAATAAGAAACAAACTCTGAAGAATGAATTTGAATATTAGAGGACACTAAAATCTAGGGAAAATGTCCTGGCTCCTTTTCTTCAAAACATTTTGATAGGCTTCTGATAAACTAGGAAACACAAAAAAGAGCTGTCAGCTTGGGCCAACAAATAAAAAAAATGCTGGCAGATGTGTACGACGGTTGCCTTTTTTTTTTTTCTTTGCAAAATTATACAATAAAATCCAGCCAGTGTATGTTACTAGGATAAGGGGGAGGAAGGAAGGCAGGGAAGAAGGTTAAAGACTTTCAAACCTGGAGAGTCAATTCTGGGTCTCTAAATCTCTATTTCTTATACAAATTATTTTGAGACATGCTTATACATCTCAAAACTCCCCCCAGAAATCGCTTGAGGTCAAGTTGTCCTTTTAGGGTGATGTGACACAGTGTTCTTCAGTCAGTGAAGAGAGTGCCTATAAACCATTTCTTTTTTGCTTAGCTTTAATTCCAAACCCTTGCTTGCCCTAAATAAGATCTGAAATGGTTTCTTGTGAACTTTAGAGGATGAAGGAGCAGAGGGTACATCGTGTTTCTGAAAGGCAGCCTGATGATAAACGGTAATACATATTTTTAATGCTAAAAGTGATAACTGGCTACATTTTTAAGACATTTTAAAAATACATACAGGCTGAAAAGGAAGAGGGGGAAACTGGCAGGTATTTAATTTTATGTCAGAGACTAGCCATTCATAAATTGCTGAACAATGGGAACTGCGTGCACTGGTAGTGCCTGGACTTAGGGTGAACCATAGCATTCCATAAACTTGTACAGCCAGGCATAAAGTGCTACTATTGGGAGTCTGCATCCCCAAGTATCTGCTCACTTAAACCCCAGGGTAGAGGAGAAATTTTCATGGAGCTTATAGTGATTTATAATGGGAAGCATAGGCTTTTTCATAGACATTGTTCTCAGTGACAGTGTAAAGAAAGAGAGCACTAAATCTCTTCTCATCATAACTAATGATTAAGTCAGCAGCTTTTTGGGCGAATACAGAATGCCCTTCTACAAAAACAAAGTATTCTATTGTGATGTATTACATTTAAAAAACCCCATAAGTATCCCATAAGGCCATTGCAATATTTTTAGCTAGATCTTCCCTCTTTGTCACCATATTGAAATAAATGGAATGTGTCAGCCTGAGTAATGCTCTTTCAATAAGTTTTTAGGAGCTCACTTAGAAGTTTGGCAAAATATAAAGAAACGAGGAAAACTTTCTCAGGATCCTCTATGGCCTGAATGAAAGATCGGACCATTAAGGAGAAAAGCTTATGCTGATGCTGACACTAATAAATGGGACAGGGAAGGATATTCCATCTTAGTTTGGGCTACCTTGCTCCATGTCTGCTGCCTCAAGTCGCCCTGTGAAATAAATCAGCCAGCTGAAGATGATTCATTGCATTACAAAGTTCCCATCAATATAATGGGGAAATCAGTTTTGTGTGAACGTTCAAATGTGAACCAACCCTCAGCTATTGGGAGTCAAAGGGCCAGCAGTTGCTGAAAAATTAACTCGCCTGCATCCGCCTTTCAGGCCTGGATTTGAACTGTGGTGCTAGAAATGCTTCTTCCTTCAGAGGGTATTTCTCTTATTCAGCCTGGATGCTGAACTTGCTTAAACATCACACGTTATATGGAAGAAAACACCACGATTTTCCCAGGCTGTTCCTTCTCCAGTGCTTTCATTTCAGGTGTGATCTCAACCCTCTTGAAGTCAGTGGTAACACCCCTACAGCCATCACCACTTCCAGGTTTTTACTCTCTGTTTTGACCCTTGAGGCAAATTTTTAGAAGGTCAACCTTCACAGTTAGGTCTAGCTTGGATTTTAAGTCTCTCTTGTGGGGAATATAAATACATTCTCTTTTATGAATATGTTCCCTTAATTATTTTATACATCAAAATACTTAAAAAAACCTGCCTCCTCAGTGCTCCTCTGATGGAAAAATTTGCAGTAGAATGGCAAAGGGAGAGAATTGTGTTTAATCATTATCCCTCAGACTTTAGGGCTCCATTGATCTCCACGTTGCAAGTGCTGTATTATAATACTCTCTGTCTTTCACTCTTTAGGAAAAAAAATATATTAATGAGAATTCCTTTCCAAGAGATTCTTCTTTTTTGACACTGATTCTACAGTGTATTCTTATATTACATAGTTCAAACATTTCTGAAATGTATGGAAATCTTGCCTGGTAAGTCCTTTTTCACATCCCTGTACTACAGCCTTTCCTGAGTGTCACGTCTGGAACCCGAGCCACGATCCACAGAAGTTATGGTTGGGTGAAGCGGGCCCTCCTCAGACATGAGAATCCCTCAGTTCTCCTTTCCCCCCCTCCCCGTTGACTCACAAAGGTCCTAGTCAAGAGTGGGATAGAAGGAAATCCCATTAGAGCCTAATAATGCTGCTTCCTTCCAGAGGGAGTCACTAGAAAGTAATTTATTTCTTCAGTGTGCGACTGGAGGTACTAATTTGTCACAGGCCTGTGCGCGCTGGTGCCGCGGCCTTCGTTGTCCCAGGCACAAGGGGCTGAGGTGGTGACCCAAAAAGCCTATTCCTGCTGCCAGCCTGGCCCTGATTGTTCCTGACTAACTCAGACGCCACACACAGGCCCACAGGACGTATAAGGCCCTGCTTTGAGCTGGAATTTGTACAGTGTGTGTGAGGTATCAAAAGCCACAATTCTGCTGCCTCCCCGTATTAGCGTCAGCGAGAGGCTGCAGGGAGAGCACCACTATCAGCTGCATTCTTTCACCTCCTGGGCCATGGGCAGCTCTAGTTTTCAGACATGCTTTCCTTCCCCCCCCCCCGCCCTGCTTTTCTCTATTGTTGTGTCTTTCCCATCGAGGGAATTCACCCCCAAGTTCAGATCACACACACTCAGGAGATGCGGCGGAGCATCGGCCCTTTGTGAGCGTGTGAAGGATACTTTCCTTGACCTGTCAGAGAACATATTTTGCCTGATGAGAAAGAATGCCGGGCCAAATTCCTCCCTACTGTAAGCAGGCTGCTGGAAGTGGATGTGCATTGGGGATGAGCATGGCCTACTTTGGCTGGTGGAAGGGTCTCCTAAGCAGATGACACTGTTTACAATGCATTGGCTGCTTTTGCTGCTCTCTTAAGTGATGGTGGGTGTTTATACCAAACAATGCAAATAGGAAGTCATTTGTTTGTGAGGGACTAATCCTGAGGCCCTTATTTGGTGGTTACTGAGGCTAAATTCAGCCTTTACTCAGATAAACTCCAGTCGAAACAAGGAATTTGCCACAGTGAGGACAAGAAGAGCGCTGTGGGAGTGCTCTGCTTGTTTTTGGCCAAGGCACAAAGATACTGTAGGTTAAAACACATACTGAAGCAAACAGAGGCACACAATGACTGTCTATATGCATGCACTATACGTGTGCACACGGACACAATTGCACACTAATCTAATCAATACATTCATTTCTTATTAGAGCATAATTACACATCCCAGGAGGCTGGAACAGAAAAGTCCCATTAACCCCTCATGCCCTTTTCGGCTTTCCTCTGCCTTTCCATCTAACAGACCTCTGCGTCACTCCACTCATTAGCAGTTACTGTCTATGACATTGTTACATAAATAAGGATGTCGACCTGTCAGAATGGGTCACCCAATTCAAGGGTGATGATAAATATCTGTCCCTCTGAATTAGGCTAAAGACACCAGAGTACAGGACAGCTACTGTTGATTATTGGATAGTTAATGTATAGAGGACAAAAGGTGCTGAGGCCTGGTCACTTTTTGGATCATTAATATGGATTTAGGCCTATTGTTAAAAAAAAAAATAATACACATGCACACACAAAACTAGGTTAGCAAGAACGTGCATAACTTTCAATTTGGGATAGAATGTATGGATGGTGGGTAGACTCATGGTGCTGAAGGTGTGGCTTTTACACAAAATTGATGGTGCTTTTAGGTAAGCAAACACAATATTTTGTGGCCAGGCTGAAAACAGTTTATGCTTCTCTGTGCTTACTAATGCAGGGCAAGTAAAAGGCATATGAATGCCTTTAAATAAGCAAAAATACCTCTGGGAAGGAGAATATGCAGTAAAGCATATTCAGTTCCAAGGCAGCCAGAGAGATGCTACTGAGGTGTAGCTCATGGTATTGCCATGATTCTTTGCTCAAACCCTGCTTTATTTTCAAAACACCTTTTTCTACCTAAGTAATAAAGGGACTGGAGAGTATCTATAACCCCAACTCACTCATTTAGTGGTTATTATCTTCTGGCATTAGTGACAGATTATCCCTTGCAGGTAGTGCTGAAGTATGAGGCAACACACTACTTTGATTTTAATAGCAGATAATGCAAAAACATCAAGGCAGTTCATAGATGGAGGCTCTTGCCATTCCAAACAAGAATGAATGAGGACTCTTTTCCAAAAGACTCAATGCTGTAGCTCACTAAAAAATGTTAAGTGCCCAGCACAACACCCCTTGGGATTTGTTTATCTGAAAGTCTAATCTCAGCACCCACAACTTTCCCTGAATTCCACGTCCCACAGGATCTGACGGTCATATCACTGCCTAGAATTTATTGCAATGATTTTCTCTGGATGGCAGATCCAGTCTGGCAGGGAACAAAGTGTCCTGTGAGGAAGTCAATGTAGGAACAGGATGTCTTCACGGAGTCAGACCCCTCAGTTAGTTTTACTCCACTTGTTCCTACTCTGTGCCGTGTTACATCCTTTACGGTCCTGCCACTGAGCTGCAAGAGACTTGGCTACAGAATAAGACATCAGGAAGAAATTCTTCCTTGTGAGGGTGGTGAGGCCCTGGCACAGGTTGTCCAGAGAAGTTGTGGCTGTGCCATCCCTGGAAGTGTCCAAGGCCAGGTTGGACAGGGCTTGGAGCAACCTGGGATAGTGGAAGGTGTCCCTGCCCGTGGTGGGAGGTTGGAACTGGATGATCTTTAAAGTTCTTTCCAACTCAAACTGTTTTAGGATCTATAATTCTTCTGGAGCAAGGCTCTGAAGGATGATGATACCAGCCCACGCTCCAGCTCAGTAGTGCAAGGTTTCTGTAATTTGCTCTATTTTCCTGTTCCTTGTTTCCTCTGCCCTGAGGGAGCAACTGTTTCAAGGAGTATCCCTGTTTCCCTGGCTCACTGATGCATGGAAAAGTTCTGCTCGTTATTCTAGTCAGAAAATTCAGTCTCACTGAAGGTGCCAGACAGCAATTTTCTGAGCACAAGAGGATCAACAAGTCAACTCAAGTCTGCTGAGACACCATGACAGACTTGAATTGCTGATTTGAGTAGGGACTGTGAGTTCTGGCTTGCTGGAGAACATTCCCACCTTTATCTAGGTTCAGCTATGCAGATCTGGAAAAAGACAAGGCAGACTGATCAGAAATAGGAATTCCTACAGCCCCAGAATTTCCCTTGCTAGGGTAAAACTCTAGCAGCCCTTTGGGAAACTGTATTTGTGTTGAATCAGTGTCGGGGCACAGGGAAATCAGAGCAGATGTGTCTGTCCTTCAGCTTAATGGGACTGTCCTTTTAACTTGAGATATAAATGGCTCATTAAAAAGGTGTGAGGGAGGGAAGGAGCAGAAAGAAATAAGACAGAATAGTGTCCCATAGCAGAAATATTTAAAAAAATGGAAGAAAATGTTCACTGGGGAAAGCACCTACCTGCATCTTCAGCTTCAAACTCTGGAGCAATGAGCTGTAGTACCCCCACCCCAGAGGCCTTTGGATTTCAGTGGCAGAGGAAATGTAAGTTTTCAGACACTCTGTGGCAAAAGATCATAGCATCACAGAATCATTAAGGCTGGAAAAGACCTCTAAGATCACTGAGTCCCAACCATTAAATGTGGTCAAATGTCCTCCACAGTGTCTGCAAATATGACAAGAGCTTTGTAAGGAACATGACAATCCTCTCGTGACATTTTGTCTGGCAACTCAAATTCTACAGCAGCCCCTACAGCTTGACTTAAGGGACAAACTCTGGAGCTGGTCTGTGGTGGCAGATTTATATCCTAAGTGGGTGAGACCCACAAGGAAATGTCTAATGTATCCTGTACCTGAATTGTATATCAGCAAAAGATACCAAAAAGGTTTAGAAACATGCTGTTCCCAAATCTGTATTTCCCCATTCAAACTGCAGTCACATATACCATTTAACTGCACTAGATTCTACTGTTTTGGGATTATTATTAGTAAGATTGATACTCCTCCATATAACCAATTTTTAGAATTAATTTTCCAGAACAGATTTGTCTGTGAAATAATCTGCAGATGTGTTGCTGCTGGAATATACATTTTCTCTGCAGACTTAAGCTTTTGGGGTCTAAAAGCTGAACAAAAAAAAAGAAACCCGAAAGTTAACCTTTTGGTATCATTATAACAACTAAAATTTGAAGATGTTTCTGCCTGAGATACCATCAACATATATTTTAATATATGTTAAGGGTGATGTTATAAGAAAGACAAGGTTTTTGCATGGCTTGGAACTTCACATTGCAGTAAAGTAAAGAGTAATACCTCTACTTTTTAAAGGCATAGACCTGTCAGTGTTCTGACTGATATCAGACATCCTCAGATATCAACACCTGTTCCATTATAATGACAGATTTGATAGTCTGTGGGAAATATGTAAAAACCATAATTCGGAAAAAAATACCCCAAATTACATTTTTTTTAAAATTTGGTTATTTCCTAAATATTTCACAGGACCAGCATGGCTTTATTAGCTTGATACCTGTCAGAAACCAGTGAGAACCAAGTCAAAATAGAAGTTAGAGAATGAAAATATATTTCTTGCCTTTTTAAAGTTGATTGTAAAAACCCTTGTGCATACACACATGCTACATTTATAAAAATAATTCCTAACACCCACTAAAAAAGTCTAATCATAACATCCCAAATATGTGGCCAATATATATGGGATTATTTTGCAGCAGTGGGTTAAGCATACTGCTGGCAAAGAACCCCGGGACACGCTGATATAAATTCACAGAAATAGTGCTTGCTAATGCAGTAAATGACGACAGCTGCTGTAACTGCTGAACTCAAAGGGAGCTCTATCCAAGAATAATGAATATTTCCCATTGCATTTCAGAAGTGCATGCTCTGCACATGTGGGTTTGGGTCATAACTCAGTCAGCCCTGTGTATCCCCCCGTTTACTGCATGGGAACGTCGAGGTGAATTAATTAAAGGGCTGTGCACACACTCGGCATGAGAAGTCCAGTAAGGCACCCAAGGGATCCAACCCCTTGGCACAGCCATGGGCCAGGCACCCCTGGCTCATCCCAGGCTGCTGAGGGCAATGGCACTGCTGCCATGACCCGCCTGGGCGAGGAAGGTTCTATTCAGCTTCTCTTGCAGCCCCTTAACAATCCACCCATCTGTGCCGGTGCTTTTTGTGCTGTGACCACCTTTCCAACAGGAACTGGACTGAGATCACTGGCTTATTCCAGTCTAGCCACTGAAAGGCTGCCTGTTTATTAAAACCATACTCTCTGTGAAATGCATCTTTGTCCGTGGAACGGCATGGCCATTACATAATAAGTTTGTGATTTATGCTTGTCAGATAGTGTGTTTGCAGTAGGCAAAGCACTAGAGCTTGAGGGATCAGGATTTGTTAGCCCAGGGCTGTCCATCTCCAGGTGCTTTCATGCTTGCTTGCTTCGTTGAAACATGGTAATTGATGGGACTTAGCTTCTTGGAGCATGAACAGCGCCGTGTCTGCCATTGGATGAGGCAAACCCAAACCAGCAGCAGTAGTGTAAAATGCATCAGAAGCATCTAAAGCACCTGGACACCTGTCAGAGTGACGTGGGAATCTACCTGGGTTATCTGCAGAGCTCAGGAATTGGTAGCAGTCTAGCTTTGGCAGGATGGAGGACGGTGAACATCATTAATTTACCCAGCTCAGAAGCGCTCGAAGCTGTGGTTCCGCAAACATTTTTCTCTGTGGCACTTTTGGCTCCAGCCAAGTCATGCTGCCACCATCCAGGGCTGTTTGTGGTAGGTCCTACACTGCCCTCTTTGTTCTGCATGGATATGGAGGGGTGGCAGGAGCATGGGATCAGGCAGTGGTGAGCCAGAGTGGACATCGCCTGCTGACTCCATGTCCTGGAGAAATGTGTGTGTAACCACAACCCCGGGACCAGGATGAATAAGCTTATGTGAAAGTCTGTGACTAAATCCTTCTGGAAAATAGGCTTTAGGCTCTTTCAAAACTGCTGCCCACTGCCAGTAGGGACTAGATGTCTTAAAGAGAGGCAAAAGGCTGTTTAATCTTTTCCTTTAAGTGCATATCATCATCTACCAAAGAAATCACCGGCAGAGGTGCTGTTAACTGGAAGATGTGAACTTTCTCAGCAAGTAAGTGATGGCCATAAAGATTACACTGCCCTCTCTAATGTGGTTCCTGGTGTTAATCTAATCAGTGCCAAGTACAGTAGCTCCTGATCTGTGCCAAGAACCTCTTGCTCCTATTACCTGGGTTAAGCCTATTCCCTGAGTGTCAAAAAGTAACATTGAAGTAAGTATTGAAGCTGAAGCAAAATATGAAAAAGTGAGTGGGTTACAGGGTAGGAAATAGGAATAGGAGAATAGGGCTATGATAGGAATATGTTTACGGGAAAGAGGGATGTTTGTTGTATCAGTTTATCTGAAAATTGGAATGGTAAAATGTCCTTTGCTCATTTGTTTGTGTGTTGTCAAAGGGTGTGTGCAATGCAGGAGAGCAGCAAACAAAACTGAATTCCTGTGAGTAGATTATCCACCATGAATTACTCAAGAGCCCCATACCAGCTAAGTCACAAATACTAGTGTACACAGACATGCATGTTACCAGTGTGATATCACCCAATGTCACTTAGGTGTGATGCAATAAATTGCCTAAATGACTCCAGGTAAGTGTGCAAAACCACCTCTGCCTCCAGCTCCATGTTTTACACCTTGAAAATGTTCATTTGGAAGTTTGCCCCTAAGTGGCACATGCAAAATCTTCCACTCTGGCACTAAATCCTGGGAATTAGGCACAGAAATCAGGTAGAGAAGAAAGCAAACCTCCTGCCTCCTACCATCTGTTTGGCAGAGGCAGGTGACAGGAGGCTGATACTGATTGGCCTTTTTGCAACCAAAATCTGCCATTCATCACAGTCCCTGTGATAAGAAGGACATTTTTCCTCCTGGATGACCAAATTCCAGGACCAGGCCAGCAGGTCTTGGACAGGAATGGCCACGCACTGTGGTGGTTTTCCTGGCAGGCCTCGAGCAGGGCCAGCCAGCCAGCAACACCAGACAGGAGTGACATCACAAGCTTTCACCAAAAAAACACAAGCCAAACTGTTGACAGAGAGATGCTGAAGCCTTTGTAGTGCCTACAGCCAAGCCTGCCCCACGCTGTGATCTCATCAGATGTCATGTGCTAACTCAGTCCTTCAATGGGAGGCTTTCAGAGTGTGTATGGGAGGCACTGGTGGGGAGTAAGTGGCATATTTTCTTCTGAATAAGGCTCAAACTCACTACAGGGAGTTTAACTACTCCACCCACAGTGGACTCTGTACATACTACTCCAGTAACAGTCTTGCTATTAAATTCTTCTGTTGCCGTGGCCATTTTTCCATCATTTTTGCAAAAGCGCAGGTGATAATGTAATTAATGACAGCACTTCTTGTGGCAGTGGAAGCAGACGGGGTGGATCTCATGCCTACACCATCCAGGACAGGCGTGCAGTCAGGAAACAGAGGGACATGGTGCTCCCCACATCAGGCAGTCCCCATTTTGTACCCGAGTTGTGGGAAGTGTGACATGAAAAGGGCCAAGACCACGAGAGAAGAAAGCTGGAGCAACAGGCATGTCCTGAGGCTGTGGGGAAGACACAGTGAAGGCAGAATGACTGATCCTCACTGTAGGAAACATGTGTGACAGAACCAGAGTGGATCAGCAATTAGAAAATAAGCAAAGACAAAAATCCGAGCCCTTTTCCAGGCTGTCGAGCCAAGTTCTTTCAGGAACTGATTCCATTTACATCCATCAGACTGCAATATGTGATTTCCATTGCTGAATTACAGTTTTCTGCCCTCAAACATGTGGCCCATGTCCCCCTGACCCCACCAGGAACACAGTTGCACAGCCTCTGTCATAGCTGGCTTGCCACATTGGGCTGGCAGGATTTCCAGATTTGGGATAGAAAGTTTCTGCTCCATGACCCCATCTTCTTGCAGCCCTTTTGGTATGTGCAGAAGGACATCCTTTCCCAGCAGTCATTCACACCAGTGGAACTCTCATTAACTCACCAAAATGCAGATCAACCCCTTAGACTTGGGTTTGTCTGAGCTAATTTTCGTGGATACACCTTTTGCCAGCAGGTAGGATGCACAGACTTGCAGGATCTATGACCATCCTTCTGGACTACCACAGAAATTTTGGAAACAAAAGACATTTTTTAAATAAGTGAAGGATCATATCCAGCTATTAAAAAAACAGCATCATGAATTTAAAATTTATTAATATTGTGTTCTACTTTCATTTTGGTAAACTTCCTGTGAGGAACCAGATATGTACACATGCAGAGATTTATGTACATGTGCATGTGTGTAAATACACATACATATATGTGTGTATATTCCAGATTGTGTGGCATGCATGTATGTTTTCTTGAAACACATATGAAGTGTCAGTGTGTTTGTAGAATGTTCCCCAAGGTGTTTTGCAGTTCCCCAATGATATGTCATTGGGGAATCATAAATTGATGATTTATTCACCTCACAGAAGTGCCTACAGAACCAAACCAAAAGAGGGATGAGATTGGGTTAAGCCACCTTCCGATGGCTCCCACTTTGATGCAAATGCTCTAGAGAGGAGGTAAAGAGAAAGTGAGGTGTAAGAACTCCAAAGCAGACAAGTGATTTAACTAGAAATAAATTCTGGTGGCCTGACTGATACCTTTTGATTCTCACTGCATTCATCAATGTGATGAATTGTGTATCAGCAACAGAATATGGCTGAAACAGTGTTATTACAGATTGCCCTGATGCTCAGTTCTGCAGGGCCCCAAGCACTCGGTGGCAGCTTTCAGAAACTCCTGCTCTGCTGGATTTCAGAGTCCTGACGCTGAATTTACTCTGTTTGTGCTGGGATCAGATCTGGCAAGCACCATGTTTTGCCCTCAGCACTCAGTTCAAGGCCCCTCTGAAGTTCCAAAGACATGAGCTGTGTTTTATTCCCATTATTCCTCGTTTTCACACGCTTGTTCCCATCCAGGTTCCGGAAGAAGCTTCAAGAGGAAGTGCCAGAATCTTATTAGGGAAAGATTGTTGTGCTTTTGCTCCTCGAGGGGGCCTGGCAAGATGTAAAATCAGCAGCTGCAGAGGGCTGAGAGGTGAGGGAAGCAGACAAGATGGAAAAGTGAATAGGAAGGAGAAAAAGTGTAAAAGAGGTACAGTGCATGGGAACTGCAGGAAATGAAAGGAGAAAGGAAATGACTGATGAGGCAGAATTTGGGTCTTCTCTGGTTCTCGACATTACAATATCCCTGTCTGCATTTGTCACATCATTTAACAGTGACCTGGAAATGATTATTTTTATTGCATTTATGCTTTTCATCGCTTGCTGATGATTTACAGTGAAAGCTTAAAAGAGTTCACAGCTTGATTTTTTTTTTTAATGTACTCATTGTTGTTGTTCTGTATCTCAAGCTTTTTGTGTACAGAGAATTCTTGCCAGCACAGTTAAATTAGTTTAGATGGACTTTGACATGTTGATGTTCAATCCTATATCTACAGAAACCCAAACCCTCATCAGCATCTGCTTTGGTCAATGCAGTCATTCTCAACAGCTCTACCTTCTGTCCTAAGAAATACTCAAACTGGCTTTCAAAATGTCAAGAAGACAGAGATGAGGGAAGTGGAGAGTGGAACTTTACAGGCAATGCTTAAAAATGTTAAATAAAAAGGGGGGGGGGGGGGAGAGGATTTATTTCCCTGCCTCAATTCCCTTTGCAGTTCACCTTTAAAGGAAAACATTTTTTTAATGCACATGTATTAATGTGCTCATGTTCACTTATGATTGTTGTTTAATGAGTAGGATATTCATTGCATTTAGGCACTTTGAGCTCACAGAAACAGCTGGAAAAATATTATTAGGCAGAAGTGAAGAAACAAGCATGCATGTGTGTGTTTATGTGTTTCTGTGTCTGTGCACGTGTATATTAAACTCCACCCAGCACATTATCTGGGAGAGGGCCCTCCCAAGGACATGGATGACACACAAGCATGATGGATTTAAAATAACAGAGTGAGAGGTGGAAATAAATCCAGAGATCAAACAGAAACAGAAGAGAAGAAAGGGAACGAACTAAGAGGAAGTTATGCTAAAAAACTGGCTCTATTCCATATTAATTATTCAGATTTCCAGATTAAGACCAATCAATTTTATTATTTCTTTTTTTTGCCCTTTCATTGGAAACAGATACACCCCAATTCAAAGAGATGTTCAAACATGTGCTTAACTTTAAACATTTAAGTAATCCTAGTGAAGTTGTTGAACTGAGTATTCAGAAAAGCCACAATTAATAAAGGCATTTACTGTAGTTAAAAAGATCAATACGTTTTATTTTAGTGGAGAGGGGAAAATAGCTATTACATTTGTATATATTTAATTCTATATGTGAAGAAGAGCAAGCTTGTATCAAAACACATGAGTGAGAAGCTTAAAATTGCAGAAAAATAACAGAACCATAAGGAGACCAGGAAGACCTGGACCCACCAGGCTCATTTTTTAATACATTAGGAAGAAAACCTGACAAATACTAATATGTTTCAGTAGCTTAAGATAGTAGAATGATAAGATAAAAGGGATAAAATTGTCTTTATTTCAGAAAAAACACCATATATCATATTAAGTATAGGGACCATTCGAAGTTTTCCTTTCCAACAGTAATAAGTTCTAACAGGAGTTTCTATTAAACATAAACTACTGAAATCAGAGTTAAGATCAAAATAATCACAAATTTGTACCCAGGAATTTTAAAGGAGCACAGTGGTTTTCTGGAGTGCCAGTGCATGCAGGAGATACCAAGTGGGTATGAGCTTCCAAAAAAGCTAAATGACAAACACCACCCATGATTATATGAAAAGGAAGCTGTCAAATAGGGATGTTAAAGGCAGGGTACTTCTGCTTTTCCATAGAACAACAGAGTGGAGATTAGGGTGGATAATCTATTGCTGTATTGCTGAAAATTTTGAATTCAGAGTGCAGATGCTCTGAAATACATGCCCTACTAGAGTCCATTTAGGAGACACCATGGAATACATTATCCTGGAAATAGAACTGTGGAATAAATGTCCTCACACTTATGTCTAACTTTCTTTTCTCAGAATCCAACTGTGTAAAGTGGCTTCATACTCGATATATCGAACTTCGTATGTCCTGACATGTATTTTTAAAGATGTACATTAAACATGTATTTCCTTATGCAAAGCCAAGCTCTGAGACCGTGACTTGAGCTGAATCCTCCTTTGGAAATTTGGTCTTGGATGAGCCAAGTGCAGTCTCCCAAATCCATAAAATTAAACATATAATCTTTGATCTAAACCAACACAAGCTCAATAACGAGAAACCAGCAGTTTCCATCTGTACAATGATGGAATAGATGCTGGTGCTCGTCTCTTTTGTTCCCAGTTTTGATGCACAACTAGTGCATCTATTATTTTATTTAAAAATCATGTACCATAAAAACTAAGTTGTCTATAAAACACTTGCTAATGGCCCGTGGAGAACTGATTAGCCAACAGTATTTTTCACATGCATACACCACATTACTTTATTACACCATATTACTTTATTACCTCAATACCTTCCAACTTTTAAATAGTTGTCATTCTGGGAACAGCACAGTGAGAGGAGCTTTTGTTACAGTGCAAGTGAAAACCATTTCATTGCTTTTTGGTTGTTTCTCAACTGCACCATCATTCATTCTTGCTAACCATCATGATATTCCTTCACTTGCAAACTTCAGTGAATACTTGATCAGACCTTCAGGAGCTAAAATATTTTTCTCTTCTATGTTAAGAGAGAAATGAGTGAGTCAAAAGCTGATGGTGTCTTCTGTGGTCCTTCCCAAAATCTGATAATTGAAGCAGGGAATAATTCATGTTTCTCATCTCCTTCCTCACTTCCTTGAATGAAACCACATTGATTGTTAAGCAGCTTGAAATATAAGTTTTATATGGAGACATCAGGAAAATGGGGATCAGACTGTGTAGGTAAAGAGCTGTATAACACATTATTGCTTGAGGTGCATGGATTTAGGTTTCTAAATAGGCTTCTGTTATCTTTTGAAGAAAGGAGAAAAAAAGGCAAAAATACTATTACTAGGAGAGAAATCTAAATGTGCAACAGCAGAGAAAATAAATACTGTCATTAATTCAGTGGCATCTTCACTGATTATATGAACTTGGGTTGAAAAGAGAATGTTCATAAAATTAGAGCTTTTCCTTTGTACCTGCACTGTAAGACTGGCTCTAGGTTGCCAGATAAATTAAACACCTCCCAAAAAAGCTTTCTGTGGGTGCAGGCAGCTCACAGCAAGGCGACCCTGAATTTTTTTTTTCAGAACCTACTGTCTGTCACAAAACTCATGGGACTTGAACAAACCCCACAAGTAACCCAAAGATTCAGCGTAAGAATTACAGTTGGCTGTTCAAGCCTCTAATTGCCTGGTGTCCTTGGCCAGAACAAACACAGAGCTGTGTCATTTGATATCCTGAACCATAACCTGCCATAATCCATACTCTTTAATCCCTCGTATAGCTGTCGCTATGTCATCACAGTTTATTTTAAAATGGTATTCTTCAGTCCTAATCTCATTCCCAATCATTCATATTAATGTCAGAATTAGGGTGAATTAGGGCATTATTTGCCTCATATGTGACACTTAAGTGCTTGTAAGTAATTGCATAGGAGAGGAGAGAGCATTAAATGTGAATGGCACATACAGTATGAGAAATGGAAGAGACCAATATTAAACTTCTAATAGAAATAACTTCAGCAGAACTTTCCCACAGGCAACAGAACTCTGATATTTTTAGCTGTTTGAGGCCAATGTATGTTAAGAATAGCATTCACTGCAGTGGGAAAATACACAATTTCTATTATGGGGCAGTCAGAATAACAACATACTGATGATACACTGGTATAAAATATGTAATTATCTAGTGTGCAAAGGAATAAATCACATAAACTGTTTACAGTAGGAATTGTGAAAGGACAATGACACATTGTTGTCTTCTTTGCGTAGCAAGGGTAAAGTTTGGCTTCTAAAATTGCAAAATCTAATTTGTGGTGTTTATGAGATGCTTCCTGCAAGAAGACTCTGATAAGATTTTTTTTATTATTATTATTTCTAATAAATCAGGTTAGATATTAGCTTGGTTAAAACGGGAGGTAGAATTGGTTAAAATTAGAAAGATGTTAGCTTGGATAACATTCTTCATGTTGTATCATTAGTCTAAAATTACACAGAATAGTCCTCCTTTCCCATGCAGCTCAGATAACTGCAATTTTACTTCTAGAACCATTACTGTATTGTAATTAATAGGCTGCAAAATTCACAACCATTCCCAAAGTGAAGTCAGAACTCTTGTAGAGCTGTGCATGGAGTGATTATTCTTATTAGAGAACTACCAGCCCATCATATTAATAATTATTAATAATGCAGAGAACAAAGGCATTGTGTGTCCTCATGTATCATCATATATAAAAATAGTTTTAATTGATAAGCCCCGTCTGTTCTGTGTGCTATTATTGTATCACTGTAAGTTGTAAAAATAGGGTGAAATCAATATTTTTTATCTGTCCTCCTTGGTAGCAAAGAAAGACCTAAGCTTCAGGATTAGTGGGCAGATATGAGGAGGATTTCTTTCTTTGTGATACAAATCTGTATTAATTGATTTTCCTTGATGTGGATTAATTGCAGCTCTTTATTAGGAATAATATTACAAATAAACTATAGGCAAGTATAGATTGCTAAGCCTAGATTTCAACTGAATGAGGCTAATCAATACCTAAGTCTGTAATTCAAAGCAATTCATTAAGGCCTCGGGAAAAGCTAAATAATATGTGTGAGAAATGTCTCATCTGGAGCCTCAGAGGAGTTTCTCCCTAAACAGAATAAATATATTTGTAATACATAATTATTGCAGATTGATCTTGCTCAAATGCCTCTCCCTCACCAGCCCTGGCACTGAGGGTGTGGAGAACATGGATGGGCCAGAGCCCCTCACCGTGTTTGCCAGCGGGTGCTCCAGTCAGGAGAGGGGCACAAGTGTGATGAGGGGTGGCTGAGGGAGCTGGGGGGGCTCAGCCTGGAGAAAAGGAGGCTCAGGGGGGACCTCCTCACTCTCTACAACCCCCTGAAAAGAGTTTGTAGCCAGGTGGGGGTTGGTCTCTTCTCCCAGCGATAGAACAAGAGCAAATGGCTTCGAGTTGCATCAGGGTAGGTTTAGATTTGATGTCAGTGAAAATTTCTTCATGGAAAGGGTTGCCAGGCGTTGGAACAGTGGTGGACTCCCCCTCCCTGCAGGGATTTAAAAGCCATGTAGATGTGGCACTGGGGGACATGGTTTAGTGGTGGCCTTGGCAGTGGTTGGACCCAGTGATCTTGGAGGGCTTTTCCAAGCTAAATGATTCTATGATTCCATTCTTTGACTCCATTATGGTATAGTAGGTACATTCTGTGGCTTGTAGGTCATTAAAACCTTTCCTTTGCTATTTTGTTTTGTGATTTCAGACAGATAGTAGACCTGAGGTTGAAGTCAGCCAACAGCAGAGCTTAGTGTTTCTGTTCATTCTCATTTTTTGTGCACAGCCACACAGGAAGCTCAGCAATGTCTGTGTTACCATTGCTGTAGACAACAATTTGGGAATCTGTGACAGCTCTGAAGCTGTTCAGTCCCTGATTGCACTGGTCCATCACTCTTGCTCTCAGCTCAGTCAAATGGACAGTTCAGCTGCAGATCTTAAGCATCCATTTAAAGTTAAATACTTGAGCAAACATTATTAAAATTGTTACTGGTAGCCAGCCTTCAGGAAACTTCAGTGACCTGTAGTGAGTGTTTATTATGCAAAGTGAATTTTGGGGTTCTGTGACTGAAGAGCTTCCAGAACATAAATTGTATCACAGAAGAAGGGGAGTGGCTGTAGCACCTGAGTAATGTGATTGCTCTGATACGTGAGACAAATCCCAGGTTTAGGAGCACCAAATGTAAAACCTGGGAGAAAACACCAGTGCAACAGCAGTGAGCAGAAAAGATACATTTCAGAATTATGTTGTAATGAGTATATTTTGAAAATATGGTCATCCTGGACATGGCTGTGGATGGGACAGAAACAGACTTCAAGGACATACCAGTTGGTCTGACTGGTTCAAATTTTAGCATTTACCAAATTCATGAACGTCTTTAAAACTGCAAAGGAGATGCATTTGCTTCAGCAGTCCCACCAGCGCTGCACTTAACTAAATGTTTCCTTTCTGTTGCTTCAGAAACTTGGTTTTGGAGCTAGAAATCCCAAACTCTTAGGGCAAGTCCCAGGTTTCAGCGAGGCTACAGCAGGGATAATAAATGCAAACGATTTCTGCCAGGAAAACCACGAACACAGTTTTCTCCAGTGTGGAACAAGTCGGGCTAAACATTCTACCAGCTCTCCAATGTGCATATTCTGTTCACCAATGCTGCTACTGCCATAAGTCGTGTCTTTTTTCTTTTTGTTCTTTTTGCCTAGGCTGGTATCTGTCCTCTTGATCCCACCTTGATTTCCAGTGCTGGAGCCTGTGTATTCCCAGTGAAGATTCCTCCAGTGAGTTTAACTCTCATTGTGAAGATACCACAGTCTATCAACTCATGAACAGTGAAGGTAAACTAACCAGGATTTAACTTGGTTAAATGACTTGATTTTGGCTTCTGGTTCCCATATACACTAGTTTGTCCCTGTATTAAGTATTGTTTTGACAGGTAAATTATCTAATTCAGAGTAGCTGGTACCTGAATCAACTGATTCCAGGAAGACTTAGCATGATTTGGGGCTGATTTTCTGCATGCTATGGTCCCTTTTCACTACTGTGTGGGAAATACTGATACTAAGCATCTTTCATTGCTATAGAAATGATGCCCTACAGAATTGCATCGTGAAAGAGGCTAGAGGATAGAAATTTCTTGCTTTTTCTCATTCATTTATATCTCTTATTATCTTGCCCCTTTGACAATTCCATGTTGCTTCAGTGGCAGCACCATAAATCAAAGCCTAAATCTGAAGACGTGTGGAAATGGGAGGGCATAAAATGCATCCAGGACAAACTGCTCTTGCATTTGACAGCTAACAAAGCCAAGAGAATAAACATCATCATAAGTCAATGTGCCCTCTATCTGGCTTAGATTATCTGGTGGCCATCTGAATAAACTCTCAGCTGAAGCAGGAAGCCCTGGGACTAGATCTTTCACCTTCCTTTGATTGTGATTTTCCAATTGTTTTCATTTTTCAGTGACGCCAGCACCCTTGTTCATTGATGTTCCATTTTGGCCTTGATTGTGCCAGATCCACCCAGCGAAGTCTGAAGCCAAGAACAAACAGGGCCTCAAAAAGAGAGGCTTTCCTTGAGGCATCCTTATACATCAAGGTCCTGAAGTGTGATGCAGACAGTGCTGCAGTTTTGTGTAAGCAGTGTTTAGACAGGCTTCTCCAAGTTCATCGGGCTTCTTGAATAGGTGGAAATAGCATATGTGCATGTGCACACTTGCTCAAAATCAAGGATATCAGCAACAGAAATGTTACTGTGAAAATACACTGAAATGTGTCCTTTTTTCTTTTTTTTTTCCAGACTAGAGATTTTGCTCATTTTCGAGTCTCTGTTAGACTGGTAGTGCCATGAAAAGTGGAACAGTGTAGCAATGCAGCAAGTTCATCTCTCTTCTTCTCTCTTCTTCTCTCCCCTCCTCTCCTCTCCTGGTTTATAAGTGCTCATGGTTTATGGGATGTACTGCCCAGGTGTAGATGTGTATCACCAGCCAAAGACAGAGATAACATGCCAGCAAGTCCAGCACAGAGATTTCTCATCTCTTCTGTTGGTTTTGGTTCATTGTCAGCCACTGGGCTGTCCTGGGGAGCATGGTTTGCTCGTGTGTGATGAAGGAGAGAAAGATGCACATTGCTCATATTTATCCTTCCCATCTGACCAAAACTCATTATTCTTTGGGAACAAAAGTTGACATAAGTGTTAGGAAGGCTGGACTTTCTTAACCTTGCATGTCTCCTGTCCATTTTAGGCCTGGGTCTGGTTGGCAAGGAAAGCAAACCAGTGTCACCGCATCTGTTTTTCTTGTGCAAACATTTCGACTGCACAGGGGTTACCAGTTTGGCACTCAACATTAACATTAAAGTTTAGAGGGGAAAGGCTGTTCTGGAATGGTCAAACAGAGAAAGTCATCCATGTATTTGCATTTTAGAGCTATTAGTGGTGCTGCATTCAGAGCAGCTCCCTGGTCTGAGGACGGATTTGTGGGGTAACTGCATTTTTGGAGGTTTCCTTTGAAACAGAAAACAAAACAGAAAGAGAAGCACCAAACCACAACTTTAAAAATAGGATGCTTTAAGATGCCTCCTGGAAGTCACAGTCTGTCCTTATATCGTCCAATTTTTTGAATTCTTCGGGAGTGAGAACAGACTCGGTTGTCAACAGAGTGCTGTTCACAGAAAGGAGGCAGGAGAGTGAAAGAAGGCTGGCTATTGTTCGGGGACGTGGTGTAGGCTGCAAGAATGCGTTGGGAATGCAGCGCCTGCATGTCAGGCACAGAGAGAGGGCTTTGTGTGAGAACACTCAAGCACAATGTCAATCAGACCAGCAGCTACTATCTCATTTCTTTATCTTGATCGTTGCTATCACACTTCTTCCCCTCGAGTCCATAAGGAGAGTTATCAATGTCTGGGAACATGCTGGTGTCTAATCACAGCTGTCCGGGTCCTTCATGCTGGGGAGCTGACCTACCATGAAGGAGTTGGAAGCACCCTACCTCTCCTGTGTGCCCTGCTTTGCACCACACTCTGACATGGCCTTGATCATCATTTAGGAACAGGTAACTTACAACCACCCTGCTTTGATGAGGGAGCGTTGTTTTTCCTAAATTAAGAATGTCTTTATCATCCCCCAGAGGAATGTGCGTGATTTGAAACATTCATAATTGGAAAAGGGAAACATTGGGTAATAGAAAGGGAAGCTACACGCTTATGCAAATGTAAAAAACATGCTTTATCTGACAATGGTTCACATTGTGTCTGGGTGCAATGATGTAAGAGCACTGTTATGAAATTCCTCAAAATCCTGAACAAAATAGAGGCAACGTGCCTGAAAAGGGTGCATGTGTGATTAAAATAATTTTACTCTTTAAGCAAATTAATGCTTGGAGCAGAAGCTTGCAGAGCTGGGAATAACATACCTGTTGTGACCTGAGTTAAATCGACCTCCTCTGAAGTCTCACTTCTCATGGGTTGGTGGTGCTTAAGGCAGATCCACCTTTGAGGTAACACATCACTGCTCTGCTTGCCAGGAATGGGAGGAGATCACACCCTGATAAAAATGCTCCTCACTGGGAGAGGCTGGGCCAGGATTTTGTGAGCCTACACCATGCACTGTGTAGTGATCATGAGGCATCTCTTTCAGTGCAGTCATTTAGGGCCACGAGGAGCAAATTTACTCAGGCTCTCAGAAGTGAGAGCTGCTGTTTTAGTACGTAGGAGGTAGGTGATCCTGAGCAGCACACCACCAAAATCAGGGAGAACTTTCCCAAAAAAGTTACCTTTAATCATAGCATTGCTGGGAATTGACCACATTATTATTCCTGTGTACCAAGGCCCAGCTGGGATGGCCTGGTATCACAGACACTTCTTGCTGACACGATGAGTGATCTAGGGAGCAGGGAGCAGAGTGGGAAAGCTAATAATGAATACTTCTCACACTTCCTTAGACTCCTGGCATACCCCATTCCACTGCATCCTGGGCATTGACAAGCAAGAGAATTTGACCAGAGGACATATGATTTCCTCTTCTTCAGGTGTAATGTTTGGTAACTCTTTAAGTCAGTGTTACTGGTGTTCCCAGCAAGAGAAGGTGTCCCAGGTGCCACCACACCACCCTCAACCATTTTCCAGCAGAGGTGTGAACTGAATCAGGAATCTGACCCACATTATAACCACATTTTCTACCAAGTTAGTTTTGGGGGGGGGGGGGCAGATGACCATCTGGCTGCACAAACAGCTACATCAATGAGAGAGAAGGCAGCACAGGCAGGACAGGAGGAGACAATGAGCAGTGAGGAGCCAGGAGAGAACAGGACAGACTGTGCTTCAGCTCCATCTGAGGTCAGCACTCCCCTGAGAGCCTCCAGACCTGCTCCCACACATGGGGGCTCAGAGTTGATTCACATCAGTCTCCTCTATTGCACCCTTTGACCACCACACCTTCTACACTGTTCCCCACCCTGTATCTCATGCTTGAGAAGGCCTTCTTGAAGAGAGCCTTAAGAGCGTGGATTTGGGGACAAACCATTTTATTTCACCAGTTTATTCAGTATAGTGAATAAATTATATGCCATGTAAAAAAATCAGTGTAGTTCTCATCAGTTCAACAGGGCTGTGCTGATTCGTACCAGCTGAAGATTTATTTTGCCACCTCAGATTTCTTCTCTGCTTTTATAACAACTGTAGCTGTATAGCACTTAATAACAGCACCTTATTATGTTGGAGTTTTCCATGATTCATTTCAGGAATTCAAAGTACACATAACCCTTTGTGCTTACCGCTTAAATGCATTGCAGAAAATCATCTTGATTGTAGAAGCAAATCTTGTTTATGTGCAAAAATACTTTTTATTTGGCTGAAACTGGCAATTGCCAAAGTTTGCCAGAACACAGACACCTACAGGATGGGTGTATCACTGTGAATGGCCAGTAGCTGGAGAAAGCCATGTATTGTTTCATAAAATTGTAAAATATAGTTTTCAGACTAACCCATGAAAAATATTCAGTTTCATTCTAGAGGGTAAAAACCTCCCGAGAAAGATTTTACATGTGTTCTATTTTGGTTACAAAAATTCTGCTTTTTTTTCCCCCCCTTTAAAACACAATTCAGAATGCATTTTAATATGAAATCCTGCAAATTTAACTGAAAAGAAATGTTGTTACAATCCCTTGGGGAGGAGGGAAGGGTTGTTTCTTTTGCATTTGTCTTGTGTTGTGAGGGCGTAAAAAGGAAAATTTCTTCTAATAGCGGTAATTTAGTTGAAAGCTATTTTGAAAAGAAATGTGATTTGACCGAGATAGTGGCCAATTCTTGGTTTAGATTTTTTAGCACTGTACAAAACAAACACTCCAGTTGGGGTTCCAAACTACAACTACCAAAAATCTCTGATGACTAACACTTCCTGGCTGGACTTCATGCTGGCTTGAAAAGAACAAGACTACTTTTTGTCTAAGCCTGTACTAATGTTATATAAAAGGCTGTGAAAAAAGTTATATAGGTCCATCCACAGGCATCTGTCTTCTGCACATGCTTGTGGTGTTTTTGCTGGTGGCTTTGGGGAGAGTTAATCTAGTGTTTAATTAAACCATTTAGCTTTACACGAGCCATGCATTTTTTTTTTCTAGCTGTCTGTTTTCCGTGCAGGAATTTGCTGCAGTCCCAAAAGAAGGATGAATAATGCTTCCTACTGTGACCACAGAGGGATCTGGTGATCCATGCTGTCGATGGACATTGCTACTGACTGGCTTCCAGGGAGAGAAAACATCCATCCAGGGAGGGAAAACGTCCACAAGGTCATGTGGCAGCAGGGTGTCCTGCTGGTGGGCAGGGCACGTGATGGGGAGCTGGGATTCCTGGGTTCTTTCCCTGCCCTGATGCTGAGTCAGGCTGTGACAAGTTAAGTTTTCATCAATTAAAATTTATGTGATAATACCCACACCTCCAAAACATTGTGAAGGCCATTTGTTTTGGTGTTTTGGAGGCTCTTTGACCATCAAATGAAGCCCCAGAGAATAAAAATAACAGCTCAAAGCAGATGCAGGACTGATCTTCTGTAGCAATCTGGGCCCACCAACCCAGAGATTCAAAAGCATCGTGGAAATGCCTCAGGAAATAAAGACTGAGGAGGTACTACACGAAAATCCTCTTTTTGCTTGGAAGTTATTCAGCCTTCCCATTCTGGCTCCCTCCCTCCCATCAAACAATGACCTTTCATGTAGCCTAATCCCTGCTAGCACCCACCCTCATGCCTTTTTCCTCCCTCACTCTTCATTAAGCTCAACATTATGTATTTCCAGTCGGGTCCGACTGGAAATGTAATACTCCCAAATGCACCGCCAGCACTGCTCCCAGTCCTTTCCTCTGCTGGCCTCAGCTGCTCTATGGTCCAGCTCCCCCAGTTACTTTTCCACTCTGGAGAAAGGGTAGAACTGGCAGGAGGCTCCAGCAAGACCAGGAACACCCCGGGTTCAGGAAGCTGGAAGGGGAAGGCTGGCTCAGAGTCTCCTCACCCATAAATTGTCTCGGTGTCCTCTGGTTAAGTTCTCTCCCTCCTCCTTGCTACAACCCCCTCCCATGGATGCTCTCAAATACAGAATTGTTACCCAGTGTCCCATGGGGGACTGCACTTTGTAAGGAACTCACTGGCCAGAACAGCTCAACTCTCAGCTGGGCACCCTCACAATGACCAGATTTTCAGATGTGTTCAGCATTTATTTGCCAAATGCATCCCTTGAAAAGTTTCATTACAAGAAAGCCAGATAGCCAAAAACTTCATGAAAGTGTAGAAAGAACTTGTTCATAAAATCATTATCCTGTCCAAAGGTCCGATTTCCATGTGTCCTGTAAAATCCTCTGAAAAAGTCACTGATGCTTAATGGAACTTCTTTAATATCCATATCAACTTCCCACAGCTATTATTCTTCATTTTCCTCTGTTTCTTTTTTGCTATTTGTCCATTAAAATGTGGTATCTGCATTTGAAGAGACCATCTTTGATGCTTGCACTGTTTTTATCAAGCAGCTTTGTGGTTCTCTTCATTCTTATGCTCCAGATTACTGAAAGTTCCTGTGGGCTCCCTTCTTGATTCTCCCTCAGTTTTCACTCTCTTCTTGGGTTGGACTGTTTTCTGTGCAGGTTATCCTCAAAGTGGGAATTTAGCAGAGTTTTATTAACTCAACACATGTTAAACTTCTGCTTCCTCCAGTCTGTAGTTGCTTGGGCAGGGCTGGTCCGAGGCTCACCAGGAGGAACAATCCAAATAACAGTTGAGGCTGCTGGGAATTGAGACAGGATTCATCCTCACAGGACCTGACAGCACTGACTTTAAACCCCCTGGGTCGTGGAAACCTTTGGACACACATCTCAGGACTATTCTAATCCTTTGGGACCCCAGAACACAGTGAGGATGCTCCAACCAGGACTTGTGCTACATCTCAATACAGCTGTGTAGTGTGTGCACAACTCTTGACACAAAGAGGCTGCTATAAAATGACTGCTCTCCTCTAAAATGTTGCTGGCAAATTGTTGTGAACATGGGAAAGAAACAAGAGTGTTGAGAGCTCTGGGTATGATTGAAATATTTAAATATCATGTATGGTGATGCCTGTAATTCAACATTTGCTGTGGTAAACACAGCAGAAATGACTGTAGCAAAATGTTATTCCATATTCTAAGCCAGATTCTTGAGGTTTGTTTTATTTATATCACATGTGGCTGGGAGAAATAATTCTAGGAAGGCTCAAAGCATATATTTTCTTTTCAAGTTGCCAAAATATCTTTGAGAAATCAATTGCTGGGGACTCTTCTTCGTGGCTAAAGATTTATTTTTAACCTCTTGGTGTGCCAAAATCAGGAACAATTATTAATCTGCCCTGAAATTGACAATACAACCTGCTGGCAACAGATGGTGTGAATGAAGAGCCAGAAGCGGCCATTTTTCATATTCAATAGATTAAAAAAACTCAGTTCTTTAATCTTATCTAACCTCTTGTGACCGATGGTCTAAGGTATTGACTTAAAGACAATATCAATAGCCTTGATTTGAACCTGAATCAGCCAGGGAACTGGATCTTCTGAGATACTTTTTACCTCTAAATGACACCCAGTGTTCCCGTCCCTGGTGGGAGAGGAGCACTAAAAGTTTCTCTTCGGCGACTTAAAAGCCAGAGCACCTCGTGCTGTAGGTACAGAGTGGCTGCACTCCAGGGGTTCTTGTTTAGGTCTGAGCTTGCAGGGTAGTTAGGAACCAGCTCCTGTCAATGCCTAGGGATGGAGAGGTATTACATTACTAGATATTATCTCAGTCTTGCTGTATTTATACATCTCAGTTACAAAATCAGGAAGTATTGCCAGCCATCCTTCAGATACAGCTGGCACAAACACACACACACAGAGAGAATGAAACAACAACAAAAAAATCCCAAGCTGCAATCCTGCTTTATTTTTTGATTAGTTAAGGATTGTGGAAATCTGAGGATCGTGGAAATCTGACTCTGGCAGCCTGTGGTGATGCTGTGCTTCTGATGGGACTGGGGTTTGTCCCCTGTGCCACTGCTGGGGGAGGCAGACTGGCAGCAGCAGGAACACAGAATTCCACAGTCGCTCAGGAAAAGGTGGATCCCACCTATAGACTCACTCACCTCACTTATGACAAAAAGCTAGATCCGAATTTCAGGTTTGGGATTGCTCATTATTTTCTGTAACGTCTCTGCAGCCCTGATTCATCTGTGAGAAACAAGGCAGAGGGGTCTCAAACAACCACAGTGCTGCTAACACCGTGCAGGTGAGAAACAGCCTGAGGCTTCTGCAGGAATCATTTCCCAGGTCAGGTGTCCCATCTCTGTACTCCCCCGGCAAAATGCAGCAGATGTGGCCAGATGACAGACCTTGCACGCCTGACTCTGGGACAGAAAAAAAACCCCAACCTCTTGCAAACCAAGGGCTGCAATTTGAGAAGCCGCTCCTTTCTCTGTTTGTCGTGCCTTTATTGATACTTGTCTGCACAGACCCCATATCCTGGCAGGTCAGCGGCTCCTCACCCACAGATCCCAGTCCTGGTCCAGGCCTCCCTCCTGCCGTTGTCCTGCGGCCCCTCTGCCCCTTCCCGCCCACGTGTCCGCACACGGAAACCGCCGAGCACGGTCAGGCATTCCCCTGACAATACGGCATGTGGGAAAGCTCTTCCCGGGAGAACTGCAGCCTTTCAAGAGCTCAGGCCAGGGAGTAAAGGCCGATGCACCAGGGGAGAGCACTGGAAGGACATTTCAGCTTCCTGATGAAGGGCAAACGAGCTCTCCCCTGTGGGGTTTCCTCTGGAGGCCACAAGAGTGAGATTTCCGAATGGGAGGAGTGGGAGAAAAAGAATAAGAGATGGAAAAAAAATCCAGCCAGCCAGAAGGATGTAACTTTAAATTAGTGCATTAGCATACTGATGGCAGGTAGTGCTATGGAATAGAAGATGGATGCTATGGAACACCAGGAAAGATACACTTCAGCATCAAGTGATCTTGGGCAGCAAAATTTAGGGTGTCCAACACAGTGAGACAAACTCCTAATGAGCAAGGGTGTAGCTAAACTATCACTGAAGTGTTATGTCAGCCTAAGGTGCTGCTGAAGAGGTGGCCTCAGCCTATACCCTGTCCCAGGGATCTCATTCCTGGACAGTCCTGCTGGGAGCCTGATGGGACACTGCTCTGGAGATGAACATGGAGCACTCTACTGTCGGTGTCATTTCCAGGGAGAGCAGTGGTCTGCTCTCTCACTAACCTGGGAATGAGAAAATAGAATGAACATGGAGGGAGGTTGTGGGGAGCAGGGAGGAGTGGCTGGACTACTGGCATCATGGATTTCTGCTGCAAAGAAGCATGGGAGGTATCATCTAATGATCTGAGCAGACATCAGCAAAGGGTTCCTCATTTCTCCTTATGGATGAGAAGCAGGATCCCTTCCTAGCTTTGGATAGGTCTTGCACCTAGAGCATATTCAGTGATCTGAAAATGGGGTCAAGAAGTGATTATTTGGCTTTTGTAACATTGGTTTTGTCTCTCTGGTAACCCCATTTACAACAGAAAAATATTAAAAAGCCTGCCCGTGACAGCAACTTTCTACCAGGCTCTGAGGTGTGTTCCTGAATGGTCTGTACCATCTGGCAATTCCAGATACCAGGGTCTAGCTTGCCATCACATTGAACACTGAGAATTTCTCCCTGTTCTCAGTAACCCTCTGCTGACCATCTATTAAAATTAAATATTTAGCAGTCCCCAATATTTCCCATTTTTAACAGACAGGAATTGGAACAGTCTGAACTTCAGCTGATTTTCCCTCACAAACAGCTTTCCTTCCACAGACCTGAAGTGCACATCAGCACCTGCCTCTGTATCAATGCTTTGCACACCCTCATGATGTTTTGCATTATTCAGCTCTTAGACTTCTGCATCGTTTCACATTTTGTGGTCTGAATTTTATGATTTGAATTTATGTCCAATTTCCAGCCCATAGTAAGGACACCAGACCATTGTGTCAAAGTGGTGCTGAATGCAAAGCACATTGTACTGTCAAGAACTCCTTCATGAAGATGTTTCATTTTGAAGTTGCATAACAAAATAGAAAAAAAAAAAACACACGTCATGAGCAAATGCAATGACACCTACAGAATTTCTTGTCAGGCCATAATTTTTCTCATGATTGTGCTGAAAGTCTCTTTGTCTCCCCGGTTTCCAGCAGAATTTCTGCACCACTACCAGTGAATCAAGTCTGAATACCAGAATATGTATCCCTGAATATGTCCACAAACCATAGGTTTCATTAACTTAGTATGAAAATGTCCTGTATCCATGCAGAAATATCTTCAGCACCTCTGTGAATGATACAGCCTCCAAAGCACAACCAGCTCTTGCAGTCTCAACCAGGCAATTCAGAAAAATAAACGAGGGGTCTAAGACAGCATGTGAGAACTTTGTAGAAGTGTAAACAAAGTCATCTTTCTTTTTTACTTTCTGAGTGTGTGCATCATAGTTCTCGTTCCCATTTCTCTCATGGGCGGTGGAAAACTCTTAAATTGCTGAGCTTCATAATATCATCTGCAAACAGCCCAGATCTCTGCTCTGCCTGCTGGGCCTCATTACCTCGCTTGAAAACCTCTTTTTTTTCGGGTTGTTTGTTCTCGGAGAAGAGAGCTTTCCGTTCGATATTAACATTCCAAAAGGGAGAAGTGCCGAGCTGAATAAGCCCCTTGGAGCTCAGGGGCAGCATCTCCAGCACCACCTGCAGTGAAACCTCTCACGGTTCCCGTTGCTGCCCCTCTCCTTCCTTCCAGTGCCTGGATCCGCTGCAAGCTCGGTGCCAGTAAATCCTGCCACGCTGCATGGGGGATCCAGCCCTGGGAATGAGCTTGCGCCATCCCTGGCTCCAGGAATTCCGGCAGGAGCTTAGCAGGGATGAAAGGCACTTGAGCTGATGGGTGACGGTGACCTACGAGCACCGCGGGAGGAAGTCAGCCCACCACAAGCAAATTTTTCTGCTGCCTAGATGGACTAATCACACGCTGCAAAAACAGAGGAAGAGCCAGAGAACTGGAAATTCTATCTTCGGGGTTGTTTTTTTTAATCATGTTGCAGTCCACCCTTCGATATTATTCTTTTTTTGCTTGCTTTTATTATATAAAAAAAGATAAACAAAACATTTTCCTTTTTTTTATTTTCTGTATATGGAATCATGTGAGGTATGGATGATATGGAATCATGCAAGGTATGGATGATATGGATGGTATGGATGATATGGAATAGCCCAGATTGCAGTAAAAGGAGAAAAAGGTCAGCATTTTACAGGACTGAACCCTAAGTACCACCAGACTTCCTGACAACACATAAATTAAAGAAAACTCTGCAATAACTTAATTTCTTCTTATTTTTTTTTTTTTTGAATGGGTGCCTGGTGCTGGAAGGTACCACTGACAACAAAGGCATCTGAGGACACAGCATCAGCCAGATAATATTCAGATAATCTTCCAAGATTCAGTGCCTCGGCAGGCAGGAGCAGAGTTGTAGAATTTTTAGCATCCAAAAAAAAAAAGAAAGGTGAAGGGTTCATCTCAGTTCTAGGTGGTATTTTAAAGCTGGTGTGGTTAAGGCATGCCCAGCACTGCTGCCAGCAGCTTGCAACCCTTTTTCTTTTGACTTGTCCTGTCTGAAGGACCAGTTCAGTTTGTGGCAATGACTGTAGTCAAAGACTATGAAGTAAAAACGGGAGCATTTATGAAAGTATCCATGATATGATCACATATATATATATATATATATATATATATATATATATATATATATATATATATATATAAAATTTCAGCAGCCCACTTGTCAGGGTTCTGAAACTGGTGATGAGATGACAGACAGGTGAGAAAATAAGAAACTTTCAAGCCAGAAGTAACTTCCTTCTTATACTTCATGTGATTTTATTTTTAAAAAGATTTCTGTGAAAATAGAGAAAGTTGGGTTGCTCTTGATTCACACCCCCACCCCCAAAAAGAGGTATATTTATAGATGCACATACTTATATAGGAGTGGTGTATATATATATATATATGAAAGATATAATAAGATATCATTTTTATATATATTCATTTATACATATGAAAGTTATAATAAGATATCATTATTATTATTTCACTATTTCACTATTATTATTTCATAATAATATGAAAGATGTAAGAAAGAACATTGTGGAAGAAAAACTTCATGTGTGACTGATAAGCCTAATGACAATGAGCACTAAACCCCACAATATCTGGAGGAATTCAGATAGAGCTCATCCTAAATAACAATAAATCTACTTTTTCTTGGCACTTTAAAATTACTTTGTTATTTTCTCTATGTTCCTTTGAAAATTACAGCATGTTTTCACTGGTCTGCCTTCAAAAAGGTTCAGTGGCCATTTATGTGATGTGATTCAAGCCCTATTAATTTGAACTTTTCTGGAAGGATAACATCCAGAAAAAGAGAGTGTGATATTCTGGCATTATTTCATTCTATCTGTATTGAAGGAAAGGAATAATTTTAATTCCAAACACTGAGCTGCTAGGAATTATTTCAGCTGCAGGAGATAAAACTACAGACAGTGTTAAATCTGCATTTGTTGAACAGAAGTCCTCTGCACACACAAACCCACATTTGCATGTTGAGTCTTGCTCAGGTCACATTTTGCCAGCGGGAACATTCATGAGCTCTGGGGCAGTTGTTAAAATGCTGCGTGCACAGAAGTGGCAAATTCTGTTTGATCTGTTGTGTACAATCTGAACACACAGTAACAAACTCTCCAAAGTAGCAGGGTAAAGAAGCAAACTACAGCAATAAAATATCTCCTTGTCCATCATTCTGAACTTCTCAAATGTCTGAGGCAGTCCTGGATCTATTGCACACCTTTCTAGAGGAACAAAGCATTTCAGTGGGAATTCATCCACGTGGAATGACATTCCTGTCTCCCCTTATCCACAAGATGTTTACCCATTCTGCTCCATATGTTGGCAACACAATAAAATTGTATGGGCATAGAGAATATTTATCATAGAATCTAGACTGAGTATGCCCTAAGAGTGGAATACAAGCTGGCTTATTTATATTTTGCAGTTTTTGAGGAAAACTTCATGTGCAACACGTAGCCCAGTGGAGATCCAAGTGCATCCAACCTCCCTCTATGAATATGCTCCTGATGCTCTGGGCAGTAAATGTGCTCTGTTGCCAAGAAAAGAGACAATTGTTTCTTGCTGCTGCATAATATTCAGGAAATACACTTGGCAACTGAGAGAACCCAGTTGGTTCTGCTCTTTTAAGCTTCTTGTAGATTCTGACTTTCCCTCAGATAGAAAAGCACTGCACTGTTGTTGAAACACTTAATTTTAATGATTAGTGAAGTAACACAGTGGTTGGGTAGCAAATCCTATCACACAGGCACTCCTCTGGAGAAACCCACTATAGTTTTACCAGGAGACTCTCCAACATTAAGCTGCTGTCCAACCTAAGGCAGGTTCCTTAGTTTTCCCTCAAAGTAAAGTGAGAATATTGTCCTTTGTGGGATGTTTGCTAATTTATTACAGCACTATATATTACAATAAGTATTAACAAGCCTGCTTCCAACTGACAAAAAAATTACTTCTTTAGTTTTTATCAGTGAATTATGGTCAGTCATCCAACAATTTACTTCCCTGGCATACCCTCCACTTGCTATAATAAGGAAGTCTATCTCAAGAAATGTATGGTTAGAAATAATGCTTTTATGTTTTCTATATTTTGTTATTTTTGCCTCAAATCACAGTTTGGTTCAGCGTGATCTGACATGGTTGAAATACTGAAACCCCCATTCCTCCAAAGCAGTGTTTATTATAGAAACCACAAACTTAACCTAACCTAGAGCAGCTTTTCCAGCAGTGATATAATTACAGTAGTTATTGTTGCAATAAACCAGATGTTCCTGAGCTGGAATGAAAGCACTTCCCCCAGCATTACATTTGTTACGTTGCCTCTTTTCAAGTCTCACATCAGCTGTTCAGAAAGGGCTTTCTTGGTTGAGTGTCACTTACAGATTCTTGCTGGGTGAGTCTTTTAGTGTAAGGGAACGAAATACTGGTGGGCTTTGAGATTTCACTGCTTTCCTGAAAACCTCAGACATGACAGTTATCAATGTCACTAATTCTTGCCCTGGTTTAAAGACATTTTTTTTTTTTTGTCCTTTAAGACACTTGTATTAAGCCAAAAAAAAAAAAAAAAAAAAAAAAACCAAAACAATCCAAAACCAAAAAAAACCCCAAACCCCAACACTCTGGAAAACCTACTTGTTGAATGAGTACATTGTTCTGTGCGAAAAGAAATGCTCAGCTCCTACAAAACTGATGAAGTTTGGCACAGACTTAGGTGGAGCCACCATTTCAGCCACCATTTTGAGCAACTCAGTTATTGGGCAACAGGGGTATCTTTGGGGAGCAGCATTTTTAGAACTGCTTTATCAGCTGTTGTTGCAACTCTGGATCATGAACAGCCATTCAACCTGAACCACGAATATCCAGCATTACTCAAACATTGCATGTCTTGTATTTTTAACAATGTGTTAGTCAACACATTTCTAATATTTCCCAGCCCAATCAAGTCCTAACTGTAAAAATATGTTGCCAATAAAGAATTGGACTGTGTTTAAACTACCAGGACCTTAGACATGAAAGTTGTTGGATATTATTTCATGTGTGCAAGAAAACCTGTCTAGGAACAACGACCATGAAAAGCCAAGAAGTCAGGAGACTGCTTTATTGCACTTACAGTGCCATATAATAATACAATAAAGAAACACAAGCTAGGCTTGGGGTTTTGTTTACTCATAGGTAAGTTCTCGTGAAAATACAGGATCAGTGAGAATTAATTGTCCTATCAACTGCCTGAACAAGTCACAGCAATCCTGGGAGAAACCTTTGTAATGTTCAGCTACACGTGCCGCTCATTTTTCTGCTCACTAATGGTAAACTAATAGTCAACCCATCCCTGTGGTGAGTGTGGAGTGAACCGGGGAGGAATTCACCCCGTGGTCTGCTAAATTTACACTTTGTAAAACGTAAACGTTTCTTATACAAGGAATTTACGTGGCTCTGAAACACGGTCCAATTTCTCACTGATGTGGTAGGGGATGCAGACATCGTTGGCCTGATTTGACAGAAATCTTTGAAAACGGGCCATAAAATAGCTGAGGAAACCCAAGAGGCACCCACACGTTTGGATGCAGATTACAAGGCAGCTCTGCTGCTCAGCCACAATCAGCTCCCTGCTTTCAAAAGACACGGTATCACTTTCACATTTTTTTTGCTTTCCTAATGGGAATGTGTCAGAGCTGAAATAAATAAATAACCAGGGCCCATGTCCAGGGAGCCTCGACGTCTTTCCCACCACGGGAGGGCTGGGAGGCCCCTGCGCTTCCTCCCCTGGCTGTGACATGCCCGGCAAATATTTCCACCACCCACACTTGATTCATTCTCAACTCTCCTCACCCACTCATCATTACAGCTGTGCAAAGCATCCATTACAAACCCTGGAGCCATCCAAAACCTACCTTCACAACTTCGCTGTGTGCTCCACACGCAGGGGGGGATTAGCTGGACTTCTGGTGGATTGGCTTTTTGAGACAATCGACCCCCAGTTTCATGCAAATTTGGGCCCGGGTTAAGGTGAATGATTTATGGGCTGCATATTTTGAAAATCACTGAGAGAGTTTCACATGGCTTCGTCACACTTCACTGCATAGATCTCCGTCGTATTTATGGAAATCAAAAAATATCCGTGTACAGAACACTGCAAAAGGGAATAACAGTAGTGATCAGATCCCAAATGTGCTCCATGCATTGCAAACAGTTCCTGGCCTGAAGGACCAGAGGGGGAAAAGAAAAAAAATAAAATAATAATAAATTAAAAAAAAAAAAGCTCTTTTTAAATCTTTAACACTTTATTGCTTCAAAGTGTAGCTAACTCATAAATTTTTTATGGCATTCCTTCGTTTAGCACGAAGGCATGTGTTTCAATTAGATAGGAACTTGTGCAAGGAGTTGCTGTAATGATGCTCTCAGGCAGGAAATAGAGGGAAACCTAGACTCCAAAATTCAGATTGAAAGCCAGATTTTCTGTAGTCAAAATGGAGGATTTTTTTTGGTTGGTGATAAAACTTTGAATTTGTAAAATTTGGACTTGGATCCTCACCAGGAGTTTGGGCAACCCAGTCAGCAAAATTAAGCAGTGTATAGCTAAAGGGAGACTAGATTATGCCAACCCTGCTGAGTGACATCTTGCTCAGCCAGTTTTCAGAACTGTGGGGCAATTTGCTTTAAAATCACTGACCAAAATTATAGATAAAGAAGGTTTTTTAAAGAAGCAATTCAAAGGACAGGATTCAATACAAGAGGCTCTGTGGCTTCCTGGTCAGACAGTAAATAAATAAAAAATAAAAACTAATTTCACATTTTAATTTTTAAAGGCACGCAGACCATTTAAGGCAGAAGTACTAAATATGTCACTTAACATCTTCAAATGTTACAAAAGAACTTCCCTCATTTCTGTTTGTAGAGTTAAAACTTTTTATCTGCAAAACAATCCTTTTCTATCATGAGTGAGTCCATGCAGAAGATTGTAAACCCCCCACTGTGGAACACTCCTTCCTGTTGATACCAAAATATTAATGTAAGTGGGGGGCCAGAGGGATATTTTGTAAGTGTGTGGTGAATGTTGCTTTTTCATCAGGTGACTTCAGTTATTTTTTAAAGTCCTGTGATGCACCCATTTGTCAAAATGCCTTCAAGAACAAGCAGGGAAAAGGTTTGAAAAGTTTGTACAAATGGCTTGAGGTGGAGTTATATTGGACTTAAAGTAATATTAAGAGATTCAGCTCAGCAGAGCAGTGTGAACAGCAGTGTCTGAACTCTTGTCCCCATGGCACAAGGCACTGTTGGGTGTAAATTCTCCCAGATGTCTGAGGGAGGTGAGATAAACCACAGCCTGCAGGTATCTGCTTTCTTCCCATTGTCTACACGGGGAATGTGAGTGACTGGCTGATGTGTGGCTCAAAGTGTATCCACCTCCACCTTAGGTGAGTTCTCAGTGCTTGCTGAGTGCCCTGCACAAGGCAAAATTTGGTGGATGAAAGAGAGAGACAAGGACAAACGTTCAGCACTGCAGAGGTCAGTGCTTTATCCTGTTCTGCTGAAGGCAGAACTCTTCCCTCGGTCAAGAATTATTAAATAAAAACAGACTGTAAAATTCGCCATGGAAACATTAACAGCAGATGACAAGATTATCAGCGGTTTGAGTCACAGAAACAACACACGAATTGCAACATCAGAACCCCGAAGTGTCTTAGTAACAGCCCTTAATCACCACCTTCACCGTGCCCATTTGCTACCCGCCCTTGCCTTTCTCTCAGGGCCTGGTTTTGAGAAGTGCTGAGCATCCTCATCTCGCATCGACATCAACACCTTGGAGACTCGCACCCAGGGGGAGATAAAACATGGCACGTGATGCCTCATATCACACAGGTTTGGGTGGCTGTGAATCAAGGAAACAACTGCTTTAAAATGAATGATGTGAGACTGGAAAAGTGATAACACAATGCCTGATCTGAGAGCAAAAACCCAGCCCCTCTGAATTCGTTCCAGTAACAGTAAAGAGCAGTGCCACTCACAGTGGGGATGCTGAGGAGCCTGTTGGCATTTCCACTGTATAATCTTAATTCTTGGGATTGGCATCTGTCGTTTCAACTCACGCTGAGTTGTAACTTGGTGTGGGAAAAAAAAAAAAAATTGCTGAAATTATGGGATTTCTCTCTCCCCTCTCTCTTCATCACAACAAAATAAAATCAAATTTACATTTTACGAACTATTTGCCAAACCTCGCACCATAAACACCTTCTTTTTAAATGGATGGATAGTAAAAAGGAAGACAAATCTGATAAATGAGTTCAATACTTAAAAGATTTGCTCTAACATAGCTTTTCCTTTCCATAAGTTTTTTTTTTTTTGCTAAAAAATGAGAAATACATTACAGGCCATATTTGATAATATGAACAAAAAAATTCAGGCAATTAGTGACAAATACACCAGTGGATGTATCTGCTCCGAAAAGAGGTGTCATAAAAAATGTTAGAACTGAGATTTACAACCCCTGAAGTCAGCAGCAGCATTTCCATTGCCTCCAGCTGGAGGAGGACTTGGTTCCTAGGAAGTTCACTTCAAAGATGATTATCTTTATATCAGCAAGCCTAGGAGCAAGGGCTCCATGGCCTTCTAGGTGAATGCTAAAGGGAATAAAGGGCCATAAATCCCTGTTTCTGCAATGATAAGGACTCTGGCCCCAGTTGAAATATAAAGAAATAAAGTACAGTTATATGAGTTTAAAAATCCTACCAAAAAAATCTGTGAACTACCACACCTGCAGTCCTACCACAGGTAAATCTTCCCAGGCTCTCGTTACCACTGTGACTTAAATAAGAAGTCTGGGGCCTGTTTCAGTGTTTGTTATTGGATTGTTCAAATATTTCACTTGCATTTGCTAACTAAAGGAGGTCTCAGACTCTGCTTCAGCTGTTTACAGAAGCTACAAAATTTTCTGTTCACAGTCTGCAAGCAGAGACTGAATTATCTGGGAATTTTCAAATAGTTTTGTTCAGACTGTGACTTTCAATTAATATAAAAATAGACTTGTGAGGGCTTCCTTAAGTTGACTCAGTTTTGGCCTAAAAAAATAACCAGCCTTTCAGAATTCCCTAATGGTTAAAGGTAGTGGCAAGGTATTCTGGTCACGCTTTTCGAGAACACAGGCAAGCAAATTTCTTGATTCCGCTTTCTCTCGTCTGTTTATCCCAGTTTTTGTTACTTGAGATGATTACAGTTGTGTACAGCTTTGAATGAGACTGAATACACAGTTGCCCACTTTCGAACCACCACTAAATCACATTTCCTGCCTCCTGTAATGGGAGAAGGATTCCTTGCTCGTGTTCCCCGGGTCTTTCCAGCAAACCTTGGGACTGAAACCCCTCTCTCCAGGCCTCTCCCAGAGCTGTGCACCACAGACCCTGCAGACTGCCCACCTTCCTCCCAGTCTGCTTTTCCAGCTCTGTCTCTGCTGCTCAATCTGCTCTTGTCTCTTTTCCACATGCATCCCTGCCCAAAACAAACTCCACAAGGCTCCCCACCCAGATCTTTTAAATTCCTGGGCAACCTTACATATGCCTTTGTTTTGGGCAGAAACATGTGCTGAACTGTCTCCTCCAGCTCCGAAGAGAAGGGCGGTGGTTAAGCCTTCCATTTTCAACAAGGCTTAACCCAGCCTAGAACAAAACCCTCAGCAAAGGTGTAACCATTTCACAACCCCGTGAGTTTGTGTTTTTGTGTGTGTGTGTGTGTGTGGTATGTGGAAAGGAATTTGCAGACAAATGGCCATCTTTCCCCAAATTTCCAGCTGGAGAGGAGCAACGATCAGGACCAGGGCTCAGGCAGCTCGGTTCGTTTGAGAGCCACGTGTAGGAAAAATGTTTAATTCTCAGCATTTTTTTTCTGTTTCTGTTGGGAGGAGAGGTGCTGGTGCCCTTAGACATCAGTGGACTAGACAGATGTACAGGCTTTTCAGCTCTGAGCTGGCCTGATTTGAGCACCAGTTTGGGAGCCAGGAGGCCACACGTGGCAGAAGTTTGGTCAGTGAACGAGTGCTCTAGGCTGGACCTCGTCCAACTCACAAGCCAACCTGTGTTAGCAAACCTCTGCCTTCCTGAGACTGTGGGATTCAGGATGGTTGAATCACCCCTGGGGGGTGCTTTGCCACAAACCCCTCAGCAATCCACAAAGCACTGCTTATGGAGCTTGTACCTGTCACACCCGTCAATCCCAAATAACTCTGATGCAGATGGTTTCCACAAGGCAGTGTTTTGTGCCCTGAGAGGACTCATCCACAGGATGCTCAGTTTTCACCTGGCAGCAGGAGGAGTTCTCCAAAGCCATGTAGTGGCCACTGGCAGTGGAATGGGCAGGAGGGTGTTCCACAGCTTGGCATCTTCTTAAAGACAGCGTTTGTTGTGAAGCTGGGTTATCACACATGGCCAGCCTTAATCCCTTCTAAATGAAGGCTCTGTTTATAGCATATCAAGGTCAGGACTGTAAATCCTGGAACAAATCACCAGACATAATGAAAAGGAATAATGCCAACTATATTTTCCAGTTGCTTTTTAGTACTTGAAACGTGGTCTCTGCGCTCCTTGGACTTCTCACAGGTAAGTACAGATGGTATCTTTGTGAGCTCATAGTAACCTGCTTATTACAGTCCCTTTGTTTTTACCACTAGCTTGAAATACATACCAGTATTAAACACTGTATATGGCATAACAAACGAGGTAATTCTTTCAGTTTTTCAGTGATATGTTCCACAGAGCTTTAGAAGTATTTCCAGAGAAATTTCCAACCTTTATTTACCCTCTATAGATAATTTCACTTCGCTTTTCTCGTGCTCTTTTTGTGGTCGGTTCCTAGCAGTCATTCCCAGTTCACTGATGGGAATTTTACAGGAATGGAGGGTTTTCTCTACATGTCCCAGAAAATTTCGAAAACCAGAGCATCTTTAATCTTTACCACATAACTTTGCAACAGAAAATTGATCCTGAGATACAAAGTACTTCCATCAAGTAGAGACAACAAAACAAACTGTGGTACAGAAGTAGCACATGATCTAACTCCTCATAGGAAATTACATGCAAACCTTCCTCCTAAAGAGGTAATGTCCTCATAATAAATTGAATACTTGAACTGTTATCTTTTTTTTAAACAACAGAGTTTTAAAAATATCCAAAAGTTTAATGACAAGAAAAAAAAAAAAAAAAGAAAGCTGTGGCTTTAGTACAGTGAACTGGACTATATGTGTTCTATCAGTACAGCCAATTATTGTAGTTAAGCCAGCAGTGCTTAACTAGCAGAAATTGTGCACAGTTAAAATGTTGGCTCCGTGACAGAACATGCATAAAGCACGGTAAATAGTAATGCTATGTGCAGAAATGTTTAATTCTTTCAATTACAGAGGTTTATCAAGCCCAGTTTATAATCTTGGGCTGGAAAAATGATAAAGAAACTTTGCAGGTAGAGAACATTTTCCTGACAGGATCCCAAGTTATATTAATAAATTGGGATACTTTTTTTTTTCTTTTTTTTTTACTTTCCACTGTAGGTGTAGGGGAAAATAATAGAGAGTTGTTTTTTTCCCCTCATTATTTGGTGGTCCTTCTTTGAAACTTTCCAAACCAGAGCCATTTCTCACATCTGGTTGGAACACAGATCTTTAAGACATTCAAGTAATTCAAATCAGATGTAAAAATCTAAGCTACAGTGTATGAAATTCAAGAACAATATAGTTACAGGGTTAGAAAAGTCTGCAATATGGCACCTCTTTTAATCAATAACATCCTCAGTTTCGGTTTGTCTGTAAATAAAGACTGTAATTAAGAATGATCTACTGCATTAATTATTCCAATACCCAGCGCAGCGAGTTACCAGATTAGTGACACTTTGCATTTATAATATTATTAACAATTCGTTTTCCCCGTGCTCTAGATGAAGTCCAACAAGCAGTGTGGTCTGAATTAGATCATAGCTCCAATGGAAAATATTGAAGATCACTAATATCAATAAGTACTTCCTTATCTCTGCCATTTGGAACTGCCTGTATTGACTTTCGTCACATTCCAGCAGTTCTGCCCAGACCCAAACAACACCCAGTCATTAATTTCCATTAACTAAGTCACCGCTACGCATAATTTAAATTATTTCCAATAGATGTCCAATTAATGCCTGTTATCTGCATTTAATTCCCATCGATTCCCAAAAGCTTAATTGCTGCCATAAGAAAAGCAGCTTCCCACAGGTGTCATTGGGCGCAGTAGGGAGCAGTGCTACACCAGAGTGGGATGCAAATCAATGGCTAAAAATCCCAACAGCTGCAGCTGGGGTTGACCAGAAAACGGTATTTACCTCATCAACAAAGCCATGCTCTTCTAGGATACCATTTCAGCTGGCCAGGAAATGTTTTAGAGGTTTTCTTGCGCTTAGCACGTGAAAATAAAAGTGAGCTACAGCAGGATGTTGAAAGTTACAGAGTAGCATGTTCCCCTTCAGTAAAAAAAATTACAATTGATGAAAAGAAGTTCTAGATCAAGAGAACAAAACTTGCTTAATCCTTTTTTTTGATCCCTATTATAATTCTGGCTCGCCAAGGGAAAAAAAAATATCCAAACCCGTATCTGCAGGGCTGTTTCGGGGGTTTTTTTGGATCCTGTTGGTTCTCAGCAACAACTTTAAACTCCTTGAGATTATATCACCATTTAACATGTCGTTTGGAACTTTACATAGAGTCACTTACATTTAGACTCTCAGAAACTGCCAATTCACGAAAACAAAACATCTGCCTGGCAGTGATGAGCTTGACTGATGTCCCTTTTGAAGAGGAAAAGCAAAAGAATCATCCTGCTGAAAATGAAACGTTACTGCATTTTAAAAAACGACATTTTCAATTTTGCGTTGCAAAATATTTTTCCCCTCTTTTCCATACTATTTCAAGTTGACATCCAAATTAAGCATTTTGCTTTTATTCAAACAAATCACTTGATTGACCAACAATTATTGTATTCATAATCATGCTTTGTAATAGCTTTCTGGGTTGCTTTATTGCTTTCATTAGGAGTGGAAATAAAACTCAACCATAAGACATTCCCTGAGAAGGAAAAATCTGGATCTCACGGGGCTTTGGTTAGAGCATTTTTTCATTAGCTTCACTTTCTGAAGATGTTCAATGCATTATCCAAAAAGTCCCTCCAAGCTAGTCCTGGACAAAAGTTGCCACACATTGTAGTATGGTCAAACCTCATGTCCATTATGAAATGACAGCAGGATATGGCTTTTCCTAGAGTTTTATTACAGCCTGCTGTTCTTTAACAGCTCTGCATTCACACAGCAAATGTTCATTATCTACATTTGGGGCTGGAGAGGCATAAATTACCATTGGACCCAAGACTCCCAAAATCCTGCAGAGGACTGATGCTGTCAAGGGCTGCTGTAAGGAACTGAACAAAGGAAACCATTTGCAGGGCACAAAAAGACCCCAAGAATTTTATTGGGTTTAAAGAACTTATCTCCAGAAACCTTATCTATTAACTTTTTACACAGACACAGGCATCAGTGGTGATAGATATTATCTGCACTTCCTTTGGATTGCTTGCCTGGAATGCCAACAGTTACCTCTGCCTGGTCAGGCCTGGCCTTTCCAAAAGGCCACTCAAATTCCAACCCCTGAAGGCAGGGGCAGGGTGATTCCTGGGATATCAGCGTTCACACCTCTCTATTCTCCCAAATATTCCCAAGCAGGGGGTCTGACAGACTCAGAACAGAGATGTTCACCATTTCATCCTAGGATCTCTCTAAAAGAAGGGAGCAGAGGCACTTCCCAGCACTGGCATTCAAACCAAGCACAGGTGGAAAATATGCCGTCAATATTTCATGTAAATCCTATGTAATAATCAGAGAACATCAAGCAAGCAAAGATTTATTTATTTCTAGTTTTTCTAGGGCTTTTCTTGGGTTCTGGTTGGGTGGGTTTTTTGGTGTGGAATAGAGGTAGTCTCACCCCATACCCATGTTTCAATCCACATTTCTCAATGGAAACCTCTTCATATTTTTTAATCCAGACCTGCTTCCTTGTAGGACTAAGATTAAGGGTCCCACATCCTTTACAATGAACAGAGATGAGATTTCAGCCTCTTGTTTTTATTGACAGTACAGATTCTGGCCTTACACTGAAAAGTGTGGGGAAGTGCATATAACAGAGATGCAGAACAAAATGAAAACAAAATATGATGGATATTTAACTCAAAATTTATGATGATATAACATGAATAGCATCTCCAACTAGTGCTTGCACCCCTTGAGCCCATTTTCCTGATAATTTAACCCTGGAATCACAGACTATGACCAGTGTTTTGTTACACAGCATCAGATAAGGTAGTACATGCTTTTCTCTTAATTCTCTTTTCAGAGTTTCTCAGGTCCTCTGGATATTCAGGGGACATTTTGCCCTGCAGCCCTCCGGAGCTTTTAACCTCAACAATTTTAACCTCTGTTATAAAATCTGCAGTTTTCCAGGCTCTGCAAGCTGGAAGCAAAGACTGAGGATTAGTTAAGTGCTGTGTCTGGCTCAGGAGCAGTTGCCGGTTCTTGCCACGGCTTCTGCTGTTTTCCTTTCACATTCAAATTACCCTGGAAGAGCCCTGCCCAGCGGGGCAGGTGCTTTCAGGAGATAAGGAGCAGCGCGAAAAGTTTGGGAATTTATCCCACTGTACAATAAACTTGACATCTAATCAACCACTTGGGTTTGTAACACACCCAGTAGAGTTAAACTAATCAACCACTCCAGTCCCTGCATCCCTCCCAGCACTTTGCCCTGGTATTCTACGATGGCCCCAATTTCCTGTAGCTAAAGATGCTCCATCTACATGGGGTTTTTTTTTTCAGTTTTGCACATGAAGACATTCACTCAAGCCCTGGGCAGTAAACTCAGGTGACAGTGGCATGGAGGGTTCCTTTCCCAGCTGGATTCCTCCAGCAAGAGAGCTCCTGGTACAGCTCTGGCAGGGATTGGGTCATACACGTGGCATCTCAACACTGAGCTTTGTCAAACCTCAGGTGCCTTTGGGCATATGCAGGGCTTAAAAACTTGGATACTTCAAAGCTGGGGAGGGGGGGAAAGGTCATGTGATGTTTTAGTCCCTCTGGAGGTAGGCGGTAGTTGAGTAAAGGTTTTCAGGATTTAGTTTTACTTTACAGGAATAATTCTTCAATTTGACTTCTGCACCAATTTATGTCCCTAAAATCTGTTTTCTAACCTAGCCCTTAGTGACTAAGAATGAGTGGCAGAGATTAAAATAACCACCTTTGATAATTCTCTAAATTCCTAAATTAAAAGCGCTCCTCTGAGATACATAATTGCTTTGCCTGTTTCATATAGACCAGAAAATCAGGACCAAAGTCCAAGCAAAAAATGACATATCAAAACACCAGCCAAAACAGAAGGTTCCAGCTGTTTCAAATGCCACTAAACCACAACGATTATTGCTAACATAAATAAAGCAAAATCTTAATCCAGTTTTATCAAGGAGTCACTAACCATATATCTCTGTCTTTCCAGTAGTTTTATGAGAATTTATTTTCATAAGCAAGGAGAAGGATGGTATATTGGGGACCACTTTCCCTCGTACTGTTAAAAAAAAAAAAACCAAACAGCTCCAAATGCATCCTGCAAACAACTGAACTTGGTCAATTCACATCGAGTAGAAAAAAAAAAAGCTGTCAAACCAACATCTAAATTATGTCCTTGCTAAGTGGCTTGACTTGTGGTGGGGTTTTTTATTGGACAGTGTCACTTCCTTGTGACCACCACAAATGATAACAGTTGCAAGAGCTTTACAGTTGCTAAACCAAAGGAATGGCAGGAATTTTTGAAAAATCTTTACAGCTTCGGCTCAGGCTGACATTTTGTACTTTAAAATCTATCTTTGAGCAACTAAATAGGTGACAGAGCACTCCAGAAGCTGGCAAGACAAAGGAAAAAAAAAAAAAAAAAAAACAAACCAAAGCCTGGAAATGCCAAGCCATTGCTACACTCCATGATTGTGGTGAAGGGTTTGGGTTGTTTCATTTGCAGACTCGTGGCTCCCTTCATTCCAGTAACAAAAATGCCAATAGCATTTCTAAATTAAACCCAGCATCCTGTGCCTTCTATTTAGGGCAGCTTTTTCTCTGCCCCACCACATCTCCAAGCACGATGCCAGCTCTCTCATACCATCTGTGTAAACTTCCCTCCACCGTTTCCAAAAGTGCCTTTTTTTCCACTGCTGGGATCCTCCACTCAAGAAGAAAATTTTCAAGATGAGTTCAGTGAGTAATTTTTTTCAAACAAATTTCCCCTTTCTTTTTTTTCCTCAATTCCCACCACCATGATTCTCCCCAAAATGTTCTCTGGGAACCCTAATCCCAGTTCTTTACAATACACTGTGTGTGGGAGAGGAAGAGCACTGAAGTTTGATGTTGTTTTAAGTGTTATTGCAATTCCTTAGCATTCCAGAAGACTCATTACTTGTGACTAAAATAAGATATTTTTAAGGACACCAAGGACAATGCACATGGCACAGGGAAGCCTGAGATATCTGGAAATTAATTTACTTTCACTGGACCCGTGGAGCCAAAAGAGCAGGACTGTTTCCACCCAGCAGTGGATAAAAATGTTCTGTTTTTTGGGATCCAGTGTTGCATCTCTCCATGGCAGTTAATGAATGGTGTTTTGAATCACGGTAATTTTCACCAGGACTTGAGCTTCTACACTTTTGAGAAGATTTTAATCTCTTGCCTCTAGTTGTTTATTCTGGCATTTCCCTGTAAAGTTTGTGCCACTCCAGCAGCTACCAGGAACTCCTGGGAATTGGCAGGGGGATAAAATTGATAGGGTGCAAAGAGTTGAAAATAAAAACATTATTTTTTTGCTGGACTTGCAGAGGGATTTAGGATTACATGTTTCTACTCAAGGAGGGAGGATGACAGAGCATTGGCACAGGGTGCCCAGAGAGGTTGTGGAGTCTTTATGCTTGGAGTTACTCACAAGCTGTCTGGGCAACCTGCTCTAGATGACCCTGCTTGAGCAGAGAGGTTGGACAAAGTGACCTCCAGAGAGGTCCCTTCCAGCCTCCTCCTTTCTGTGAATCTGTGAGAAAACACAAGCTGAACTATTTATTAGAAAAGGCCAAAGGGATTCATGACTCTGGAGCGAGAGGACTTGCCACTGGAAGTTCCAGATGGAAAACTCAAGTCCCTGTATGCTCAGGCAGTGACAGATGGGGTACTTTAGGTACCAGAGTGATGAGCACAACAGGACTGAGTTGAAATGAAGCAAAAGCAGACCTTCCAACAGCTCTGCCACCACTTGTCCAAAATAAAATTGTACCTTTGGGCTCCTATGTTAATTCTTCTTTGCCCTAATATGAGCTGCCTGGGAGATTCACTGTTGCAGTGCTCAAACATCTGGGTGAACAGTTGGACCACACTCTCTTTCTCCTCTGTAAAATAAGGTCTCTTGTCCTTAGTTAATAAATGTATTTCCCTGTTTTCCCACTGCAACCAGCCTGCGTGTTTATGTTTGAAAGATAAAGTAGTTTGCACAGAAAAATATCTCAAAATAATTGTTCTGCAAATGATATTGTTCCTTAACATGAGCACAACGATTGAGCTTGTGTTCATAAACTCACTGCTACCAATATAAATAATTACAAAACCATAAAGAATAATAAAGGCACACAATAACCAAGAGTCTAAACCCACCACTACTAAATAGCACTTCATAACTGTGGCTCTGAATTATTACTGCCTCACCAACACGGCCACAACCTCTGACTTCATAAAATCCTCCCCTCTACAAATTAAATGAATTGGATAATTAAGAAAGCCTATGTTTAGTCCACAGAGTGAAACCACCACCACTATAGCATGAGGATGAACCCACATTTTAAAAAAATGGGAACATTCCCGTTCCCTGGAATGGAAATGCATGATCCATACCTCCTTGCTCTCTATCCACTTTGAAGCTGTGTGCATTGGGAATGTAGGAGCTGGGCAGCATCTTGGCTCTCCTTAACAGCCCCAGATGCTCTGCCAACAACGTTAGACCTCAATTAGGAAATCTCCAGGGCTGAGACTGGGTCTCCTTACCTGTCTGCAAGGCCCTTCACTGCTAACAACAAAGAGAAAATTACAGATTAACAGCAGGAGCCTTGGTTGGAAAACAAACAAATTCGTGGCACGTGGACATGCAGGTCTTGCTGCAGGACTAGGACAGAGCTTGTTACAGAGGGAGGCTACGATGGCAATGGCTGTTCCCCACAGTTCCTCACTGCAGCACCTCCTGCTGCCTCGGGAAAGGAGGGAAAGAGCAGGAATGCAGTTGAAATAACGGATGGGATGTGATAAAGATCATGGCACGTGCTGCTCCCACTCCCCACTTTTGCAGGAGGCTGTGTGTGAGTGTTTGTACCCCCGTGGAGTTTGAGGAGCACTCACACAGCCCTGTGGCTGGGCAGGCTGCACATAAGGTACTGTCCTAGCAGAACAGAGGGGAAAGGGAGCGGGAGAGAGGACATTCCTTCTCCCTTCCACTCTTCCAAGCCTTCCACCACCCTTCTGTTGTCAGCTCTCCTTTTTTTCTGCCCAGATTGTCCCTGATTTTCATGCCCTGCCAATCAGCAGTGGTTTGGGTGCCCAAGGATTGCCATCAGCTGCCCGTTCCTTGTCACTCCCATCGCTGCAGCTGAAGACAGATCCCTGCCTCTGTGTTTACTTCCCATGTGCCAGGAGATATCTGTTATAACTCCTAAAATATGTTGGCTGTGCAGCATTGCCTGATTACCTTAGCTCTATAAATAGGACAAAAACACACCTAGGGAGATGATGTAAGAGAACGAGACGTCTCTGCTTCGTTCTGAGCAGCATCTCCAGAGCAGCTGCTGGCACTTTGCTAGCTGCATTTTACTTGCACCATTTCAGCATTTGCCAACAGGATTTTTTTTTTGCCCTGCATGCAGATGGCCAGGTGTTGTTATCACTCCACCCACGTGCCTGAGCCCAGTCGCAGTCCCGCTCCTGGCGAAATTCAATCTTTGCTCATTTCTCGCCCCGCGCTCGTCGTCGCATCGTTTTTTAATTATTCCATGGTTAGCTGGAGGCTCCTGCCACAAATCAATGATTTCCTTTCAATTCTTGTTAAAGATTTTCCGTGTTCCTAAATCTGCAGCACGTTGCTCTGAAGGCACTAACAGCACACTTTTCTCTCATTATCAAATCAACAAGGAATGGGCTCAATGAAGCAAAAGACACAAACCCGGCACTGAGGACCTTCAGGCTTAAAGACTTTTCTATCTGTTACAGACACGCTGCAAATGATCTTTTGCCACCTTGAAAGCTCAAGTCCAGATCCTGCCTGGGTGTAAAGCACCACAGCTCTGTTTTGGGACACAAGGAAGATGTCCTGATTTACACCAGCTGAGTATTTGGCACTTACTCTGCCTGCTCTCTAGGTGAGGGCACAGCTGCCTGTGAAACTGCCCCTCAAAGAGGAGTCAATGGAATTTTCTATGACTATTTCTAAATGCAAGTTTTCCATACCTTTTCTGTTTGGCAGGCAGCATATTGAGGTGTGTATGTAATTCTTCACTGGGGACACTTGCATTGAGGATGTCTCTTTGTGCCTCCTTGTGCCACGGTGCTCAGCGTCCCATCTCTTAGCACCTCTATTTAATGGAGTTCTAACCATCATCAGATTCAATTTACAAGCCATTGGAAGATGGAAAATAGTCTTAAAAACCCCATGACTTCCTAACAGTGTTTGTTTTAAAAAGAGAAGATGAATAAATTACACAAAAGAGAGTGATCAACACACCTACCTGTTTTCTTAAGTGGCGTGAGAGGCAAATCACTATTCAGTCAGTGAAGGAAAAGTCAAGCTGTAACACATTCTTTAAGGGTTTATCAGGGTGAGTGTGTGCTCAGCAAGATCTGTGAATTGCACACACCAGACCTCAAGCCCAGTTACAGCATCCTTTATGGTTTAAGCCCATGTGTGTCACATTAAACTTTTAATTTCTTTTCTCCAGTTACCCTTCTGTGAATTTGGGTCTAAATTTTCAGAAAATTGCAAGCCCGGTCCCTACGATTATGCATGTAATCAATTAGTTATTTATGTGTACAACTACTGTGACCAGGTATGCAAATCTCCGAGCAGCCTTTGCCATTTTCTCCATAATTTAGCCCTTTGTCATTCATACATCCACTCCTGTTCGAAACACCAAGTTCATGGAAATTTAGCTCATTTGAAACATATGTGTAGATCCATATGAACTTGCCCAAAAGCGTCACAAAGAGAAAGGATAACCTTGTTGTTAAGGCAGGAGAGCGCGAAATCTGGTTTCCATTCTGAGTTCTGCCACACATTTCCTGTGTAACCTTGGGCAAGTCATGAACTGTAACCCAGCTCAGTGTAGCTGACCTACATGCAAAGCAGACAAGAGCCATCCTTACTTGGTGGGGTTATTGAGACGTTTCATTTGTTAGGACACATGAAAAAACGTGGAAGCAAGTAAGTGGAAGGTGCTGGAGGAGTATAAGTTATCAATAATGGCATTATATATAGTCACAGTGACGAACGTGATAAATGATCTGTACTCAGTTGTAAAACAGCAAGTAAAGGGGCAAACGTGGCCACTGAGAACTGAGCAAAGAAAACAGCAAATTCAGGCAGGGAGATGAAAGAGAACCAAATGGTAACAGTGAGAATGAGCAGGCATGTGAGTAATTAACCTTTATCCTGCAATTTTTACTGTCCTGCTTGGTCTTGTCCCTTTACAAAGGGCCACAGTGTCAGGGGATATTTGAGAAGAACTGAGCTGGTTAATATGGCACTGACCACCCCACAGTCTGTCTGAGCACCATGAATTATTCTTCATTAATCAGGGTGATCCTGACAGGGATATTAATGCCAGGTATTGGCCAAAAGCTGGTGGAGAACATTGTGTTATTGAAGCAATTAATACAGCTGTGTTCAGTTATAGGGAAACATGCCCTCTTTGTTTCCTTGTACACCAGAACAGAACTGTGAAGTCAATTCTGTTGCTGCCATTGCTTTCTCCTTCTTGGATAAAACCCAGTTAGACTCACACATCACTTCACTAAATGCTTGGGGTACAGCCTTCTGGGAGCCCTATAAATCATAACATATTCTGAGAGAATATATCTCCTTTTAAAAATTACCTAATTTTGTAGCTGACCTAGATATGGCACTCACACTGACATCATTTAGGAGTCTAGAGCAGACTGATTGCAGTACCTGGCCCAAATTTATGACTTCATACGGCAAAATGTTCAGTATCCTCAGATCCAACTGGGATAAAATGTTGCAACTTGGGCTCTGTGTAGCAAATATCCATGTTGATCAACAAAAAAAATCTTCCCTCCTGAGAAATGCAACAAGGTTTTTGAAAACGTATTAAAGGTTGTATGTCTCTACCTCTGCACAGCAATTTGATGGGTCTTTGTTTCGCCCATGATCTGCCTTGGGAGGGTTTGGAAATCGGGATTAAAAACAAAGAAAATTCTGGTGCATTATGTTTAAGGTTTCCTGAGCTTCAGGCAAATGTTTGACAGTATTCCTTGAGACATGGCTGTAAAGAACATTGTCATCCTGCCAGTCTGGGGGCAGTGGAGCCTCCCCTTTCATTGCACTCGTCTTCAGTGTTGCTCTTTTCCTTCAAGCCATTTCCTGCATGGAAAAAACCACAGTGATTCCCATTACCTGCATGGAAATGAGGAGGCTGCAAGAGATGGTTGTGATGAGCCTCTGTGAGGTCCTGCAGTGCATCAGCCTCCTGAGTCCCCTGGAATTAATTCCTGTTTGAATTGGAGCATATCTTTTGGAAAAAGATATCATCTTGATTTAAAATGTTCCAGTGAGGGAAAACACACTATGAACTTTGGGAAATTATTTCAATGGCTAATTAAGCTCAATTAAAAATCTATGATGATCAGAAAGGAGCTTCACAGGGGTCCTTATCAGCTACAGAGAAGGAGCCCAGATTTAGTTTTTTTACAGGCAAATTGCACTTGTGTGACGTCTCTTTTTCTGTTTTGTTAGTCCCTGAATGCAACACAAAAACACACACTGTAAAAACCTGGCCAGCAGAATGATTAGAAGAGTTACTGACTGTTTCAGATCCTGTGAGGTGTTTAAACACCATCTGAAGAAATGGAGATAATTGGTGTGTGCTGTGGGATAGTTCCACCACGCTTTAGCTGGTCTCCACTACTCTCTCTGAGCTGAAGGCAATGGAAAAAAACAGGCACTTCTGCAAGGTGATTCATTTGATCTTAGTTATACACCTACCCTGTGTTTAGAGACATGAATCACATTCGTAGTTATGTGTGGCAGTTAGGAAAATTTGGGCCGTGGCCCTGGCTCTGAGCAAGCTGGAAAAGGGGCAGATGGAACAGTTCTACCTGGTGGGAAATGATCCTCAGGACACAGGGTGGAGCTCCTGGGGAGATAATCCAGCACCCAGTGCCTGCTAGTGAGGGATCTGCCTGGCTCCATGGGTTAGGTACTGCCTTCAGATCAAGCCTTCAGCTGCTGTTTCTCTCCGACCTGAATCCCTGGGGAACCTGCAGACCAGATTGGCTTGGCTGACCCATATGTCCAGCAAAGTCTTCTCTCTTTCCCCTTCAGCACAGCATAATAACCTATTTCCCTCTCATTTCCCTCCCTGTTTCCTTTTTTTTTTTTTTTTTGGAACTCCACAGGTTTTATAAGCAGCTGCCACTTTATAATTTGATCTTGAGGGGAAATTCTCCCGGCACTAATGGGGTTAACTCTGGGAAGGACATTCCTTAAACTGCAAGTTGCTTAAGGGAAATCTCCATCTTTGTCTCTCTGTGCTGTGCTCACCTACAGGCTCTACAGAGTTAATGACAGCAGTGCAGAGTTACACAGGTGGAAACTTAAAAAACAAGAAATTGGATGAGAAACACAGCTTTCATCAGTGTCTGGGGTCATCACTGGAATGCAAAGAGATCATTTCATTTATAGAAGACTCAGTAATTGTAGGAGGAATATTGTCTACCCCATTCTCCACTTTCCAAAGAAATTACCTAATAGTTTCCAATTGAGGCGGCTTTTCAAAGGATTTGGTTTTGATTCAGCCATCATTTCTGAATAAGGAGAAGTATTTTACACTTAAATTGTAATTTTCATTAGTTGCCTAATGCCAGTTGAAATTCACACCATTCCTCAACCAACATGTGCTTCTCAAGTTTTCGCTTCCTTTGATATACAAATAATAGAATATGTGGATGAAAATAATAATCTGCTGTACCTCTAACCCAAGATCCAAATCGTTCCTTAAAAAACTGGATTTAATTTCCAGACAGGGAAGAGGAGGCAGAGGGAGCTTTAGGGCTTTGCCTGGGATCACAAAACAAGCCAGCAATTGACCTGGGAATAAAATCCAGGTGTACTGTTTAATTTCCATATGCCATCCTCTAACCAATACCTTATAATCCCAGTTCCTTCTCTCTACAGCTATATCTGATTTCTAGCAGTGTTGGGAAAGTGTTGTTTTTGTGCAAGGTCCCAAAGAAAGGCAAGTTCCTACCTGAACCTGTCGAATTTTAAGATGCTTCATTATTTTGCTTCTATGGATAGGAAAACACCTATTCCACCTGCCATCACTTCCCATCACAGAAATGATACTCTGATAAATCTCACGTCTGCTGCCGAAAGATCTGGTCACTGAAAAGAGGAAAAGTGTGGTTTAGAATGGAAAAAAACGTTCAGCTATTTAATGACAAACGCAACCAAAGGGAGATTTTCTTCCTGAGTCCTCTGCTGATGCTTTTTAAATATTATTTGTTAACTAGAGAGTGGCCTGTTGTTGCACATTTGTAAAGGTAGTACTCAGAGTATTTGTCTGGCCTGAGTAGGAAGGGGCTGTTTGAGGAGGGCAAGGCCCAGCTGCAAAGAAGTGATGAAGGGGATGCCATTGAGGACGAGGGGTGCCTGCAGAATCCAGAGAGATTCCTCCTTTTGTCTCCAGACAGATCACAAGGACCAGGATTCTTTCACACACAGAGAGAAACTACTGCTGGGTGCTTGAAGGAAGTTCAGCTGAGTCCCAGATGGTGTAAACTACAAATCTTTTGTTCATACAGAGGAATAATATGATGGTTGGGAGTCCCACATATATCAATATCAAGTTGTTGGAGGTTTTTTTTTTTAATAATTAGGCCAGAGCTTTCTCTGGTTCCTCCCACAAAATACCTCAGGAACTCACTGCAGATCCCAACTGTCAAGCAGCTGCCCTTTCTTTTTTTTTTGTTTGGTCTAAAATACATCTATATTTTTCTCTCCCCCCCCCAGTCAAATAATCTTTATTTTTCATTCGCCTCAGGTCTAGCTGCATCACTTTGACCTCTCTGTGAGGCCTGGGTAAATCCTGAAGATGCTGGGCCACAATTCTTAAGAAGGAAACTTCAAGTTCTTTCCGCTTCACTTGCCCTTCACATGTCTGAGGCAGTTGACGTTGCTGCCCCATAGTCTGCGTGGCAGGAGCTGTGTGCTGGCTGTGGCACCCATTGTCTGCATTTTTCCTCTCGTTAGTCTCCTTGACCTTTCATTGTCTTACTCCTGCAGTGTCAGGTCAGACTTAGTGTAGGTCTCCCTTCACCGAGGACCCCTTTCCTTTCGTGGATCACTAAGCAGGACAATTGCTCTATCCATCTTTTCAGGGCCTATTGTCGAGCCCCCCCTGAGCTGAGAAAGGTTTGATTCACTGGGAAACCATTTTGGTCAAAGGGAAACCTGACTATGTGTCCTTTTAGGAACTCTGTCTTAATCACTGACTTTTTTATCTGGGATATGAAGAGGATTCAGGAGATCAAAAGGTTTGGGAGTACATGGGTTTGACCACATTTTTCCTGGAAATAATGGGAAACCTCCACTGAAAAATGAGCTCCGTTACAATGGGCAAACAAGAAGGAAAGCCACATAGTGTTCCCAGAGCATTCTGAATCATCAGACCTTCAATAGCTTCCATAGAGAAGGGAAAAAGTAAACAGAAAATGTAAATGGAATGTAATAATTAATGGACCTAAAGAAATGGACTCATTTGATTTGCGCATAATCATCGCCCTTAAAAAAAAGATAAGTCAAAAGAAATGGGCAGAGCAGATGGAGAAGGCTGAAGACTGGAAGCTCAGTTTGGCTGGGTATGCAGTGAACATGAGTGTGGTTACTCAGAATTAGCAGCCTGTCTCACCTTTACAAAGTGATCCAACAGCCCCACGTGTTTCCCAGGCCCCTGAAATGTTACCGAGGTCTTGCTGGAACACCACAGTGGAGCTGTGCTGGCTTTGGAGGCCCTGACTTTGTCACCAGGTGTTCAGCCACAGCTCCTGAAGGTTCCTTCCTGTGTGGAATCCCTGACCATTACCAGCAATTTTAAGACCTTATGTAAGGCAATCATGAAACTCCAGCTGTCCATACTTCCAAAGAAGTTCACCAGCAGCACCCATTCCCATTCAGGCAATTTCTTGGAATAGAGATGTAGGTGCCTCTCAAGGTGCATGAATTTCAAAGCATTGAATTCAAGGACTTATGGAAAAGCAGGAAGAATGAAAAAGCCTGTTTTCCTGCAATCTGCTTGAAACCCTTTTACCTACTGGTATGCCAAAATGCCTTTTTAAATTAGCATTTCACTCTTCCTTCAACCACCCATTACCTCTGCACAGAGTCAACTCAAGCCTTTTCAAAATGCCAAGCTGAAAATTGCAGTGTAAGATGAAAGAGAGGAAAGGGACTGGTCTTGGGAAGGCAGGCAGGCAAGCAAAGGGAGGGACCTGGGCAGAAAGTCTTGGAGAGCTGGATTCATATTCCTGCTATCAATAAGATGAAAGAAAAAATGTAAGCAGAAGCCAGTGACTCAACTTTTCCCTTTGACCCAGGCAAAGTCAACAGGGAGCCAGGTTGTTTGCCTTCCTCCAGCGATCTACTTTTCCTAGGTATTATCTCAGCCTTTCCTTACTTTTTTTTTAATGTTTAACAGGAATAATTTAGGATTTTGCTTCAGAAAGTTCCCCAATTCAGGCTGAAGTTTGTATTTAAACTTCAGTGCATGCTGAGATCTTTGCCTGAGTCAAAGAAAACGGGTCAGTTGGATACAGTGAGCACCCATGCACTAGTTTTTGGATGAGGAGCTACTGCTGACTCCAAACCAGGTCAAACTTTCAGATTAAACATTTCTTCTCCAATAAGAAAATGAGGGGGGGAAAGTCTTTTAAGAAAACCTATGAATCTGAACAAAAGAAAAGTCTTTTAGACCATGAAGAATAAAAAGGGACAAGATCTACATCTCTGGTATTTCAGGTAAAGGTAAGTGTAGAATTGAATGAGATGTGAACGGTTCCTTCTTTCTACAGTGAAAATGCTGAATCTTGGATGAAAAACAGACATAATCCTACTGATATTTACATTAAGTATGATGAGGAGAATTAGTTTTTTCTTTACTGGCACCTATTGCCACTGAAAGAATGAAAATATCTACAGTAACTTTTGTGTCACCTTAATTTGCTGCTGCTATTTGACTTTCCAGTGTCAAACGATCACTTCAGGTCAGCAGTATCACTTTCTGCCAACATCACCAAATAGGAATGTCCAGGATATTAAATATGCTTGCATTTACATATAAGAGGAAGGGAAAAAGTGATACAAGCATTTCCTGTACTGTAGAAACACTTGAATATTGTTGCAGTTCAACTGTGACTGGCTCCACAAAAAGTTCTGCCCCACAAATGTCTTTAGTCCTGATCCTAATGACACTAAGTACCAATTTTCTATTTATGGAGTCCCAAACATAAGAGGGAAAAGAATGACCAGTGAATAAAAACACAGGTATATCTGCTGACCTGGTGGAATCAGTACAGCTGCAGCTTCAAATTCCCAGAGAGCAAGTTCTGTGGGATGTGTTTCAGCCATGCCAGGGAAGCCCTTTGCATAATGCTTAAGATTATTTGGAAAACTGTCGAGTTTTATGTACACTTAAAGCCTGATAAAGAGAGCTTTGCTGAATAAGTCTAAGGATCTCACCACTGTCTTATGTGATTTTTAGTCAAAAACATCCCAGAGGAAATACCTTTAAGAGCAAACAAGGAATTGTTTCCCATTTCCCTGGTGACTAACGTTTAAGGTTATTGAGGTTTTATTCTGGATCCCTCTTTGTCACCCATCTCCCATGCTACTCCTTCAGCTGACCTGTGAAGGTTTCCTCTGTGCTTTTGGCAAAACCAGGTAATTTTAACCCCAGCTGCATTAAGCAGCAGCCCCCAGGTAAATTATGACTACATCTTCTAAAGGTCCCGAGTGTGTCACATTCCCTGCATTTTTTGAGAATTCTCATATTCCTGGCTACCCATGAGTTTCAGAGGGAGCTGCCACACTTCCTCACCTGTGAAAGCAGCAGGTTGTCCCAGGCACCCTCACAGCTCAGCCTTTCCTGACGAGTTAACCTCGGCAGAATTTATTACAGGCCTTGGGAGAAACTAATTGCCTTAATTAGATCGAGAATTTAACTTAGCATGGCTAATTTGTCCCGTGTAATTTGGCAAGTCTCCTACTTGCCTTCTCTCTGTGGGCAGATGGGTGGAGGCAGGACCTCCAGCAGTGTCGTGGTGAAAGGAGGAGGGTCACCTCTCCCATCTGCACATCTGGATGAGGAAGAGGATGATTTACTGTTCCCCACCCCAAACTCCTATTGAAACGAACAATCCCTTTCCTCACAAAAGGACTAGTGATTCTGCTGCATATTTAACTGGAATGGCAATATGGGCAGTTGCATGGCTGAAGATGTAAGACTTATAACATGGTTGAGCTAATTGTTTCCAGAGGGAAAGAAACAGAAAGGAGCTATAAAAAGGTATTCAATATTTGAAAATCAGATTTCCACACACACCCCACAACTAATACTGTTTGCAGAGCTTTAAATGTCAGGTGGAACATAAATTAACTACTCTTTCTTGTAAGTATGTGTATTTTCTGTCTTTTATTAAATCTTTTCTCCGCTATTGGTCCACGCAGATGAATAGTAAAATGCAGCACATACAGGTGGGCAAAATGAGTGTGTGTTCTGACCAACTAGCTGCAGTTAGTAACTAACTGTTGATGTCGTATTCAACTTTGCAATTTTCAATTCCTGAGACACTGAGTAAGTGCAAAGTTGTGTTAACTCCTCTTTTGTAATAGCAGGGCCAGTAGCTGGTTAAAGTCAAAGGAAAGATTCCCATTAACTTTAGTGGTCTGTGAATCAAGCTCTTGATATATATAGAAGGCCCCTGAAAACAAAGTTTTATTTTTTAATGTATTGTCTCATTTGTTGAATAGCATGGCTTGCTGCCCAGTGTTATGGCAGTTCACAATGACTATTCTTCCCACCCATTCTCCTTCTCCTCCTTCCATTAATCAGTGATGGGTCGAATTCAAATGTTTTGGAAGTTCTGTCTGGTTTTGATGTGATGGTACATAAAAATATCTACAAAGTAGTTATTAGGGTGCTTGGTGTGGCTACATTTGTCCTGGGGAAACCTCCCCCTCCTCTCTGAGAGCAGCGGCACATTTTGTGGGAAGGTTGGCAGCTCTACAAGGTCTTCTTTGAGGCGGGCTCCACTCCCTCTGCCCCAGTGGTACATCCATCATTTTTGGTTTTCCTTTCCAAAATGCTTTTCACAAAAGTCACTTCCTTGTTTCACATTACTCCATGCTTTGTGAATTCAGACTGAAACATGCTGTGCACCAGATCCGTATCTGGTGTAAATCAGCATCATCCTGCTGCTCTCAGTGGAGCCACAAAATTTCCTATCCATGGAGGATCTTGCCCATGAACTTTCTGCACAAAGAGGCAGCTTTGGTGGAGTGAAAAAGGCTTCACGTGTTTTGGGAAGAGATGCAAGCAGGAAGAGCAAATGGAAAACCTCACCTAAACAATAAGGTGTTTAACTTCACAGATATTAACATCTCTGTTCTGCCTAATTAAATAGTTTTGGATTTTCTTTTTTTTTTTTCTCTGACAACCCTCATATTGTCCATTTCTGGCTACTAGAAACTGAAAAAAAAAAAAAATAAAAGGACCAGGCTGATGAGAGCTCAATTAGTATCACGAAATAACCCTATATAAACATATCCTTTGCACTCCCACTTCCTTCTACAACTCACCACCCCAAGCACCTTTTTAAAAAGTTGCTCAAAAGGTTATTCAAGGATGCATTTGGTTGGCTTTGCAGCATTTGCCACTTGCTGGCCAAAAGTGACAGAGGGGATTTCAGAGTGCTGCTTTTAACGTGGTGACACTGCCTTTAATTTAAGCCTAAGTGATTATACATGTTCCACTGTCAAATCACTGTATGCAGCTTTTGTGGTCGGGGGCTTGTTTTATCAAAGAATTCTGCTGAAGCCCTTCCAAACCAGAACTCCCATGCGTATAATTACATTGTATTTTCATTATACAAACTTTATTTTTTAAGACTGAAAACACATGAAATGATAATGGGAATGTGCGTTTTCCACACGCCGCCGTCGCCGCCGCCACGTACTTGTGGGAAGGGAAGTTTTATAACACAGACCAAATGTGTGTCACTGACACACAGGTACAAGAAGCATCCACGTGGCTCATAAAACTGGTGATGGGATAGAGGGATCTGAAAATACAGGCAGTTGAACTTCGGGCTGAAAGAAAACCCTTATTTTGCATTCGATGTCGCCTACCTGATACTCTGCGGAAGTAGATCCCAAAGATTCACAGCCTGCAGTTGAACAGGGCTTGTACAGCCAGCTTAGATGCTTCTAAAATATCTTTCAAATTGACACTTAAAAAAAAAATTTATTACTTCATTAATATGTTTGATTTGTGCAAACACGTCTCCGTTAGAGACCTATTTTGTCCTGGGGCAACTGTTTTGGTGGTTTGCCCCAAAAATTGTACATTTGGGATTATGTCCTTAGTTTAATGTCACTGTCTTCCCTCACGACCCAATGAGGACCTAATTTCAGTCTGAACAGGTGCCACATAGACCAGCATTTTAAGAGATCTGCAACAGAATATTGTTTAAGGCAGGATCCAGAATTATATCAACAGCAAGGTCTGGCTGAGAGGGATCATCTGTATAAGTTCTAAGTTGACATCACCATCATGTCCACAGTCCATATACATTCCTGTAGATTCATAGATTTTTTTTTTTTTATTTACAAGGTTTTAAGCGTTGTCCTCACGTCATAAACGAGTAACTGAGTCACCACGTAGATTTAGCAATTTACCAAGTACATACTAAGCATGTCCACATAATTCAGCACTTGAATTCAACTCTCCTGCACCCCTATTCCATTGCCCTAAATGATAAACTGCCCTTTATTTCAAATATCTTTGGTAGCTCCCTATCTAATCCAGCTTTTTTTTCTGTCTGCCTCAGTAACTTTTGCTTAGTGATTCTTTGCAAAACAACCCTCAAAAGAAATCAAGACTCTAAAGGGCATGTCATGAAAGCAAACCATTTCTTATATATCTGTCTCTATATATAGATATATGCACACAGAAACACACACAGAGTGAGAGAGACACACAGAGCAAACTAAAGGACACATCCATCATCAGAGCAATCTGTGAGTCACCTAAGACAAATGCTAACTCTTTCAAGGCAATCCTATACAATAGATCCATAAACAATATCTTCAGTTTCTGTCTGGGAATTTAGACCCAGTCATTTACGAGCTAAAAAATAGGTCAAAGAATAATGGTGATAACTTGCCTTATCATCAAGCACTGTGTGTGTGGTGGGGTGGAAACTACTGACAAGCACCCTCACGTGGGCTCTGATCCTTCTGATGGGGTGACAGCACAGAAATCACTGATGTTACAGCGCTGCAAACCCCAGCGGAAAATCAGGAGCAGGGTTTAAAACAAAAATCCTCTCGTCGTTGTGCATAACCTACAAGTTAAGATATAACAAACTTATAAATGCAGGAAAAGCACCTGAGTGGAACACGGGGCTTCTTAACCCCCCCGAGAAGTCACCTGCGGGCAGTTTTGCAGCTCAGTGGAGCAAATTCCTGCATTCTCCAAGCCCCCAGCCGGAGTCACTTGGAGCTCTCTGGGGCAGGGAGAGTTTGGAAGCCGAGGAATCTCTGCGGAGCAGTGTGTGCCTTTTCGTAATTTCCACTTTGAGGAATTACCATCCGACATCTAAGCTAAGGACCCCACCGGATAAGGGTGCAGATGGAATGCGGTTTCCACGTTTGGAAGCACGCTGCGATCAATCTGTTCTCTAAGTGTGTTTATGTTCGAGGGACTTTGCCTGCGGGCTGTGTCCTCAATGGCACGTTAAACTCTGCTCTCCAAAGAGTGCACGAGGCAAGGTAGTGGAGGGGGAGGACAAGAATCCAAAACGGTGAAAAAGCTGCAAAACGCATTTCTTTGGGGACACCGAATTTTCAAGACTTTAAGAGCCTTTCTCATTTAAAGGGATAATAACAAACTCGGGTAATTCATCCAAACTCACCACAAATTATTAAGTGTTGAGGGGCTCTGGAGCTGTAAAACAAGACACCGTGTTTCCCAGCATCTCCACAACGCACATAATTTTCCAGTGCATCAGGTGTTCAGACACTGAAATCTCTCAAAATATTTGCAGGTGTTTTTTGTAATTTTCAAAGCTCCACTAATCTTGCACCATCTCCTTCCCTCTTCCTGTGTCTCCACGTGCCTGCTGACACATCCTGTCACCGTTGTCAGTCAAAATTTGCCTTTCACGGTCTCAGCAGTCATTTTGGGTGTAAGGGAGGAGTTTGCCAGCATACTGTGGCATGGCATTTAGGCTTGGCTCTCGTTGCCTGCTTATTATTATTATTATTATTAAACACATTAGGTGTTCTGCAGACACAGTGCTGTAGTGTCTTATCATTTCTAGAGAGATTAGAGCTAGAAACTTGAACTGGTTTGAAGACAACACAGAATTACCCTCAGCTTCTCTCCCAGAGTCATGTAAACAACTTCCCCACTCCCAAAATAACTCCCAAACTACCTTTCCCCCTCCCCATCCTTGTGCATTCCTCCGCGCTTCCTGATCTTGGCGGGGATATTTCAGAAATAGCTCTTACAATGGTGTTTCCACTCCGAAAGAGGAAACGCTGGGTGGGAGGAGTTACGAAAGGAACGGAGAGGAAGCAAAGCTGTTTTCACACCGCCTCAAGCCGCACTTTTACAGCGAATAGGTGGAAACGCTTCTTGGGGTGAAGTTTGCTGCCGCTGCCAGCCATCCGAGCCCCATCCCGGCGCGGGGCCGGGAGGGAATGCGCGCAGCCCGGAGCGTGTGTGGCTCCTTGCATCACTCGGCACAGCTGACGCTGACAGGCAGCTCTAAACTGTTGAACAAACTGAATGAATCAAGGTCAGGGCAGAGTCAGCAGCGTCCCTCCCTCCCTCCTTCCCTCCCTCCCTCCCTCCCCGGCTCCCGGGAACACGAAAGGTGCTGCCCGGACGGCTCCTCAGCGCGGGACAGGAGGAGCCGCCCCGTCCCGCGTTCGCCGGCGATCCGAGACTTTTAATCCTGAACTTTTCCACGACACCGATAGCTGCGTTCTTCTGGCTCCGGCCCCCGCTGGAGCGCTTGGCCAGGGCTCTGGGAATGCGATGTCAAAGCACGGATTGGGATTGCTTTCATGCGTCTCCACCTGCTGGCTGGCATTTCACTAATTGCAGCCGCCCGCGGAGGTGGCAGAGGGGTTTTTTGGGAAGTCGCGAGCTCACGTGGGAAACAGTAGCACAGCTTCACAAGAAGATGAGCAAATAAGCAAGACCGGAGAGGTTATTTTCTAATTTGATAAAGAGCAACGTCCTACACCGCAGGTGACAGGTAGAAGGCCACCGAGATTATTTTTTTTTTTTTCACTTCAAGCTTTTTGAACTTTTGAAGCCCCGCTCGAGAAGCAAGAAAGATTTTTTTTTTGGAGGGAATTCATAAAGTGTGGAACCCACAGCGTTTTATTTCCCTACCAAAACCAGATGCTAAGAACGTTAACGTGCTTTCATTGACACAGTGAAAGAGGGAAATTGTTTATTAATATCTGGAAGCATGAGCATTCTGGGGCCCACAGCTTAGTTGCTGTGTGGTTAGGAAAGCAGTTACTTAGCAAATGCAGGCAGGCAGCTGTTTCAAATGGAAAGGAATAGAAATGATTAATGACTTCTATGCTTTAAAGAAATGAACCCACAGGATTTCTTTCTTCTACTGTGCTGTCCCACTTGGCCATTTCTGTCATGTGCCCTGGGAATTTCTTTGGAAGTTTTCAATAGTCTGTCGTGAACTACTCTTTAGAAACTTACTGGACCAGATCTGGAGCCAGACAGATGCCAGCTGTGGATCTGATCCATTTGTACATACATTTACAGGCTCTGAGCACAGACTATCAACACTTGATATTCCATGAACTTTGTCCTGCAGCAGCAATAGTATATCTTGCTTTCAGACACTGCAGTGATGAGCACAGTATTAACTCCTATTTAGACAGTAGGATCAGTGTCACCTTTTCCCTTTTGCAGCCGTGTTTTATCCAGGCTGCATTACACAATGTAGGAGGCAAGGGGCACTCACAGGAACTGAAACAATACAAGGAATGAACCCTTCCTTTGTCAGTCATGTCAGATATCAGTGGGGATTATTGGTATTTTACCATCTTCTGCACTTCCAGCAATATTCTTACCCACTCCAAACCACTCACTCTATCATCTGTTTCTCAGGTGTGCTTCCACTTGGGTTCTCAGCTCTTCTGTGCACAGCGTCAGAAGGTGGCAAAGGTTAAAAAGAGAATGAGGAAGAAAAAGAGGAATATGGAGAAAAGGAAAAGGAAGGCTGTACAAAACACAGATAATATTTTCACTGACGTGTTCGCAGTGAAACACCCATCCAATTTTACTATATTATTTAGCAGGGAGAATAAGTTCTCTGACTTGACTTCGTGGAATTATTTTGACTCTACTTCTATTCAAAGGGGTACATAATTTGATCCGCTAAAGGTTCTTTTGTCATTTTTTTCCGACGATGTGTCCAGAACTGCTGAAACATGAAATGTGAATGTTTGCTCTTCCAAAGTATTATCCCATTTCAAAAGCTGTGTTCCATATCACTAAACACTGAGAAGGTCTTAAAGGTGCCCATTGCATATCTGTACAATTAAACACAGCTAAGCACATTTATTACATACCTATACAAGCAACATTCCTGGCAGGTCAGTATATTCAGTTTTTGTTAGCACTGGAGATCTGACTAAATCAGCAGCTATGTGAACTCAAAACCATCAAGTAATTTAGGAGCTGTATGAGTTGAATACATCCTGAATGTGTCTCATAACTTGGCTAAGCACAGGCAGGCAGCTAAAAGGAGTTCTCATGCACTACTTTAAGATGCAGCAGGACTGGAAGATGATATTTCCTTGTCCACAAGCATATCGCTCTCAAATCATTGTTTCAGCCCAGGAAGTTATCTCCTACCTGGGGCAACAATGTGCACTTGGACACAATTAGCCTGCTGTCTGATGATATTTAAGAATTAGCCACATAAGGCTTTCTTACAAAGTTGTCAAAAAGGCTCAGGCGATTATTTTAACTAAGCCTGTTTGAAATACCTGAATAAACTGATGCAAAATAAAAGCAATTTTTGCACGTTTGAACTGCAGCCTTCCTTTCCATCATTTAGTCCCACTGTAGGAATAAAGACTAGCTCAAATGAAAAGTGTTTCTCTCTCTCTCTCTCTCTGTAGACCTCTGCCAGGTACCCAGGTGAATTAGCTCTGATGCCATTCGAAGCTCACAGTATAAGGATGAGCTGTATACACCTCAGTATAAATCACAAACACAGAAGTACAAATCCAGCTCTGTGTTCAGTCCACTTTGCTGAAAGCAGAAGTTGGTCCAATAGCCTGAATCTCCTTTCACAGGCTATTTTTGAGACTGATATAACTCAGGCAGGAAGTGTGGAGTGTGTGTATCTGTGTGTGTGTATCTGTGCTGCTGAGCACCACATGAGGGTCAGATCTGTTTTCTGAAGTCAATTCTCATTCTTGGTTTTGTTTTGTTGTTGTTTTTTGGTTGGTTGTTTTGTTGGTTGTTTTTTTTTTTAACTGCAAAATACTTCCTGAAAACTTCTCCCTGGTAGTTGTAAAGGGTTTAGGAACAAGTACTGAGGCCTTGTTCCTGCCTGGATCATCCGGCTGATGTGCATATGCATAAATTCCTCTCTTGTTTTCCTGACTCCTTTTGTCTTTCAGACTTGTGCATCACATAAGTACTTAGTATGTGCTCTCATTTGGCATTGTCTCAGTTAACACAGTATTTTACTGTCATATTATAAAGTCTTTTAAAATAGTGCTCAGTTGAAAATCCCTCCATAGCACAGTACTTCTGCTTTGCACATTCAAAAGAAGGCTGTGAATTTATTTTTTTTCCCCAAAGCATGTTGGTGCAGAGCAGAATGTCAGGCAGGTGAATGGTCATGTGCATCATTTGCAAACAGATCATACATCACTTGACGTTCTCAGGCCTTCCAGTGAAGGAATAGTGATTTTGAACATTTCACTATGAATACTCTAATCAGCGTTTCTGTTTGGGTAAGAAAAGTATTGCCTGCAAATCCTTTGCCAGGCTCTAAGTATAAAATAAAAGTCAGAGGGAAACTGAGAGGCAATTCAGAATTGTCTAGTGAGCTGTGCACGAGCTTGGTAGTGACTACATCCCATTGAATGAAAGACTATGAAGACAAAGGAAGAAAATCAGCACGATATAACAGAAAACAAATCATAAAACTGTCCAATACTTTGTGCATTTCTCTTGGTATAAACACAAAGGATTCCTGAGTGACAGACATCTCTGCAAAGTGACTGGAGACCCAGTGTCAGTGGCTGGGAGGTGACTGCTCACAGTGGAACCCACCCGGGGCTCGAGTTCTCCCTGTCTCACGTGGGCAAAGTGCCCTTTCCCGGGTTAGTGACACCCTGGTTCTGGCACAGACACTTATCCCTCTTCTTTCTGTCCTGCAAGATGAGGCTTGCAAGCACGAGGGGAGAAGTAAGCCTTAGTCTAGCAGCACAAATACCAAAGTAACTTACATCCCTGGCTGGAACAAGGAGGAACTGTGGAAGGAATTGCAGCTCTGTGAGTCATACTTCCTCCTCGGAGTTTCTCTTGGAGTAGTGCAGCTCTGAACCATGCCTTAGGCTGACACTAGAGTTAAGCTCGTCCATCCTTTTATCCACAAAGTGATAGAGAGAGAAAGAGAAAAGGAAAGACAGTAAGGCACTGGATTATCATACCCTCAAATCTCCCAGTTGCAGCTCTAAATATAGCCAAACAAGTAAAAATCTGTTTCTGGAAACAGTACAACTATTTAGCTCCCAACCCTTCAAACAACATATATGAAAAAAAAAAAATCCAACCCTAAAAACAAAAACAAAAACCAAAACCCAAAAAAACCCTAACCAGTTGTCTCCCAACCGAGATCCTGTACATGGAGCTTATGTTAAGCACATTCTGATCTCCAGCCAGCAAGCAAAAAAATTCCCAAATGCCACACCTATCCAGGGTGTGACTAGAGACTATCAACTAGTTTATATTTGCACTTTGATATACAGCACATGCTTAACATCATATGGTGTATCCTTGGAAAAAAAAATAGCAACAAGTTTGAACACAGAAATTGTGTTAGATTAGGAGGCCAGAGTAAATAAGAGCCAGTGAGCTGCAGAATGACTTGAGGTAGAGCATAAGATCTCATCTTAAGGAATAACATGAAGGCAGTACATTGCAGATGAAACACATAATGAAGAGACATTCCAAACTTCTCATTTGAGAAAAGATTACAAATGAAATAGGCTCGGGCATGCCAAGTGTAAAAATCTTTGATATGGAAATGCAGTAATGGTTAAATGAAATGGGCTGAAAATCTATTTATCAACAGCCTGTAATGCCTACTTGGATCGTCCCATGAGAAAAGCAAATAAGGAGCAGTAGGAGAATATACAGACACTGCTAGAAGGTTTACATACCTCCTGCTTTCACATCTCAAGATATAGCCCTTCACCTTAACCAGAGATTTTGAGAAGTTTAAAAGTTAGCATGAAAACACACCTCAAAGGATTCGGGAAACGTGCCCTGAGACCCAGATTTTTTGGGAGTCCCCTCCCATGTTCAGCCTGAGGTACATTTGAAAGGGCCTGGTCTCTAGAGAGTAAAAAGGAGCCCTCTGGCACCAGGCCCCCCACGTGAGCACCTTGGATTGATATCCCCAAGCAGCAGCTCCACTGCTCCTTTCTGAAAGCCTCAGCCTCAACTGCAAGGGGGCTCCACAAGGTTCGTATTCATGAAAATAAAAAAAAAAAATTAAAAAAAAAACATCTGGGAAAGACCACCAGATCATGCTCCATGTGACACCACCCCGCTTCAATGAGCTCCACTCATCCCACTTTAACACAGGATTTGGCCCGGTCGCTGTTACCTCGGGATCCTTTCCCTTTGTATCCACACTGGCCCTCTATTCCATTATTGCCAATGGGCATGTAAGTCATTGCTGCTCCCGACATGTGAATCACAAATGCAAGTGCCATGGAAATTAAACTCCTTGACCTGCTCCCATTTTCCCCTTTGATGTCAGCCTGAATAGGCATTTTTGACTGGAGCATAGTTTTAATTTTGAGAGCTGGCAAGACAACCACAGCCCTCCTCTGCGAGGAAGTTCGCCGGAGAATTCTTTGTTGTTCTTCCCGAATTACTTTCCTAAAGAAAGGGTGTCTCGGCAAACAGCACCACAGAAGGCCCGGGTCGCGTTTGCACCGTGTTCAAAATGCAGGAAACAGAAAACAGCCACCGTGTTCCTGTTTTCTCACCAGCAAATGCCCAGTCCTGGCCGTGTCAGCCTGAGCAAGCCGCGTGATTTCCACTAACGCGACACGGAGCTGAAAACGGAAAATATTTTTCATTCGTTGCTCAGGCCTTCTCTTCATGGTGACCATCTGGATTTAGGGTCTCCATGGCCATGTGCAACCCGTGAGGCAGCTGTGTGCTCCAGGGCTGAGCACCAAACATCCAGAGGGGAGCTGGGACGGGCAGAGGTGAAGCCACCTTCGAGCAGGAGCTCCGGGAACACGGGAGAGGAGCAGCCAAGTGAATGCCCCTAATTCCAAGGTCTGAGAGCCAGAAAGATCCCCTGGGAGCCAGAGCTCTGCTCTCCTCCCTGCTTGGTGCTCACCACTGGAAATCAGGAGGTGCTGCTGTCTCAGAGACTCGGGGCTCCCACTGGCAAAAGGCTGGGCAATTTGCAAGGAATCCAGGACCAGGCTCAGACTTCCATTTGAAATCATGCAATATTTTGCTGAAACACTGTAGTGGCGCCTGTTTTGAAACTACAGCTTCCCATCTCGCTGATCTGTTTAAAATAATAAAAACAGAAAGCTCTCCGAGATGGATGACATTAGACCAGGGATCAAAACCTCACTTGTGTTCCTAAAGGTTTTTTTCCGTGGTTGGAAACCTGGTTCTTGCATTCAGCAAACACAGAGGACTTTTTTTTTTTTTTTTTTTTTTTACTTTCTCAGCCAGGAGACATCAAAAAGGGAGATGTCTAGGCCATCTATTACACTGCTAGTCTTTTCCTTCAGTTCACAATATGGTTCTTAAAGCTGCAGGATTTCAGGTAAATAAATATTCCAGAACAAGAAAATAAGCATGTATTCGAATTATATATCCATGCTATTTAAAGGAAAAATTAAGACACATGACTGTCTGGGAAAAAAATTATTGTTTGATGCACTGTTCTGTAATTTGTCAATTAGGCCTTTCCTAGAACTTTCAGTCTGGCAAAGAAGGAGAAAATAATTTTATGGCTGGGAAGATGGCACAGACACAGTTGGAGTTCCAGATGGACTCAATGATTCACATAAAGTCATATCTTCCAGCTAAACTGCTGGAAGAAGAAACCTTCATTACCGAATCATTACAAGTAACTCCCTACTTAAGATTACAAGAAGAGCAGACTATTTATTTTGAGCCAGCTTTTCCAGACCCCTCAAACCCAAACGACAGCTGATTGACTGCAAAATGAATCTATCAAAGCCTGAAACATGAATTTGAGGTCGTTTGGCAAAGACACACTTTTGAAACCTCACAATTTTGAGCTTTCTTCTGAGGTTCATTTCCTGCAGAAAAAGGGGGAAAGGAACTTTGAGAACCGTGCACTAGTTACATCACTGCACTGCTGGTCTGGAGGGGAAGATGAAATTCTAGATGAAGGTGAAGCCAGCACCACTTTATCATTGATTTTGAGAGAACCAAGGTTGACAGACAGCAGAGAAAGGTCAAAGCAAGCGTCTTGAGTTTGGGTCTATAACTCTTGGAGTTGCCACTACAGGGTCTCTCTCAAAAACAGAGTCACCACACAGTGAATACTCTGTATTTTATTTTTTTTTCCCCAGGAGACAAAAGAAGTCAGCAAGCAGCACAATTTCTGCTTCAGTGACTTTATGTTCTATAGGTGCAGGTTCATAATGAAGAGGAAACTAATCAGGAAAGGCTAATGGTGGCAAAAGTATCTTAGCCAAAGTATTTGTTATGTAACTTTGTTTTTGAGGCTCATTACTGCCAGTTACTTTGACCTAAAAGAATGGGTTATTTCTGGATTTTTAAGACATGTTTGCTCCCTTTGCAATGAGAATTGTAAACTTTTCTCTATGCAGTAGCTGATTTCCAAATGTACACAGAGGCAAAGCTTGACTCCAGACTTGAGGAAGAATGTGTAGGAGCTCTTATAGGAAGTGAGAACAGCCAACAGAAATGTGGATGCTCATGGATCTCTGCATTTGAGGCCTCAAATTTTTCTGGTGAAACATAATTTGTTAGTACAGAGTAGTGGTGTGTGTCACACTGGTGAGATGGACAGGACACAGGCTCATCAAAGACATGAGAAACCAAAAGCTCTCCCTGGTGTGTTCCATGCTGTGTTTGAAAAAGAAGGAATGTGATGTAATGAAACAAGAGTCCAGAGCTGTCCTGTGACTGAGAAGTCTTCTGGTAAAAAAAAAAAAAAAAAAAGGAGTTTGTGCTAGAGAAAGGATGGGCAGATTTGTGAAGTGGATACTGATGTTCCCCATTTGCTTCTCAGTCCTGCCAAATAATTCTTATACAGTGTTGGGCAAAACAATTCAATTTTTCTGGGCCAGCTTCTCTGACATGGAGGCAATAAAGAATGATTTCTGTCCCCAGCCCTTTGTTTCTTTTGTCTATAGGAACAGCAAGCTGTTCAGCATCAGGGTTGTATCTTGGTGGACGTATTTGCAGTGCTTAGTATAGATGTCTCTCAGTCTCAGATGTGGCCTCTAGGCACAACGGTATTACAAAAATAATTAACTGAGAAGGTGTGTTTGTTTAGTTAATTGTAATAACTCCAATCAGGATATTGGATCTAATTTCAGCTTTGTGAAAGTCAGTTCGTATTCATTGATTGGCCTGTTCTCTCTAAGCCTATTGCTTGTGACAATATTGGTTCACAAGCAGGATGTCAACACTCACATGGAGATTTCCATAGTTTGGTGTTGTTTTTTTTTTCCCTGTGAAATGAGCAGGTGAGGATGCCTTGCTGCCTGAAAGTTAACTGACTTCAGACATATTTTAAATATACCCGATGCTAATCAATTTGTGAAGATGCAGAAGGGTATGATACAGCTAAACAACATCATCTTAGCTGCTAAGAGGTGTGTTCAATGTGTGCTGAATCACCTCCACAGAGGCATCCTCCTACGTCTTATCTCACTGTCACAATATGTGTCTTACTGGCAAAAAATGAATTTTATTTTCCTGGAGAAAATCATGTCAAAGTGCAAACCAGCAATTCAGCACCCAGTGAAGCCAAGCAGAATTATTTCTTTGATGACAAGAAGCATAAGGGTTTCGAAGACCCTTCCTGTGTCTGCTGAGCCCTCTCTCTCAAGTCCTGTGAGCATCGTCAGCCTCAGCTGTGGTTTTCATACCTTAAGGTGTGTTTAGCACCTCACAGTTTGCACTCACTCCTGACATAGACATCTTTTAGATCTCTCTTTTCTTTCTGCTCATATACATCTTTTCTGTTTAGTTCAGAAAGATCACTGAAAAGTTTAATTAGAGAGTGCCTAATATTAGCAGTGTTTTCCAGAGTCCTGTCTGTTAAGCTGAAAGAATATAGAAGCTCATCTTTGAGAGCAAGTTACCTCAATGATCAATAGAAGATTTATCACGTGGTTCCTTGTAGTATCCCGTTTTGGTATTGCATCAAACTTACCTTTTCTTTAAAAAAAAAAAAAAATTCAATGAATTTTCCTCTCCAACAGCGTTCAGCAACCTTCAAGTTACACAGAGACATCAGAAGTCTTTAATGCAGGTTTTCAGGGTAAATGAAACCTTTTTTCGGTGTGGTTGCCTTTGTAATAACAGTCTTCTTATTTGTTGGATACTTATGTAACGTAAGATGAAAAGACATTTTATAGCCTTCTGGCAAGAGGACTTAAAATTAACAGCATACCTGTGGCTGCCCTAAGCCAGGGAGGGAGTCATTTTCAGGCCATGGGAAAACTGCAGTTTTGCATCCTTCACTTCTTCTGGCTTGCTGGTATTCAGTATTTCCATAGACTTGTTTTTCATGAAAGCATCATCATCATGCACAAAGAGAAAAATTAAGTAATTGATTCTGATGAAAGAACAAGAGACCAAGGTGGTAAACGATAACTGTCACCCATTAGCATTTCCCCAAAGAATGTGGTGGTTTCACTTACTCTTTCATTTCGGATTTTAATGCCTGGCTGGGCTTTCACATCCCACACAGTCAATTGGCTCCCTATGCAAAACCTATTAACTGTCTGATTACCTCTGGCAAAGCACAGCCAAACAGATGCAGTGCACATCCAGAGGTAGGAATCTTCAGCATCCCGGTGGCTTTATGGGCCATATCCTGCCAACCATCCGCAGGCAGGCAGGACTCCCACTGAATTTAAAGGATGTTTTACAAAGCAATCAATAGCCTTTCACACTGACTCCCTCTCAATATGCAAAAAGGAAAACCACAAAAGGATAATGATCTGGGTTTTGATCTCACCCATACTGGGCTGACAGTAGGGTAATCCCATTGACTTCAGCTGATTTATTCCATCAATCAAACGACTTTCACAGGCTTCGGGCTGGGCCTTTAAACAAATGTAAACTTGATCAGAACCAAGCCCAATCACATTCATGCCCGTTCTTGCTTTGAATATGTGCCTCCCGTAGCACGTTTTCACCTGGAACCCGAATGACCTCAGCAGCAAACTTCTTATTATTTAACGTCAAGTTGACAACTGTTTTCAAACAAGGTAATTACTCTCATTATAAACGCTATTATAGAACGCTTTTAATCCTTAAAGCAGATACAGTTTCCCCGCTCATGCCCATTGATTACCAACAAACAGGGACGTCAGGGCTGCAGTCCCCGGAGTAAAGCAGCTCATGAGGACGTGCTTGAGCTCGTCGGCTCGGGTATTGTTGGCTGCGCGTGGAGCACAATGTGGGCCAGCAAAACCACCCTCTGGGCAAATGCTTGGGCTACTGGCCTGTCCAGAGCACCGGGCTGCTCCCCATCCCTGTGCTGGCTGGTTGGGAGGCAGGGCTGGGGAGCTGGCACAGTGAGCTGCCCTCACCGCAGGGCAGATAAAGGCAGGGTTCATCAGCGTGGCTGCATCTGACCTTTGGCTGCATCCCAGGGCTTTTGGAGCTCGTGGGACAGCCCAAGAGCAAGGTTTTTGCTCTTCTCCAGCCGCTGGAGGTGAGAGATGAGGCAGCCAGCAGAGCATGGACAGCACAGCTCAGGCGAAGGCTACGTCTGGAAAAATAACTCTGCTTTCCCAAAAGCCCCGTGATGACCCCAGGTGGCCGGGACCCCGGTATCACAGCTCAAGGAAGTATGCAGCTGATTGCTCTATTGCATCTCCCGGGGATCAGGCAGACTCTCCCGCCTCAGACATGCTAATGCTCCTCTGCCTCTCCAGCATCTGGGCTGTTTGAACTTTTTCTCTCAGCAGCAACAATTACCCACAATGCTGGAGATGGCAGAGCTGCTAGATCAGAAAATGACTCACTACTGAACTAGCCCTGTCAAGCAAGATAAATACAATTTGGTTGTTAGCTAATCTATTTTTGTTTGTGTTCTCAATTCATCCAAGACACTGATTGCATGGCAGTCTACCACGCTGGCATTAAGTATATGCTGTTACAATGCTCTTTGCTTTGTAAGGAGAACATTTATGAATACAATAGCTGTATTTGTCTGTCAATATTACACCACTGCTGACGTACCCTGCACCAGCTCTCTGGGCCATAGCGTGTGGGATAATATTTTCTGGGGTTTCCAGGAGTTAAATTATGGAAAGAAAATATTTAAATTTAACAGCATTTAAGCAACTAGAAGTCTCATCTAAGATATACTTCTGCTATCTGTCATCTTCATCTGCCAGTTGTTCCTTCCTCCAGCTCTATGACTGAAGTTTTGTGGCTTGACACTGCATTGAATCAGCTTTGGACTTGGTTCTAAGGCTGGTTTGAGGCCTTGTAGGATGCTTTTGCACTTCCATGCTGAACTTTACCAGTGCAAGAAGCTCTTAGGGGTGCTCAGCACCTCCCGCTGAGAGAATTCAGGCTTTGCATTTGAGCTATGTATTCACATTACACTTCCCCTCACTTTGTTTTTTAGGTTTTTTTAGCACTTGTTACTTGGACTTTGGGAAGGCTATTTACAGAAATTTGAAATTTTCATCATAAAGAAAGTGGTTTGCAATTAGAAGGAGAGGAAACCACCGATCTTAATAACACAGAGAGGAACTTCCCAACTTGCAGGGTTGGCAAATCCATTACCAATTGCCAAACTTTGCCAAACACTAAATAGGCAAAGGTGCATGGTAAAAAGGAGGTGAAAAGCATCATAAAACATGTTATCTCTCCCTATGTGAACTTAATATCATGTAAGTTGACACATCAGATAAGGCATTTCTCAACTGTCACATTTTATGACAGTCTTCCAGATTCAAGTAAAAGATCTCGCTTCAAACACTTCAGGATCAAGTCTCTTTCCAGGAATCAGGGAGAGATAACTGATTATTTGTGCAGGCTGAGAAAAAACTGTGGCTTTGCAGAGTTCCATCACACATATAACAAGACTTCAACAAACTTGACTACAGCACACGTGGAAAGGACTGAAACAAATGTATTAGCAACGCATTTACAGTGCTCTGGAACACAGATTGCTGTGGATACTTTTCAGGAGAGGCACGAAGACACCCTTACTCTCCATCATTGTGTTTGTCCTCTGCTGTGGTCCTTTGGGTCCTTACTGATTGTGGGAGACTCTTGCAGAGCCTACTGGTTAATCATGATGGGTTAAACAATCTGTTAAGTGATGTGGGAAACCATTGCAAAGATACTCAGCTGGGACTGTGAGGCTGCCCTGTGTGTCTAAGCTCCTTCCATCTGATAGCACTATCCTTTGGTATGGGCTGTGTGGGAGCCTGTGGCTCCTATCAGCCTGAGCTGATGGTTCATACCACATTTCACATGCACATGATCCTGTCTCCCAGATTTAACCCCTAGGCTAGGCAAGACTCAGAGGATGGGATGAAAATGAGTGAGGCAACTTGTATTCTCCCTCCCCAGTACATAACACTGCATTGTGCTGCTTGTCAGCTACACTCTGAGACAATAGCTAATTTTCCTCACATATAGCATCAGATGTTATCATCATTATCATTACTACTATTATGTGATATCATTTAAACTAGTCCAAAGTTGCATACCTGGGTGTAATTCCATCTGCCTCTTGATCAGCTGAGCCAGACAGATGAGATAACTGTGCCATGGGTGAAGCCAGGGCCCCGAGCTGGATGGGCTCCACCAGCTTGGAAGCAAAGGTGGCAGAGAGGGTTTCTAAACACTCTTCTCTCAGAAGAGCGGGAAAGAAGATCCAGCTTGAGTTGAGAATTTGGCTTTCCTAGGAAGAAGATGCACTGGAGCACAAGAGACCTGGTGTCTCCAGCCAGCTCCACCGGACTGGGGACTGGAAATGTCCAGTGGACAAAATGCTGAACCTGACAGCTCAAAGTGGTGTAACAGACCTGGGGCCTGATCCCTGCCCTCTTCCAGTTCCTGCCTGCACTTCCTAATAGGTAAATCTTAACAGTGACGTTTCCTGAGGGTGACTTCTAAAAGGATGCCTTAGGAACTGCCTGTTAGGCATGCAGTGAAAACCAACATCTGGCTTGGCAGGTCTCCTCCTTATCTTACACCACCAAAGCTCTCAGGCTATTCTGCTTTGGGACTGATTCTCAGTAGGCACTGAAAGAGGTGTGAAAGTGGGTAAAGCTTGGATTTTTAGGTGGGTTTGGGCACTGACAGTGGCACCCAGTCAGTGTCCTGAGAGGATTTGGTCCCTCTTCATCAGTGACCATTCCTAACTGAACCCAGCCACCAAAATCCTCCTCAGGGCAAAAGGAGCTGAGGTTTTCTTGTAGATCTGTGAGAGCCCTCCCAGAGCAAAGCACTCTGGCCTTTCCTTTGCTCATTGATATTTCAAATAATACTTCGCTGCTGTTACATTTCTGCTGTGAGGGTAATAACCACCAGTCAAAAAATATCTGCACAGCACAGAGGGTAGGCCAGAACCAAGGGAAGCTGCACTTGCAAATTCAGCACATTGCACTTGAATTTCCACTTCTTACTACAGGAACTGTGCACTCAGTGGGATTCTTGTCAAGACTGACAAGTGCTGAAGGCATTATGGGAATGGCAGAGACCTTCAAGGGGTACAGTACTACACTGCAGTTAGCAAAAGGGCTGATGAGCACCAAAAAGTCAGGCATGATTCAGTGAAAAGCATCAGCAATGCTAGAAAAAAGCAAAGGGGTTGAAATGGCTCATGGGCAGAAAGAATCCAAGACCTCAGGGAGCAAAATCCTTTAGCCCAGTCATCATCATCAACACCTTTTATTCCTGCAGGGAAGTCATGCTGAGATTGGAAATATTTTCACCTACATTTTTGCTGTCCACTGAAATATTTTCAATGGTGGAAATATCACCAAGGAAGAATATGACCTAAATTCCCCTTTATGGGGTGGGAACTGTTATAGGAAGGGAAAATCAATGCAAGACCTTTCATAACAGTTGGCCTTGATGATCCTAAAGGTCTTTTCCAACCTGAACGACTCTATGATTCTATAAAATCACACCAGCAGAGCCATGATCAGGAGATAACAAAGAAAAAAGCACACCAAAGTCCCAATTCTTTGGCACTTACAAGCTTAATTAAAGGGTAATGTAATCAAACCGGTGATTAATCATAAACTTTTTATCAATGGAGAATGAGAGATTTTCCTGCCAAAGACTCCAGCTCACATTTTGCTATCACTGTAACTTCGTCAGGTACATGCACTCAATCTTTCCCCACTTGCCTCACATGAGTCTGAAACAGCTTCGTGAGAGCCCATGGAATTACACCAGAGTAAAATCAACCCAGGGAGATAATTGCAAGGTAATAAGATCCCTTCCTTAAACTCCAATACCTACACAGAGTCAAATAAATTGGATCTGGATGCGTATTCCTGCTTGGTGATAAGAAATTTTTATGGCACAAGCAGTGCCTTGCTTTGTAGATAAACTACATGTTCCTTAAGGACACCAAATTAATAATCCCTGCGGCAAGGGCGTGAGTTATCCCTGTCCCCAACAGCACTCAGGGGGGCATGAAAGCAAGGGGAAGTCTGCAATCCTGAATAATGGGAGGGAAACAGAGGGGAGGGTGGTTTGCTACAGCCAGCAAGGATAAACTGGCCAAGAGTTCACACATTCAGACTCCCATGAAAAGGAAAACACCCCTTCCTGCTCCATCCCTTCCTACAGGATTCCTCGTGCCATTGCAACAACCCCACCACGAAGCTGAGCCGGTCTGTGCAGGAGCATGAACACAGCCAGGACATCACACTTGGCAGCAAACAAAGCCTGGGGTGGGAAATACCTCCAGCTCAAAGTATCTGCTGCTGGAAGAGGGTCTCTGTGTAATAAACTCCCACGCCGTGGCCTTAAACCTTAATGGTCTGTGAAAGTTATTTTGCAACATTTGTAGCATTTGGTTTCCTTCTGACTGGACTTTATGATCTGTATTACAGGAGGATGCTGTTAAGCTAATCATATTTATAACAAACCTTTGTAATATAATAGCTCCTTGTGTTTTGACCAAGGCACAACTTGAATTTTTCATAAATACATAAGGAAAAAAATTCTACCAAAGTTATTTTCCTACTGCTTCCCCAAGTCCATCTGTTAGAGCAGCTAAAGATCAAGGGCCATCATTTCTTTTCTCCTACAGACTGAATGGTGGAATAGATACTTGGCTTCCCAAGGCCTAATTCTGCGCTTTTTTTATTCCCAGGGACAGCCTCTTCAGGCATTATCAACTTGCCTTTTCCTTTTTAAGGCATGCCTGGTATAAGTCATGTCTGAAATATAACTCCTTATTTCTCCTACTGATGACAGCTTAAATTATTAAAAGGAATTTTAAAGTTCTTTTTAGGTTTCTCATTTTCACATTATTGTTATTTTCCTTTCTGCATTTCATCCAGTTCTGGTAGCACAAGCAGTCACTTTTTCCTTCTGTTCATTAAAACTAATTCGACTCTGTTTGCTCCTGATGAGCAGTTAAAAGAAGAGGAAATAAAAATACAGGTAGCAAATACTTCAAAACACCAACTGCATACACTTAAAGAAAAACTGAATTTGCGCCACAAAATTGTCAAGAAGGGCCCTTTGAGCTTGAAACAGGAGCAGATTCTTTTAAACTTTCCCAGAGAACAGCAGTGACCTTGCAGATCAGATAACCCATGGTCTACAAGGGTTCAAATATGTCATCAAGACTTTATTTTACTGCTCGATGTTCCTTGGCCTAGTTGCTTCAACCAGGCTGATTTCAGCACCCCTCCAAAGAAAACCCCCACGTCAGCAGAGCAGAGCTGATGGTAAGAACAAGGATAAATGAGACAGGCTGGATTTTTGCTGGGTGACTCTAATCTGATGGGTACAATATATTAAAACCAATGGAAACATTTGATTAAAAACATGCTAGATCTTTGCACGGACTCTTATCACAAAGCCTGTCACAGGCAGGCAGCCAAGTGCTCAGCAGCAGCAGCAGCACACAAATGGCCATGATAGAAATCCAGAGGTCCCAGCCTTCCTCCTTCCACTGAAAACTTGCCAGAAGGATACCTGGGGTCCTCAGACCTCCACTGTCTTTAAAAATGTTTGCAGTGAGAGACTGACATCTGCTTTCATCACCTTTAAAAGCACAGACAGCTCTGCACCATCTCCCCCAGCCCGTGACTTCTTGGTGTATGTCCAGGAAGCCTTAACCTTCCCGAGAGGCCACGTGCCTTCACGTGAGGTCCTCCAAGCAGCCTCCAACCTCTGTGCTTTTATTCCAGAAAAATATCAATCAGTCTTTCAGGAGGCAGCAGCTGAACCTTCACGGAGGGCCAAACAGAAGTGGTGAAGCCCTAAATCCCTCTGGGGCTGAGAGGCCGCCGGCAGCGCTGGAGGTGCTTTCAGCATCTTCTGCGTCACGGTGAGAAGGGTGAGCACCCCTAAACACCCCATCTCTCCTCTCTCTTGATTCCACTGACACGTTTGCTTTTGCTGTTCCCTTCCCCCCCGCCCCAGCCATCGCCGGGAGGATGGAAGAGCCCACAAGCACAGGAAATAAATGCATCCCAGCCAGCGTGAGAACTGCTCCCCTCGATTCTTCCTCCAACAGGCTGCAGCTTGTGAAGTCGAACGGGGGTTGCATGTCAGTACAAAAACCGACTCCAGCCTATCTCCGTTGATTTTAGTACCAAGTAAGACTTTTACTTTCATTTTTATGAGAAATGGATGCTTTTCAAAGTTGTTGAGGAAGTAGCTGTTCCTGTCAACAAACTGCCTTGGTTTTACTCCAGCATGGGCATTGCAGGGAAGTAAACCAGGAGGGGACTAATCACTTTTTAGCAGCAGCTATTGTCTAGACTAGTTTAGCTTTAACTTTAAACTGTACCCTTAGGCTCCAGTGCAGCAAAGTATTTAAACATATATTTGATTTTTAAGCATATGGGCAATTCCGGTGTACTTACTTATTTAAATTTAGGCACATGTTTTGAGTCTTTCTCTGAATTAGCTTCTAAATCACTCACAATTTATCCTCATTTCTATCAGTGCAAGTCACTGTGCTACATCATTTAGATCACTCCAGAAGCAGGGAAAAATTTTCTTGGTATTTCTGGAGAAAGTTTTCCTGCTTTTATATGAATATTTTACTGAGATTCAGCTTTTTTTGACCAGATCCTTCCCCGGCCTAAATCCAAAGCCAAAGTTGGGATTTTATGAAATGCTTTGGTTGCGGACAAAATATGTCCAAACCATCAGAGATTTTAAAGAGGAGAGATAAGGTGGGGCCATACCTTCATCACTGTGTTTCAAGCAAAACTGTAGCCACTCCCCTTTCCCAGATCCTCCCTTTCCCAGCAAAATATTCTAGGAAATCACCCACATTTCAAGACACGCCACAGGTACCACCCACACCATGATACCCAGGGATGTGACACAAACTTTTACACATGTTGACTGAGCCTTAGCACTCTCTGAATGACTGGGGATTGATAAAGCCACTGAAGTCCCAAGCCAGGAGTCAAGAAAACATAAACTGAAAGGGAATTTAGAATGGAATGACATCATACATTTAATTCTGATTGTTCCCTGAAAGTGGAAAACGATGCTGCTACAAGCTCTGGGCTCTTCCTAGGCCAAGGTAATGTCATGACTATAGAAATGTCATACTTTGGGGGGGAAAAAAAGCACACCCGGTGTAGTTGTTAATCAAAACTGATATTGATATTTTATTTTGATTTTTTCACTTTAATCCCTCTGAAAGGCAAAACACACTCAGAAAGACAATTCATCTTTTTTTTGTTTTCCCTCCCCAAGAAGCATCCACAGCTTAAGGCAGCAAATCCGAGCAATTTCGTAAATGATGCCAGCACAAATGAAAATTAGCCAACAAAAGAAATTCAATTGAGTTAAATAGGAAGTTATTTTCATACCTTACATTCTCTTCTGTCCTTACCTGTAGCTCCATGAAGAGTGAGTCAGGTAAGAACCAACCAGAGGGGACAAAACTGCTGACATTGTGCACTATTCCAGACATAGCAAAAAGAATATAAAATAAATAGTATACAAAGATGCAACTCTAGGATTATGTGTTTCCCCACAGATGTGCTGTTCCATACTCATTTTTCACCAAACTGAGCTGCACCTCAAGTAAATAAAAAAAATACCAGTTGCCACAAGCAGCTCAAATTAAGTGCAAATATTTCTGAAGACTTCACTAAGACTGTAGTCTCACCTTTCAAGGTTTTCAGTTCTTCACTTCCTTTAGTGGTTTATGGACACAAGTAGACCAGACTCCCCCAAATTCTTTGTCGACCTGCACCATTATTTATATTTTTACCAATCTAACAGGACTGCTGCAGATTTGAAAGGGTAGCACCCTGGATCCACTCATTTGGCACACACATAAAAGTGCACATACACACACGCACACAAGGCTAAAGGTGGTAGAAAACCCAGGCAAAGTGAGTTTATTTGATTGTAGTCATTAGTGCTGTACATTACAGGTTCAATCCTGCTCCCTTTGATGTCGGTGGTGTTACTCCCATTGAATCCATGTGCTCTGAAAAAAAAAAAAAAGCATGAGTTTTGCAAATTTATCATTTTGTCATCTATGCTTCGGGTCAAAATTATAATCCAGTGTTTTAGACTTGGGTTTGAGCCAGATTATTTTTGCTAAAAGTTCAAAGAATGCATACTTGTCCTTCAGAGAGGTGCCAATCCACTTTACAGCCAAGGAGTGACACAGCTGAGGTTTTCAGAGCGGTCTGAGGGATGCAAACATCTTGCAGGTGACCACAGCAATCTCAGCTTGCAGGGTCTCCCTGCACCAAACAGCAAGTCCCTCCTCTTGCTGGGGCCATGACAGTGCCTACATACTTAGAAAGAGATGGGAAAGACATCTGGGGAGCACCAGAAGTGAAGGAGACTTTCTGGGATTGTTTGTGCCACTGAACTGAAGGTCTTTCAGTGAAATATCCTAAATCCTCATCATTTACATTATCCACTCCTCAGCTTTTAAATGAAGGAGGTTTCTTTCTCTCCCCATCCTCACCTTCTCTCATTCATGGTGGAGAATATTCCATAGTGAAAGATGTTACATATCAAGAGGTAAGTTCTTGTTACCACAGTTGTTCAACCAAATGCATTCAACAGAGACATTCAAGAAGTTCTGAAGTGAGACAGAGGGGCTTCCCAGAAAAAGGACTTCACTTTAAGTCAACAGAAAGGATGAGAGAACATGGAAACAATTTAGGTGGGTGTCAGATGTCGATAGGGCATCGATTTTGAAAGCCTCTCCCTCTATCCCAAAGTTAGTGTACTGAGAACTGGGACCTCAAAGAAAGTGAGGTGATTACAAGGGAGCCAGGTGCCTGATTTACTGAAGAAATGACTCCTAGAACTGCCACTGACTTAAACTGGAGTTAGAGAAGTGCAGAGCACCCACAAAAACCTGGCCCCAGAGGTTATTTGGACCACTTTTACTCAGAGGGTGTGTTGCGAGCAGATTTACCACTTTCAGGCAAGTGGAAAAAGAGTGGATAGGGCAGTGGACTGACATGAGAAGTGCAGTGTGTGGCTGCATGGACTTTGGGAAAGCTGGAGAATGGATGGTGGAGACAGTGACAAAAACCGTGCCAGATCTCATTGGTATTTAGACCAGGGAGCCCCAAAATAAGCTCCTATCATCACATCTTTTTACTGCACAGAAGAGAGCAGAGGGATGTGCACTGATCCCTGCAGCCACCTCTCTCTGGAGCCAGGGAGCAAATCTGCCTCCATGGAGCTACCCCACCAGCCCAGCCTACACGAGAGTCTGGATCATGATTACTGGTGCATCTTTTTATGGCAGAGGGAGACAAACTATAAGAAGAAGACACTTAAGACTTTCCTGAAACAGCATTTCTGCAGTGTATGTGATACATGCTTACTTACTTACTGTCACCTATTGGGAATTCTGCAAGGTACTCTGCAGAATTTGATGAGGGCTTTGCCATTCATGACTAACACAGAGTTGGGATCCTTCCAGTAAACTCTCTGTGCCCTGCCCCAAGCACATCATCCCATCAGCAATCTGCCCTGTTACAGCAACCCAATCAGTGCTGACTTCAGTGGGAGCAGATCTGAACCTACGATCGCCACCAATCATCTTCCCGCACTTTTTGGTTTGCAATATTGAAGAAAAGAGTGATGAAAAACAGTAACATTGCTCTTCAAAACCTACTAACAAAAGCCAATTCAACAACATAACCTCTAGCAGTATTTATGATGTGCCTTTAAATTGCCTTACCATACTACACAGAGCAAGTGTCAGTGTGGGGAACAGAGAAAATGTTCCTTTTCTACCTTGTAAATCAAGTTTCAATGCTCTGGCTGGCTAAGACGTGCCTTTTCATGGCTCACAAATCCATATCAATCACCAGCGTCCATGTCAGTCATTTTCATGCTGGTGTGTTACCAAAACATACTGTCAGCTGAGCAAAACACAAACTGTTTTCAAAATCAAAATATTTTCCACTGAAACACTTTCACTTTGAGGATGTTGCTGCTTAAGGACATTGTTTACTCACCTTGTTACTGTCTCCCAGGCTTCCTCTGGTGCCTGTCCTTCCACTGGCGCATTTCTGGCATGGCCAAACAGATTTCCCCTTGATGAAGAAAGATTTCCCTCCTTTTATTTCCCCTACCCTTAGCCCTTTTGCCTCTCCTCTCCACTTCCTTACCTCCAGTATCCAGGACAAACTTGAGCTAAATTCCATTGGCTCTGGATCTGTCAGTCCCACCAGTGACACCTCCTCACCTCGGGATACCCTGGCCATTCTCACCCTCCCTCCCACCCACACTTGTGCCTCTCCCCAGCTTGGCGATGGTTCCCCCAGAGAAACTTTCTGTGAGCTTTGCTTCTTCAAATTCCTCATTCCACAGGCCCCACACGGCTGCCCTGTGGTTTTGGCCATGGCTGTGGTCGGCACTGGGTGAAGGTGGGGGACAGCAGAACAGCTGGGGTTGGAATGGACCTCTGGAGATCACCCAGTCCCAGGCAGGGTCACCGGGAGCAGGTGACACAGGAATGCATCCAGGTGGGTTTGGAATGTCTCCAGAGAGGGAGACTCCACGCCCTCTCTGGCCAACCTGTCCCAGTGCTTTGCCACCCGCAACGTAAAGAAGTTCTTCCTCAGGTTTGAGGGAAACTTCCTTTGTTTTAATTTATGGCCACTGCTCCTCGTCCTGTCGCTGGGCACCACTAAAAAGAGCCCGGCACCATCCTCTTGGCACTCGGCCCGGAGATATTTATATGCATTAATGACATCCCCTCCCAGTTTTCTCCTCTCCAGACTAAACAGGCAGCCTCTCCTCATCAGAGAGATGCTCCAGACCCCTTATCATCTTCGCGGCCTGCCCTGGACCCCCGCCAGCACTTCCTCGTCTTTCTCGCACCGAGGAGCGCAGAACAACTGGACGCAGATCCGCAGATGCACAGCGGGGTGGTGCGGTGGGAGGGGAAGGGGGGCGGTGAGCGGGGGGTCGTTTCCCCGACGGGGCGCTCCCCCCACCCCCGTGCTGCGCGGCTCTTCGCGACATTACGGCGGGCGGGCGGCACGCCAGGAATGCGCGCTCCCGGCGGCGGGGCCGCGCTCCCGGCGGCGGGGCCGCGCACCGGGCGGGGGCGGGATGACATCATGAGAAAGTGGCGGCGTCCCCGGCAGCGGGCGGGCGCCGCGGGGAGGGGAGCGGCGGGCAGAGAAGGAGGGAGGGAGGGAGGGAGAGCGGGCAGGAAGGAAGCGCCGTCGGAAGCCCCCGGGGCGGCGGCAGCAGCAGCAGCAGCAGCAGCAGCGCTCATCCTGCATCCCGCATCCCGCGGGAGCGCCGTGCCGGAGCGGGATGCGCGGCTTAGGAGGCGTCCGTGCCGCCCAGCGCGCACCCCGCGGCGGGCGAGAGCGCACCCAGGACCGCGGGCACCGGGCGCAGGGGCGGGGCCGCCCCCGAGGGCTGCGGGGGTGGCGAGCGCGGCGGTGCCACCGGCGCGGCTGCGATGCCCCGGCCCGTCCCCCTTTGTGTGTCGGCGGGACCGGGCGAAGGAAGGAGCCCCGTCCGAGATCTGCCCGTCCCGCCCGGTAACAGCCCCGGCGGCCCCATTGGCTCCCGCCGCCGCCGCTTCCTGCGGCCGCACCGCCCCCGCGGGGGCTCCGCGGGCCCCGCGCCAGCCCCGCCCGCCGCCGGCACCGCCCGCCCGCCGCGCAGCCGCTTTTATGAATGAAACACCGGCCGCGTGCTCGGGCAGGGGGGGAAAAACCCCCCTCTGCCCCACCGGAGGGGACCGGGAGGGACCGGGAGCAGAGGATGCCGAGGCGCGGGTGCAGCGCCGGGCGAGGGGGAGCGGGAGCCGCGCTCCGGGCAACGCGGCCAGGAGCGACTGTTCGGAGGCAGAGAGGCACCATCCAGCGGCTGCCCCAAAGGCTCTCCCTGCACGCCCTCAAGCTGCTCCCTAGAAAAGTGTTGGGAGTGCCGGGAAGTCCATTAAATAGGGTCCCTGGGTTGTGCATGAAGTCAGTTAAATAGGGTCGCCGGGTTGCGCGTTGCGGGAAGGGCCAATTCCAGCCCGAGAGTGCAGGGTCGTGGCATGTTTCTCCGTTAAAAATTGAAAACCTTCCCCGCCGGCTGAAGTTGTGAAAACAGAAGTGCACGTCCTGGGCGTGAAGCACAATAGGACAGGCGGAGGGACAGGGCACGGCTTCCTCGCCGAGGAACCCTCCGGGTCGCCCCAGGGGCTGTGGCATGCAAGGGGAACTGAGATCGTGGGGCCTCCGACATCCTCCTCCTCCTAACAGGCGAAGACAAAATGGAGACAAATGGTCAAGCAAACGAGTAAACTAGAAAAGATGGGCAGACAGTCCGTGCACAGAGATTATGTAAACACCCAACTGTGCAACAACATGCCCTGTGATCTTTGGCACTGCTTTCCCTGCAGGTCATGCAGGAGAGATGCTGTGTGACTCCATGGCATGTCCTCCCACAGCATGTCCTCCACGGCGTGTCCTCCATGGCCAGAAGCCCCTTCTGCTGCCCTGACACTGGCTGGCGATGCTGCCCTGAGTGTGGTGCCACCAGAAGATGTTCCAGCTATCGGGTGCAGCACCTAGGTGATGCTAAAGTGCCGAGGCTGAGGTTAATCCCAGCACTCCGGTTTTGAGGGGCCGGCAGCAGAAAGGCAGCGTGAACCCCAATTTATGGCCTTCCCACTTCTCCCCACTCCGCTTCGGTGCAGGACAAGTCGTTTCTCCCAGGCATTGGCTTCGCCTCCGGCGCTCTCCAGCGGGCCTCGAGCTCCCCTGTCAGCCCCTCAAAAAGTGAGAGTTTAGAGGGTACTATTTTTTAATAGAAAAGGCAAAGCAGAGCGTTTTCAGATACAGGCAGCTGGGCCGGGGAATGGGAGTTATTTACGGCGGGGCCACATCACGCGTGGACAGGCTGTCCTGGCGACGCGGCGCGTCCGATGAGGCCCCAGCAGGCTCCGGCGGCTGCCAGCACCTCCCTCCCTCCCACTCCCCCAGCTCATCTCCGTGTAGGTGCTGGAGGAAGCCCTGGCCACCATTTTGCTGCTCTGCTGGGATATTTTATTTCTGGGTGGCTGTGAGCCGTGGGGGTTGGGTGCCGAGCGCGGCCTTCCCCGCGTGCGCTGCCGCCGGATCAGCTCTCCTTGCCCTGTCCCCTGCCACCTCCGTGCCCCCTCAGGAGGGTGAAACCTTTAAAGTGAAAGGAAATACGTTAATAATTAAAAAAAAAAATTAAGCAAATTATGGAATATTAGAAAAAGAACCATCTTGGCAGAGGTTTAGGCACCCCAGTCCTTTAAAGGTTTTGGTGCGCAGCAAAACTGTCCAGGCTGGGGAAAAAATAGGAGTGAGGAAACGGGGGAAAGCTTTTCCCTTTGGGATCAACTACAAAGAGTAGGCGTTCAGGTTGGGAGTGTGTCTTTTCAAAGGACAGATATGGCAGGTACACGTCGGTGACAGCAATAATAATACTAATAAATTTATAACGAACAGCAACGCACTGGTAACTGCTCCGCTCCCCTCCCCGGCGCCCCCGTAAAATAATACCGAGTCTCCTTGTATTTCCCTCCCTGGTGTCTGTGTGTGGCCTTAGCCCCATTCATCATTTGGCTCCCAGTGCAGAACTCGCTCCATTTTTAAAATTATGCATGATCCACTGAAGAGACAATTTGGGTTTCCCCCACCTCTCCCTTGCCCTTGAAGAAAGCGAGCCCTTGTCTCATTTGCATTAAACCCCGGCTCTCTATAAGCTAGGCAAAGGGGAAGGACTTGAAGCCTATGGGATGGCTTTAGGGCTCTGCCCCTTGCTTTTGGCTCTCTCTCTCTCTCTTTCTCATTCTCTCTCGTGCTTTGATCTCTGCTTAACAACAGTAACGTCACAGGGACTATACAGGAGAGTTTTGTTGGAAGTTAGAAAGTTTTGCAGCCTCCAGAGGGCTGTAGCGGCAGTAGCAGAAGCAGCATCCAAGGGACTCCTGGAAGGGGAAGAGAGAGAGCGAGCGAGCGACTGACTCAGTCCTGCTGCAGAGAACTGACTCGAGGCGACGGAGGCAGACATGGAACATCAGCTGCTGTGCTGCGAGGTGGAGACCATCCGACGAGCCTACCTGGATGCCAACCTCCTCAATGACAGGGTGCTGCAGACAATGCTCAAGGCGGAGGAGACCTGCTCGCCCTCCGTCTCCTACTTCAAGTGCGTGCAGAAAGAAATCTTGCCATATATGAGGAAAATAGTTGCCACTTGGATGCTGGAGGTTCGTATCTTTTCGGGGGATTTTCCCTTTTGCAAACCTTCGGCACCGAAACGAATTAACCCGGGGAGCTGCTCCCCCATCTCCTGCCCCCCCCCACCCCCCGGCCCCCATCCCGTCCCCTGGGATCGGTTCCCCGGCGCGGGCACACGTTGTCTTGCCCTCGAAAACGCCCGCGTGTACCGGGGGGAAGCGGCCCGAGGACACGGTCGCCGCCGCCGCCGCTGTCGCCGGCCCCATGTCCCCGCCGCCGCCGCCGGCCCCATGTCCCCGCCGCCGGACACGGAACACCCCCCCCGCCCCCCAACCCTGCCGGTGCTCCCGGGGGTCTGGGGGTGCCCCGGCACCTTTCCCGGCCGTCGGGGCACGGCGGTCCCGGCTGCGGGGAGCTCCGGGCAGAGCCGGCTCGGGGCTCCCCCGGCCCGCCGGGGAGCGGCCCCGGCCCCGCAGCCCCCGGCGGCGCCCGCCCCTGCCAGCCCGTGTGTTCTGGGGGGTTTTTTTATTTTAAATTAATATCCTTGTACACGTATGCAAGCGGCTGCCCGTGCCAGTATTATGCGCCATCTTTGTTCTTTTATTTGCAAAGCAAAAGTGTTTATTAATCGGGAGAAAAAACGAAGAAAGTCCCGGGGAGCAAAGCCAAGGGGGTGTGTGTGTGTGTGGCGGGGGGGAGCGGGGGAAGGGGCCGCGGGAGGAAGGTCGGGGGGCCGGGGGACCCCGCTGGGGCTGCGGGCAGGGGGACCGGCCGGAGGGGCTCCGGCGTTTCTGGGGGGAGTTGCAGGGTGAAAGTTTCTTTGTTCAGCGCGAAGAGAGGCTGGAGCTGCGGTCACCCCTCAAAGGCACGCTTGTGCTGCGGCGGCAAGCGGCAAGGTCGCCTGGGAAAAGCCGGTTGGAAAGGGCCTCGTCCCTGGCGGGACACGTCTGGGGGGGCTCCCAGCGGGAGCCCCAGGAGCTGGGCTACATTTTCATGCCTTTTCGGAAGCCCCGGGCCCCCGCGATGTATTTTTAATTAATTTTTGAAAGCGCAGCGCCCTGCCTTGCTCTGGGAAATGTCGCGCCCGGCTGTGCTGCAGGGCGAGAGAGGGAGGCGGTGAATTTCACTTCGGGGGACCCCCCTGGAACCCCCCAGCAGCACCAGAGGAACGGGGCTCGGTAAAGGACCCCCGCCGCTTCATTTTCAGCCTTTTTTGAGAGCTCAAATAAATTTTTAAATATTTTTAAATATTTTTTGAAAAGATGACGTCTGGGGAAATGAGGCTGGACGCCACCTTTGTGTCTCGACCAGAGAGGGGAATCGGCAGCACAACGGCAAATTAGATGAAAAAATAAAAGCGAAATAAATAAATCCGAGGCCGAGCCCAGCTCTGCACCCCGTTCCCAACCACGGGGGTTTGCATTTTCCTCCGCTTTCCGTTTTCTTTCCTTTTTAAAAATTTGTTCTAGGGGCTGGAAAACTGGGCACAGACCTCCTCTTCGATTACCCCCCCTCCCTTTTTGCCATGAATCGCCTGCGGGTTTCTAACGCAACATTTCCCCCCACTTTGTCACTCGTGACTTTCATTTTCTTTGATGCCGCTGGTTTTCCCATATTTATCCATTTTTCCCCCATTGCATTTTCCCCTCGTCTCCTTCAACCTTGCCCTGCAAAGCCTGAGGGTGAGGGAGGAGGGAGGGCGAGGGCAGCGGGACAAGCCTGGCTTTCGCCTCTATTAAATTATTCTTCAACGATCTCTCTCCTTCTTTCAGGTTTGCGAGGAGCAAAAGTGCGAAGAGGAAGTTTTCCCCTTGGCTATGAATTACTTGGACAGATTTTTGTCGTTTGAACCCCTCAAGAAAAGCCGGTTGCAACTGCTCGGAGCTACCTGCATGTTTGTGGCTTCAAAAATGAAGGAGACTATTCCTCTGACCGCAGAAAAACTGTGCATTTATACAGATAACTCCATTAGACCCGACGAATTACTGGTAATTTGACGTTTAGTCACTTCAAGAATAAAAAAAAAAAAACCACCACACAACACCAAAATCGAAACAAACATTAAAAAAGAACCAGAAAAAAAAAAAAAAAGGAAAAGAAAGAACACAACCACACAGGCCAAGACGGTGTATTCGGAAGCCCCGCTGCTGGCGGTGTGGCCGCTGGGGAGGCTCGGGAGGGCTGGGATAGGGAGCGGGACGGGGATGGGGCCGGGATAGGGACCGGGACCCCCCCGCGCTCCCCCGGCCCCGTGGGCGGCCCGCGGGCTCCCCCTGGTGGCCCCGCTCGGGGGTGCGGCGACCCGGAGCCCCCGGCCCCGCCTGGGGGGACCCCCCAAAAAACACCCGCATCCCGCTTTCCTTCTTCCCCCGGGGAATACTCTGCCCTCCGAAGCCCGGCCGGGAGCCGAGCGGCCCCGCCGCGGTGCGCCCGTGTGCCAGCGGCTCTCTAACCACGCTCTCCCCCCTCTTCTTCCCCTTCCTCTTCTCTCCTTCCCTCCCCCCCCCCCCCCTCCTTTTCCCCTCCCTCTTTCTCTTTGCAGCAAATGGAGCTGCTGCTGGTGAATAAGCTGAAATGGAATCTGGCCGCAATGACCCCCCACGATTTCATTGAACATTTCCTCACTAAAATGCCTCTGGCAGAGGACACCAAGCAGATCATCCGTAAACATGCTCAGACTTTTGTGGCTCTGTGCGCTACAGGTATGAGCCCTGCACGTCCCGCAAAGCGTGTTTTGCTTCCCCGACCCGCGCCCACCCCCCGCCTTGTAAAGCTTCCCGTAGCCGTGGTCTAAGGCGCGCTCGCCAGAGCTGCGGGGAGGTAGTTTAAGCCCCGATTATTGCCCCTTGTTTGCAGAAGGTGGATTTACTTTGCCAGAGGTAAGTTTTTTTGTTGTTGTTGTCGTTGTTGTTCCAGAAGATGTTTCGCCCTCTGAGCTTTTGGAGTTTTGTGCTTGTTGTCAGGGAGGGAGAAGGACCCCCCCACGCCCCTCCCTGCCCCCTCTCAGCGTGGCAGGATTTCTTCGCCCTCCCGCACACACCGGGTTGATGCGGGGGGCTGCAAAAGGCTTACGGGGGAATCCCTCCCCGCGTGTGGATTCATTCTTGAGACAGTTTTTAAAAGGCGGGCAGGGAGATTTTTTTTTTTTTTTTTTGCCTGTGAATAGCTCCGCGCGGGGGGTTTTAAAACTTCCCTCTTCAAGTTGCCTCTTCCCCCCCCTCCCTCCCTCCCCTCTCGGTGGCTGGTGGATTGGAGGAGGGCCACGCGGCACAGAGGCTTTCCTGGCACGGGACCGAGCCGCTGCCATCTGCACCCTCCTGACCACGTGCTGTGCTGGAGCCATGAGCAGGGCCGGGCCTCCAGAGATGCCCGAGTTAGTGGTATCCACGCTCTTTGGAAAAACCTCGGAGGGGGAGACGCGCGCGCGTGGCCAGCGGCGCGAATTTAACACCGCGTAGTTTCCTCGTGTGAAAAGATGGAAGAGTGATTGTAGGCGCTCAGAAGGAAAAAAAAAAACACGAAAAAAAACCAAAACCCACCAAAATTTATTTCACGGAGTCCTTGCCCTTACTGCAAGGCCTAAAGATAGAACGACCGAGCCATAAAAGAGAAATTTATAAACACTGGCGTTGCTCTTCATCTTGGCCCTAACATCAGCATAACAGGTTAGATTGCCTGGAATAATGCTTGGTGTTAGGAGCACCGCAGCCTCCAAACAGCCTTCAAACCACAAGGCAGCAGCATTTTGGGAAAATCAATTGTAACTCTCCGTGTAACTCTCAAATATAACTCTGCCAGGTCCTGCCAGATAAGGCTGCAGCGACTCTGAACGTGTGGTTTGCTAAGTGTGAAGCTTCCTCGGCCTTTAGCTAAAAGGAGCAGCTACCTGGCCTCCCCTTTGGATATGGGGATGTTTAACCTAGGTTGTTGTGTTGGCAATGACAGGGATGAAAACAAGGGTAGTTCAAAGGTTGGAGACTCGCTAAGAGTCCAGTACTTTGATCTACTGTCGGTGTTGTTATGTTTCTTTTAGGAAGCACATCCAGAGCCCTTATTTAACATTGCTACACACCACAGCTGGAGAATGGATCAGTAAATGAGAACCATGTTCTGGGAGTTTTGCTTAGCTTTTTACAAAAAAAAAAAAAAACCCCAGTGCTGAGCTCACCAGAGTTGGGGCCCTCTTCAGCTCCCTACTGAAGCTGGGAGTATTGCCTGGGGAAGCAGCGCTCAGGAAGGCTGCCACCAGGCTCTGTGGTTTTAACTGTTATTTTTGGATGTCAGGAATTCCTCTTACCTTTTTTGCTTTCCTCACGCCTTCTTTGTTGGCTAGTGAAGATCACATGTGGCTTAAGCAGCATCTGGACTTTGCTTTGCTGTTGCTGGGTTGTGTTGTGTTTCCCCTTGCCAAAATGAACCGAGATGGACTGCAAACGCGTTGTGCTGCCTGGATGCTGTGGGGCCCAATCCAAAGTCCACTGGAAACACTGACACTCGCTTAAGTGGCCTCAGGGGCAAGTGCAAGTCTATCCTTTGCCTGTGTCCTCTTCTGTAAAGGAGGTTCTCCTAAGAAGAGACTGCAGAACAATGCTTGCTTAGAAAATAAAGCCTTGGCCAGTTGGCTTAACAAGGTGAAGGCTGTGGAAGTGTTTGCAGATGAGTGCTGTATGTGTTTGCTCCAGAAAGAGGAGGTTACGCTGCAAGGTGAAGTTGAGGGGAATTCCTTTTAAGCTCCCTCTTCAGTTGTCTGGCTAGTAGAAGTGGATTTGTTTGATTTGGTTTGGTTTTGAAAAATCCATTTTCACCAAAGGATGTCTTTGTGCTGTGGTAGGTTCGGGAGAAAAAGAAAAAAAAAAAAAAAGAAAAAAGAAAAAAAAAAGGAAAAAAGAAAAAAATTACCAGGGGTTGTTTGAAGTTAACACATAATTGAGCTTAATGAATGGGGCTTTGGCATGGCCGAGCAAGGCAGGGAGAGCTCAAAAGGAAGCAGGCCTCTTTTGGCCCAAGTTAAGACCACTGTTGAGGGAGAACTGCAGCTCTATACAAGCATAACAATGAATAGCAACAAATATTGGAGTTTCAGCATTTCATTATGTTCCTCTGGTTATCAAAACATACCAGGCTCCTCTTTATTATTATTATTATTATTATTGCTATTATTATTGTCATTGCTGACGGAGAAAGAAAGGTCCCCCCTTTGAAACAAGCGCGTTACAATCCTCCTATTCTCCGGCCTTTATAAAATTGGAAGTCTCAAGGTATGTGACCAGTTGGAACCTGTTGCATCTTGCAGCAAGTGATTTATGTTCGCAGTTTTGATTTGCCTCAATGAAAAGATTTTCATTCATAGCCCCCAGCTCTCCAGACGGATGGAATTGCTGCTCCATTTAAAAAGGAAAAGGGGTGACTCGCCTTGTTAGGAATTTTTTTTAAAGCGCTGCAGCGCCTATATGCCTGCTTTGTCCTCCCTTCAGGGTGGCTGGCATTCTTCTCTCTCCTCCCCCTCCTCTCTCTCTCTCTCTCTCTCTTTTTAACAACGCTGAAGTTGTTTATTCTTTTTGGATGAAGTCTCAGATAGGCTACTGGGGATGTGTGCTTCAATTGATGGGGCCCCCTACCCCATTGTGGCTGTGTCAGGTCTAATTCATCTCACCGAAGCCCCCTTGTTCCTGAGCGCTCAATAGCGCAAGATGAGGCGATGGAGGCTGACAATGATGCCACACTCTTCACTTGGGGGCATCCAATTACAGGCGAGAGGGGCCCCCTGATTAATATGCTGAAATTAGTGGCCTCTGCCACAAATAATTCCTTGTTGAGTTGCAACAAAAAGGCAGTCCATGCTGCTTGTCTGGAGTGGTTATAGGGACAGACACAAACTGGTCATTTAAACTTCATTATCACTTTTCCACCTTGGAAAGAATGAGGGTGTGACTATGAATTCATGTTCTTGTTTACTGCTCCATTTAAAAGAAGAACGCAAATATTAATCCCAAACGTGGTCCTGTCAGGACAGAACTCATTAAACTGACACATTTTGGTCATGTTCTGTTTGTGGAGCTCGGTAAATAGTGTCGTGAACGTGGTGCAACCCCATCTCGGTGGGATTCCTGCTTGCCTACTGAAATGCCCCATTTCTGAAGTCTACCTGCAGCTGTGTGTCAGTATTCCGGTTAGGGACTGCCTTTGGAATGTGTACAGTTGTCACTGAGCAGCCTGGACTGCTTTGGTTTTTGGGAATGACAGCAGCTTGCTGGAAGCTGGGGTGTGTTTACACCTGCCCGGAAATGGGGCAGATTTTAGGAAAAGGGGATAAACTAAATTTACCTTAAGCACAGTAACACAAATGAGATGACTTTAGGTCGAGCTTGCCTTTTCCCTGGCACTGCATCACAAAAATCTGGCCAGAATTCATCGTGTCAGTTGTAATTTTGGAGGTTCGCTGGGCGAAATGCCCCTTTGAAGGTGGGTATTGGTCAGGGCCACAATGGAGTGCCAGAGGTGTCTGAATAGACTCAGAGCCAGGACTTTCATGGAGTCCTGAAGTCTTTAGTTTCACTGGTAAAACATTGACACAAAAGTTATTTTATCATAATAAAGGAGATGCATGATTTAATACTTAAACTGTTCCACTGAGCCCTCTAAGCTGTCCATGCCTTTGATTTCATTCAAGGGTTTGACAGATGGTTTATATTTTTTTCAGCCCAGAGGAAGTTGTATTCTGATAAAAGCTGAAGGAATGTATCTCAGGTTCTCGTGTACAATGTGGCATTTCCCTTACTCCCTCACAAAACTGGACGTTTACTTGTGCCACTTACTTCCTTTGTTTCTGATTCTCCTCCCAAGGTGTGCACTGCCACAGATCAAACACATTCCTGCTCAGCAGAGTCTTAGCATTAAAATGGGGGTTATTATTATTATTATTATTATTATTAAAAAAAACCCCAAACCAAACAAACCACCCTCAAAACAAAACAACAAAACGAAAAACATGCTAAATGGCAGAGATAGCCCCTTAAGGAATCATGGGAGTGGCTTTGTGGAGAGACCTACAGCAATGCAGTCTGGAAGGGGGCCCAGCCTCTTGTCAGCATGGTGTCACATCAGAATGTAACTGATTGTCCGCCAATTCTTGGGACCCCCGTCACTTAGTTATGCCACATTTACATTAAATCCCTGTTGCCAGGATGGATGGCAGCCACTGACAAGAGACTAAGGTTGAGACAAAGCATTTTTTAAGATGAAACCGTAATTTAAATATGGATTATCTGCCTCCTGACAGGGTTAAGCAGTCTTTCTCTTCTCTTTCTTTTGGTTGATGTTGTTGTTCATTAAAGCAATATTCCTTTTGAATGTCAGTGCAAAGGTTTCTGCTTTAAAGGGCCCGAGGACTCGTTTATGAGAGTGCACCTCGGGTCTGATCCCGCGAAACACTTCCCAACGGGAACAGGGTTTCTCAGATGGATAGTGCCATTGACCCCAGTGGCATTATCCACATGAGCAAAGCATTTTAACATTTGAAGAATGGGGGCCCTGCTTATGATAAAAATACCTCCAAGTGATGAATGGCCTCCCAGGGGGAGTGCTAGGAAGGGCTACTCAGTGCACTGCAGTTGCTCATGTGGATAAGTGTTCACAGGTTCGGACCTGTAACAGTTGGGAGCAGGAGGCACCTTTCTGCTCCCAGCTTTCCCTGCCTTTTGGGATGCAATAGTTGGCAGCTGAAAGCCATGCTGGTAGAAAGAGTGTATGTGTATGGACAGGCTTCTCCTAAAGCAATCATTTCAGTCTTTTTTTTTTTTTCTCTTTTTTTTTTTTTTTTTTGTTTTCTCTCCTTTCTTCATACAGATATTAAATTTATTTCAAACCCACCCTCCATGATCGCAGCTGGCAGTGTGGTAGCAGCTGTGCAAGGCCTGCATCTGGGGAACACTAACACTTTCCTCTCCTATCAATGCCTCACACATTTCCTATCACAAGTTATCAAATGTGATCCGGTAAGTGACTCTTTCTCTTGGTTGATCTCCTGTTTTTTAAGAATGAACCCCCTCCCTGCTCGCTGCATAGTAGCTAATCTGACAGTAAATCTTGATGAAAGTCAAACCACAGAGTGGGGTTTTTGAATGTGTTCTCTTGTGTCCATCCTGGTTATTTGGCTGTCATTATATCCATTAATAATCTGTGATTACGCTGCTGCAGTGCCACATCCAGCTCTAAAGTGTGTGAGAGAGGCGTTATCTGACAAAGCCCTGCATCCATTTAGGACCTTGCAGGGGCTGTTTGGCTGTGGGTAATTAAACCAGGAGTCTGTGTAAGACAAAACTTGGAGAATAAGACGAGGAAATAGTTACTGAGACCTCGTGGTATCTCTGACCTTATCTTTGACCATTCTCGAGGCCTTTTATTGTGCCAAGTGGTGTGAAAAAGCCCTTCTTAAAAGAGTTCTAATGATCTAATTTGGTTTATTACGTGCTAGACCTGCACAGTAGCTGGTATTGAATTCCTTTTTGGAACAAATGCTTGTCCCACGACTTTCTGACAAGGTAGATGGTCCTCACAGGACTCTCATTTTGCCCTGCAGCTTCCAGGAGATGCACATCAGTAACTAGTGAGCAATAAACCTTTCATGAGTGAATGGGCCAGGAAGGGAGCCTACAAGGAAGACCTAAAGTCAATGATCCATGTCATAATGGTGTGTGAAGTTGGGGCAGAGTTGAGCTTTGTTTTGTAACAATGTGGAAGACCAATAAATAGATGCTCTAAAAAGGTTCTTGTGAGGTCTCCAAGCGCTGGACAATGAGTCAAATAAAGACAACTCTGTGGTTAGCGGCAGAACCTTTGAGATGCTGTTCAATTATTTTACATGTTAATAATTTTAAATGCACAGAGAACTGTACCAGTCCAGCCACTGCAAAACTAGGTTTGTATAACGGGACTTTGTTGGCAGGACTGAGTGATTTCTGGAAAGATGAATGCATCATAACTGAATACTCACAAAAGAATTATTTTACCTTTGATAGAATATGTGAAACAATTGCTGAAAAATACAATTTCTCAGCTTTATCACTTTGATCACCTTAACAGTGCCTCGGCATCGAGCATGTTATTTTTGTCATTTGTATTACTGTGGCTAAAGCAGTAATACATTAGTGCTGAAATGTGAAATGCTCTGAGAACTTGAAATGCTGAAATAAGGCGCTGCTCAGTTCGGTATGTACGTGTAAGGCTTTCAGGGAACAATGCAGATATTTCAGTGTATGGTTGGCCACTGGCCAGTGTGAGATGTTCGAAGCAGGTACCGAGGGAAAATACTAGGGTTGCTATCTGTTCAGGCAGTATTTTGATTCAAACAGCGTTGTTTAATCATTCCTGATACAGAGCATTGAAGTAGATTCTCTCACATCTTGGAGAACAACAGCACGTCCTCATGTGACTTGACTTAGCTGATGACAAGAGCCCTTTAAAAAGAAAACAAGGGTTGTTTTAGCAAGAAAGCGAATTTTTTGCTTATTTCATTTTTTATTGTCCGTAGTCAGTGCAAGGCCACAGTCTGACCTGAGCTTAGTTAAAGGCTTTAAAAGGAAGCAACTCCCCTGCAGCTTTCAGTGCTAAATATATGCATGTGTTAGAACAGTTAGAGGTAGGAGTAAGCGTTTTTATATGGGATGCTACAGAAAATTAGCATAGTAAAATTATATATGTGTGTGTACATATACTGTTGTAATGGAACAAGGGAACAGCAACTTTCACTGCAGCTGCTCTGAGCAGAGAAATCTGGTGGTTTCATACCCAACATGATTCCCCTGCAGAGAGACTTTCCCATTATCTGTGCAATCCGTGGTATCAAATGCCATTCCTATTGCCCTGTTTCAGCAGCATGTGTATGAACTGTGCTGTTCCCCAGTGGTGGTTCCCCCTTGTCAGGCTTCACAAGTGAACAAGCTTTATATTGGATTGCCTTGAAATATTAAGATCCTGATTATCTGTTAGCTGGAGCAGCAGGTCTGTTGGATTTCAGGTTACATAATTACACTTTTTTACCTTTACTCTCAGGGAAAGCTGAATCTAAAGTAAAACGAATATCACCTGATTGGAATTCCTTTATGGTTCATGTTTACCTTGGTAGGAGTCCAATTTCCCATTTTGCCTTTGATCAGGGGTAATTAGAAGCCAGATAATCACAATTAGAAGTCTTGGGCTGTCTTCCATCATTCTATTCTTGACCCCATCATCCGAACGGATGGAATTTTACCTGACATTCATTTCCAGGCCAGAAATTCGCTAAACTAGATTAGATTGGGTCTCCACGCTGTCTGTTACTACATTGGAATTCGTCTCCTGCCTGCCCCTTCTCAGAGGCACCTTCAAACATGTGCTTGTTATCCAGGACGGGTCAGGCAGTAACAAAGGATTTCCAAGCAGTTTCTTTTTTTGTTGTTGTTGTTTGTTGCCTTTACTGTCTGACCCCAGAGTCTGATCATGTCTGCTGTGTCTTGAAGGTATTTCACCACATCAGTTAAGCCAGCAAGTTTGTTGTTTTTTGTTTTTTTTTTTTCACTGAGGAGCTTAATTAATCCAGGAAGGGTTTATGACCTTGAACAAACTGTGGGCATTGAAAATTTGGGTAGTGAAGCAGAAAAGTTGTTGGGAGAAGTTATCAGAGTAATGCACAAGTTCTGTATTTGCTTTTCAGTGCTGAGAAGCACTGAGAATGAAAACAGCTTTGCTGAAGTTGCCCATAACGAATTTTATATTTTGCAGATATTTTTGCTAGCTCTAATGCATTCCTGCAGGCAAACTATTTATCTAATAGTTATGTGAATAAGAAATGAGCAAAATGCCTAAAACATTGAAAAAATAGTTCTCATTCAACTGTAGCTTCAAACAGTCTGTTTGTAATAAATTGTAAAGATTAAGTTTAAAAAAAAAATACAGTTATGACATGCTGCACTCTTGAGAATCTCAAAGGAAAAAAAAATTCTGTGGTCAAAAAGTACCTTTAAATTACATAGTCCTATGCAACTATTCATAACTGGACTCCAGAGGGAGAAGAATAGGTATTTATAGAAATTCTTTTGAATGGTTTTAGTTTTCAGAGCTCAAACACGCTCTATGCAAATGGTTAGGATTAAAAAGAAAAAAAAAACCCAACAACAAAATTCCCATCAAAACTCACCAGACAATCCACTCCCCCCACCAAAAAAAAAAAACAAAACAAAACAAAAAAAAAAAAAAAAACCACCTCAAACCCAAAAGGGTTCATTTTGCTCTGAACATGAATTTCCTTCCAGTTTGGAACGCTGAACATGCCACCTTGTTAAAACAGAATTATCCTCAGAAGTGCCTGGATTTGTAAAACCAGAAATACCTAAAATCTTGTATTGGTGTGCTCCTCTTTAACACATCTAATTCCGAGTGTGACTGAGGGACGTGGTACAGGACGAGGTTTTAGAGTCAGGATTGATCCATCATATCTGGAGGAAGGGGGGGAAAAAGGACTTCATAGAGACCTTATTGTGGAGGCCAGAGGTATGCAGGAGCCAAAGGCATGATGACTTTAGGATATGAGGCGTTTCTTTTTGTCATTTAAAACGCTGTGTGTCTCTGTCAAGAGGAAATATTACACTAGGGTTTAAACCAGGAAAGGTCATAGGTTATGTGTTTTCAGTGAGCTGTAACTGATGGTCTGATCTGCTTAGAGGTAGGATTAACCTCCCTCTCTCTCAGAAAGGACTTGCAGAGAATTGTTTGCTTGGGTTTCTAATCTTATTTTACCCCAAATGCCATGTGCCCTTATTGGTGGCAGAGGAGATTCTTGTGGTAGTGGAATCAGTGAAAAGCTGGTAGATCACACAAGAAGCCTCTGAATGAAGGCAGAATTGAAACTGGGAAATAAAGAAAACAGCAGGCAGGTCACCCTCTCAGGAAAACAACATTCATTCTCAGTCATGCACATCCTAACACTTTTGACGGCAATTTATCATGGAAGACTGGGTTCACCGCCAGGGCTAACACATGTCATAGGTTAAATCAGAAAAGGCAACGCTGAAAGGAAACTTCAAAAGTCCTTAATACACAGAGTTAAATATGTTGGGGGGAAAAAGCCTGCGATGTTTGTTGTAAAGATAGGAGTAAACAGCTGGCCGGGGGCAGTTTTGGCAAAACGTTGTGGGATTGTTTTGCCTGCGCAAGGCACCGTTCCTGTGTCGTTCCAATGGATGTACATGGCTCCACAGCTTGCAGAAAGCTGGACTGGCTAGGCCTTCTCCAGTTCTAATTGCTGTGATTTAGATATAACTACTCATGGAATGGTTTAGTGCCTGGGGGAAGTTACCTTTCCCCACCACAGACATGATCCTCCTTGGTGCTTTGTGCTTTTAGTTCACAGCGAAGTCTGTGAAAGCAGCGAGGCCCTTGCGCCCTCCTGAAGGCTCAGGAGCATTGTTGTGCATATCCAGCTCTGAGAAAATGCTCTGGAAGTGAGGGGGAAAAAAGATCTCACCCTGTCTGAGATGTCAAGGTGAACGTGGCAGCCAACAGAAAGCTTGGCTGCAGCTGGGAATGAAAGGTTATGGAGGAGTTTAGTGGTGCTCCTGAAAGATCTCTCCATTTTGAGGTCACATTGTTCTGGATGTACAGATGCTTTCAGAGCCAGGAAAGGATCAGCCAAGTTGAGCTGCCCACTGCTGGACACAGCAGCTGTTGGCAGGAACCTTTGGGCACGTATATCCAAATATATGTATGGTGCTTCTACCTAAGAACTTCATATCACTGGAACTCAGCCTGAGAAAATAATCCCTGCTCACGACCATCATTTCTAGTAGACTGCACTGCCAAAGCATTTCTGGGGTAAAGGCAGAAAGCACAGTTTCAGGACCCATGGACCTCTAGAGAACAGGCAGAAAAGGTCCAACATCTTCCCGTGGTCCTGCCCAGCTTGGATGAAACACGTGTCAGTGTAGTGGGGCATCCACCACATCCAGCTCCGTGGGCTGAGCCTGAACAACCCCACGGCAGTGATGGTGTGTCCATGGGGATGCTCCCCGTGGCCATTCCATCCACAGCACGTGGCAAGAGTCAGTGGCTGAAGCCTCAATCCAGGCTGGCATCCTGCAGGAAACTGGGTGGCTCGTCCCATCCTTTCCCTGTTTGGTGTTTCTCCTGCTCCTCCCGCCCTCCTCTCAGCCTGCAGCTCTCCCAGATAACCCGAGTAGATTCCTCTCGCCCTTTTTTCAAGAAATGCTGTTTAGTCTGTGACCTTACTGTGTTTCTAAAGGACTCTTGGGTCTTTCTCTCCTTCCATTCGACCTCCTCCAGGATTGTTTACGAGCCTGCCAAGAACAGATCGAGTCCCTCCTTGAATCCAGTCTACGTCAGGCACAGCAGCACAACGTATCTTCAGAAACAAAGACTGTAGAGGACGAAGCAGATCTTTCCTGCACGCCCACTGATGTGCGAGATGTGAACATTTAAGAGGACTTCTTCTTCTTCTAATGGATTTGCTTGGCAAGAAAAGTAGACAAAAAAAAAAAAGAAAGGGCATCTGAGAAGGAATCGGCGTCAGGATCTCCCCCCCAGAAACCCTTTTCTCCAGGACATTTTTATACCAGAAGGGAAAACCAGTTCTTGTTATATTTTTTTCTCGCTCTGTCTCCCTTCCATCTGTGACTTCAAACAAACAAAATAAAACAAAAAGTACCCCAAAAACTGTCTTAAAAAAAAGAAAAAAATAGTATTTGCATTACCCCCAGGGGTTTGTGCTACAAAAATAGAGGATTTTATACAATAATAATCAACTAGTTTTTATATTAAAGTGTTCTTGTCTGTATGTTGTAAAAATAGGCATTAACACACAAAATGTCTCCAGGGGAGGTATTAGATTTGATTTCTTGCATATAAAACCAACCAACCAACCATTTTTAAAGTAGAAGAGGGTTATTTTTTTTTTTTTTAGATAGTAAATGAAATATTCTTTTTCTTTAAAAAGCATAGCTTTAACGCAGTTCTAGGCTTTTCTGTATCTTGCTTGCTTATGCATTTAGTCACTTTATAATTCATCTGTAAATGTTTATTTTATTTCCTTAGGTTTTTTTTTTTATCCTCTTCACCTTATAAATGGTTAACGTAACCCATAAGTTAGTCTATGTTAGTATGCAGCATTATTATATGTTAATCTTTTTTTTTTTGTGCCTGTGGATTGCCTGTGCATAAGGCATTTGTAGGGTTCCAGCTGAGCATTGTTGGGAAAGGCCAATGTACTACTCACACAGTACCCTATTATAAAGAGAAACCGAAATAGTGACATAATATATTATATTTTTGTAATCTTCCTATTTTTGTAGTTACCTGTGTAAAAATGCTGGTCTGACCCCACAGATATTCAGCCTAATTATGGTCAGGTTCAATCCACAGTTCAGTCTTTTTTTTTTTTTTTTTTATTTTGTTTGTCTGTAATATTCTAAAACCATTCCATTCAAAGCACTTTCAGTCCATTAGATATAGGAATTACATTCTTTTATTGTGTGGGAATTTTATTTTTTTTTTTTTTAATGGAATGGTTTGGAAATATATAAAGTGCTTGTTGCAAACTTGGAATTGCAAAGCAAGTGCATTTAACTATGGTGTTAGAGGAGAAGTGATTTTCTTTTCCGAAGGTTGTGTTCCAGTGAGAGAAATTGCATTCACAAATTGCCAGGATATCTTCCTATCCTTTTCTATAGAAAAGCTGAAGTTTAGAATCCTTTGGTGCCAACTCATCTTTATAAATTAGGGGCCTTAAAGGTTCACATATAGGACACGTAGTTTTAAGGATTGTTCGCTAGATGTTTTACAACTGAAGGTTTTTAAACACTAAAATATATAATTTATAGTTAAGGCTAAAAAGAATATTTATTGCAGAGGATGTTCGTAAGGCCAGTATGATTTGTAAATTAATGCAATCGCCCCTTTTGTTTTTAAAAAAAAAAAAAATGAAATCTTTCTACCCTTGATGTTGCAGTTTTAACACGAGCTTATTAAAGCAAAAAGGACACGCTTCAAAGAACAAACCCAAAACCAAGCAGTGCATTTGGCCCCTTCCTTTCCATTTTCAAAAGCAGTCTAACCATGAAAAAAAAAAAACGCCATAGTTAATAGATATGAAAATTGGAGTACTTGAAAGAAGTTTTTATACCAGTATATGCCCCATTATTTTTTTTTTTTTAAATTTAGCTACAAATAGAAAATTTGCACATCTTGGCTATGTATCTTTTTATTATTATTTTAGAAAGTAGCTGAAGGGACGTGGACATAGCTGTTGAAGTTGATGCTCGAGGAGAATGTGATGGTGAACTGTATGTGAGAAAACTGCCGCTAAGGTGTTGATTGTAAAAAAAAAAAAAAAAACAACAAAAAAACCCAACAAAACAGCAAAAAAACAAAAAAGGAACAAAAAAAAAAGGAAAAAAGAAAAAAAATTAAAAGTTTAAAAAAAAAAAGAAAAAGAGAAAAGAAAAGGAGTGGATGCTCCCTTTTTATTGAGCTGCTATGGATAAATTCCCAGCATGGTTTGAAAAAAAAATTAACATTGCTTCTCTGTATCTTTGTCATTGTGTTTTGCTGCTATTTTGTGGATCAGTTTTTCTTTTTTTTGTTATACAATGTCATATACTGCCATGTTATAGGTTTTAATTTTCTCATAGAAAATTATATTATTGACATCATTTTTTTTTGTAGATTTTTTTTTTATGTGATCAATTTTTACTTAATGTGATTACTGCTCTATTCCAAAAAAAAAAAAAAGGTTCCTGTTTCACAATACCTCATTACTTCAGTTTTTAACCGTGTCTAGACCAGGTTTTAATGCTCCTACAGTGCCTCATAGTTCTACTGCAAACGGAAATGCATCGAATGGGTCTCGCGATTTGCAACTAGGTTGCATTAATTTAAGAAACAGCAGACATTTCAGAAGATCAAGTCATGTCAAGGGTTGTGGTTTTTTTTTTTTGTTTTGTTTTGTTTTTTGTTATGCATTTTATAAAGCTGGATTCCTTGTCTGATCTGGGGTTTATTATCATAGTAGTTTTGAGCTGTGTTATTAGCCACATTGATATATGAAAGGTGCATTATAATATAACTCTTGTGTGCCACCTGATGTGGTTTTCCCCTCGGCTGGGACACATCATTTGGTATGATAGGTTATCTTCTGGAACTCTAAGTATTTTGTGTGTTTAATCTGTTATGATATACTAGGGAGGTTTTTTTTTTTGTTTGTTTGTTTGTTTCGTTGTTTTTTTTTTTTTAATTATAGCATAATGCTAATTTAAAAAGCCTGTAAATCTCATAAATAAGCCAGCTAACAGAGTTGTATGCTGAAGAATAATCTAGCTGTTGCCTGTATGCTGCTAAACCAAAACAGAATTAGAACTCATTTTGAGGCAAATGCAGTTAAGATCCTACATAGTGCATAAATAAAGCATTGCAATGCTACTAGCAGTCGCAGGACCCAGGAGGACTGGATACATTCTGTCCAAATTTCAGGAACATTTCTTACTGCTTACCTCATAAAACACTTCTGTTCGTGGCATCTCTGTGTCTCTGAACCAAACCTGATACTGTCGAGTTAGTGCTTGTGGGGTTATATTATGTTGTTACACTGAGTGGCAGTGTGTACTGCAAGTTTCTTTTTAAAATATTCTTATGTACTTAAAAAAGGCCAAATCCAGATTAAGTGGGTTCACGTGCCAGCAGAGATGCTTTATTTGTCACGTTATTATAACAATCTGTAGTAAGCAAAGCAATTCAGATTTGTACTTTTTTTTTTTATATTGTACTTATTGGCATCACTGGTCTGAAATGCACATTTTCACCGACAGACCTGTAACAGACAAGTTTCCAGCAACAAAAAAAAAAAAACTAAAGTCTAGAAATAAAATTGGTAAAACCCAACGTCTGCCTGTTGTCTTCTTTTAATATTTTTTTGTTTCGTAGCCTTTAAAATGCTGAATGGTTGTAACTACCCACTGCAGTGAGTAAACCACGTGATATTTTCTGGGTTTGACTCTGTGCTTCAAGAGTTTCAGTGCTGAAAACCTTTTGTTGTTATTTTAGGAAACTGTAGGCGTTTTGGGCAGTGGGCAGGTGACTGCCTCTCACTGCAACGTGTCTTTTTCAAGAAGCAAAATATTTTCTCTTTTTTCGGCTGAAGACTTTATTTTAAACATCAAAAGATTTTTATTTATTTCTTTTTTTATTTTATTTACTCAGAGTAAAATACCCTTTGGTGTTTCTTGTCAATAAAATAGGTGCTGAATGGTACAGAACACTTGTATTTTTTTTTTAACAGTGTAAGGATTTGTGTCTTAGAAGATAGTCTATTTTAAAAGCAGTAAGTTAACCTGCCTTCTTTTCTGTCCTTTCCTCTCCTACACAGCTTTTGCATCTTACTGTTGTACAGCTGAGACAACAAGGGATTAAACCTGAAAAGCGTAAAAACCTACTAGAAATATGTAAAAATAACCAGACCTAGAAGGACAAGGAGGAAAAGAGATTATATATTATTATAAAGTTAAATGAAAAAATATTATAACCTGTGTTCCAATTCACATTCCAAAATATCTCTGAAAACTGGCGATGCACATTATCAATTATTATCAGATCTGAACACGGCAGAAACAGCTTATTTTGAGTGGAAATGATCAAGCTTATAACCTACATGTTTGACTATTTACCCTATGAAATTATTTCTGTCTTTAAAAAATCTACATAAAAGGTCAAGTGCTCGTCTCTGCTGCCACAAATTAGAAATTTAGTACCTGCCTCCTGAGTTTCCCATTGACTAAACTTCACGTTACAACCGATGCTGTGCAGTGTGTGCAGCACAGGAAATGAAAACTGAAACTCCAGAGCTCAGATCTAACATGTTAATCATTGTCTAGTGCAAAATAAGCTCGTCTCGGGGCAAGATGGGAAACCATCTGCATCAGAAGAACCCCCAGCTGAGCTCGTGTGAGCCTGGTGGTTTCCCAGTCACTGCAGACAGAAACCTGAACCCTGTGGCCTGCTGTGAAATCAGAGCTCAGGCAGGTAAAGTAATATCAGTACAAGCGTGATCTGGTTTTGTTCCACTTGAAATGAGCAGCTCCCGAAAGATGATCTGGACTGGATTCACAGGGACTTCAGACTAAGCCAAAGCTTAAACTGGACTGGGTCAAAAATGATTCATTTTCCCCAGCATGCTTAAAAAAAAAATAAAAGACTGGCTTTGGTAAGGCTGATGGCTCACCCCTCTGAGCTTAAATGTTTGAAAATGGAGTGGAGACACACTCAGGGAATCTTGATTTCTGACAGAAATCTTCTGCTGATAAAAATACGGTTCAGTGAGAAATGAAAACCTGTGTTTGGCTGAACAAGTCTAAGTAGGTTTTGCCATTCCTATCTGTTTTATAAACTCTCTTAAACTGACTGTGGTGTGACTTAAGTAGGTTTAAGCCCACAGAGTCAGCTCTTATATTTACATTTTCCTTCTCCTGAACATCACCTCCAAATGCAGACTACTAAATTTGAATGTTGGGTGAACTGTGCCAGTATTACTCACATTGCAAAGGGCAGAAAGACAAGAATGTAGCAAGAAAAACAATTTACTATAGGCTGTAAAAAAATATGCATGTTCAGCTAGGCTATGCTGTAGCTTAGTAAAGGGAAAAATACTGTATTTTTTTGCAACAAATTGAGACTGCACACAGAAAAACTTCCAACAGACCTCCCAAAAAACTCCCCAGTTCCCACTGCTGAATTCAGGCCAATTGACAATCTCGGACCTTTTATGAATATTTAAATTCACACGCTCTTTACTAAATTTATTAGATGTAAAAACTCATAATCCACTTACATTCAGGCACATCTGGCATTTTGGGTGATAGAAAACTCCAGAAGATGGAGGAGAAAGTGAAGGTTGGAGCTGTTGTTTTAAAAGAGTCACAGGAATGACCAATAAATGCAGGTTACACTGATAAAAAGATTCCTGGTAATGTCATTGAAAAGCTACAGTGGGACAAAGGCAGTAAAGCTATAAATAAATTTTAACTAATTCCTTAATTTCCTTTAATGAATTCATTTGTATAAATTCCTGTCAGCATCATTTTATAAGAAATGTATCTCTTCAGACAAACATGGTATTTTTACCATGTCACAAATAAAACTGATCACAGTAATTGCAGTGGCACGAAAAACGTAGATTCCCATCTGGCTTTTGACTGAGTTCCACACAATATTCCAATCAAATGATGAGAAAGGGATTGCAAATTGGTCAACTGGATTGCACTGATAATGTGAGACTTGCCAGACTTCTTAAGGGCCAAGCAGAGCAAATTTAGGAGCGAGGCAGAAGTTACCTTTTTGTTTCTTTAATGTGATAAACATCTAAGAGTGAAAACAGAAATAAGTTTCCTGATGATCCTACTGACACCTGCAGAGCCCTCCTTAGACCTATCCTACTTTTTGCTATGTAGGGAAAAGTCTCACATTTCAGGGAAGTCACTAAGTATTCACAGCCATCATTTTCCCTCTTGTGCAGAAGGAAAAAAATACAAAATCCATCTGTGTGGATCTCATCTCCCTTCTCAATTTAGTTATACCTTACGTCGTTTTTCTTATTTATGGTAATATCCTTGAAGAAATAACAACGGTTTGGGTTTATTTCAGATAAAATCCCAAATGCCTGTGGCTGACAAATAAAGCAGTAACTGGTTCAGAGGGTAACCCCTTGGGGTTGGAGAGAGCTCCAGGTACAGATCCCTAATAGCATCAAGAACCAAAGGAAGCTGTGACATTCCAGGACCTGGCACATGGACCTTCCGGATCCACGTGGTGAAGGAAGGTCTGGAGCTCTGAGCTGTGCACGGAGCAAGTGCCTCCCAGGATGGAAATTGCTCCCCACTCACCCTTCTCAGCCCTGCTGAGTAAATAAATTCAACATCATATGTTGCTAAGTGGCTTTATTTTATCCATCCCACCTGACAGCCCCGTGACACTTCATCCATCCACAAGCCATATTCCATAGGTGCCTGGCATGGTAACATCAGCACCAGACTCCAAGGAGCTGGGCTGAGAGGGGCAAATCCTTGCCCAAGGACCACCAAAGAAGCATCAGAGCATTGCAACTGAGCTGAGCCAGCAGCAGCTCACCTGAGCAGGGACCTGGTGTCCCGAGTCCCTGCTCTGATGGCAAACTGTCTGCCACGGCCAATTGGGCTTTTTGATGTTTTATTTCTCCCTTTTTATTTGATTTTATCGCTGCAGATCGTTTGAATGCTGGGGATTATTCTTCCAACAGCTTTTTTCCTCCTTGAACACCCACAAGGCCACAGTTCTTTCCATTTGGCTGCTGGTTATTTTAAATATGAAGACCTGATCTTAAGCACACATATCCTGTTAAATAAGTACAGCTATGTTCTTTTCATAACACCTGGCTATGTTCTTGTCATAACACCTTCCCAAGATTTCCATGAATTATTTACTCATAATTAAATATTATTTCTTATACATGTAACACTATTCTGTGGTTTTCACTCACTATTTTTGTAGCTGTTTCAGTCATTCACTACAACCATTTTATTCCTTTTAGACAACACACCCACCAGCCACGTATTATTCATGTTTCTCTTTCCATGGAGACCCTTGGATTGCAAAGGATCAGAAAGGTTCCCCCCTTATGGATAATATCTTTCCAATGTTGAAAGGGTTTCATCTGCCTTCATTTCTGCATGGAAGTGCTTAACAATGCTGCAGAGTCAAACCATGCAAAGCCTCGCTACGTTTGTGGAAACACAAGTGTTCTCTCATCCTCAAACAACCTTCCAACCACCTAAATATATGATTTAAATCCCTCTGTAAACCCACTTCAGGTGTCTTCAGGGATCTCTTACTCCCACGCTTCTGCGGAAGGAGAATTTCAGGCCAAGTCAAAGCTCCTTGGAAAAGTCTCTCCCTGTTTTTTCTCTCAAACACCATTTGTTTCTTCCTCGTTAGTTTGAGGAATAATGATGCTACTGGATTTTTCTGAAATTTGTCCAGCTCTTACTGCAAAAGAGAACTTAAAAGAAGACCGAGACATACAACTGTAGTTAAGTCAAGGTTCTCAACACATGGTTCTAACAACGTACCTGTGGTGAAGCAGGGTTATGAATTCCCAAATTGTGCTCCAATCATTCTCCACCTCAGGATATGACACATAAAATGATGGCATAATCCACGTGGTTTTAGGTTTACAGAGCATTGGAGCACCTGCACCACCACCAAGGTCTCCCCAGGAAGGAAACACAGGGCAGAGAGAACCTCCAGCTCTGCCCAGAAGTGACAATTCTGTCACGCAGATTCTCGGTTTCAAAGAGTGATTTGTTTTTCACTTGTATTTCAGAAACTGTCAAGTGCTTCTTAACAGTAACTTCTGCTATGTGTGTGTTTTTTAAAGGAGGTAAATGGGGTCTCAAAAATTCAATGTCTGCACATACATTGCAAAAAAAAAAAAAAGAAGGAAAAAAAAAAAGCCAGTTTAGAGAACAATGTAGGCATGTGTTTTTAAACTACTGTTCGTGCAGTCTGGTCAGGACTGTGTGACACAGTATACAGTGTTTTGTCATCCAAGGAATGTCTTTGATCAAGAGTTTATGCAAGAAGAAAAAAAAAAAAGCCATGAAACCCTAATCCGTTCCCACAGTCCAGTAAACGTGAGCTGGACAAACAGTGGACAATGGCAGCAAAGCTTGGGGCTGGAACAATGGCTGCAACTAAAAACATTAAAGGCTTGCTGACTCACAGTTCCTACTATCAAGAAAAGATTCCATGTGGTGTTATTCCCCAGAATCCTGAAGATGCTGAAGGTTAAAAGCTGTGATTATTATTGCACCCTGAGATGGAGCAGCGATAAAAAAAAAAAGAAAGACGGTGACAAATCCTGGGGTTGATTCTGTCCAAGGCAGATCAGGATGCAGAGGCTGAACAATCAATCTTCCTTCTGCTGGACGTTTTGCTAAAATAAATTCTGTAATTTTATTATAGGGCAAATACCACTTAAATCCTTTCAGTCAGTAGGCCACTATTTCAGACGTCACCCATGGAAATTCCACGCGACTGTAACAAAGCTTCCCAACTTTACCAAACAAAAGCTTGATGCCATTTCTTATGCCTATTCAGAAATCCTCTGCAGGCAGTTTTGCAATGCCAAAACCAGAATGCTGTACTAGTGGTCAATGTAAATTGATGTAAAAAAAATGGGATAGAATAATTAAAACCATTGTGCAGCAAGCCACGGTGCCTGATTTTTTTCTGATTTACCTTTCATATATTTCATGGATTTACAAAGTCTTCCATGCTGGCCTTCCACACAGTAATACATCACTTGACAGAGCTCTGTGTATGGTCAGGGGGTACTAAGTACTTAAGAGAATTTTAGGATGAAAAGTGCTGAAAAAATTCAATTATTACACCGAGGGAATGAACACTCCAGTGATTAAGGTAGGAATACTTGCAGTGTGGTGCCAAAGAGATACCCAAAAATGAACTAACTGTACAAGCTTTCAAAATAGTGCATAAAAGGTTTTTTATTATTATTTTTATTATTTTTATTGCTGGTCCTGCAATTCCAAGCACTGGGACACACCGGAGCACTTCAGCAGTGGATTGCTCCAGTTGGACACCAAAACCTGCAACTGGACACTTGCTGCAGGACTCTTTTCACAGCTCCCCAATCCCCATTTTCTCTGCTGATATGTACACTCCTGTGGTAATATGTGCTGTCACAACTTTATCCATTAAAAAAACAGCTCTGGCAGACTGTAAAATGAGAATCTTCATGGTTACTTGCCAAACTGTGGAAGCTGGAGTTTTAGGCTGTAATTAGACCAGAATCCACGGCCAGGAGAAGTTGCAAAGGGCAAGTATTCAAAAGGCACTAACATTTATAGCACCAAGAATAGAAAGAATTATAACATTACTAAAAATACTAAGCCTTTTGTTTCAAACCAAAGCCTTTCTGTTTAATCAGGGTGAGATATTATACCCCACACACATCGCTCTGTAACTCTGGAGTGACCTGAACAAAGAAAAATCAGAGAAAACCAGAAATAAGGATTCTCATCCAGGGGGACCTCAGGTAATTCTAATATTCCAGTAGATTTCAAAGTATAACACATCAGCTCTTTCTCAAAAACATGCAGTGCTTCGTGCTGCTGTCCCTGCAGAAATTAAGAAAGCAACTACCCTGGCATGGAGCCTTATCCTCACCTTGCTTACCCACACCTTTATCTCCAGAAAATGGTGTTAATTAGCATCACCAACATTCCCTTTCCAGCATGCAACGCTGGTTTTTTTTTATTTTTAATTATTACTCTCCTGTAATTACAGGACATCATTAAAAACCCTACCAATGTTCAAACAAGCCACGCAGGGACAAGGCACCCACTTTTATATTGAGAACAACACCAGAAAAGAATCTCAGATCATTAAATCAGAACTTGAGATAGAAGGCTGTATCCAACACAATGTACAGCTCTGACAGCTTGTGAGCAAATAAAAAAGTATCAGATCCATGCCTGTAGTTGCATTATTATTATAAATCAAAGATTCCATTTTTAATGCTTTTTTTAATAATACCTTTATGTGGAGATAAGCCCTAAAACTTTATATTCAAAAAGGGATGTAAGTGCATACAGAAAAGATGCCAACAGAACATGACTTATGGATTTAAAACCTCAGCAATTCAGATTATTTGATCTCTTTCTGTACCTTAAAAGGGTATCAGCTCTTACTCTAAAGCACTGTAGAATACTAGGGTGCAGGCAGATTTCTGACAGATGGATCTCCCTTTATTCCAATAGAGGAAGTTGTATTTCCAGCCAAAGTGTAAATAAGCACTCATAAATACACTGCAGGTTTAAACTCTCTCTTGCATCTCTTCGAAAATCAAAACTTGATCCACCGGAAAATTAAAACTCATTTCATCCCAACACAACCTATTTAAAAAATGACTGATAAAAACGTGCTACCATTTCAGAAGACACAGACCAAAATGTGTAGTTTACTCACCAAAAATAACCCTACAAAGCCAGAGAGTTTAAACCAGTCTTTATTTTTCTTCCTTCAGTGGCGATTACCCACAAAGCAAGCTGGCATTGAACAGGTTCTATGTGCATACTAAAACACACTGTTGCTTTTAGATTTCAGACCTCGACACCAATCAGACCAAAGAGTCACAGAACCAACCAATGCATTCCAGACTTTCCTCACACATCCACGTGTAAATTATCACAACCTTGTTTCACCAAAACGTAACAGGATTCAAATGAGCCAAACTACCTCTACAGGACTGATTTTGAAGCAAACAGTTGCATCCACAGATGTTTTTTTTCTGATTTATTTCACCCATTTCTGGTGATTACAGCTGTTCATTCAAAGCTGGAATTTTGATCACCTTCACATTACAGCTGACAAGAAATGGAAAGTATGAAGGCAGAATGAGAATTGTGCTCACAAGCTTTAGCAAACGGGGGTCACAGTTTACCTTGCTCTGCCGATGCCTCAAAATTCACTGTTTCTTGTAACTCATCACATCTTGTAGAAAGGAAAATTACAAGTCTTCTGGATTGCCATGACTTCAGCAGCCTAGCAGTAATTAATAAAATTCCATATTGCACAGGTTCAGCTGAGAGATGATCAGGAAATAACCAAACAAGCTCGAACGCAGTCCAGGCAAGTCAGACATTTGTGAGTTCGGTGTTTCAAACATTCCTCCCGAACTACTGAGCAATAACTAGGGGTGGTGAGTGAATACAGCACTATATTTTTAAGCCTTACTAACTTCAGCATTTTTAGCAGAAATTTTCCATTTTAACTGCCCTTAATACACTGAGTACTCCTGCAAAATGCCCAGCTCCTTGGACAACACAAAGCCACAATCTCTGTGTCCTGCTTTATTAACAACCAATTTTTTTTACCCCCCATATCCTTTCCACCCAGCTTCAAAGCAGCACTTAAATTGCATTTAAAGCAGGCAATGTGTGAATGAGCAGGGCCCACAGCAGCTTTGCTCATCCCCCTGAAGGCTCTGGAATTCCAGGGGAACACGCGCTTCCACCACAGGCCTGACCATCCACACTCGGGGTGAGTAACCAGGGTGTCAGCTAATAAACCCCACTTGTACTTGCAGCCATTTGTGATGGATTTTAGGGAGATGTCAGAGCAGGGAAAGGGTTGAAAGAAAGCTTATATCTCATGAAATTCAACAGTGATTTGAAATTTTGGTGGATTTTTCGCCCCCCTCCACGGTAACACTTCAGCTGGGTTGAGCCCACACCTTTGACTGGTGTTTGCTGACTGCAACGTTCCTCATTTTCCATGTGACTGAGCTGAGAAACACAGGCAAAAAAAACCCACCAACATCCAAAAAGGCTGGGGGGCTCAGCCACTCTGGATGCTGCCAGGAAGCAGATTCTGAGCTATTTAAACCCTCAGAAGGCAGAATTATTTGCAGCAATTCACATCAGACACCTCACGTTGGTTAAGGCAAATCAGTCTTCTTGGGCTTTAACTCCTCAGCTGTAAATAAGGTATAAAAATACCTGTATAGTATGTTGGGAATGTTTCACAGTGACAACCCTGAACAACTTCACAGAAACCCCCACGACTCTGTTGCAAAAAAACAGTTTAAGAAAGCACACAACTACATATCCAACAGGCAACTTTAACTGTACCTCATTTAATAAACCAAATCAGGCCCATACAAGATATGACACAAGATATTCAGAAAAATACAGACTCATGGAATAAGAGGCTCCATCAGTATGTCCACACATATGAAAGTGAATTAAAGACCTATTAGGCAACCCTAAACTTCATATATCCCAGCCTGAAAACCTGGCTGACACAACATTTATTGTTAAATACGTGTATATACACATTTGTATAATAATTTATCATAATAATACAGATTTTGTTATAAATAAAATTACAGCAATACAAGAAAAATCAGCCACCAAACCAATATTCAAAATAACAGTCACTGGCCACTTGATGGCCAAAGATCCTTTTTCTCCTGAGTTGAGTAGGAATAATTTTGTTTGAAACCATCTCTGGAGCAGCACTTTGCATGTCACTGAGGTATCACACACTTCCAGTAACCAAATGCTTCACAGGTACTTTGACCTCTCACAACCTTCCCCTTGGCTTTTACATACATTTTTACAAACCAAGCACAGTGATTCAAAAAAAGGCTGCATTTAAAAACATTAATATTTAGTTTCACTTCTCTTTGTACTATCGTTCAGAGTAAAACAGACTCAAAACACCTTTTGCTGAAAACCACAAATTATGCTTTGAATCCCCCTGGATCTTGGTCTAAAAAAGTTCATCACAGATGAATAAGTGGCACCTTTTTCACTAATTTGAAGTAAAGGGGTAAAATATTTAATTTTGTAAAAATAAACTCATTTGTGGATGCAGGGACAACTTTTTGAAACCTGGGTTCCTCTGAAGTGATTATAAAGTCAAATTAGCTCTGTCCTCTCTAGTAATGTAATCTTTTTGGTTTGTGCCCATTTCCTTATTGAGATTACATATTATTTTATTCTGCTTCTGTTTTCAGGTGCTTGCAGTTTGGTGCTTGTTCTGGTTCCCAGTGGCCTGGCTGCTTAAAAATTAAAAGCCAACTGTACTTTAAACTGCCCTGCCAAGGTCTCAAATGAGGAAACAAGCAACAAATGAATCCTACCTTAATTCCAAAGGAATTCACCACATAATCAGGAGAGCTGTGACATGAGTGCCTGTGTTCTGTACTCTCCAACAACTTCATTCATATATATATATATATATATTTGTGAACTCTTATAATCTATTTCTTACACAACTCTCTCCTCCACTAGATGGCCCTGACCCTCCCTGAATGTATCAGAGATGTTTAAAACAATTAAACAAAAAAAAATGTCTTCAAAGTATCTTTCAGGTACAATAATTGGCTGTATTTCTCTTCAACTAACACAGTTAAATACATTTAGCTCACAGCATCCATTTATTGGAAGGAGACTAAAGGGTTCATTTTCAAGACTGGAAAACAAAAAAGCCACTCTGTGACAAAACGTACTAGTAAATACATTAAATTAGAAGCACACCTCTTCTGGTAGTCATGTTTTTCTAACCTATCACTTAAATTGCTGCCTTTTGGGGTTTAGATTTTGGGGGTTTGGGAGATCCCTCCCTTCCCCCACCCAAACTATTGGAAAATCCAAGTGCAAATTCCACGTTGTGAGCTGCAGCCAATTTATGGGCAGGGATCTTACTCTTCCTCCTTTGCTTTCTGACTTCATTTGTCATTTTATCCTTTACCCACAAAAACTGGGAACTGATTATATTTTACTTCACCTACACATTGTGTAAACTCAACAATCTGCACACACAGATCTTTAATTAACATAATACATCCTTTAAATAAGGAAACTTTGCAAATGCATGTGTTTTCCTTTTGAGGAACTAAAGCAAATATTTCTATTCAACAGGTTTACACACTAGTGTTTCAGTGATCCTAAATAAAACTTGGAGATAATAAATGTTAAATGACACACTGCAAGTCCAATGGTTTTCCCTTTGCCCTTTAATATTTAGCACCTCTTCACTATTTTGATTTTTTTTAAAAAATAAAAAATAGATAAAACACTTTTCCAGTTCTGTTCTTTTAATGTTTTTTTCTTTGGTCATCCACGTTTATCTTCATCTGTTGTATTCAAAATGTTAGTGAAGATCTTTCAGTACCAATTCTAAAATCAGACTGAATATTTAGCATTGAACATACCTAAAAAAAAAATACACAGAAGTGTTTCAAAGTGTCTGTTTTCCAAGAAGAATGTTCAACAAAACTCCCAGTTTCTCTTCTTCTGGTCTCACTTGCAATTCATTGTCAAAAAATACCTTCAACCTGCCTTTCAAAGAATATTTTCTTCTTTTATTTTTCATTTGCTACTGGTTGGGGAATTTTCAACTATCAAGTATTTTCACTTAATTCACTCCATTTCAAGTATTTTACTATGACTGCAGCAGGGGAATAATTGCTCCACACAAATACCATGTTTTGGAGTGGGTTTAGAAACTAAATATATTCAGAAATTAATCAATGTGCTGAAATAACAACTTAATCCTACGAACCTGTTTAAATTTTCCTCTGATTTTTTCCAGATCTTCCTGCAGCTTATCATAAGTGGGGTCTTCATATGGGAATTTCTGAATCATCCCTATTAATGACTCCAGAGCCCTTATCTTTTTGCTAGGGAAAAAAAAAAAACCAAAAATAAATCAAATCCAAGCAGAAGAGCCAACCACGCTACTACAGAAGGTTTTTTTCAGTCCATCAATATGAAATTATATTGATTTTTGAATTAATAATTCAGAGCATAGAACCCAGCCCTCCATCCTCCTTTAATTCAACTTCTCCCATTCAGCTCACTGACAGTGTGTGTTTAATACACATTTAAGCCATAATCAGAAATTAAGCTGTAGCACAACTGACAAAAGTTAAGGTTTCCTTTTTAACTTACCTGCCCAAAATTGAGAAATATTCAAGAATGCTCAGAAGTATTGATTAGAAATTAGAAATACTGGGAGAAATGAAGAAATGCAGTAAAAAAAAGCTTACCAGAACACATATCAAAATGGCCGAAAACTGGACAGAAAAAAAAAAAAAGATACAAAGAAAAGAATGAAAGTCACAGAAAAAAAATTACTTTTGACCTTTTTAGCCTTACCTGCTCTTTTCATCTGTGCATTTCTGGAGCAGACAGTGCCATGTCAGTGCAAACCCAAGGTAGCAGCCAATCTGTGTATTTAAAAGAGTGTCACGAGGGGAAAAAAGTCCCAAAAAACAAACAGATTATATGGTCAAACAACAGTAAAGCACAACATTGTATTCTGTTCTTCAGGAAAACAACAACTCTGGATACACACACTGGAAAAGTTCACTAAATTAGGGAAGGAGAGTTAAATAAGTCAGAAAACTTCTTGTAAGAAGTTGTTCAGCATCAGAAGAGAAGATATTTAAAATGCAGCATGAAGAGCAATTCTGCAAAACACAAGCACTGCTTTATATGCTTTGAACCCCCAAATTTATTGAAGTCTGGTAGCAGGGAAAAGTTAAGAGAACAAGCTATTTAAGAGGTTTTGGTGCTTGTTTTTGCAGCAGTTCTGAGTTAAAGCAGCCCATGCACAGCCCTATGAAAAGGTACCAGGGACTGAGGGAGCCCTCAAGTCAGGGAGGAAACCACACTTTTTTTTTATTTAATACATAACTTTATCAGCCCAACTGAAGAGGAAGCAGAAAGAAGCAGGAGGAGCTGACTGAGCCCTGCTGCCAGAACTCTTCAGTACAACTCTGGACACCAAATGAAACAGGAATATGGGGAAGTCCTTCAAGGCACCAACTGGACAAGTCGGCTGAAGTCCCTTTCAAAAGTGACTCAGCATTCACACAAAAACAACACAGACAGCCAAAACCAGAAGTCAGCTGACTTTGAGAGATTAAGTCCAAGGACAGACACACTTTAATTACAATGTTTTACTTGAATTCACTATCAACCAAGGCCAGCATCAGATCAGCAATCATCCAGATTCTACCCAAGACACAAAACAGACTGACAGGTCTAAGGTTACCCAAGTCACCCCCTAATTTAACTGTATAATCCTACTGCCCTCTGGAGCTTTCCCAATACAAGCAGATTAGAGCACTTCTCTGTTATGGTCTGTCTGGGACCATTTTGTATAAAACTATCCAGCTTTGGAGACTCCTGTTTAACATCTCATTATACAATGACAGAACTACATCACTGGAGTGTAAATGGGAAAAATATCCAATCACTGCACCCCTCTGTATCATGCCCAAATGCAACCCAAAATTTTATGATGGCCATTCTTTCTGCTTTGAGTTTACTTTTTTTTTCATTACAAAACGGATTAATGCCATTGCCACTGTTCCTTCTGCAGGCAATTAACTTTCTGAAACCTGAAAATACCAAAAGGGCAAACTGCCAGATTACCCAGAGGTCTTCAACAGATCCAACAGATTTAGATGGGTGGTGCTTTGTTTGGAATGGGGCCTGCCATGAAAACTGCAGTGCAGCTTCCCAGCAGAGCTGCAAAAATTCTCAGGTCCAAAGAATCCTGGAACTACAATTACACAGCACTCTGTGCTATGACAGACTGGAGCTGGATATAGGGGACAAGTTGAAGTGCCTCAGCACCACCCTCCACCCCTGGAATTTCTAGGAATGGTTACTGATTTGGGAATCACAGAATCACCCCTTCATGATTCTCCATCCAAAGTGTCTCAAGATTCCACGTTTTTCCCTGTGCTGAGCCACAGGAGATGGTACAGGGGGGGCCTTCAGACACAATTTTGGGATACAAAAATAAATGTGCAGTTCATAATGTTCTTCTGAGCAAGCTTGTTTGAATTTATTTGTTTCTTCTTATCCTTTCAGAAAAAAAAAAGCCCCACCGAAGTTCCACATAGCAAATAAGCTTAAAAAACATAAACACATCCACTCAACTCTTCAAACCAAAATACCACCATTAAACCAGTTTTATGGGGCAGTGTAACCTCAGACTGATGATGATTTCAGGCCTTGCCCAACAGCTTCTGTGTTACAGTAATTTTCCAATGACAAAGACATTGCAATCCTGAAGCATCTTCCCGTTTACCTCCGACCCGATCTTGGCGCCGTGGAGCGATCCATACCTCCTTCCCTCAGCAATTCCAATGTGGCTGCCTTCGGCATATCCCTCCTCATACCCCTCACCGTGGAACCTGGGAAGGCAGAAGTGTAGTTTTTTTAACCTCCTGGTCCCGTATCGAGCTCACACCACGCACAGAGACCTCACGGGAACAAAAACCTCCGCTGGTGCAGCTTGGGGCTGTTTCCTCTTGTCCTGTCCCTGGGAGCAGAGCCCGACTCCCACCTGGCTCCCCGCTCCCGTCAGGGAGCTGTAGAGAGTGAGAAGGTCCCCCCTGAGCCTCCTTTTCTCCAGGCTGAGCCCCCCCAGCTCCCTCAGCCACCCCTCATCACACTTGTGCTCCAGACCCTTCCCCAGCTCCATCCCCTTCTCTGGACACGCTCCAGCCCCTCAATGTCTTTCTTGTCATGAGGGGCCCAAAACTGACCCGAGGATTCAAGGAGTGCCTCAGCAGTGCCCGGCTGGGGGGACAGTCCCTGCCCTGGCCCTGCAGCCACACTGTGTTCAGCCCTAGGCCCTTTCCCAGCTTTCCAGCCACTCTTTCCCCAGCCTGTGGCACTGGGTCACTTGTTGTCACCCAAATGCTGGATCTCCATCGCTCCAGCCCGTCCAGGTGAAGTCACTAACATTCCCAGCCAAGCCCATCCCAACCCGCCAAGAACAAGGCTCCAGCTCTGTGCTCCCACCAGGATCATCCCCCACCCGGGTGAGTGTTCCCACTGGAAGCGCCCAGACCACGGAATCACAGAACGTGCCGAGCTGGAAGGGACCCACAAGGATCATCGACCCCAAGCCTCAGCCCTGCACGGAACACCCCAAAAATCCCACCCGGTGCCCGAGAGCATCATCCAAACGCTCCCTGAGCTCTGCCACCCTTGGCGCTGTGCCCACTGCCATGGGGAGCCTGTTGGCATCCAGTTGGTATCCACCCCCCTGGATAAGCAATGTCTCCCTCTTATCCAGCCTAACCCTCCCCTGACTCAGCTTCACGCCGGTCAAGCGCAAAGAGGAGAATTTCCCCTCTCCCTTCTCCCTCCCACTCCCCGGGGCTCCCTTCGCCCCTCGCCTTCCCCTCCCGCCTCCCGCCGCCGCCTGCCGAAGCGCCACCCCCGGGGCAGAGTGGCGGGGGGGCTACGAGAAGCCCCTCTCCTGGCCCCTCACCGCTGCTCGGCCATCACGATCCCGTCGAACATGTCGGCCATGGCGGGCGCGGGGCACGCCGGGAACGACGGCGCGCGGCAGGGTCGGGAAAGGCCGGGATCGCCCCGCCGTGGGGGGCGTGGCCTGCGGGCGGCGACCACGCCCCTCCCCGGGATGGCCACGCCCCCTCTCCCCGCGCCTGTGCCGGGCCGTGCCCGCCAGGGGGCGCCCGCGCGCCGCCGGTGCCGGGCCGTGCCCTCAGGGAGAGCGGCGGTGTCCGCCCGGGAATAAAGGAGGGAATAAAGGAGCGGTGACAGCCAAACGAGCCGCTTTTTGGTCTTTACCGCCCTCCCCCCCGCCCCGGAGTTGTAATACCGGGAAGAATTTATCACAGTCGCTGAGCTGGAAGGGGACCCACGAGGATCGTCGAGTCCCGACTCCTTGGCCGCGCACGGGACCATCCCCAAAAGCTACAGTCAAATATTAGATTATATATATATTTATGCCAGTCGTTCAGTTTATACGCCCAATTTTCATCTAGCTGTTTAATAACTAGTATTCTCTCATTACTCAGTGTCACATACCAGCCTTTGGCATCGGCAGGGAAGAAGTAGCCTTTAATCACTGCGAACGTGGAAACTGCACATCCCGGGATATTGGCACACCACAGCAGAGCAGTCCAGTTGTCAAACGTGATGGCAGGGGGGGAAACGTGGAAGTAATAGGCATTTGCAAACCAAAGCGCAGCGGTAATGATCACAGTATGTACGTAGACAAAAACATGATGACTATGTAAGGACACACTCATTTCAGAAGTGAACTCACAGCTGACCACCCCGACCGCTCCTCAGCTTAGAGCCATGTGGTTACACAGAGGGGGGATAGAGCTTTCACTGGATGGGCTTTCATTCACACAGATCAGTGAGGAAATCCAAACTGTGCCCTGTATTTACTACCTTGGGGTCCCTTCAGGTGAAAGCACAGCACCACACGGGCTGTTTTGATGTGTGCAGGCGTTTGTAGTTCTGCCCCGTTCCCAAGAGTGTTGTCCAAATGCTTCCTTAGCTCTGTAAGGCTTGGTACTGTGCCCACTGCCCTGGGGAGCCTGTTCCACCCTTTTCCTGACATCCAACCTAAACCTCCCCTGACACAACTTCAAGCCATTCCCTCCAGTCCCATCACTGGCCACAGAATGATGGAACATGCACATCTCTCTCACAGCATATTGACATCTCTGATTTTTGTCTGTTTTTGATGCCTGAAATTCCTCTCTGTGAGGGCAGGGAGGTGCTGGCACAGGTTGCCCACTGAAGAAGTGCCACAGCCCTCAACTTCAGGTGCAAGCTTTGACATCACTTTGCAGTAACACTGCCCAGCTTTAGTGACCACAGATGACCCAAACTGGGCTTAGAAACTTCATTTGAGAACCTTCTGCTGCCATTAAGCTATGGCCCAGAGGAGCTGTGGCTGCCCCATCCCTGGAAGTGTTCAGGTTAGACAGGGCTTGGAGCAACCTGGTCTAGTGGAAGATGTCCCTGCCCATGGAAGGGGGGCTGGAAGGAGATGATCATTCAGTTCCCTTCCAATCCAATCTATGATTCTAAAATGTAAATATTTTTTTTTATAAATACCCAACCCAAACTGCAGTGTGCCATTCTAGGCTGCTCTGTTACATCTCTTATTTATTATTACAGATCAACACTGGTCAAAGGAAACACTTATAGCTATCTATAAATATATATTTTAATGCTGATTTATGCTGTTGCTTTCTAAATACTTAATGAAAATGTGGCTCTGGGCACACCAAAGTATTCTGCCAGTCTACCAGAGTCTGTTGTCTTCCAAATCAGACACAGGAGGGCAGAGGACTTGAAAAGTCAACTTCAAAATCCGGAGATCAATATAAAACCTCCCCAGAACTGCATTAGAGTGAAAATAAAGTCATGCTACTAAAGGTTTAGCTAAGCAGGTACATAAATCACAGTTCATTAAAAGTTCTTCATCACAGCAGGCAATGCTGATTTATAAAGAGCAGCTGTCCAGCTTGTTTTTGGCATTAAAGTGTAGATGTGACTGGATCTCACACGAAATCACTGAAGGTTTGCCAGGTGTGAACACCAACCTGCTCTACAACCAGACATTCACATACTGGTCACTGATGGCAGTGGAAATATAAGATGTTCTTGAGGATTTCCTCTTAACTAACTGCTACAATTTAAATGTTGCTTTGGAAATTAATGAAAAAAAAACAGTTCTTTGTACCAACAGTACATTGTGGGACTGATGAAAAACGCTGAAAATGTAACAATGTCCTGGCAAGAAGACTGCAAGACACCAGCCTCATTTGGGGGCAACCTTACATGCCTTAAGTGATCAGTCTCATCCAACACAGCTCCTGATAAACTTGCTGTGTCCCCAAACTGCCACAAATTCACCCCGAAATCAGAATCCTAATGATGCCCTTTTTGCACTTCCATTCACTTCCAAGGGAAATGTGTTTCTGCTTTCACTGCTGCCCGAGGAGGGTTGGTTGATGTATATCTTTGAGGAAAGAGAGAACACTTATTTATCATGTTATACTCCAATCTGTACACTGGCAGAGTAGAAAGAGTGGCCCCAAATTTTCCACCAACAGGATTTCAGTGCTTTGAGCAGAGGTAAAGTGGACATTGTGACTCTTGAATAAAGGATTTATAGGTTTTTTTACACTCCCTCCAAGTGGAAATGAAGATGCCCAGTATCTCCTTCCCTACAGCCTTCTCACTGCTCTAACAACTTGTATTTGCACATCATAGCTTCCAGCTGAGACTTCACAAGGAGACATTTGACACCTGACCTTTAAAAAAAACCCTTTAGGGCTGTAAAATGTACTGTTGCAAATGAAAGCACCGCAGTTGTCCTACTGTCTTTGAGAAACTATGACCGACCAGGACCTACACTGGAACGGTGGTGGTGGTGGTGGTGGTGTTTACATTCCCACAGATCCAAAGGCAGTGGTTTGTTTGGAGGTTTTGCACACCGAGTTCCTGACCCAGTCAGGTGTCAGATGGCAGGGAAAGCATTTTCCAGCAATCCTCCCACCTCAAGCTGTGATCCTGTCAGATTTTATAAGCAAAGCAGCCAGGTTTGGTCAGAGCTTGGATGGGAAAACTCCAAGGAAAGCCGAAGTGCTCCAGGAAGTGGTGTGGGTAATTCAGCCCTTGGCATTCTTCCCTCTGTCTGAATAAATATTGAACCAACCATGCTGTTGTAGTGAGAAACACTGTGCTGCTGGTGGAAGATGTTAAGCCAAAGGTGTCAGCAAATAGCCACCAGAGAGCTCAAGATGATGTCTGCAAACTGAAGGTTGTTTGTCTTTGCACCCTTGAGCAATATTCATAATGTTATATCTACTTAAGAATCTCTCACTGGTGAAATTATACAGTATACCCTCTGAATTCCTTTATTTCCCATCAAATCTCTGCAATTTTTTTCTAGCAGAATAACAAAAGTGGAATTTTTTGTTGACCAAACTTTATAAGTTCATATATACTTTATTTTGTTTTCTGGGTTTTTTCTTTTTTCTTTTTCACAAAAAAAACAAAAAAACAAAAAACAAACAAAAAACCCACAAAAAACAGAAACAAAAACAAAAAAAAAACAAACAAAACAAACAAACAAACAAAAAACAAAAACAAAAAAAAGGTATCTAATGTTCAATCAAAACTGGAAGTGAAACACAGAAAAACAGAATGCCCCAAATCTGAAAACTTTTGGAACAAAACAACTGAAAATCAGGGATAGGTCTCCCGATATATGAGGAGCGGGAACCATCCGGATGTGTGGCAGTGGCTCAGCAAAAAGGGGAATGGGAAACACCATGGGAGATGTTTGCCAGCCAAGAAACCTGCAGTTCCTGTGACTCACAGCATCTCCAAACAGAAGCATTCAGCCTCTTTTCCTGCCAGAAACCAACACCTTTTTCAGGCAAAAATAACCAGTTTTCTCCCCGTTTGCACTGGTGAGTGTCGTTCCCAGTTTTAGAGGGAGCAGCCTTCCATCCACGGGATTTTTTGGACAAGCACTGAAACAGGCTGCTCGTGGAAGTGGTTGAGTCCCCATCCCTGGAGGAATTTAAAAGACCTGTTGATGTGGCACTCAGGGACATGGTTTAGTGGTGGCCTTGGCAGTGCTGCCTAACTTTGGGAAAACCCTTTTGTCTCTCCATGCCCTTGTCTCTTGTGCCTCAAGCACCTTCCCGAGGGATTCCAACTCCACGTGCCTGCTGCAAAGAACAGACACCACAGTTTGCTGAAGCTCTTTGAAGTCTCTAGACCGAGGGGATGACAAAAGAGTCAGCAAGATTTCAGTGTTGAAGATGATTTTCTTTTTTTTTTTTATTGCAAATGTACACAATACAGCTACTGATAATGCACAGAAATTTAAAAAGCTACCGTCTGCTAAAATTTCATGATTACCAAACTTCACGAGATTTGTTACGACTAAAAAACTCACTTTCAGGAGTATATAAATAGAATCTTGAGCATAAATAACAGTAACAAAATAAACAGACGTATGAATTCAATAAATTAATTATAAATATTGCATTGGCAATGAAGTGCTAGGTCAGAAGAACACCAGTATTTCCAATAGAGCTCTTTTTTTTTTTCTACAGAAATCTCTAATAAATGAACCTTTGGAAAGAAGGAACCTTTGGAAACATCTTCTAACTTTTTGGGGCTTTTTCTTTGGTTTCACCCTGGTCATTCCTTCACTTCAAAGGGAGAACAGAACTGAAGACATCAGACATCTGTGTCTTGGCCATGAGATATCCAGAACCCATTCCTGCAGTTTCATGGCAGACTCAGCTCTGCAGCATTTAAGTCACTAAACTGTCTCTCCACAGATTCCCAGGGATGCTCAATCAAGCCTGGAAGTGACTTGAAAGGATTGGTGATAGTTAAAGGTTAAGCACAAAAACCTATTTTGCAGTTGATTTGACCTATACATTATCCTTTTCCAGTGTTCTTCTCCGTTTGCTAACGACATACATGCTTATATACAACAGAATCTTAATTTATACACTAATTTGAACTGCTCATTTCCTACCTGATGAACGTAAATGTTAGTTCTGTGCACTCTTCCATCCAACTACACATTGAATTCTCACTAATTTTAATGAGGACTCTCTGCTGGATGATGCTGATGACACAGAGAACTTAAATTAGCCTACAAAAGAAATCAAAGATTGAGTTTTCCAAACTACCCTTTAGCAATAAGGGAAGGAAGAAATTTTTCCCCTCTCTTCCCTTATTTCCTAAGGGAAGAAAAAGCACAATATACAAGCAGATTTGGTTTTTTTTCAGGAGTATGCTTTCAATAGAAAGTTTTTCCCAGAATCCTGTCAGCAGCCTTTCAAGAAACACCATAAATTCCAGTTCATGTAATTGCATCTGCTAGGTTTTCCTTAACTGAGCTTTGTTCCAAATGTTTGTCTTTAAGGTCTCTGAGGAGGAAAAAGTTTTCTGCATTTGCTCCTATGAGCAGAAATAACGGGAACATATGTGGAAATGAAGTTGCTGTCGAAAAATTAGGTTTTTTATCATTGCCATGGTAATGGAGGAATTCTGGTGAAGCTGCTAAGCTTTTCCCCTTTAACCCTTCTTTTCCAAACAAAACTATGGATAGGCAATTCTTTAGGCTACAGAACAGCCTCTTGGCACTCATCTCCCACAGGTACAACACATTGAAAGGAAAAGGCTGGCCCCGTACAAAAAAGTTCCAAATATTACCACATGAAACACTAAAAAAAGTACTCTGCAACATTTCTGTAAAAACCTGTGTGTGATCAGAGTCATTTCTGAAAGCTGGGGCTCTTCACCGGGGACAGTTTGGAGCTGATGCCAAAGGGGTCCATGCTGTCCGTTTCCAGAGGCGAGGAATACACCTCTGGCTCAAAGGCCTGGCTGTAATCCCCGTATTCCCCAAAGTCTGTGGACTCCATGGGCACAGTGTTGATCATTGGTAAGAAATGAGACAGTGGGAGAAAATCTTTTCCCTTGAACTGTTGCCTTTGCTTGGCGCTACTCAAGGACACCGATATTCCGTATTTTTTGGACCTGTACACGTTGTAGCCGTCTGGGCGGATCTCCTCCTCAAAGGAACAGTCCTCAGTGGAATACCTGAGCTGAACAGCAAGGAGTAAAGAGGATTACAAATACGCCCACCAGACTCATTGCACTCAACCACAATATAAATTTTTGGTGTCCCTCTGGCTTGTCCCAGATTGGTGCACCTTGCAGGCCCCACTGGATCCACGCTGGTGAGCTGATATCTGCATGGTCCTTTCAACTCAAATATTCCATTCTATTCTATTCTGTTCTATTCTATTCTACTAGAGATACCCACTTTGCACATACAAGGCAGTTTGAGTGACAAGAGCAATTAAAAGACCTAATCTGGAACTCCTGAGGTTATTGCACGTCCATCACATTAAATAAGCCATGAATCCTGGATGTGTGCTTCTCCACAGATACCACACTTAGCCTGTCCTGAGCACTGGGAAAAAGAATCTCAGGTTAACTACTCTCTAGATTAACTGTCCTTAATCACTGACGATACTTAACTGCAATCATGAGACCTAATCCAACAATCCTGGGGTATAGAACTCCAGCTCTGTTAGAGATTTGCCTGTGCAAGGGCTTCAGGATCAGGTCTGTAGAAAGGCAGCGTGGCCAATCAGTAAAACAATGCTAAAAGGTGATTGGCCTTTTTTTTTTTTTTCACTCAGAATTTACTGCAATTACAAAAGACCCATTTACAAAGTGTTATTTTCGCATTACAGCGAGAACTGTCAGATTAACAGCAGCACGAGTTAAGATTTTGTGCAGAAGAATGTATTTTCTTAGGCATGAATTTGTAGAATTACATTTGCAATAGCCTGTGCAGATATTATATATCTGTAATACATATATATATAAATAAGATATAATAAACGTGTATCAGGATTTTGTATCAGCAGGTCAGACCTCTCCAGATCCTTACACAAGCACTGCATTTCTTACAGCTCTGGTGCTGTTTCAGGGTCAGCCACTGCAGGTGATTGAACTTGTGGTCAATAAAAGAGAATTGCTGATTATGTCTGTCTGCAGTGATAGAAGTGTCCTTACATGAATGTTCTGTCTGTCTGAATAGAGAGCATGTTTGATACTTTCAGGTCTTTCTCAAATACCCTCAGTAATATGGAGTACAAGTAAGCACGTGCATTTGGTTGTCTTTTAAAAGCATTCTTCAAACAAATTGACTAATTTTGAAAAATATGTTTTCTCCAAATACGATTACGCAATGTTTATCTTAGAAATTATACATTATATCTTAGAAATGTGTGTATACAACCCAGATTTATGGCTGAATTGGTAGCTGCCTTTATTTCTGTGAGTGCTCAGCCTCACTGACAAGGATGATGAAATAAAAGAGCTTCTTGCTCAAGAAGTGCACATTACAGACAACAGATATTGATTGAGCCCCCATGTCTCAACTATGTAATTCCCTCCTCATTTCATTGCCATTGTCTCTAGTGTATTTCTTAAACAAGTACCAAACACACTTTAAACTAATTCCAGATTTTTTTTGGTTTTTTACAGCAGGCTTTTATAGAATGTCGGTATATTCAGCAGGTACACCATTTCCCCTAAACTGACTGACTGCAGCACAAAGCACGCTCAAAAAAATCAACCCTACTCATCAGTTTTCCAGTGTTCAAAAAGGGCATGTTTCAGGAGTGCAGGTTCAGTCCCCAGACACCGAGTTTGCCCTTTCGTTCTTCCACTCCTGAGCTGATAAGGAAAAGAATTGCCTGCAGAGCTGCCCGGGTGGGCTGTGAGCACAGAGGTGACAGCAGGTGTCCACAACATATAGATGTGACAGCATGGCTGTGTGCTGCTGTATTTTCAGGAAAAAAAACCAAACCCGACCTGCATTTAATACTCTTACACCACAAAAAGCACTTTCAGTCAAGGTATAATATATGCCTTCCAAAGGGTGTTATAGGAAAGCTATTTTAAAAATTCTCTGTTTGCTAAAGTCCAGCTGCAGCTCCAATGGGAGCAGGACCCAGGCTCTGCTTTGTTTTCATGGAATATTTTGTTTTGGATATACATTAAAACATTAAGCTAATAATTGACCTACCATATCATCTGAACCCGTGCACCTTATCACGGCATCGATTGATTTGAGCCTCAGAAAAGCAAGGAAATTAAGGAAGAAAGGCTCAATTCTATGTTATATCCACATCCAGAAACATCAGTATTGCTCTTATTAAAGATACTGCAGGTTTTGAGAGTGGGCCAAGTCCTTGCCTGATGGAAATCAGCAGAAATTCTGCTGGAGTGATCAAAGCAGAATCAAGCTGTGTCTTTACCGTGGCACGATGAAAAGCCATTGCTCTCTGAAACTCCAGCTTCTGTACAGACCGAATGTGAACCTTAACCTTCAAATTCTAGAGTTGGCAACGTACCCACGTGCCTTTAAAAACGAGTTTATATCCATGGCTGGCTGATATACTTAGTGACAAAGCATGACCTGTGGTGTCAGTGGGTCACTTAACCCCTCAACCTCTTGGAGCCCCACAGGTGCGGTGTTACAGCAGGGCAGAAACGAGGCGGTGGCAAAGCATCCCTTTCCCCTCTCGAAATCCTCTTTCACTTTGGAGCTACCTAAGCTATGGCAAGTCCGTGCTCCCGGGGCTTGTATGCCTGGCAGCCAGCTGCCAAAGGAGTAATCCTGGGGTTTTTTTCGGAATACCTGACCTGAACAGCGAGAAATTATTTCTGTTCCATGGCACGACTTCATCTATTTCTGCAGCGGAATCTCAGCCTCCCACTGATGAAGCTTTTTAAACCTAAACACAGTTTTTCCCCTGGGCTGTGTTTTCGGTATATTTTGGCGGGAGGACATGCAAAACTTTACTTTCTACGTGATGTTTCCTTGCTGCCTTCTAATAACCCCCACAGTGAAAAGAATCAGCGGTCCTACGGAGAAAAGGCGGATAAGGGGAGAGGCGGGGGGAGGAGGGGGGGGGGTGATGGACACCTGAAAGCTTTGTCGACCCATTATTAACTGCAAAAAGCACGCGATGCCTTCGGCCTCGCCGGCTGTTTCAGGGTGGAAATCCCCCCGGGGAGAGGAGACTTGCGAGAAAGGCGCTCACCTGCCCGTGCAGCCGCCCCGTCTCGTCCATGCAGAGGTACCGGGAGCTCCGCACGCCCTTGATGGCCACGGTGCGCACGGCCACGGCGCGGATCTCCAGCAGACCTGGCGAGAGAGGCACAGCGGCGTTAACCCCGCGGAGCCCCGTCCCGTCCCGTCCCATCCCATCCCCATTCCCGGTACTCACTCTGCGGGCTCTGGCTCCCGGCCGCATCCACCCTGCCGTCGCCGCCGATGCGGAGGAAGCAGCTGAAGAGCCCGTGCTTGCTGGCGGTGTAGAGGTGCCGCAGCCGGATGGGTTCCCCCCAGCCGTAGTTGACGTGCGGGCCGGCGTCGGGCAGCGGCAGCGGCACCGCGGCGCAGGCGGCGGCGAGACCCAGCAGCGCCAGGGCGGCGGGGGGAGAGCCCATCCCGGGGGGCGAGCGGGGAACGGGGCCGCGGGCGTGGGCAGGGAGCGATGGGGATGGGAACGGCGAGACGGTGATGGTGGGCTCGGAGAGACGGTGATGGTGGGCTCGGAGAGCCGGGGATGGTGGGCTCGGAGAGCCGGGGATGGTAGGCTCGGAGAGCCGGGGATGGTGGGCACGGAGCGGCGGGGATGGAGCGGAGTCCCGGCGCTGCTGCGCTGGCCGCGCCTCGGGGCTGTAGCGTGGGCGAAGCCGCCCCCTCTGGGCCTTTTATAGCTCTCCCGTTATCAGCCCGATCGATCCGGCCGTGTCCAATATAGAGCCCATTTCATAGCGGATCGGTCACTCCCCCCGAAAATATTGATCGGGTGACATCACGTCGCAGGGGGGACACCCTGAAGTCGCTTCCTCGCCGCCCGCACCTCCGGGCTCTCCGCTCCTTCGAGGCTCTCCGGCCGCGCATCTCCCCGTCGGGCCGGGGCCGGACCTGGACCTCGCGGTCTCGGCTGCAGGTCCCGCAGCCCCTGCCCCTGATGTGGGCGCCGGGAAGGGGTCCGGGGGTGGGTGGGCGTGTGTAACATCCCAGCCCACCCAGCGGCGACGGGGGCCAGCCCGGGGTGAGTCTGCCCCGCTCCCCGCCGCGGCTCAGCCCCTGCCTTCGCCCTTGCCCGTCCTGTATTTCCCCTTTTAGAAATAAAAGAGCTGTTTCCTAAACCCTTGGGACCACTTCTCCGGGCAGGGGACGAGCGCTGGGGGAGCGGGACCGCCGCTCCCCGTGACCAGCAGCCGGTGGGGCACAGCCTGGTACGGCCAGGTAGGGCCTGGTACGGCCCTGCACGGCTTGGTACGGCCAGGTACGGGCGGCTCTGGGTGTCCCGGAGCTGCTCTGGGCTGTATTGCCGCCCGGCCATCCCTGGATGTGTCACTAGATGGAGCCTGGCCCCTGGGATGCGGCTGCCTCGCCTCGGGGGAGCCGCTGCCTGGGGGGCTCTCCAGCTCCTATTCGTCCCCACTTCCACAAAGAGATTGGGGAAAAAAGCCACCCCTGTGTGTAGTAAAACTGCATCGCCCGTTCTAAGCTTCAAAGAAGTTTTTCTTTCCTGTCCGCGGATCTTCTTCCACGCGGGCTTCTCCCAGCGAGTGCCCCAGGAGAGATGGAAGAAGCAAACACACACATTTTGGGGGTTTTCACCCCTTTTTGCATCCCAGGGAAGTTTAAGGGGATTGCTGCTGGCTTTTCTGCTGTCCATCCAAACTCAGCATTAAAGGAATTTTCTCGGATCTCCAAAGAGAAAATGAGTAGTTTCATAAAGACAAAAGAAAATCCTTACCCCACCAGACACATTAAATAACAATTCAGCAAGGCATAACCCCATATCCCCAGCAACTTCCCTGAAACAACAAAGTTTCATTCAGCTTCCACAGACTGTTTTTATATTTTGCTACTTGTTCATTTTCAATCTTTTGTCCCTACACTTGCATCTCCTGTAAACACTCACACAAATAGCTTTTCTTGATGAGCAGCCTTAGCTCAGTGAGGATGTGCACAGAGACAAGATCATGCAAAAAAACCAGAGGCTTGCAGGATGATGTCTTGCACTTATCATCATGTGCAGCTTAAGATGTATTTAACTGAAGTTAAGGACACTGATCAATCAGAGTTTGAATGATCAGGGTCTTGCATCACAAACTCACTGGAACAAGGGATTGTATCTCACCAATGATTTCAAAAGCAACTGCTGCTTTTGATAAGCTTTGGGTGGTTTTGGTGGTCAGCTTGACACACCCAAAAAGAAGCCCAGTTTTCTCTGCATGGTTGAGGAATAACTAGTAAAGATCAGGACAACTCATTCAGGTGTCTCCTGCTGCATCCTCCAAGTCCTGGGCTGATTTGAGAAATTCGGGCCTTTTATACATCACAGAAGTTCACAATATTATAAGCCCAGTAAATAATATTAAGTCATCCAAGTCCCTAATTCTTTTTTTCCTCTACAGAATTCTGCAATGTTATTACATGACTGCTACAAAGGCAGTTACTGCCCTGCCACCCTGGGCCCCACAGCAGTTGTGCATGTAACTCATCCTGACTACACAGGCATTCTTCAAGGTATCCAGCACCCACCACACACACAGAGGTTATGGTCAGAAATGAATCTGAAAGGCTTTTTTATTTCATTTTGCTGTGCATCTTAGTGAATAGAAGCTGGTTTATGATTATTACTTCTGCTATACTACAGGGTGAATAATAATCGTAAGTTTTCATTTTCTTCTTCAAGAGGTCAAACTTCTCTCATGCAGCAAGGAGTTGATGCTTGCAGCTTGTTTATTCACCTCTGTGAAGACCAAAAACTGAGGTAGAAAGGACAAATCACTTGCACTAAATGATATTTCAAATCAGTGAAAGAGCTGGCTATTAAGGAGAATTTCCCAATGATTGATGGAGAGCTTTTAAAAATCAGTTTCATTGTTGCTGTTGTGATGTTACATGGACTGATGTTTAAAGGTTCATGTGTAATCAAACTAAAATTAAAATGGAGCACTTAACCATTTTTTTGGAATTGCCTCTCTTGTTAGAGTAAGGTTTCAATCTAAATAATTCGTCCAAGCTCCTCTGTAGTCCCTGACAGAAGTAAGTGCCTGCAAGCATTTAAGTGGGCCAAACCATACTATTCCTATCACAAAATAGCTGCTGAAGAGATATGGGTTAAATATGCTCTAGAAATGTTCATTTCTTTATTGTCTCTGCAAAAAAAAAAAAAGCCTGGATTATTAACTCAGATTCAGTACCTTGTTTTTAGCTAGAGATAAATGGGCTAATGAATGTCCCTGTTTTCAAAAAACAAGAGTTGCAACGTGATTTTCATGTCAGTTCCTGTGTGTCACTGAACTTTATCATTTATTGGCATCTTTTACCAAAGTTCAATAAAAAGACATGTCTTTGCATGTTCCTACAAATGTATATGCAGAAAAACAATGTATTTGCAGAACAAATGTACTATAGGGTAATTCACACCATCACTTCCAGTGCTGGACCTGCTCCCTATAGAAACAGAGCCTGCAGCAAGGAAACCTGGTAGTTTAGGACTCTCTGCTTTTGTGTGGATAGGAAAAACAACCAAAAACCCAGAGGAAAGTCCTACAGATCAAAAATACCTCCTGACCAAAGAGTACGTAACTGCAAAAGCATTTTCACCTGTTGTAATGAATCATTTATTCCCACTGTACTTTTCAATGCCCCAATGTAATTTCTGTAGAACAGAAAGTTCAGCTTTCTGTAACAATGAAGCTGAAGTGAATGTGTTTTGGAAGAACATAATTACCTATGTTTAAAAGCCAAACATCCAGAGATCCTGGAACATGCCAAAAAGATAACAGAGAGCTTCTGCCTCACTGGACAGCAACACCATTGGAACTAACTGAAAGGAAACCAAGGAAGATGACCATAATAAAATGGTTAGAAACAGGGCATGAAGCCACTCATGAGTGGAAGGTGGTCATGCCAGGCTACCTTGTGGTGGAGATCAAAGGAAAAATTACATAGGTGTGTCACTCAAGACTGAGTGAGGGTCAAAATGTGATGAACTAGATGTGTTTGGGATGGAGAGACGTTTTCTCAATCATAGGATATCTTCACAATATAACAGTGAAAGCTTTAGTTGTGTAAGTCGTTGCAGAAAGGGGAAAACAGCACAGAAACTTTGAAGATTTTCTGAGTTTTTGCTTCCTTTGGGGTATCTTTGGGATCTCCTGCAGATTTAGTAGTGGGGTTACATGAGTGTGATCCAATGTTACTTTTGAGAAGAGATCTGTAAGTCTTTCTCCCTTTTATCTGAAGTCAGCAGTGGGAGAATGACAGAGGCTGGGAATACTCTAGTAAGGCTCCAGGCAGAGCTGGAGATGTAAGTGCTAATGCCTTTGGTTTCTGATTTCTGCTCTAGTTCCTGCATGTCATCCCAGAAGTGACAGAGAAAAGAAAGGCTTTATTTTACCCGTGGCAGGGGGCCAGCAGGACAGTCCAGCCCTTTCTCTTGCTTCTGGTGGAGAAGAGTATGTCAGGCAAATGAGGGAAGGCAGAAGTGAAGACACAGGACCCTGCGATATGCAGTTATTCGAGCACGGGGTCGTTCTATAAAGAGCCTTATCAGCACAGCACAAGTTAAAAAACCTGCCTAAGAAGGAGAGGTTGCTCCACCATATGTCAGGGGACTGCTCTGCTTCCCAGCTGCTTCTGCAACCCAAGAGGCAGAGAGGTGACAATATTTCTCCCCGGGCTGTGAATGAGCGCAGAACTGAGATTCCACAGCTCCCGCTGCGCGCGCCCACTGACAGGATGTCATACGGTGGGACGAGCCTTCGTGGAGGCTCCCCCCTGATATCACAGGCATGAGTTTGTCCCCAGTGAATTTGTAGGATTCAAATGCATCAGATACTTAAAGATTTTCCAAACGATCCAGACTTCCGGAGGGGCTTCTGCTCCCAGAACTGCTCTGCTGAAACAGGTCGATGTGCTGGAGGGATTGTTGCCACTGTAATCTGTAGTTGTGTGTGTTGCTGCTGGTTCCTTCCCATGAACACAGCCAGGCAACTAATTTCAAATATCTCTCACCATTCTGTTATCTAATGCTTTCTTAACTATTGCTCTCAGCCAGTGCATTCCGGGGAGAAATACTTAGCCTGGAATTGGCTCCAGGCTTTCACTGTCAAATGATACCTTCTGATTAAGTCCACTCTAGAGCCCACAAAATTCCCATCAGCTTCAAATAGCCTAAATGCGTGTTTTTTTCATCGCTGCAAGTCATTATTGCATACTTTGGAAATACTTCATCCACCCCATCTTTTCTCTGTGCTATGAAATCCTTTATAATTCTGGTATAGAAGAAGCTTTACTGATTTTATGGCAGCATATTTGGTACAGTAGCTCTCCAGCACCTTATTTACACTTAAACCAAGAGAAGTTGTTTTTTGTTATTTTTTGAGCAAACCTTCATCCTGCAACAGAAATGAATAATTGCTGGTTTCCTTGCCAACAGATTATATTCTCATTTCCAGCTTGACCCAGGGAGTAATGCCCCTGGACTTTGTTTATGCAATGTGTTTGTGGAAACCATGAAGGAAACCTTTTTCAGAAAGGATAATTCTGGATCACCATCTTCTCAGTCAAACATGGTAAGCTGGGAGCATTTACCTGTATTCTTTTCTTGTCAGTGAGTAAATAATGTTGTCTTTACGACAAATTCCAGCTTCAATGGAAATATTTCTCATTTAATAGACAGAGAACAAGCCAGTAAAAGAAGATACACCACAAATGCTTCAAACTTGCAAGAGTGCATGCTCAGAGCTGTGGTCCTGTTCAAATACATCTGCACCCATGATAATAATCCTGATCTGTTGAAAAATTGGTACCACAAAGTCTTTTAGTCATGAAGATGATAACAAATTATATCACTGGAAGTATTAAGTATGCTTGTGACCATCTAAGTGGTATTTTAGCTAGAATCAGTTAGGATTGACTGAGAAACTGGGAGAATTGTTAAGGCTTATGTGATGCCAATAATCAGACCACCCCCTAGGTACAGATTGTATGGGGACAGATTGTCCCTGTATGGGTTAGTTCTCAGCCTTGTTAAGGTTGAAGGATGTGAAAGGTAAGAATTATGGATGTCTGGGGAACTTCTGTTATATTCCACTGTAGATAATTGTGGGGTTTTTTGATTTGGGCTTCGAACACTTGATCAATATCAGATAAAAATGAGTCTGACGTCTGTGCTGATCACATCACAACAATTTACCATGTTGTGGAGTAAAAGGGGTAGAATGGGAGTTTAAGGAAGACTGACAGTTTTCTTACTACTTATTTCATGCTCCACTGCTGCTTATCACTACTAGGAATTGCAAGCCACCAACAGAACCGTATAAAATGATAGAGAGATGTAAATGATTATCAACTTTTGCCTACAAGCGCTTGCTCACCTCCTGTCACCGCCTTTGATTATGATGACATTGCAGGAAGGACTTCCTGGAGTGATGAAGCTCTTTATGAAACAGTCTGACCAGATGTAAACTCGAAAGCGTAGTACAAAGTTTCCTAATAATTTAAGGCTGTTAAGAACACTTTGCACACAGACGTATCCTCAGCTTCTGGAAGGCAAAATGATTCATCTGAATCAACACAAATCTAACCCTTCATTCCAGCCCATATTCTGGGCCTAAAACCCTGGAGAAGTATCTCAGAAGAACTAAAATTGCCGTGCAGCTTTTCCAAAAATCCGTGTAGCGCACGGAGTTGCTTCCCCTGGATTTTAAAAAAGCATGTTGGTATCTTGCCTCCCTTTTCAGAGGACACCCAGGCTCGATCCTTAACACGGGTGGCCGCCACTTTAGAAAGTTTTTACAGTGACTTTGCTCAACAGGCAAGAGGTGAAGATTGTTAATAAGCTGTTCTTCTCCTTGGAGGCCACGGGAAGCAATTTTCAGCTGAAACGAAGCCCAAACTATGGCCTTGGAGTAGCTGAGCAACAATTTGCCACGAATTGGGAAACTGAGCAACTCCCTCTGATGTTCCTCGTTGCAACCAGTCCCATTTGCTGCCACGAAACGTGGCTGTGGGACATTTGGGGTCAAGAATTGAAGGGCAAAGGTCACCGAAGCATCCTGCCAGTGCAGCTAGAAGTGACCTTTACTTGACAAAGCAGAAGTAACACGGGATCTAAAAGAATGGTATTCAAATAGCCGGTCCATCCAAAACATCGAGTTTGGATTGATCCTAATCAGCCATAATTTCCTAGTTTAATGGCCAATTAAAAGGCCATTTGAAAGTAAGAGAAGCAGAACAAATCAGCATGGAAAGAGCCTGGATGGTCTTTAGAAAGTAATTCAAGTTTACTTAGGTTTTACACGTCTGACTAGCGAGAAAAGGAGTAGGATGTCTTGTTCCTAAAGTAATTCAGATTCGTTAAATAACATGTTTCAGCATGAGATAAAATCTGAAGCATCACTGAAAAGTAAAATGAAATACCTGCAGTATAATAAAGTATCTATCTAAATATCATGGCTAATATTAAATAGAATGTAAAATCCCCCATTATCTGGTTATTGTGTGTTATGTACCTTGACTTGATGTAAGAAGCAGAATTAAACTCAAGATTTTTTTAATGCATATTCACAACTGTGATCAGACACATAATGGGCAGAATGATTCTATTTTACCATCTTTAATCGTGAATAGTTTTTACGTTAAACGTGTCTTCAATTTTTTTTATTTTTTTTTCAGTTTCCTGGAAACAAAATTCCTTAAACATTACAGGCCAAAAGTGAGAGCCACATTGCCTCTGGTTCTTTCATGGCTGGAGGTACCAGGAAGATCCTTGCATGACCAGAGGCTGGGACACCTCAGTTCCTGAAGTGAGCCAAGCAGACCAAAAGCGCTGAGGATGAAAAAGTGGAGTCCTGGTGCCTCTTTCACATGGATCAGCCTGCAGTTTATATACTCTGGAACATGGATCTCTTGATTCAGGCACTCATTTTGCAAGGGGAATTGTGAAGACAGTCACACACACACACACACCCTGCCGTGATTAATTCAGAATTTAAGCTGTTTCAGACTATTTCCAGAGCAGGGCATAGCCCTGTGTGGGCACCAAGGTTTCAATCAACAGCAAAGGCTTCCTGAGACCCCTCTATTGCTCTTTATCAGAGGTCTCTGGCAGATAAACCTGCCCCAAAACAGCTGCTGATGGCTGCCACTGCAGCCTCACTCTGTGGAAGAGCTGCTTTTGCCCTTTTTCCACTCTCTTGGCTAACAGGACCTGCATCACCACCAGTGTGGTTTGGGCTCAGTTGGGCAGATGTGCCATTGATTGCATAATATAATAGAAGGAACTAGCCAATACTAATGACATAAAGAGCAACAGAACTGTGAATGGCCCCTGCACAAACCCTTCCAATTTATGGCTGCAGCAGCAATACCAGTAACTTATTCTCAAAAAAACATAAACTCTAAATTTACTTTTCCCTCAAACACACACAGAGACAGCAAGGACAACCCTTTGCACCATCATGGCAAACAGCAGTGATATAAAACCCCACTTATTAACCATTCCCACCAAGTGCCTGACTTACATTTCCATTAGAGCTGCACTTCAACTCTTGGTTTCCTGAGAAAGGTAGTGACAGACACACCAACTACAGCTTTTGTTGGTGATTTATAACCCTTTGCTACCTGAGTCCCATCTGCCCTGCCATTAGGAGGTTTTCCAGTTAGGATGTCCAGTCACCACTGTGCACTGAAGCAGATTTTGCTATTTGCTCAGTGGTTCATCATGGATACCTTGTATTTCAGTCTGACTTCACCACATGAAATATTAATTAATATTACATATTAATATATAATAGGAAGTTAATGATCAGAATAATGTATTTAATATTTTGTTTAAGAAAAGGAGCCAAGGCCCAGTTTTGCCTTCCATGGGAACAGTCAGACATTTGGCAACAAATTGTTGGTAGCAAATTATTAGAGCGTCAATTTAATATTTATATTTTGGTCCCATTAAGGCCTCATAAGAATGAAGGCTCCATTTTGCCTCACATGTTCTGTGCATGCACAAAGAAACGAGAATGTTTTCCCTTTCTAGCACAACGATGCACAATGAGTGGATTCTCTAGTCCCCCAGCCTGCACATTTATTCCTCGAGAGCTTTGCCCCCCTTGACGGCTGGGAACATGCAGGGCTACAGCTCTTCCAATTTTAGATCAATGAGCCACACAGCAAAGAGCCTGGAGTTGGCAGGTCCTCCGCATTCATCTGAATGAAATGAAAGGGAGCTCAGTCCTTGGCTCCAGTTTTCTGTCACTCCATTGTCATTCAACAAAACGGACCGAAGAGAAAAGCGATCAATCCATAAACTCGTGAAGCCTCAGTCTCCAGCTGTCATCAGCTTTGAGCTCCCTCCACTGATCTTATCTGCTGCAGAGTGATTGAAAGTAATTTGTTTTGGTTGAAAGTAATTTGTTTTGGAGAGTAATTAGATTATCTCTTGGGGGGCTTCCTACCTGGTGACCCAGTGTTTCTCCTTGGCTTGCTGCTCATTAACATCAATTACCATAGAGACACTCTTCAAAGGAAGGCTTGCACTGCCCAGGGTGGGCAACCTATTAAGAAATATGCTCCTCATTCCTGCTAGGAGATAATAAACCTTCTGATGTCAAACAATTATTTGTGGGTCAGACATGTACGATCTCACTGGGGCTTAAGCCTTTCATTTGCCATCCAGTGTGAAATGCTTAGTAATTAGGAAATGAGCTGGATCTTTCTATAACGGTGTATATTGAATAGAACAGGCTCAAGCAAACTGCTGTGTAATATCTGGGAGCATTTCCTAACACTGGGTGCATATTCCACAGTGCAGAGGTACTGAGATGTCAAATAAAGTGCATCTCTGTAGGGGAAAGTGCAGAGAGGCTCAAAAGTTCATACCTGGTTCTTGTCCCTGGAATCAACTCTTTTTAATTGAGACAATTTATATGGTTATGGATATGACAGAGCACTGATAAGCATCATAATAAAACCAATATCTCTTTTTTCTGCAATAATGAGAGTGCTGAGTCGTGTCCTGACTGGGACATTTACTGGTAGTGATTACATCATTACTACTGTGCCATCCTACAGAACAACACAAAATAAAGAAAAACCAAAATGAGCCACCTTTTGAACCACTCTTCATTTCAGACACAGCGAATCTGAATAATAAATCACCCTGGTTATGCACTCATTTGGAAAGATTCAGTCTAAAGTTTTCCCGTGTTACATCTGACTTTTGTGCTGCTCAGGCAGTAGAAAAAGGCTACAGAGGGAGCAGGAATTACCCCTAAAGGTAAGTTTTGGTTGTGTAGAGGTACTGTAGAAGCTCAGGTGTCAACAAATGCCCCAGGCTGGCACTGGGCATATGCAGGATAAGCTGGGCTTGACCACAGGGAAACTGGGGGAGAAATGTGATGAAAACATCCTTATTCTGCAGCTGTTCATGTTCACCTGGTCCACAGAGAGAGGAGTTTAAGTTGGGACAGGCTGAGTCACGATGGAAGGGAATCATTGGCAGTGTTGTCATCAAAACACGCCCTGCTAGGTGATTCTGGCTCTCAAGCTTTAAACATGTCCTACAAGATCTCTAAATCTCTTCTCTGAAGAGCTGCTAAATGCAAACATCTGAAGTAAATAGCTGCCTTTTTTTTTTTTCATTTGTCTTGTTTGAGTAATTAGGTCATTATATCTGAAAGTGATTGTTTCATGCATGCCAAGAGGGAAGAATGAAGACCTTTGATGAATCCAGCCAGCAGCATGTAAATGTGGGGAAGGAATGCAGAGGCAAATGAATGACCTTTCTGAAGCAGAATTTCTCCGTGCACCGCCATTTTTATCCACATTAAAGCCACTTAATGCGTTTACTTTTTCCTGCTGTGTATATTCCAGTTGATTCTTCAGTGCTTCCTTTTCCTAATAAGACACACATTGTCCAAATTGTTCTTTAAATAGGCTTCTGTGGGCTTGTTTATGAGCAGTGGCTGCTCGCATGGAGCTAAACATTTCCTCTTCCCATAGTTTTCAAGGAGTTCTTAAAACTTATGTATTTTATCAGATTGATAAAATGCTGAGCTACGAAAGGCCTGTAGCCACCTCCCCAGCCCCTACACGTTAAGATAAATGTAGATAAAAAATGTAAACTGGTTTTATTACTCATGATGGTGCTAGTTCAAAAATAGAAGACAAGGACTAAATATGGGAAATATTTTGTTTCCCAGGACTGATCCTCACAGGTGAGAGGGGGTTGACTCCTTCCTCTGAGCCACTCGTGCGAGTGACTGCGGGATGTTACCCCACAGCCCAGTGGAAACTGGGTCGACTCTGTGGCACTCACGTTATAAATCAAACTGAGTAAAGCAAAGAAACTAGAAATACCATGAGAAGACTGACAGTGATTTTGTTTTGCAGGGCTTTCCTTGGAGCCCAGGGTGGGAGGAGAGCTGCTGTGCCTGTGAGCATCTTCCCCAGAGCACACAGATGCTGCTCCTTGGCAGAGGGAGGGTGCCCTGATCCCGGTGATATGCTCAGGTGACCTTGGCATCCTGTCTCCTCTCTGCCAGTGGGAAGCAAAATTCAGTCTTTCAGCATCGAGGCTGGTTGTGAGGGCGAGGATGCCACAGGAAAATGAAGGTATCTCGCCTTGGTCTGGAAGGTTTGGTGGTAGGGAAGAGGAGCAGGTGGCTGAATGAGTTTTAGCCCACCTGTGTCTTTTCAGGTACACCTTCTGTTTGGAGTTGTACACATCTGTAAACCCCACCTTCCATTAACTGTGGTGATTTAGAAGAAAATAAATTCAAATTACTAGATCTCTGTGTGTGTGTGTGTTCAGTGAAAAAAGGCTCTGTTTATGGCAGCATTTAAGCTTGAGTCAGGGTAAGTGGTTTGAGGGAAAACTGATGTCCCTCCTTGCTAAGCTTCAGTTTGCCTTTAGGAGTAAGCAGTATCAGAGCATTTGGAATAAACCAAACCTGGATATGTGCTCAGTGAAGTGCCCTGACATGCTCATGGCCATTCAGTCCATGGCATCTGATTAGACTTTACCTGAACAATGTCCAGTGTGGGTCCTCAGCACCCAGGGACAATTATGGGACAGTTCAGGATATTCATACCATTTTCTGGGTTTTTTTAAAATAAATATTTTTTTTCTGTGCATGTTCCAGCAATTCCAAATCTTGACATGGCATCTGACCAACTCTACTGCAGATTTCACTTATTTGCTCAGCAGAAAACGTGGTGATGTTTTATTATGCACTTCAGATGCTTTGACTCTGTCCTTCATATCCCAGCTCCTTGTCCTTCCAGCTTAGGCTGATGGAGTGAGGAGTGTGAACCAAACTGTGGTGAATTCTTGCACCTGAGCTTTTATATCAGTCTTCCTGCTCTTGGTGTGGGCTGATCCCTGTTTACAAGGTGATTTCTACCTCCTTGTTCTCAGCTTTCTGAAGTGTAGGTCTAAGGAATTACGGAGGGGATTATCACTGTCTTCTTATTTACTGGTGGGAAAGCTATCAAGGTAGTGATGCAAAACAGGCTTCTGGTAAAAATTCCCAAAACATGGATTGAAAGAGAAGAAGCCTGTGGAAAAAAACCCTCTGAATTTCCTTTTGGAAAAAATTGCACTTTTCCCCAGCCATAAAATTGCAAACTGCACAAAGTCTTAACGGGGAAATGAGGCAGGTTACATATCTCAGGAATATTGTGGGCAGGTGGCTCAAAGTTTGGTTGTTTTTTTTTTTTTCTGGTACTATGGAAGATAAGATCAGAGTTTAAGGAATGAACCTCCTATCTAGAATGCAATGGAGCAAGTAGGAGTAGTTAATTCTAAAATTATTTTCTCATCCACAGTACCACAGGACAAGAACATTTCTTAATAGTTTTGTTAAACCTCATGTGGGTTTTGTTAAGGCTCCCATGGGTCTTAAACCTCCTGTCTACAGAAACCCTCTGTCCCTTCTTTATTATCTGCTGCAGTAACGTAAGAAAGGAAGAGGTGAATAAAGTGATCTAGAGATACCCATTCAGATTTTTTAATCCACTGAATTATTGACCACTACAAATGTAACCACCAAGTCATTTTCTGTGCACACTGTGGAGGAAAGATATTGTTCGTGTGGATGGTTAATCAGGAACACTTCAGAAGCACAGCTCTGAGCCATTTCTGAACATGCAGGTTACTCACCCGAGGCAGAAATGCAGGGGATGAATAAGGGATCCACTTGTCCAGAAGGAAGGGAAATAGCATGTATGTGCACATCCTAAATACAGAAATTTCAGCAGTTTTTCTCTTTGAGACAGGTGCCAATCACAAATCCTAGATTCGTATTACAAAGTGTCCATGACTACTGTTTGTACAAGCAATCACGGCTTAATTAATTAGTCAATGTAATCAACTCTCAGTGGGCACTTCACAAGGTCCCATTTGTCGCTGGGGTGGCACATTCAACCACCCTGAGCTAAGTGGTGACTTCTTAAGCCCCAGAAAGCAAAGTCACCAAACTACAAAACACCAAATGCAGTTGGTTTCTCAAATGCATGATGGTTTATCAGCTCGTTTCCCCTTCTTTGGAGACTTCAACACTGGCCTTCTTCCAGCATTTCCAATTTACCCCCACAGCTTTGCCCACCATACCCCTCAGCAGCTTTTCTGGCTCTGTCTTTTCCCACTTGATGCTGCTGGATAATGCTGTTCAATCCCCCACATGAACAGCAGGGCTGTGAGGAATCCTGGCCACAGGAGTCCTAGGAGAAGAAAATGGGATGCCAGCACCCTCTTTATTTGGCTGACACAGGGATCCTGGACTGGCTGGTTCATTAAAGGGGTGTTGCAAGATAGTGATTACAGGGGAAAGTTCAGCTGCTTTCCCTTTGAAATGCATAAAAGGTGGTGTTCAGGTAATGGTTTTGAAGGTTAGTCCTTTTGATGTCTGCAGGCTTTGCACTTGCACATCTGGAAGCCTGCACACCTTGCTACAAACAGAGATCCCAGCTCTGCCTCCCAGCTGGCTCCACAAAAGGTCAGAGGGGTGCACATCACTTACAAATGCCACCCTTTTTTTTTTTCCCTTCCGTAGCTTTCTTCAAATTGTACGTTGTTAACTTGCTTTGGTGATTGTTTAATTCATTTTATTTTTTACTCACCTTCAAAGAATAAGCAATCTGGCCCCACAGACTTCACAGTGTTGCCACAGGGATGGCCAGGGACCAGCATTTCTTCTTGGAAGCTGATTCAGGCCCCAGTGAGGGGCACGTGAAGGCTTTGCTATGGTGCCAAGTGCCCCCATCCCACCATGAAAGAGCTGAGGATGTCCTGACCATCAAAGGAAATGTTTGGACATTTCCTTTGACATCAAAGCTCAGTTTGGACATAAGTCTTACTAATTTCAGCCTCTCTAGCCTGGTGTTGAATTACCTTTTACCTCTAAATTCATGTTCAGACCATACAAGAAGGGACAAAATGTCACCATCATTCAAATACTGCTGTATGGAAGCAATGCCTGTGGAAAACTTCTTTGTGCCACAGCTCAAAAACAAATATGCATGTTCTCACCCAGAAATGGGAGGAACCATCGCTGCCTTTTGAAATACTTGGAAAAAAATACCACTGCATTTGAGAAGCTGTTTGATTTAGAGAGTTGGCTGTGTCTTCCAGGTAAGTGGAAGAAATTTTGGGGCTTCAAGACTGCTGTGTTAAACATAAGAGTTTACTCCACAGGACATAAAGACCAAGGATTTTCCAAATTCAGTTTCCTTCCTTTCCAACTGGGTCTTTTGTTGGTTGAGCCATTTGATTTAGGGATTGGTTGGACCCAGAACCATGGTGTTTAACATCCTTCAAATATTTTGTCATAACTGGAAAAGTATATCTGGGGAGATTTGCATGGAATGGGCCAGATTGAAGATGAGTTTAGTCCAGGATCCTGCCAGTTTGGTGGTGGTTGGCTACAGGTATCTACAGAACAAGATAAATAGGAACATATATAGTCATTCTTCAACCTTTGGCAATATTTCCTAGAGGGACTTTTTGAAATGAAGGTTGCAATTGCATTTTTCCATAATGGTTTTGAAAAAGGTGCCCAGTAGTGATTATTAACTCATTTCTAGTTTTAATGGTCTTTCCTTGAGCCCTTTTGAAGAGAGACAACACATTTGCTCTCTTTCCTTCCTCTGATACTAAGGCTGGTGTAAGTACTGAGTTTCATATCCCAGTTATCAGTTCAATGGGCCCATATTTGAGCTCATCTAAGCTCTGATACCCTTGGGTCAATAGCAGCGTGGGTAACTACCCTGGTGGATTTGCCCCAGGACAGAAAAGAAAAGAAAATCCAATGGATGGACACTTATACAATAAAAACATTATTTACAGAAAGCTTTTAGACCAAACTGGCAAAATGTGTAGCAGCAATTCATCAGCTCATCTCGCTGTGGCACTCAGCATGGTCTAAAACCTCCACCTAAGTAATACTTTTAATAGTTTTTTTACATTGTTCACCCACTGCACTTTTTTCTTTTTTTTAATTAAACACATAAATTAAGGAACCTCCCATTTTCTCTTTTAATTTCTGAAACATGAAGCACAAGATAATGCTGCATCTTAAGGCAGCTTTTCAAACAGCCAGTCCCCATCCAAGCCCATCGGTCCTCCCTCCCCTTCTCCTCCCCAGGAACACATTCCTGCAAAACTCCAGCTAAAGTGGCTTTGTTGTCCTCGGGGTGCCCTGCCAGCTAGCAGCCCATGCCATGACACAGCATTCCTCCTGCTTTGTTTTGGGCTGCTACGATCTGGAGCTGACATTTAACAGAACTGCATTAATGCCTCCCCAAGACAAGGCTCCTTGTTGAGCGCCGATCGCTGAAGCTGCAAGTTTTAGGCACGGCCATGAGTGGGGTGTGCAGACACGAATCCCAAAGGGGAGTTGCCCCCCTTCCTTGGGGGATGCATGGCTTGTTTTGCCATAGATTTTGCACCCCTGAGGCAAAACCATTCCTCCTTGGAGACCAGGGAGTGCCATTTACCTTGGCAGCTTCAGGCAGAGCGGGGAAGCCTTTTCCAAGCTCTCTACGGACACCCATCGTGCACCTCTGAGAGGCTTGCACTGGTTTTTTGGGACTGAAATGGGTAAACATATTCAGGACACGTGGGATAGGACCCATGTTGGGTGTATTTCCTTACCAGCACCTGATTCAGGGATTGACTTTTCACTGAAGCCAACAGAAAACTTCCCTACTCACCTCAGCACGCCCGAATCGGGGCTGCAACACAAAACATACATTTGTGAAGCCTAAAACTCTCCCCTTGTTACTCAGTCGGTGCTGATACACCTTTAATTAGCAGCAAATGCTCTTCTAAAGCCATCACAGGAAAAAAAATTTCACAGCAAACCGTTCTCTCTGCCAAAGGAGGCAGCTTTTGCTAATAGAGGCTTATAGGTGTTGGCTGGAAAGGAGAATTAAATAGCAAATGTTTGCTTTCTACTTAGCGAATGTCTGTCATAGCCCTGCTAAGTAGCCAGAAACAAATTATGTGTGAAACTCAGCATCCCTCTCCCTCTCTCTCTTTCTCTCTCCTGTGATTGATATTTGCTTATGCAGCCCAACTCTTTAATTTAATTAATGGGAATATGCTTATTTTACAAATTATAACCTTGTAATCTCCTTAGTAGGGGGAAAAAAAAAAAAAGAGCATTTTTACCACAAGTTATTCTTTGTTGCACATCATTTTATTACCAACACTGCTGTGGCCCTCTTTTCTTAAAAACTATATTAGACTTTCTGATCATTTCCATTAAATTAGAAGCAGATTTTATTCACATAAAATTTATGGGGAAGCCTCAAAGATACCCTGAAGTTGTTTATTATTAGACTGACTTCTACTGTAGCTCGATTTTTTTAAGTGCTTGTGTCAAATATTAAATGAACCAGTATTGACTGATTTTAACTACTTTTTAACAAAATAGTTGGGTGGATTTGCTTCTAGTTTCACCATTTTGAACAAAATTGTGAACTTCACTGAAATTTCATAGATCCCCATGAATGGTAAAATAATGAATACATGTTGATAGCTAGCAGAGGTATTTTTAAGTCCATTTATCTATGTTTATAGACATATTTGTAGAGCTGTGGCTGTTGTATTTTCTGTGATGCTTCAGCATAACAACGTATAAATAACCTGTTCTGGGTCTGCCTTAAGTGTGGGTTTATGATTGCCAGTTCATTCACTCTTCCCTTTTATCTGGAATATATCCTTCAGTGCACTCCCACCACCAACATAAAGAAATATTTTTATTGATGGTCACATGTAAAGGTAATTCTGTTAACTCAGCAACCTGTACAGGTGAGTGCCCGACTGTGCCCCTGGCAAACCTCCACAGCCAGTGGGATTTTCCACAGGAGCAAAGGGAAAGTAGGTTTGATGCTCCTATGAATACACTCAGAGCAAACTGGCAAGCAGATGCATATTTGCTTCCATATTTTTCTTGATTAACTTTGGAAGAGTGCAAACAATGAATAAATGCAAATTTATACTGCGTCGTCTTCCAAAAATCTAACGGAAAGAAACCTCAGATTTCTGTCACCAGGAGAAGGGAATGTGTTAGTTTTCAATCTGCAGCTCTGGTACCCCCATGAACACATACAAATTTTTATTAAATGCATATATAGTCCTTGTTTCTGCATCTGTTCACCCTTCTGTAAGAGCCATGAGGTGCTTACAGCAGAATATTTTCGTGACTATTAATCTCTAATTCAGTGTGGGCTGTTCAGCGACTGCACTGAATTATTACACCTTATTTGTCTTCTCTGATCTTTATGCAGAAGAGCATTAACTTGCTTAAAAACTGAGCTTTAAACTAATAGTGTAGAATATGCTTCCAAGCACATGGATTCCCTCCTCCTGCGAGGTCACTACTTCACTCTCACCTGACTTGTACCTTTTTCAACCTGAAGAAGTTTTTGTTGATTTTTCAGCCTTTATTCACAAATTAACTATCCTTCTTTTCTGTTCCTCATTTTGCTGGTTACCTGTGACTAAGAGTAAGACGAGGCTTTAAGGGTCCAAATTAAATCCTAGTGATAAATGGTAATTATTCTCCTAGAGTCACTCAGGCATGGGAGGACTTTGTTCAGAAATGTGGCAATTGCAGTTTGATTTCTAATGTAAGCATTGCCATTGAGGTACTTATTTGATAATAAAAACTGTAGAAGCCCAAGACTGAAATGAAATGTCTGAATTTGTAACTTTAGGAAGCATTTTGATAGACTTTCATCACAAAATAACCTTTGTGTTTTTGTTTAGTCCTTTAATCCGTATTTTGGGCTAAAATGTATTCCGAAATTATAGCATTTACTGAATAAGTCCTAGTCTAGTACATCCTGAGGAATAATCATCTGGGGCACTTTATTCTATGATGATACATTCTTTGCTATTTACTAACAATTAATCTAAAACATTAACTCCATGAATTATTTGCCAATGGTATTTTATGGCTATAATACCTATCATATAATTTAAATTTTGTATATATGTATATATAAGTGCACATGTATATATATTTAAAGGAAAAAATAGATAGCAAGAATTAATTTAAAACAAATCACTCTCTTGGATGTGACTCGTGTTACTAGAATAAAGATTTGCAGAAGATGCTAAATTTCTGACCATCGAGGTCAAATACCTCCAGTTTAGATTACTATGTAATTTCTTGGGTTTCCATTTATAGGCCTGACTTCAGCAGTGTCTCTGCAATCAAATTCTTTCAAACACAATCACTATTTAACACAAAGCCACGTGAGATGGCCATCTAGAGAGATATCCTTCTGAACGAAAATACCCTTTGCTTTCATTATTCCATCAGGGCAGACCTTCTTTCCATGGCATAAGACTATCAGGGTTATATTTAGAACTTGCATAGCTCTATAAATACTTAAGTGCTTTTCCTTGACCATCCTAAGCACGCTAAAAAACCCCTGTGCTGAAATGCCCACACCATGATTGCAAAAACAGATACAACCCAGTGAATCATATCTGATAACATATCAGAGAGAACAAAGGACCTGGGGTTTATGCTTTTCTGGCTGGCACAGACACTTGATGTTCTAATTCTCTTTCCATTATGGTCTGTGACTAGTACACCTTGCTCCTCGAGATGGATGTGGTGAACTCTTCGCTGGCTGAGCTTGGCCAACCCTCAGACGTGGGGAGAGAAAATGCAGAGGACTGAGGGAAAGTCCTCTGTGGGCCAAAATAAAACATAGGCAAGTGAGAAGTTCTGTGCTAAGCTGAAAGGGAGGTTGAACTTAATGAAGATGTAAACTAAGGGCAGATCCTGACCAGAGCAGTAAGAGTTTTAAACTCAGAGAGGGTAGATCCAGACTAGATGAGGAAGAATTTTTTGTATGATGAAGGTGGTGAAACTGTGGCACAGGTTACCCAGAGAGGCTGTAGGTGCCCTATCCCTGGAATCATTCAAGATCAGGTTGGACAGGGCCTTGAGGAACCTGATCTAGTCGAAGATGTCCCCGCTTATTGCAGGGGGGGTTGGACTGCATGACCTCTTAAAGGTCCCTTCTAAGCAAAACCACTCTATGATTCTGTGATTCTGTGACAATAAACCCACCCTGACAAGAGCATAGGAGGTAGTCCAGGCCTATTAACATCTGCAGGAGCAAATCTGAGTCACAGGGTCAGATAATAGCACCAATCACGTCCACGTTGGCAGAGTTTGCATCACTGCTCTTGTGACCTGTGCCAGCAGGCTCAAGCCTTGGTTAAACCTGGAGTGGTTTTGGCCTTAACACGATGCATAAGGTCAGCAGAATAAAATCTGTTGAAAGACCTCAAGGGAAAGAAAAAGGGTATAAAAAGTGGGAGAGGAAGAAAAGAGTAGAAAAAGCGGGAGAGAAAGGGAGGGTGATCGAAGGTAACGCTACCAGAAAAACATCAGAAAAGGCAGTAGAAAACCAAAAGAGGAGCATGAAAATGCATCACGACAGGATGATGTGGAAGGAGGAAGGGTGCTGGCTTGGATGGGGGATATTTCTGGACAGAAGCCCGTGAGGAGGAAGCTGGGCACAGGCAGGGCTCCGTGGGGAAAGGCAGTGCCAGTCACCCTGCCCTGGCAGAGGAGGAAGGTCAAAACCACGGGGGAAAAGCAACCGCGGTAATTTTCCTCTGGGGCTGTGGAAAAGGTGTAATAAACAGCAGCCGGAGTTAAGGCTGTTGGCAGGTCGTTCCTCGCCTATCCGTGCAGGCACGGCCGATCCCGGGGTCGTCGCTCGGCAGTAACCTCCGGGATCCAGCGCTCGTGCCCCGGAGGGATCAGCCCGCTTATCTCGGAGCTCGCTGGCAGGAAAGGCGCCGGCACAAAGGCACTCTGGCTCCAGAGTGAGAGCGCACAGGTGAGATAGTGAGCTAACTGCCCGGGTTAATGTGTAACCAGCTCCTCGCGGGCCGGCTCCTGCCTCCCAGCGGCATCAGGGCTCCTCGGAGCGGGATTCGGGATGGAAGGCGAGCACTGCCGGGCTGTAACGCGCCCTTCCCTCACCAGGTAATAAGGAGCTGGTCGGAGTAGAGTGGTGTCCCTCCAGGAGGGAGAGCAGAGGGGTGCCCAGGCCTGGCAGAGCAGTGGTGCTCACCCCCAGACGGTGCCCACTGATTGTCCCGCTGGAGGACCAGGACGGGGCTTGCAGATGAGCCACAATCACTCTGGTGCTGTGTTGGGCATGGGGAGGCACTGGAGCAGCCTTGGCTTGGCGAGGCAGGAGCCCTGTGTAGGGCACCCATCCCCTTGCACTGCTCGGCCACGAGCTGCTGTGAGCCAGCCTGGGCAGCCCCCTCCCTGGGCAGGGATCAGAACGGGGACCCACTTCCCATCTGGGAGAAAGAGAAGAGAAAGAGCTTGTAAGAGGTTTGTCCAGAAAAAGCTCCAAAATGTTCCTCGTGGATGAGCCCTCGAGCCTGTTGGGCAGCCAGAGGTGCACGGCTGGACATTTCTTCTGAACTTCTTTAACAAGATCCCCACAAGACTGGGGTCTGTCCTGTCCCAAAGGGATGCTCATCTTGCAGGTGGGACTCCCTTTCTTCTCACAAGCACCTCGGTGACATTAAACAGCTGTATTGGCCCCAGCCAGCACTACAAACACCTTTCTTGAAGGCACTGGAAGCAAACAGATGTAGCTGCAGAGATAATGAAAATGTATGTAAATAGTAGCTCCCCAGAAACCACCAAGTTTTACCAAGTGGCTTTGACACTTGCCAAACACCTTTAAGCTGATAAAGATCTGATTTGTACTTCAGAAGTAACCTGATTAGCAACCAATTTGAATCTGGAATATGTTAATTGGTACAAACATCACTAAATCACTTTCTTTAACCTATAAGAAGTAGTGTGAATGAACGATAGTGAAGGTCAACACAGCCTGAGGAGTCACAGGGAATGAGTAGTTCTGTATTTACCCACAATAAAATACTATGATTAGTAATAAAATATAATTGCATGTACACACACACAGTGACACTAGAAGGTACCCAAGGTCAACCCAACACTCAGAATTTAAGAAAAACTGAATTAAACCTACCTTTGAAGCTAAAATCTGGTCATGAACCACCTTTTTTTTGTCAGGAGTCCTGCCCCTTTCTGTGCCCAGTACAGAGGGCATTCAGTAAATGAGAATTTGGGTTTCATACAGCAGACTGACCCCACATTCTCACAAACCCAGAATTCCTGTCTCACAAATTTTGAATATATTAATGGATATATTTTGAACACTGTTTATAACAGCTTGAAAACAAGGAGCTGAAGCACAGAGATATTAGTGTCAAAAAGCTGAATTAATGTAAACTGTCCAGGTTCAAAGCTTCCTGTCATGGTATTTCAGAGTGCTTGTCGTTACCTGGCATTTATATCTGCCACACAGCTGCAGCTAAGGGATGTTTTGGGGGCTCATCATCTTCACCACTCTTCATAGTGTCTTGGTGGGTATTCAGGAGGGAAGGGCTGGATCTTGGGGTTGTTCAGCCTGGAGAAAAGAAGGCTCCAGGGAGACCTGACAGCTCCTTCCAGTACTTTGAGGCACTACAGGAAAGAGGGACTTCAGACAGGGACATGCACAGGACCAGGGGGAATGGCTTTAAACAGAAAGAGGGTAGGTTTAGATTAGATATTGGGAAGAAATTCTTCCCTGTGAGGGTGAGGAGGCCCTGGCACAGACTGCCCAGAGAAGCTGTGGCTGCCCCATCCCTGGAAGTGTCCAAGGCCAGGCTGGATGGGGCGTGGAGCAACCTGGGCTAGTGGAAGGTGTCCCTGCCCATGGCATGGGGTTGGAACCAGATGATCTTTAAGGGTCCAACCCAAACCATTCCACGATTCTATAATTCAACGACCACTTATTGCACCCTGTCACTGACATCTGCCCTGTTGGCAGAGGTGACACCAACATCTGATTCTGCAGCAGGGCACTGAACTGTTTTCTCCTCAAAAACATTCCATTCACTATCTGATTTCTGCCTCTGTAGCAAATCACAGAGGGAACCTTTTATCAAGTTCTGCCTTCATTTTACTTACTTGCTTTACTCCCAGCACAGACCTGTTCAGGTTGCAGGTCCATCAGCAGTATTCGATTTTGCTGAGAAGTGGTTCTCAGAATTCAGTGTGTCTTTAGCATGGAGAAGACATATCTGCTAGTACCATGCCCAAAAGGGCACGCACCATTTTTTGGCATGCTTGCAAAAAGGTAAAAACAATCATCCTGGTTTTCAGAAACATTTGTTTGAATTTTATAAATTTGTAAGCATCTATAAAGAGTCTTAGAAATCAATAAACAATCAGTGTGTTCTATAGACATAACAAATCAGTTTCTTTTTAATACAGAATCATAGAATGGTTTGGGCTGGAATGAACCTTAAAGCTTATCTGGTTCCAACTCCTCTGCCATGGGCAGGGACACCTTCCACTAGCCCAGATTGCTCCAAGCCCCGTCCAACCTGTCCTTGAAACTTATGATAAAAGAAAACATATTTAGTATATATTTATATTAAGAAATTGTTTGCCTGAAGAGACTGGCTGTAGACATTTCTTGGGTGATATTTTTAAGTAATCAATTTTTAAGTTTAGGGCAATATTTCCTGCCTGAAGTCTGTAAATTGTGACTTGGGCGCAGGAAGCTGAAATTGTGCTGTTCCTCCCTTTTGCAGGTTGTATTGGCTGAAAGCAGCTTGGTACTACAATTTTGCACTACCCCATCCATTTTTAGATTATTTACTGGAAGGACAACGGGGGGGTGTTGTTTTGTGGGGTTTTTCTCGTTGGTTTGGTTTTCCACGTTAAAAATCTGTTTTCCAAACACCAATTCTCTGTGTCATATAAAGGGAGCTGCGGTGTTTCGGGGAATTCCTTTTAACTTCCACGCTGGAGTGGTTGCTAGTCATTATCAAAAGCCTCCCCAGCCCTTAACAGACTGTCTTTAATTGGCCACTTGCATGGTCAGTTAACAGGCTGTGGTGGAAACCAAGTGGCAAAGTGTGAACAAGCGAATCTGGCCCTATAAACCCGGTGACCGCTCTGAAACCTGCGGCTATTTATATACGGGGCAGTGTTTTGTCATGCTGATTTTTATTAGCACAGATTAGACACAGACAACTTGGGAGATGTCACAGATGAGTCAGAAAATGTTAAGCACGGACCATTTAAAAACATGCAAGCCTGCAAAGGAGGGATGGGGCTTGGGAGCCTTCTCTCCGTCCTTCCCCCAGCAAACAAGGGCACGGTGCAGGGCCAGGCTGGCACTGCCCCTCCTCTGGTTATCCCACTGGCTGGATCATCCCTGGGTGGAGGGAAACGTGCCTGGCTTGCAGAACCTTTCCATCCTTAGGGAAGGTTTTTGGTTGTGTAAGGAATGTTTGGTAGATGGCAGGAACACTGGGCACGGCTGGAGCACGGCAGTGCTCCCAGCGATCTCAGAAATGCTGAACCAGGTGAGCTATCAGAGACTCTTTTTTTGGAGGGTTAAAATTAAGTTTCACCTTTAACGCATTTATTTTACTACCTCAAAAGGCAATGTGAGGAAAGCTCATCCCTGGAAGTGTTCAAAAAGCCAGGTTGGATGTGGCTTTGAGCAGCCTGGTCTAGTGGAAAGTGCCCCTGCCCATGGCAGGGGGGTTGGAACTAGATGGACTTTAAGACCCCTTCCAACCCAAACCATTCTGTGATTCTATGAAAGTTGACTTAGCAATGAAGCAAAAAAATGGGTGATGTCAGAGGAGGAGAGTTTCTCTACCGTCCCCTGGGACATCTCAAGCTGCTCCATCTGTGGTGGCAAAAGGCCCTTATATTTTTCTGTGGGTAGGACCCCATGTGCAGCACCAGTGCTCTTCTTGGTCCTACAAACCTGCAAAGCTACTGCTCTGAAATCTCACCTTCCTAAAAGCCAAGCCTGAGGATTTATCTCCAATCTTGAAATTATAATTGCATGTCTCCCCGAGGCCGAAATAAATTTTCATCCCAGGCGAAAACTTCTTGTTATAATTTTGGAAGTCCTGGCAGTGATAAATTTGTTTGTTCTTTTTACAACATTGTAAACAAAAGAAGTTAATTATGAAAAATTATTACGTCTGCATGCCTATTTATTCTGGCTCTATTCATAGCAGCATTAAATATGCTGCAGCTATACTTGTGCAGTTATAAAAACTCCACCTGTGCTACGTATTTATAGAGCCTATACAACTTTAGAGAGAAATTGTCCTTGTTCAGAGTGAGGGCACTTGGACATTCCCAGCTCATCTATCGCCTTCCCTTTTCTAGGAATAGAAAAAAAGAGCATCACTCAGTGGAAAATTAAGTGGAAAAGCCTCTATTTTGGGGTCTGGATTTTTGTTTTGTATGGCCCTTACTTAGCTGGAAAAACTCCCTTTGCTGTCAAGGTGTGGAAAATCAGACCAGAATATTGTCATTCCTATTAAGTGCCCCCTCCCTAATCCTAGCAAAGGGGTAGAACTGAAAGCACAGAGATTGGGCACAGTGTGTGCACGTGTGTACAAGTGCATGTATGAGTATTTATCAATAAAAGTCGTGCCAAAGAATCACAAGATCATTAAGGTTGGAAAAGACCTCCAAGATCATCGAGTCCACCCTTTGACCAGACATCACCATGCCCACTAAACCATGTCACAAAGTGCCACATCCACTCATTTTTTTGAACATTTTCAGGGACAGTGACTCCACCACTTCCCTGTGGAGCTTTAACCACTCTTTCAGTGATGAAACTTTTCCTGATCTTGCCCTGTGGTGTGCCACACAGCACTTCATACTTCCACACACCTGTATTAGGAGTAATCACTAATTGCAAAAAGAGCCTGTCTCAAACCAAACAGGTGATCCTGCAGTCTCTTGCATCAGTGTGGTCACACTCCACAGAGCGAGCCAGCAGCACTCATTAAAGCCCAAACCAGGCAATCAGGTCTGTCTGTAGTGTTAACAGCCAGCAACACAAACCCCAAAGCTGATTTGTGCCCCTGACCGTTAATTTTAGATGCTGCAGGAGAAGCTGCCATCATGAATAACCAGGGAAATAATACAAGTCAGGACAGCAGCATGTGGCAGATGCAAGTGTGCATATCTGTTACTGAGCCCGTGGAGCTGGGCTTTCCTGGACCATTTCCAGCTCTGGCAGGGGGAACTTTAGCTGAGTAAGAAATCCAGGCTGTCAGTCGTGAAGTAGCTGGCAAAGGCACAAAGACTCCTTGGGCTTTGGGAAAGGGAAATAGCATTTTTTTTTTCTGTCTTTCATTGCAGGATATGTTCCCTTATAAAGAGCTAAAATCAACACCAGGGTGTCATGCATTGTAAACGTTTATCATTTATTACGTGTTTAAGTGTGCACAGCACATACACCACAGTCTTGAACAGCACCTGTATAAAACTACAGACAGATTCTGGTAAATGGTGAAAAGCTCATACCATGAAACATCGTCATCGAGGTTTTATCACAATATTTAAAAGTTACAACAACTACCTCTGAGCATATCTTGTGTGAGGCCGTTGGTTGTGGATTTAATGAAGTGACAAAAGTGGAAAGTGACAAAGAAGAACCATTTCCCAGAGAGAATCTTTGGGGTCTGATTTTGCTATCTGAAAGCTGGAACAAAATCATCAGTTGTCAGAGGTAGTGGTGATAATTACACAATGATTGCTCACATATAGAAAACACAGAAAGTACAGAAATCCTCCAATTTACAGGTAAAAATAAATCCTTAGGCATGACATTTCCTCTGTCTTGATTTGGCTTCCTTTTTTCTTAATTACTTTTGCTTGGACAGCATCTGCCTTAAGGTCTGGTCCTGGTCTGCTCTGATCTTACTGAACTTTGGTGAGTAGAGTTTGTCTTCAAGGTCATGTGTAAGCAGAGGATACAGGCAGGTCTATACCATTACAAAGGAACAAAGGCTTTTGTGTAGGAATGTAAAGAGGAAAAAGAAAAAAAAAAAGCTGAACTCAAATTTGTGTGTAGTCAGAAATAATTAGTTTAGATGGGAAGATGATCTGTAAACATCCTCTAAGTCACCAAACATTGTGGTTAGTCCTGGTTCCCGCTTAACTTTGTGATGCCCCAAAGATGAAGTATCTTATAAAGCAGAAAAAAAAAAATAAAAAAAGAACAAAAAAGACAAATGAATCCTTTTAGTGATTCCCCCGTAATGAAACCTGTCTTTTCCTTCATCACGTTAGAGACACGAGTTACACTTGAAAAATATATAAAGAGAAATATAGGGTTACTTGATGACGATACAGTACTGCAGCCTGACAGCTGTCTGCAAATATTTTCACCATGATTATCCTTACTAAAAGTAAACCACTGGGTAAAGATAGCTCAAACGTGACAAGGCTCAAATAGGATGCAACCAACTCTATCCTGAATACTTTTGGCTACATATGGAAAAAAAGAGAGATTTGGGATTACGATTGTTCCCCCGGGCCCTCCTCCAGAACTGTGAGCCCAAGCAGGAAAGTGGGAACCTTCCTTCTGTGCAGAATTTGTTAGGAGACTGGCTTTGGGAGTTAGTGAGGTAGAAATTAATCAACTTCATCAGGGAATGAGACAGCAAAAAAAAAAAAAAAAAGCAGCATACTTCTCCTTCCAAATACTGCAGCAAAAATAATAAATAGTACAAACCAACCTCAATTCCTTGTAATCAATCTAAATTCTCTCTGTGGAGCTCGTGCTCACTAGAAACCAGCAAATGCTTTTGCCTTCTAAAAACTTACAAGCATTACAGAGTTCCCCAAACTTTGAAAAATGAAGGTAGTCTCTGAATTCGATTTGAATGAAGTTAAACTGGTTCACTGTAGTTCCACAGTGCATTTTTGGGGAGAGGGACAGACACGTTATTTTTTAGCCTTACGCCAAGCAATTGTATCACTAAGGGCCAAAAAAGGTGGTTTGTCTAAATAGACAAACCCAGCCCCAATCCTGCCGAGCTGCCAGAGGTGCTTGAGCCTCTCCACTGAGAAGAGGGACTGCAGGAAAGTTCAAAGTTCAGCGCTGGCAGATCTAAAAACAGATTCGTGGGGCGGCTCTCCAGCCCCACGCTCTCCGCACCGGGGTAAACCGATCCCGCTCCAATTAAATAGCAACGCGGCACAAAGGAGCTCAGGCATTGTGTGTGGCTCCACACTGGCATCCCACTCCTTCTTGGAGGCCAAGAGCTTCTCTGGGAGTCACGGGGGAGGTTTGGAAGGCACGCAGAGGAGAACAAAGCCACCGTAACAAACAAACAAACATACAAACACATGTACGACAGCAGGCACCCTACAACACACAAACAGTGCAAAACGTTGGAAGAGAGAGGAATTGGATGTCACCTGGCTTAGGACACGGAGTAGCAGCACACCTGTGATAACTTAGAAACGAATTAAATAAACCACAGAGCGGAAGTCTTCTACTAGTTGCACCGTGAAATGAAAAAGACCTTGGGTTGGAGGTTTGTTTTGCTTTCAGAAATTTAAAAAAAAAAAAAAAAAAAAAGAAAAATCGGAGCTATAAATAAATTTTGTGACAATATATACAGATTTAAATAATTAACTTAAATATCTTACACCTACTCTTGCATAAAACTCTCCAGTAAAAGTGCACCATGTTTCTTTTCCCCAAACGTGTTCCGCGTCTTCCCCTGTGCTGAGGTAGGTCTGAAGGGAGATGTCTCAGATTCTAGGAAGAAAATGTGTCACTGTCATTGTGGGAGATACTTTATTGCCTTTCTTTGTTCTTCCATTTTTGCTCAGGGCTATGTACATCCCGGGATAAATCCTGGATTCGTAGGCATTGTAGTTGTTTGGCAGGAGAATCTCTTTGAATTTGCACTCGTCATTGAAATGGGTCTGAAATGAAAAGGAAAGAATGAGAGGGAAGGAATTTTAAACATCAGGTGTGGAAATATTCTTGCTACCAGGTGTAGGAGGTGTGTTGTGGGGATATCTGCAGGTGAGTCCCCCCTTCTTAGTAACCTTTTGAAGTGGTCTCTGAAGCTTCAAACAGGGCTCAGGAATCAGAGGATCATTAGGGATGCTGTGCCCAGGCCAGGCACGTACACCTGAAGCTGGGAAGGACAGCAGGAGTCCTGTCCCTGGGAGGGACAGGGGTTAACAGAGCTGAGGTGGGTAAGGCCCAAGCTCAGTTCTGCAGCACTGCTTATCTAATTGCTCAGTGGTTGCCCCACCAGCAGTAAATTGCCTGAGAGGCTTCAGAAAAGTCTGAATTAGACCAGCACTTTCTCATGCTGCTTGAGGAGAAAAGAGGCATTTTAAAGACACTCAGCATGGACAGTATTTTTCGCTTCTTAAAGTTTAAAATCGAAGGAAGGGTTTGGGCAACTTGAGTTAATGGCTCAGGAAAACCGAGCTGCAACACCAGCCTTTCAGTGATGAGGTTTCCTTTGCAAGCGAGTACAAAGGGGGACAGGTGTTACAAGTGTGTTATCTGGAGAGGAACAAATGAACTCATCTCTTACTACTGGGCAAAAGCCAAGGGATTTGTAAGAGAGGTCTCAGCCTGCCAAGCTGAACACTGGACTGGAGATTACTGTCCAGGACACCAAAGCAGCAGTATCCCTAAGAAATGATGCAACGGAAGTTCTGGCACTTTGGTGACTGATTCTGTCTGGCTTTTATGTAAGTTAAAATCCTCTGTAACAGGACTGATGCCCTGGAAAAGGATTCTGGATGCTTCATGTCTTCATGTGAAAATGCCCAAGTTACCACTGACATAGTCTAGCTCTTCCTCAGCCCGAGCTCCTCCAAAAAATACTTTGGAAACACAACATAGAAAATTCATGGGTAAGGAAGGAGACCCAGGAACTCGAGTTTGAAATTGTGCTGGTCACAGTAACTTACACAGAGGTGAACTCAAAAGCAGGAGGAAAGCTCAGCATGGACAAAGATATGCCCTGTCCACCTCAAATATATTTTATAAGAAGTCTCTATCTTTTCCAAAGATTCAGTGTAAAAAAAGATCTGTGTTGTCTCCTAATAGATCTTTCTTCTTATAAATCAAGATCAAACCCCAAGGATGGTGAACTGTCATGGGAACAGACCCACTCTCTTCACGAGCATCAGCAAAGAGTGATCAATAGGTATGTGACAGTCACTGATTCATCACATCAGAAAGGGTCACTTGTGAGGACCTGGCTTATCACAAGTCCAAGTGCCCTCTGAGAGATGGAGTAAGCGATTGCCCAACCTGCCTAGGGCTGTTTGTACTTACCAGAAACACATGGCCTGAGGCTAGCTTGTGGTCTTGCCACACAAATGGCTACTCTGTTGGTCTGTGTGGTAGGCAAGATGGGTAATCATAGTTGGGTGACTGCAGTTTTTATGTGAGAACCAAAGAAGTGTCATGCAAAAAAGGGGGGTTCACTTCAAAACCTCAGCAAGCAGCACAAGTGGGCAGGACGCCTTCTGTTGGCAAGGCAGACAGGGCTGCTCTGCATTGCCTGACCCAGGAGAGGCAAGGATGGGGCTTGGGCAGCTTTTAGCACCGTGCACACGTGTCACCCCAGCTGACAACAGTCCCCTCCCCAGGCGCACACTCGGTGGCTACTTACAGATCCATAGAGTTTGCCTTTGCTATTCATGGCCACGAAGAGTCCGCTCCTAACACCAAATATGCTCACCACTCCTCTTTCCACGGGAGAAATTTCCAGCAGACCTACAGAGGAGACACAGGAATCAGGGGGACAAAGGGGTACGCCCTGGAGCGTGGGGTGACAGTGCTGCACTGACCTACAGGCTCCCATCCCCGGCGTGCTGCGGATCCCCCCGCCCCAGCCCTGCTGTGGGTGGCCACAGAACCCCAGCCTCATGTGCTCCACGTGCTGCCCTATGCCCCACGCTGGGACCTCTCTTCTTTTAGCCAAGTACCTATTTTTAATTTGCCCCCCAGGCATTCTCTCGGGTAGACAAAGGTTAAAATAAGCCAAGAGCGTGCTCAGGGCAAAATGAAACATTTGTCATCGCGCAGCTTACATCCCCCCCCCCCCCCCTCCCCTCCCGCACCTTATTGTTTCAGTTGGCTATCAGAGCCACGGGGTTAAGCCCCGCAGCAGATGCTTCTCCAAGTTTTTGGGGGAGAGCCGGGCTCGCTCAGATGCGGAGGCAACCCCGCGACACCTGATGCGGCACCGACGGGTCCCCCCCCTCAACCCGGAGCGCCCCATGGGCTCAGCCGCCCTCGGGGGAGACGCAGCACCGGCAGGACTTTTTAGGGAACTCTGCCAGGCACCCACCCTCCTGTGGGGGACAAACCACTCCCCGGGGCAGGTGAGGCGCCCCCGCGACCGCGGATCTGCCCGAAGGGCAGATCCGCGGTCGCGGGGGCGTCTCACCTGCCCCGTCCGCGGGCGGCAGCGCCGTCTTACTATATCGATTCTCGCTGTGAATCCCATCGATCCGGCCGTCGGGGAGGACCTGGATGTGGAAGCCGATGCCCACGTTGCAGTAGAGGCGGCGGAGGCGTTTGATGCCCAGGAGGTAGTCGCCGTCGCGGGCGGCATCGCGGCGCTCGGCCGGGAGGCGAGCGACGGAGCGGGCGAAAAGAGCCGCGTCCCAGCGGCGCTGGCGGGGCCCGGCGGGGAGGCGACCCGGGGGCGACCGGGCCCGCACCGCCCCTGGCCACAGCAGCCCCAGGAGCAGCGCCGGCAGCAGCAGCGCCGCGGGGAGAGGCATCCCGGCTTAAGAGGGGGGGTGGCAGCCACGGGCCGGTCGCTCCGAAAATGCGCGCTCGCCACCTCTCTCTCCTTCCCCCCGCGCACCCCCCACACTTTATGCCGAGGTCGAAGACTTGGGAGGGTGTGGGGGAAAAAGGAAAAAAAAAAAAAAGGAGAAAAAGAAAAGCGACAAAAAGCCAAACAGAAAAAAAAAAGAAATTAAAGGAAAAAAAAAAAAAGAAAAAAAAACAAGCGGGGGGGAAAGGAGGGAGCTCAGTGGTCAGTCCCCCGAGGATCTGCGGTTTCCCTGGGCTGGCTGCATGGAGAGGAAATCCCGGGAGCAAGAGCTTCTGAACTTGATCTCAACTCCAGGAGTCTTGTCTGAAGTGCTGATCTTCTTCTATAGCTGCTCAGCCATAGCGCTTTAGCCCTAGCCACGATATTTATATATCCATGTGCGTTGGTACCTATTACATCACCACCTACTGCTGTCTGCTGCAGCCCTCCGGTTTAGCTGAAAGTCAAATTATCACCCTTAGATGCTTAACAACTCCGAAGCGTCTTGAAGGGAAAGGGTGAGCAGCGCTGGTGCTAAACAAGACGGACAGCACAAACTTTTAAGGAGAAAAGGTCATATTTTACGTTCATCACAGCAGCTTCCTTCCTTCTTTCTTTCTTTCTTTCCTTCTTTTTCTTTCTTTTTCTTTCTTTTTCTTTCTTGCTTTCTTTCTTACTTTCTTTTTCTTTCTTTCTTCTCTTTCTTCCTGTCTTCCTTCTTTCTCTTTCCTTCTTTTTCTCTCCCCTTCTTTCTTCTTTTCTCTTTATATCTCTTTCCTTTATATTTTCCTCTTTCGTAAGTGCCTACAAATTCTAATGCAAGATACAAAAATCAGAGAATGCCCAGCACACTTTCTCCACAACACAGTGTATGACTTTATGTAAATCTGTGGAATTTCAGCTTTTGCTGTATCCAAGCGACATGGTTTACAGTTTGCTGGATGCAGAAAAATTCCCTTCATTAAAAGCCAAGATAGTTGTTGAATGGGAGATTTAAGAAATGAAAAATTAAAGAACTTGCAAAAAAAAAATTAATAATGGAAAGGACCAGAGTTTTAATAAAAAGAACATTTTAAAGAGGCAGCTTGTCTCAAAAGTGGTAATAAAGTTTTTGATTCTAAATATCTCTTTAAGAAATCAGAAAGGAGAGCATTGCTCTGCAGTACCAGGCATGTGGAGCTCCCTCTTGGTCACTGTACTGACAGAAGCTGTAGTGACACAAGTTTATTCCTGAGCTTAGAAGCTGCCCACTCATGCAAGTATTGCTGCACTTTCTAACGGTGTGGTTGTTTTTTAGTCTTTACTTAGATGTTGCTGTTGTGTCTTAATGATGCAGTTGTTCTTAGGGAATTACTTCACTCAGTTTAAGTTCAGGAAAATGAAACTCAGCGTTTGAAAACAGGAGAAGTTTGGACTCCATCAGTCTAGAATTACTTTGCCTAGAGCAAATCCCATATGGTTTGTCACCTCCCGTAGTTTAAGCCTCGGCCCTCAGCAGGTTTTCAGAACTAACAGGTGAAGAGACATTAGGACAATTTTGGAAGGTCCTGAATTAATAGGAAAATGTGTTTCGGGGAGGAGGGGGAGGGGAGTGGTTTGTGACTCAAGTCCTTTATAGCCCGAAGACAGTTTAGTCTTTCACGCCAGTAAAGCTCTCCTGCTGTTCCAGCAAAGGATGCGAGAGAAAAGGGAATTGCCCTGAGCCAGATGACAGCTCACCTAGGTGTGAAAATCTCTGACCTTCGCTAAACCTGAGCAAACTTAGATGATGTGCTTTCATTTCTTCTTGTGAGGTGCACATGCAGTGCTTGTGTGTGTGTGTTGTGTGTTGTGTGTGTGTGCCTGTCTCCTGCCACACCTCTGAGGGTGGATAAGAGGCTGCCACTGCTTTGGGGGTGACAGCAATCTGGTGCCACAGGGGTAAAAGGCTCCTAGGTGTAGGTTTGTCTCCGTGTCAAACAGGTTAATTTCTGTGTGTGTGTTCAAAGGCACCAAAATTTAGATTTTTCTCCGTGGAGGTAAAAATGCCCCATCCCTGGAAGTGTCCAAGGGCAGGCTGGACAGGGCTTGGAGCAACACGGTCTAGTGGAAGGTGTCCCTGCCCATGGCAGTGGGTTGGAATGAGATGATTTTTAAGGTCCCTTCCAGCCCTAACAAATCTATGATTCTATGAAATCCACTGATACCAAATACACAGGTATTTACTACGTTTCCATTTGCATCAGGTCCATCCAGACCCCTTTTACACCCGATGAGCCGAGTTCTGGATGAAAAGGCTGTGCACCAGCTGCTCAAGGGTTTGGAAACTGCCCTGCTCTGTAGGGCTGTGCTGGACACCTTCTCCTTCCCCAAGGTCCTCAGAACAGCGTGATCCCACCTCACTTCAAACTCTGCATTATTTGCTCTTGGCAAACAGCAGCGGGTGAATTTGGGATTAAGTTTATTTGCCTTCTGAAGGATAAGGCTGAGGAGTGGCACTTCTGCCAGCACACCCACCCAGCAGCTTCCCTCCTGCAGCAGAGGGGTAGCCTAAAGCCCACAGCTGATGGGTCAGGGCCAGGCCTGCTTGGCCTTACTGCCACTCACAGCAGCTCTCCCTGACCCAAACCAGTGTGAACTCTGAGGCCTTATCCTGTGTATATGATTACATATAATTACATATACACATTAAAACTTGTAGTCACTGGAGGCTCAGCAAGGGGATGATACTTTGATCCCTTTGGGATGTAAGGAAATGGGTCCTAAAACACACTATTGGGCTTTGAGTCCGTATGTTTGCAAGATCAGCTCCAAAACCATTACACAGAGAATCCTGGACCCCAGCACATTGTCACGATACCACTGATTGATAAAGGATGCTTCTACAGGTTCACTCTTAAGCTGGTTACAGAATTAAATGTCACTCTTTCAGTAAAGGCTTCCAATGAACTTTTTTGAGAGCAGCAAGTTTCCAGCTGAGAATAAAACTACGAGGTTTGGCTTTGCTTTTAAATGTTCTGTATTCATGTGCGTGTGTGTGTGTGAGCTTGTGCGCAGGCTACCTGTGAAACACTAGTCCTGATGCTTCTCAGGAGCTTCTCAGCCCTCTGGTTGTTGCTGCTTGTACCTGTGGAAAACCCCCAGGGGTGAAAGCAAAGCAGAACTGCACCCTTTTCAGTTTGCATCAGGTGTAAATGACAGGTGGAAGCTGCTGAGTTTTGGGCTTTTCGTGCTGTGACACAGACATTGTCAGTTGGAAATCATTGTAACAAGAGACCATGAAAGCAAAATATTCCTTATGGAAACCAGTGAAACAGTGTCAGGCAGTCCAGGGCAGAGCCAGGAACTGAACCTTCCAACCTGCTGTCAACTTTCGTGCAGTGAAGGGGAGTTGGGTGTTTCCAGTTCATCCCATAATTAATTCTTCTGAATATTCCATATCCTGCCATGCTCCACTGCTATGTGTCCCCTCCTTCTGGTGTCACACCCTCTTTCCCAGCAATAATTTAGATATTAAACCAGGTAAAATGTCTTCATCTATATTGTCTATCTTCCCTAAGAAGCATATGTGGATGTCACAATACAGATAGCTCTGCTTTCCAAATTCCTCTAGGCTTAAAAAGAAGAAAGGATTCACAGAATTCAGGTCTACACCCAGGTTCAAGCCCTATATCACGGATTCTGAAAGAAAAAGGGAAAAGAAGAAGGAATCTGAAACATCTTTACAACATTATTTTGCACTTGCACTGACATAGCAGTCGTCTGGACTTGGCTCTATGACTGTAATCTCTGAAGGGGTCTAGGTCCACAGTTTAAAAATCAATTTACACATTTATTAACTCCAGTAAATAGGTGTAAACGACCCTGAAAGTTACTGCTCACGAGCTTTTCTCCTGAAGGCAAATATTTTACTGAGATCCTTTGGTCTGGGAGGATGGGGAGTGTACTGGAAGGGGCAAAGGAAAAAAAAAAACCCCTTTCACCGTGTTTGCCTGCTATGAAGACACGGTAAAAGAGCAAGCCCACACCCCAGCTCCCCCTTTGATGAACGCCCCTTTTAATTATGATTATTTGGGAAGACAAGCACCCAGCAGAAGGGACTCGGCTGAGGGAGCTTTCTCACGTTCACGTCTGGCTGCCTCTCCGTGTGAGCAGGGCAGTGGTCCCGGGAGAGGAGGCTGCCTGGAATGCTGGGGGCCCAAGCCCTGAGTGGCCCAGGGTCGCTTGGGAGACCTTGGCCATCCAGCCCCTGCCTCCTGCATAACACACATACCCACACACGAGTCATATGTACTCTGGGTGGTTTTTTTTTTCCTCTGTGTTTGCAGCTGGTCTATTTGATCTCTGTGTGCCTGGGCTGTTTTCTGTCGTGAGCGTCTTGCCATGATCAAAACCTCATTATCTCGAGCGATGTTGTAGTGTTTTATATTGGAAAAGGGGCAGTGGAGTATAGCAGCAGGCAGCTGCAATACTGGGCAGACAACAAAGGCAGCAGCAACCTCCCTCCAGGGTGTTGGGATTGATTCAGTGAGAGGACTGAACATCACTGTGCTTGCGGTGGGAAGGGATGTTTTCAACAGCTACTCCCTCTGCTGCTGGTGAGCTTGTGCAGCCCTGCACCCCCGTGTGCCCCCGTATAAAGCAGAGATCAGAGAGGACATCACTGTGCCCATCTGTGGGGCTCCTGTGGGGCTCCAGCAGCTCAGATGTTGCAATTCACACTGCCAGCTCGTGCCCATGCTGCTCACCCCCACCCACTGCTGCAGGGATGGGCACCCAGGAGCTCCAACTGGGACATCAAGCCACAGACACTTGACTTTCTGTGCAACTCCACCCAGTGCCACAGCAGCTGCTGTGCTTGGGTTGTTTGCTCCATTGCTTTTGAGCTGTAAGGTTGATGCTCCTGCTACATCAGTTCAAAGGTGAGAGGTGGTGGTGGGCTGGCAGCGACCCTCTGGGGGACCCGAGGCCCCTCACAGAGCAACCTGATGTGGCCATGGAAAGCCATTCCCTGTCCTGCTGCTCCTTGTCACTGCCTGGCATATGAACAGCTCTCAGGTGAAGAAACACGCCCAGACAATCTATTAGACCTCCTGTTTCTCAACTTCTTTCTCAGGTTGCTGCTTTTCTCCCTGCTTTTTTTTCCCAGTATGCATCGCCCACAGCAAAAATTCCCGGCCCTACTGTCCCTACTGCTCTGTATTTCCAGCAGTTTTCTTTGCTCAGTGGCTTTTGCTTTTCTTGCTATTCATGCTTCCTGTTGTCCACTACCCTCTCCCTTTTCCTGTAGCTGTGTTCTGCTCTCTTCTCCCTCCTCAGGACAAGATGACAGGTTTGCAGCAACAAATGCCCTTGATGGAAGTTTCACTCATCATGAAGGGTGGCTGGACCTTAACTGCAGGGATGAGGGGTTTGTCCTGCCTGGTGGAGCTTCTGCAGCCACCATTATGGTGCCTCTGCTCACTGGAATGTGTGAACTATGGCTGGCACAAAAAGGGCATCACTTTGGGCACTGAAGTCATGAAAACCAGGTAAGGGAGGAATTCTTAGCACCCTCAGGCAGGATTTCTCTCTTTCACTGTGATTACTCTCAGTTCCTGAGCTGCTCTTCTGTGGGGTGGTGGGATGAGTGGAGAACATGGAGGATCTGAAGACTCCTCAGGAGTATCACTGGAGTTTGTATGACTGAAGAGTAGGACCCAGTGGGATGGGACAGTGGAAATGTCCTGGGAAGTCATCAGCCAAGCCAGACCATTTTGGAGGACAATCATGTCCTGGGGGTTTGCCATAGCCCCACATGTAGTTTGAACCCAAGTTTGGAGGGGAACTCTGCTAAGAACCTAGATGGAGAAGTATGTTTAGTGGGCTCCAGTTATTAATGCTGGTCTTCTTTGGAAAACCTCATTCCCATCCAGGCTCATTCTTAGGCTGAAGAGCTCACAGGCTTATACTTTCATGCTCACTGCTGACATTTCTGCATATGCTATTTTGTTCTTCCTTGTCCTGTATTCTCTTTACCTATTGAAATTATAAACACTTCAAAACTAAAAATATACATTTTTTTTCCTTTTGTCAGATTGTGACACACATACTTTTGCTGATACATTACTTGACGCTCTGCCAAACAAAACTGGTGAAAGGAAACATAACAGAAAATGAGCTTGGACAATCAGAGTAAGTGTTTGTTAAGCTTATTTTTATTATTATTATTGTGGGAAATAGTAGCTTAAGTTGACTTTTTGTGTGAGAATGTTTTAGCTGACTTTGAATGAAGCATAACTGGTTTACATGAATCTGTTCAACATGTGGCCTCTCTTGCATGAATCATTTCTTACTGGTGGCTGATGTGAGGAAAACTGGCTGTTGTAAGCAAATGACGTGTATTGCTGCATTTTAAAACTCCCTAGCAAAGCACCACTTAAGATCTGTCAGAACATATATGGACACAGCTGTACAATCCATAACCTCCCCGAGCATGCAGGAGACCAGCTTTTCCAGTTGACCTTTAGTGTCACAACAGTGAAACAAGCTGATGTCTCTTTTCCTTGTTTAATCTCGGTCTTTTCTGGTGCTCATCACTGTGAGGTTTGGGTCCTCTGAGGAGGTGGTGGCTGCATCCTCAGAACACCTCCATGGGCTGATATCTTCCTCCCCCAGCCCGTTGCTCGCTGTGATGCCATCAGATGAGATGCTTTCAGGAGCGTCTGGGGTGGCAGAGAGTGAATCAAGACCGGAGAGACTGTGAAAAAGATCTGTGTGATCTGTTGGGGTTGATGAACAACAGTGGTTGAGGTTCTGAAAGCCTGGTCTGGGCGAGTTGCTTTCCTAAAAAGGCACAGCGTGCACAGGACCTGCAAGGTTGGCTTTGACCCCCAAGGGCAGGGCAACCACACGGGTCCAGCAGGACCACAGCACTCACCTGCACCAGGAGACACAGCTGAGCTCCTCAGATTTTGTATGAGTCCTTATGGGCTGCATGGGGTGGGGGCCAGAACACAGACACCACAAAACCTCTCCAAATACTCTGCTTTCCTGGTGCCACCACTGGTATTGGCAGTGGCAACAGCTTCATCTTTCACTCTGGCACACGAACCCAAGTATAAAACCAGTTCAGCACAATATTCCTCCTGATGGAGTCATCCAGTCATCTGTGTGGTTTTAATGGGTGAGTTTTTTGAGACTTCGTGCAAGCTGTGAAGTATGCACAGGTAACAGCTCTAGAGCTTGGAGATCAACCAGCATGGGAGGTTCCTCATCAAATTCTGCATTGTTTGAGGGCAGTGACAGCAGTAATATATATCAGGGAAAACATATTTTCTTCCCTTTCATTTGGAAAGAAAAGCTAGGAAGCCAGATATATAGCTGAGAAACATATAGCAGCAGTGTGTAAAACAAGTTATCTGTCATCAGACACGTCAGTCATCTGTCATCAGACGTGTCTGGAGGATTTGTCAGAGGTTTTGGCACATTCGTTATTCGCTCTCTTTGTGCTGTTGAATAACAGGCCTTACAGATTACAATGGGAGCCAGTTCTCACTTCAACTTCGGATCACACAAGATATGAGTAAATAAGATTTGGATGAATGATCCTTGCCCAGAAAAATCCCCCTGACACCAAGAAACCGGCAGAGATGGCATGGCTTGATTTTCGATTTAATCATTTAATTCCTCTTGCCATTCAAGGCCCAGAGCAACTTTGTTCTAGTCAACCATTTTAATATTAACCATTTCCCCTCCACTTTTCTCACTGAGAAAAGCTCTGAGAGCTGCAGCAACATCAGCATTACAGGAACTAATACAGCCACATTAAAAAATGACAAGCAAGGAAAATTATAAAGGCTGCTCATCTCCTTTTGGATGATTCCTGGTGCTGCTCTAAGAGCACATTTCTCACAGGGTTTACTTTTGTACCTGCAGATGAAAGAGGGAACAGGACCAGGCTCTGAGTCAGTTTGCTCAGTGAAGCCCTGCAGTCTCCTCAGCTCTGAGAAATGAACATTGAAGATTATAATTTTTCTTCCATTTCAGAATATGTTTGTATTTGGACCAAGGGAATGCACAGTTTCCATACTGTTAATGTGCTCTGTGGGAAGAGGTCCCAGGGAATTAGCTCAGCCCCTACCTTGCTTGGGACTGTGTTTTGTTTTTAAGGAGTAGAATGAGTTAAATGCAAACCTGAAATGACCATTTCAAAGATTGCCTTGAGAAGAAAACAGTCTTAAACCAGGCAGACAACGACAGAACAAAGGCTTTGGTATTTTTAATAGTTTCCCAGGACCAACCCATGATTCTCTCCATCAGTGGATTGGAAGCCACTTGGAACTCGGCCAAGCATCCTTCCTGAGTGTGTATGTCCTGCAAAACTTGAGTGTAATACTGTGGTCATCTAAACCCTGTGCAGGCAGAGCATGTCCCACAGCTCCAACATTTCCCCCTTTGCCACTACCCCACTGGAATTACAGGTAAATTATTGCATGGAAGGTGCCACTGAGCTAAAATCCATTCTCACTCATTCCCACATAACTTCCTGAGGTAAGGGGATAAAACAAAAGAAGCTGAGTCTACAAAAAGTCTGATCCCTACCAGAGATACTCCTTTTGTGTCAGAGCACACCCATTCAGGATGATTATTTTGATATGGATCTCCCTGCACATTACTATCGGTATTAACGGGAGCGGAGGATGCACGTGAGAGCTGCTGGAATCAGGGCAGTGGGATGGGAATGACACACAACGAGGGGAAAACTCCCTGCCCAGGGAATTCAGACAGTGCTGTGCAGTCACTGCTATGCTATTTGCCACGTGCTATATACAGTCACAAAATATTCCACTCAGTCAGAGACATGGCCAGAAAAAGCCCTGGAACCCCAAAGTCTTACAGTCTTATAATAACCACTGAAGAACGTCCTCCTCCACAAAAGGAGCAGAGCAGAGCTCCTGGTGACCTTCCTGGGACACACTGTGTGCAATTTATTCTGTATTTAAAGAACCAGGCAAAAATCAGAGGGGCTGCTTTCAGTGCCTTCGTGCCCATTTCTCATTGCTCTGGAACTGGGAAGCAAATATTTTTGTCCACCTTAATGAAATTTCATAATGCTGGAATGAGGTGTCACAAAATGATCTGGAGTTTTCAGAATATCCATTTATTTCAGTAGTGAAAAGCTAAATTTGGGTACTGGTATTGGGTGAAAAAGGATTCTGCCATTAAAAAAAAAAATCCTTTCAAAATTAATCTGTCTTCTTTTTCACTCCCTTTCCACTTTTTAATTTATATTACTGAGAGCTGTTGGACCAGCACACTGGGAGGCTTGTCACCTGCAATTCAAATGCAGGATTTCAGAAAAAGGAAAAGCATTGGAGTGCTATAAGTGCTTCTTGGATCGGAAGACACAGGAACATAATGATGATACAACAGTCCTGACTGTAAAATGCCATTTCTGTTGCATACAACACGATGTATGTTATTATTATCATTCCCATTATTATTTTTCTGGAAAACAAAAACCAGTCTGAGCCTTCAGTTACAATCAAACCACAAACAGGATGAAACAAATAAGCTGCTGGTTGGCTTGCCTTCCGCAGTGCTCAGTCAGCTGCTGGTTCTCAGTAGTGTTTGTACACTCTGTAATTACAAATTACTGCAGTCAGGTCATTTCCATTTAGACTTCACAGGCCAACAGCAGCACAGCAACCTGGATGAGTGGTACCTGTCTGTGTGTGTTGGTTTTAAAAAGAGGATGAAGCAGAGGAGTGGCTACAGAAGGAGGGGAGCTGAAGCTGGTCAATATATCGTGCCAAGACCTCTGGGAATTAGAGCTCCCTGTCAACCAGAGCCAACCTTGGAGAGGCTGGACCGGTCCTGAAGATCCCGCCAGCTGATGGACCCCAGGGAAGGTGGGTGCTTGTTGGTGCAGACCCTACCTCAGGCTAAGAGGGCAGCTGGAAATCCTGGCTCAGGAGCCTTTTTTGGAGGAGTTGTGAACTGTGTCTCCAGCAAAAATCCCAGTGGCTGGGGACTGGAAGGTATTGGAGGGAGTGGGAGCCAGGGAGCCCTCAAAGCTGCCCTGCTTGATTGCCTGGAAGTCCCCACTGAACTGCTGCCAAAATGATTTAATAAAAATGATATTTTTGGTGGCAGTGACAGTTTTTACTCTCAGTACCGAAGAGGCAGTATTGTCCATAATGAACACACTGGGGATGTGTTACACCTGCAGTCAGGTCTCATCCTTTCCTTTCCCTCTAAATCTTCCCTGCTCTTTCTCACACTGGCTGGGGCCACTGGTGATAAGCAGAGCTGTGATGGCAAGTGTTTTTCTACATTAGATTTTTACAGAGCTTACAGAGTTTCTCTCCATTCATCACCACAGGAGGAAAATTATGGAGTGTATATGCAAAAAACTACCCCAAAACTCCCTCCCATGGCAGCTTTGGTGCACATGAAATCATAATTTGGAAGCATGGGAACAAACCTCATGTACTGTTGTAGATTATTATTATTTTAACAGCAGCAAATGGCCATTATTTTTTACCAAGCCTGGGGGATGGTTTGCAACCCATTCCTGTGCTTTGTGGTGCTTTCAACTCGACATGGACACAGGCTGAAGAGCCAGCTCCCAAAGACAAGGGATCATGATCTGATGATGTTGGCAAAGTGGCTACAGGACACTCGTTTGGGAACCCCTTTTGGGGCTGCAGTGGTTTGTACCCAATGCTCTGCTGTGGTACCACTCCTCCATCACCAACACCATACTCATTCATGACAAAGTTGCATATTATTATAAGTTAAATATTACTATAAAGTTGCACATTACTATAAGTTACATATTACTTGAGCTTCTGTGATGATTAGGGATTTCCATTAGCTGCAGAGGAGAACATGCAAAACATCTTTGCTCGTGGACTAACCCCCTAGTGCTGAAGGAGCTGCAACACCTCAGCAGGGAGCTGATAAGAAATCAGCCAGACACATTTAAACAGCAATTTGGAATCACCAAATACTCGCCAAATATATCTCACTGTTGTTGCAGCACAAATATAATTATTGCTATTATTAGCAGCAGCAATAGTTGCTATCAAGGTTATTATTAGTCATAATTTTTACTGTGGTAACACTTAGGAATTCCCTCCGTGGGCCAGAGTGGCACTGCAGTATGTGCTGTAAGGCTGTTACCATGACAGTTCTGCTCTGTTTGCCAGTGTGTTTTGGCTAGAGAGCCAGCTGCTGAGGGGGCTGTGCTCCAAGTTGCCGAGCAATAAATCCCCAACCAAATTCATGACCAGATTTCCGCTCCGAGACTCGAGCCTGTGACTTGCTGCTCCGCAGCCCCGCCTTGACTTCATCAAAAAACACTCTGCTTTTGCCAAAACCAAGTCACCTTTTTTTGAGGAGACACTTTCGTGCAGGTAAGCACAGGAGATGCTGCTGGTGAGGCTGACAGTGCAGAGTTATTTGTGAAAGGGTTGGAGGGTTCCCACAAGGCACGTGAGAATTATTTCTTTGCAACACAATATTGCAATAATAACAACAACAACAACAACAAAAGACATTTAACTAAGCAGCATGAGGCAAACTTTGGGAAATGTCAATGTGTTTTTTACAGGTGAGATTTTTACAGGTGAGATTTCCCTGACAGATTGTCAGTCTCAAGATGTCCACCAGCTATTGGCCTGGCTCTCAGCTTGATGTTGAATGTACTGATTTTATTAATCCTTTCAAGATGGACACAGTCGTTTGTCTTTTCCATCTTGTAGCAACGTGTGAAATTGGTCACTGCACGCGGAGAATTAATTCCACCATAGGGATCACTGACAGATCACTCAAAATTTTCATAACCTTCTGGGCAGAGGTGCATGTCCTACACTGAGCCAAAAGTGCATCAGAGGTGTGGGGGGGGCCCTCAGGTGCTCACAGAGACCCTGGGGTGACAAACCCTCTCGTCACAAGGACTGCAACCCATTGACATCCCAGGGTAAAGCCACGGTATGTGAACTAATGGTCCCAAACCATTACCTGTGGAGCTGAAATCCTTATCACAAAAGCACTGGGCTTGTGATTTGCATCTCTCCAAGTGTGGGTCCGGTGACTTCTCCATCCATCATGACCAGTAATCTCTCTTTGTAATCTCCCTAGTACCTCTGTGTCACCAACATCCCCACTATAGGTGTTGTGCTTTCTAATGGTCCACTTAGCACATTCAGAAGTCTCCCATGCTCCCAGTATTGTTTGATTATGTCTTTTAGGGCTAAGATCTGATCAGTGTGTGTACACCCTCTTCTGAAGCTAAACTGACTTTCCTTAAGCCCACTATTCAGCTGTGCCTGCTTTCTTGTTCACAGGCACTCAAGCAAATGTATTCTCAAACACAGCAAACAGGCTAATGCCTCTTGAGTCTTATATTCCTTCCTGCCACCTCCTTTTCTTCTTCTTCAGCTTGTTGTAATCTCATCTGAATGCCAGGGACGAGCCCTTCCGCAGCTTTGAGGAGCCCTGGGAATACCTGACTGCTGTCCCACGGGTGACACCTTTGTTGTCAGCTCATCCAGGAGGATGCAATGCCATGTGTCACGCTGGATCCAAGGAGCAATGACATCTGCAGGGCCACCTCACTCATCTTGGTGGCTTCCTGTCTCAATCCGTGGCACCCGCGCTGATGGATTTTTCTTTTTACTTTTTCCCTGTTTCCCAGCACATATCAGCAATGCTCTTTTCAACAGGTTTCCACTCTCACTTCTCACCTGAATTCCCGATTTTTTTTGTCTCCCTCGTCAATAAAATCAACTTTTGAGAGGTGAACTGTTCCAACAGGTTTCTGACTGTTTGTGTGGGGCCATGTGAGTTTGTGACCCACTGCATTTGTCACTCACCTCCCAGAACACATCTCCCCTGAAAGGACCTGTTTAAAAATCCTGGTGAATTAAAGGCACAGCTGGAACTTGGTGTTAGGTCCTAATTGAACACATACCCAGTGAACACATACCCATACTTTATTCAGGCTAATCACAAAATTGATCTGTCTTTGCACACTAAACTCTTTACATTAAAGGGACTTTTGCCCTTGATCAGATTTCATCTGATTAAATACTGATAAAGGCAGAAAAATACTGCATTTAAAAGATGATGAGCATTCAGACTTACCTGCTGTGATCAGATGAAAATAGCAGGTCTTAGTCTCCTCCTTTGGGCATCTTGGCAACAGCTTTCCAAGGACCCTCTCCATCACTGGCAGAAGCCTCTCAAAGCTCACAGATGTGGTGGCCAAACTCCTGAGAGAGGCTGAAATTAAATCAGGTCCTCTTGAAACAAATGTCCAGACCCTTCTTGTCAAATAGGGCATTGTCACTGTTACTACAAGAAAAAGATGTTGAGGAAAACAATATTCTTACATTTCTGTGTTGTTCAAATGCTGTAGACATCGTGTGGGGCATCACACCGACGTGATCTCAACAGCTCATGAGCTTGTTTAGTGCTGATGTAAAAAAGCCATTTCATGCTCATGATGAAAGTAAACCCATTATAAAGAAGTAAATCTAGAAGCTATTTATGCCAATCAAAAATATAGTCATGTCAGTATTCACGCCTTGGCATTTTAATGGTTAAATCTGCATTTTGGGAAAAAAAAAAAAAAGAAATTCGCTAATATCAATGACTAATAAGTGATTGATATCATGCTGAGTAAAAATATCTCAGGACCATGAGGAAAATTCGTGATGCTTTATTTCAGCTAGAAATCAGTGTAACAATTAGGGCTTCCAGCTCAGGTTCCAGGGAGGCATCTTTCTTCCATTGCATTTTTCTCTGTCCCTCCTGTGCCAACTCTTATAAAACAAGATACCACAGGATTTAATTCTAAAAATCTAATATTACTGCCTTGTGGTGAACTGAATACTACAGATTCCTTCTTGATAATACTGTCTCATGGGATTCCTGTGTGGTAACAGAATCTCCTGGGATTCCTGTCTGGTAACCATATCTCACTGGACTTTGGTAGTATTTCTCCCATTGGATAACCCCAGCCCCACCAAATAAGCAGCCATAAACCTTACATTCTCTTTATTTTACATGACATTATTTTACTAATATCAGATTCTGCACTGTTTAGATCAGTGGGCTTTTTTCCCCACACTGACTTCTACTAAGTTAGAATCAGGGCTCCATGAGAATTTAATATTATGGAATATCTTATATGTTTGACTAGAATAATATTAAGAAATACCTTTAAAGAAGCAATATTAGAAATATTTCGTGGCTTCATTGCACTTAGTCTTTAACCATACATGGATTAGAAAGCTTCTTGTTGTTCTTAAAATGAACTATGGTAATAGTTCTTCCTCTTCATGCCAGTGAGAGAAATCACAGCTAAATAGTTTCAGAAGGAATAAATATACTGAGCAAGTTCTCGAGAGAGGTTTTGAGTTAAAGACTCTGCTGCAACTGTAGATCAGCAGGAAACCACCAGCTTGTTATTCTGCTTGGGTTTATTATACCCAAAAGGCTCATTTAAATATGGGAAATCCACTGCAGCAGACACTGCACCCTTAAATAAGGAATCAGCAATCCAGCCTTTCTGTCCTGAGCCACTCTGTCCATCCCATTGTTCGAGCAAAATGACAGGGATAAAATTACTGCAGAAAGCCCACAAACACACAGAACTTTGTCCTTACAGCCCTGCCCAGTCTCACCAGACACTCTTCCAGCTTTTCACAGGACGTGGGGTCACCCTGGGAAGTGAATCCTCTCGCTGGGTAACTCCATCAGGAGAGTTGCACATCTCCCAGGGTTCAGACCTGTTCCACCTCCTAGAGCAGCCAGCTCCAACATTCTGGTTCACATAAAACAGTCACGGGCCCTCAGAGAATTATTTAGCAAGTTTTGTTGTCACGAAGCTCTTGGATGTGCCAACAGGCATCAGGGCAGGTCTTGACCATCTGGCACAGAGCTCTGACCAGCTGAAGATCTGGCTCAGTAAAAGAAGCAAAGCTTGAAACCCAGAGACTACTAAGGCTTGAAGCCCGATGAAAGTGCCTGAAGGACACAAATGTCAGAGATGAAAGAAGGTAAGCAGGCAACACCTTTTACTAAAGCACTGTATCTCCTGCCACGTGTTCAGGCAAAAAAATGGGCAATGCCATTTTTCCTTTTCACAGCTGTCTTTCTGTCCAAATATAACACAACTCCAGAACTTACAGCTGTTCCGAGCCCTTTTTTGAATCCAGACAATGCTTCAACACCAGCTTTTCTTTGGCCTTGCTTAAAGTCACTGAATCTCATCACCCTTGGAGATACAAGTAACTGTGATAACAATCCCTGGCAACCTCACGTTATTTTTGAGAGGAACAATGAAGTTTATGAAGCACTTTCTGAAGGTAAAAAACCCAACAACTGACACTCTGGATACAAAACACTTTTATCCCCAAACCCTTGAATTTCCATGGTGTTTATCTGCCTGAAGTACCACTGAAATTAGAGCTAGGCAAGCAAGTAGAGGCACTCAGGAGCTTTGGTGGTCCTTGGTACCCTCTGCAATGACTAGAAAGACTATGTTCTGGCTCTTGCTGTATGCTGGGATAACCAGGAATGGTGTCAAATCAGGGTCTGCAGCTCTCCTCTCCTGGACAGTGCATTGAGAAAACCATGCTGGAGACCTGTGGAAATATCCACAGGCATAACTGGACAACAAACCCAGGAAAAACAAAACGCCTTTTACCAGGGGGCTTTTGACGGTCTCTTGAGGGGGCATTCATGACTTTCTTGTGAGTCACCACCCCAAAAATACTGTAAGTGCTATTCATTCAGCAGTGCAAGCTGGAAACAATCTAGGGAACTCTCATCTTCAGGTCAGTGGGGGCTGGCAGCACGGTCACTCTGCCTGGGAACGAAGGGCGAGACAAGAAAGAGCACGGCTTCCAAATTGCTCTCGTGCATGCTCGGCCTGGGGACTGGCTCTGCAGAAAGGGAAGGGTTTATCTGCTGCCCACGAGCAGAGCTGTGGATCCCCTTTGCAGCTCCTGGGAGCTGCGATGAGTATTTTTTCTGCTCGAGGGGTGATTTAGGCTGGGAAAGGTTCGTGCAAGACTGGAGCGAGAAGAGATGGTGCAGAGCTTGGGGGAGACACATGAAAATTCCTGCCATCCCACGCTGCTTGGAAGGGTCAGAGAGCAACTTTGGTGTTTATCCTGTTTATAGCCCACAGGACCTTCTTAGGGCCTGAAGCCCTCCTGCTATAAAAATAGGGGAGAATCCATAAAAGCAGCAGCATCTCACATATAGCACAGCTCTTTTCTTACAAGGAGCTAAATGCCTTAATTAGAAGTTCACCGAGTTATTTTCTGTGTGTTGCAGCCAACGACACAGAACATGGACTCCTGATGGAATACCAAGGCAGTAAATCAATAGAGGGTCTTTGCTACCGTTCATGAAATGCTCCAGCTGTGCTCCTAAGGATTATAATGTCAACAGAACTCTTGATTTGAATCACAGCCTTGCCTTCACTCAGGGGCCATATATTAGTCTTGAAAAGCAGACAGAGTTTCATTGCTCAAAAAAAAAAAAAAAAAAAGAAAAAAAAAGAGAGAATTGCTGAGCTGAAAATAAAATGGTGATGTAGGGGAGGAACACTGCAGTGCAGCCAGAGGAGACACGTGGTGGCTTTCAGCAAAAACCTCTAGAAATTTGAACATTAAGATATTTCTCTGTGTTCATTTAGTATAAACTTCACAAGTCATATTCAGTTTTTCCCAGTACATTTAGGCAGTGCTTAGTCCACCTGATTAAGTGCTCACCTTCACCAAAGCCATTACAGCAATTCCAGCTGACTTCAGCCAAGGATCTGGTCCTTACTCGGAGTATATCAGGAATCCCAGGAAAAAAAAAATGGATCATTTTAGACTGTGGTAAATCTGTCTGGAGGACAAATATGTTTGAATATCACTTGTGGTTATGCTGCTTCTTTAGAGCGTGATCAAATCATAAAATACCCTGAATCAATGAAGACTAGGCTGGATTCCATCAGGCTGGATTCCCAAAAGCTGTGTAAAAGGTGCAGTTTTGCCTTAGCAAAACACTTGAAGTTTCCCAGGAATCTTCTGACATTTAGCAGGTGTTCTCTTGCAATGATTGCAATAAATCTTAACAACCCACGTGTAACCAGGCAAAAGAAAAATGCTGAAGACTTTTCTAATGATGACCTTGAAGCTGTTGACGAGGTCACAGGGGTAGTGTCATACTGGAGTTTGCACATGTTCTTACTTTCTTATTCCTACAGGAATCAGCTGCTGCCAAAGTATACATGATACAAACTAGAATCTTGATTATCCAAAGCTCAGTCATAGTCTCTGTTTCCTATAATACAGTTCTATCCCTGGTATTTATTGCTTACACTGAAAAGTATCTCAGTTATTCAAAACCTTGCTCACTCAGATTCAGTAAGTGGAACCCATTAAATCAATTTGCAATTAATTCAGCTGGCTCAAAACCATTTCCCCTTTCATAGCTGTACCGAAGCAATGCAAAGATTTGCACAAAAAAAATAAACAAAAAGGGAGTGACCTACCTTTGCTTTGAATGCTGTTGTTGGAAGCAAAAAGGAGGAAGCACCTCACACAGCTCTAATAGCCCTGGGACTTTCAGCAGGTTTATGCCTTTGCAGAAGCAAGAAAACCTCCTCTCTGGAATGCAGAATTATTTGAAAATGCTGCTTTTCACTAACACTAAGGCTGAACAGTAGCTGAAACACAAGGGGGTTGTTGTAGAGCTGAGCCAAGTTCCTGAAATGCAACACCAGTTTCTGGAGCACGGTCACGGTACCCGGTGGGGTTGGCAGCAGCCTGTCTCCCGCCTTGGCATCTTGTTTGTTTGGGTTTATTTTGCTTCCCCACCACCACATGGGAAACCTGTGCCAGCTTGTGCTCCCTCTACCACCTGCAGGGCTGCGCTGGAGGGTCCCTGCACCTTCTGCCACGATGGAGGACAGACCCCAAGAGCCTTCGAGCACGAGCCTTGTCCCATCATTTCCTGGGATAACATCAGCTTCTCTTCCCATGGGCTCTCCAGGGACAAGTATACATGTGCCACCCAAGTGGAAAACATGGTTTTACAACCATTAAATGCAACACTGGTTTGCCACCACTGTGTGGATAAACAGAAGTCACAAGTTTGTCTCATACATGAGTGAATTTGAAGGATCACATGGACAAGTGATCGATGCCATTGGTGTGAAAATATGCATTTTGTTTGTCTCACATAAAATGCTTTAATCCTGGAAGTGTGTGCAGAATAAACACCCACGAGAACCTGGCAGGGTTCTCCAGGGCAGTTTCCTAAACCATAAGAGCAGCTCAAGGTGTAAGAGTATTTTTCTTATCTCTCTCTTGTATTTTTGTCCATCCATGTCTCCTTTCCAATTCTGCTTTATCAAGGTTCCATGAAAGAGAAGTACAAAGTGTCTTTCAGCCTTTCCACAGCTTTTTTTGACAAATGCTTCATTATTTTCTAAGAAAGAAAAAAGTCCTCCCTTTTTTGACTATCAAGTTCTTTACATGAGTAACTTAGATTGCCTCCAAAACTTACCAAGAAAGCAAACTCTTCTCTAGTTTTCAAATTCCCCTCCAAAACTGGAAACTTGTTCCAGTATTAGAACAACAGAACATTCCACACATGACTTTATAAAGTCTACTTTAAGGGTTTATTGGTTTTATAAGAATCTTATCATTCCATAAATTTATATTTTCATCTCACTGTAGATACCATCAAAAATCTGTACAAAAATGTATCAGTGTATGTAAGAATTTTTCTAAAAATGTAAGTTTTCTGTGGAAAAGAAGTTGGATGGAGTGCTTGGCTTGTGCCATGACACAGTGCCATTGCAGAAATCATAAGGGGTTTTTTTTACATGGATTTTTAAATCAGAAAATTCTCTTATTTTTTTTTTGTTCTTGGCAGAGAAGCCAACATTTGTTAGAACTTAAAAAAAAAAGTATTAAATTTACATTAATGTAATCTTATCTTTTATTGAGCTATGAGGCAGGAGTCCATCCTCAGCCTTTAGAGCAAACCAAGACTGGGATCCTTCTTTTTCCAACAGGAATTATCCAACCTGCTATTAAACCTGATAAAATTCCAGCTCCTCATTTTCCTGCCCTCAAACATAGTCACAAACCCAAAGAGGTACCAGATAAAACTTGGGCCCCAAGTTCAAGCCCTGCTACCCCTCTTTCCAGCAGCTGAAGCCTTACATTTGCCTGCAGATACAGGTTTCAGCAGCAGTTGAGTTGTGGAGCCCTCTGAGGTGATGCCACAAGCAGAAGTAGCCATGTCTTTTCTGGGAATTAGTAAGGAAGGATTTGAATTTTGGCCAGAGGATGCTAAATAGCTGCCTCCCCTGGGCACAGATATAGGGAATTAATGAACCTGGGTCCTCCTTAGGTTCTAAGAGAGGTTTGCTGGAGCACCTGAGGGTCTCTGCTGGCTCCAGGGGCTCCTTAGGGAGTTGGGGTTTCTCTGAGATCATTCTGGTGTTGGATCACAAGGCTGTTTGTGTGTTTTCATGCTTTCTGGGAGGAGGCTGCTCTTACTTTACCTCTACAGCTATCCCACCTATCTAGAGGAGAGAGATAAGGTAAAGAAGGGATTGTCTTCTCTGAAAATGTGTGAAGAAGTAGTGAACCAGAAGGAAAAACGTGGGCCCACAGGAGGGGAAATGGCAGGGGCACGAGAAGTCTTTGGCACAAGTTTTTATTAAAGCTGGGGAAATTTATTTTATTAAAGCTGGGAAAATCTCTGAGAGAAGTAGACAGCAGAAAGGGCTGATATCAAACCAGGGAGTGAACCTGATCTGTGCAATTCAGAGACAAAGGCAAACTTAACACTGGGTTGAGCTCTCTAAGAAAAAGCAAAAGATCCGTGGGATGACCCTACTCCATTTAGATTGGGAAATTTAGGGTGTTTAACAAGAAAACAAGGAAAAACTCAGTTCTGAAGGGCTTTGTTTTACTGGTCCCCCTCTGGGAAGAGATTTAGAGAATCTCAGTTTTCACAGCTATTTTTGAAGGCACTTGCAGGACAGCACTTGAAATACAGCCCATTCTTCGTTCGGAACCGGGGAGAGAAAGGGTTAATCCGATCCCGAGGGTTTTGTCTCCATAGGCACTACTGAATATGGGTAACAGATCCTCGGGGCAGACAGGCTGTGGGACACAAATAAACCCAGTTTCTGCTTGCTGTAGTTTTAGACCCATGTTGCCACAAAAAAATGTCCAAGGATTTAAGAATAATTTTCAGTTGGTTTCACGGTCTGAGCAACAAATGCCTGTGAGACTCCGATGTCTGCGGAGCAAACCAAGCACGTGGGATCATACTACAGCTATGCTGTGCCAAGTGATGTGTGTCACCTATCCTCCAGTGACACTGCCTCCAGGATTCCCAGGAGATTTTTTTTTTTCAGGCTAGTTCATTTCTGGCCCCATAAAGCGTTACATTTGTGTGGTTTTTCCTAGCAGGAACGTAAAAGGAAGGCGGAGGCTTGATCTGCTGTCAATTCTTTCTTAATGGAGTATCTAAACACACTGAATTCTGGTCATACTCTGTGAAAGAGCCCATTTCTCCCTCCAAAATTCATGCAAGGAGTAATTTCTAAAGATGAAAATTGGTTTAAGACAAATTATTATCTTTTGTGGCCGGTTATCACGTATTATCCAACCAAATGATCAAACTTACATGAAGTACTTCCAAATGAAAAAAGACACTCCACTCAAAACCAGCTTAGTGATGTTCTAACAATATCAGACCTAGTTTTCTTTGTTTCAGGACAAAAAACTTGCAAATCAAGCAGCTGGTGCCAGACTTTCCAAGTCAGTAGAACTTTCCACATCCCACTGGGGCTGGATCCTTCAAGAGCTCTGCAGCCAGAACCACTGGCACATGTTTCTTACTTACATTTGCATTAGCACCAGGATGTCTTTAAATTCCCCTCACAGACACTTTTCTCATCACTGTTCTTCAAATCCAGGCATTTCAGCTCAAAATAAAGACACTTCAGGATTGACACTGTGGAAAAACAAAGCATTGTCTTTAACCTGTAAAGCCCATGAACTTATTTTGTGGTCAAAAAAGGGGATGTACCCTGGATTTCAAAAGGGCTTTTCTTCTGCTATGCAATGGTGGCATCTGAACTATTGCAGAACTAAAATGGGACTGTTCTCTCTAAGCATCTAAATTTGGAGGTGGCCCGAGAATGCTAACAAAGGAGGACAGTTACCATCAACTGTTCTTTAATTATAGATCTGCTTGTTCACCTTCCCAAATCCTTCAAACCTTCCGAAAGGAAACAGGAGACATTTGAACTTGAGCGCTGCTGCAACTTCAAAGGACTGTTTCAGATAGCTCTAAAAAAAAAAAAAAAAAAAAGATCAATTAGGTCAATACATTTTCTCCCTATACATTTTCTCCCACTTTACCACTGAAAATCCGAGAAGGAAGCAAGCAAATCTTTAATGGAAGAGCCAGCAGATACGTGAACTAAAGAACTGTTACTTCATCCAAACCATTTAGTTTTCTTTTATTATTTAGTGCTCACAGGAGGTACAAGTTTCCCAGATTTCCCTGGGGTTTTGTATGTATTCTCACTCTCTTTTCCCCTCTGCTTTGCTAATTCATGGCACTGAAATAAACTTTGCCAACATCATTTTCTGAGCAGACCCAAAAAAGCAAGGCACCTTTTGTTTACAAAAAAACCAATTTGGCCTCAAATTGGAGAAAAATAATTCAAATTCAAGGTAAAATTTTTACATCTAGTTTCTTAGATGCCTGCTTTTACTAATGTAATATTTTTGGGTCCTTTTTGTTTGTATTTTAGAAGCTAGTCATTTCTTTTTGCTGTCACTTTAATGGCCACAATATGTGTAAAGTGAGATTTGCAGCTGGCAATGTTTCCTTCCTTGGGTCAGTTTGTCCCTCGGGGTTGTGTCCACCACACAGATGTGGGTGAGAAACACCCATTTCCCATCACAGGTGCCTTTTTATTCTATATATCAGCAAGTGAACAACATGAAAAACAACCACAAAGGAGGGGACATCCCTCACGTTGCTCATCTACTTCCAGCCAAGCTTTTCTTGTGGACAAGTCAAGGAACTCAGTAGTTTGGAAAATGGTTTTGGCAGCAGATAGGAATCCGTGATCATTTTTAAAAAGGTCATTACCAAAACGAAGAAAAAAAACAATAATTCTTCTGTCCCTGAAGACTTGTACAGCTGTGATGACATGAGGAGACCAGAAGTAACCCAGGGGTGATGGAAGACGTTTCACATCCAGTTCTTAAGCTCTAGAAGATGCAGGAATATCTGTCAGGGTCTGGTTCATCAGCAGGTACTCCTTGCAGTCTCCTGGCTTTGGCAGGTTAGCATCCCCTGTGCCACAGGGAATCACAGAACCATGGAATAGTTTGGGTTGGAAAGGACCTTTAGAGGTCATCAGTCCAAACCCCTGCAATGAGCAGGGGAGTCCTCAACCAGATCAGGTTGCTCGGAGCCCCTTCCAACCTGGCATTGGACATTTCCAGGGATGGAGCATCCACAGCCTCTCTGGGAGACCTGTGGCACCCTCATAGAAAAAAATGCCTTCTTTCTATCTAACCTGCAAAAAGACACTCACTAACTGCAGGACATTTTTAAACCATTCCAGATACAGCTTGTGTTTTGTAAATGTTAAATGTTTGATATCACGAAGAATTCTAACAAGGTCTTTCAGTGCATTTCATCCCACCATATGTTCTTTCACTTATTTTCTTCTTTGCTGGTGCATTATACTGGTAAAAGACAATTCTTTTGTGACCAGTAGAAAGATGCTATATTTATTACCAATAAAAATATTTTGCATTCCAAGAGGAGAAAAAGGAGAGCTGTCAGTAAGGTCCCTCTGTGCCCAGATTGTTGTTTTGATAGGACAGATCACAGCAGTTCCCATCAAAATCTTTTTGGCACAGTGACATGCTGATCTCCTTTGGTTCTTAGGAAACAATTCTGCACATCAACAAAGCATAAAGAGCTGTCCTAACTGAATGCCTCCTCTTACAAGGCACATTACTGGTAATTAATATTGGAACATCTCAATTCCAGGGGTGTAAAAATATGTAGAATCTTGTTTGCTTGGGGCTCAAAGGTGCAAATGTATTTGCTGTATCAATATGACCAGCAGTAATTTCATGATGACTAAACTTTGAAAGGTTTGGCTTTAATTTGTCTTTACATATTTTCAGAGAGGTACATTGCAAACCACTCTTTTTTAATGTTCACCCTCAGTTTTTGAGGCCAGAAAGAGGATTCTTCATTTTTAAGGTTATTGATTCTACATTTTTTTCAGAGGAAAATTCCATATAACTCTGGGTATGTAAGCATGAAGAATCTTATCCTTTGTATCAAATACAAATAAACACTAAGATGCAAAGCTTTCATTGCCATGGTTAACAGCTTTATTTTCTGGGGTTATTGTTTAGGTGTGAGAGGGAGATGCTCAGCGGTGGCAGGGTGCTCAGGGGGAAGAATTTTGCTATAACTCAGAGCCTTTTCAATGGCTTTGTTCTTTGATATCTCATATTGCCCTGCCTGGCCACAACTTTAATATATTTCCTTGTCTGCTCCTCTGAGTTCATATTTCCAGAAGAGGCTGTGAATCAAATATCTGATTTGATGAACGATGAGTATCAGTGTGTTGTAACAGCTTTTTGTCAGCCTGAGCTGTTCTGGATGGGAGCAAACCTCCTGAAAGCTGAGGGTGTAACCACATCCTCCAGGCAGACAATTATAAGAAACAGTTAAGCCTTTTCAACTAAATAGTTGAACTAGTACCAGCCCCTCTCCAAAACCAGGTCCATGCAACCATCCAAAGGAGAGGCACGTGTGGTCAAAAGGATTTCTCTGCCTGTTGTTTTCCATCTGTGAAGAAAAGCAGGGAAGAAAGTGGAAACATCAGGAAGCAAAGCAGGAAATCCAAGGAAAGCACTCGAAAGGGAGAGGGTTTGGGGATAGCTGGTGCCGTGAAGAAGTATGAACAAAACATCCCCTCTAGCATTGTTTTCATGCTTGTGGTGACTGAGAAAAACAGATTTCATACATTCTTTGTAATGAAATAAGGTTACCTTGAGAAATGTCACCAATCTCTCTCTCTCCTAAATGTTGAGGGAATAAATGTGAGGCAGTTTCCAAATACAAATGGGTGCACTGCTGCTCTTGCTGAAGCAAACAGGCAACAGGAGCAGGGCTTGTAAAAGTCAATATCAGACCTCTAGCAAGTGGTGAAACAAAGAGACAGAAATCCCCCAAAATTACTAAAATACAATCTCAGGATGGCAAATTAATGATGCTCAAAGAGAAGGAAAATCCGTGCTTAGAAAGTGGAGAAAAATGTGTGAGCAAATTCGGAAACAATTCCTTTCTTGTAACTTTGGGGGAGCTATTTGTGTTTCATGCACAACTCTTGCTTTCTGTGAACACACGACCACAAAATCAGTAACATAATCACCAAAGACCAGAATATTTCATATGAAGTTGTTGAACAGAGCTATGATGGGATAAAGAAAGGATTAAAGGAGCTAAAAAAAAAAAAATCTGCTTCATATATAAATCAAGAAGTCACAGACCAGGCTCTGTGTCTTGGAGCAAGAAAATGAAAACTTTGCCAAAGCCCCTTGATGCACTTTCTCTGCCTCATGCCCATGGAAGACAATGGCATTCAAGTCCAGTTCAAGTAATGTGTCGGTTTTCCCAATATTTGTAGAATTTGTACAACTCATACAGAACAGATGTAACCACAGGATGGTGGCCCTGAAATGGATTCTGAACCCCAAAATAGCTGAAAATTGACCTGGTATCTAACCCAAAGGCTGCAGCAGATGAGCTCTTCACCAGGTTTGGCTCCCCTGAATAACCCTTTCTATGACCCCAGTTTTCTGGGTTTGAGGATGTCAATGAACTTCTGAAGTTTGCAGAAACTCTACGACCCAAAAAGGGGTAAAGTTTACATCTTCCTCAAAAAAATAAAAGACAAAAAGTCTGATCGTGACCCATATGATGGAAAGGTAAAAAGTCACTCAGGAAACTTTTAAAAGAGGAGACACATCTTGATGTTTTAATCCTAAGGAGAAAATAACTCAAATCTACTTCCTCTTGTAAGGTATCCCATAAGGTTCTGGTCCAAATAAATAAAATGGGATATAGAATACAACTAGGATCATTATCATGAATAGGATTTCAGCCTGTCAGTGTCTGGGAACTGTGGAATTCAAGGTTGCTAAAAGAATATTAAGTAATGAATGTCTGTAATGAAAAGCATTTCAACAAGAACATTAATATTTCTTAAAAGATAAAAAAAAGACAAATCCCAAAGCCATCTCCTTTGAATTGCTGCAATGAGACCGAGCAAAGAAGAATTCTAAGAATGTGGGTGAAATTGTTTTAGGTTGATGTGAAAATCATCACTTACTTACAGTAGTTAAAATGCCATTGTGTCCAATCAGTTGGTTACTTTTTTCTTTTGTCTCCCCCCTCCTTTTTTTTTTCTTTCTTTTACAGTGTTAGTATTTTAGACTTTGTTGGGATGAAAACTAACGGTGAAATAAGGGTGTAGTTTGTGTGTTAAGTTAAACTTCCTTGCAATTTCCTTTGGCAAAGTGGTTGAAACAATGCAATACAGCTCAAAAACGTAATTAATGATATTCCTGTATCACCTACAGCAATTACCTGCTGTTGCTCTATGGTAGATAGTTGGACCATCTGTAAGAGAGGCAGAAGGAGGGAAGAATGAGAGGAAAATGTGATAAAAACAGAGGCAGAAAAGCAAGGGATACAGCCAGCACAAAGACTTGCCCTTGAGAAAAGCTGAGAGAAAAGTAAATGTTTGATGGGCAATGGGACTTGGAGCTGGGGTGAAGATGCATCTTTGTGTCATGGGAAACAGGAGTTTGTTCACTCTCCTTGGACAATCAGAGCTGTATCAAAAATATCTGAAGCAGTCACTGGTCATCAACTTTACAACAATTTTAGGGGAGAGGAAGCCGAGAATGGATGTTGCTTCTTTTACAAGCTGAGGTGAAGCAGATCTGAAAGTGGCCAAAATAAATATTTTTTACTAATTGATTTGATTTATTTATTTAGAAATTAGGCATGGGAGGAACCATCTCTCTTAATCTTCAGCTCTTTGTGATCTTTCCCTGTTAGTTGGGTTTACTGACACTTTCTTTCCCTTGCATTTTGTTCTTGAAGCTCAAGAGCTGTGAGGACCCCCTACCTCCCTCTCTCTCCTGCCCAGTCAGCCCCTACCACTAGTGGGAAGTGAAACAGGGAGCTGAGAGAGTCAACAATGTGTCCCCAAAACTTAATTTTCTTCGCTGACATGACCAACTTTCAGAAGGTTCCTTGAACCCTACGGTAGAAAATCTCCGTTCTTCTGTTTCTTTTTCAGTCTCAACGTGTCCTCTTTGCACAGCTTTTACAGTGGCTCCTGCCAGGATACTGCCTGATTACTTCTGTGACTATCCCATCACTATTTTCAGCTATTTTGTAAAAGCAAGAAAATTTGGGAACATGGTTCATGGTTTTCTCTACCCTTCTTTAAACCTGGGTGTATTCTGTGTGCACCATTATTTAATGTACCTCATTTAAGTGTCTCTTTACATCATTTCAGTATAAAGGAGAACAGAGACCAAGGAACTTTTGACTGTCTTATTCAAACATAGTTTCCTTCTTTGTTAGAATATTACAGAAAGGATACAAGGGTGGAAGAAATGAGATACTATTTGGTATAAAGGCCCCTTTCTGGTTTTACCTTTATAGGGATGTAACCAGTGCTAAACCTATAACCACTAGGCTTAGTCAATGCCTGTGGACTCATCTTACTGCTCTCTCTCACAGATTTAACCTCTTAATGAATGGAAAATTCTCACTGCCTAATTTTAAAGGAGCATATTTAAATGAGCTCATTCAATAGCAGCCCACAAGAAGACCTTTGTCTCAGTATGACCAGAAATGGGATTTGCACCTGTTTCTATATAATGTCAAATTTAACTTACAGCTCTTTTGTTAGATTCAGGTTGAATCTAAATCTTTGTACTACAATGTCATCTCCTGGATGTCAAGAGAAATTTTTAAAGCTTAACTCCTTGCTCAAAACTGAATTTGTGATGTGGACTCCCCTCAACTTCCAGAATCACAGTAGAAAAGTCATAGAATCGTGGAATGGTTTCGGTTGGAAGGGACCTTAAACACGGCTGGTTCCACCCCCCTGCCATGGGCAGGGACACCTTCCACTAGCCCTGTCCAACCTGGCCTTGGACACTTCCAGGGATGGGGCAGCCACAGCTTCTCTGGGCAACCTGTGCCAGGGCCTCCCCACCCTCACAGGGAAGAACTTTTTCCTAATATCCAACCCAAACCTACTCTCTTTCACATCACATTTGAGTTGTGTTTCAAGAGAGGATCCAACAATTGGTAAACAGCTTTATATTGCTAAACCTGGGCCAATGCAAATGCCACTTTACCAACATTCATTCATTCAAGTGACATGGTCAGCCGTCTTGGGGTTTTAATTAAACAAATTCAAGAATAATCTAGTAATGTGTAGCTCTGTTGCAATGTCTGAAGGAGCTTACAGGCTTACTTTTCTTGGACAGTCTTGGAAAAAGTGTAATTGATAATGGCTGATCATGAAATAAAAATAAGTACACATAAGTTAAAAAAAAAAAACTGTCGGTTTTCTAACTCCTGTATTAAATAAAAGTAAGGATGTAGCTTCTTCTGGCCAAAAGAGCCCTGAAAGTGCTATACCTTCTCTGTGGACACAAATTTGGCAGGTGTAAAATACTCCCATGCTCTGGAAGGACAGGACCACTGAGCACCTGTGGCAAGTTGGAATGAAAATACTTGAAATGAAAGTCATATATATATATATATAATTTTTTTTTTTTTTTAGAAAAGAAAATGTGAAAGCCATTGACAAAATTATTACATCCAACTAATTTACATTTGAACGTGCCTCAGTTCACCTCACATCTCTTTTACCACGGGTGCTAATCCTACAACGACTAAAAGTAAGGGATGTGATTTTCAGTTCTAATCACGCAGCGTAATAAAAACTGTCCGTGTTCACGCCTGTCGTACCATCACAGCTGTTAGTTCTTTTTAGCAGTGTTTTGAAGACTCCCAGTCACTTCCATCCCCAGCACAAGCTCTCCCCCCCACCCCATCAGTGTCCTCTCCTCCTCCGCTGGTTCTTGCTCGGGGCCCTCAGGAGGCTCTCCCGGTACTTCCCATTGGTGTGGAACAGTCGGACCATCTCATGGTCTTTGTTGTCCAGCACTCTGGGCAGAAAGAGGGAGGATTTCTGTGTCCTGCGGGTTTTAAAGCCCCTCCTGGGTCGCCCTTTGCCGTTGACGGAGACGTACCAGAGTCTCTCGGCGCCGGCTTTGCGCTTGGTGCCGGCCCTGCTGGGCACGGTCCGGTAGAGACGGGACGCGTAGGTGTTGTACCCCAGCTCGTGGATCCTCTCCACAAACTCGCACTCCGAGTTGTAGTTTTCCTGCGGAGGAAAAAAAAGACGACAAAATCTTAGGCGAGACCCTACTCAGTGTTTAGGATCAGGACACGCTGATGAGAAAACCTCGGGCTGGCGGGGCGAAAGGCGAGCGCGAGAGAAGCTCCCTGGTACAAGGTGCTCCCCTTGTCTTCAGCAGTGTGGGCACACTCTGTGGATCAGAGACAGGCAGAGGCCCAAAACTACACTGAAACCAAAAAAAAAAATGACATATGAATAGGAATGAACTGCGAGCAGCTGATTGTTCAGCTGCAATATTTTTCGTGTGTGTGCTTATGAGTTTAATGCTGCTGTGACCAGGTGATTTCATTGCTGCTTATCAACCTTTCCCTTCTATCAAAAAGGTAAAATGCTATAGCTTAATATAAAATGTGGCTCTTCCATTGGTATATTAGGCATTAGATACACGTGCATGTCTGTTACATCCAGTTTGCTTTGGATATTTGAGCAGTAAACCACAGATTCATGGAGCTTCTTTGCTTCAGCATAACAAAATGAAAGCACTGTCTGCCCACCAGCACATTCCTCCAAAATTCCAGGCTGTTCCTCTATCATAAACTGTAAGGGAGAACATGCACCCATCCCAGATGCCCACATGATCTGTCCAAATTTGCCCCTTTTCATCTGGCCCTTAACTGAGAGAAAACTGTGCAAGAGCCTGGCACGAGGAACTCCTTCCTTCTTCCTCCCCAGGAGCAGCACAAAGGACCTCCCACACTGTACATCTTTTCTTAACTGCAAGACCATCTTTGCTGTACCTGTGTGATTAAGATTTCGGTATCTAACCTGTGTGAAGCACAGAGGCAGAAGGGAACTGTTACCGTGGTCTTTACAGAGGTATTTTATTTTGCACTGCTTCCCTGGAGGACATGGAAAAGGCACAGGTAGCCAGGCTGGGGCCAGAAAAGCCATAGACCCCACTGACAACATGTCTCTGATGCTGTTCACTCACCAGAGATGCTGCTGGGCGTTTAACAAGATTTTAAAAGGCTCCACATGTCTCAGCTTCCCAGCTGTAGAACGGAAGCGCCTTTCCTTGCAGGGACAAGGTTTTCATGTGCTGTGGTGCTGGAGTCCACACAGCCACCAGATGGAAGTGGATTTGTCCTGCTGTCTGCCCCCCTTCTGCTTGCAGAGGGTTTTATCCCAGAGGATAAATCTAGAGGATTATCACGATCTGCCAAGGACACAAAGGAATTCTGCAGACCCAAGAAACTCGTTTCATTGACACGGGAAAATTGGTGAAGCAAGGGATAACAGGGTTATTCCAATACTACTTGATAAAACACTCCCTGTATAATTATCCCTGAATTAGTGAGTCTTATTCAAAGCAGGGGCCTGGCACAGGGTCTTGGACCAGCGATATCAGTAAAGTTGTTGGACAGTTTTCTCTAGGCAAGCAAAGACAGGGAGTTTCCCCTGAGCTGAGCCCTCACCCCTCACTGCTTCTGTGAAAAAAAGCTGGAGCAAAAAAGCTTTTCCTGGATTGTCCCTGCAGCTCTGAAACACAAGTCTGAAACAGTCTCTCTCAAACTACAGCTGGAAGTGCAAAAATTTTCTTTCCTAGTTATACAGAAACCTTTCACAGTTGATACTCTTTGGCTGAAGAAACTTAAGGATGGCCTGATGCTCCTTAAATTAGAAAGGGAGAAAAGGAGTCTCAGAGCTATCCTGCTCTAGGCTTTTTTCCACTTCAGGAGAGAAGCTTTTTGCTCAGAATTTGTTTAGTCCTATTTTAATGCACTATAATTAATCTGAAGGGAAAAAATACACCTATTTTGAAGAAGAAAGAGAGAAAGCTGAGAAAGACCTTGGAAAAAATCATCCTTCCCAATAATTTCTTTGAGACAGATGCTGGCTCTGAACTGATGGAGGAGCTCCATTGAAAAGATGCCCATTTTAATCAGAAGTGGCACAGAATCACAGAAGTGGCACAGCAGAGCTGCTATGTCCTCATTCCTCTCTGGTTGCATTTTCCATTGCCAAAATTGTTTGTGATCTGCTTCTCTGCACCAGCAAAGAACCATCATCTTTGCACACAGGCCCTTTATCAGTGAGCATCACGTGAGACACATTACAGAAGATGGGTTGTAAACATTGCCAGAACATTCTTGAAAAGGTGGAGTAAAATGTGTTAAACTGGGGAGAAAACAGAGGTGATTGTATTACCTGAGCTGCTTTCACAAGGGAAAAGCTCACACTGCTCAGGGACGCTGTTCAAACCAGCAGAATTACATCTAATGTCTAGTTAAAGGAAGCAAATCTCACTCAAGCCACATTTGCCACCTTCTAATCTGGGATTCCTGAAGACACTGCACAGTGTGGCTGTTATGCAGTTAAGAGAACACAAGATTGCTTGGGATGTAATCAAAGACAATGGATGAAACCCAAATAGGTAGATAATGTGTATAGTACACACTGACAAACGGGCATTAGTTTGTGAAGAAGTCTAAGCTGAAGTGTTTTGTTCACTGAGGGGAAATATTGTCTAGGCTGAAAAGGCACTAATATCATCACAACCCATATTTTATCTCACAGATCAGGGCTCAAAATTAGGTCAAAGGAGTAAAATAAGGTGTTTATTTTCACCTTTATCTTCTTGCACCTTCTCGTGCTTCCTTTTAGTAGCTATAGCCCTGCCTTTTAGTACCCTTAAATCCTTTCACTGCTTAACCAAGTGCTCTGTGCAAAGAAACCCCCAGCAGGAGGCTGCTTTCCTGGAACATAAATGCTCAGTTACTCCTGGATATTCTTTACCTGACATGTATATCCTCTGCCAGTGTCCAAGATCCACATCAAACATCAGCAGAGACAATTCTGAACAGGGGTGGATGTTCTGCACTGCAAGAGTTGGCTCACGAAGTCTTTATCAGTGCACCCAAGTGCCCAGAACTTTGGCCATGTAAAATATCTTTGCCAAATACATTCTTTGGAAGTACAAGGAATTACATTCCATGTACCTTTGGCTTTACAGGCAGTAAGAAAGTAAAACCACATCTTCTTTTAATCCTTTTAAGAATATGCTGATCAGTCAGTTGCCTGCAACAATTCCAGACAAAACCCCGTCATAATGTTACTCTTTTCTCTAGAAATGCTTATTTATGAGAAATCAGTGCTCCCCAGAGGAAATGACAGGCATATGCCAGACTCGAGTAAAACTTACTGATGCATAAAGTCTGCCCCTTTTGTTCATGGCCAGGTATCTGCCAGAGAACAAGCCCTTGATGGCAACGATTCCAACGTCCACAGCGGTTATTTCCAGAATACCTAGAAACAGAAACAGTTAGGAGATATGTTATGGCTCAGGTGTCATTTTTTTTTCAGATACACCTGCATGACTGCTTACCTGCAGAGTATGATTTCACAGTTCTCCCTAGCTCACATCAAAATCCCAGTGCAATCACGGGAATGAAATTACTGTTATTTTGAAACAGCGGAAAGCAGCGATGGCGTGGGAATTGTTTGAGACAATCCCCAGATGTCTGATTGAGATTGAACTCTATCAAAAATGAAAAAGATCTGACACTGAACTAGAGGCTCACTTAATCCCATATGTATATAAAAAAAGTTTAAGTCCTCTTCAACGCCTAGGAACACAAGAGCTCTTGACTTACTGAAACCAGTCACAAAGCTGCCCCGTTTCAGGACAAAGCCCTTGCTGAGGTCTCCAGAGGGTAAAACAGAGTGAGTCAGCTGTATTTTAGAGCCATGTACATAATCATGAAAGGAACTTGTCACTTAAGAGGTCAGTGTAGCCCTCCAGAAAAGAACTGTATGACTATCTGAGACAAATTAAAAGGAAGGGGGTTTTCAGGCCATCAAAGATGGGATCTCCAGCACAGCAAGTGTCATAGGCAAGGCTGGTGCACTACCTGCCATGATATTTATGTCCAGCCAAAGGTGCCAGGACACTGCTGGAGGCACAAATGGCTCCAAAGATGTTGTATGTTCATGGCTCTCTCCAGCTGGCTCACTCAAACCCTGCTCTCAGTTCTCCAGCCACGACCTGATGGCTCAGTACTTCCTACGAGTGTTTGGAGGCAAGAGGTGACCCCTGCACCCGAACCCTTGGGCAATGCTCAAGGCAGAGCCGGGGCCTGTCCCTTTTGCAGAGCTGGATTGCTGGCCTGGGAGGGCTGGGCTGGCTTTGGTGCAGCTGTTTTGAATCAGGCACCGGTTCGCTGCTGCAGGAGCCTCCCCCGGGCTTTGACAGCGAGGGGGGGTTTCTCTAGGAAATAGTGGTTTTCCTTTATGGACTTCAGACAGATCCCTGAGGTCTCCCTATCTTTGTGTGCCATCGCCAGGCGGGATTTACGCTTCCTGGGGCTGCGGGGCCGGGGCAGGGGCCGGGCAGGGTGTGGGGGCGCCCGGGGCTCCCCCCGGGGCAGCGGCGGTGCCGAGCCCCGCTCTCCTCCCTCCGGCCGCCCTCGCACAAACCCCCTCGCTCCCGACGTATCCCCTTTCATCTCAATTACCGCCGATCCCCGGCACATGTCAAAGGGGGCAGATGTGATGTAGCCGGTGGAAGCTCAAGCCCCCCGCGGGAGCCAGGATGGGACGGGATGGGATGTGGGGGAGGCGTGGGCAGCCCACCGCGCGTCGGAAAGGTCCGGGGACTGTGTCCCGGGGAGGTGCGAGGGCACGGGCTGGGCTGCCCAGCGCTCCGGGCTGGGGCAGAGCTGGCGTGGGAAGCTCCCGGCGCAAGGAGGGCAAGTGACAGGTCGGGCGGCTGCGCCGTCCCGGTCCCCGTCGGGGGAACCTCGGCCTTTGGGGGTCCCGCTCTGCCCCGGGGGGACTGAGACCCTCCGCCGCCTGTCGTGTCCCCGCACCCTTCAGGGCTGGCTCGGGGGTCCTCCGCCCAGTTCGGGGGCAGAGGGTGCTGCCAGTTCCCGAGGGACAGACCCTCGGGAGCCGGAGGGTGCGAGGCAGCGGGAAGGGAGCTACAGGCTCCCGAAACGCCGGGGCGAGGTCTCGCCCAGCCCGACGAGGGGAGGGGGCGAAAAGCTCCGATAGCTGGAGGTGCCCCCGGTCCCCTGGACAGCGCGGGGCAGGAGCGGAGGCGGGAGCGGCTCCACCACCGCCCCGTCCGCCCCGTCCAGCGCCCGCTGCCCGCCGGTGCCGGGGCCTCCAGGGACACCCCTCCCCGCCCAGCCCGGCCCGGGGGGACGCGGGACGGGCGAAGGCGCGCCCGGTACTCACTGAAGGCGCTGTTCTTCTCCAGAGTGCCGTTGATCCTGCCGCTGGGGTGGATCTGGAGGTGGTACTTGGTGGCACAGTAGAGCTTCCTGCGCCGGGGCGCTCCCCCGAGGTGCTCGTAGACGCCGCCGCGACCCCCCGCATCCCGGCGCGGCCGGGGGGCGCTCGGGGAGGCTCCGGGCACCCCTGAGGCCCGCCCCGGGCACCACGGCTCCTGCAACAAACTCAGGAACAAGATCCAAGTTATGACCATTGTGGCATGATGGCCGCAGCGCTTGGTCTGCTGGGGAGAGCGAGGCTCGCAGCGAGTGGCACCAGGGGTCCCATCAAAGCCGTCCTGCTCGCAGCACTCCGTAGTTGCCGAGCACACTCTGTTTCGAGCCGTGCAGCATTGGCAAGATTTTATCAAGCCTCGATCCTGCCCTTTTATCTGTCTCAGATTTACTTAAATCAATAGACATCAGCAAAGGCCACCGAAGAGTCCCAGCTGTTTGTATTAGATGGAGCTGCCGTGATCAGCCTTCTCCTTGGGTTTCCAGATAGACAGACGGCATGCGTGAGAGACAGGCAGGAGGAAGGAGGGAGGGAGGGAGAGAGCCGCTGAATTTCTGCAAGAGACTGCGGGGGAAAATAGTTGATCGACGGAGCATAGAAATAAAAGCAGCTTCCTGCAACAATAGCCTGATCTGCGACCAATTGATAAAGAGCAGAGGAGGCAAAAGGTATCAGTCTCGTGTGAACTCCCAGAGTGCAGCGTGGATAAAATTACACAGCATCCCTCTCCCGCCACCCCACACACCGCACACCCCCGCACGGGGGCCGCCCGCCCCGCCGGGAGCCGCGGAGCAGCCGCGGACCCTCCGCCGAGCTCCGCCACCCCCCGCGCAGCCCCCGCGGCCGGGGAGGAGGGGGGGGCTGATGCTCGAAGCAAAACATCTTCAGGAGGTGGCTTTTGGAAGCGCGCAGAGGAGCGGGGGAAAGGGATGCGGGTCCCGGCTCCCCGGGGAGGGGCAGAGCACCCCCGTGGATCTCACCCAGGCGCCGGGGTTTGCTCAAAGTGTGTGTGTGTGTGTGTGTGTGTGTGCCCCCCACCCGCTTTGCCCCCGGTGCCGAGAGCAAACAGTTATTACTAAATCAATCAGTTCACGGTTACAAATAATACGCGTTATTTAGACAGAGCTTTCAAGATTTAATCATTTCTAAATTAACTTAGACAAAGTAGGGCCCGGCAAGTGTTATGATTTACATCCCTAAATGCATTTGCAAGAAGTCGGAGCTAATCCTTTTTCTTAACTCCGGTGCCTGGAAAGTCTCATTAGCTGGAGCAGATCTGCACTCGCTACCATGTCGCTTCACACAACTGCCTACGCTTTCAAAATAGGATGGAGCTACCTATAAATAAATATAAAAGAAGGCAAAAGGTTCAACAGCTTCGTGAATTACGCTGCCCCTGTGTGCTCCTCAAAGGCAGCTCGTTAATTAGATTTGCATCTGAAACAGGCAGTAGGAGTTTTGGGGAAGTGTTTGAGAGATAATTAGTATTAATGTGCTTGAAGGGCACACAAATACACCTTTGAAGTGAGTCACGTCAGAATTCAAGCGTTTGACCTTGATCAATATAATATTTTTTTTTTCGGAACTGGTGAACATGAAGAGATCTATAAATTTTTCTTAAAGACCTTCCTATGTAGAGCACGAGGATTTTCTTACACGTTAAAGACTTCTTTAAAAGGGGAAGCTTTTACTAGTGGGAAAATAAGGGAAGGGGTACGACCTTTTCCTAAAAGGAATGGCAGGAGGACGAAACTACCTCGAAAGCGACTCCCTAGTTTAAGCTGTGCTTAATATTTAGTAGTTCTCCAAGGCTAAAAGGCTTTCCATTATATGGTCGTCTGGAATAAAAGGAAACACATAAAAACCCCACAAGCACCCTCTCCGCCATTACCACCCTTCCTCCCCCTTTTCTTCTCCACAAGTTAAGCCCCCGCCTCACAAGGAGAGTTTGATCTGGGGATGATAAATGTTTGTACAATTAATTCTTTATTGCTGCTGTTGTACAATGCCACTGCCAGGCAGTCAAGTGGTTCCAGTATATTGATTGGAAATTAAAATAGTTAAAGCACTGTATACACGTAAAAACATGAAACCATAAATATGCAGAAGCCCGATCTTGGAGCGGGGCGGTGAGGGGCGGGGGGGGGGGAGTTGCTTATGGGCCAAATCCTTTAGTCCCTCCTAAAACAAGAACGTCTCTGGAAAACCTTCCTCTCGGGGATGCACCGTAAATCGTGTCCTGGGGACTCGTAACCTCTGACGAGCTACAAGACAACAGTGGTAGCAGAAAAAAAAAAAAAAAAAAAAAAAAAAAAAAGATAACTCTTAACGTGCCACGAGTCTCCTGAAAGATGCTTTCACCGGCACTGCTTGAAGGGGAGATAAAACATAATTACTGACAGTAATTATAGCGATCTCTTCCCAGTAAATCTCGGGTCCGTCCCGAGCCTGGTGCATCGCCCTGTGGATGCGCAGCTGACATTTTACAGTTCGGGCTTTGCAGGGCATTTTCATTAGAGCTCTGAAAAAAAACCCAATCCCGCAAGATCCTCCTCCCGCCCCCCCCCACCGCAGTAATAAACCAAAAAGACTAGTGGGTGGAAGAGTAACACGTTAATGACTTTTGCTCAAATTGCTTCCATCTTGATCACATTTTCATAATTAGCACCATCATCTACAAATCTTTCCGCCCTGGGCATCTGCCACAGACAGGCTTCCCAAGCGATGTGTATTCTGACTTATTAGGGAGGGGAACACTTACAGGTCTATCATTAATGGTCCCCTTTCAAATGAAATGAATACGACCTCCACGGAAATATCAAAGGGCCGTAACTACCTTGTCTCACTTGGTAGAGCACTGAATAGCGAGCAACCTTAAGTCGTTTTGCTCTAGTCAGACATCTATACAATAAAACATAAGCCCACTCTTGTATATTTTAAGTTGTCTGGTGACCATTTTTGAAAACAAAAAGGGTCCCTTTGATGTGGTCTAATTCGAACAGGGGGTGGGACGTCAGATGTGGTCTACCGAGTCTTTCTGGAAATATTTTTAATTATGCCCCAAAGCTCCTTGTAGCCCCAAAGTAATAATCAGTTTGAGTCTGTTACTTAATGTGGGGGGGTGTACAGAATGAGCTCTAGACCGTATGCAACTAAATTAGAATTACAGCTGATAATGATCTACTAATTCGCTCGAAATGTGGGATTTTAAATGGAACACGTGAAGTCTCTGTTATTCTTTATGCCTCGTCTCGCTAACGGAGTATTTTCTAAGCCTTCTTTCAGCTTAGCCGTAAAACCAGCGCTGCTCCTGGAAAGTCATTGGGTAAAAGTGAGTATTTGAGACAGATGTTTTTACCCTTACAGCGTGCGCTCTTCTAAGCACGTAAAGCACTTGTACTCTGAACTGATTACCCTCGGAGAAGGAATATATATACTCAGATATGGATCTTTACGGCGATGTAATTTCTGTTTAAGTAGTACATAAATTTAAGCGCGGAAAATAAAAACGGGGCAAAATTTTGAAAGCGCCCCCCTCTTAACACTCGGTAACTTTAACCTGAAATCAAGTTTACAGACACAGATTTTGCAACGATTGGGCTCTAAGGCTGGTGTGAGCCGGGATCCGCTGTTCCTCCCCGGTCCAGCACCGCCGCCCCCGGCGCTGATTTACGACCGGCCCGTTAGTCCAAGGAGAAGGAAGTCACAATTTGTAGAGCAATAAATACCGAGGCGGTGGGTGGAGCCCCCAGCAGGGGAAAAAAAAAAATAAAATCCAAACAAAAACTAAAAAACAAACTCAAAAAAACCCCCCCAAACCACCTAAAAAAAAAAAAATCGCTCTCCTTCACCAATTAAAAATCCATCCTTGCTCGGATGCGGACCGTGGGAAGGTCCCAAGGAAAACAGCCCCGGTGCTGATGAGGTGTTTGTTTGCGATGTGCTAATGGCATCTTCCGAGCGGAGCTTTCCTCCCTGGTGCAGTTCCCCTCACACCTGCTGGTATTGGGAAGAGCTTCTAAAATTCGGCTGATTTTTATTCGGCCGTATTTTGTTTTCTTTGTGGTTTCCTAGCGGGGTTATTCTGCACCCTGTGAACAATATAATCTCGTTTAAATGACTTTCCAGACCACACAGCATCACGTTACCACCTTCTATACGGGCAGGCGATGCTGTTTATTGTACTGTACACTGTTAGCTCCCAGAAAGCAGGATGAAGGCAGAGCGGAGGAGAAAAGCTCCGGGGAGTAAATTCAGAGCTTCTAAGGTCCAGGTTGCTTTCTCAGGTGGAGAAAATAAGATTTAGATAATTACAAATGAAAGCAGATAGAAAGAAAACTCTAAAGGAAACGTTAAACACATACCAGGCACATCAATGATTTGAGCTTAATTTTATGTTAATTTTTAATCTTTTAATTAATGTTTATAGTGACTTTTTTTAGTTTATGAACAAACAATCTGAGGTCCTCAGGTTCAGGAGGATACAGTCAGTTCTATACATACTATATGAGCTGGTGCTATATTGCCCTTCAGACAATAAATTGATTTACAGTTTCAAACGTCTGTTTTTAGGTTAAAAGCATGTGTGATGTAATCGAGATCCGCTATTATTATTATTATTATTATTATTATTATTATTATTATTATTATTATTATTATTATTATTTCAAAATGCAAATGCCTGAATTCCTTGCTCTTACTAAATTCCTACTAAAGTTGGCAAGAGTTTCTCTGTCTGAGGACCGAGGGATTAATCCTTCATTCAAAGTCCATGGAATTCACTAAGAGCCTTTTCTTTAATGCCAGTGAATTTGGATCAGGCCCAAAGTTATCACTAGAAAAATTATTTTCTGTTGTGCTCAGATAATCTCTTAATGGTTTACTGAATGAAAATATTCAAAACAATGAAAGCAGGAACATTAAAGGGAAAAAAAAAAGCCTGTTTTTTCTCCCCTCTGTTTCTTACTCCTTTTCAACACAAGACACAAAGGAAACAGTAGAAGAAATGTAACACACCACAGAAAAATGTGCCACGATGTGGTTTGGATGACTGTCACTTGGCCTGCAAAGATTTGTGGAAGGCTCAAACCAGGCTACAATAGGGATATTCAGATCAACCCAGAACTGCAGCCATGAAAATAACCAACCACCGGAGATAAGGGGATGTTTAGGGGAGGAGAAAGGGAGTATGAAAACAATAGAAATGTAATTTGTTGACAATTTGGGGGCCATGTTTGCAGACCTGCTTCACACCTTTGATATCTCAATCATTAAGCCCGAGCTCTTGGAAAAACTTTGCTCCTTTTTTTTTTTTCTGATAACGCAGCACATGTTTTTGAAATCATCTTCAAAGCATGTCTTCTGATTCACCTGAGAGAAGCATCTGGCCCGTGTCCATGATGGAATTGCACTTTGTGCCTGCAGGACCTGCTATTCGGATAAATCTCCTACTACTTTTAGAGCTCATCCCCTGGTTACCTTTCACAATCAGAGGCTTGTTACGGTCTCGCTCAGCCCCTGCGAATCTTTGGGAATTGGGTTACCCGGAGATAAAAGATCTCTCTTTCTCCAAGCTGTGGTTGGATCAACACTTTGCAAAAATCAGATGACAGAGGCAGAGGGGTCAGTCCTAGGTCTGTGCATGGGATGCCCAAGAACCAGAGATAAAACTGAAAGCAGCTGCCTTAGGGAAATGCCACGTGCATGAACATATGTCCCTGGAACTACGAAACTCGTGGCAGCAATTATCCACTCCAAAATGAACATGAGTAACTTTTAAGACTACTTCAGGTCAAGGTTTACATCGTATAGTTGGGCTTTTCCCCAAAAAAAATCCCATTTATGGTTGTATTTTGTCCTAAGAAGGTCAAGATGCAAAGCGCCTTGAAGCTCCACCAAGATCAAGGGATAGGAAAGAGGGCCAAGGAGTCAGGAGAAGCACAGGCAAGGAGAGGTTATGCAATTTGCAAATATAAAGAAGACTGTGTAGAGGACAACAGAAACTCAAAATTAGTATCTTAGTTGAATTTCAGTGGTCTCCCAGAAGGTCTGCAGTCGAGGAGAACGTGAGGCCAGGCTCAGGAGCCTCCCCAGGTCAGCAGAAAAGTGGCCTTCTCTTGATACTGTGCAGGTATAGACCCTTCCCACAGGGGGAATTTAATCCCACAGAGGGATTAAAGGTCTGTCTTACTAGACCTGGAATTCCCTAGAGGAAACAAGCTGCTGAGAAAAAACACATATGACCTTTCTTCATCTCTTTTTCCTATTTTGTGAAAGCAGGAGTCCTGCCCCTCAAACCCCCACGACCGGCCGAGTGAACAAGGAGGAATTCATCTCTTTTCACTGCTCCGTCCCCCTGCCTTCCTCTGGGAAATGTTCTCTTTTCATATGGGCACTTCAGCCTTGACATTTCAGGGTAGAGCCCACAGTGTTTCCCTGAGCTGGGCCCGGCAGTGCAGGTGTCATTTGAGATGTCACTGCAGTGACTTCCCTTTCGTACAAAGTTTCAGCCTCCCTCTCTGGAGTGCTCTACATCTGGATACCAAACCCTCTTCTCTGGCTTCTCCTGCAGCCCCAGCAGCCCCTGTTACCTCACTCCTGGCTGCCCTTTCCCCTCTGGCACCTGCTACGAGGCAGAGGGATCCAGCACCAAGGGCCTGTCCTGTCACTGGTAGCCCCACGTAGCACACGTGGCCTCAGTTCCTCTGGCACTCTTCTGCAGCATTTAACAAATATTTTTTCATTAATTAGGGTATTAATCAAGTGATTAATACCATGCTCTAGACATCCTTTATCTAAGACAGCACGTCTAAGAAAGTACTAGGTAGATAAGACAATTTGGCTCTCCTCTTCCTTAGAATTAACTAACACAAGCTCATAAACTCAGAACAGCAAAACTGGGATCTAATGGCCAACGTTGTTTTTTCCGTCTCTAAACTTTATTGCCACATCTGATCCTTCCTCACAGTTTTCTTTCTGGTATTTTTCTCAGGAAATGAAAATCCTCCTTCTCTCTCCTCTGGTTGGGATGGCTGACTGGTAAGTGCAGGTGGTTTTTTTTCATCACATCTAGAGGCTCCCAGGATAGGTGAGTTGCACCCCATAGATCCTGGCATCTTAGGTGGCTTTACCGAGGCCTTTTCTAGATGCATATTCCAGACCAGAATTTTTCCTTTGATTCATTTAGAAAGTATTGATGCATCTCACAAAACTGGCTCTTCAGTGAATTACAGGAGGCTGGGTAAGTGCTTATTTACATCTTTGTGTAGAACTGCATTTTACAAAGGGTGTTTGCTGCCATGAATCTCTCCTTGGTGATCCAGTTATTTGCCTTAACAGACCATCTCAAAAAATAAAAATAAATTTGCAGAGCTGGATCATCTCTCACAAGCCGCCGTGCACAGAAAATTGAGTTCAAGGCAACTCCTTCAGACACTTCTGATTTTTGCTTTTGGCTCAGAGGCCTCAAAGAGTCTAACTTGACCATGAGAGCAATATTCAAAGTGAAGAAAATCAGCTTCTGTTTTGGATGCACCTGTTTCAGCCCAACTCTGAAACAGAGTTTCTGATGGCTCTTGCTTTAGGACTGCCATCAGGATGGAACCAGGATCATTTCTCAACCCAAAACTGCAGGACTATCTGAACAAGAGCATTGGAACCCTGAGAGTTTGTGGAAACTCAGGTTTATTTTCTCCTCTGAAATCACTTGTCTCCTGATTTGAACACTTAACCAGCAAACCCACTGACTGCTTGCACAGACGGTGGAGGTTCCTGTCCCAGGAACATTTTTCCCTCCTGGTACTTCATCATATGAAAAGGGAAGACTTGGAATGTGAAGGAGTCAGATCCCTTATGTGAGGTCCAGGGCACCATTATGTGTTTGTCTCACAAGCATCTGGTTTGTTCATGTGTGAAGGGTGATACCCAGAGTCGTACTTCAGCTCCATCCAAGTGCAACATTATTCCTTAAAAACTTATTTCGGTATCAGACCTCAACAGGGGAATCTTGAAATACTTTTCAGAGATACTTCTTGGAGTAATTTGGATATTGCTAAAAGAAGAACAGTTCCCCTTCTACTTCCCCACCCTCTCCACCATGGCTTTTATGCACAGCTGGCCCAGGGATAACAAATCTTATCCTGCGCTTGCAAAATCTTGCAACTGATCACAAAACTTTTAACGTCCCCCTTTTTAATTTTTTTACCCTGGACACTTGGCTCTTTCCCCACTCTGCACTGGAAGTAATCTCCATGTAGAGAAGGAAAACCTGAGAGACTTATTCACTCGCTAGTTTTGCCATTTCAACTCATGGAAGTGAAAATGTACATAGAATTTTCAGTCTACTATACTGTTCAATGGAGCCTGGCCATCAAATATTCAAAATATACAAATTCTTGAGTAAGAGTTAAAATGAGGGAGGCACACAAAGGCAATAGAGAGCCCTCTCTGTGTGCCCTTCCCTTCTGCCACACCATTCCCAGCAAGGCTTGCAGACATTCTCAGTCTGTGTTACCACCTCAGACTCAATTATTTTGTTGTGAGAAGGGGAGGGTTGGTCAGTCCACATCGTCTCCCCTGTTGCTTCTATGCTGCCTGTTGTGTCACAGCAATTCCCTCCCCTGCAGGCAGCTGTGCAGGAGCTTCTTCCTCAGGTAGGGAATATTGCCCTTTCCCAAACACCCTATGGCACCAGCATCCTCCACCAGTTAAGGGGCAGGACCATCTGTCTATAACCTAAACCAAGACATTCTTTGCTCAAGAATATTGGGAAGATGATAGTTGCTGGAGTCATCTATAGTGGATGGTGATTCATGGGGCTCCTCTGTGATAAATCAGTGAAGTTATTGCCAGACAGACATCTGGACTGAGAGAGAACAGAGGGTTTCATAATCACCTGTACTTTACAGACGCAGAATACAGTTACAGAAAATTGTTTATTTACCTTTTGTCTTAAATTTGGGCTTTTCAAAGATACACTTTTTCTTTTCAGGTCACTCATTAAAATCTGTTCTTTGCCTGGAAAGAGGGACACCCACCTCTGAGCAGACACACAGACACAGACACACCTGCATCCCCTAACCAAATGCAATGCCTGAACTTGCAAACTCTTTGTCATGAAAGTAATCTTTATTCACGTGAGCAACCCCACAGGACTATTCATGCAATGCAGAATTACTCACACGAGCAAAACTTTGCAGGATCAGGTCCTGGATCTAACAACAGCATTTTAATTACAGACAATCCCTGAGCAACGTGTACAAAAGAGGTTTTTTTTTTCCTGGACAATAACAAAGGTTATTAGCCTGTTCTTTTTTTTTTTCTTTCCCCTTCTTGCTCTTTGGTTTAAAAGGAGGCACCAATAATCCAAACCAAATAAAACTGACCTTTGAACCTTTTTTGCTGTACTTTTTCTCATGCCATGATTTCTTTAGTCTGCTAGTGATCTGAAGGCTCGTTCTGGGCTACAGCCACTTTCCCAGACAGGACTGCCTTTCGTCCCCTGACAAATCACTGCTGAGCCCCTTTTGTCCTGCACCACTTTGATCTCACCTGCCTGTCAGGCAAAAAAAGAACTCCCGTACAGTCAGAATGCATTGCAAACAAATTGGCAACCATTTTGTTCCCGTGCACCATTTCAGCAGAGATCAAGATAGAGATAGAGAATTTTTAACCCCTTCGCTGACCTGTGGGGCTGGGAAGGAGCGCTCCGTTATCAATAAGATAATTTATTAAGGAATTGGAGGATTAAAAAAGCCCCCCCTCCCAAAAAAAGAAAACACCCAACAAGCCTCTGGAGATCATAATTGCGTGGCAAATTCTCTCCCTCAAGTACAAAGGAGTTATTGCACAGTGGGCAGTGCAGTGTTCAGATATGAGCTTTGTAGGAGATCGATTCCCTTTAATTGGACAGCTGCTTAAGCAAAAACTAAAGAAGCATAATTGGTATTCTCCAATGTGAATGAAATTAATCCTATTGTAAATAACCATTGGAGTATTTAAAGGCCTATCTGAACCCTTTCCAATATACAAACTTAGCCATAGGTGAGTTCCTTTCCCAGTTTAATCTCAATAATTTTTAATTTTATTTCATTTTTTTTTAAATTTTGCGGTTCTTCATCACATGAAGTTTAGAAAAGACATCATGTGGCCTTGTAAAGTGTTCTCATGCTTGGCAATGATTTAGGAAAACCTGTGTTTTTCACTCTGTGATATTAGAGGTATCCAGCCCTTTGCTGGGTTGGTTCAATGCAGGTACAAGGCTGGTCCTGCTCCCACTGAGTCACGTTTTGCCTCTCATTTTAAAGGCAAACCTCCCTCAGCTTAGCAGGAGCATCGGTGTACCTCAGCTGTTTACCATTTATCTTCTCCCAGCTCTCACCACGTGCCAGCCTCCTGCCCTCCTTCCACAGTAGCAGCCCTGTTTACCCAATAGTCTGCTTTTTATCAAAATAACTCACCACCTTTATTTCAGCCTAAAATGCGCTGGCAGAACATTTAGTGCTCAGAGAAAGGAAATGTAACACATCCCTCTCTTCTATTTAAAGCGACTGAAAGAAGAAGTATAAACTTTTGGGGAAAACAAAGCTGCAGCAGTGATGAAAAGAAGAAAGTGCATTCAGACCTGCTGTCAAGCATACATATGAATGAAACAGTGGCATACTGCCCACAAGAAATATTTAAATTACGTTTTATAGCTGAAAGTTTTTATTTGACATTTACCTGATACAAACAGTAGTGATTTTTTTCATTAATTTCAAGATACCCCTGCATATTTATTTGATTTAGAGCGTATAAGACTTTTTTTTCAGGTGTTACTCTGCTAATTCCTCCTCAAGGAAAGATTCCTTTATTTAACAGTGTATATTCTCTGAAATTAAAAGGAAAGAAGCTGTTTAAGACTTGTTATAAACACTAAAAGGAAACTAATATGAAATCTCAGCTTTGTTTCGTGGTGCTGATGTACTAATAATGTTCAAATATACCAATATATGAGGTAAAAATGCAACCAAGAAATCCTCCTGCTTCTTGACAATGAAACATTAGAATTTTTTTTGGAAAACCTGAGCTAAGTACAGCTTCATGGTCAGAAACCCCAGCTCCCAAAGCATAAAAGCTGAATCTCAGATTCAGCTAATTTTTCTGGGTTGGAAGGAGTTGTTGGTCTGTTTTCCACATATCATAAAACCATGGAACAGTTTGGGTTGGAAGGGACCTTAAAGACCACCCAGTTCCAATCCCCTTGCCATGGGCAGGGACACCTTTCATTAGATCAAGGTTGCTCAGAGCTCCATCCAGCTTGTCACTGAACAGTTCCAGGGATGGAACATTCCCAAGAGAATTTCCTTTAGCACATAAAAAAGGCTACTCACGGTGATGTTCTGTGTCTCCAAACCTGAGATCACCCTTCAAGAAAAACCTCTGAGTATCCTTTTCTATCTGTGCAGAGCATCCTTTTGTCCCAGCAGCTGCTCAGCAATTAATCCTAAATTGCACAGTTTTTAACAGGAGAAGTCATGAAAATCGGTAAGTTGGGTCGTTTTTCATGGAATTTCATGGGATTCCTTGTCCTGATGAGTGGCTGGGCCAGACCATCTAAATGATCTCTGAGAAGGATTAGAGCTGATAAACATGCTGGTGGTGGTACCTGTGGTGACACTGCTGCTGCTCTTGACCCAAACACAACTGCACTGCTGCAGGGGCATTTATAGCAGAGGTGGAGACTGAAACTCTGTAAGGATAGAAACAAAACAGTTGTGAATACAACTGCACCCGCTGCAAGGAAGTGGTGCCAAAAGATGCCAGGCAGAACTTCCTTTATGGCAGTGTTCTCCAGATATCTTTTTTGGCTACCTCCAACCTTTTTGTTTTGGGCCAGTATAAATTAAAGTCTTTCTTAGAGCACTTTTTTTTTTTCCCAGTTTGTGTTTGGCCCAGTGTGTGTGCAAAAGTCAGCTCCAAGTTACCTTTCCTACCAACTGCTTTGACTGGCATTCTCCTCCATGTAATTCTGCACATTACTTTCAAACTAGGATTGAAAATCCTTCCCCCTGCCTTTTTTTGTTTTTAACCTGTTCCCATCAGCTATTTAAGGTGCACTCACATCTTCTTCTTTTTTTTTTTTTTTTTTTTGAGCCTGATTATTTATAATTAGCATTTTGTGCCCACATGCAATTGTGCTCGAAACTCTTTCACGTCGGGTTAATTCGCTGACTTTAAAATCTATTAATTGACATCCAGAAGAAAAAAAGTAAACATGTCTTTAAGGGTGGCATGAATGGCTGAATCAAGATTAGGCCCCCACTCTTTTTAGTCCCTGATTTTCAGAGAAGGCTGCAGTCTTCAAAAATCAATTGTCTTCAAAGCTCCAAAAAGCAAAGGAATGAGCAGGGGTCAGACTCAAGAGCATCCCTTGTGCGCCGGAGTTAACATTACCTAAGTACCTTAAACGATCGCTAATTAGGGCTTTCAATGGGCACTCTGAAGACCGCGGGATTGAAATATCTTATTTGGGGAATAAACAATTGTGTAAGGCAGACCAGATCAACTCTCTAACAGAAATAAACCTTCTGTTACACCCTGTAACCAGAGATTGGTCCTCAAGGACCCGCTAAGCCATCCACAGTCACCCTCTCCCATTGTTCCCAGGCTGGGATGGACACAGGAGTCCTGCCTGGACATGCAAGTGTGCTTCCCTCTTGCATTCCATTTTTGATACAGCCCCGTTTGCCTTGAATAAGGAACATGAATGTGCCCCTTGGTGTTTGGGAATCCGGGAAAAAAACTGCTGACCGTTCAGGATGCACCTTGGAAAAATTCTTATAATGTTCTTAAAAGTAACAGTAAAAAAAAAAAAAAAAAATCTGTAAATATTCATTTCATAGTTGAGATGAATTCAGTAGAGTTAGAGTTTACTACCCACAACTGCATTTGAATAAAACAGGAGTGTGTAGCAGAGCAGAAAAATGATAATTAAATATTGCCAGATCCTGGAGTTTCAAATCAACAGCCATGAATATTTTCTAGGTGTGACAGGTACACACACACACACACACACACACAGAGAATGATCCTAATGTGGACAAGAAAACATACCATTTGACACACATATCCAACCAGATTTAAGAATGCATTTACACAAATACTAAGCATTCTTGATGGAGGTGTTAGAAAGGCAAAATGAATGTAGTTTTCATGAAATATGGGAATAATGAGTGTACACAGGGATGGGGAACCGCCATAGAAACCTGGCCTACGAGTGCCATTTGTGAAACTAATACTTCTTAATGAGTTTACTTTTTAAAAAACATTTACTCATTACTGTAAAGTAGGATGAGGATACTTAACTTGGAATCAATGAAAAGGGCAAAGCTTTGACTTGGGTGTTTGTCCAGAGCCTGGCATATTGCACAAATTTCTTTTCTGGCAGCTGTAACAGAATCACACAATCATTTAGGCTGGAAAAGGCCTCTGAGATCATCAAGTCCAACCTTTGACTGATCACCACCTTGCCAAACTAGACCATGGCACCGAGTACCACATCCAGTCATTCCTCCAACACACCCCTCACATAAACTGTGTTGCACCTTCTCACTGTTGCAGTACAATTATGGGATTGTTAAAAAAATCATCAGAAAAGTAAAAGTGAGACCGTGACCGTTACGAAGAAAAGTAAAATCCTCTTCGCCCACCAGAAGACTGAATTTAAAAAGAAAAAAAAATTATAAAAACAAAATTATTTTTTGAGGACTTGAAACTCTTGTTTCTCCATATCAATGACAACAAAAAAAGTTCTGGAAAAAAATCTGAGCAGCAATAATGAAAAGCATAATACTGACAAAAAAATCTTGTGATTTCTGCTGTGGCTTCCTAGTCTTTGCTGAACTCTGCACCAGAATTTCACTTCTTGTGCTTTACAGCATATTTGAGTGGAGGAGCTTTGTTGCTACACCTCAAATATTAACAAAAATAAATAGAAAGCCTCCTAACTGATCTTTTCTCTCACAAGTTTGTTTCAGATACTAATACTTAAACTGCAAGCCACTAGGACACCAATATCTGGTGTTTCCAGCACTGTTTTTATTATGAAAAAATAGCTGCAGAGATGCTGCCAGTCCAAGAGAATCACAATATATAACAGAAAATTAACTCTATAAAAATATCAACTCTAAGTTTAATGTAAAGTTTGACAATAAACTTTTAATTTCTCAGATTTGATGATACGAGCCGGCCTTGACATTTTTAAAGGATAGAATCGTTTAGGAAAAAATATAAAAATTATTCCAGTCATTACAACTGCCAGAAAACCCTTTTTAAACTGAAGAAAAAACCACAAAAACCTGTTCCTCCATGTGGCATCACCTGATAAATCAGTCATCATCTTCTGTGCCCAGCATTAGCTGACAGGCAGAGGGAAATGGAGTTGCTTTGCTTTGAGGGCTTTGTCGTGGTCGGTTTTTTGGGGGCATTGTGTTTTAGCACACCATTTTTCCCAGGTGAATAAGGGCTGTTTGTCAGCCTGAGCATGGCCAGGTGCTCTAGGGATGCAGCTCCCTGGGCTCTGCTCTCCAGTTACCACTGGAAACCCTCTATTATGCCCCGTTCCATGAGCTGGGCACAAGGCACAAGCAGTGTCCGAAAAGGTAAAGCAGGGGTCATCCTCTAATTGAAGCAGCTCAATGTGTAGGTCAGATTGGAAGGATCTTTGAGGTGAGAGATCATGAAATAAAGACATGTAATTGTTGAAACATGTAATTTCGAAAGCCAGTCACACAAAGGGAGGTGTGAGTTGGCTGCACTGGGGAAAGCCAAGCCCCAGTCTGAGGATGGGCAACAGATTTACGTTCTTGAATCAATAACCACTGAGTTTGGGAATGTATAAACTCCTCTGGTGGTGCAATCCAATCAGCATTATTGTGTTATTGAATAACTGAAAATAGTTAGTAAGAACTTTGGAATAATCGACTGTTTTCATCACATATTCAGGGAAGAAAGGATGGTGTCATATGAAATCTCTATTATCTTAGATGTACAAATATCGGAACAGCTTGGATTCTAAGGTGTAAGCATTGATCCTCTAAGAAACAACCCTTTCCTAAAACTTCCATTCCCACTGATTCCATTGGGATTGAAATGTTCGAAGGTGCTCAGTGTCTTTATGTATTGTGGTTATTGCTGTCAGAGTCTAAGGGTGGCACAAGGGAAAAATATACCACAGGGTTTCCCATTTTCACTGCATCCCCATGATAATTAACTGATTGTGGATCAGCCTGAAATTAATTATCTCTGCTTCTTTTTATTTTCCTGAAGAAATCTAACATAAAGAAGGTTAATAGAAGTACTATTTCCAGGATTTACAGAAATTTCAGGGGCTGCTCCATGCTGGTATTGCTGATTCCCTTTCTCACACAAAGCACAGGAGCTACTCAACTAATTCTGACTTGTGGGGGAGAAGCACAACCTTTAAGCTACCTCAGGTAGGTCACTGGTGGTTTCTAGTCTAATATACAATCCATGTAAACATTAGATCAGTAAAGTGCATTTTAACTGGACTTCTCATTTCAAAAGCAGACCAAGAGAAATGGGAGGTAAGACAGTTTCCTGGAAAACGAATGAGGGCTCTGCACACCAATGTAACACAGAGTTTTTTGAATCATACACCTGTCGGGAAAAAACCCACCTGTATATGTGGAATCTGATTGCATAAGATCAACTAGAACTTTGAATTGACATTATAAACTTTGCAGTGTTTGTTTGGAAAGTCTGATGCTGATTTTGGAAGGCTCGCTGAAGAAAAGCTTGGACTCCATTGTCTGCAGACAAAGGTTAGCAAAGCCTTAAGAGGAGATAAAGAATTTTTCCTTGCTCTGCCCAAGGCATCCATGTGCCAAGGCCATAGGAAGCTGCTTATGGGACTAAATCAGCAGCTGATGCTTCCCAAGATGTATTGTGAGATATTTTCCTTCCTGTGGCTTTGCTTTGGAGGTTGAGGGGTGTCGTATGAAAATCAAGTCCAATGTTTTGTGTTGGTGCTCTGCTACCAAAGGGGTTGTGTTTTGAGGGACCCCATGTGACCAGTTCCTTTACCCACGAAGTATTTGGGATGCAAGTGAAAGTCACTGTACAGAATAAAGTCATCTCAAAACTAACTGTGTATTTTCACAGCATAAATCAACAGCATACTTGGCCAGAGCTTCCCGGGGACACTCTGGGACAAGGCTTCTTGCAGAGCATCATCACTTGCTATGAGCTCTTCCTGGGGCTCACTCCAGACATCCTTGCTGGAGGAAGGGGATGAAAACACAGGAATGCCTATTCCATTTCCCACCTCCTATCCTATTTCCCACGTGTGAGCTGAATGACTGGCTGTCTTTTTGGAGCGTTCTGCCTGCAGCCCTTTGTGTCTGCCAGCACACAGAGAGCCCACACTATTCCTCTGCTTTCCCTTTCCCAGGGACTCCCCAAACTCCCTTGTGCTGGTGGGATATACCCCCTTTTTGTTTGTACCACCACATCTCCCCAGTGAGCCAGAGGTGGGAGCAACTCTGATCATATCACGGAGCTGGAAAACATCCCACGTTACCCTCTTGCAATAAAAGACTGGTTTTGAAAGGCTATTCCAGCTAGCAGAGATAGTTGATCAGGCAGGCCAAAAGGGAAACCAGATTTAAGATTGTAGATTATGATTAAAGGTTACATTAAATTAAGGATGGCATTAAAAGCAAAGATGGAAACATCCCCTAAAGGAGGGGTAGCTTCTGTTTTGGATGGTAGCAGGTCAGTCCACTGTGCAAACAACAGAGGAGGAACCTCATCACTTTTGGGGAAAGAGTGAATAAGACATGGCAGAGATGCAAGAACCTGGAGAAGACAGGAATAATGAGCCTTGGCTTCCTCTCCCAAAGCCAACAAGATGTGGTTTCTGGCATGAATCCTACTGCTGACCCAGACAAGCCCAGCTCTGCCTGGGAGCCAAGGTGATGGAGCCCAGCACAGCTCTCTGGCTGAACTGATCCCTCCCTGGCTCAGGGGAATCCAGGGTGGTATCACCTGGGTTATAGGTGGGGGGACTAAAACATTCGTGGATTTGTCCATATTATACAGGGAAACATGGCAGGAGGATAGGTCAGACCTGGGGTCTCCTGTGGCCCCAAATGACAATGTAAAACCCAGCTCACTCCCTGCCTGTTGGGCTCCCATATGTGGTACTGCTAAAACTGTTCTAAATAGATGTTTAATCTGCTTCACACTGTCACATTTAATAACTTGAAGTGTTGGAGCAGGGTCATTACTTACAGCTCATAAAAGGAATTATTTAGTAAAATACTCCTATCACTTACTTGGTCTTCCCTTGTGGGAAAAACTTAGTTCTCTGTTCCAATTTTCTACATTTCCCGAGCATGTCAGCAGCAGAGCAAAAGAAGAAAAAGATTCTCCAGAAATCTCTCTCCTAGAGACTTTTTCACCAAAGGATTTTTAAAATGAATGTCACTGTGCACATGGCATGGGCTAAGGTAGCAGTTGTGTTGCTCAGATGTGCTCTTTAGAGTTTTAATTCTCCAGGAAAACCCTCTCAGAGAAATTAAATAGTACTCCTGGGAAAGGATCCTTCTTTCAGCAAGTTTTTCCTGGGACTTTCAGGGCCATTAACAAGCCTAATACACTGCATTACCTTTCCAGTCACTTCTGTTTCCCTTTGTTGTGATACCTACTTAAAATATCAAAGCTGTGAGAAGTTCAATGAGATATTGAAAAGTGAGTAACACAGGTTTTATATGACAATCCCAAATCCCTCCCTCTGTCTTTTTTTTTTTTTTTTTTTTTTTAAAGTTCTTTGCCAGCATCACTGGATGAAAAAGAAATAAAAAGTCTGTGGGTGGGACGTGAAGGACTGACAAGGTAAAGCCAGATCAAAAAGAAGCCTCCGTTAATAAATCAAAGAGGCGAAACAAAGGGCAGGACAGAGAAAAAAAAGTATTTTGAATGGTGTAACCTAGATGTAAACTGTCCTAATTCAGCATCATTTAGCACTCACAAGATTAAGCCTTAGACACTCTAACCTGAAGAAGAAGGAGCATTATTCAAGTGGTATCAGGAAAAATGGCAAGGTTAGAAATTAGTGGACAAAATCAACATATTTTTCCTGAAGACAAAGAAAGGGAAAAAGTGCTAGTCCTTGGTACTTCTGATTAAAGGTTAATATTTGGGGTTTTTTTAGTATATACAACTATTGGTCTAAAAAAGATAAAGAAGGAAATTGGAGAAAAACAAGTGCAGCTGTAGCTCTCACACTGAGGTAATTTGTTAATTATCACTGGACAGAAATAAATCTAAAGCACAAGCTGGAGGTGAGAGGCCTATCACATGTCACTCAAGCAAAAGTCAATTTTACATTTTTAAAATTACCTTTCCATCAGAACTGTTCCTTTATAACTGTTTTGATCATCAGCGTGACCAGGTGTGAGACACAACAATAAATAAAGTTGTCAGAACTTCACAGTGCAGAGGCAGCTGGGAACCGGGAAGAGTGTTTGGAAGAACACTTTATAATTCTGTGGTGCCATCCAGGATATATTCCATGCTATGCATAGGTTTGTGATCCAGTAAGTCCATTAATTTTTGCAGTCCTGCTCCAAAAAGTCTTTGTAAAGGTTTGCAAGATGTTCTGTGTTCAGGGCAAACTCTGACTTCTGGTGGTGGATGTCATACATTGAACCAGACTTTATCCTGGGGTGTTCAGTATCCAACCCAAGTCTGAGGGGCTGAGGAATTTAAAATCCAGAAATCCAACCCAACTTGCAATATAATATGGATAAAGCTCTAAAGAGCCAAAATAGATTCAAATAGGCATAAACATACAGAAATCTTGTATGATTTATGATGGATAAACATGAATTAATGACTTTGTAAGAGCATATCAAGTAGAAAATTAACATACTTCCACCTTGAATACACGTTAGGGGGACTATAGAAATGTATTTTCTTATGTTTATATCTTTTAGAAGAAAATTAGCAACTCTCCTCTTGCCATTGATACACTCTGTCCAGTAAATTTAGCTGGGGAACGTGTGGGACTTCTGCAATGCGTTGCTGTCTGTACTCAGGTACTTAATCCTGGGAATCCTTCTCAAAACCAAGCTGAGATTCAATCTATATAATCCCAGTGAATGAAAACACAGAAGTGAATATCTGGTAAAGCAAATCCCAGCATCTCAGGTCTAACTTTAAAACCAACATTAAAAAGCCTCGCTGTAAAGAAACATCTGCACCCTCTGGGTTTATTTCCAAAGTCTTCACTAGTATCTTTTGCTTTATTTATACATTCTGGTCTCAATTTGAAATTGGAGGCGAATCTTTTATTTTTCATCAATAATCTGCCACATCTTTTGAAATAAATGTTCTTTTGAACATGCTTATCAAATCAGACACCCACTGTGGTTCTCTAACAATGAAACATTTTTTTAACCTGACACTTTAAGGTGGACTTGATAACCCCTAATCCTCAACTGCTCCATAATCTTTTCTTGTTTTGCAAAGAGCCTTTAAGAAAGTAACCCAGACGTGCCTTTGATGTGGGTTTGTCCTTTATTTACTGCAGTTTCTGAAAATCTTTGATAAATTAATCTCACCAATAGAATAGCAATGTGTAATTCATACTTTGATGCCGGCTGGTGAAGGAACTGCTTTTCACCTCTGCTGCTCAGTAGGTTAGAGGTTCAGGAGAAAACACGCAGGCAGCATCCTGATTTAGGTGGTTTCAGGTATCCAGGTGGGAGAGGCTTCGTGGGTGCTGGAGAAACAAACAATTTCTTCCATAACGAATTCCCAGTCCTTACACGGGGCTGTTTCCCGCAGTTCTCCATCTGTGCATGTGTGATCCACAGTTGTCAGGGACAGCGGGGGCTGGGAGATTTTTTTAAAAGCATAAATGTGCATAATTACAAGTAAAAATAGGCACAAATAAATAGACAAACAGGAGTAGGGGTGCGTGTCCGTGTGCTCGCTCCACCGGCGTTCAGCGGGATCGTCGCCACAGAATCATAGAATCACAGAATCAGCTGGGTTGGAAGGGACTTCCAAGATCATCAAGTCCAACCCTTTATCCACTACCACTGTGGTCCCCAGACCATGGCACTGATGCCACATTCAGTCTCTTCTTAAAAACCTCCAGGGACGGAGAATCCGTGGGCAGCCCATTCCAATGTCTGATTACCCTCTCTGTAAAGAAATTCTTTCTAATGTCCAACCTAAACCTCCCCTGGCACAGATTAAGACCATGCCCTCTTGTCTTGCTGATGGTTGCCTGGGAGAAGAGACCAACCCCCACCTGGCTACAACCTCCTGTCAGGGAGTTGTAGAGAGTGAGGAGGTCTCCCCTGAGCCTCCTCTTCTCCAGGCTGAACAACCCCAGCTCCCTCAGCCTCTCTTCATAGGACTTGTGCTTGAGTCCCTTCACCAGCCTTGTTGCTCTCCTCTGGACCTGCTCCAGCATCTCCATGTCCTTCCTGAACTGAGGAACCCAGAACTGGACACAGCACTCCAGATGTGGCCTCACCAGTGCTGAGTACAGGGGCAGAATCACTTCCCTGGACCTGTTGGCCACACTGTTCCTGATCCAGGCCAGGATCCATTGGCCTTCTTGGCCACCTGGGCACACTGCTGGCTCATGTTCAATGTCAATCCACACTCCCAGGTCCCTTTCTGCCTGGCTGCTCTCCAGCCACTCTGTCCCCAGCCTGTAGCCCTGCATGGGGTTGTTGTGGCCAAAGTGCAGGACCCGGCACTTGGCCTGGTTGAACCTCATCCCGTGCCTTCCTGCGGCATTTCGGGCTGACCTGTTGTACAGCCCTTTGCACCCAGCGAGCTGACAACAACTCAGACGAATCCTGCATTTAGCTCTGCAGAAAACAAGATCTAATTCCCGTGGCACATGGCACACAGGCAAGGTGTGAAACCAGAAGCGCTCCCCCGAATCCGAGGTCGTCGGGTCCCCCCGGCACCCCTCAGGCTGGATTTGTTGGAATTGTGTCAGCACTGCCGTGGGGAACTGTCACCCTGGGGAGACAGTGTGTGCATGCACACAGTGAGCTCACCCTGCCAGCTGAGCTCTATAAATCTTTGGAAGTCACGGTGCAGATACCAGTGACCAATACATTTTCCACGGTCGTTCATTCGAATTTTGAAATCAGGTTGCGGATCCCTGATCTCTCAGTTTGCTTTGGGGATGTGTGAAAACCTGTCTATCAGCTCAGATTTTAGATAATGCCTCCAAGTGCTTCTTCTTCATCCTCTTTACCTTATTCCCTTTCTGGATTTTTACTGACTAATTAGTAATTCAAGTTCAGCAGTTATCTTTTTTTAATATTAATTTATTTGCATAGTGAGTGGAATACTTTAGTCATTGATATGCACCTTTTTTTAACTTTTTCACGTAAAATAAGGAAACAATAAAAGGAGAACATCTCAAGAACAGGTTCAGTTGATAAGCAATTGTGCCAGAAAGCTCCCAACCACCATGCTGGCTTTCCTATGTCTGCTAATTAACATGCAAAAGTACAAGAGTCCAAGAAGATTATAATAACTGTAGATATATAATTTTATAGCTATATTAGCAAAAAAAAGTTTATTCCAGTATAAAAATAAATTTAGAAGGCTGGTAAATGCCAGCTAACTTATCAGCTAAAGATGCCACCAGTAGAAAAAAAAGTGCCCCAAACAAGAACATTTGGAAGTATATTTATTATTTATTTATTTATTTATTTATTTATTTATTTATTTGCCTTTTCCATATAAAAATTAAAAAAAAAAAAAAGAAAGAAGAAAGGCTTAGACCAAGGGCTAACTTCTGTCATCATTTATGATGATACAAACCCAAGGTTGATTCACCCAGGTCTGACTTCAGTTATAGTTTGCATCCATGATAAACTCAGCACAAAATATTGCATCTAATCCACTCTGGTGCTGTCTGTGGATTCTTGCCTCCCAACCTTACGTGGTTCTACTTCAGAATTATCATCTTTATTCTCCTTTGAGGTGTTGGAGAGAAATAAGCAGAGTTTGTGATTAAATATAACTATGAAGTTAGTAAATTAAGCTGTAAGTGTTGACAGGAAACTGCCTGTTTTCCTTAAATCCTTCTAAAACACGGATTCAGGTGCATGAGTGTACACTGCAGACACCTGAAGCAAGGTGAATTGGACCTCACCTTCTGCCCATGAACCAACACCTTTCCTCAGAGCAGTTCTGGAACTGGAGGAAGGCTGCAACTTCAGTCTAGAGAGGACACACACAAGGCAGCTCCTGGGCCATAAAAACTCCTCTGGGCACCAGAATCTCCGGGTAGATGAGCCCTTATTCATGCTCCTCAAAAGCCACATAAATCCACCAAGTTCACATGATCCTTTCTGGCGCATCAGCACAGTCTGTATCAAACAGACACAGAAGTTGCACCAAAGCTGAGGGGAATTTGGCCGTGGGGCTGTCGCGGGAATTGCTGTTTGAAGTAATGGCACAACTTGTGGATTTCCTCATCTGCAGACACGGACAAATGAGATGGGACAACATTCCCCGAGCAAGGAGCCCTCAAGGAAAGGGAGCTGGAGAGGTGGAAAGTCTGTGCTCGATTACATTTACGAGATAAATCATTTCTGTGGCCCCCAATCAAATTTGCCGCATGATTTAAGGGCGTCATCGCCGCGTGCAGTGTTGTCATTCCTCCTCAGTCGTTATTTCCTTGTTATTAATTCTAATTCTTATTGCCTCTCAACTGTCCACGCTCAGAAAGAGAAGTGCTCGGGTTTTCTGTGTTCTGTTGCTATGTAATGTGATATAAAGCAGGTTTGGAGTGTCTCCCTGAATGCAGGCAACCCAAACTAGGCCAGAAATCCCTTCCGCTGCAGCTGCTGATCATTAAATCATGGACCTGCTCATATCCTTGTGTCAAACTGCAGGAGAACCTGTAGGGGGATATCCACATGACAACTAAGAAATCCCCTGGAATATGGTGCATGTGCATCCTCTTCATGCTTTTGGAGACAAAGGTCTTTTGGTTTCAGTGGAATCCTTTCAATTATGAAGAGGATTTAGGTGCATTGTGTGTTTGAATGCACACAGGGGAGAGAGATGCTGTTATTTCAGTAGAGATGCTCAGAAAAATTTAGTAGAAATGAGAATTCTAAAAAGGATGAGGGGAGGGAGGAAAAAAATTAAAACTTCACAAGTTTTTGTTATTTTACAATCAGGGTTTCTGCAGATGAACAGGCTGTTCTTCTCAAAAATTTATTTTTTATGTGGTACTTTTAGAAAAGATAATCATGGATATAATTGTTTTCAATTTCAGACAGTGTAATTTTAGGCATATTATTTATATGGTTGCAGTTTTCACTTTAGTCAGCATGTCTGAGATATTAAAAACCTTTTGATTGAAAAAAAAGGCAAATTTGCAGTGAGATCATCATCTGTGTTAACAACCGTTTGTAAGATTCAGAAATATTTGCTAAGATTCAAAGATCTTTTCACCAGGTCTCATTTCCTGAGTATTAAATTTGAATTTTCAAGGTCTGAGTACTTATTCCAACACGCTTCGCTTTTAGTGAGGTAATTTTGAAACTGAGAGGGGTTTATGATTTTTCTAAACACAAAAGAATCATAAATATTCAGTTTCTTCTTTAGTCATGGAGTCACAGAATGGTTTAGGCTGGAAGGGACCTTAAAGATCTCTGCTGTGCAGGATGGAGGGCACCTGTGAAGAGCAGGTTTGGAGCCTCTCCAGAGCTCCCTGTTATGATGAAAATTCTCATTTTCTTTTCCAGAAGAAAAGGTATATACCACTAATATTAGCCTGCCTCATAAGGATGTTTGCTAGACTCAGTTAATTAATTTGGAGATAACTAGAAAATGCTCCATAAGTGAATTACAACCTCTGCCATCATCTGTAGGATTTTTCCCACTGGCTTCAACAGGGAGAGTATTTTGCTGTACAACAAAACCCTAAGAACATTTTGGGTTTTAATAGTATAGTAAAATAGTAAAAATAAGACAACTCCCAGAGCTTTCTGAGATGTCACAATATCGATCTGCTGCCGCTGACCTCCTACTGCTGCAAACAGAATGACTAAGCAAAGGCTGTTTATTTTCCTTCAGATCAAAGAGAGGCAACAAAAGAGATTCCCCCCCAAAAGGTGGTTCACTGCAGAAGTCAGTGCTCTTGTTTCTCTATCTGATCAGCAGATTCCTTCAGCTGCTGCTCAGTCAGCCCCGGCCCCGCCATCAGTCTTGTCCCACTGGCTCTTCCCAGGCTGCATGGGAGAATAACAGTGTGGCTCTGGCACGGCTAAAATACAATAGATGGGAGCTGGAATATAAAAGTGGGGGAATTCCTCACATACCTTCCCATTTTCATGGACTGTTGGCAGCGAAGAAGGGGGGAAAAAGAAAAAAAAAAAAGAAAAAAAAAAGGAGAAAAAAAAACAAGAAAGAGAAGAAGGGGGAAAGAAAGGATAGAAAAAGATAAAAAGGCTCACTTTGGCATTCAGGCAGATATTTCATTCGTTTTTTCCTTTTAATTGCCTGGAGTCATTCCACGATGTGCTCCCCGACCTCTCTTTTCTCCCACATCCTCTCCCTCCCTCCCCCCCCCCGCAGCCACCCTCGGCCCCAGGGACGCTGCAGGAAGGCTGGGTGCTGCCTCCAAGGAGAGGAGCACCTGGGCACCCACACTGCTGGGATGCTGCTCTCTGCTCTGATGCAGAACCAGTGAAAAATCCCTTTTTGGGGTAGCAGTTTCTCACTTCACCAACCCTGTCAACCTTGGAATGTGCCATAGGACAGCCTTGGGCAAACCATCCTAGTTTGAAATCACTGAGGCTGCAACAACCTGCATCAGCTGAGGGGCTTCACTATATTCATTATCCAAGGTGTCTTCCTTAAGGCTCTCGCTGAATTCCAAATCCCTGCTGCAATCTGCTCACTAAAATTCCCAGTTACCTAAACCAGTGCCCTCTCCCTGTGCTGTGCAGGGCTGTTGGGATGTGTCACATGGATGTTGTTTGATTCAGCTTGGGAGCAGTTTAAATTTTAGGGATTAGAGTGGGTCTTGCTATGTCTCTTTCCCCACTGGACCTTATTTAATATTTGTGAAACGTAGAAGGTGTGAGAAGTAGCACATTTTTCTCTAGCCAAAGAGCAAATTTGTTATTTTTTAAATTATGCTGAGGAGCTAATATATTTTAAAATACTGTTTTTCTACAATAATTTAATGAAAATATGTTTGAAGAGCTTTAAGGCAACCCTTGCTTGAAAATCTTTATACTAACAGCTGGATGTGTTTCTGTAACAGTCACTTCAGGACAGTGGAATGGATACATCCACTGTTCATTAGGGACCAGGTCCTTGAGTATCTTACAGACTGAGATCTTTTTCCCAAACAAATAGCCAGCAAAAATATTTGTGCTACTCGAATATCCAAAAACCTGCTTGCTGAAAAATAAGCTGAAAGGCTATTTTTTTATGTTGAATGCAGATATGGTCTTGTTTTCATTATGTAACAATTTCAGTTTTCTAGTGTTATTCTGTAGAACTTATGAAGAAATGAACATAAGAGATTCTGCATTTTAAGGTAATGTTCTGGGTTGTAAGAGTTACTGTGGTTTTGAGTTTAACACCTACACTAAATCTTTATTGTCCTGTCAGTTGCCAGTTTTATGTCATTGAGTAATATGGTGATATCCTCTGTGGGAAAAGTTGTAGCAGAATGAAAAAGAGGAGAGAAGTAAGAACGTAGAAAACCAAAAAAAAATTAAGTGTTTCTAATGGAGTTTATACTCTACAAAACAAAATGACTTGCAAATCTAGGTTGGCCAGAATATTGGGGGTTTTTTTTAGTTTGTTCCTCAGGTTCTGGCTGCATCTAAAGTCTCAGGCCAATCTTAAATGAGACTGAGGATCTCACATGAGCACCAGCACGTGAGAGCACCCTTGATTCCACACAGAGCTGAACCATCTGCTCCACCTGCACTACCCGGCAGGACCTGGCTGAGGAGCAGAGCACAGCCCAGTCCCTGTCCCACGCTCTTTGCCTTCCCACCAGCAGCAAGGGGGGACAGGGAAGGGCCCCCAAAATCATGGGCTGCCACCCTGCACCCAGCTGGAGCCCCGTGACAGGGTCTGCCCAGCAGAGAAACCACGACTTCGAAAGACTGGGGTTGCAATCTGTAATTTGGCTTTCAGTGTGAACTCCAGCTCATTCCAAGATGGCCTGTTGATGGATATCTTATTGTTATCATAGAAACGCTCTCTTAGATGAAGCCTGGATAGAAATCTGCCAGGGTTGCCCCACAGATGGGGGCAGCCCTGTGTTGGGCAGCAATATGTGCCCAGACACGCTTCCACTGAGCTGCTGCCAGTCACAGCCACTGGAGAGACCCAGCAACTGAGGAATTTTATTTTCTGGGTTTCCATAAGGCTATTGAGAGAACACCTTGCTTGGCTTCCCACCAGAGTGCAGCCTCACCTCCCTGGAACAGGACAGACACCCCCTGCAAAGTGGGGCTAACCGTGAATAAATGGAACAAGCAAAAACGTGGGGTGTTCAGCTGTTACACACAGAAGAGCTATAAAAGTGAGACAGAAAGAGGATGGAAGTGCAACAAGTAGCTAGAGAAGGAGAAATGGTGCCAGCTTCCAAAAGCCTTGCAGTGATGTAGTGTTTAGTAAACTCTTAGTAAGGGTTGTTATCTGTGCAGTGTTTATATCTCTGATTTAAAAAGCACTTTTTATTCAGAGATCTACAAGTGTCTCACACACGCTGGTGCCAAAGCCACTGCATCTGCCAATAGATTGAGTCAGCTCTGGAATGCCATTAAAAGTAAATGCTGTCTAATGTTCTACTTTTTAAACACAAATATCAAAGAGAGGGGAAAAAAGGGAGAGTTGGGGGCATGGGGAGGAGGGAGGGAAAAGTGAATTGCTTTTGCAGAAACTGCAGTTTCTTTCAAAAAACCTGTCATTGACATCTTTCCCCAGAAAACATTTTGTCATGCACATCAGTGTATGTCTTCAAGGGGATCAATCTAGAGAGGGAGTCAAACCCACAATCATCATGTGACAGATTTTCAGATGGTGTTCTCATCAATCACGCTGATAATGAGGTGGCAAATTGCTGTCTTATAGCAAAACTAAAAAGACAAGTACCCCGGTAGGTGTCAATGAATATGTCAAAGGATTGTCCCTAGGGGAGTCTGAGAAGGTTCTCAGAAACCTTTTTGTGAAGCCTGAATGCAAAATACTTTATTGATCACTAAAGAACTTGCACTGACATGCTATTTCCCAGTGACATTTGAACCACCAATTTCCTAACCCATGGTGAGTACCTGTTTGGCAAACACTTTGGGACTTTTCTTTAGCCTTTAGATATACTAAAAAAATCTTGGTTTAGTATTAGCTTGGTCTTTCATCTCCTAAGGAACAGCAAAAGCAAAATGTTACAAATTACAAGAAAGTTAATAGTTTGAAAATATTTAAAGCCCATTAATCATTCTGATTCAGTTATAATAATTTAGAATTAGCTTGTTTATATTATATATGCTGAACTTTTTATTAGTTTGATTAGTGTCTTGTATTCTGTTTTAGGGAATCAAGTGGTCCTCTTCATGGAGCAACCTGCTATTAATCTGCAGAGCAGGGTTATCAGTACAGTGACATTTGAAGATAAAATGGTCCCTTTGTTCCCCGTTTCCTAAGTCTCTTAACATCTGAATTAGAGCCCAGAATACTCCTGCAGCTCAAGATCATGCAGTGGTGAATCCCCATCGCTCCATTTGTGTTCTAAAGAGGTTTGATGGCAGATAGGCTGCTATTTATAATGCCTGAAATTCTGCATGCCTTATTAGTCCAGCTTCCAAGCAATCATGACTGGGCTTATTTTTTCCCATTTTCGTCAGAGTGCAAAACATGGACTGTCCTTTCCAGTTCTGAGGCAAAAAGTATTGCAAGAAGTGTAAGAGTGAAAATTTTATGCCCTGCTTTGCTTGCTCTTGGCTCAGTTGTGAGCCAAATTTTACAAGATTTCCCTCAAAATTTACATGAAAAAATGCATCCAAAATCCTTCTGAGATAATTTGAAGAGACTTAAAGTTTTACACTCTCAGTTTTGGTAAGAAATGGTAATGTGGGGAGATGGAAGTGAAAAAAAAATATTGAAAAAACACTTGGATAAAAATCTTCATTTAAAAACAAAAATATTCATCCAATTAATAATACTGCAAAAAAAGAATTTATGCTGAGAAAAGGCCATGTTTCCATAATAAATATTTTAATGCAATTATTTCAATTAGATTTGGGGTTTACATGATGCCTGGCACCTTTCTTTCTAGTTTTGAAATTAGTAATGCAGAGTCATGTCTGGAATAAGTTTCCTAATATCCATTTGGACTCGTGAGGCTGAGGTCAGAAGTACTGGGGACACAGTCTGTGTGGTTGATAACTTACAGTGCACGTGGTAATTAAATGCTATTACCTGCCAGGCCTTTACATTGCAGCTATTTGCAAACCCTTGGGATAAAATCTCACAGATTTTATATCAAGGGCTACACATGCCTGGGGTAGTCCCACCTTTGAGGATATTTAGGCACACAAAATTACTGGAACATATCTGGTTTTACATTCAGCTTTTGTTCCAGCCAACTAAACATGTGCAAAGCACGTGTGAAAATTAGAAATGTAACTGCCAGCAATAATAATGCAAAGAAGACCCAAGCCTGACACATTCTCTGTGTATCACTTATGTTCTCTTGCTGGGGAGTTGTTCCTAAAATAGAAAGAGGCATCAGTCTAATTTCGAATGCATCTTCCATCAGAAGATGGTTGTGGGAGTCCCAGCAAACCCCTCCAAAAGATTGTTTTGCAGAATGTCAAAAGTTAGAAACTGGAACAATGTCTGGGATTGTTCCTGCTCCCGACCTCTGACATTCCATGAAACAATATACTGAAGCACAGCCCTCCTTCAGCATTACGAGTAATGTATTTCAAAGGGTCCATGAGCCTTATCTAATTCCAGTTAAACTTAATGGAAAAATTCCCACTGAACAATAGTAATAGTAAGTGTAGTCTTGTTGGATTGCCAAGGGGCCAGCTGTGAAAGGACCACTATTGTATTAGATGCTCAGTGGAGCAGTGGCAAGCTCAAGTCCCAAAGAATTTATGATCTAAACAGACAAGACAACCCCATGGGGAGGGAACAAAATAGCCCAGGAACTGAATGGCATCCTATTATACTGTGTGTAATTGAGTCATATCAGTATTTAGTATCTTGGATCTTAATCTCCCAATTAATACAATTGGCATTGGAGACTTGAACTAGAGCAACCCCAACTGCACCTTAATTGGAAATCAGTTTTTTGGTTTGAATTTCCATCATATTTGGGACTCTGTTCATATTCCTTTAGATTCCTACCTGAATATTTAGGACATGAACAGTGAGGGACCCCAGGTGTTGGTTTTGTTGTTGTTTTGTTGTTTGTTTTTTTTTTTTGAAGGCAAGGGACCATCAGAGCCCCAGAAAGCATCAAAAGAATGTCAGTGGCATGTACCTTGGGATATGGAGTAGCTGTCTCTATAGGTTCTAAAACTCAAGGAAATCTGCTGTGGTAAGTGCTGCTGAGACAGGGAAGCCATGGGATTTAGGATTTTTCCCTCTTCACACATGCCCAAGCAAAGCAAGGCCAATCAGTGACACCACTGCCACCCCTTGCTGTCCTTCTCTGTTCACTGTCCTCCTCTGTGCTCCTGTGTGTGCCCAGACTGGATGGTGGTGTCTTAACCTGGCTGTTCCTCTCTCTCTTTTTCCAAATTTCATACATATTTTCAGCACTGGGCCTTTCCTGGGCTAAATGTGTGTAGCACATGTGCCGTGGCTTCTCTGCTGATGGGTGTCATCACCCTGGTTCCTCAGCCTTAAAATCAAGAGCCTTCTGGTTTGAGCAGTGAGAAAGGTATTACCAAGTATCCTTTGAAAGATGGTCAAAGGAGAAAATCTGGTTTCATCCTTGTAAAAACTGAGAGGGACAAGGCAATTAGGTGAAGTCTGAGACTTTTTCAACCATTCCTTTCCTTAAAGGCTCAGGGTGAGGAGGAGGAGGGCAAGGAGGCATTCAGGAGGTTGCTATCCTGAGCCTGCATTAAAGCCCCTTCAAATCTCAACTGTGTTGTCCCAATCTGCAAATTTGTAAGGACTCTGATGCACTGTAAGCAGTGAAAACCCACAGCTGCTCCTCACATCCTGAAATTAGTCTCTGCCCAGAAGACTGTCTTGGAGGATTACGTGATCCTTTCTTGCCACCCACTCACTCTGTCACTTCCTAAACTCTGATGTTTTTTGCATCATCTCTGGCAGTTAAAAGAACACATGTACATGTATATCCCTGGAGCAGACTGCAAACATGTTTTCAGAAGTACACAAGAGGACATCCATTTCATAGGTCAACCAAAAGTAACTGGCTCTTATTGTTAAGAGACTCGAGAGAGCACATGTTCTGCTGTCGGCTTCTCTTCACACCCACTCCACGAGATGGCTGCAGAACCAATTTAATCAAGAGTGAAGACTGCATAACACAGGCAACAAGGTCAAAAGCCCTGTGCCTACAGCAGAAGTGCACTGGTTTGACTTCAGTCAGTTTTTAAACCAACATCATTAAAGCTTGGTTAAATAATTAGGTAAGTAGATTAATACCACTTCTAATTTAATTTAAAGCTAAGCTAATTTAAGACAAACTAATCGCTGTTCTTTTCACTCTGAAATGAATATATTCCCACAAGAGTTTGCAGTGATTTACCTAAATCAATTAAATTCATAGCCTAGGTCAAACCAGTGCAACTCTCCCATGTAACTAAGCCTTAAGAAAAGTTTTTTAAAGATAGATATCTCAGTTAAACACTTAAGCTGTAGTCTGGATCCCGTTGAAGTCAGGAGAGCAGGCTGCCAGCAAGGCACACATGTTTCTGAATGAGTGGCCTCATTCTGCTCTCGGGAACAAACCTCCACTTCAGTGGGAGGCAGCTTGGGATCACGGCAAGTTAATGTTTTTACTTCTTCCACGTTGGTAAATGGAGACTTAGCCATAGTTACTTTCACATTAATTGGTCTTTTATGCGTTTCCTGTCTGTTTTTTCTCCTTAAACTCAGGAGGAGCCACACCATTTCATAGCTCAGCTTCTTCTTTCCTGTGGTCCTTGCTCTGTATGACTCTGAAGCTCATTGGGGTAATAGCTGTTCTTTTTCAGTCCTTTGTCTCTGCTGTGTCCTTATCTTTCCACAAGCTCGTATGAATTGCATTTAAAACAAGTGCAGCACCACTGCTGCTTCCAGCAATCCCATTTGGGATTTGCGCCTCTTCCCCGTGCCGGCAGGTCACCTAACACTGTAAGGTGTTTGGGAATTCTCCTGCCGAAGGAGAGGGGCCCAGCTCTCCCACAAAGCTCTGACAAAGTGTTTTCACCTACTGCAGGCCTCTTACTGAGACACTCAGTACCTTTTGTACTCAAAGGAGCAGGAAATGATGGATGCTTTGAGGACGGTGCATCCTTCAGACAAACCCCATGGCTGGTGTGTTGTCATTAGACCTTGGCAGCACAGAGGCAAAAAAAGGTCTGATGATCAGAGCAACTTTTTCTTTTTTCTACTTCTTTTGGGGACTGGCACCCCGAACAGCACCAGGGACTGTCAAAATGCAGATGAGTTTGTAGTGCCTTCACACCTGGTGTTCTTTGCACTGCCCTGTGGGGTGAGGCCACTCCACGAAGAGGAGAGAGAGGCTCCCTTACTAATGGGATGCTTGTCCCTCTGATATGGACCAACTCCTGACACATTGCTCTGCCTGGCTCCCAAGTGGGTGTGTTGTGTCTGTGTGCATTGAAAGCTTTAATAGGAGGGTGCTGCTAAACCATTTTTAATTAGCTCTGGGTTCGTGCAAGCTCTTAAGGTGGGTGGTTTGCTGGTGAGGGAGAGCCTGCAAAGATTTAACCCTGCTATCCTTCACCCTCTTGTCCACTTCTGCAGACTCAGCCCCCCTGGCTGTGCCTCCAAACTCAGGTGAAGGCTGTGCCCAGCTTTGATTCCTGCACCTTACAGCAGCTGCTCTGCTCGATGTGTTACTGCAGTGCTCTCTATCTACAGTAACCCTGTAAAAATAGTCGCATAAACACTCACCCCCAGAGCTGGGAAGGGAAGGGAAGGGAAGGTTTGGGAAGGTTTGGGAAGGGAAGGTTTGGGAAGGGAAGGGAAGGGAAGGTTTGGGAAGGGAAGGGAAGGTTTGGGAAGGGAAGGGAAGGGAAGGGTTTGGGAAGGTTTGGGAAGGGAAGGTTTGGGAAGGGAAGGTTTGGGAAGGTTTGGGAAGGTTTGGGAAGGTTTGGGAAGGTTTGGGAAGGGAAGGTTTGGGAAGGGAAGGTTTGGGAAGGGAAGGGTTTGGGAAGGTTTGGGAAGGGAAGGTTTGGGAAGGGAAGGAAAGGGAAGGTTTGGGAAGGGAAGGTTTGGGAAGGGAAGGTTTGGGAAGGTTTGGGAAGGTTTGGGAAGGGAAGGTTTGGGAAGGTTTGGGAAGGGAAGGTTTGGGAAGGGAAGGTTTGGGAAGGGAAGGAAAGGGAAGGTTTGGGAAGGTTTGGGAAGGGAAGGGTTTGGGAAGGTTTGGGAAGGGAAGGTTTGGGAAGGGAAGGTTTGGGAAGGTTTGGGAAGGTTTGGGAAGGGAAGGTTTGGGAAGGGAAGGTTTGGGAAGGGAAGGTTTGGGAAGGGAAGGGAAGGGAACAAAATATCCTGTGGCAGGAGCTAATAGGACATGAACAAAAGTCAGTGCAGGTCTGCGATGCTGCCACCAAGCAAGAGGAGATACATGGAGTGGGATGAGGCAGAAAGGGGCACTGAGCATGGATCTGGATAGAGAACTGGACTCAAATCAACCTCCCCAGTGCATGACTGAAAGCAGGTTGTGCACAGGATGTGCTTTCCTCCCCTGCTCACGATTTATGAGCCGTCTCCAAACTCTCATCCCTTCACCCAGACTTACCCAAGATTTCCTTTCAAGTCCAAGGACACAGCCCACCATTTGTGTCTTGCTATACTTAAGGCTCTTCTCTCCTGTTTTTTTTTTCTGGGCAAAAGCATTTGAAGCTCTTTGCTGTTTCCCTGGGTTGATACTCGATGGGTAGTGCACACCTCCTAATGTTCCATCAGCCATGGAGGAAAAAAAGCAAGTTGTTTCTGCATGTTTGGTCACTGCATGGTCTTGCTGAGTCTGTTGCTGCTTGCCAGGACTCAGGTATGTGTCAGCTGGATCACTTATTACTGCCCAAAACCTGAGCACACCGTGCAGCACATTTCCATAAATATTTATTTGAATGTTGATACAAATCTGAATCAGCTGTGTTTCAGTTCCTTTGGATCACTTGGCAGAAATAGATATGAATTTTAAGTAAATACTGAAAATGGGTTGGGCTGTGATTTCTCAGTTGCTAAGTGTGAGTTCTTGCACCAAAAAGATGCTTCTAAGCCTTGTGATCATCTAGTTGGGGTACAGAAAGTTTCTAGCAACTCAGCTTGAATTATGGATCTCAACTATTAGCAAGATATGGCTTATGAACAATTTACTGGCAATAAAATCAACACACAAAAGCAAGATAAAACTTGGTGGAAAAAAAAATTACGTGCAAATTATTCATCCAGCTCCAGACAACACAAACAATCCATTACTGTTCTTTGAGTTGAGCACATTTTATGCTCATGTAAAACATTCATAGAAAAACTCATAAATAATTAAATAAGACATTGCATGATTCAGTCAAAGGAGAGCAGATATGAAATGCAATCTCTAGTACATAAGTGTAGGTCACTCCTGGGGAGTGGACAAATAAGTGAATTTTTATAATGGGAATGGCACTGGAAGAGTAGCTGCCAATGGAACTGGAAAGATTATTCACTCTGTCTTTTGGGGGAAAAACAGCATCTTGAATCTGGTCTCCCTTGCACTCAGTTTACACAAGTGAGAACATGTTTAGTCCCACACAGTCTACCTTTAAAAAATTCTTTCATTAGGACTAAATGCTGGTGAGTGAGTTAGGGATTTTTACTGTGTGGGTGCAAAACTAAAAATGTGCAGTGAGCACATGTGTCCAGAAGGCAGTAGAATTCCTCTCATTCTCTCCCAAACAAGTCAAGATGTACCTAATCTGATTTCCTGCAAAAGAAACTGCATTGCCAGTGAGGGAATCTCCAGTCTCATGTATAGATCCCTCAATAACCTAAAGAATAAGAGGTTACCTGTTTAAATTTCTAAAAATAGACTTAGATAACTGGTTTTATTCACTTTTTTGGTCAAAAATCTTTGCTTGTGTCTACTACTGTTTAAGTTTTTACTCGTCTATAAAGAAAGATGAACAATTCTATAAAGAAAGGCAGGCTATGAAGAAAAATCCTCTAACAGTGTTAAAAGTCTGATTGGTCTCACTTAAAGAATCAAAATAGTGCTGTAAATTAGGAACTGACAGTTTAAGACATCAATTTACTCTTTAATTCTTAGAGAGCTGCTTCCACGCTCACAGGTTTAACTGCAAAGTGCCCTCCTTGTAACTGAGGGAAGTTCCAGGAGATTTTACTGATGATAAAATGGGACTTACTGGAAATGAAGTGGCTGTTTTGTCCTTTCTTCATGCTGCTTTGGAGGTGATGTGTGCTGTCACTGCCACTTCATGTGACAAGTACAGTTACCTTGAAGGGATCAAGAGAAGTCATGATGTCTCCCACCAGTGTGAATTAATCTACCCTACTCCATATGTAGCTTTTCCAGCACCAAATATACTGTTTACAGAGGAATCAAACCATTCCTACTTGGAGGTAGCTCACATAAAGTTACTGGTGCAGAGGAAGTGAGCTTTTCAGCAGCCTAAGGGAGTATGGTGCTTTATTTTCAGTGTGTTTGGCCCTGATGGCAGAAAAAAATGCTTGCAGGTGGTGTTGACACTTTTCCTCTTCAGGTTGCTAATATTTCATACAGAGCTTTAAAAGAAAAGAAGCAATAATAATAAAAAAAATTTCTACAATAAGAAAGCAAATAGGTTATGAAACCAGATAAAAATGTGGGGAGAGTAGACACAATATGGGGAAATTTTGCCTTATAATTTCAAGGTTTCTTTTTTCTCATGGGAAAAGTAACACTTTGCTTTAATAAAAGAAAATAAATAGTTACAAGCACAACCCATTTGCTGTTTGATGTAACAATGTTATCTGCTCTCTGGGCTTTTTTTTGTCTCTGTTCAAGGCATAAAATAATTATTGAAGAGGGTGGAGTGCAAAAGTCCTCTCGCTAATTGCCACATCAAATGACTTAGAGGACCCCAATGGAAACCTTCAAATGGCTGTGAAAAAATTCAGGCCATCACTAAATGCTGGGCGCTTCTTTTTTTTTTTTTTTTTTTTTTGTGTTTTTTGTGTGTGTGTGTGATTTCCCATTGCAGATTAGGTTACTTGGGTGTGGGCTTATCACACAGGAAAGGCCTGGCTGCAGATTAGTTCTGCACCATTGCAGGCCTGTTATGCTTCATCCTTGACCAAACCCATGGCCAGCACCTTTATTGTACTTTGTGATACCAAAGAACACTGGACTGTCCAGGCAACAAAGGAAGCAGCAGAAGGCCCACTGTGTTCCTAAAGTGTTACTTCTCCACTTTTTGTCATGCTCCAGTGACATGAGTGCAGGGTCCCAGACTTTAACCTCACACAGAGCCAGAAAAAAGCTGTCAGTCTCGGCTTGTTCAAAGACAAATCCTTTGTGAAGATCAGACTGAAGTGGCATGGTCCATATACTCACTAAAGCATGCCAAGGAGTCAGAAAGTCATAATCCGGCTTTGTACTTATGGCCATTCCCATTTTCCTCCATAGCTGGTGCCCAATTACCAGTGCTGTAATTTTTTCCCATTGTTAGGAAGCCATAAGGGTTTAGCTACCACTTATCCAATCGGGGTCGTGACCTGATGTATTTAGGCTTTGCAAATATAAGTAACAGTTCCCTTATCAGTGTCACCAGGACTCTTTAACACTTAGCAAGCAGAAAGATAAATATACTTGGCAGATACAATTTGATCCATTGCTAAGCCTTCCATTTTCCCAATGACCCATGACACTCTGCTATTCAAGGCTATGTTAACTAGTATAACCTTATACCCTTCAGCCTGGCTCACAAACTGGCCAACTTAGGAAAGACTTACAGGAAAGACTTACGTATGACAGCCTGTCAACCTGGCCCGTAGCACAAGGGTTTGCCCTGGGAAACCCAGGGATGAGTCTGCCCTTGCTTCCACTACTTCTGCTTTGGCCTGGTTTTAGCAGAAATCCTCCTGACTTATGTCAGGACAAGAACTAGACTCTCTCTCAGACCAGTTTGCTTCCAGGAGAAAGCTAAAGCTGTCTGATGTATGTGTTGGTCTTATTTGAAGTATCTTTTTACTTGACTGTCCCTGGTTAACTGGCTAACTTAAATATTGCTTTGTGCTCTTCAGCAACTCAGGTTTATCCTGAAAAGTTCTGGTTGTTTTCCTTTCCTCCTCCAGATCCTTTCTAGGACCTCTGCCATCCACAAGGTCTACAGGTGGTAGGACGAGGTCCTGGCTTCAGAAGCTGGGCAGTGCAGAATCTCTCACTCATCCACCCCACTGGCAGGTGCTGAATTAAGGGCTTGGAGCAGAGTTGTGTTCAACAGGCACATAATTAAGAAGGATTAAAGATGCAGCATCAGATCTGCAGAAGCATCTCTTTTAAGCAGAATAGGGCAAGAATTCAAGTGTGAACCACCGGTGTGGAGATGCTATAGTGAATAGGCTGGAGCTTTCTGCTGTCTTGAAACTGCATCTTGATGGACTCAAGGACTAAATGTTTGAGGCATTCAGTTATTGCCTCTGTAACAGTAACTTGAGAAATCTATCCCTCATCTTTCTGAAAACAAGTAGGTATTGACCAGCCAGAGTCCACAGGTGGCTCTGCAGATTTGTATCCAGGTCTGCCTTATTCTCCCTGTAGAGTTTCTTTGATCATCCCAATCAGGTTTTATTAATATCAACATAAACTGCATGGATGGGAGGAATTGATCATGAAGATACCATTCTATCAGTTCTTTGCCTTATGACACATTTGGCAATGAGAGAGTGGTTTTGCCCATAAAACTGTCAGTGCTTGAGACCTGAGTGGTTCAGAGCTCACCCATAAGAATCTCTTCCCACTTAGAGCAACATGCACTGGAAGACACAACACTGAATGTTTTAGAGTAGCATGAGATGGAAAGAACTTTGCAAGCAAGAGAGAGAAGAACTTGACTTTCATATGCTCCCTAACAAACCTTCCTGCATTGCTGGGAAGTACTGACTCCTACTCTGAATAAATTCAATAAAGTGCCATTGTCAGCCTCGTTTTACTGGACATAAAGCAACACTGGCAGATGTCAGAGCCAGTCCTTGCACTATCCATGGAGATATTACATCTTAAGATGCCTTTTTTAAAATTACAAGGAATTCTCAAGGTGGTTTTATTTATCTCCATCACGTGGGCAATTTTTATGACCACTGCAAACATCTTTATCAGAGTGTCCTCCTTCATGGGTTTTAATTCCCTGAAGGGCTTAAAATCTAGTTAGCTAATAGAAGACAGAAGATAACTTCTTTCAGGAAACAATCTGTAAGTGGAATCTTAACCAATCTAAAAGGATGTTTCAGAGTCCTTATTCCTAATAAATGGCTCAGCCAGAATTAATGGCTGAGTAGCACCACCAGCTTACTCAATCACAGAGTGGCAGAATGGTTTGGGTTGGAAGGGACCTTAAAGATCATTTAGTTCCAACCTCCCTGACATGTGGATCATGTTGCTCATGTATGGAATTGGGTCATGATTGAGCCATCATTTCAGACACAATTAAAACACAGAGTCTGACTTTCCACTTAAACATGGACTGTTTGGACTTCAGGCCCACATCTGGAATGCAGAGGTGAACTCATACTATCTAAAAACCAAGCTCCCCTGTCCCCTCTCTTACATATAAGGTGTATCTTTATCTGAATAAAAACTGCCAGGTCATTTCTAGACTCAGAATAACATGGAAGTGTTGTGCTGTGATCAGGGCTTTCAGGATCAGGAATCTAACAGTTTACCAGCAATTATGCAGTGTCAGCACTATTAATTCCAAGGCAGATGCCATGAGACGGCTCACACCTTTTTGGAGTATTGAGAATTTCTTGGAGAAAAGGAAGAAGGCAGAGGGAAAAATTTTACTTTGTTTTTGCACGGCATCAGTTCAAGTTGATGATACTTTTGTCACCATTAAGCACCATTTTATCTCCCTGGATTTGTAGGGGCTTGTTAAGCATTCTGCTGGCCAGCTGAACTTCTAGATTCAGGCTGTTAGCCCTGACCAAATTACCTTATTTATAATGTAATATATGAATTATTACATTATTATTACTTAATACTCATCAATATATGAAATTTTGACTGTTTCAATACATTATTGTTGTTGTTGTTGTTGTTGTTGTTATTTTTACTACTACTACTACTAACTTAAAAAAACTAAATCTCTCATTTAATTTCCTCAGAGTTCAAATATCTTTTGGAAATATTTTATGGAAGTTTTATTTTTAAGTGGCAGTTATATGGGACTTTTAAGCAGATGATATATATTAGGCTATGAGTCTTATCTGGAGCTGAGATGCCCAGGAGAACAGGGAATTCTTTTTTTTTTTGTTTTTTAATGATGTGTTAGGGCATGGAGTTTCCTGAACATTTAGCAAAGGGATGTCAGGGTGAAACAGCTGCACATATTAAACCAGCAGTGAAACCCAACTCCTTTTCATCTTCTCAGCTATACAGCTCTTTGTGAAATTATTCCACAGGGCAATGTGTGAATAACTGCTAACTAATGTATGATCCAGTCCATTTTAAGGTGGTCCAAATGGGACTGGCTGTGCGGTGCCCACACCGGTGCTGGAGCCAGCACTGGGAAAACGCGGTGTCATAAATTGATCCAGGTTAAGTGGCCTGATTCTTGGCTAATTATTTTATAGTTCACTGACATTCAGCAAATGTGAGAACTGCAAGGCCACAAGGTGCCATGAGGTGGCTGTAAACAGGAGGTCTTTGATGCGACAAATGGCACGGAGGGGCAGCTCCATACCCTCACACTAAAAGGCTCTCTGACAGGGCTGCTGCCAAAATAAAAAATAAATCAAGCCAGAGCAGCTATTTCAATCCTGCCTGGAAAACCCCACGTGAAAGACTCTGATGCACTGACCTTACCTTTCCCTCATCACTTGCTTGCCTCTAGTTACAACTTAGAAGATGTTTACAGAAAGTATGAAGAGGAGTCAACTCGTGATTTGTATCAGTATAGAAGTCAAGTGCTTTTAGAAGCAGACATTGTAATCAAACATCACTTTGCAATTTAAAATAAATATTAGAAATCCTCAAATGTCTCGCAGAAACAAGAGTGCAACTTGTTTGCAAAGTCCCTTTATTCTCCTTTAGAAGCAGGGGGAGTGTCCTAATTTGTAGTACACTCCAACAAGGTGGAGAGGAGGACTGATAAAAATCATTGATTTTAGTCAGGTTTTAAATCAACAAGCAAGATGTGTTGATTTACATGAATAGCTCTGATCTTTTGGGTGTTCATCATTTTCCCATTTGAAAAGGCTGTTCCTTCAATAGATGGTAAAACCTCCTTCCCCTTTTTGTTTACCAGAAAGTTTGTGATATTTCTTTCAGTTTGCATTGCCCAGTGTGTATTATTCATTCATTACTCAGACCTATCAAGATGAGAATTTGAAACTAAATAAACCACACAAAACAGTATTTTACCAAAATAGTTCTGCCCTAAATGGTTTTACCAAGAGAGGGTGTTGACAGACTTCTTAGATAAAGTAATATATTATCTCTATGTATTAGACTTAATTGATTGGGTTTTGAGTGCTACAGATCAGAATTTGAGATTTCTTATGTACCATCTCTCACAGACTCATGGCTGGGAGGGGAAGACAAATTTCCCAGACCCTGAGGAGCTTCTGAAGTCAGAATCAACTGGTCATTGTGCCAGACTGATCAAATACATGTCAATGAAAAAGTTTAACAGTGTAAGAAAGTCTGTTTAAAGAAGCTCTCCCAGCAACCAGGTCAATGTTTTGGCTTTTGTTCAAAAAGTCACCAGAATTAATTCGCTGTTGCCAGAGAAGCTCCTGCTTCTCTGGTCACTGCTGGTCACTGATCAGAGGGCCTGGAGATTCAAAAAGATCAAGACCCATTTATCTTATTTTTATCAAAGTCCAGGACAAGCCCAAGAACTCAGTATCCTTCCTTTTCCTTCCCCCTACCAAACTGGAACAGTTCCAGATTATTTTGTGGTGTGGTTTAGGGCTTCCCCTGGATCAAGGTATAGGAAATTCATCAATTGTCAGCACTTTAAAAACCTTGGAGCATTAAGTTATTGGTTCACAGTTAGTGATTTCAAAATGTCAGCCAGACACTTCTTTTCTTGGGACCACTGAGGCTTTTACTTTTTGGGACACAGAGATCACCCAGAAATATCAAGTTCTCCCATCTATATTCACATTTACATCAATGTGGTTACTCATGCCTAGAACTCTGAGCAGAAGAGGTGCTAAAAATATGATGTGAAATTACCAGTGATAATCAGCATTCATTCAAGTGTATTATTGGGGGGGAAAAAAGACATATTTTGCCACAGTGATTAGGGCAGAAAGGAATATCCGTATGAAATGGGATTTGTTGAGGAATAAATATGCATTTCTTATACAATTTCGTATGCCAAAACCCACTAGGACTTGCAAATTGAAAAATTTTTATCTTCTTTTCCTTCCCTCAAATTTTCCTTATTGGAAAATCATGAAGGGTGACAAAGTGCTTACATTAAAGATCAAAATTTGGGGAGTAACTCAACACATCTTTCCAGAATTCTCAGCATTGCCTCCTAAACAAACCCCCAAAATGGTGAAAGACAGTTGGAAAGCATAGAAGGAAATGTACTTTTCCTGATTTCAGTTTCCTCATTTGCTTTGTAGAAGATCTCCTTGGACTGAGAAGTGTTTCAAAATGAAAGCTTTCAGTTTGGAAAACGTACATGTTCATTTAGTCAGAAATATTTGTATTTACCTTGGTAAATTGCACTTCCCAACTAATAAAAATAAAAACAGAAACGTGTGTGCTGATTGTACTCCCAGGATAAATATTTTGAAGGTTCTTGTGTTCCAGTCCTTTGTTGAAATTAACTGTCTGAGAACCTTGATGGGTATCAATACAGAGGGTCAAGGAATTCAAACAATCTTTAATTTCCAGTTTCAAAACGTTCATTACTGTAGTAGGTACACCATACAACTCTTTGGCTCAGCATTGCCAACATGTGACAACATCATTTGGGAATGTCACACTATTTCAGCTATTCACCTTTCCTATGCTGGTATGGGATAAATCTTTTCTATCTTGTGTCTACCCAAGTGACCCTAATTTACTTACAAGGCTTGTTCATCAGAGATTCATGCATTTGCTCACAGCTTCTATGCAACATCTTCTTGCCATTTATCATATTTTGTTAAGAAAAGACAAAAAAAACCACAAAAAAAAGACAAAAAAAAAAGACAAAAAACCCCACCCCAGACCTAAACAACACATCAACAAAACTCTGGAATAAGATTTTCTTTTCTCTTATTAAGAAATCACCTTCTCACTGTTTTCTTGTTTCCTTTTAAAGACATAGTCCCCGTGATTAGAAATAAACAGATCTGGTAATCATAGATAAATATTACTCACTAGTCCTATGCCTGTTGGACAGAAAAACCCCTAAGAATAACGTTTTAAGCAGAAAAGTGGCCAAAATGAGTGAATTAATATTTAATACAGACTTAGTAACCATCCTGCAACGTGAATATTCATTCCCAAAGGTCATGAGTGAGTAGAAAACAGATTTCAAACTGCTATTTAGGGGTGGGGTTGAAGTGGGGTTCAAGAACAGACAATGAAGACTGGGAATTCAGTCTTGCTCCTGATCCCTTCAGTGGTGCACAGGTCTCACTGAATTTGGTTTGTCAGTCTGTTGGCAAGAATTTGGCAGGGGATTCCAGCCATCAATCACTAAGAGTTTCTTCAGTTTAGATATAAATAGCTTAGGTGAAGGTTTAGGGCTGTTTATAAAGAATCCACAGAATCTTTTTTTAATCTGTTACTGACAGATGGAAATACCACAGCATGTTTTCAGGCCAAATTCAATGCATGTAGCTCGAGCCAGTTTGGGATATAAAGTCCCAGCTAATCAGTCAAATTACAGGAAAAGAGCACTTTTCATTAAATTCTTCAGTCCTGTTATGGGAAGAAAGGTGGTTGGGGACCTGATGCCATCCTGGAACATGAGATCGCTGAGCTGGGTCTCCCTTGGCAGGTGCCTTGTGTGGCTCTGCAACATGTGTAGTTTGTGTGCCTCTCAAAATAAATATCTTCTTCTTTTTGTCCACTTTACTACCTTCATTTTCAGAGAAGTTCTTCAGAGCCAGAGCCTGTACTCTGTACAGGAGGGGCTGACTCTGGCCAGGTGCCCACCCAGCTGCTCGCCCGCTCTCCTCCTCAGGGACACAGGGAGAGGGGAGAAAATGGGATGGAAAAGCTCATGTGCTGAGATAAGGGCAGGGAAATTGGTTACCCTTGCCCAGACTCAGCTCCATTCTGGGGTCCAGGGGCTGTGGTGAGTCCCTGACAGCTCCTCTGCTGCTCCGTCCTCCTCGGGTGTGTCCCCACTGTGGTCCCTCTGAGGGAAATCCCAGCTCCAGTCAGTGCCTGAAGCACCTCTTCTCCCCCTGCTTCTTCCCTGATGTGGGTGCTCCAGGGCTGTTCCTCACTCTTTACCCCTCCTCTGCCTGTCCAGCATTTCTTGCCCTTTATTGAACACTCTTTCCCTGATGCACCATCAGCCTGGCTCAGGAGCTTGGCTGTGCCTGGTGGGATCTCTCCAACCTGCTGGATCTGTCTGTGTGCTGCCTAGAGCAGCCCTGGCCTCTCCTCAGAGGCCAGAGACACCCACAACAGTAGGATTTTACATTAAATGGCAAAGGTAACCACACACAGTGGCCATTATCACCGTGGGATGTGCAGCAACAGCGAGTCCCGCTCTCCAAGGGTAGCCTGCATCCCTTTGGGCTGTCATCCATCAGACAGGAGATGGGCAGCTCAGAGATGGTGCCCTGAGCAAAGTAAGTAATTTTACCATGAGTCAGCTGATTTTAATTAGCCTATTGCTGCTCCCAGTTGCTCCTAAGACAGCCCTAAGGGATAACCTGGTGGGAACGTGGGGTTGTTCCAGGATGGCGACGACTCGCAGGTGCCCACGCTGGAGGTGACAGCAAATCAAAGAGCCACACAAGCTCCTGTGCCCAGGGCATGTCTGCCAGGATGGCTGTCAGACCCAGGGACCAGCAATGTTCCCACAGCACAACAGGGAGGCCTGGGCAGGGAGCTTTGCCATGGTGCTGAGCATGCCACTGGGATACATCCACCGAGTGTTACAGAAAAATGCTGCACTATGCTAAAAGAAATAAAAAAATCCAAGTCCCACACAGTGTTATCTTCCATTGATCTTATTGGCAAAAGCAGGGTTTTTAGTAATCCCTATAATAAAAATGGATATTGTGCCATCACTCTTGGTACCTTGCTTGTTTTCATGGAATACAGGAGGCTGATAGTTAATACCAGTATTCCCAGCTTCAGATATGCAGCAGATACAAATTTGTCCCCAAATAGTCCTTGGTATATAACATTTATGTTTGAGTTTTGACCTCTGAACCTTCCTGAACTTTTTCCAAGCTCTTCTCTCCAAACTCATTTTCCAAAAGTCAGAAGAGCTGAGTTTCTTATGAGGGCCTGACCCACGCCAGAATAGAAACCTCAATTTATGAAAAGTAGCATTACAACTGTCATGCTGGCTGATGTGCTCTACTTTTACGACAGAACAAAAGAAAATCAATTATACTGGCACCCCCCTGCCCTGCAGGGTGAGACTGTGTGAGCTTTCTCAACAGACAGAGCAGATGTTTTCTTGAAAACCAATTTCTGAAGCCTGGTTCTTTAGGTAAGGAAATTTGGCCTCCTTCCACAAATATTACGTCTTCATTTCTTCAATTACAAATCACAAATCATTCTGCATTTTATCACTGAGGCACCTGCTAAATGCTGGACTAAAATCACTTGTTCCTGGTGTATGGGCCATGAAGAAGTCCACAGATGGTGACACTTTCCAGCAACCTCTGCAAATCGACATTGCATAGAGTCAAAAATGTCTGTCCCATTCCTTTCCCCACCACACCATCCCCTCTGTCCTTAATTTTTACGTCTTGAGAAAAATATAGGATTTGGCATCAGGGCTCACTTTTGTAAAGGATTTTAGCAGCCCCCATTTTTAGAGATGTAGCCTCCCAGGTCAAGGAAGGACTTATTTTCTGAATTCCTGATACAAATTTAGAGGCTGATAATAGCATGGGATATCTCCAAGAATGTTATATAACTTACAGAGTGTCTCTTAAAACAGGAGAGACTTTGCCATTTCGGGAAAAAAAAAATAAAAAAATAGAAGCCTGTGAGATTCCCACCATCTGGATGGAGTCTTTTTTTCTTCCCAGATGAATTAGTTGTCAGGGGAGGAATTATTTTAGGCATCAAGTAACCCCTGATTGTGAGTGACAGAGTAACACAAGAGCAGATGCAAGGTTGCTGCTGCCTATCCATTATGTGGAAAGGAGACCCTTGCATGTCCTACTTACTGTGCAGGCTGACTTGGGTTATTAAAAGAGTAACTAGAGGTGGGTCAGACCCAGAAGATCGCTCGTACCACTCACAACAGATGTTCTTTCACAGGAGGGAAAGCAAACACTGAGGGTGCTGTGGATGGAGGGTTCACTGCTTGCAGCAACTCACTGCTTCAGGTTTTCAACAGAAGCAAAAAAACTTTTTCACTCAAACAACAATCACTTTGAGAAACTTTTTAAAGATCTGAATGCTGCAAAAATCCTCTCCTGGTGTAATACCCTTATTTGTAAGTATGCATAGCAGCATCTTGAGGAATCCAGCTAAATAGAGCAACCAGCAACATTCTGAATACATCTTAGATAAAATCAGTTTTCACCATCTCCTATTTCAGCTAATGGAAATGTCTTTTTTTTTTTTTTTTTTTTTTTACATAAATATGGATATCAGTAAATCCCCCTGTCCTTGTAGGCAGTACAAGCCTGTTATGGGAACATTTAGCAGTACCTACTCAACAATGTCAGATTTACAGGTTTATGCAATATCACCCATAATCTGACATACAATTTTAGAAAAGCATTATTATAGTGGAAGTATATAAAAGCTGCCTAGAAATTTATGTGCCTCCTGCTTTCTTTATGAATTTAAAACCCAAACCCTCCCCGTCCAAATCTTGATAGAGGCTCCCAAATTTAGGAGAATCTCAGGATTAGTCTGACAACCGACCCATTTTTCTGATTTAGTGGACCCAGAGCCTGATCTGGTCTGAGCCTGAAAATTCAAAAGTGAAGTGGTGGGCTCCGAGACATTTTGCAGTCTGAAAGGAAAATAATGTCTACAATCCATAAACGCTGAAAGCCACAAACCAGCATTTTTTTTTTTCAAATCCAGTATGAAGAGAGCAGATGGTCAAAATAAACAGGTATAGGAAACAATCGTGTGCTACATGTTTTTGAGATCTGATCGTTTTCCCTTTAGAAACCCAAGAGGACTGTGGACAGTGCGAGATGAAAGAAATAAAAGACAGTGCCCTCTCGTGGTAAGTGAAACGCTCTGATAAGAGAAAATCATTTTTTTCGTGCACACTCAAAAAAACCCAGATGTTAGAATAAAGCTATTTAGACCTTGTGGTGGTGACTTTTCCCCACGTCGGGGTTGGTTTCTGTGGCAAGTTCATAAGTGCTGCTGTTGGAAAAAAGAGAAAGATATGCAAAAAACAGGTGTTTCCACCAAGAAATGAAAAATAGCTGTGTAGAGTTTAAATGAATATATTCATGACTGACTGCTCGCCGTGTTCTCTAACTTAACATAAATCACTAGTCTCTGCAGGTGAATTACTGAGGCAGAAGGTGATTAATCCTTACGCCAAACATCTCCCTGCTGAAACGTTGTCAAGCTGGAGCAGCAGCCCGGGGCAGCTGTGCAGCAGCAGGGCAGTGGCACTGCTGCAGAAGATGATGCTGAAGAAACAGGAGTGTTTTCTGAAGTTGCACAGTCTGCCCAGGCAGTGCCTGTTGTTGGGAATGGAGCTGAGAGCATCAGAACGAGAACTTACCAGGCCCTCGCTCTAATTTCTTATACCAGAGTAGGACTAAAAACGAGCCCAAAGCTCCCTCAGGCAGAGTGACTTCGGCAAAATGTTTCTCAAGCCTGACCAAGACTCCTGAAACCAGCAGGATCTTCTGTCTTTGGACTGAGTGGAACAAGACTTCAACCTGGGTTACACACACTCATTATCCAACACTTTCTGTCTTACTCCAGAGTTTCTGCTTAAGTCACAGGATGTCTTTACCAGTGCACGTGGTAGTTATAGTATAATAAAAGCTTGATAATTATTTTAGGTGCCATGAACTGTCTGGTACAGTATCTCCCAGTGAGTAATAAGTACTCTGAAGTTACTCCATTAATTTATTCCTCTTGATTGCTTTTGAGATAAGAATGCTACAAGTACAGTTGCTTTTCTTTTTTTTAATTAAAAATTCATTTCAAATACCTGTAAAGGCAAACTCTCAGATTTCTTGAGATCTTCCAAATTTCTTTATTGACAATAAAAGGACAACGAGAAGTTTGGGGTATTTGATGGAATTTTCCAAAGTTCTAATTAAGATTTCTTGGAAATTGTCAAAATTAACCTTAAGGTTAACATAATTCTTGGTCCTCATCCAAAGGTATCAGAATCAAAAGAACAGCATGTCTTTATCTGAAGTGTGTTCTTCATCCTAAGCAATAAACATAACCCTTTGCCATAAATGGTAGGCCTACAATATTCTGAATGTTGCCAAGAGGAACGAGGAAAACCTTTTACATCAGTGTACAGGTAACTTCTGGCCAAACCACGAGTAACCTAATTCCCATTTAGCTTCAATTCTTGAATATACAGATATTGGTTTTATAATACAATTGAAATACATTTGTAATACACAGAAATACAATGAAACAAATATATTTACTTTTTAATAACAACACATGTTTAGAAATAGCAGAATGTAGTTTTTATTTAACTAATCCTTTGCTACTAAAGAGTTTGGCAGCAGATACATTCAACATCTGTCAGCCATGTCCATGCCTTCCTAAATTCAGGCACCTGAAAATTGAACTTTCCAAAATTATGATTTTTTTTTTTTCTGAAAACAAAGCTCAAAATATTTGCTGATTTTCGCTGTAATTCTACACAGAAAAACAAAAATATACTTCTGATTTTGTGGGGGGGTTTTTTATGTGGTTGGGGGAAAAAAGCAGTTGAATGAAATGTAGTAAATAGGATGATTATAGGTTTTCCTGCAACAGGTTTTTGCAGGGTATATCTTTTTATACTTAACAGGTTGAAATTACAAACCTCACTGACACTGAGCAGTCTGTGAAGACACTGATGATCCTCACAAGCACTTGTATATTAAGAATAAGGCTTTGTGCATTTGACAGTGTGTTGAAGTAGTACCTAACTGGCACTTCATTATTCTCTGTTAAAGAGCTCAGATTATCAAAATAGCAACTGTTGGAGTGAGGGAAAGAAGGCTCCAAGCCTCCCTAATGTCCCTTCCTGGGTAGTATCTTATCTGATTGATCAAAATACAGCTGTTTGCTGCAGGCAGTGCTCCTAATCAGCTCAGTACCAACCTCCATGAGTCAGCTCCTGATCTCAGGGTGTATAAAACACACAGTGCAGCAGAAGAAATGAAGAATATGTAGAGCTATGGCACTAATTCCCCATCTTCATTCGGAATAAAGAGCAAATTGGCTCTTTAAATCCAGGTTTAACCTGGATTTCTGGGGAAGGTGTTGCCGTACCATCTGAAGGATGCAATAACTGATACAACAAAAGGCACTTCTGTGTGTTTAAAAGCAGATCCTATTTTTTAGTTGCTGCAGTGTTGGTATATAAGCAGTTTGGCCAAAAATTATTCACACTTTAAGCTGTTCCCCCTCTTGGCTCTCTGCTGTGTGTTGGATGTGCCTTAAGTCATATCAAACAATTATAATGGGCTGCTGGAGTAATTCACTTCAATTGCCTCATTGTAAGTGTGTTGCCTTTTTTTTTTCCCCGTTAGAAACATGATGATATTTCCCAAATGGCTAAAATGAGCCACATTTTTCTCCTAAGTATTTCCCCAATGACTGAAACAAGTAGATGTCATGCTCTTTGCTGATGGGAATAAAACCACACACCAAGAGTTCAGCTGAAAGAGCATCGGGCTGCTCTTTTAAAAGATCAGAAATGAATCATTATTTTATTATTTCTAATCTTTGTGTGCTGAAATTAACCCCAGGCCTAAAGCACAACGGAAGCATTTAGACCTTGATGAGTATTTAGTCACTAACACCAGGAAATATTTGATCATAACACCACTGGGGGAACTGATGTTGGACTGTGACCACAGCAGGTACATGTAGAGACATATTTCCAGTGCACACAGGCCACTGCACAGATTAAGAGCATTTTAGTCACATTTAGGTCATAATTGTCCAGAAGGTGGTGTTCTGAGTCACAGGAACTGGAACTTTCTTAGGAAAACTAAAGCGGGTGAATGTTACAAGCAGTTCTAGGCTTTGGGAAACAAAAGGGCCACCTGGTTGAACTTTAAAAGGTAGAACTGTCTGATTGACAATGAGAATTTATTTATATGGCATAATGTGCCCTGTTAATAAAGCAGATGGAGTGGTCTGCAGAGCAACACAAACTCATAGTCTGCTATTTTTTGTCTGTTTGCTTTTCAGCTTCAGATTCTCCCCAAATCCATATGCAAGGTATGAAATAGAGCTTTGTCACCTCTGAATTACTCTTGTTTTTATTTCTGAAAATGGAAAACAAACCTTAGTGAAATGTCTAAAGTTAGGCTTGTCCAAATCTAGGAATATGCTCTGACAAAATCTCCTTAAAAAAAAAAAAAAGTGCTAGGGTTGGCAAATAAAATACAAAATCTCTAGGACTGATTGAAGTTTTGCATTCTTAGTATGTCAGGATCTAGGAAGAGGTGAGAGATGCACGGGAAGAAAGGGGGCAAATGGGCTGCCATCGCAAGTGCAAACAGATTTATGGCTTCTCTAACCTGCTTTTGGAAGCTAATGCTCCATGGGGCACTATCCTGCTGGCTACAATTGGCCAGATCCCATCACACTTCGGCCCCAATCGCATTTTACAGCCGTGACAATCATTGGTGAGGTGCTCAGAGACCTCACCGAAGATTTGCATTTCACTGCTCTGTCAAACATATGCAAAGAGGCAGAGGATCAGTGACAAAGGCTGTGGAAGGACCATTCTCACTGTGCCAGCTGGGACATTTTCATACAGAAATGAAAGGTTAGAACAACCCCTAAGTGGATGGAACACTTGGATTAGAGCTTTTCCTGTTCGAGGGATGCTCTAACCCCTCTAACTTGCTCTATACTCTCTCTGTTTTCTACAAACGTTGTTCTACCCTTCAGAAAAGACATCGAGAATTGCTAAGCCAAGGAAGCTGCGTCTGTACAGTTGTTTTCTCTAAGAAGAAGACAGAAAATGAGAGCCCTGAAAGATGTCTCTTCCTTTGCCCATTCTGTATTAACCATGTCAAATGAATCCCCCCATGTCAGGGGGTTGGAACCAGATGATTTTTAGGCTCCCTTCCAACCCAAACCATTCTATAATTCTATGATTCTCTGAAGGCATGCTGGCCACTGGTGGAGTGGACACCAGAATCCAAATTCCTCCCAGTCTAGACGAGATCCTGAATCATTATCTGACAGCAGGAGACAGCAGTTCCCCGGGAATTGTGAACTCTTTCCCGAATGATGGCACAGCTTTACCCTTTGGTCTGGTAGCTGGGGTGCCTTACATGAAAGCCAGGGATGTGGGATGATCCCTCCTGGGAGCACAAGAAGGCTTCTTGCATCCAGGATGCTGGTTCCAATTCCACGTGTATGATGATGCACATCTCTTTTTTCTTTCCATGAGGCTGAGAAATGCTCTTTTTCTTTCAAATTAAAAAAAAAGAAAAAAAATCACTTGCAGCCAATTATCTACAATTTCTTGACTTTCATTCTGTTCTGGAACCCAGAAGAGCCAGGTTCTCCCCAGATTAAGTTGCAGCTGCTGCTAACAGGCTGAGTTCAGCAATACAGGCTCTTCATATACATGTATTGACTTCTAAAACCAAGTCATAACACAGGAGGAACACAGGCTTAATGCATGAACCACATGCACAGACTGCTCTATCCACCAACAAGTTCAACTGGAAATATTACACTAATCAAATTTAAACAATTAATGGGTTTTTTGAGCATGACTGTAGCCCAAGGAGCACAAACCACTTAAAGATGTGCAGCAGAAGTCTGTGAGTTTTATGTAGTGTCCTTATAGACAATCATAGACATGTTTCTTATCCCTGAAATGTTGCAAGACTGGAATCAAGGTAGAACCTACCCTAAGAAGAGTAATCAAAAACATGACCTTTTATGTAGGCAAGGAGTACAGAGTTACGTGGGGTTTATTCCTTAATTGCTTCTTCTGGAACATTACTCAGGTCCTGTGCTTTCTTAGGCATGCCTTTTTTTTTTTTCCCCTGTTAAGAAGTAGCAAAGTCATATTGCCAATTTCCTGCTCATTAAAAGAGGAATTCCAACAGATAAGTCAGCAATAGAAAGAAAAAGAAATTGTTAAGAACAAAATAATAGATGAAACAACCATCAATAATAAACTTCTAATGGCAGGGTTTATCTCCTCTCTGCCTTTCACCACCTGTTACAGATTCGATGGCTTATCAAAATTTTCTTGTTTATTACTGATAATCCCAGGTGAGTAATACCTGGGAGGGCGTATTCCAGGAGTACAATACAGAGAAATTGTGGGAGCAACCATTTATTGGGATTAATGAGTGCAAGGACAGTAATAGCTACATGGGAGGGTAGCAGCAGTGTTGGAAATAAATAGTTGTAAAGGACACTCCAGACTATGATTTAATTAAAAATAAAAAACTGACCATTTATAAATGTGCACCCACATTTTTTAGCTAAACCTCTTTACCCCTCTGTCCCCTTGGTATATGTGTCTTACATTTTGTAAAATCAGCATCAAACCCAGTGCAATAGAATTTCCAGTGTTCCAAATTTGCTTGAAATGTAGGAATGAATAGGCAGTAAAAAAATTCCAGAATCCACAGAGATATAGTTTAACCAATCCAGGTAGCAAAGGTTCCAAAGAATATCAGTCCGGTTTGGTTTTGCAGGTGTTTCTTAGGCAAGAAAAACCCAATAAATTGAATTGTGAGGAACACAAAAGACTCCTGGTGTCTTCAGTGGGTTATGGATTCAGTCCTTAGTGCCTGTGAATGTCTGTGTGGGTCAGATGGAATGACTGTGGATTTTTGCTGTGGTCAGGGATGGCAGAAAACCATCCGAAAATTTCCTTTTCACCTTGTGTACAACCTGAGTAGCTTGAATTTCTAATAATAAAATCAGGAATCCTACACTAAGTCATCAAATACCTCAACTCCTAAATTAGCTGATGACAGTCACACCAAAACTGCAGAGATTTCAACACTCCAGACCATTGCTTAAGGAAAGTGAATCCTCCTAAATGTGTGTGGCCTCATATATGATCTTTATTAGTGTTATTATTACAGTTTTTTCCTTTTCCTCCTCTGTAAATTCTTTTATCATTCTGAAGAGTTAGTCATAGACAGATACATGATCACACACCCACAGTGCTTATAAGACAAGACTTTTAATTTTAAATTCCAAGTGACACCTGTTGGGAACTGGGTGCTTCCTTCCCTGAAGACTTCTTTGAAAAACCTACCTTTCTTCTGTAAAAATGTGATTTCCAGTACTTTGCAAAGATATATACATAGCATATACAAGTTTCCTTTAAAAAAAAGAAATTAAAATTATATATTTATAAAAAGCCTATGGCTATGCCATTCTCCAACAACCAGCCTGTCAGGCTGAGAAGTTCTCAGGGACTTTTGATTCGAGGTGGAAGTAAATGGAAGTGTATTTAGAGGGCATGAGGAACTGATGTCTTGGCATAACAGCACAGCACAATTTGTGGAATGGCCTCAAAAATGTTAGCATTTTCCTACTGCAATTGTTTCCTTCTCCTTTTTGCTCTAGGCACCTTTCTCTGCCATCCAAACAGGACTGCCAGGGATTAGGTTGAATCAGCTGGCTGCTAATATTTTAATCCTTTTGCAGCTCATTGCCCATAGCTGAACTAAGCGCTGGTCAAGTGCCATGTCACTAGTTCAATGGAATTCAGACTTTGGCACTCTGAAAAAGGCAACAGATGTGCTTTAATGATTATCTAATAACTTGTATTTTTTTTTTTTCAGTTTGCTGTGCTAATGAAATCTAATCTCATTGACCCAGCAGACAAAGCAGTAACAGTAAGAACATTAATAGCAAGACAAAGGACGTGAACAATACCGCACTTTGGCAAAGGGCCAGGAATCCAAGTGCTGCAGCAGACAGGTTTGACTTCCATGCCATGAGCAGCTACAAAAAAAAATCAGCTCTACAATCTGTGAATTAACTGTGGGAATATGAATTCAATGTGCCTTCAAACAAGCGTCCTGAAAAATCACCGCTTTTCCCGGGATTGAGAAAGACCAGAATAAAATCTCTATCAGGAATTGCTAAAAATTCCAGATGTCCGGATCCCAGATGTCAAGTTTAACCCTTGACTGTGTCATTAAGGCAAAGGGAGGTGTGTGAAAGATTAATTCAGTTTATGATGCCTGATTTTACACATAAAATTAAAATACTGAAGGTAGCGTTTTAAGAATCTCCACTTATGGTTTTCAGTTCATGTTCAGTGACTGCCAGATCATGTACTGGGCAGCCTGGAAAAGGAATTAACAAAATGGCACTTAAATAAAACTGGGGCTGCAGTTTAAGGCATAAAATCAGGGCTTTCCAAATCAAGGGGACTTAAAATTTGTCATCTCTCCTAAAATGCACCTGGATGTTGTGGCAGCTGGGTTCTCTCTTTACTGCCAGTCTCACTGCTCAGACTGCTGCTCCAACACACTGATTAGGAACAAGTGCTCAACTCCTGTTGCTTTTTCCTGGGATTTTAATGGGAATGGAATATCTAAATGCTCTTTTCTGGACCTGGTGCAACTTTTTAAAACACTGGAATTTGTGCAGGAGATATTTGCAGCAGCACATAGAATTGTAAATAGTGTTTCAGAATCGTTCCTAGGCTTGTGCTGTCACTGCCATACTAGTCCATGTGTTATACAGTAGAAGTCTGATTTATAAAAAGCTTTAAAAAAACTTTAAAAGGGAAAAAAAACAAGCAGTTCTCTAAAAGACAGCTTTCACTCAAGTGCTGATATTTGTAATAAATTATTTTAATATTGTTTTATTATTTTTTTTTTATTTCTAATGTTTTTTATTTGTGTCAAAATGTTGTGCTGAACTGCTGTGGAGCTGATCTGTTCTCTCAGTTACTCCTGGCTGAGTTTAGCAATGATATTGCAGTTTTATAATTATACTGCTGAACATGATGAAATGTTTTCTTGATCCTCACGCAGCTGAAGTGACTTAACTATGATGGCATCAAGGAATAACAGCAACCTGAGGATCAAATCCAAGCACATATACCTGAGGCCCTGTTTGCATCAAAAAAATCTTTGAGTCTACTGATCTTCAGAGCTTGTTCTCCATCCCTCTCCTTCCACAGGGGCCACTCTCTTAGTGATCCCTCCTTCCTGGCTGTATTTCTTTTGCCTTATCCAGGTTGAATTTGATCTGGGTACCTCCATCTGGAAACTACCCTTCTGTAGGCATTGTAATATCCTATTTATATCACTGGTGACATTAATGGCAAAGGGGGCACATGAGTAGCATCACAAGAGAGTTGTCAGATGTTGAGGCCATGACTTCTCCTTATCTCTCCAGATGACAGCAAGTAAATATTTTGATGTAAGGGACTTAGATAGAAGTCTTTGATCTCCATGTGTGCCCTGCAGAAGTTTTTGGACTCTAGCAGAGACGGGCAGGCATCAGTCATGCTAATATACAGCTGTCAGACAAGCCACGTCACCTTTCATTGGCAGAACTATTCTTCTCTGACTGATGAAATTTGGCTGAATTGTCATTCTGTCTTCTGCAGGCCCCAAGCCTGGGGAAGGGATAGACTGGGGAATTAAACTTACTGGCATCTCTGAGCACTTTTATTGACTCGTGTGGTTGTCGGAGGGGACTGACCGAAAGATCAGAGGTGACCTGCTCGACCGGACGCAGGTTGTTGTTTTAGGTTTAGCCTCAGTGAGTCCTATGTGCTTTTTGGAGCCACCAGAGATAAGAGGAGGAAAACACACAAGAGGGAAATGACCCACCTTGCTGGACATAACAATCACTCTGACAGGAAGTTTTGCTGATGTGAAGTTAGAAACCTTTAACTCCATTTGGCGGGGTTTTGGCCTGCGGAATTTAACAGAAATTTAAATTTAATTTGTGCTGCAAACCAAAGAGAGAGGAAACCTCAGTGATAAGTGCTGCAAACAAAGCTATATGTTCATCTTGCTATATTTCCCAGTGGCAAATCCAGCTTCCCAGCTACAGAATCCATCAGTGAGAGATTGTGCAGGGAAAGTCCCAGACCCAGGGGCCTGTGAGTACATCCACAGTTTTAGAAAAACACACCAGTTCTGCTTGCAAATGTTGAACTGAGCTGTGGGATTCAGCTCCACGTTGGGACTGGGGATGCCTCATTCAGGTTTTGCAATTATTAGCAGCCTGCAATGAACATAAACTTCGGCAAAATATTTTCCCTCTGAAAATGTTCATTCCGTGAGATTGAAGTGCTTTTCCCTGCTTTGTAGAGTTGCTTCATGAACTTTGGGTAAGCACTTATATCACTTTGTAAGCACTTTGTCCAGCATTTATATCAAAATAGGCATGCACAGACAACTCAGTCTTTTTTAGGTTCCTCCATACTCTGTGTGACCAAAGCTTCTCTCATCAGCTAGCAGCAGGCAGGCAGCTCCAGACTTTAGAGCAAGCACAGGGTTTTTCAAATTCCACTGAATTTTGCGGAGAAAATTTATTTACTGTCCCTGAACTATCATGGCCTTACAGCACCAAAACACCCTTTGCTCTAAATTTGATGCTTGAAGGTATCACTGGCCCTCGGAGTGTTGGGTTTGTTTTAACAAATTCTCTTTATGTTTTTCTGTCGACTTCTATTTTTCCTGTCAACCTCCAGTTTCCCATCTCTCCATCTCTGTGGCTTTGAAGCTTATCCCTGATAAAAGACAGCACTTATGTCCAAATACACTAATGTCATTTTGACACACAAGTGCACAGTCTGGAAGCCATTTCACTTGGCAGAATTATCTCCTTTGGCAGCCTCACCACAGCCCAGCTGAGCTGCCGGGCACTCCCGTGTTTGTCCCTCTCTTTTTGTCAGAGGTAAACCTTTGGGACTTTCATCAGCTCACATGAAATAAACACCAGCGAGAACAGCTCTGAAAAAAACACACTGCACAGAGACTGTTTTCTGGGAAACAGTTTCTTGTTGGTTTTGGGGGTTTTATTCAGAGCAGCAGGGCAGTCCAGGGAGGTGAGTAACAATGTCAGATGCCAGCGTTTGCTCCTGCCCTTCCTCTTCTTCTGCTAAAGTAACATGTTTTTAGTGAATGAAGGTTATAAATATTTCAGAATTACTACAGATTGCTTCATTGGTGTTTGTGAATAACTCTGTTGTGCTTCTGACTGCAGATCATCTCTTTACTAATTATTCTATAGGAGACCTGTGTTGATATCAGCTTTTTTCCTTGAGGAGAAGAATGATCTTGTGACTTTGGTGCTGGACTTTGGGTCTAGATCCTCCTTTCCCAATTTGACAGGAGGAGCCAAAAATACTCATGCTGTCATCTACCTGAACTGCAGGTCACAGGCCCTGCAGCTCAATTTAAGTTTTGGAACTTACAGTGTTCTAAATGTAGCCCTCTGGAACATGATGCTCCTCGGTGAAACAGGATTTTCCTTACCTGGCACTACCCTGGTCTCCCAAGGCCAGCTATCTGGATCTTATCTTTCTCATGTAGTGTTAAAACTTGCATTTCTCATTATCTGGTGCCTGATTTGAGAATCAAAGACCTGTGGAAAAACAAAGCACTGACAGACATAACTGAAGTAAAGCAGCATTTCACTTTAAAATGCATGTGCTACCTGATGCTTACACTCTAAATAATCAGCTCTTATGGGCCTCAAGACGGGTACCTGCAGTTAGTGAATATTATTGCCCTGTCAGTCTCAGTTGTAAGCTGTAAAATGACAGTATAACACCACTTGTCACCTCACAAAGATGTTGTGAATATACACATATTCTTGTTTGAGTTGCACTTTGCTATTGTAGTGATAAGCAGCGTGAAAACGTGTGAGGAATTTGCACCAGTCTTTGAACAGTGATGCAGTTCAGCGAGGCCCAGGAGAGCATCATGCTGCTGCAGAGTTGGTTTTAAAATGGATTAACTTTTTGCACATTGAATGAATTAAATGTAGGGGAAATTGAGCTGTGTGACAAAATAAAAAAAAAAAAAAAGGAGGAAGAATACTTTTGCTTAAATCTGTCAGGTCTTAAATAAGAGTCAGAAACTTGTGGAGTGCCCAGATGCTCAAAAAGCAAAGTTTACTGCAAGTGCCAGAGTCAGTGTGTTGTAACTTACTTAGTAGCACAGCAATGAATTGTTCATTAGAAGTTATTGCTTCCCATTAATATTAGAACTAGGATTAAAGTTTGATTCCTTTTTTTGAATGCACTGTGAATTGCAGACTCATTATGAAGCACCTTGTTGAGTCTGCACCAAGACATGAAGAATACAGAAAAGGACAAAGCAACTACAAACAAATCCCAGCTGTTAAATCAGAGAAGTTGCTGTTTACTTCCCTAGAGTTAGAATTAATTCTCTAGTATATATTACAAATACGGAATATGCATTATGTGCCATAGGTTGCATGTTTTAATATTCATGTTAAACAAAGACAACCAGGACAGAAGGTCTTTACAAGAAGGCATCATGGCTGAGAAAATCATGAAAATGAAATCAAGGCTTAAAATTATCACTGAATAACTTCCCACTGAACCACAAAAAGTACTTTCATAATTAGAAAAAAATCAGTAATAAGTAATAATGTGACCAAGTGTCACATTACTCAGAATGTATTAACCCAGAGTCCCTAAAAGAGCAGATCTGTGACTGCTGCACAAAACTGTGATGGAGTTTTTTTATAAAAAGACTCTTTTCTGTTTGGATTAAATCAGTACTTTGCTCAGTGATTCCTTATGTTTCATGCATCACAATATCTCCAGAAAGAAGAAGATTCTTGTCTCTCTCAGAGCTCGAAGCAAGTGATGGTAGTAAGAAAACAGTTGTAATATCTCAATTTGTCACTGTTATTAAGGCAATTTATTTTAAAACATGACTTAGAGAACCACAAAGGCCTCATCATGTTCTCAAACCCTGCCCCATGCCTGGCTCTCTGCCTTGCCTTCATCTGCATCAAATAATGTGTGAGGTTTTACTACGAAATATTTAAAGCAATGAATCAACACGTCCTCAGAACAGAAATAAAATCTTTCCCACGTATTCTGAGAAGTTTTTGCACACTGGAAATCATTTAAGAGGTCTTTCTAGCTTTAATTGCTAACACAAACTTGAAAAACAGGACTGGGTGTTGGGTGGTAGATATGTGTTTATATTTACCACTGGCAAATTAAACAGAAACAGAGGCCATAACTTCATTGGCACATTGGAAAATAAAAAAGCCTGCAAGGTTTTCATCCTCTTGAACACTTTATAACGCAATCCAATCAATTAGGTGTGCCAATACCCTTCAGAAATCTGCTGTGAAGAAGATTATTCAGAATATTAGAGCTCTGGGGCTACTGCAATGCTTCCCCAGATGGGTGAGTTTTGATCCAGTAACTCAGAAAACAGCAAATGCAGGGAAGGACTGTTAAACTGGAAATGCTGTGAGTTTAACCTAATCTTGAGCCTAGATAAGGTTACAGCCAATGACACTGGATGAACACGTGAAAATCACATTACAGATTAGGCTGAGGTTACCATATAATGTTTTTTATGCTTTAAAGACACCAACATTGAAATTTATGATTAGCAAACACTCTTTCTCAGATGAGCACTCATCTCACAGGTGTAAATATCCAACACTGAAATGATTTAAAACAAGGAAAAGAGGCTGAGGGGTTTCATGTCATCTTAAGGTTATCTCTAGTAAAAGTAGTTGCAAAGAAGAGAAACAGGGAAAACAATTTTAACCAGAATTCTGGGTTTGGGGGGCGGGGTACATCTCTTACAAATGAAGAGTATTTAGTAGACTCTGCTTATTTTCCCTAAAGGGTCAAAGAGAAACATTTTCAATTATCCCCAACAAAGACAAAATCCCCTGCTTGCTTTGCAAAAATGAACTCGGGATGCACATTGATATTGAATTTTTGTTATATATATGTATAAAGAAGGCTGTGAAAAAAAAAATCTCTGTTGGTTTATTTCTTAAAATAAAGAGCATAAACTGGAGTAGTTGGTCTGGGGAGTAACAGGGGGGTGAGGGGAGTTACCTGCTTCCTCTTTCCCTGCAAATATTCAATTTAGTTCAGACTCAGCGGACTGAAAGCCAGGAAACAGCTCAGGGGAAGGTGTTTCTGCCCCCATGAAGGCCAGCAGGAGAAATGAGAGGTTACAGCCATGTGCTTCAGCAGCAGCACAAAGCCTCCCAGTCTGAGGGGCATCTTGCAGGGGAACTTGCATAAAATGCACAAAGCTCATTAAAGAGGAGCTCAGGGAGGTCTGTGTCCCCCTGGTTGTTACAACAGCTGGCTGAATTCAACCGCAGCCGTGGTGGACAGCAGCAGTTGGGGGCCTGGCTTGCTGTCTGGCCATGAGGGACCACTGCTATAACCTGTCATCACTCATCTAATGAGCCTGAAACAGGAGCAAAGGCTCCTTGGCCGTGCTCTGCTATCTTTAGAAGGCTGGTGGCGTGAACCCCCCCAGTGCTGTGTGTGGCAGGCCCCGTTGGAGCCGAGCTCTGGGCACCGATGACAGAGCGTCGGCATCAGTTCACACACTTAATCCCGGGCTCAAGCAGGCAGGCCCTGGTGATCCAGGGTGCACAAGCACACATGTGCTTTCTCCAGTTTAAGCTTTAAAAAGTGCTCGTAAGCCTCTGAAGCCCCGGCGTTCAAAGTAAAAACATTCACATCTTGGTTTTGGGAGCCTGTCCTTTTTGGAAGCCTTGTGTGGCCGTTATCCTTTCATTTATTAATTGCTCGCTTTTTGTGGAGGGATAAACCCCGAGACTAAACAAAGTATGTTTATAAATGCCACGGGCTGACCTCAGTTACGTATGGATCGACAGGGAACAAACACGATGCAGTACCAACAACTGCGTAATGATTTAAGAACATAAAGTCCTGAGCAATAAAAGCTCACTGAACAACATCCACATCTTTATCTCCAGTCACAGGCTTTTAATACATCGACTGGAATTTTGCTGCTGGATTTTTCATCACACAGTTGTTTCAGTTTGGCAGTTTTGATCAATGCCTGTCTTGCTGTTTGTTTCTCTGCTGTGGTGCTTTGGTGACAAGCCAGGTTTAAGGGTTACCTGAGGGTTTCATAAACAGACTCCAGAATGTGACTCAGGTGTTAGCTTGCCACAGAAATAGGAAAGAAAAGGATGTAAAGGAATTTTCTGAGGAGAAAAGGGATGATAATTTTAAGTCAGAGGAATGGTGACATCCTTAAAGTCTCTGCATTTGGAGGTTTTAAACTTTCTGCATTTGGAGGTTTTCTTAATGGATGTGCAATTCACCTTGTGAACAACTTGGACTCTCTACATTCTGACAAAACAAGGAAAAAAAACCTTGAAAACCTTTTTACCTCCCTCAGATTTCAGCAGCAAAGAGTTGTGCCAGTCCCTCAGTCGGCTCCTGTGCAGAGCTGTCCTTCATTAACTGTGGGCAGCTGGCTGGGAATGCCAAGGAGGGCCCCATCCCTGGCACTGTGTGTGTCACTGGGTGTGACTTTGCACACCTGAATATGCCATTCACACACTCACAGTGAGCTGGGAGCACACATGCTGGGAGGATTAGTCTCCCTTCTGGATGTCACACCACCCCTGGGTGCTGGGCAGGCTCAAATTGGGTGGATGGATCCACTGTCTGCGGATCTGACCTCTGGAGATCCTCAGGGTGGAGGCAGGGAAAGCTCCTTCCTTGGCAGGAGACAGGGTTGGCTTCACAAGTTCTGTGTTCCCTTCCCCATTTTCAAACAAGCCAAGGGACAGGGCAGTAAAAGCAGCAGGGGGAAAATAACTGTGTATTATTCATATCTCAGCATATTCAGCTTGGGGCTCTCACTGAACCTCAGTGTGAGTTATTACCCGCTGAATGAAGCCTTGGGCCAGTTTAATTATAGGAACATCTTATTAAAAGGGAAGGAAATGAAAAAGAAAATTAAGACAATATTCCTGGAGTACCATCTGTGTATCTGGAGCTCATTACCCATTTCAGATGTCACAATTAGCTATCCCCAAATGCATCACCCCCAAGCACCCAGGGATCATCTTTAGCTCAGATGACGTCCTTCAGATATGCTCTCCAGAAGTAGGACCCAAGGTCTGCAAGTGTGCAGATTTGGTGTCTTTAAAGTAAAAATGAGTTGGATTTGAGATTGATTTGTGCATAAGTTTCAGGAGTAGGAAAAAATGCAGTAGAATACGTAGAGGTCTTCAGGATGAGAAGTTTTAAACCAGAGATCCTGCAGACATACCCTGAATCTTCATTAATTGAAGGCCTTTTAACAACAACAGGTTAGTGAGGGCTTTACTAGTATTTCTCACCTCACATCCTTTTGCAACATGGCATTTGCTGTGAGTTCTGTCTTCTCATCCAAAGCATGGGAATTTTGGGGTGTGGAAAAATCTCTCCTCTGATAATTGTAAATGAAGCATGGCTGAAGTACCAAACACAGACCACAGTTTGTAGTGCCAGAAAACACAAAGAATTAAGCATATTCCTGACAAGAGGGTTTGGCCCAGCGTTATGAAACTAGCTCCAAAATTTGGGTTTAGATTCTTGCTACCTGTATAAAGTTCATAGGTATTTGAGTCCCTAATTTCAGTTCAGATCTACCTCATTCTCTTTTTGGAAGTGCTATGGCTGTGGTGGCACATGGGAACTCTGCTGATACACCTAATGTTTCCTTTGCTTTCTTTGCAGAGTAGGGATAAGATCTCCACAAGTTTAACCCATGGATGAAACTACCGGATTTTTAAGCAAATAATTTTTCACATTCTACAAAAAAGATAATGGATACCCAGCTTTTTGGAAAATCAAGCCATTTAATGTTAATGCTTAACATTATATTTGTTGTGTATTGGCATTTTCATGCAAAACTGGAGAAAACTTGGGCAGGAGAGCACAGCTAAGAATGCAACTTTGCAATCCTTGTAGAGCTGAGTATTATTTGCTTCTGTGACTGCAGTCATCTTGCAGTGTATGTATGTTAAACTCCAGGGTACATGGCACTGAATGGAAATCCTTGGAGCAGTCTGGGCCCCAGTTCCCCCACACAGCATCCCACAGGCAGCTGAGGGAGGACTCTTTCCCCCTGCTACGCTTCTCCTGCTCCCCAAACTGGCTGCTCACATTCCCAAAATGGAAATCAGGGCTGTTCCAGCCCCAGGGGGACCTCAGCTCTGCCCACCATGCTGGGTAATCCATGCTGCTGAGAACACAATCCCAACTCATGCATAATTTGGGGTTATTTCCAGCCATTCCCTTTTTTCCACAGCAGCATTTAGGGGTTTTTTCCCTTATAACTTATTAATATATAAGTTGTAACAACACCTGGAAAGTGAAATCCTGCTTTTTCTGAGCATGTCATGCTTTTCATTTCACTGAGCTGTCACTCCCCAGCTCTGAATCACCAACAAACTCTGATTTCCCAAAGTCATTTTGTAGCTTATGTACATCCCAATGGCAATCCCAGTGCCCTGTGGCTTCCTCTCCCTCATCAAATGCCAGGCAAGAGAGGACAATGCCATCAGCTAAAGGGAATTTGGGGTACTGCTTTTGGGCTTAACTTCTGCATGTTTGCTTAGTGAAACTTTCTGTAGCCCCAAATCCCATTTCCTTGGGAAGCTGCTGTGTCCTCCATGGGTTGCATGGAGGCATTTTCACCTGGCTGGCACCTTGAGAACAGGGTCACCTACAAGGGTAAGGACATCTTTCTGACCCCAAAGGCACCTCATACCTCACCTCCCATGGGTGATGTAGGGCTCCTGTCAGCCTGCTCTGCACAGAAACTTCTCTGCATGTAAGGACAGGAAAAAAAAAGGGGGCGTAGAATAAGTTCTCCAGCATTTATGAAATGAATTCTCCATTCTTGGCCTTCAGCTGAGCCAAAGAAATCCACTGGATCATGCCAGCTTATGGCTTCGCCACCGGCTCTTTCAGAAATTAAATTTAAAGCATTTTAAGACAATTTAAAGCATTTTAAGACAATTTAAAGCGTTGCAGACTGGCTTCGGCCAGAAGTGACTGCAGAGCGCTGAGATAAAGTCAGAAAGAGCGTGCAGAGCAAAGAAATCACCTGAAAAGCAAAATGCTCACAAAAGCCAAATTTAACCCCCCAGAAGAAACTTGCATTTCGCTGAAATGTGCCGAGGCTGCCATCTGGTGACAGGAAAAGGAGCCTGGGTACCGAGAATAATTCTATTTCAAACTTTATTTGAAATAATATCAGTTCAAAGCTAGCCTTTTCCAGTTCTAGTTAAGGGCTTAGTCTTTAAGCTAGAACTGAGAGTTTTCTAATCCGAAATGTACAAAAAATTTGTTTGAACATTTACATCTGCCTTTTCAAACCAACATTTCAACATAAACTTTCATTTCCTAAACTGACAAAAATAAAGTTAAAAAAAAAAAAAGGACACAAAAATGGTGTTTGAAATACTAATTTGCAATCGAAATGTTTGGGTTTTGTTAGCATTTGACAACTGGTCATATTTTATTTGGAAATAAAAGGGGACTGATTTTTTTAAAATCTTTTGAACAAGAAACATGTTTATTACAATTAGTGGAGCCCATTACAGTCAGAGGAAACTGATTTCCCTCTTGGATTTCTTTTTTTTAATTTTAGTAATACAGGTGCAACTCAGGACTTTTTTCCAATGATAAATTGGGCTGGGCAGGTGCAAAATATACCCTGGAATTTTTAAGAGGACTAAAGCAGGGAGAGATCAGAGAATTTAAACAGGACCTGCAGTATGAGTGACTTTGTGTTGTCTTTGGCCTGGATTTTAAATCCTGAGTAATTTTGTGTACAAACACACTAATACATGTGCCCAATTAGTGTTATAAAAGCAAGTTAATTTTACATGAGTTCACTGAGGAAATTCTGCAGGTGAGTGTGACACGATTTTGTATATGCAGTAATGAAAATATTCATTAGATATATAAGTAATAATGAAATATTTCTGCAGCTCATTATTATTGTCTACTACAACATATATGTGGGTCAATTCACATTCCAATTGCAGGGGGTGTAAAATGGCACTTTGGGGAACAGAAAATCAGTGGGGTACAATCCCAGATTGCCAGCGTGTGCCTTACTGGGATTATTACTATTTCAGTGCAGGGCCCCAGAAAACAGCTGGCCAAGGTTTGACCAAGCACAAAATACTCATTTTTGGGGCTAAAACCAGTTCAGACAATGTGCCCCACAGCCCCGTGTTCTGATACTTAAAATTGAATGTGTAGAAAAACAATCCTGTTTCCCATTCTTTGAAAGATTTCGCAGTTTCATGGAAAACGTTTGGGTTTGCCCTAGAATGAAACCACAAATAATTATCTTTCAGGGGGAAACAAAGCAAGAAACCCAAAACAACATATGCCCAGCATCCAGTGCACCTGCTTCTCCAAATTAAGCCACGTGGGACACCGAAATGGAATGCTATGAAAATGAACCTGCAGTATTCTGATCACATTGGCTCCCGCCTTTTTAATCCCAAATTTCACCTTTGTCCCAAAAAGTTTCTCCTAGAGAAAGTTGCTGCTGAAGTGACAGCTTCTGCTTCGCTCAGAGGTATTTCCCAAAAAGTTAACTTGCAATTTTTTGTTTGTTTGTTTGCCTGTTTTGCTGCATTGCTTTCTTCAGAATTATTAATTTCTCTGGGCAGCACCATCCATATCCTGACTTCCCTTTAGGTAGAAGTATCTTGTCAATATGATTTTGGCTGTGGTTATGATACTACAAAGAGTAGAATGAGAAACTTGTCAACTCTGAGGGCGAGGGCAAGAAAAGCCCTTAAAAAAGGTGGCCCATTTATGGCAGCATCCAGCATATGTTCATGGCAAGCAGGAGGAAGACAGTCCAAGAAGGAGAAAGAATATGAAATAATGCTGCTCAGGAGGCAGTAGGGTCAAAGAATGAATGGCCCAACCAGAATCCATGTTTTCATAAGCTTCCCTCATCCCAAGGGAGAGATTAGGAGGAGGAGGATGACACAGCTTTGTGAGGGTTTAAAGGACAGCACGGGAGGAAGCAGGACAAACTAAAGTTTGAAAAAGTAACAAGTTTGCAGTGGGAGGCTGATATCATGGGCTGATTAAAAGTCAGGGGTGATTAGAGCTGATGCTTTGGAAGAGTTTCAGCCAAATGCATTTCCATCGAAGTATGTTTTCTTAACTGGAGTCAAACATTTCATATCTGATTAAAACAGAAAAAAAAACACACCCCAGTGAAACTTCCCAGGGAAAGCTTGGTCAGGAAGTGTGAAGAAGATGCAGAGAGAGAGTGCATGGACATATTCTACTTCATTTCAGCTCAGAAGAAAATGAGCTTTTCAGCCTCAAAATGTCCACGATGTTGCCTTTGTCTACTTGCATTTCACAAGAGAGCAGGGATAATTATGCAAGGTGCAATCCTGGAGGGATTTAAAGGTGAAGACAACAAGTCTTTTTTGTTTGATATAGTAGAGACCTAGAATTCTTCAAAGAGAGGAGGGCCATGGTGAAAGCAGGAGGACAATAGGACAGAGCTTTGTACAGTGCTCAGGATGGCAATGGGAAGGGACAGATTCCAGGGTAAAAGGGAAAACACTTGAGGCAACTGCAGAGTAGAAGTTATGCCCATTAAAATATACCCAGCAGAACACTTTGTAGATTTAAAATATGCATCACCAATTAGTATAGCAAAATGTATGGTAAAATGTGCATTAAATCCTCCCTGTAGTAAACTCTCTTATGTCTTACTGTATTATGTACAGCTGTGAAAATCCTTTTTTTTTTCCAGGGAAAGAAGGACAACAGGAATAACCAGATAACAGATTAAGAAGAATAAACTATTTTGGTTAACCTTGAATATATTTTTTTTCCTCATCACACTGTATTTATCTTGATGAGCCATTAGGGTACATCAAAATATTCTTGAAGCCCAAGTTCAGGCTGGAGATCCATTGTGAGTTTGGGAATGTGAAGACAAAGCACCGTGATTCTGCACATGAAGTGGCAGGGGAGGAGTGAGTTTTTCCCATTTATGTGTCATCTTCCACTTCAGAAATAAGGAGAAGTTGCCCCCAGCCTTCAGGAGGCTGAGGGTCTGCTTCCTTATCAGATGACTTTAGGCCCAGATTCTCCAAATATTTCTGCCTCTATCTCATCCAGATTTCTCTGAAGAAAAATGTCTGCTCATGACAAGTTGGCAAGGCAAAACAAAGAGCATAAAGTTGTTTGGATCCTGGAGAACTACTGCTCTCCATATTTGACTTATGAGCTCTCTTCTTACGAAGTTATCAGTGCCTTAGGCTGCTCCAGGAAATGCTAAAGCAGAATTTTGCTCTTAGTAAAGACAAATTATGTGATTTGAGATACCAGCATTTCCCACTGAGCACTCTGAGAAAAATGACTGGAATAATGTTTCAATGTTATGAAACTACCAAAATATGCTTCTTTAATTTAGCTTATTTCACATTCTGACTATTTAAGGCTGTCAGTATTAAACTGAAGAGTCCCAGTGGTTAGCCCCATTTTCTTGAATGAGATCACCTTCATATTTACAGCTGAATAAAGGCTTATGTGTCTTCCAGGATGCTCAAGGCAGTCAGAGGCTGCTACAGGTAAATCCTTTATCTATTAAATATTTCCATGGCATTAATGAAGGTGGATAAGGAAATGCTCAGTGGTGGAAGAAGAGCAAAAGTAAAAGGCTGGAGTGTAAAACTGACCATATTAAGTCAAGTTTTGTCTCAAACACTTTATGGCCTAGCACAGTTCTGGAGGAGGGGGTACCTGTGGAAATCTCCCCCAAAAAAGTAACAAACAGTCATGTAAAAATAGAAATTAAAAAAAAAACTAATGGGACATTTCATTTATGACAGTCAAGGACATCTTTGTAAGACACAGCTCCACAAAAGAGTTGTCAGGCTCAGTAAGAAGCTCTGGTGTCACTTCAAAGAGAGATTTTGAACTAGGCTGAATGAAGAGAAAGGATGTCACAGGAGTGACAGGAGCAAGTCCAGGGTTATGACTTTGCCAAGGATTTTGGAACAGATAAAAGGTGACAGGATAGCCTTTCCAAGAGAAGAGCTGACCAAAAATAGATTTAATTATTAGTGAGTTTTAGTTGAAATGAGTGTCTAAACCCAAAGATAAACAGAAATATAGAAAAAAAAAAGCGATGATATTTTCACTGCATTTTCAGCTGGTGCTTTGATTAATCTTCCTATTGATTACTACAAAAGTAGTAATAAAGCTTACTTTAATGGATAACCTCTCCTTCAGCCTTGCAAAGCACTGGTATTTATTTTGATCATTGTTCTGATAGCTGATACTTTATTTCTTTAAAAAAAAAAAAGGCCATTTCAAATCTGAAAATTACAGAAAAAACATCAAGATTTGAAATGACTGGGAGATTTCAAAATAAATATGGAGTGTAGAAGTATATACTATATACTGATTCAACCCAGCTGGGAAAGGTGTTAAAGTGAAGAACCTGCAATGGGAAGTTCAGCTAGACCTAACTTGGGCATAACTTTCTGGAGTGGTTAGACAGGGAATTTAGGGTGAATAGGTTCCAGATGTAGACACCATGGAAAGGTCTAAGTCAAAAAAAATGCTCAGAGTGTTGGCCTCAGCAACAGAAATTGCATTGCGTTGTTCCTAAGCTTGAGAAAAGGGAAGATATGGTTTGATGACCCCATGCTTTGGAATGGGAGACCCCAGAGAATAAAGATGGTTGAAAAACAGTGGATGCATTACTCACGTAGTCACCAGCATTTTTCAGATGTGATCAAACAGACACTTTTTTAATAACTTCATATATTTAAAATACACAGAGTGGGGACAGGTGGGTCAAGAGCTGATCTCTGTGAGGTTCCCTTGGTTCTTCCATCAGGAAGGAGGAAACAATGAAGAAGGAGGGAAACCAGCCAGGAGAGGGCAGAGTCATAAAAGCTAAGGGAGGAGAGGACTGGAGGGGGAAGCTGGTGGTCACCACTGCAAACCACTGGAAAATGGGGAAGGGATTTGGATTTCCAGCTTCGTGCAGGGTGGGCTTTGCAAAGGGCTCCAGGAGAGGGAACGAGGCAGCATCTGGGACAGAGGAGAGGGGAGGAAGCCCCAGCCCCAGCTGGAGCTTCCACATCCACTCAGCTGAGTTACACAGCAGATTAACGGGACTTTGGCGACCTACTTTCTTAATCTTGGTGAATGTAAGACTTCAGCAGGGAGGCTTTTTTTGAAACAGGATGCAGTTTAAGGCAAGAATGTTCCCTCAAAAGTAAATAAACACGAAACGGATAGGATGTTATGTTCTATTAACACTAATCATGGACTTTTCTGATTGTTGAATTTTCTCAACACCAGATTCCTGTCAAGGCTGTTCCTGTTCTCTCTCTCTCTCTCTCTCCTTTTTGGCTCAATGAGGTTAAAAATCTATTATATTTTTTGTACATCATTCAGGGATGTTCAGGGATGTTCAGGCCTTTTATGCCTTCAGCACCTTTAATTTGCATGATGCCTATTACACAAGCCTTGGTGCTCTGTATTTGAGTTGACTGATTTTATCATAAATACACATAATTGAAACAGTGCCCACTCATATATGACTTTAGCCTGATGTGTTGTTATCTTTAAGTTATCAAAAGTTCCACCTGACATAAAAACTGCAGGCACCAGCAGCAGTTGCCTTTCCTCAAAATGATTGTTGAATTTATTTCCAATCTCTGAGGTTTTATACTTGAAAACAGGCAGAGTGCACATGAAAAAGCACGTAGAAATTATGTGTTTGAGGTACAAATACTGGAGGAAAGCAAATTATCTTTGTCTTCTTGGTTAAAGGAAGGGACTGTGTCTATTTCTGCAGCCCAATTTTCCTCAGCTGCTGCTGCTGTGCTCCCACATTATGGCACCTGAAGGGAGGTCTCCCCTCCTCGTTTAATCACTTAGGGAATTATTTACAGGTATAAATTGTCCTCTTTGATACCACTAAAGGGTGTTTTCAATGACTGAATTAAGGATGAACTAAGAAGGTCAAAAGCCTTGTGGAAGTCTGTCTTTGGGATGTGAGTAGCATAAGAAACAGAGCACTGCAATAATTTCTGGTTTAGCTATATGGATACTATGCACAATTATAGACATAATATATGGTTATTTATACATATTTATGTATGGTTATTTATGCATAGCCCAGCATCTCATGAGGTAATTGTGGAAGTCTTTTCTCCTATGCTTACATAACTCAGCAAATGACATAAGAGTTTGGAAATACAGCTACTATTTAAATAAGATGGATGAACACAGAGTATAATGGAATTAGACTAATATTCTGCAAAGGCAATCCATCTCCTTGTTTGTCTTATGTAGATAGAACCAAAGCTCAACGTGCTGAGTTACAAGTTCATTTTAATGCCAGTAGAGTTACAAGTTTATTTTAATGCCAGTAGATGGAGCTTGACACCTCTTGGCAAGATCCCCTCAGTTTAGAACAGCATGGGAACTCTTACTTGAAACAGAAAAGTAATCTTTATTCTTTTCCTTCGGGTTTAATTCACTGTTGTGGATAAGATTTGTAAAGAAAAACACTGTCAAAACCCTACCTGTTGAAAAGCAGATCCAGATACTATGACTGTGCAGAAAGGCAGTGGGGAAGCTTATTAATGTTACTTTGAAAGTATTGTGCCTCTGGATTGTTTTGGACTGTGTATTTTGGCATAACTTTTCACAGAGAGTCAGCAGAAGTCTTTTATGCTTGTGTGAAACTGAGGGCAATAAGACTTAGTGTGGGGCTAAGGAAGGCATGCTCTGAAAAGTTTTGGTGCTTAAGGATGGAGCTAAGCAAAGTTTTAAATGCTTTGCTGATCCTGGCCTTGGTTGGCCTAATTTCTTACCAACAAACACAGAATAACATAGGAATGTTTCTCTCTTGTGGACACAGAAAATGCAGTTCTTAATCCGTGTATTTTGAATAAATCCTGATCAGAAGGGTTGTCTGCCTCATTTTCCTGTCCTTGGGAAGGCTTTACAGAATTGGTATCTGCAAACTAAAAACACTTGGTAAGATAATATGTAGGCTCTCCCACCCTGGAGTTATGAGTACAGCAAGCTGTTTATTTTCAGGATTACAGGTATTTTTTTTTCCTCTTTTAGATAGTTATTTCTTGTTGTTCTCTGGGTACATAATACTTTCTTTCACAAAGGAGTAACTTAGAAGAAGTCTTTGGTCCTCTGGACAGCAAGACACTGATTCCAGCTGATATGACAGGTTATCCCTTTTTCATTATGAAACCACAGATGCTTGAGAAACATGGGGAGAGGACCAAAGCCAGACCTAAAAATCCTTAATAAAACATGCACAAGAAATGATGAGAACTGAAGGTTACTGTGGGAAGCTGTATTTCATCTTAAACTGCAGCACATGCCATTGCAGTTCCAGTAATGGCCACAGAAACAGGGCTGACCCAGAGGGGTGACAGACCAGGCAGTGGGAGGAGGTGTCCACGTCCAGCCTGAGTCACAGTGAGTTTGCAGATAAAATGCAGTAAAATAGTTTGGCCAGGACAGTGTGAACAGACACAAGGAGAGATAAAGTCAAGTGATGCTTTGAAGGTGGTCTGATCTCTAAATATGCCGGAGATTAGAGGGGTTGTGAGAGGACCGAGGCCTTGCTGAGCAGGGGCTGGATTGTTATTCCCAGCTTTTTCTCAGCATGGGGAAACGAAGGAGTCGTGTTCCTACAGATAATGGTGCAGTGCTGCCCTGGCCCTTCTGCCAAGGCTGTGCAGCCTTGCCTGCTGTCAATCATCTACAGAGATAGCACAGAGTTACACAGGAACAATCCTGACCTCAGACGATCCCCAATGACTGCAGGAGGACACGGTGTGTTGAACAGAAAGTAATTTTTTTTAAAAAAATTCTTTCAAGTCAACTTCTGTGAATAAGGGCCAAACAAGATGAAGAAACCCCCACCACTATTAAAGCTCATTCCAGTGATCTTGCATGGGGCACTCAGCAAGTGGCACCAAAGGGTGTCCTTGATACAGTTCTCTGCTTCGTTTGTAAAAGCAACTCCACTCTTCCTTGTGTCTTGTCCTTCTCCTTTGGAAAATGAACTAAGCTATGTCCTTTGCCACTTTCCAAACTCTTCAGAGTTTATTCCCTTCCTTGGTAAGCACACAAGAAACAATGCTAATGGTCCAGGAAAATATTCGGAAGTGCATCTTTTTTTAATAAACCTTCTAGAAACTAATTGCTCATTCAAACAGCTTCAGTGACATTGGATCATGGCCTCGCTCAGAAAACCCATTATCCCATTGTTTTTACTATCTTTTTACATTTAACCATTCACTTTATTTTCTGTTGCCCACCTACTCTGTGCTATTATATATCCTTCAATCTGGAGATGGCAGATTATATGTTCTCTGGCAATGGGTTTGTTACTTCTTTCCTGGAGCACTTAGGACATCTTCAGGCTCTGGAGCAAAAGTAAATGCTGACTACTCCTTTTGATGCAGAGGAATGTTACAACATAGTCCATTACCAGTTGATTAGAGGAGCAGAAATAAACCTTGAGCGTGAAGCTGCAGTTCCCTGCTCAAATGACACCAAACCTATTTATAGGCACAGAGTAGGCAGAAAGTAGATGAGGAACCAAAACATTAAGGAAATAATTTTCTCAGTCACCACCAGGCAATGACAGAATTATCTTACCAGTATTTAGCTTTTGATACTGGAGAGCAGAAAAGTGTGTGAAGGGCTCTGGGACAGCCTCACACGACTCCCTGCACTCCCAAGCAGGAGCACCACAGTGTTTAGGGGCAGCTGTGGGAAGGCTGGACAGTCTGAGGTGGACAAAGGTCTGAACAGAATGTGCAGTGTCTGCTTTTCCAGGGAAGTGACAGAAATTAATGACATCCTCCGTGGTATTTTTAGAGGTTCTCTAATCCCTTACTCCTGAGGACCCAGCGATGAGTAGAGTAGAAATGATCGTGATGGGATGGTGCCAACATCCAAAGCTGGCAGATGCTAAAATTGGAAGCACTGAAAGCTCTGATGGATGGGACAAGATTTTAAAAGATTCTAAATTTTTGGATGAATGCACTGAAAGTCGGACACACTGAAGTGAGAGCAAGTGATTTTATTTACTGGCTCCATTCAAATGACACAATCACATAGAGTAGTACCCTTGGTGGAGACAAGAGGCCCATTTCTACCATAGTCACAATCTTGCAGAATAGAAATGATAGAAAAATTTATGGACCTATGCTAAAGTTTGATTTGGGCAGAGAGCATTTTGCACCAAAAAAAATTACATTTAGGCCTCACAGTGACTGGGATTTGTAGTAAATTGCCATTGACTGCTTTGTCAGGGGAGGTCACGAGACATATAGCAGGTTAAGGTACAACATAACTCTGAGCCAGTCCTCTGGGAGTGAACATTAAAGAAGGATTAAACAGCAGGAAAACCTGACATTTGAATAGAGACACATGTGAGGTCACACAGCATAAACTTCTATTTTCCATGAAGTAAAACATTTCTGCGTTATATTGGTAGAGGCTGCCAGGACATCCCACAGGCTGTAAATGCTGCATTATAACTACAAGATCTTTAATGATGAAGATAAAACTGGCTGGCTGTGCTCTGCTTCACATCCTGAGTGCTGGTCATTGAAAATGGGGAGGAAGAATTCAACCGTTCCCTGTTGTCTTACTCTCTTTGCTTAGCAAAAAGCTGTCCAGTTTAAACAAAGGTCTTTCTTTAGGGACTCTCACTCCAGGACTTCAACACTGTGCAGTCTTGCATGGACTTGGTGAACTCTTTGCTTCAGCCAGGCTGTGGTCAGGGAAGAAGGGGAAAAATGAGGTCATTCCTGGAGCTGAGCAGTTATTTCCCAGCTGGAGAATGGGAAATCATTTCCCTGTGGACAGTGATTGCCCTCCTTGCTGCTGGTAAACATACAGCTCCTTCCTGCACTTTCTGCAAGACTGTTCTTCTGGGGTTTTGCTAAAGAGAGGGCTTTGGATGTTAGCTCAGACAACTCAGCAGGTTGAATGTGTTTTCCTATAAAAATGTTAAAATCAAAGCAAAACTACTTAAGTTGACGTCTGAAATTATATAAAACTCACTGCTTGAAAGGTATAATGTAAGAAAGGTATTTGAAATCCATTTCCTTTGATTTCAATGCTGTTATTCAGGGTTTATGTAGAACTAAGTGACAACAATCTTCAGCCTGGCCATAGCATCTGTATCACAGAGCTACAGAGGAATTGGCCTTTCTCAGGAATGCTTCTTGCTACAAAACAGCCAAACCCTTCTGAAACATCAGCCAGGGTGTGGTGGGGGAAAAGGAGAAAAATAAAGAGAGAAGGGGGAAAGAATCAGGTCATTTATCCGAGGAGGAGAAATTAATTCATTGAAAGAAAGAGGTTTAGTTCTAGAAGTACTGAAAATGTGTAACAGATCATCACAAACCTGAAGAGGAAACTACAGTGAGAATGGTGCAGGCAAAATGAAGAAGGGAGGTTAAGACCAGGCTGGGAATTCAAACTTTGAGATTTCACCAAGGTAGTAAATACAGGAGTAATCTGCCAAGTAAGGCCATTAAAGAAAAATGGATGACTTGTGGGGAAGACAGATGTTCTTTAACTGAGAGAGTGGATTTAAGGTTTTAGTGGCACAGCAGGAACACGGAGAAGAGATAAATGTAAAAGGCTTGTTGGACTCAGCACACTTTTCCTTTTCCTGTTCAGCAACATGTTCAACTCCTGTCTCTGATGTGTTGTTTCTAAACAAAGACAAGCACTGGTCAGAGGAGGACAGTTCAGCCAGGTAGGAGAACCTCAGCCAGATGAGCTCTCAGTGAAAAGCCTCTGAAAGTAAGAGGAAAATAACATGTTGTGTCAGGGAGGAATCTGAATTGATTTGCCATTTCACTAGAATCAGGTAACGCTGTCTCCAAATTAAGAGGCATATAAAAATGTCAATAGTTAAAACCTGTCACCTGGAGGGCAGGGAAGAAGAGTTCCCTCCCCCCTTCCTTTGGCAGTTCCTGAAAATGTTTGCACAGCTTTTATTGAGTGATTCAAACAGGTCACAGACAGAGGAAAAGATGCTCAGGCAGGTCATTACATTCTTCATAGAGCTGTTGTTTGAAAGTTAGGGGGAGATGGGAGGCAGAAAACAGCAATGGACAGAACATGGAGGCTTTTTTATTTATTATTTTTATTTCTTCAGGAAAATACGTGTATGCAGTAGTTCTCCAGTGAAAGGGAAACTTGGAGGGCCTAGAATTCACCTGCATTCCCTGATGCACTCAGGGTGTGAAGCAGAGCACAGCCAGCAATCAATATTGTCCCAAAAAATACAAATTCAACCTGTTTCAGTTATCAGTCACTTCACAGGAATATTTTGTGCCTGCTGCCCTAGAGAACAATAAACTCTAAGTAAGCTCTGAAGAGTCAGCTCCTACCACACGACCCTGTGACCAGAAGCTGATGTTTGACAATCATTTTTGCTCACTTATTTTCTTCCATGGATAGAATTTTTATTTTTTTTTCCACAGAGAAAACTATCACATCTTCTGGCCTCCCTGCAGTCTTATTTCTTTTGCTTTCCTGCCTGGATCCCAGACCAGCACCAATTTTTCAGTTTCTCTCTCATTCTTTTGGGGAAGGAACTACAACTTTCAGCACTGATCACCTTGAGCCATGCCTGAGGATTTCCCTGTGACCTCTTCCACACTTTTCCTGTTATCCCTTCCATGCCCACCTAGTTGTTTGGTACGGGTGAAGCTGTAAAAAGTGCAAATATTCCGTGAGACACCAAATTTCACACTTGTCTTACAGCTTTACCCTCATGGATTGGAAGCCCAGGACTGGGAGGGGTTTGTTAGACTGCTCCTTTCCCAGGTTAAAGCTGTCACTATCAAGACTCAGAAATTAAGAATTGAAGCTCTCTCCTGTCCCCTCCAGATGACTGGTGAAATCTGCCACGTGGAGCTGTCTTTTCCCAGATCTCTTCCCTCCCTTCCTACTTCCTCATCCATCCCTAACACTATGGTAAGAGTCATCATCATTTCTTGCTGTTCTTGGTGTCTTATTCAGATTCCTGCTTGGATATCTCAGCCCACAAATCAATTTTAAATCTCTGCCTCAAAGGAGCAATAAATCTACTATTTTGTGCATTCTGGCTCTCATTTCTCCTCGTGAGCTTTCTTGCTATTTTCACTCCATTTTATACTTCCCATCAAACCTGTTCCCATCCCATTCTCCTCTTTGTCCACAAGTTTTTGTTGCAGGTTTCCCTCCTTATTCTCTGCTCATTTTAAATAAATGCCTCCTTATAATACACTTCTTTCAGTAAAGTTTTCAGTGATGATCCCACCCACACACCTTAATCAAAGTCCATTGGAGACTGTGCAAAGGCTTTAATGGACTTTGGATCGTGCCCTAAACGTGGTGGTCCTTGTGGAATAAATTTCAAGAATATTTAGTGAATCCAATTTAGTTTTCTTCCTGAAACCTAAATTTTTTTGGGTGTGTTTAAAGTACACCAGCTATTTTATTCAATGTAACTGGATGTATTTGTAAATTTAATCTGAAAAGGAATAAATCTTGGATAATCTTCAAACCCAGAGATTGTCTAAATAAGGAAAGGATTGAAAAGAAAGGAAAACACCAGGAAAGTAATGGATTGAGAGCTTCCTGGAGACAAGAAGCAGGTATAGCCAAATGCTGGAGTCGAGGATTATTTAAAATTCCTTTGACCAGTGTACTTCTTTGTGAAATGGATCAAATACTGTTTCTATTAGATGACAGGGGTTCATTTCCTTTCCTTAGATAAACACTTTAAGGTGCCAGACTCCTCTGTGAGATGATAAATGACTTCCTAGACGTCATCATAAAGGAAGTTGTTCCTTATAACTGTTCTAAATCTGTTACATATCAAATTTCCTGTGCATGGCTGCCACTCTGCAGTGCTCTCCAAACTGTATTTCACAAATGCTCACTGTGTCTTGTAACATCAAGACACTCACTTTCCAGCTCCATCTTTGGCACTGTTCTCAAAACACAGGAGGTCATGGATTGGATTTGTGAGTTAGTATAACACATCCTGCCTACCTTGAATTACAAAAAATACACAATTTGGATGAGTGATTTATGAATTTATAATTACAGATGGGACTGTTCTGTTTCAGTTCAGCCTGGTGAAGCTGAGAACAGCTGAAATCTGCTTATTTCAGTGATAGGAAATTCAAGAAGAAGGTTATTGCCCTCTTTGTTTTGGAAAATGTGGATTGTGGTTTATATGTCATCCTGGAAGTAACAATAGAATCTGAGATTCTACTTGAGCTCATCTACTATCAATCTACTTGAGCAGATTGCCTGATAGACCAGTAAATATCATGCCAGGCCTTTGAAAATAAATTGTTAAAATAAGGCTCTCTTTTTGTGGCACTTGACATTTGAAGCCAAGCTCTCGTTTTCAGAGCATGTGTGGTTATCAAATTAATGTCTTCGTTACCGTAAAAGAAAGTTGCAGAGTCACAGGAAAGTAGTGGCAATTCTGTAAGCAGAAGGCAAAATACCTGATGTCTGTCTCTGTGGTTTCTCATCACCAGATGTTCTTTATGTTGGGATTTGAGATGTGTGTCTGAAAACAGCTATTTTTAATTAAATATTTTTGTTAATTCCTAGCCTTGAGGCACATGAGAGCCACTTGTTTCCATTGACCCCCCCAGCCTGATTTTTTTTCCTGTCTCTGTGTGCCTGACAATGTCCTTTGGTATTCCTCAGCCTGAGTTTCCTGGGCCTCAAATTTCCTTCACCAAAAAAAAAAGTCCTGTAAGACAAACACAATTTGTCAAGCATTTCCATGTGACCTTTTCTTTCACCTAGCAAATTATTCCCCTTTTCACACAGCTCTGCTCTTGGGCTGGTTCTGTAATACCATCATTAAGCAACACACATTCTTAAAGCAGCTTTCTGGATTGACAAGTTCACAGGCAATTAAATCAAACCACTAAGACATAAACATGTAGTAACCTGAGGCACATCCCATCAAAGGCAGGCACTGTAATGACACGCTTTCTGTAAATGTTGGGAGAATGTTACAGAGGGGCATGGCTGGAACAGCAAGAAATGTGTGTGGGATGGTTAAAAGAATGGTGGAAAAAAAACACAAGTCCTTGACATAGGTGTCTGTATTATTATTTTTGTTTTAGCTTTAAAGCTGTTTAGAACATGGTCATTCTACTGCTTTGCCTTCCAGTGACGAATCTGAAGGTCTGAGAAAACAACAGTTTAAGTTATTCCAGGCTGGTGTTTATTAGGCAACCTTTCAAACACTAAATATGCTAAAGCCCAATCTGGTTTGGTCAGGAAAAATTTAACAAAGCAACATGTGAGTTAGCACAGAAAAAATCCAGCAGGAATGGGATCTACCCCAGGCTATTATGAAGCATTAAACAGAAGGGCTGAAAACTCCCTCTCTGAATTAAAATGGTACGACCAAAGCACTTGTTCATGCACTGTAGATGTCACATTATTTCAACGTGAGGTATCTAGTCTGAATACCTGCAGGTATCCAATGTTTAAATTCTATGTTTAAATTCTGCAGCATTTTAAGGTGCACTCGGAGGCTGCTCCTCAAATCCTAGAGTGGTTGGCTTCATGAATGGAGAAGAAGTCTCTCTTAGTCTGCAGCACAGTGCCAGGACATACAGAATATAGATATTTAATAGAGATGTTTGACCTGGGCAGAACAGTATCTGTCAGAGCCCACAGGGAAAGCCTAAATGCTTCAATCACCTGAAGAGACAGGTGGCAGTAAGACCCAATTCCTTGGGGAATCATCACTTGGATTATGAGAGATCAGAAGACAGTTCCAGTGATATGCAATGTTTGTGGTGATGTTACTGTAGCTAATAATGATTTTCAGCATTTATTTATTTTCTTTAATCTGTCAGCCTTCAGAGGGGTGATTAGTACTGTTTTTGAAATCTTGTCCTCCCTTAGTTTTTGCCAGTGAAAAATTCTTTTATATTCCATCCCTCCAATCAATCTTTCTTCGTGTCCCTGAGAAGATCCTGCTTTTCACCTTCCACCTTAGCGGGGCTGCCACTGGCTTTGTTCTTGAGACTGTAAATCAATCCTCAACATCAATTTTCACTTGATCTTAATTTTCACATCACTTAGAAAACCTAAAAATGTCAAGGCATCTGAGAGTGTGATCAGAACCCTGTGACTGATGCTGGCCCAGTATTTCTCCATTTTCACACTGAATGGTCAATATTTTAGTATTGCCTTTTCTTTTCTATTTTGATTGCAAGTTCCATGTGAGAGACAAGTTTTTTGGGCTGTGTGGCACAACAAGCTGAGGTAGAAGAGCTCTTACCTCTGCAGCTCCCAATATGAGAAAGTATTAGAGGAATATGTGGTCTTACACCACAACATGCCCAGGGTTCCAAAATGTTTACTTTTATTTGCATGGGTTTTTTGAGATCCAGTGGTCCCCATCAAAGATTCCTCTGATGATGAATTGTAGCCCAGGGCTCAGCACAGAAAGTGCAGAAAATGCCTTTCCCCAAGAAGCTGTCAAGGAAAAACTCTCCCTAATGTGACCCGCGAGACTGGATGTACTCCAGCACAGGGGAGACCTTTGAATCTAAAATGTATATAAACATGAGTACACAAATCCAGTAGCAATACAGAGCTTAAAAAATGTCAGGACATTGTCTTTACAATAATAGCTCAGGAGCAGGACAGTTTCTCGTGGCTGCTCTGCCTAAAATGGGAAGCAACAGCAGGGCTTGGAAGGAGGCACCACGACTCGCTGGAGCCTCGGTTCGTGTGATGGAGCTGACACCCATGGGCTAGCTGAGAGTCTGCCTCTTGGTGCCTCCCATCTGATAGAGTTTGTTTGAAAAGATATTTAATTTTTCAGTCTTGGAGATAAGGCCTCTTATTTATTTATGATGGTGCAAACTCCTCTGGCGTTAAGAGGAAGCACCGCGGCGTCTGCCCCGAAAGGCACCAAGGTATCTCTCAGTGCCCTGAGGGGCATTAAGGACTTCTTATGTGCCCATGAAGGAAATATTCTGCAGCTTTGAGCAATGCATTTCCTCAGGACCAAACAAGATGTAAAAAAAAAATAAAAATAACAGGACTGAGACAAATGTCTACATTTTTAGCTGACTTTATTAACTGACAGATCTCCTGGACTTTAAAACGTATCAAAGACTTCCCAGTTGAAAAATGATGTAGATAATGGTTGAATATTAGCACTAATTGTACCTTGTAATGTTTGGGAGAACTCAAAAGGGGGCTGAAAGGACAGCCAAGAAAAGCTGAGAAATCACTACCATAATTGATTTAATGATGTGATAAGGCATGTATAAAACTCTCTCCTTGCAACTGGAAGACACCTCCACTGGTTCTGATTTGTTGCCAAAAGTAATAAAAGAAACAACAACTGAGGAAATACAAAAGCAATCAAGAGTGTAATCCATCTTCATGATCATTATCCTGAAATAAAACACCTTGTGAAATGCAGAAGTACCAGAAGTACTCGAAGCAAAAAGGGACTTGTACATTGATTTGAATATTACTGCACGGAGAAAAAGGAAACGGGAAATGATTTTTCCATACCTGGTTATAAACTGCACAATCTAAAATTGCTTGATCGAAATCACAGAAAGAAAAATAAAAATGGTGATGAAATTTGAGCATCAGAGGCTAAAACCCAAGAACATTGACAGAAATGGATTTATTTATTTCCCTGTGGCAGAGATGAATGACCCCTGGAATTTTAGCTGTACTTCTTGCCTGTTTTCAATGTTCTTCACTGTTTTCAATGCTCAGTATTAATTTTGCCAGGAAAAAAAAAATCCCCAGACCCCCAAACTTTTTAATTGCATAGATGGGTTTTTGTAGCCCAGTTTTGTGGAGGGTGACCTTTTGATAGAATATTATTTATATTCTTTATTCTCTTTAACTTACTCCCCACAGAGAAGAATTCATAGCACTCGTGGATATAATTTTGCAATATGCAATTTTCAATTTCTGCCACAAGAACAATCACTTCTAATATGTTTTTATGCCTGTTCTTGTGCTGCTTTTCACACCAGGCCCTGGAACCTGACAGTAGGCCCTGTCACTATGCCAGAAAAAGCAGTTACAACATTTTTAGCTCATTTTCTAGTTTGTTGCCACTGTGATGTTTTCCCTTTGTTTTCGCCCTGTTTTATGCATGGTTGGAACATGATTTTATGTGTCAACTGTTATTGTACACATGTCCATGCACAGCTGCTGTTCTTTTCACAGAAGCAGGCAGAAATCTGGATTTCCACTTGTTGGTCACCAGCTGAGCCTCAACTGCTACAGTTGCCTGATGTCTATGTGTGTTTTTGGAATATAACATTATATTGGCCTGTCAGGATGGTAGATCAGTTGTCATCAGGCTTGTTTGACAATAATCCTAGAGATATTTGCCAGGTCTTCTTCCCACAAGAACAGAATTTAGAAACACAGGTACTGGTAAATCAAATTATGCTTTGCTGCAAAATCTAAGCTAAACCCAGAGTAAGGGCTGCAGGATGACAAGGACATACCATGTGTGGTTTTATTGTGTAATTAGGGAGCAGAAGGGTGCCCAGGACTAGGGTAGTGCTGATGGAAAGCAGCTGGGCCATCAGGTCACAGTGTGCTCTGAGTGTGACAGACACTTGCCAGGGAACTGAGGCTGTGACATCTCCAGGCCAAGAGGATTTTAAAATCCCAGGTCCATATGCTGCAGTCTGTGTACAGAATCTCAGTGCACGGTGTTTTAAAGGGCTATTTGTGTGTCACACATGGGAAAAATAGAAGTTCACTAAAACTTCTGTGTCCACTTCTGGGTGTGCTAAAAGAACACTGAAGGGGTGTTTTTTCAGAGCTGTTAATTATTTGACTCACTGATCTAAACTTCACATGCTGAATGCATTTCTAGGTATTGCATCAAATAGTGCATGTGTCTGTAAGGTTATTAAATATTAATACTGGGGAAAGGAAGACTGCTCTCTCTTCTTCCTCTTCTAAAGTCCTCCTTTGATTTACTGCTTTCTGTAGTCCCAAATGTAAATAGTGTCACAGCAAATAAGTGTTTAGTGTCTGTGAAGTTTATTCTATTGGTCTATTTAGGTTCTTAAGTCTGAGTTATAATGCATATAAATTAGTGGCCAGTGAGTGTTGTTTAATTATCTAGAAGCCTTGCCATTGACAAAGTGACCTGTGCTGCCTTTCTTGCCAGGAAGAATTGAAGCTGTTATGTTAAAGTCTGGACAATCTGATGTAAATATTTACCCACTCAATAAAGAGGTGCTAAAAGTAATTCAGCCTCAGGATGTTTTCTCCTGGAGATCACACAGATCCCCATAGGAAGCCAGCTTCATGTTGCACAGGGAAACTCAGATGTCTCTAGTAAATGAGCAGTTGCTCTAAGAAGGTGATGATAAGAAGTTTGGACTTGATCATAAGCCCCCCTAAGAAAAATGATATACACACAAAGGGGGATCCAGCTTTCTGTCTGTGCTCCCATATGGTGCCCATCACTGGGGGTTGCCTGAATTTTTTTACTTGTGAAAGAAGGTCAATGCAAAGACATGGATTTGATGCCCATAGTCATCTAGTGCCATCCGAGATGTTCCAAAGTATCCTACCTGGCTTCTACCTGTAGCTCCAGGCGTGTCCTGTCGATCTCCTAGGACATTAATATCTCAGCTAGGCTGGGGTGGCTCAAATGGGATGAGCTAGGGGTGGGTGAGCAGCTGAACCAAGTCCTCATCCTCAGGAAGTCAGAATGATAAACCTCTGCCCAAGAGCTGGAGTTTTGGACACAGCTTCTGTCAAAATCAAGTTACCCTGCAGAGGGTGATTTTTGTTTTAGCAGTTTGTTTCTCTATTCCTTCCCCTGAGGGACAAGCTGACACAGTGTTTGATGAGATGAGCCATTTTTAGTATCCTCTTTTTCTTCTGAGACATTGATAGGGTTTGATGCTCAGGATGGTGTCAGATTCCTTGGGTTCACGTCACTGCCAGAGAACTCCAACCATTCTCCTCTGGATGTCCATCACTTGCCATGACAAGATCTGTCCGAGAATTTGGACTAAGATCTGTCCCAGATCTTGGAATCCTGTAAAGGATTCCTGCTTGCTCCATGTGGTTGCCCCTCTGCCACCTCCAAGTGCTTGTTGCACACTGCTGGCTCGCACTCCCGAACATCATGCGAAGAACAAGAGGACCACAGGGCTTGCCAGGGCTGGAGTTCCTGAAAAGATACAGCAGGAAAAGCAGTACATCTCACATGGCATTGCCTTCTGGAGCACTTTGGAAAACCTTAGTGCCCTATAGGGTTTGGGTGGCCCAGGCTAAGTGTGGAGGTGCCCTCAGAAAGGCTGCAGAGCCCCACACAGACAGGACTGAGGGCGGTTCACTCCTCTGGGGACTCTCAGGATGTCCCACAGGCAGGACAGAACAGAGCCAAAGGCTGTCATCTCCTTAGCTGCCACTGAGAAAAGCACAAGAGGGCAGTGGAGAAGTAACCCTTGATGTCATTAGTGAGCAGCCAGTGGTGCCAACCCTCTCCTAGAGGACAAAAAGGGAGCAGTGACTGCATCAGCAGCTCTGGGGATCCAGGTGTGCCGTTGTCTGTGCTGCCATCAGCGCTCCTGCACGGGATCATGGAGCCACAGGATAATTTGGGGTGGAAGGGACCTCAGGAGATCTCCTGTCCAAGCTCCTGCTCAAAACAAGGTCAAGCTATGGGGTCAGACCTGGTCACTCAGGGCTTTACCAGCTGGGTCATGAAAAGCTCTTCACGTTCCTCTTCATTTCCACCCATTATCCTCCACGTCAGACAGATTAAAGCCAATGTGGGTACATCTGTGTTGAACTCATACCTTCCTTCAGAAGCTCAAGCTTGTCCTCAAAGCTCTCTCTTTTTTTTTTTTTTCCCCACTGGGAACTGAGAAATTCTCTGGGGAACAGAGAAATTCACTTTGCCTCCCCTAAATTACAAAATTTATCTGTATGTTTGCTGTCTGATCCAAATTAAGGATAAACATTGTCAAGATTATAAGGGAAAGTATATTTTCACTTCACTTTCAGGAAAAAATGTAGCCAAAATTAAAGCAGATCTGCTGAGCTTAAGTTTTCAACTTCTTCAAAGAGAGGAATATCCTAGTTTTCAATATCATCTTCCTAAACCAGTGATATTTGCAGAGAATTATAGCAAACCCTTTCCTGGGATTTTTGTTAGAAGCTACTAGCAACTTGAAAAAGAAATGGCCTGACAATGACTATGTACACACATATTTGGAATGCCAGAAACTGCTTTGCATATATTTAAAAACACTCAGACAACAAGGTTACTGGCTCCATATACCCCAGAGCTGCCACTTGTTTGGATTCCAGATAAATACAGCAACAAAAAAACAATAAAGGAGCAGGGATGGATTTTTAGCCTCTGCTAGGAAAATACCCCAACGCTATTCTTGATTTGGTTTATGTTTGTCCTAAAGTGGAAGATGAAGAATGCACTCAATAGAAATTTGCTTTTAGGGTTTAATTTTTCTCCTTCGTTCTTCGCAACATAAAATGTGCTTTTACAAGGCATCAAAATCATACATTGACATAACCAGAGACAAGCTAATTTAGATCTCGTGGAATCTGGCTCCACATGTCTCAGATTAGAGCTTCCAAGCTCCTCTCTCTCCTTTTTCCCTTGCTGTTATCTCCCTTGCTGTCTCAGAGGGGAAACCAAAGGCTCCGACCACCCACGGTGCATCCTCAGCAGCTGTAAAATGGAGGTGCCCAGAGCCAAAATGCTTTTTCTTCCAGCAGTGGCATCTCTTGTGGCTGGGCCTTTGGTTGGCATTGGGAATCAGGTCTGATGGCAGCCAGGAAATTTCTTTGGAGATGCACAAGGATAACATCCTTGCAATGTTTCCCTCAGCCTGAGTGTTTCCTCCGGGGAATTTGCTGCCCCAAAGAGAGAATCATATTTGGGGAGGGGTGTTACTGGGGGGTTGTTCTCTGTTCAAGGCCCAAATGACTCAGATTGAGTGTTCTCAGCACTTTATGGGAAAACAGCCATGGCCCACCTTGGTTTTTATGGGAGAATAGGAATGTGAATCAAAAAATTAAATTCACATAACTTTGTGGGTGGCCTCCTCTGCTATGCAGAATATCTTTGTGTACACTCATGTCTGCCATGACTTTGAGAAAAAGCCCTTTACTTGTACAGCAACAAACTCATAAGTCAGAGTGTTTACGTTCCTAAGCACTATATCATATTTCCCAACAAAGTCAACGAAACAAATTAAGCAAAACTCCACTTGGATTCGCAGAAAACTCTGCAAAAGTTCTTACAGCTCCTGGTTCTGGTGGTAGCTAAGCGTGCTGGGCTTTATTTTCCTTTTGCTAAAAATCACAAGCCTGGCCTAGTCTCGACTTTCGTATCTCGAGGAACGGAGGATCAGGTTAAAACATTCTTTAAAAACCACGTCCCGCTTCTCTCAACTGCTCCAAAGCTGCAGTTTTCAAAGCGACCTCAAGGGCTGCTCAGCTTCACAGAGACCCGATGTGTGTTTAAAGTGAAGAAAATGATGGATGACAGGGTACTTTGAACACGCATTTTCCTGACTTGGGTCATGAGGCAAATGAATAACTAAATTCATTCGATGAGAAAGCTGTAAAAACACGAATATATAAGTGTTTGCCGGGCTGGATTATTAATGTGGTGTTTTCCAAAGAGGCATTAAGTTTTAGAGAGACCCTGCTTGTAGCCAGTGAAATGCGTCCAGCAGAGCTCCTTCACAGCACGTGGGGCTGCACTTCTTCACTTATTTTATATTTCTGATCAGTTTTGAAACACAGGAAAAACAATGAAGCATCCAGGCCTGCACCTAAAGAAAAAGGATATCGTGAAAGACAAGTGGATCTTCACTTTCAAGCTGGTTTTGCCTGTTGCAGATTCACTTTCTGAGGCAAGGCAGCAAGGAAAATATTTCAGCATAAAAATGGCCAGCTGTTATTCAGGGGATACTCCCACATTTACCTCATCATCCTTCTGCAGCAAATACTTTCTTCAGGAAGGGGCCTCAGGAAGTTCCTCACCCAGGAAGTCCCATTGACTCTAATGGAGTGGGGCCATATGAGTAACCAACCCCAGAGTGTAAAGGCAGTTCAGGAACTGGCCTTTCACAGTCAAATTCCTTTAGTTGTTCATTTAAGAGTTTCACACTCATGCACATTTTCTACACCATAACAAATTTCGAGATTAAAACTCCATGTAAATTAAGACTATGCAATAAATCATATATATACACTGCAAATAATATGCTATGTTATTCTTAAATCATGTTCTAGATAAAATGAAATTTGAATATTTGGATATTAAAATACGAATTTTCAATGACGTCTCAGCCAGCTTTCTGTTGACATTTTATTCTTTATATATATTCATGACATAATTTGAACTTTGCCACATTGCCTGTCTTTCTCCAACTTCTTTAATATTTTCTAACAAAAATATTACAACACTGCTGAAAATCTACTGAAAATCTATTGACCAATATATAATGACAGGAATATCGTGCCTCTTAAAAATATTCCTCCAAGTTCACCCTTTATCTAACTTAAAAAGAAACAATTGGAGTACTAAACTATGCATAGTTTTACAGGCTTACTCTTAGCCTCCATTTTTAGAAACACAGAACAATTCCTCCAGCTTTTTAAAATAGCTGAGACTTAATATGCCATAAAAGCATACTGTAAATATTTCTGTTGCTGTAATGGTGTCCCTGTTACCACAAAGAGTTGCTAGGATATTATCTGTGTCAGGAAGTTTGTTGTGCCTTCATAAAGGAAAACTAACAGTCATTTTGATACATTATGCAAATAATATCCTGTTTTCTCAACGGATTCCTTTGGAGCAACCAAAAAACCTCCCAGTGCAAACTGATGGACTCTGCTGTTGGCACCCCTGCAAGTAACACTTTCCTTTTTCCTACAGTGATTCCAGTAGTAAATAAACCTGTGCTTAATGGAATTTAGTCCTAGTCATATTGCAGACACACCTATGGGAAGCATTTTCTAGCTCAGAAACAGGAAAAGTGTTTGAAATGTTAGAAATAAATAGTATTTCTCATCAAAATAATATTTAGGAAAGACATTGTTAAGCTGACATCTCTGTTTCACTGATGGCTATTTATGATGTATTTAATAGAGACAGTAAAGTGATGAATTTAATAATTGCAGAAGAGAGAAATGGTTGCAAAACTTTTCTCACCCCTATGTCTATGACATCTTAAAAGAACCTGTGACAGAATTTCGTGTTATTAGAGTACTTATAATAAAAAGAGGAAGTTGTTTTCCCTTCAAGACTCATAATTTCCACTTGGGTTGTGTTTGAAGTACCCAAGGTGGGGTTTTGGTTTTGTATGTGTAGCAAATCACTTCAGCCTAGCTTAACTGCAGGCAAATAGAGTCCAGCTTAACTCTAGGCAAGCCACAACTTTGCTGTGCTGCTTTTGAGCACTGAACAATGACAACCAGAAAGTGAATTTTATATAAACAGAAAATGATATTCCCTGAAATTATTGCCTTAGAATCCAAGTAGGTCACCACAGAAAGTAAAAAAAAAAACAAACCAACATTAGTGGTGAAATGTTCACCTGAAAATACCAGCAATAACAAAAGACTTGCAGTGTCTGTTGGCATGTTCACATATATATAAGAGGTAAAAAGTAATTTTGGGCTTTTCTACTTGTTATTCCAAAGAGTCCTTCCACTCCTCACTCATTCATGTTCATTATTTTGTTCTTTTTTGAATAAGGACTGAATGAAAGTTAAGGCCTCCCAATTATGGCTCTTGTTCCTTGTTGCAGAAATCCAGTGATGTCAGTCTTTGATTAAACATATATGATATAAACTGTGGCCCAAAATTTAATCAAATGTACTTAATTTGTGTGGGGCTTAACAAGACTTTAAGGTTGTTTGTGTTAACTGTCTGTGCATTGCTTGGTGGTGGTGAGATGCAAAAGGCTTTAGAGCTGCACAAGAACATTTAATGCACTATTTCTGACCCAACTGGGCGAGGAAATGTCAATATGATGGGAAGGCCTCGTGAGATCTCCAGTGTGAATTCCAGGAAAAAGTTATTCAAACAAGTATGAAGTGAATGATACCAAAATCTGTTTCGATTTGACTCGTTGCTAATTTGGTTTTCTAGGTGACCACTGAAAAATTGAAAGGAGGAAAGGGAGTATTTTTTTTGTGAGATAATCAAAATGGAATCTATGGTAAATCTGGTTTTATCCAGCACTGCATTTGAGGTTGAGCAATAGCACAGTGGACTCATTATATTTGTTCTTTAGACAAAGGGAATTGTGAAGAAAGGGAATTAGATATCTTCACAGGATTTGTTTCTTAATTATCCAAAAGTAAGCTAGGAAAAAAATTCATTACCCTATATCCAAATGCATGTCCTGAATGGTTTCAGGTGTAGAAAATTATCCCCATGTGTTGGTATCACAAGACCATTATTGATTGGTCAATCAGAATTATTTAGGTTTTAAAGCCACTGCACAGGACCTGCTTCAGTCATGAAAGGAGAACATTGTAGAAGGTGTTCTGACCAGTCTTCAAAAACCCAAATTTTCCTTGCCTTTAATAAAATCAGCAGCAGGTCCTGAAGAAAACAGCACCAGGCCTGATGGGGCTTTGAAACTGGATCAAGCAGGGAGGAAGTTTGTGCCAAGACACAAGGTATGAGAGCACCTTCACCCCATAACACATGGGCTTTATCTTCTGACAATTTTACCTGTTCATCTTGCTCCCTTTATTGCACTATCAATTCCCAGCTGTCACAGGTCTTAGAGACAGCCCCAACTAGAGAAAAAGGTTTACAGAAATGCTGGTGACTTGGGGCAAATATTTTATACTTTAAAGAACACTGTCTACAACAGAAAGTTATCTGGAAATATTCTTTATCAAAAATGAATTTACTTTAATCATTTCAAGAACAAGTGGCATATAATATGCATGTATTTATTTTAAAAAAGTGAAGTATGAAGTATTTATTTTAAAATGTGCATAGGAATAAGGATGGACCTGTGATGTACTCAAAGATATATTGTTATTTTTCTTTTATTCAGCTGTCTAAAATAGTAGTGGGGTGGTGGCATAGTTGGATAAAATATACATACTAATGTCTTTAAAGTAAATATTGTATCATAGAGAAATCAAGTATAAAAATAGATATTGTGCTATAATTTAGATGAAGAAACAAGTCACATTTGTCACATGTACTATTTGAACTCCTTTACAACGACATACACCGTTATTGTAGCACAGTTCACACAGCACATAACTAATTTTAGCTGAGAACATTAGAAAGAACTATGAATTTCTAAGCCTAGAGGTTTTTAACGAAATCATTTAACTTGAAGGGTTTGAGAACAGAATGTATTTTGGAGGATTAAAGTGAAGCAATAATAACATCACGCCGATTATTACTTTCAGGGAGCCTAAATATTTCATCACTGCTAATTCCCACACAATATCACCCATTGCCTTTAAATCAGTGGTCTACATTTCACTGTGTAAGAAATGAAAAACAGAGAAACAACTTGGGGTTTTCTTGAGCTCTCCTGATCTGTGATTCAGGTGAAGCTCTTCACCATTTACCTGCTCTCAACAATCACTACACATCAGCCTCCAGCTCTTTTTACCTCATATTCTCCTACCAAGATTGCTCAGCACCTTTATTTTGGTGCAAAAGGCACGAAATCTTAATCCTGGTGAAGCAGAGAGCAAAGCCTGGAATCTGTAGACTCTCACCAAAGATGCAGCCTCTGTTTATGCCTTTTACTTTTGTGTATTAGTCCTCTGAGGAGTGAAAACCCACTTGGAGAGCAAAGAGTGTTGCCAGATGCTTTGTTTGTTTTGGTAGGGTGTCTGCAGCACAGTGAGAAGGACTGCAGCTCATCACCAGATTAAAAAATTTCCAAAACACAGTTATATTCAGTCTCTTTAAATTAAGTAGGTACACATCCCCATTTCCTTAGGGAAATGCACGTCAAAGGAGGTCTCTCTGCAGTGGGAAGAGAAGGGTAATTTCTAAGGCACAGAAGAAGAAGAAGAGGGAATAAAAACTGCCACCTAAGCTTCAAACTTAATTTTCCTGTATAACAATTTGCTATCAGGTTCGTTGAATCCCAAGTTCTGCTCATGGGCGATAGGATTGACTGTGGGATAAAAAATTATCTGCTTATGGGATGATTTGAAAACAGGCACAATGCCAGCACCTCCTGCTGGAGATCACCAACCCAGAATTCAGGTTGGTAATTTTATCCGTAGCTGGTGTAAAGTGAAAATCTGAGCCGTGTAAAGTTCTGGCAGCAAAAATACAAAACCAGATTAAGTTTATCTGATTTTCTCACAGTGTGAAGAGGCAGGCTTACAAAAATGTTTAGAAGTTTTGGTGAGCCTCAAAATCTACCTGGATTAAGCTTTGAATTCTAAAGCTGATTTGTCTTCCAGGCTTGGGAAGAAGATAGGGAGTGAAGTAACTGTTTAAATTCATGTAGGAACTCTGTACTGGACCCGAGAAGTGAACTTCATTTTCCTGAATCCTCATCCGAAGCCTACTTAGCAACCAATCTGTTTTTTTTAAAATTAACAGTAGTTTTATTGAAATATGGTAATGATAATGCCCAAATGTGATCTGTGTTTCTGAGAAGGTACAACCTAAAAAGACCTAGAATAGAAAGAGATACAGGCACAGAGAGATACTAAAGGTCATACATTACGTGAATTAGGTCCTCTGAGTACTGCTACCCTACTGTCCTTTTTCCTGCAGCTTTTGCTGCACTTTTGGGATTCCTTTGAGAATCACGACATGGAAACTCCCATGGACCAGCACTTTGAGACAAGCCTTAGAATCTTGAGCAGTCTGCGTGCAAAAAGAGTCAGGTTTCTTACAATTTCATTCTGAATACTGATCATATTTTGCAGCCACTTCATATAAATCTGATCACTTTAATTCAGACTAATTATGCTGCAATGCAACTCTTTCCTGTTTCCTGGAACCTGGGTGTTTTTTCAAAAGCACGGCATATCTTATGTGATAGAACTCATGAAAACTTTTAACTGTATTTTAATGCTCTTGGTTAGAGGTCTTACAACTGGTTGGTCAAGCCTACAGTTTGCCTTGAAATGTTCCTGGGCTCTCAAGAGCAGCTCCTAATTATCAACTGCTGTTAATAACCTCCAGAAACATCTTTGGCCAGAGTGATGCAGGAGCTCACTGTGGTGTGGTGGAGCTCTACAATGAGGGTAAAATTCACCTACAGAGACAGGAAAGCTTCTTCCCAAGTCACTCCATCTCCTGATGATTTCCAAAGGAGCTGGTGACCATCCTAAATGTCACAACCTTTCAAACAAAGTTCAGGGAGCATGTCCTGGATGCTGATCTTTCTCTGATTTGCATGCATGGCTCTGTGTGCCTTTTATACACGTGTTGGTGAGTACATCATAAACCACACTCCACTGTACACACTTCTCCCACTGGGCAGATATGAGAGAGCAAGCCCGTGGCAGATGTTAGTCTTGTTGCTCAAACACTGATGAAGGGCACTGAGACAAAGCAGTAGTAAATGGGGTATAGAAATCCATGGAAAAGATGTATTTCTACATCAGAGTCCATGACATGATGAATCCCGTTGCTGCCACTGACTCACACTCCCAGGCAGAAGCTCTCCAGTTGGAAAATGAGAAAGAAGAGACCTCAGAAGGAAATGTCAGGGTAGTCATTTTCTCATAGGACTCTTTTTTTTCCTTTTTCTTTTTTTCTTTTGTTTTTGGCAGCTGGAGATAGTGGCTCTGTAATAACATCTTGAAGTTTTGAAGGGGGATCCCTCCAGAACGGAAACGTCCTCAGAAGGACCATTTCCCTGATTGTGTTCAAGCCTGTGGGAAACTATTACCCTATGACGAGTTCTTCTAAACGAGATAGGGTTTATATTTGTTCTTAAATTGTGCTTTTATTTTTGGCAACTCCCCCACTGTGACTTTGACATCTCAGAAAAAAAGACCCTTCGAATTCTCAGAAGCCAGAAATGCCGCTGACAGAACTAATTCAGAACTGTCTTCATCAGCTCTACTAGCTTGATAACTTTCCATTCAGTTATTCCCTTCTCTGCTAATTCTGGAACAGTTGTTGTGCATATTTAAAAAAAAAATAAATTAAGACCATCTTGCTGGACATTTATAATCCAAATCAAGAGAAGCAAAGAAAAGAGCTCTCTGCTTAACCTGACTATATTTCTAGTTCATGAGGCTTGGATTTTGCATAATGAGATTTAGAAACAGGTGCTGAAAATCTTGGGAAACAGCCCAAATTTTGGGGTATAATTCCGAATGTATGTTGAGAGCTTTGGGGTACCTTAGTTTTGTGTCTAGAAGACTTTACTCCACTGAATTTCAATCGTAATTCATCTCAGCTGTGACTGTAGTGGCTCGTGTGGCATTGAGCTGCTTCTTAGGGGGTTTTTCCCCTTCCACTGCAGACCTTGCAATCTCAAGGAAATCTTCTGAGACCTGAGAATGAGACTGGATCCATTTCTAACTGCACACCCCCATGAGAAAGAATGGATTTGCCAGTTTTCCCAATGCCTCCAGTGACATTTCTTCATCTCATTAACCCCTGGAACTTTATTAATGTGAAGTGTACTCCTCTAATAGACCATTCTGCTGATTATGTGCAATGTAAGGACAAACTCCAGATCAATATTTTCATTTTACTGGTTGTTCAGATTTGGCAGCCACGGTGAATGGTAAAATCTGCTGCTAATTGAGGGAGAGATTCCACACACAGAGAGAAGCTGACACCTTTCCAGACACTCAAAGCAGAAGCACAGTCCAATATTTTGTCCTTTACTTGACCTGTAAGTCTTCCAGTTTTCACACAAGGGTGAGAATTTGGTGACTCCTGGTGTTACACTTCCCAGCAGGCTCTTTAGTTGCAGTGAGAAACAAGTGCTGGAAAAGTTGATACAAAGAGAGTAATTCAGGTTTTGCACCTGAATTCAAATATTCCTACTGTGCTTTGTGTTAGAATTTAGCAAGGGTGGGATTAGCTCCTTTACTGAGCATCACTACATCAAATATTACATTTCAGTGACCATTATTTTCAGAAACAAAACCGAAAAACCTTTCTGAAATTAAACCAAACCACTCTTCAACGCTTGCATTCAGCTCAGAGTTAAGATTTCAAATTTATACCAATAGACAGGTAATTTGGAGGTTTATGTTATGTTTTCTCATGCCTATGAGTGGGCAGGAACGATTAAAGCAAGTTAAAATCATTGAACTCTCCTTTCTGTTGTAATTGAACTTGGAAAAACAGTGCTGAATTTTGAGTTTTCAAAAAGTTAAAGACTATTTCTCTTTCATTTTTAAAGTTGTTGTGTTCTTGTCATAACAATCTTGAATTACTTGCCTGGTAGTGTCAGGCACTTACAGAGCCAGGTAATGTCAAGTGTTAAAAATCTTTTGGCAGACTCGATCCCATACCCAAGACGAAATGTATGAATTTCAAGGAAGAGAGAGTCTTTTGCTTGGTCTGAGCGTGCCAGAATGTCTCTTCTCTGTTTTGGGGTGATCCCAGATTATCTGTGAGGGAAAAGAGAGGGTGTAAATTCCAGTGCCTTAGCGGGGGGGTTTGAAGATTGTGAACTTTCTCCTTTCACAGTGTATTTGTACAGGTAGGCTTGCCCCCTTTTTTGTGTAGTAAAAATCCAGTGCTTATCATGCTGTTGGGTTTTTACAGCACCTCTGCTCTCAGCAGAGCACACTCTGCTTTGAAGGAATCTTGGATGAGCAGAGTCTAATCAGGCAAATTATCTCTCCTCCATCTTCCACGTTTTTTTTGTGTTCCACTTGTACATTTGAAACCTTTATGATATGCCCATATAAAGACATTAATCCCTATTTTTTGGTAATTTAGCACCTCTTGAAACCAGACTTGCCACCCAAACTCATGGGCAAGCATTGACATGTGTCTTGTGAGATCAGCTTCTTCCTCTTGAATAAATGCCATCAGCGTGTGGGGAAGTTATGTGATGATTCACGTCTGAAAACTGTAGGCCAGGACAATGCTTTTAAAAGCTGCATCTAAGTTTAGGCTTAGATTGCAACAGATAACTAACCTGGAAAATGGGATGCAGAGCAATGTGAAAACCCTGACACAGGCTAGACTTCCAGTCACTCAATATTGTGCAATCTAAGATAAATAGAAATTTTGGTTATGAAGCTTTAAAAAAAACCCCTCAGGATGGAATGCTTGTTGAACACAACACTGTCTAATTTCTACTTTGTCAGCTGTAAAATTCATCTCCTCATTAAAAAAAAAAAAAAAGTTTAAATAAGCCAAAGTTTATGAAACATATGTTTGCGTTTAAAACTGTTTTGCTGTTCACTTTGAGATGACTTTGGAGACATGGCCTGTGTTATAATACCACTTCCATTAAACATTGGAGGCTCAGCTTTTTTCCAAAAAAATTCACACAAACATTCTGCTCTTAATCCAAACAGAGGGGTTATGAACTGAACCTTCAAACAGAAACTCTCAGTATTTGGCTTCTCAGCTCAGTAGCACCAATATGGGATGCCAACCAGCATGCAGTGTAATTAATAATTGTTGTAAAAAAAAAAAGGTCCTTAAGGCAAAATACCCAGTGCCTATAGCTTGTCTGCTTTTTTAACCAAATAAGGGAATAGGGCATTTCACTGTTTATAATAGCACCATGAAATACGATGTTTCAAACTGTTAAAGAAAACACATTTAAACTTTTCCTGCCCATTTCCAAGTTTCTTTGACTTCTAAAAAAAAAAGAAAAAAAAATAAATATGGCTACAACTCTCTGGCAGATTTATAGGAACCTCCTTTTTTTTCATTTTTCAAAACACTTTAACAAAGCTCCAGAGATGAACAACATATCACCCAAGTTCTGGCAGTTATGCAAAGGATTGTACACACAGTTCCCAAAGAGTAAACATGCAAAAGTCAATTCCAGGGAATGACAGAAAGCGGAACTAATTAAAGACACCAAAGCCAAAGAGATTATTTTCTAAGACAAACATGTCAATATTTATCACATAAGTGAAGTTGGTGCCCCAGTGAGTCTGGTGGTGTTTATAAACATACATCTGGCACAATAACCTGTTGGTAATTGCAAAAATGAATGCTAATAAAATATGTATAAATACTTAAGCCCTGCATTAGGCAACTCTTAAAGTATTGCTTTAGCCTCTTATCAAAGCTTAAACATCATATTGTCTGACAGCATCCTGAAGTTCTGTAAGGCCCAAACATTTCTCATTGTTTCCACTTACATTATAATTTTTTGACTTAAATAGTGTTGCTTTTGGTTACAGCAGTGCAAGGAGACAGTTCAGAGCACGAAGTCCCCATTCCACATCTTTCTTTCCTTTGTTTTTATCACCCTGCAAATCCAGTAGCTGTTGAACAGAGTTCCCTTGGGCTCTCCTGCTTGTGATGCCATTCCTATCCCGTGCTGATTACCCCTTCATCTTCCTGGAGGCTTTCTTGGCATCAGACCCAGGCCAAGGCAGATGAAAACACATCCTCAGGATTTTATTCCCTGCCACTGAACAGAAAGCTTAAATCAGTGGGTCTTCACTCCCCAGAAAGAAGGGTGACTAAGTGCATTTAGGAGGAAAGGATGTCTTCCTCAGTCCTGACAAAAATCACCAGAGCTATTGTCATTTTTAAAGCTTTGCAACACTCAAGGTGATGCTGGTGTGGTTCTGCCACACGAGGTTTTTCTCATCAGCTGAGTGTTTGGTGTTCAGTGACAGCAAAGCTACGCTCTCCCAGAACGCTCCAACTACTGCCAAGGCCTCCCTTTTTTCACAGCCAGGTTCTTTCAAGGCAAGGAGTGCATGTTTATTAGTGCTTTGTTTTGTTTCTACCGTGGTGTGCCACTGAAACAGAGCCACTTGAAGAGGAGGCAGCTATTGCAGGTCACTGGAAAAGCACTTCTGTGCTCTGGTGCCAAATACAGAGGATGGAAAGTGGGGAGAAGAGATGTGAATGAATGAATGAATGTGTTACACGAGCTCTGCACACTTCAGTAGCCAGGCCAGTTATCCTTTTCTGATTCCCTGGTGTATTTTATTATCTAGTATGGCTGAGGTTTCTAACTGCTTCTGAGTTTTGCATGGGTCAAAAGCATTCAGGAAACACTGATTCCTTGTATAGCACAGCTCTAGAGCTGATCAATAAAATTCAGCTCTGCAGATTGAAATTCATTTCCCCCCTCAATACAAATTGAGTATTGCAAAATGAAGGGGCAATCTGCAGCAAACCTGCACAGCAAAGAAAAGTTAAAAAAAAGAGCACTATGGCTCAAAGGTTGTACTTTAGAGTGTGAGTTTTTGGCTTTGGAAAAGTCAAGGTACTATTTCTTTCTATTTTTTTATTGTCTTGGGTGGAAATTTGACTGTAACAGCAAGAAAGCCAGGTTGTATTCATCATTTGACTTTATTTCTATTTGGTTGGTTAGGAAGAGAATTTCCTGTCTGCAGGAAAGTTCTGTGCTTTGGAAAGAACACTTTATTTCAGGTGGATTGAAACATTATATGCCGGAGTTGACATAGTGAATGAAATAAAGTTCAGGAAGTTTTCATTGCTGCCTGAAAGGAAATTTTATCAGACCTGACATCCCTGATGTTAGAAGTTCCAGCATTCACAAAGGGGCATTTTCTAACTTTTCTGTGACTGACTCCAGTTCAGGCTCTTTATAAGTAGCTCTTTGCCCTTTTCAGAGCTGCCTCCTGCTCTGCACCACCACCAGCATGTGTGTTGTCATTCCAAGATGGTTTGAGGAACTGGTTCAACTGAAAACAAAATAAAACTTCCCTTTTATTTTTTCTTGTCCCTATCCAGCCAAGTTACCTGAGTGGTTTCTAATAGGTTTGCACAGCCATAGTTGAGGGGAAGGAGTGAGTGCAGCAATAAAAGGCCCAGGATGAGGGATGGATTAAGCCAGTGTTGTCACCAAAAGTTGTTCATGTGGGACCACAATCACTGTACCATTTCATTATCTTGTAAGGACTACCTTGTTTCCTCAAATCACCTCCTCCAAATCCCCCCAGAGCTGATTCATATGTCTGAGGAAGATGTATTAAGTACCGCGGGTGGATAAGAAGCAGATGTTTGATGTGAATGTTAAAAATTCCAGGACAGCTTTTGCAATGACAGAGACTGCTCTGGTGTCCTTGGCCAGCTTCCCTGTATTGTGTGTTGTTTGGATACACTGCAGAGATGGATGCTGCAGTCATGTTTAGTGTAAGGCACCTATCAGAGGCATCCCAGAAGCCTGGGGCACACGTGAAATATCCGTAGATAAAAGAGGGAAAGATCATAAACGAAAGGAAGGCAGAAAGAACAAAATGTATTTATCTAAAGGAGAAAGAGGAGGCAATCCTGAACACAACTGCAGGAATAATGACTCCTTGAAAGTAAGCAAAACACGAGGATGTCAGTGCACATTGATCAGTGCAGACCTGAACAAAAACATCAGGTGATGATGCTCAGTTGGCATTTGTAGTGAACAAACTGGTTGTTGAATGTCAGACAGGAACAGCTCTGCTTGAAGTGATGTTGTGCACAACAGCACGAGCAGCACTCGAGCTTTTGCAAGTGCAGGAATTAACAGTGCTACAAACACAGACACACACAAAAATGCTTGTATGGTAAACACCGTTGGAGACGTGGCCTAATGCAAGTAAAAACCTCTACTATTTTTGGAATTAAGTAAAAAGAGAGAAAAATTTGGATCAGCCAACAGCTGGACACTCCTAAACTAACCTGCTCCTCACCTCCACTCCATCCCACCGCCTATTTAAGATTAAGTGATTGGAGAAAAAGCCTCTCTCACACACCTACAAGCTTTCTCAAGTCAGAGATTTCCCTGATTTCAAGGGCTGGTAAGTGCAGTGGGAGCCCTGAGGGTAAGGTTGGAAAAGCCAGGCTTTGGTCTCAAGTTTGCAGAAGTGATGTGGTTTTTTTCCTCCTAACTGGGCCTGTTGTCAGTAGTGGACAAGGTAAACATTTACAGGTGAGGAATAAAGCACAGACAAATTAGCTGAGTCACATTCACAAGCAAGGTGGTTAATGGTGTGAAAAGGATTCACACCTCTTGACTCTCTCTTCTGTGTTTTATCCACAAACCCATTTTTAAGTCTTGGGATACTTCTGAGTTTGTGATGAATTTAAAGAATACATTATATCTTCAACACACATATATACATTTACAAAGCCAAAAGAGTTTTCTCACTCTGGAAACCACTTATAAACAGTTCTACCTACATTAAATAGGTAAAAAATAAGAAAAAGTATTTTAGTGGCTGCAAGCAACTGTATTTTCATGTCCACAAGTCAGAGCAAAGAAACTTAGCAGCTGTGATTACACAGCAGTCAAAGGTTATACCTGCAAGCAATTAGTGCAGAGGGACTTTTAATCCAACAGTGTCCTGGTCTCTCCAGCCTCCACAGAGACCTTCTGCCCTTTTTTGGGCCACAACCACCTCTGTCTTTGTTGTGGGACAGATAAATTGATAGTAGAGGTTATCCCACGGACAAGTTTCAGTATCTGAGACCCACATGTGGCAGACAGACAAACACAACAGTGAGCAGGCAGTTCATAACCCAGATGAACACTGAGAATGGGAAAAGCAATTCTGTGCAGGTCCAAACATAGTCAGTTATCAGGAAAATCTGAGCCATGAGATCTGTGTCATTGTACAACCATTTTTCCCAAGCAGAATAACAGAAGGCTTGAAACCTTCATACTTGGATCATCATCTCATGAATGGTATAATTGACCTGTGTATGGTATGACTACATTGCAAAGACATTTTAACTCTCTATGGGGCTGTGCAGGGCTCAGCTGTGATTTTTAAATGAAAGAAAACAGTGTAACACTGGGAAAAAAATGTATTTCCTCCTTGTGGTTGTTACCTGCTGAGTTAAGCATCCTACCTGAACAAGCTCTCAGTTACAGAGCCCCCATGAGACCCCATTTGACCTGGAAAGTGTTAATGTCTTTGAAAACTCCTTCCACCAGTGTTTGTTTAGGCTGGGAAGAGGGAAGGGCTAGAGGGAGAGTTACCTTGAGAATTAGAAGAACATAAAAAAAAAAATCCAGGAGGAATGAGGGTGCACCTAAGAAAGCAGGAAACACCTCAGGAGGAAACCTTCAGCCTCTGAAGTCAAAAGAGGAGGAAAAAGGGAAAGTCAGGAAAAGTTGAAAAGAAAAATACTCTGCCAAAACCATTCACTGAAGCCCCAGAGGTGCCTTTGCTTTCATTCACTGCACTGAAACATCGTGTTCCTTCGAATGCAGCTCTCTTTTATGAGCAGCAGTGGGAAAATGAATAGCAGCTGATGTTTCCCACACGGAACCTTCCAACCTGACACGGGGCCTTGCAATGGGGCTAGAAAAGCACAGCAGCAACTCAGCAGTAACAAAGGTGCTCAAGCAGTGCTTAGATGGCCTTTCTCTCATGCCACAGCTCTGCTCTGGGGATTTTCATGGGCTTGGGTCTCGTGCTCACTCTCTGCACTGGGATAAATTCCACTGTTCTGCTTGTCTGTATGTGCAGATGCCCATATTTCAGCAGGTGGGATCACACCATATTAAGAACTTTCATATCTTAATTTATCTCCCAAGACTTCCTTTTTAGTCAGCTTTATTGTGGAAATACAAAGAAATTGAGAAAGGACTGGAAATTTGAGTAACACAAGCATAACTGATACTTCTCTAGTAAAACAAACAAACAAACGAAAAACTAATGGTCCTTTGTCTCAGCTTTGCATTCTGGGGGGTATTTGGTATTTTTTTGCTTCAGAGCTGGATTCCTCCTTTACAAAACCAAGAAAACAGGATTCCACCTTCCTAGGGAAGCATCTGTGGTGGGAAATAATCCGAATTCTACCATGTAAAAGAAATGAGGCAGCATAAGATGCACATGGCAGGGATTGCTTTCCCAGTCGTTTCAGATTCAAGAGAGATAAAACATTACATTGCTTTTCTTTATTTCCAAAATCCATCTCATTTCAGAAGGTTATCAGGAGTCGTAACAGGGGTTTTTTTTCTGATTTATTGTATGTGAACGGTTTCTGTCTTGCTCCACTGGCTTGTTGGTGCCCCCTCGTGTTTAAAAGAACATGATAAAGATCAGTTGTGTTCATAGAGAAGAACTTAAATAACCACATCTAGGAAAGGTGTGAAAATTAGGGCAGAGGGGGGAAAAAAAGATTCTTTAAAGCTTTTTTTCAGAGTTGAAAACAGAGTTTTAGCTTGTAATTTTTCAGGAGTGTTTTTACATTATTCCAGATGTTACTAAAGCCACTGATAAATTACAGGCACTTATAAGTTTATAATAAGTGTATTTTTTTAAAGTATTTTAAAAACACTCAAAAGGAACACTGTGATTTCTTCTCTTCATTTAAGTTTAACGTTCCCATGCATATAATCAATAATTAAATAATACTCTCTGTGTTCTGATGGTGAAAGGTATCTGTGGACTTGTTTTCAGGTACTTTTATCTCAAGGTGTGTGAGTTGCTGGGTGTGCAGGTTGTACATGAGAAAAAGGAGTTGGAGCAGAATCAGCCTCTGGAAGTTCTCTTAATTGTGTCACTGGTCCCTTTCAGACCTTGTGCCAAGTACCTCACCTCATAGCTCTTGATATCCTCATCCTCAGCACATGTGTTGGCATCTTCCCATGGGAATTCAACCTGCTGTTAAGGTAAAAGAACTGTGTAGAAAAAATTATATATATATATATATATAAAGTCTTGTCTTTTTAGCATTGGAAAAGCTGATAAAATAGGCCAAAGAAAAGTTACATATGTGGTCACTAATGACCAGATCTCCCCCTTATTCTTGTGCAGCATTGCAGGATGGGGAAAAAAAAAAACAAAAAGCCTGGTTTTCAGTTCCAGGATCAACACAGATGGATTTGGGTCAGTACCATGTTGGCAAGTAAACATTTTGCTGTGGTCCTGGAAGAAAACTGTGTCCAGCAAGTTGGCTGTGACTCAGGAGCATGGGAGGAACCCTGTCAGCAACCCAGCAGCTGAGAAGGACTGCCAGGCTATGGCAGCATGTTATGGGATGACCAGACACGGGCTGGGTGGGTGGCAACCATCCCAGCTAAAAAAAAACCAGAACCCAGCAAATTTTAAGAGCTCTTGAAGGTCCAGTGTTTTGAAACCAAGAGCTGATTTTGAGAGGAAACTGCCAGAACCATCAGAAATTTGTGTGAATGTATCTATTTCCCACTTTGACCTGCATAAATGATTCGCACAGAACTTCCTAAAACCACTCAAGTTCAGTTTTCCTCTGTGCTGTGATTTGAGTTCTCCTGAAAAACAGCTCCCCTCCGAAAAAAAAAACCAACAAACTCCTTCATGTGGTACCTCTTGGATCACAGTCCTGACAAAAACAGGTGTGGAACAGCCTTTCCTCTTTCCTTGAGGACAGTCTGGAGGGTGAGCTGCAAAAAAATTCTCGAATGACAGATCAACTCCTGAGCGGTGCAACTAAAAAGATTTATTAAGATTAGGGGGAGAAGGTGGCACTGGAGCTGAAGAAATGGCCTGGATGTCACACCTACCCCTGACACGAGCTAATCAGAGAAGTTTGACTTTGGCTTAGTCACGGTGAATAAGGCTCCAGGAGCGCACAAACTTTTTTTATCAAATGTTTTTATCCCTCCTTGTCCAGCCCTCCTCTCTTATCTAAACCTAGCCCATGGCTACAGGCTTTTGAGTCACCTTGGGTTTGTCATCCCTTCCGCCTTTGCCTGACTTCCCACCCTGATTTTCACGTGCTTTGAAGAAGGCAGAGACCTGTGGGGACACACAGGACCCAGTGTCAGCCACTTGTTTTTAAAACACCAGTGTGTGTGCTCTGTGCTGCAAGCGAGGCATTTTTATGGCTCATTTGTGTGCAATAACACATGGCATGGCTCTGTTAATCTTAATTACCCATCTGGGTATAGACAGGCCAGTTGTATTCACAGATAAAACGCAGGGAAGTATGTGGTGTTCAATCCCACCAGGAAACAATCACTGCTGCCTTATTTCATTTATATAGATTCAAAGCACAACATAAAAATGTCCATATTCTTTCTCGGACCCATTTGATGTTCAAAGACATGCACATGGAGGATACAACCATCCCTGACTACCAAGACCATCTGCTCTGTCCTACTAAGATCTGCATACCCTGTCTCAGAGGGATGACTGCATATTAAAGCATCCTTCTTCAAACTCTTCTGTATTTCTTTCTTTTGGTACCTGCCCTCCAGAAACACAGTTTGAGGCTGAAAAACTGAACACTGCTTTAACCATGCTCACCATTCTCAGTTTCTCAGGCAGGTCACTGGTATTCATGTTTTGGAAAATGCTGGTGAATCTCCATGAACCTGCTGTTGACTCAGCCCCGGATTGGGTTCTCAGCCCATTGTTCTCTTGTTTCTAGGGAGTTTTCACAGAGATCCCAACTGAATTCGTGATTCACGTGTTTAAATCACAAACACCTTGGAGATAAATTGTGAATATTTAACAAAAAAAAAAACACAAAAAAACCAAACAACCAAACACACAAAAAAACCCTGGTAACCACCAGTTGTAACACAATATATGAAAGTATAGAGTCTAAACCTACAATCCATTGACAGTCTCATGTGCAACTTCATTGGGAATGTCTCATGTCCATGGAAAAGCCTTATAATATTTGTAGGTAATTGGTGTATAGACCATTTTAGGGCACTGTAAGAATTAAATTCTTAATTCTTAATAAATAAAAATAAAAAGCAGACCCATGAGCATATGGAATGTTATCCAAATATTAGTGCAACAGGTTCTTTGCTGTTATACCACAAATGGTACTGTTACTACTTCAGGTCTTCGCTCATTTACAGAAGTCCAAATTTTCTACTTTTTGGAAAGTGTTGTTGTAAAATAATGGTCTGAAATTGTCAGCTGCCACTGCAAAAAATGCCCTTGTGACAGGATCACACACCCCAGAGGTGGCAGAAACCTGGAAAGTTAATACAGTTTTTTCCAGCTGTGGCCACACTGCCAGCTGGAAACACCTGAGTGAAGAGGAGCAGCCTCAGCATCAGGGAGATGGGCGCTGTGGAAAGGGAGAGATCCTTGAGAAGTCACCAGGGAATAAAAAGGCCTTGGGCTTCTTGTTTTGTGGCATCTGAGCTGGAGGCAGAAAAAGGAGGTCAGTCTGGGCTCCTGGGGCTTGGGAGGTGGGATGGACAGGGAGCAAAACACCATAGTTTGGGTCTGTAGGTGTGACCTCTGTTATCCTGGGGGGCTGCAAGAACCAGCATCTCCTTCTGCAAGCACTGTCAAGCCTCTGAGCTTTACAGAGTCTAATCTCCAGTGGATAACAAATCTTGAGCTGTTTTAGTGGCATATCTGCTGATAATGAACGAGGATATGAAAGTATTTAGGTCCTGGCATGTGAAAACCGTCGGTGCTCACGGCAAAACTCCCATCACCGTTAATGAAGTGCTAAAAACTTGTCTCTTAGTGGGCTGCCAGTCTGTGCAGGACGGTAATTCTGCTGTAGAATGACTGTAGCACATGGGCTGCAGCCTTCCAGTATCCAAGCCACTTAAAGGGTATTAGCCTGAGTCATTGTTAGTGCCTCTTTGTGTCTTTTAACAAAAGGCTTCGCTGCTTCAATTATAAATGGTGAAACAACTGCAGGTTCAAAACGAAGTTGCAGAAGACACTTAGACTAAATACCTGTTGAGGGAGATGCTGGCTCCCATAAATGCAAAGAGTGGCAAGTGGAGTCACAAGTAAAGGCTTCACCTTTTTTTCCTCTTTATGATTCAAGTGACTTAAGCTCTAGGAGTAACTTCTGGTAAGCAATTTTATATAATATATATATATTTTACCTTCATTGCTTAAGACTAAAGATGCAGGGGCAGGTTGCAGCATGCAGCTGCACTTTGCACATGGGAGCACTGTGGGTTGATTTTTGCTTTGGACTGTACACCACAAGAAAAAAATAAATAAGAAGGAAAGCAAAGATACATGAGAACTATTTTGATTTTTCCTATCAGATTCAGTTCAAGAAGGTAATCAATAGCTGCTCCTGTTAGTCACAGATCAAAGACCAGGGAACATACACTGCTATGTCTAATGGAAATGGCCATGGACCAGCAGACTTGCCCTACAGCAAGAAGGGATTGAGATTAGGAAAAACTTCTCTAAATGCAAGGGTAATTTTAAGCATAGCACCAGATTCCCACAGGAGCTTGCAATGGATGATGGCAATCTCATCAAAAGGAGTCAGGAAACTCAGATCAGCAGTAGCTTGGGTCCAGTTGAATCTGCCTTGGGACAGAGGGGGGGACTGGATCCAACTGCAGAGAGTTTAAAAAAATTGGGAGTGGGCTCGGTTTCACTCCCCCACCCCTCTGGCTGGTGCAGCTGTGCAAGCCAAGGCTGTCATAATTTCCTTCCATCAGTAGCAAGGGGAGAATCAGAGACCAGCTGTGACTCACATGGTCTGAGTCAAACCTTCTCCTGTGAACACAGCTTACAGCATCTCCTAATTTCATTTCAAAGCCCTGGCTGGGCTCTTGGGTGGTGTTACTTTCAACTGTAAATTGCAGAGGGAAGAAGTGGGAGGTTCCTCTGACTTTTTGTAAAATGACACTTGGAAACTTGGGCAGCATTAATGGGAAAACCCTGCGTGTTTCCCATCCTAGTGCCTAATAGCAACTAGTGAAAGTGTTTCATGGGGACATGAGAAAGGGAACAGTCCTCCTGTATGTAGAAGCAGGGAGAGGATTGTCTTTTAATTTCTTTTTTTCCTTCATTTTCCACTTCTCTTACATCATCTAAACTTGTGAAAATCAGTCATCCTAAGTATTTATTCTTAATTTAGGCAACAAGTGACCCCCAGCCTGCTTCTGCCACTGGCACAAGACAAAGACCTGCAAGGTGCTGGATGTTTGTCACTACAGGCATTGTTTTATTCAGTCCTTAAACCACCTGCAGCTTTGAGCACATACTTGGTGCATTGTTACTTACAAACAGCAACGTTTTTCTCACTCAACTTCGGCAAAATGTTAAAACACACATACACACAAAAAAAATTTAAAAAAAAAAAGAAGCAGAGACTGTTCACAGAAGTAATATTTAACATAAGCCCGCACAGAAGTGCCCGTGCTTGACATGAATGAGTTCAAAACACACAAAATATTCTGTGCTTTAGGTACATGAGCTCTGGATATATATATCCAGCCAAGAGAATTGCCATACTCTGAGGTCCATCTAGCCCAGGACCCAGTGTCTGTCAGTGGTAAGTAGCAAGGAAAGGAGATTAGAAACAGAACATCCTTCCCCACAAATGCCTTTCCGACCATCAGAGGCTTAAGAGCTTACTCAGCTGAAAATTATAGCCAGACCACTTTGTACAGTAGACACCACTGGAGCTATTTTTCACAAATATTTCTCATCCCTTTTCAAAAAAAAAAAAAAATTGCTTCTGACTTGACTTGTATCTCATGAAAATGTAACAGTGCTCTGTGTCCATAGTTTTGTTATATTTACCATTATATAGTAATTTACACAAGAATCTTATGGTTTCAGTTTATTACATGGAAAAAAAACCTTTTCTTATTTTTTCATCTTGCCACCTCCTAATTTCTGTGGGTATACCTTAGTTTTTATATTGTGACTTACCATTCCCTGTTTATCTTTCCCACGTTGCCTGTGGTTTTGGGGCTCTCTGGAACATGACTCTGTACAACACACCCACTTTTTTTGCTTGTGAGTCAATGACAGGCAGGGAGTGTGTTGTGTGTAGTGGTGAAGGTGAGGAGCAGGGGCTCCACTGCTGTCACAGCCACAGCCAGGGTTTGTTTCACCATCATGTGATTGTGTTCATGCTGTTTTCGGGAGGCTGCCAGGGATATGGGCTCTTATCTCTGGATGCCCCAGCTGAACAGAGAGCTGGAGCATATCCCTGCCTTCACTGAGTGCCCCTCAAAAGTGTAAAAGACTTCATAAAAATAGTTCAGAGGCAACTCCAAGGCAGGGAGGAGGTTGGTGGGCTGGTTGGTTGGTTTGGCATTTGGGGTGGTGGGGCCGGCGTCACACGCAGGCATTTCCCGGGAGCGTGAGCACCCTGAACACCCAGAGCCTCCACTCAGCTTCCAAACACAGGAGCCAAGAACTGCATTATTATTGTTATAAAGGTACACAGTACATTTTGCAGGAGCAGACTGTAAATATTTCCAGCAATAGGTGTGGATGCCAAGCTTCGCTGTCGCCTTCCTAGCCGTTAAGAAGGCACTATTTTGTTTTATTGCACAGACAGTAGATCCTCCACCCCTTCACCATCCTGCTCACAAGTACGTGTTGGGATGGCACACTGGGTTTATCACACGCTGAGGAAGAAAACTGGAGCTGGAGTCTCTGCTTCCTGTCATCCCAACAGCCTATTTTAGCTCGTGGGGCTCTTGAAAAGACAAATCGTGTTTCCTCTGCTCTCGTGCGTGGTCGGAGCCTGAGCAGTTCTGTCCCTTCAGGTGCACCAGTGGTCCAGCCCTTGTCAGCCTGCAATTAAAAAGTCCATGTGCCCACACAGAGGAGCCCAGGGAATATTAAAAAGTAAAGAAAATAGTGTGGAGAAGCAGGACAGAGGGATGGAGGTCAGGCAGGCTCCGTCCAGATGTTTTCCCATTATCTTTATATCAGTTTCCAACAACAGGCTTCTCCAAAGCAGCTCAAGGATGTGCTAGAGCTCATCTAGGGGAGTGGGAAGGAAGCTTGTTGTCCTGCCTCTCAGTACTACTGGGTGGAGCACAGGTTCCACAGCACACGGAGATTTTTCCACTTCCACTCAAATCTGGGCCATGTCAGCCCCGGGACCTTCTGAAATAATACCAGGCAATTAATGTATTTTAATTTTCAGGACACTTTAAAAGTAAGGATTGCCCGTTAACACTTAAACAGCTGGAATGGGGCAGTAATATCAACTTTATTTTTATTTTTTTTTCCACTTGTGGAGCTGGAATACAAGCTTAATTTTGGAAATTCTGCCTGTCAGACTAAAACTTCCTAAAGCCTCTTACAAAATGATGCCATCAATCAGCTGGTCCACCTCTGGCTGGGCTTTCAGTAGGGAACTACCCACAGAAAAGGTGTCACTTCAGTGGTGAAGGCACATTCTGTGCTGCCCTGTGCATATATCCAGGCTGGGTTCCCACCCCAGCTGTAGTCAGCAGATGCTCGTGGAGCTTGTGGTCATGATGAGATGGAATCCAGCATTATTTCCAGATTTCGTTGTGTTTCACATCCGTAAAACAAATATATATGTTGGTCTTGTGCCCACATTTGGTTCTGTCACAAATCTCCATCCAAAATAAATTAATTTCAGGCAAAGGGAAAAGAGCACGTTCCCAAGTGCCTTTGATCCTGGGTTAAGCAAGCTGGTAATTGAGGCTTCAGTGCAACACAATCTACTCGCCCTCTCTCCTGCTAAGAATAAACTAAGTGATGGGCATTTTAAAAATAGCCCAATCCATACTGTCCCAAAAAAATCCCAAAAGTCAAAAAAGGAGCTAAAAGGTATGAAATGTAACCTGAAAGCATCCGGACTCAAAGCCTTGAGGGTTTATATTCCATGAAGGAAAAGTCCATGCATGTAAATTCCCTGGGTTATGTATTTATTACAACGTGTTTTCTGTCCCTCCTGTCAAACTTCCAACCAACCCAGGAAAGATGCTTTTACAATTTTAAGAATGCTGTCCCCCAGGGATATCTGAGCTGTAACCTGCTGTCTTTTGGGTAGCAAAGGGGGGTTGAGGGTGGAACTAGACCCCTGATCTAAGTGGGAACAGCGTCTGCTCGCTGTCACCAGGTGGGCACCCCTCTGCTACCCCTGGGCTGGGCTCCCTGATTCCTGAGTACCACCAGCAAGATGCCACTCAGCAATGTCCCTTTTGGGGGTGCAAAGGGACCAGGAAGGGCCTGGGTGCAGCAGGAGCTGTGACAAATGTGGGGTACTTGGGGTCTGACTGCCAGAAGCTGGGAAGCCTGCCAAGCCTGCTTCCTTCTGGCAGAGCCCTTGCACGCTTCTCTTCGAGTTTTTGAGGGTTAAGTGCTTGTCTGAGGTTTAAAAAAAAAAAACATAAGGGAAAACAGATAAATGTGCAGATAAATGTGTGTCAGTTTTGCCTAAGAGGGTTTCTGCAGTACAGCACAGGCTCGGGCAGTGAATTTGGAGAAGACCAAGGAATCCCTGGGGGGCACTGAAGAGGGGTTTAAATCCGTGGAGATGAACAAGCCTGGAATCCTGTTCAAAATCCTGCACGAATACTGCAGCCACCCAGCAGGAGGTGTAAAAGGCGAGTGTCGGCTGTTTTACACCTCACATTCCGAAAAAACAAAGTTGAGAAAAGTAACCCGGTGGTATTCTTTGAGGGCGTGACTTGGTGCATAAGGTGACATCCAGAGCATCCCTCCTGGACCAGAGCTGGGAGAGGAGGGGGGTGACAGTCACAGCCTCCCTGGGAGATCACAGAACATGGAAGGGACCCACAAGGACCATCGAGTCCAACCCTTAGCCCTGCACAGGACCATCCCCAAGAGACGGGGCGCCCCGGCAGGCAGCGGGGTGGAGGAGAAGCTTCGTCACCGCTTCCCCACTTGCCAACCCTGTCACCTTTCCCACTGGGACAGCAGGAAAGACGGGGCGGCGAACCGGGGAGGGGGCCGGTCACCCCCAAACAACGCGGGGCTTCAACAGCGCACCCAGCCACACTTTTCCTTTTTTTTTTTTTTTTTTTTTTTTTAAATCTCCTCTTATTTTTGCGAGACGGGGAGGAGCGGGAGCGTGATAAAAAAAATAAATAAATAGGAAAGGGAGCGGGAAAGCACTTAATTGCGGCTCGGTGCGAGGGTCTTTAGCTCTGTTGGCGGAGCGCTCCCCATCGCCGACCTTCCGCGGGCGCTCCGCGCCCAAGGTCAGCGCAGGTACGCGCGGGGGCTCCGCGGGGGCGGCGCCACCGGGAGGGAGGGAAAGAGGGAGGGAAAGGAGGAAGGGAAGAGGGAGGGAAGGAGGGCCGGCTGCCCGCGGAGGGCCGCGCTCCGGCGGGCCGGGCCGCCCGTATTTAAAGTGTGCCGGGGGCGGCGGAGCCGCTCGCAGGGTGAGCGCGCCCTCCCCGACAGGCGCCGCGGGGAAGGGGGGGAAAAAAAAGGGAGGAGAAACAGCAGCAGGAGGAGGAGGGATCCTGGCAAGTTCGGTGTGGTACCAAGTCCAGGCGGGCTGCAGGGCTCGGACGGGCGATGGATAAGGATGAGATCCACCTGCGCAGGCTGCCGGCCGCCGCGCCTTGGGGACCGCGTAAGTGTCGCCGGCCGCGGCGGGGACGGTGCGGGATGGGGAGCGCTCCTGCCCGGCCGGGGACGGGCTCCGCGGGCCGCCCCGCCTGCCCCGATAAGGGATTTATTATTAGCGTTTCATCGACTATTTTTAAAAATCCAGAAATAATCTCCGCGGAGTAGCGGCGGAACGAAATAGCTTTGTCCCATCTCCGCCCCCGCCCCCCCAAAGCGGTGTAAAGTCCTTTCAACCTGACTTAATATTGTAATTAAAAGCTCGTCTAGCCCCGGGAAGCCAATCTAATTGTGGGAAATTGCCGGAGTACAAAGTATATGTGACAAATCCTTGAGTTGATGATTGCTGTTAATTCACGCTGTGCCGCGGAAGTCGAGCTAAAAAAAAAAAAAAAAAAAAAGAAAGAAAAATCTTACTAAATGAAATGGGTCTGTCCGAGATTGTCAGTAATGCTTTTACAGAACTGACTAAATCATGTATCTGGGTATCATTAACTAATGTGTGCAGCAAAATAAATTATATATATTGGAAGGGGACAATACATTCCTTGGCTGAGAAGTTACAGAGCGTTTGGAGCCAAAGAGCAGATCGTTTAAGTGGTAGGGGGTGGGAATTTCCTTGGCTTCCCTCTAGAAATAAATCACAGCTCGGTGCCTGTGTGCATGCATGTGCACCCACATGTGCATTTATATAAAATCTTCACACACACACACACAGTGTATATAAAACCTTCACACACAGGCATTGGAACACAAATTTTGTGAGTACTATTTACTGAGCGCATTTTTCTCCCAGTTTAGAGACAATAAAACTGGGACTGAGATGCTAACCAGGAACATACTGGAACACATTTGATTATCCGGCTGAATTGTATACAAATGAAGTAAATTTAGCATGGCACCATTTATAAATTCCACGCTTTACAATCAAAATTCCAAATCTAACTGGTGGCAGCTAAGAATAGCACAGGGAGCCCTTTTCTTCACTCCCTCTTTTTGGATTCCCACGAAAACTGTTATCCTGGAGCCTACTCATTAAATGGCCAGATATTTCATCAGAATTCAGCCCATTTCTGAAAGAAATGCTGTTTGCTCATCAAACCATAGGCTGGTCAGAGTGCTCAGAATGAAAACTTTAATGTCTGACACAAAACAGGTGGGCTTTGTATCTAAATACCGGGGAGACTGGGCTTCTGTGTTCAGCTGGTTGTCCCACCTTAACTTCTTTATGAAAATAAGGAGCTTGAACAAAAGTTCAAAACTGTCATGGAAAGCAGGGGAAGCCAAAGTGTTGTCGCAGTACATTGACGGAGATATCTGTAAGAGGACTACATGATAAAATGGCACTAGAAACTCCACCATTACTCACGGGGCAGGTGGCAATTTATCATGAGGCAATCGCAGCGATAGGGTGAGAGTCCTAAGAAATCTTTTTGAGTGGCTTTTTATCTTTGGAAAACATAGTATTTTGCAGGGATGTTATTTAATTTACTGAGTCACCCATTAGCAGCCTGAGCACTGTACACCAGCTTCATTGATGAGTTCAAGGAGCAGTTCTTGCTCTCGGAGGTGCATGTTTGTGTTTCTGTTGATAACCTATCCAAAAGAGCTTGTTTGTAAAAGCTGGTTATAAGATGAAACTCCTTTCTTATTACATAGCACAGCCATGTATTGTGGTACAAATCCTACCCAGTTGTTTGGTAACTTCTGCATTTATTGCTGGAGAGACGTGTGGAGACCCAGCCTTGATGTTTGTACGTGCTCTTTGTACTCAGAAAACCTCCCACAGACAGCAAAGGAGACTTGCTTGTTACGAGGAGTTGGGAAAAAATTTGGGGTCAGTGAGAGGATGATGGAAGACAGGAAAACAAGGGGGAAAAACCTGTGCTCCTATAAGCTCTGGGTAAATACTATCTGTCGCCTACATCCAAAGGACTATTTAACTTATGGCTCACAAGGAAAAAAGTGACCTCAGCACATTATTTTTGGCTCTTTTGGTGGCATGAAAGGACAGGTGTCCCCAGCTACATCTGTGCCCTAAGGAGCCAGGCATTGCAGCTGATGCCTGACAGCTTATTATATGCAACTCCTTCTTTATGTCCTGGGGTAACAAGTGCATCTGATAAAGACTGGATGAGGGTCAGAATTGGGGTGGGCTCAGGGGAAAGGTACTGGCATGTTGGCTTCTAAGAGGACCATGGTGATGTCCTGTCACTTCAGAGAAAAGCTTAGAGGCACGGGGGACAAGTGCTCAGGACTGAGCAGAGATTTAGGATTCGGGTCTTTACCCCTCAATGTTTCAACGATCAAAAATTCCCTGAATGGACATCTGCCCCCTTTGAAAACCATGGGAGACTTTTGTCACCAGCTTAAATGTTGTCAGACTCTCACCCCAGAAAATGAAATGTTTTTCCCCTTTTCTCTGGAATACACTGCTCAATCCAAGGCTGGGACTTCCAGCACAGCTCTGTAGGTTTTTGGTCCATGTTGCCCTGCTTCCCATGGTAGCACTGCAGCTATTTCCATTAACAGTGAAAATGATGAAGCATATTAGGCTAATAATTAATCAGAGATGACAAGGGACTAATAACTGTATTGATTTAATTAGGACTTCTTTTCCAGCTCTGTAACTTGCAGTCATGCACATCATTAACTTAGCATTTTAATTTGCCGTGATAACTTATTAATTTCTGGGGGTGAGCGCGCGCGCGGCCGGGGCAGCGGCTCCGACTGTGCCTCGGTCCTGCCCAGGACTGGCAGCAAGCAGGGCACTCTGTCAGCCCCTGAGAGCTGCTCCTGCAGGGCACTGAGGCAGTGGGAATTGCCGAGCCAGGTGTGGTGGATGAGCCGGGAAGGCACGTGTGGCTCTCCGTCCGCTCGCTGCGGCTGTACGGGCGTGACGTGAAATATGGGGTAAAAGCAACGTGCCAGAACGGGAGGAGGGAGAGTGACCCTGGGAAGGAGCAGCAGTTGTTGGCATCGGGAAGGGAAAAATGTCCCTCCTGACTTGCGCTGCACCCTTTGAATTCTGGCGATTTCGAGAAGAGGAAATGCTTGGGGACGTGCTGTGGTTGGAAAATAAGGCTCACTTTAAATTAGAATCACTTTGGGGAGAGGAGGAAAGGCAGGGGCTGTAACAGGCATGATAAACAGGAATTTACTGTGTGAAAGGCTGATGAATGCCAAGTTTACTCATCTTTCCCCCCCCCTATTTTGTTGGGGGTACTTGACACTCGCTGGGCATGCCTGGCATCTTATGCAGCTGGTCCTCAGTAAGATCCCCTCTGGTACACTGCTGACCAGAAACTTCTCCAGCAGGGAGAAGCTGTTCTCACTGAGATCATAGAGCTAAATAGATGGTTGTGTTGCACTGTGCAGCAAGGTTTGGGACTTGTGGGGAAAGAGATCCCATCAACCTCTGCACAGAGCTGAGCATCCTGCTCTGTATTATCAAGGTACTTGTAAACCTTTGCCCTGTGCCGTGGGAAGGCTGATTCCTCTGCTTTATCCTCGTTTGCTGCAGAGGGCAGTCAGCACAGGGACAAGAGCTGTGCAAGCCAGAAGCACCAGGCAGGCTCCATAGGAGAGCCTGTCCAAAGTCCTTGGCCTTGTCCTTGGGCAAGATGATGGGGAGTTTGGAGAATTGACCCTATCAAATATGCATTTCATATAGAAACGGGTCATTTTCATGTGGAAGTATGAGTCACTGTGTAGGTGAACTGTTGGTCTGGTGAGCTCCAGGAACAGAAGGCACCACTCTCCTTATTTCTTACGAGTGTTTTCAGGGATTCTGAGAAAGCCTTTCTGCACACAGCCTCATACCTTATTATACAAGCCAAGTTGGAAATAGTTGTGCTTAATTTGAGAGACTGCAGAAGATGTTTAGCTGGGGGTGGGAACATTCACCTTCCTGACCTCACCCGTGTTTGCAGGCCAACTGGAGATTATGGCAGGACTTGCAGTTCTGACATAGGTACAAGCCCCAAGAGGGGTTTTACAAATGGCAAATTTTCAGGGGTTGGCAGCTTTGCTGAGACCCTATCAGGGTGTTATTTTCAGTGGTGCTAAGTCATCTTGTGCCAGCTGTTAGATCTAAGCAATGTCACTGACGCTGGGCGACTCCGTTCTGCTGCTCTGAAGAGCGAAAAAAGAGATAGTGGGTGTTACCTCTCATTGTTCCTGAGAGGTAATTTGTGGTGAATTCGGGCCTTTTAGCAACAGCCACAGAGGCTTCCTCGCTTGGGAGGCTGGGAATGCACAGGAAGCAAAGCTCCTCGTGCTGGGCTGCATTAGTCACCACGGCTGCTTCACAGGCAAGCCCACAGGCCCTCCAGGGAAACGGATTCTTATTTATTTGGTTTAGCCTTTGATTTGTATCCCTCTATTTCTGAAAGTAGTACTACATCCTGGTGGGAGGGCCAGCCCTTCTCCCTGCCCCCTAACCTCCCTGTATCCTTTAGCCTTTATCTGCAGCAGCTGACCCGTGTCCCCGTGTACATCCTCGCTCCGTTTGTTCTGTTCCTTTGTGCTGCTCCGTGGGTCCTCCCGTTTCAGCTCCCTTTGCTGTTCCCAGTGTCTTGTCCCTGCCTCTGCTCTGTGGCTGGCCCACATGCCAGTGTTTTCTGTCTTCTTCAGACTCCCACAGTTCACATTTTTGAACCTTCTACTGGCAGTCTGTCCTTCCAGCCATTACGGGAACTATTTCCAGATTTGAACTGATGGAAAGATAGTGGCAGCACCAGATCCAGTGCCATTCCTCTTTAATATCTTTGCCTGCTTACCTTATCTGCATATCTGATTTATTCTTGGCAGCTCTGTATCCGTGCTAGGACCTGGATGTACATTCTTATTCCTATCAGTGGCATATTAATAATGTATACAATTACTGAGATGTCCTTTCGGACTGCAGCTCTGCAAGCTGGAACCTTTTCTTTTTTGAAGCTGACACAAACACCTAAGACTTTTCTCACGCAACTGTAAGTGATCTGGGGGAGTTTTAAAATCTGTAATCTGTTATGAAAAGCCTAAGTGGTTCGCAGGCATTAACTGCTCTTCTTATATCTTATAAATTATTTAACTTCTGTCATGACAGCAGTGATACACAACAATACAAGTTATGTATTCCTGGCTCCCAGTCCTGCTCTTTTACCTCTCCCTCTGTTTGTATCCTACGGAGGGAGAAACTTGATGAGTGTGTACTAAAATGAGAAAAAACCCCTCTGTTTTCTAAACACATTGCAAATATTTGTTGCCCCTTGTACTTCTTCATTGACGTCAGCTGATATCCTGCTTGGAATATTGCAATAGGGATCTGTGTGTTGATAAGTGACGTTCACTAAGAAAAAAATTGGTCCAGGGAGAGAGAAATACATTACAGAGCATTAAATTAGTGAAAAAAGGGAAAAGTCTAGCAACTAAATTACATTTCCAGCGCAGATTCAGGACACATTGTTAAAAAATTGAATAGGAAAAGTGAACAGATACTGACTTCAGTGACATCATGGAGGTAAAAGTAATGAACTCAGAGTCCTCTGAATACATTTTGAAACTCTACTTTTTAACCTGATGTAGCAGGAGTCTTATAATTGTTCTTCAGAAGCAGAAAAAGAGCCAAGGTGGACGTTTCAGGGCTGAGCATCAAAGTTTTGGGTTTTTTACTACTTTGAAGCAGGGAAAGTGACAGACACTAGTTCAGTGCAGCAGTAACAGTCAAAGAAAACCCCATCCTGTATTTATGTCTGACCATTTGTACTATGGCATCTTGGCTGACGGCGCACCGCTAGATATGTCAATGGATGTGCTTTGCAATTCTTCCCGGATTTTGGCAGGCAAAGACTCAAAATATGGTGTGACTTTATGCTTGTGGTATGATTGCCCAGGGAAAGAAAAAAAAAATCTACTGCAGACTGCAAAAGATGGAAGCTTTTAGGCAAATACCATCCCATTCATCACGGTGTGTTGCGGCGCTGTTGTCCTGAAAAGGTTTTGTAGTGATGGATTCATGGGATTTTGGCAAACCAGCAAGAGAAGGAAGAAGAAGGGTTGTGTGGGCGTACTGCATTCACTGCTGTGTGCCTGGCAGTTGGGCATCCAGCTCCATATTAAATCACCTCTTTGGTTTTCATTAGCATTGGCAGTCGGAGAATCACAGAATGGTTTGGGTTGGAAGGGACCACAAAGCTCATCTCGTTTCAAACCCCCTGCCAAGGGCAGGGACACCTTCCACCAGAACAGGTAGCTCAAAACCCCTTCTAGCCTGAACACTTCCACGGATGGGGCAGCCACATCTTCTTGGGGCAACCTGTTCCAGTGCCTCACCACCCTCACAGTAAAGAATTTCTTCTTATTACCTAATCTAAACCTGCCCTCCCTGCTTGAAGACATTCCCCCTCATCTTATTACTACGTACCCTGGTCCAAAGTTCCTCTCCAGGTCTCCTGGAGCCCCTTTTAGGAGTTCTAAGCTCTTCTCAGAGCCTTCTCTTCTCTAGGGTGACCAACCTCAGCTCTCCCAGCCTGTCTTCATACATGGCTCCAGCCCTCTGAGCGTCTTCACAGCCTCCTCTGGACTTGCTCCAGCACATCCACATCCTTCTCATGTTGGGGACCCTCAGCTGGACACGATGCTCCAGGACAGAGGTGCAAAGTCACCTCCCTCGACCTGCTGGCCACGCTGGTTTTGATGCAGCCCAGCTCATATTGAGCTCCTCATCAACCAACACCCCCAACTCCTCCTCCTCAGGGCTGCTCTCGATCCATTCTCTGCCCAGCCTGTGTCTGTGCTTGGGATTGCCCCAGCTGAGGTGCAGGACCTTGGTCTATTCCTATGGAGAAGCTGATCTAGACCTTGAGACCTTTTCTCATGTGTTTAGCCTGGCTGGGGACACCACTGATGGAAGGTGTGTGTGGAATAGTTTGGGATGTACCAGCTGGTGCCACAATGTGTCTGGAGGGGAGGTACCAGCTGTGGGACCACTGGAAGGGTGAGACTAAGCAAACTGTAGCAATGTGGTGAAAGCACCCTTTCCCCAGGCTCACTAGTGGAAACTACTGCATTATTGTCTGCATCCTGTGCTCCTGGCACAGAGTCTGAGACTGGTCTAAAGAAGGAGAATGGTTCTCTGTGTGTAGTCTCAATGTTGGTATTTGGTCAGCAAACCTCATCCAGATGCTTGTATCTCGCTGCATACTTTTGAATGTTCTTTTTCTGATGAATGGCAAGGACAGGTTTCTAAAAATAAATTAATGGTTTTCCCTTTTTTACTTCCTGTGACTTAATATACTTTATTTATCTATATAGCTACTAGTCATCATCATTCTTCAGCTCACTCGAGTATAAACAGAAATGAGCCTGAGTCACAAAGTAAGGATGTGGAGCCAGGCTTTTTCCAGGATTTTAGCCAGGTGTAGGAGTTCCAGCTTAGGGGTCGTGGAGGGAAAAGGCTGGCCCTGGGGCTGTGCCTCAGGGGTCTCACACATGAAATATGGAGATGAAAGACTGCCCGCTGCTGCTTTCTGCGTCTTCTTCCAAGGTGGTAAGACCTTGCAGCTCTGGGCAAAGAGTTAAAAAAAAAAAGGCAATTAAAAGTATTTTAAGAATTAAAAGTATTTTAAGAATTAAAAGTATTTTAAGAATTAAAAGTATATAAAAGAATTTTAAGGTTAGTTTATCGCTAAAATAATAAAAACCAGAGTGAGATGCCAGTTAATTATTGCTCTCACACAATCCCTAAGGATTGTTGATCAGCCCAACATCCAAAGCAACAGGTGCTCTCATTTAATCAGCTCAAGCACCATACTTTCACAAATTCACTCTCCTGGGACATACAGACAGTTCCTCATGCTGCTGGTAGTGTGGCCCAAACCAACCATAAACTTGAATGAAACAGATCTGAAAATAAATAAATGTTACCAGGAATTTTAAGGTAATGGTCTCCTTTTGGTATTTGCCCACTAAAATTTAAGACTGCCTCTGCACATCAGTAGCAGAACATGCTATAATTTTGTTTACTCATTAGAAATGTGAAGCAATCTAACCTAAAACATCCTGAGCATCATTTTATTGGCCAGAATATGCCTTGGGGGTACCTCTCTTTGTGGCTAAGCAGCACATCTCTGTGTTAGGAGGTATGTGAAATAGGAAAGACGTAAGATGTACTGGACAATAGGAATTGGTGCTCTCTGGAGCTCTGTGTATCAAGGTATGTGTCCTGTGGGAGAACTGGACTTGCTGACAAACAGAATAATGAAAAGTGAGTGTCAACATACTCCATTTTTTTTTTTTTTTCAATCAGCAGGACTGATTGTTCAGAGGGTGTGAATTGAGTGATCCTTAACTTTCCTTTCAGGGTTTCTGGGGATATGGGTATCAGCACTGTACTAGTAGGGTTGTGTTTGCAGCTCCATCAATTTGTCTGTGAACAATCTTCTGGGGTTTAGTGTTGACATCGACAGGGACATAGATTTGAAATGTTGTTTCATCTTTACAATTGCTGTCAATAATCCATTTGGCAGGAAGCTGAGAGTGCCTAAAGGCACGAGAGAGCAGCTTAAGGTACGTTGCCAGGACATACTTCAGCTAACAGAGACAACTATTTCTGTGCTACAGATCTGTACTTCAAATTCAGTCATTTTGTAGAAATATTTTTACTTCATGTGCCCTGAGATGTAAGATGATGTTTGGGCTCTTGGAATAGGAACAGCTCCTCTTTCTGAACAGTTGTACTTAAGGACATGCAGGAGATCCTTCTTTAGCTAATGGTGGTTGGGAATCAGGTTGAGAGGCAAAGGCTGAACACCCAAATCATGTCCCAGCCCTTTTGCACATGTTTTAGAAGTGCGAAGTATTTCTTTACCCATGGATCTTAGAGGACTTCACAAATTTTATTGAGACATCAAGAGAACCCATCAACTTAATTTGCATTGTGTTCATTTGCTGTTGCACAACTTCTATTATAGGACAAGAGTGAATATGTTGAATTTATGGGCTTGACAGGTAACAGAAAACAAGAATTGTCATTTTAGTTCACTTGACATGGGTTCAGCTGAGAGAAGAGAATACTTGTCCAGGGTAAGACCACGTGCAATGTGTAGGTGAGGGTGGAAGCAGAGCAGTGTGTATTAAACCCAAATTAAATAGGGTAAAAGTGTTCTAAGTGCTCCTTAGTTCAGAACTGGAGTTTAGACTATCAGGCTGTGCTTATTTATTCTGCTGTTTACTTTTGACTGACAGGTGTCATCACACTCTAAAATCTGGCCCAAATGAAACAGCTTATTTTTTTAAAATTGCAGCTGATCATTTTCATTTAAGAAAGAATCTGCTCTCTCAAACACACCAAGAATAATGATAAGTCATGGACTGCAAGAGAAATTGTGCTCACCGGTACCCTTCTTACTCTGCCGTAATGACTTGTCTTTTTTGTGTTGGGATAAAGTATTTTTGATTAATCCTAACCATTTAAGGCCCATCTAACAATATAAATGAATAGCTGGGTGATAGAAACCAAAGACCACGTACTAATTCTCAGGGGAAGAGCAGAAACAGGTTTTGGGTTAGATTTTAAACGTTGTTACATACCAGAGGCATAGAAATCAAATCTAAGCCTTTTAAAGCTAATAGTTTCTAAATGGCAGATGAGTTAATTGAATTTTTAAAGTTCCTTCTTTTAGCATCTAAGGAGCTTTCAGTTAAAAGAACCGGATTATCGTTTCCAAAACAAGATCTTTGTTGTCTTGATAATATAAATTAATGAAAGCTTTCCTTTCTCTCTTTCTCCTCAGTGTGTTTTCTCAAAATAGCTCATCGGGGCTGTATCCTGCAATTTGCTGTGCCCTCTGGCCCTCGTCCAGTAAAGCACTTAAGTGTACAAATAGCCCTGGTTTTGGTGGCAAGTGGGCAACTGAGCACGAGACCCTCCTGTGTGTCCCAACA